>NC_063161.1:121572844-123972844 GCF_023159225.1 Perognathus longimembris pacificus | reverse complement strand
AGAGGGAAAAATTTACTATAATATATAGAAATATTATAAAATACAGAGGGATCTATGACTATACCAGTTGTTTCTCTTTAAGTGAAACAAATAACATATCCTTCCACCTCAGGTAGCAGTATAAACTTGAGATAGCTGCATGTAAGAATATAATTATTTTCTTAATGTTACTGATGGTGTACTATTCTATTTCATGGACGGATATTCTTGTCACTTAAATATTTCTTTGGTTCCAGTATTTTTCTAGCACGAGTATTGCCACAATGAAGCCTTGAATTATGAAAAAATAATGTATTCCAATATTTAGACATCTAAATATTTCAAAATGTGGACTTCCTAGAGGAAATGCTTTAGGCTTACAATTTTTTTGAAATAATAATTGCTGAACATAGCCAGTAGTGCTACAGAATTTTCACTCAACAAATATACTGGCTGTTCACCAGTGTGAAATTAAACATCTTTATGTCAGTAGTAGAAAATTTATAACCATACAGCATTTTCACATTACTTTATTTCTTTTTATAACTTTTATTCTTTTTTTTTCTTATTTTTTGTCAAAGTGATGTACAGAGAGGCTACAGTTTCATCCATTAGGCCTTGGGTACATTTCTTGTACTGTTTGTTACCTCCTCCCTCATTCCCCCCTCCCCCCTCCCCTTTCCCCTCTCCCCCCATGAGTTCTTCAGTTGGTTTACACCAAATGGTTTTGCAAGTATTGCTTTTGGAGTCTTTTTTTTTTATCCTTTGTCTCTCGATTTTGATATTCCCTTTCACTTCCCTAGTTCCAATACCAGTATATAGAGTATCCAGTATACTCAGATAATATACATTGATTGTGCAGGTACAACCACAGGAAGGGGATACAAGAGGATCATCAACAATAGAAGCTACGGTTTCACATGGCATGTTGAAAGTAATTACAACAGTGATATAACAGTCTTTTCCATAACATGGAGTTCATTTCCTTGATTTTTTTCCCTGTCATCAGCACTATAGTGTCAATTACCATAGATTTTCAAGTATTTCCATATCATTTACTCCCCACTTAGTACTCTTTGGTTTCCCAGTGGTTTTCTAGTAAGGCATTTTTCAATATTTTCTTTACGTAAACATTGGTTTTTATAATTATAAGAAAACATACATGTTAAAATTTAGGTCAGTGAAATCTGTAGACTATATTTTAAGGTTTTATACAATTATAATAATTCTTCTATCTAAGATCTGGCTGTGATTCAAGTTCACTTTTTTGCTTTTAGAAGTTTTTAGAAATGTTTGAAATATAGGTTATTCATATCTTTAAAGTTTTTCACTTGGAAATAAATGTTTGTAGTTATAACTTTTAGAGTCTGAAAGAACTCACAATTGAAGTTTATATGAAATTTTAGGAAAACCTCTCTTCAAAAGTCTAAGCAATACAGTTCTTCTTCACCTACCAACCATTTATTTTTTTCGTTGTTGAAAATCATGGGCTTTTTAAAATTTTAATTTTATTATCAAGGTGATGTACAGAGGGGTTACAGTTACATATGTAAGGTAGTGAGTATATTATCATCAAACTCATTACCTCCTCCCTCATTTGTCTCCCATCTTCCCTCCTTGCCACCCCCCCACCTTGAATTGTGCTGTTAATTTCTAACATAATGTCTTGTAAGTATCACTGTTGCATTGGTTTGCCGTTTATACTTTGTCTCACCATTTTGGCTATTCTATAGCATGCATTATATATTTATTAATTTCCTCCTTTTAAATTTTTGGAATTGCTTTACCACTTACCTATAAACATAAGTGTATGAATAAAAGTTAAAATAACAGCTATCTGAAACCATGAAACATAGTATCTTTTATCCATTTACGGTTCAAATACATAATCCTGCATTCTCTTTCTCTGACTCCTTGGTTTAACCAATTTGTAAATATGACTGTGCAATGGCTAGCTTACAGTCATCACCATTTGCTTGATGGCCTTCAGTTTGCTTATGTTAATGTCATCTTCAAAATAAAATCACTGATTAAACTACTATTGTCTATATTTCTACATAAGTAAAGGGAAGTTACTACCACATTTAAAGAAATGTGTTCAGTAGGTGAATTACCACAATTCACGACACAGTCTGCTCATGTCTATCAGTTAATCACCAAACTCTCCCATCTCATTATAGAATATACCAACTATGTCTTAGCATGCATTTTGAGGTATTATAGAAAACTATTCTTAATATTGCCTGGCATTTTCTTATTTTTCCAAAAGATTGTTATGGTATTTGAAAAATAAGATCATTAAGATATAAAAAATTCTAAACATAATAAAACATTTTTTTAAATTATGCTAACAGTTTTGCAAGGATTGCTTTTGTAGTTGTTTGTCTTTTTTTTTACCCTATATACCACTGTTTACCAGTATACATGGTTTCCAATATACTCAGATAAGATACAGAGATAGTGTAGGTACAACCACAGTGTTAGGTCCTCTCCCTGAGGGCTCCATGTAGATGCCCTCACCTCATTAAGTCTCCACCCAGTTACCTGGGTAACCTGCAGACCTGGAGGCAGTTACCTCCCCTTTCCTTGAGGTCATCCTAATCCACCTGGCCACACCCCTTGCCCTGTCCTAGATATAAGGCAGGGCTGGGTGGGGGTCGCTCTCTCTCTTTCCCTTCTCTCTGGCCATGGATCATCTTGGCCACAGGCCAGCAAGTTAGGTAATAAACTTTCTTTCCTGCCTGAATACCGCGTGGCGTTCTCCTTTACTGGCTACCTACTTTAAAAACCTAACATATATGGTGCCATGACTTGGATGGGGCTTAAGAGTCAGGACAGGCAGAATTCCCATCTATTTTTCTTCTTTTTCTGGGATTATCCCCAGTCCTGACGGCCCTTTTTCCGCGAACCGAACTCCTGCGAGTCACCACGTGGCACTTTTCACTAATACCATTGCTGACCTCCACATCCACCTCCACCTCCACACCACTTGTCTACCCTGGTGAGTGAAACTGCTGCTGCTCCGGTTCTCTGCCGCTCTGTCTGCCGCTTCTGCCGCTTCTGCCAGGTAAGCTCATCCACTCACCAGGCGCCTCCCTCCCGTGTTTTTTGTGTTTTGTATCACAGTCACACCGGAGCCGGGAAACTGCTAGCACACCTCTTGACAGTGCAATGAGGCCTGTTTGAAATACTTGCACAGATACAGTTTTTGCCACTGCAATGGTAAATGGTTAGAAGTCACTTATATTCAGGCTCTCTTTCTTTCTCTTTTACTCTCTTTCTCTTCCTTTTTCTCTCTCACTCTCTCATCTTCCTGCTTACTTGCTTACTGTATAAAATTCCCAAGTTGTACCATCCTTGTGTGCCTTGCTCACAAAGCTGCCTCTTTTCACAGACCTTCGAAACTGAGGCTTGACCACCAATGTGCTTTGTCAGCAAAGATATCTAAAAGTTCTTTTCTCTAGCATTGACCACGTGGTGGATATTGGGTTTAACAGGCATCAGCTCAGGCACCATTATGCCATGCCACGTGTTCTCTATTAGTGTGTTTGTGTCCTCCTGCCACCCCCCTCAACATGGCATCCCACTGGAGTTTATCAAAATATGGTTTCTCCATTTTATAATCTGAAAATTGTTGTTTGCCAGCAAAATTGTTTTTCTAACCGACCACGTGGTTCTATATGGGACAAAATATTGGACAAAAACTGTCATTTACTATTGGAATTCCAAAAGACTCTACTGCTGAAATTCATTTTTGCATGCTGTAAAACCTATGTGCACAGTGTGTATTGAAGTGCCAGACTTTGAAGTCAGGCCCCACTTTACCACGTGAACCCCATTTTACCACGTGAGCCCCATTTTAGAATCGAACCCTGAGCCAATCAGATTTGTACCTGTGTCCTGATCTTGCTTGCTTGAACAGCTGATTGTTGTAACCTTGTTCTTTGCCTTTATAAGCCCTGTGTAATCACAGCTCTGGGCTCCCTCCTAACCTCCGCTGTGTCGGTGGGGAGGACGAGGCCCGAGTTGCAGCTTGCTTGAATAAAGCCTTGCCTTGCTTTTGCATTTCAGAATGTCTGAGTCTCAGTGGTCTTCTTGGTGGTGGTTTCGCAACTTGGCACAACATTTGGGGTTTCGTCCGGGATGGCCCTAGAGACCCCTGAGACCCCAGACTCTGAAGGTAAGAAAATAGGGCTGTTCATTCTGTGTGTCTGTGTCTGTGTGATTTGTAGTTTTGTTTTCTGTTTAGGCCAGCCACTTGAATCTGAACCTGTAGGTAGTGAAGGACCAGCCGGAGTGGACACGCTCGTATGGGCAGTCCTGGAGGACTTGGGGGTCACCTCAAGCCCTCCACAGGGGGCTCAGGCTTCCCACTACCACCCTGAACCTGAAGGACTGGACCGGGAGGCCCTTCTAATGGGCGCCCGTCTAGTCCACTCTATATTCGGGGTTGTCTGGTCCGCTCCTACACAGGAACGGGAGAGAGAGAGCCTCAAGACTGTGTGGTCTGCCCCCTCACAGGGGCAGGAGAGACTCAATGATACTGTGTGGTCTGCCCCCTCAGGGCAGGAGAGGCACAGTGAGACTGTGTGGTCTGCCTCCTCACAGGGGCAGGAGAGACACAGTCGAACCTGTAAGCCGCGGCTCCCTAAGTCTGTCTGTAAGTGTTGTCTGGTCTTTGTGCCTGTGATTATTTTTGTGTGTTTCTTTCTTGTGCTGTGCCTGACTGATAAACGGATGATGGGGAATGTTCCTTCCACTCCCCTGGACTTGACTTTAGCTCACTGGAAAGATGTACAGGTGACAGCCCACAATCAGTCAATCAGGGAGAGTGTCCGCACAAAAGAACTCTAGGGGGACCCCCACCCAGCCTTCTTAAGCAGAAAATTATTTGGTGTGCTAAGATGTTTTACTAAGACTAAAAATGTTTTACTAAGACTATCAAGCCCTGGAAAATGAGGCTGGAGAATGCTAAAATCATATATTAAAGGTTTTGTCTTAAAATTTGCGTGTTGCAGGAGTAAGATTGGCAAAAATATCTCTTGCCACTGGAAAATGTACGGCCGATGCCTATTTTGCGCGCTTTAAGATCTTTTGAAAATGTATGTGTGTGTGTGTCTGTGTGAGTGTGAACATGTTCAAGACTGCAGTATGATGCAAAACTAAGTTTAAGTTTATAGTCAAAAGGTCATCAAATTTGGGCATTACCAAATGCTTTAAAGGATTTCTCAGGGTTCTTTTAAAATTAAAAAAAAAATCAGAGCTAAGTGTCAGAAATTTGGATTTAAAAAGCTATATATATACTAAACTAATGGGGATAGAAGTAAACTCTCATTAACTCTGTATGTAGGAAGAAATGGGCTAATGTTTCTCACTAATATATTGGAAAGCTGAATGGATAAGTATTTCTGATTGTAATTCTTGCATTAAGGAAAAATTCAAAGGTCTTCATGCCATGCAGTAATTGGGACTGAAGAAAAAAGAAAAAAGAGGCTCTTTTGAAACAAGCAGCCCATAGGCAAAGGGCGGCACCTGGTTTCAGAATGCCTGTGAGCTTCAGTTTTTCCGATGCAGATAAAAGCTGAAGTGTTGTGTTAGTGTTAAAAAGGCTTTGGAAATCAAGAATACATTTCTAGATAAGAAAATTGGAAGTAAAATTGTCCTAAATAATTATTGCAAAGTGAGAAAAGGAGAATTATGGCTACCAAAATGTTTAATTGCCATTCCAGCTTCTTTGTAGGTTTTTTGTAACAGTTTGCAGCAGGCCCACAGAGAAGCACAGGTGATTCCTACCAGTTTGTCAAGATCTAATACTGACACTTAATAAGTTCCAGGTAAGAGAGCATGCTTAAAAACTACTTCTGTGTGGACCACCTTGTTGCTTCTAATTGGAGTAAAGTGGCCCCTTGTAAGACTCACTGATCTGAATCTGCGGTTCAAAGCCAGCCCGGGCAGAGAAAGGTCCCTGTGAGAGACTTGTCTCTAAGCAGCCAGCAGAGTGCTGGGAACGGAGTTGTGTGGAACTCAAAATGGTAGGGTGCTCGTCTTGAGCTGGAGAGCTGGGGGACAGCACTCAGGCCCTGAGTCCAAGTCCAGTGGAAAGTCACTCCTCCTGGGACAAAAGTGATAGAGCAGCCAGAGGCAGTAAGCCACTGCTTGGATGGCAGAGATGGTGTCAGATCCTAGAGTCACTCCTGTTTGGCCTTTCAAAAGTTAATCAAAGCTGGGAAGTCCTAGAAGAATAGTTTGTAAGCATGCCTTTCTAATGCCCATGTCTGTCTACTGGGCAGGAACTTGCCAGTCATCTGTGACAGTGGTTAGTAAGGGTAAGTTTGTCAAATGAGAGGATAGATTAAAATCTCAACCCCCTGCATTTACTCAAAGCTCTGACTGGCAGTGAGAATTTTAAGCTGATACATCTGTTCAGGAAAGAAAGCTTGTAGACCTGAGATTGTGTTCTTATTGAGATCTGTTAAAGGCCTGCAAAGGTAACTTTTTAGGTCATCAGAGATCAGTTCCCCAGCCAGTCAGAAAAAAGCTTTTACAAACTAGAATGCTAAGAGGCACAAATTTGTAAACCTGAAGTCACCCATCTGGGCTTCATATTAAAAGAGAGCAAGCATTGGCTGTCAGATGCACGTAGACTGTGCTGAAAATCCCTGTGCCTAAATCAGCCAGACAAGTCAGAGTTCCTGGGAACAGACTTTAGTAGACCCAGGGACATGAGCTTTGGCTCCTGTGACCCAGTATTCCCAAGAAGGCTTGGAGTGGATAAAGAAAATTCCCATGGCCCACAAAACCCCTGGACAGAGAAGGAAACAATGACTGGTAGAAAACTGGATGACTGGAAGGGAAACTTATCCTGCCACAAGGGCTGGTTAAGGGGATACTTAAGAGAATCCACTGAGCTTCTCACATGGGAACCCGAAAAATGCAGGACTTGCTCTGACACTCCAAAGTGAAAATTAGACAAGGAGATCAACTTATTGAAGATATTGTTTAAAATTGCAAGGCCTGTCAGCTTGCCAATGCCCCCAATCAACAGATTACTACAGGAGCTCGCCTCTGTGGGAATAGGCCAGGCGTGTATTGGGAAGTAGATTTCACAGAAATTACAAATATTTGCTAGTTTTTGTAGACACCTTTTCAGGATGGGTTGAAGCCTATCCAACAAAGCACAAGACTGCGAATGTCGTGGCTAAGAAGATCCTGGAAGAAATCCTACCCAGGTATGGCTTCCCATCCACCATTGGGTCAGACAACAGACCGGCCTTCATCTCAAAAGTAAGTCAGGGAATAGCCACTGCACTGGGGATGGATTGGAAATTGCATTATGCTTATAGAGCCCAGAGTTCAGGACAGGTAGAGAAAATGAATTGGACTCTAAAAGAAATCTTAACTAAACTGGCCTTAGAGACTGGTGCAGACTGGGTGTCACTCCTTCCTTTTGCTCTGCTTTAGAGTAAGAAATTCTCCCTATCAGCTTGGCTTTACTTATTTTGAAATAATGTACGGGTACCCCCCCCCCCCCCCGCCCATTATCCCTAGCCTTCAGACTGAATTGCTTGCTGATTTGGATGATGCTGAATTTTTGTGTAAACTCGATTATTTGCAGCTCGTGCACAAGAATGTGACCCCAACTTAAGGCATTATATGATTCTGCTTCTGTCCCTACTCCCCATTTATTCAGACCAGGGGACTGAAATCCTTAGAACTACGGTGGAAGGAACCCTAGACGGCATCGCCACTTGGGTTCATTGCTTCCACACCAGGCCAGCTGACCCCTTTGCCCTGGATGACAACTACCATGGTGGAACATGGGAGGTCTCCAAGCACCCAACTCAGCCGCTTCGCCTTCGCCTCAAGAAAAGGAAGTTAGACTGAATATTGTTATAATTTTCTTTTTGCCTTCTTTCCTTACTACCCTGGCTAGTGTTAATGTTATTTTGGCAGCTCACTCCAAAGTGAGGTGACCCCCTTATTTTAAGTAGTTTTGGGCTTGCTCAGGAATACTGGTATAGCCACCCGACCCTTAGAGCACAGCTGAGAAGTTTATGTATTATTTTGTTGCTTACATTTGGATGCTAAACACTATACAGCTAATGGTAAGTCTGTATAGCTGAAAGTTAATTTTCAGTTTGCAGTAATCCTGCAGTCCCTTGGTAAAGTAGACTAAGGTTATAGGTTCCTGGCTAGGTAAGGTCAATGCCCCTGAGTCAGCCTGAAGAAGTTACAGAAGATGGATGATCTTCACCCATCAGCCCCCCTTTAAAACCAAGGAACCAGAGTTGTTTTTGGGAAGATGAGGCAGGATAAACTAGAGGCATGCAAAACAGAGGTACAGAGACTATTCTTGTAAGAAATGGTGACAGGCCCTTTGGTTACTACATTGGGCCCTACTGGACCATGCCTTACCTCTATATCATCCCCTAGACATGCAAGCCATTGAAATGGACAGAATGGAGCCATGATTGGCTCCCAAGGTACCAAAAAGAAAAAGGGGGAAATGAAGTGCCAGACTTTGAAGTCAGGCCCCACTTTACCACGTGAACCCCATTTTACCACGTGAGCCCCATTTTAGAATCGAACCCTGAGCCAATCAGATTTGTACCTGTGTCCTAATCTTGCTTGCTTGAATAGCTGATTGTTGTAACCTTGTTCTTTGCCTTTATAAGCCCTGTGTAATCACAGCTCGGGGCTCCCTCCTAACCTCCGCTGTGTCGGTGGGGAGGACGAGGCCCTAGTTGCAGCTCGCTTAAATAAAGCCTTGCCTTGCTTTTGCATTTCAGAATGTCTGAGTCTCGGTGGTCTTCTTGGTGGTGGTTTCGTGACTTGGCACAACAGTATGTGTGTTCCATGTGTGTATGTATGTGTAAACATCATTTGTTAGTATGTCCATCTAGCTATATATCTGTGCTAAAACTCATCACATCTACTGAGTTTTGCCATTGAAGAATTCTGGCAAGTGTTTGGTCAGTTCTTGACAAGGTATAGGTAAGCTCTAGTCCCCTTGGTCTCCATGTTGTTTTAATTGGAAATCAAAAAGGGCTCTTGTGGCAAAGACTCCTTGGATTGCAGTTCAAAGCCAGCGAGGGCAGAACATCTCCCTCAAACTCCATCTCCCAACTAACCAGCGAAGAGCCAGGCTGGAAGCATGGCTGAAGAGACCGATCTCTAACCAGCCAAATGCTGGAAGTGGAGCTGTGGCTCAAGTGGTAGAGTACTAGCCTCAAGCAGAAGTGCTCAGGGACAGTGCCCAGACCCTGAGTTCAAATTCTGTGAATGTCAACTGGGGCAAGCCATCCCAGCAACAAGCACTTAGACCCCTGGGACTCAGCCAGTTCAGGGAACAAGGATCATGGAGAGGAGTAAGAGGAGAATATGTCACATCTTAAATGGAGTCACTTTGTCTCGCCATTTCAAAATTAATCAGAGCCAGGGGACCAAGAGATAGTAGCTTGTCTATCTAATGTCCGTGCCTGAGTATAAGAACTGTCCAAGTCATCCAATTTTTAATTTTGTGCCCTAAACCCTTCCTTTTGCATATATATATATATATATATATATATATATATATATATATATTTTTTTTTTTTTTTTTGTCCAGCCCCTGCCTCATGAAACTTCTTCCAGGCTTCATTCAAGGACTGGCATCTACCACCAAGGGACCCTGCTGCTTGCCTTCTCCAGGAGGGGCCAGATTTCTGCCTTTTACCCCTAATGTCGACGCCCCTTGCCAGCAGAAAGCAGCCAGAGAGAGTCTTCGTCCTTTTTCATAACTATTAGAAGGCTGGAATGTTAGGTCCTCTCCCTGAGGGCTCCATGTAGATGCCCCCACCTCATTAAGTCTCCACCCAGTTACCTGGGTAACCTGCAGACCTGGAGGCAGTTACCTCCCCTTTCCCTGAGGTCACATCCTAATCCACCTGGCCATACCCCTTGCCCCTGCCCTAGATATAAGGCAGGGCTGGGTGGGGGTCACTCTCTCTCTCTCTCTCACTCTCTCTCTCTCTCTCTCTCTCCCTTCTCTCTGGCCATGGATCATCTTGGCCTCAGGCCAGCAGTTCGGTAATAAACTTTCTTTCCTGCCTGAATACTGCGTGGCGTTCTCCTTTACCGGCTACCTACTTTAAAAACCTAACACACAGGAAGGGGATACAAGAGGATCATCAATAATAGAAGTTACAGTTACACATAACACATTGAAAGTAGTTACAACAGTGATATAACAATAGTTTCCATAACATGGAGTCCATTTCACTGAACTGAACAACTCATGGGGGGAAAGGGAAAGGGGGAGGGTGGAGGGGGAATGAGGGACGAGGTAACAAACAGTACAAGAAATGTATCCAATGCCTAACGTATGAAATTGTAACCTCTCTGTACATCAGTTTGATAATAAAATTTTAAAAAAAAGAACAAGTATTGGCCAGGATGTAGGATTGACACTTGAAAACTAGCCATACCTTCCTTTCCAATGGAATCAGTTTGTATTAACCTGTGATATTATTAAATTTAATTATAAAATTGAAAGAAATAAAATTATGCTAAATGTTTCTACACATTAAGGGGAAAATTCATAAAATTTTTAGTGAGTCCTCCTTGCTGTGTCAGTTTTGTTCTTTTCTAAAAAAAAAAAAACCACAACAAACAATCATCTTCTTATCTACAGTCAGTATACATGGTAAATTTATTTGAAATGTCAAAAACACTGCTTACTAACTCAAGGGTACCAAGCAAAGTCAGGATTATTAATGAGAGACCTTTGCCAAAAAATGCTAGGGAGAGTGAACAATATCTTTCCATAAGTACAAATGAATGTACTTTCCTTCAATCTCTCATAAAATAATGTATACCCTACAATACTGATGGGAGGACTTTCAGAGAATGATAACTCATCACATATATATTTGAAGTCAGTTAGCAGGAAGGAAAACAAAAGAGGAGACCAAGAGAGAATAGTGAGAGTTTGAAGAGACAAAGGACAATTCAAACCTGAAAAGAAAACTAGGGGATGTGAAAGATGTAGAGATAAACTCAATGACCAAATGTTTAAAAAAGGGTGTAAAATTCAATTTCTCTAGCCTTTTGCCTTTAGCTCAGGTCAAACATACTTAGTGTCATTGTTTGCTTCTCTATATGTTGTCATATTTCATTAGAATTTTTGGGAAAAAATATCTTCAGAGTATTTTCAATATATTATAGATTTTTCTTTTAATCTGAAGAGCAAAGATAATGGAGTTTTTTTAAAAAATGCTATGTAACTTAAGCCTTGAGAAAACATCTTTCAGGGAATGATTGCTGTGTATATTCAAGTGCATATTGTCATGTATATTGCTGTGTATATCTATCCTAGATAGAATTACTTGCACCAAAGCAAATGCATAAATAGTAACAATGAAAAATAAACAAAATGCCAATTGAAAAGTGCAAAATAAAAGGTAGAATCTTCCAAATTTTTCACTCCTTGTCAACCAAATCTTCTGTAGATTGATGTGTCTTCACCTTATTTCTTGTGACCAGAAATCTTTTCAGGCTGCATCCTTGCAGCCTTGGTAGCTAACATGGTTTTGTCTCTCATATTCCTTATTGTGAGTAGCTGTAGGTGTCAAAATTCATCACTCCTAATTTGAGGCTATTTCTTATCTCGAAATACCCAGCTATGACCCATGTTGTCAGGTTATTCCACTTATGAATTTCTCTTTGTTGCATCCCATTACTGTTTTCTTTTTAAACAAATCACCCCTTCACAATCCATTTCTGTGACAAAATAGCTACAGTAACATGTGATATAAATACGTTTCCATTCTCTTCTCTTATCTTCTGTCATTTTTATCTGTCTATTTCCCTCTGTTTCTTTGTTCCTTTCTCTTTCTTTTTTCTCTTTCATCCTCCCTCCCTCCCTCTCTCCCTTCTTCCCTCCCTCCCTCCTTTCCTTCCTTCCTTCCTTCCTTCCTTCCTTCCTTCCATCTTTCCCTCTGTCTCTCCATTCTTTTCCTTCTTTCTTTCTTTCTTTTTTTCTTTTTTTCTTTCTTTCTTTCTTTCTTTCTCTCTTCCTCTCTCTCGTTCTTTCCTGTTTTATACTTCTTATCATTTCTTCAGGAAATTATGTTGTCAACGTCTTTAGAGTACATCTAGAAGAGAATTTTATCACCATTCTTACAATTGCCTGACTCTGATAAATAATTTGCCTTGAATTTTTGTGATCTCCTCCTATGTAGTCTTTGTGCTTCCTTTACATTTGACTCTTTTCCCTAAAACCTATTCTCTGCTTAGACTTCATCTTCTCATAAGCATCAGCAAAAGTCACTCAACTGCTCAAAACTCCCCAATAATTTCTGATTTTCCTTGAAAGAAATCCAATGTCTTTAAAATAGCCTGAGATGCATCTACAATTTGTCTATCTATATTTAGTATATTCTAATTGTGTTTCCCACTATTCATCATTGTCGGTGTTCTTTAGCCATATGATCATCAATAACACAAAGGAAGGAATGTAACACTCCCATTTTTAGAAGAGACTCCCATCTTGTAATGTACTTGTTTCTATCATCTATGTCATACTATTCCACAGTCTGACAACATGATGAACTTCCTCAACTCTCTTGAAATCTTCCATCTTCTTTACATTTCACCTTTGATCACACCATTTAAACCACAACCTAGTCTTCAAAGTGGATCTTCTGAGCTTTCTTCTCTGTACTTTTAATTTGTTACCTACTAGATAGTTGGATCCATTTTTAATGCCTTTACCATTGAATATCTGTAAAAGTCAGGACTTGTCTTTCACTTATTGATATACCCAGAATCACGAAAAGTACCTAACATATCAGTGCGCATTCTAAGTAGAATTTTAGGTGTTCAGTGAAATTAGTGAATAAATAATTGATTTAAATGAATACTATTGCCTTCATTAGACGAAAATGCTAATTTTCCCTTAGGGAGTAATAGTTAAAACATGACTAGACAGCCTGCAGAAGGCACCTGATTCAGAAAACAGTTGATATGTTTTGAAAAGTTCCCATCTACATCCCATAAATCACCATGTCTGATGGAAGCATTTTTGGAGAGTTTCATAGTAAGGGAAGGAAGTTGGTCATTTTTAATGCTGTTGAAATTTTGATGATGAAGGAAAAACACAAACTTGAGGAAATTTACTGGACTCTATCCAGAATTCTGATTGTCAGAAGCCCAATTCTTGAGTTCTTGACAATGATCATAAACCTTTCACATTTCCTGGATTCTTTGACAATTCTTTTGCTACTTGTTATTCTGGGAAAGGTGCTGACCTCTGTTCACTGGTTTATATTCAAGTTCACAATATTCCTGACCATCGTACTAAATATTCATAAAATGTTTAATTTTTGAGTGTGTTTGCTGTAGTGGAACATTATTTGAAAGCCTACTGCTCATACAAAGCCATTGCTATGTTCTGCTTATGATTTAGTAATGAATTGTGTGCTTTTTTGGTTTGAAGATCAGTGTTTATTCTGGCTAAAAGTCTTCTCCTAAACAATATTAAAATTAATTGTTAAAAAGAATTTGTATTTCCTCTAACAAAAAATAAATTGTTGTGAGACAGAATAGGATAGAAGAAAGTTTGTATAAGCTAATTGCTGAAAAGCAGGAAAAGAAATTATTTTTAACTTCTGTAGTAATATTTTCACTTGTAAAAATTGGCCAAATACTAATATGTTTAAATACAATGATGAATAGGGTGGCGAATTTCAATTAGTACAGTGAAATTATCTATTATCAACATGATTGTAACTTCCATGTAGGTAGGAGATACACTAATAAACAAGCACAATAAAAACCCTATTTTTATAAAATTGATGCATTCTAGAGATAAATCAATGTATTTGACCCATATTATTACTGAGGTTTGGACAAATAGAGCTATATAATGCAAAATACTATTATAATGACTTTTACAAAAAAATTAAAATAATGTACAGGGAACAAAGATGGGGGAAAATGAAATATTTGCATCAGTTCTATTTTCTGAATATTTGGAAATACATAAGTTAAAGCACTTTTTTCTCCTTATCAAACAGAACATTTTTCTTTGATTGTCTACACAGCAGAATAGTTATATCCAATACTTTCTCCATATGTTGATCTCCAGCTGAAGAAAATGCTTCAGTTCTCTGCACAGACAGAAAGAGCCATTTGACAAATTGAGCATTTGAGTTATCACAATCTTATGTGATCTTCCCAAAGTGCCACACACTTCTTATCTGATTGTGATAGCTCAGAGACAACTTAACACCTTCCATTTATCTTTATTGTGATTTAATTTTGAACAGTCTCGATGTAGAGTAAAAGAAGAAACTACCAGAATATTTCTAAGTCAGGTTGTCCTGCTTGGAAACTACTTCCTCTTTTAAGCACTTACCATGACATCTTGACACCCAATCCTTTAAATTCTCCCTTCACATTTCTGACCTAACCTGTGGGTCCTGAATTCTTTGCCTTGATTCTTCTCTTGAAAGCGATGTCAGCTCTTGAAACAAAGAACTCATCATGATATCACAGTCTTGTAAAATGGCTGTTGAAATTATCCCACTTGATTCCTCATCATTTCTCACCTTAGTTTCTATCTCTTCTGCACCTGAGGTTAAGAAAAAAAAAAAGAAGTTTCTAGATGGCTGTAGACAGGTCTTTCTTAGTCTGAAGGATAGTTTTATTATAAGATAAAACTAAACACAGAAGACAGAAAAGAAAGAAAACATTTTTTTGGTAGGAGAATCTATACTCTGGTGATGAGCGGTAGGAAATACAGCAAGCTGAAACCCAAGAGATGATTTTCAATAGTGATACTATCATTGGAATTGTATAAATTTCATTAGCTATTTTTTCTCTCTCATCCTTCAAAATTCTTGTTACATGGTGGCTAAAGTATATAATTTCTTAGGTTAATACTTTATAAGATGGCTTGTAGAAAACAAAAATTGTGTTTGTTGTAGGAATTTGTAAACCCTATAAAAATCGAATGATAAAATCATTGTAAAATTTTTAATACAAATAGAAACAAATGAATCTATGTCTTATCCAGCCTTGTATTTCAAAGTCATATATTTCAAGGTAATAAATGCATATACTCAAAATAACTATAATAATGCCTTTATGTTGCTCATTCTCAAAGATCATGTAGCTTATAAATTTAAGTAGATAATTGAATTGTACTTATAAACATCAATGGTAAAAAAAGAATAGGAAGTAATTTTAATAGTCACATTTCATTTAACAAAACACATGATCAAAGTCATGGAAAACCAGGATCAGAAATAACATCTCCTCATTCCACAACTCAGCAAAATTTAGCCTTTATGACAAATAGAATATTGCAGATATATCTGATAACTTGTCTACTACAATCAGTAATTTCATATATACTTTAACCTAATAGTTACATTTTTTACATTCTCCTGTCTGTGTATAGTTGAGTATACATAAGTAGATGTGAATATTGTGCAACTGCCTTCTTAATATTTTTGACAGTTTGATAACTGCTTTCAGCTCTTAAAATGATGTTGGGTGTATTTTCTTATTATAAAATTATTATATGCTATATTGTTAGCTTTTGAGCTTCTTTTACTATAAGGTGCTTATATTTGTAAATATCATTTCACTACTTAGGTAAAATATTTCACTTTTCAAAAGAGATCTACATATCAAAATAATTTCATTTTGGTTATTATGTAAAAATTATTGAAAATGAGAGTGTCTATTCTCAAAGTACAGTGATTAGATGAGATTAAATGTATTTCTCAGGCTCATTGCCAGCTTAAAGATTCTGATTTTATACTACAAGAATGAAGAGAAGAGTTCTCAATCCTTTCAAATAATTTAAAGATATAAAGTTTAAGTGATTTAGTGTCAGGGTAATAGAAAAAGCTAAAAAACTAGTCAGAGATAGTATTTCTATATATGACACTGAACAAGATACTTCAAATTTCTAAGGTTTACTTTCCTGTTGTAATCTAAGAGAGTGAGGATTTGGTGGTTGGTTATGAATTGTCTTAACTCTAATAAGTACTATGCATATATGAGTCATTGAGATACAATTAATTTCCCCTTAATAATAAGTGTATTGTTAAATTCCCTTAGGGAACCTGTCTACTCGTTTTTGCTTCTATCACTTGTAATTCTGCCTTTGGCAGAAGGTCAATATTTATCTATTAGGGGATACTGATTTTAGTTCTTTGTAAAAGCCTTTATATAAAAATGAAAATAAAATTCTGATTTTACTTTGTATAAGCATGTATTGATGTATCTAGGCTCCTTATATCATAAAGTGTAACAATCTGGCATTATGCATTGTGATTTATCAGGGTTCTCATTAAATGAAGATTTTGAACAGCTTGACAGAGAGATTGTAGAAGTGTCATGCAAGAGATTTGTAGACATATTTCTTTTAAGAGAGCTGTTCTCCTTCTGTGATTCTACTCCTGCCAAAGCTTCTGTGTGATACAATTCTAGAAGACTTTGTACTTGGCATAGCTTAGGTTTATTCTCTTTCTGTTATCCTTTGTCTTTTTTCTCCCAAAGGTCACAGTGTGATTATAGTCATTGCTTGCTGATGTGAGGGTGAATTTTGAAAAGATAAAGCCATTATTTAGAATTACTTTTTAAAAATTTTAATTTACTTGAAAATATACATTTTGTATCTGTTTAATACACATGCATACACTCTGTTTCAATTTAATAGTGATATATGTTTCCTTCTCAATTATAAATTAGGAAAATTGAAACTGATCTTTTTTTTGATTTTTTAAAAAATGTATTGTCAAAGTGATGTACAGAGGGGTTGCAGTTTTATATGTAAGGCAGTTAATGAGTCCATTTCTTATCCAAATTGTTACCTCCTCCATCATTTTTCTACCACCTTCCCCTCTCTCCATTTCCCTCCCCCACGTCATGAGTTATACAGTTGGTTATAGCATATAGTTTTGTAAGTTTTGCTGTTGTATTGGTTTGTCTTTTATCCTTTATCTCTCTATTTTGATGTTACCCTTCCCTTCCCTAGTTCCAATAAACAAATATACAATACCCAGGGTACAAAACAGTGACATCAGGGGTAGAACCATGGGGAAGAAAGACAAAATAAAAAGGCATAATTTCACATAGTATGTTGAAAATAACAACAATAATGATCTACCACTTGTTTCCATGACTTGGAGTTCATTTCTTTTAGCATCATCTTATGTATTCATATGGACATAGCTATTGAACTATTGTAATCTGCTAGGACTATCCTAGGTCATAGCTTGCAAGATAAAAAGAAAGCCCACATGTTGGGAGAAGATCTTCACCAGCCATACTGGAGACAAAAGCCTCATATCTAAAATATGCGTAGATCTCAAAAAATTAAATTCTTCCAAAAAAAATCCTCAAAGAACCAACTTTCCCCTTTACAGATGGTCAAAAGATTTAAAAAGAGACTTGTCTGAAGAGGAAGTAAGAATGGCCATTGAGATACATAAAGAAGTGTTCAACATCACTGGCCATAAAAGAAATGCAAGTCAAAAGAACACTGAGATTCCACTTCACCCCAATAATAATGGCCATTACCAAGAAAAGTAACAACCACAGATGCTGGTGGGAATGTTGGTGGGGGTGTAAACTTGGAATTGATCTTTCATAGAAGTAGATTTCAAAAATAAAAATTCTACATTGATTCAGTCTTATGCTTATTTTCATTCTCTGATGTTTCTGATGTTTCCAGGAGACATTACCATCCAAGGTGCAAAATGAACTTTGAATAATTTTATATATTTAGAAATATATTCTAATTTTAATAAGCATATTAACAATCTACTAAGAATAATTTTGAACAATGTCAAATGATGTCAAATCTATCAAAGCATATTGTAGAAAGGTCCAGGGGAGTTGTTACTTGTACACAATTTCTTTTAAAAATGAAGTGGTCATTCATTTTCAAATATGAAATTGAGATGTGAACATGATTAGTAGTGTGGTAAGGAATTGTTATAAATTATGAAATATGCATTCTTCAGCTAAGTAAATCTACTTGGTATTATTTTGACATTGCCTTATTATATTCTGCCAAGACTAATGCTATATGCTGAATTTACCTTGGACATGTCCAAGAATGAATTTAGTAAACTTTGAACCCTCTAACCCAAATGGAGAATATAAACTAAGAGAGAAAATGATGGGTAGGAAGAGATGGAGACAAGAACTAAGGGAGGGTAAAAGGAGGGGAGAAGAGAAAAGTAAGATGAAAGTAGGAGGACTTATTTGTGAAAATGAAACTTGGTGGTGGATCTGTGAAAGCTATGCAACTCCAGATAGTGCCATGCTTTTTGTAATGCCATCATAACCGACCTCTTGTCATTCCTACAGATCAAACACTATCTCAAGTCCTGCAGGTATACAATATAGTGCCTCTCCCACCTTTATTCTCACCAGTGTGGAAATAAAGACAAGACTAGTACCGGAGGCAATAATACCATCTATTTAAAACAAAAAGAAATGAGGTGATCTTAGACTTTAGTTTAAGAGCCTAATATTTTATTTATTTTTCATTCTTGGAGAAGCAATGAATTCATCCATGTGCTACATATTATTTGGGGGAATATTTCTCTAGTAGTCTTGTAGAAATCAAGACAGTGAAAAAATTGTGAATATATTAATGTTAATAAATATATACTTTACCATATAGAGGGAGAATTACTAGTCATTAAAACATTAGAAATTTGAAAACATGTAAAGCCTATCTTACCCACTTTAACCTTTCATAGAAACTTAGTACCCTCACCCCTAAATTGAGTAATGACAGAATATATGTGTGAATTGTTAAGTTATAAGGTACATTCGTATACAGGTCTTAGTGTCCTAAGGGAAATAAATGGTACAGCATAGTTTGTTTTTTGTTTTCTATGGGCTTTTCTGTTTTTGATGTGGATTTCTTACTTTAACCATAACTTTAATACCGATATGCCAAATGAATAAGGGTTATGACTTCCTTGAAAGCCCGCTAGAGTTTATTTCAAAAGCTTGCTTTGGCCAAACATGCATATTGACCCATTCTTTACCTTATTTCCTGTTTTAATTGAGTGCCAAAGGTTTCACGTTGCTATTAGAGTAAGACATGACTGGCAGCAGAGGTCACGGACTTTTCTGGAATTCTATTAGAGCCATAAAAATAAAACAGAATGATAATTTCACCTGCTCTAACCTCAATCTTTCCAAGATGGGACAGGCATTGACCTTATTGTTTGTCAGCCTTTGACTCTATAAACTTCAGCTACCCTAATTCTGCTTACTAAACAATAAGAGTGCTTTCACAACAAGGATGAAAAATAAAACAATGGAAAATACTCAGCCATGACTCAAAAGAGGGATGTAGGCAGGTGACAGAAAAGATAAAATAATATCTTCTTTATTCCTGGGTCACATCCCTTTTTGGATAGTTTACAACAATAATGCTTCCCCAACAACCACCTTCAATTTTATCTTCATTTGTAGAATACCTTGTAACTTGCTTTTTGTGAGAAAGTACAAGCCATAAATTGAATAAATTGTTCATTCTCCCTAAAACCTATTTGTGATACTTGAAGGGTTTATGAATTTTGGTGAAAGTTTCTCTACATTTGACACACTTTAAAGTTTTTGGTGAATATGTATGTTGATAGTTAAGGGTAAAATGTAGTTTTCCTCATTTCATCTTAAAAAAGAAACAGAAGTAGTCAATAGACCAGGTGATGAATGTATTTTCAAGGTGTTTAGAAACAGATCCCTTAATTTAACAAAATAAGTAAAAGGATCTGTAGAAGACTATTTTTCTACTTTCAGCTTTTGGTAATAATATTTTTCGTGATTTTTCACAATTTACTGGGAAATATTGAAAGTTTTAGCTATAGATATTCAATTATGTCCAAAGTACATTGGGGAATCAATTTGGCAGGTACTTTTTTCTCTTGCACATTGCTTTAATGCTATGATTTGGTTTGAAAATTAATATTAGAATTTGGATTGTGTTATCAGAATAATTGGTCTTCTGTAATGTAATTTGCACTTCTTATCTTTTTTTAACCAAGAAATAAAGAAGGAAAAAAATTCTAAAATATACACAAATTTCTATTATAAATGATTGATGATTGTGTTAAACTGATGGATATTAATTCATAAATTAATTAGATACCATAGAAATCCTTTATTGTCTCTTAGTAACTAGATATGAATTTCAAGGAGCAGATTTCTCAACATTCTTAACATCTTAACATTCATGCTCTGAAAAAAATTAGTGATATTTTAATCTCTTTTTTCTAAACAATTGAGTGAAATGAAATGATTTGACATACTTAAGAAGTTATAAAAGTAATAGTACCTAATTTTTTTCTTCAAAAATTGATTGCAAATTTACAGTAATTAATAATTTCTGTGTAGTAAACCAAAACTAGAGTATAGCATGGCTAAATATGTTGTATCCCATGTTTATCTAATTAGAAGCCAATGTGAAGGCATCAAAACTTCATTAAATTTCCTTAAATGCCAGTGCAATAGGCCAATATTTTTATCAGCTTAATCTAGTTATTAAATGATGAAGATGCTCACCTGAGACTGGAGAATTTGTTCAATATTAATAATTATTTCTACATGCAAATTTGTCTCAATTGTTTACTTTTCTAATCCTATCACCATTTGAGGAATTTCTTCCCCTCCTTCCAGCTCAGAGCTTCCTTTATCATTTACTTGTGACAAATGTTCAAATATTCTACAAGTGTTTTCCCATGGCCAAAGACATTTCCTAACTAGGTCTTATGTCTCCATGAAAAAGAGAGAGTGTGAGTCATGACTTCTCCCAAGAAAGTTAATATCTGTTTAATGAGCAAAATCCCAGGGTTAAACATATTGCCAGACACAAAATTGACTCAATAGATGAATTTTGTCACATTTGATACTCAATTAGGTCTTGGCCAAGAAAATTTTGTATATTTAATTCTAACATTCTTGGAGTATGTGGGCAAATATATATACTCAGAGTTACCTCATCCAAAATACAAGAGGGAAAGGGTGGAAGAGATGACTTCATAGTGCTTTAAAAAAAATAGATATGAATAACTTCAAATTCACATTACTTAAAGAAGTTCCTAAATTTGACACATTCTTAACACTTAGAAGAACTGAATGGTATCTCTTATTAATGTACATCCTCCAAAGTCATATGTGAACAAGCCCTAACACTATTCACACTCTAAACTCTTAGCAATTAACTGAAATTTCTCTATGTTCATGCTCTACCTTCTCTCACAAATACTGCCATGTTGGAACTCACAATTTTAGCAAAGTATTAATTACTTAAAATCCACACTGCTTCATAAATAAGATATTAGCCATAAGAAATATGAATAAAATGATAACAGGATCTAGGTTTTAAGGGATATTTGGAACAACAATGAGTCTGAAAAGAGGACAATCCTGTCTCATTCCCACTGATGTCTGTATCCATGGAAACTCCCTTTTAATAGCATCCACATCACACTGGAAAAATAGGTATGCTACCTTTTGAAAGTGAGTGCATTAAAAGAATCCAGCCCTTTGCTAAGAAGGTCAGCTCTTGAAAGCCTTCAAGAGCTTTGGTAGCTGAGAAAGCTGGAGGGCTGTAAATCCTTTGCTTCGTTGCTAAGATGCTTGGCTCCTGAGAATCACATCAGTGCTCTCTAACACAGAGAGTGGAATGTGAATTCTTTGTTCCCTGTCTATGATGTTACACTCTTGAGTACTTGTTTCCTTAGCTAAGAGGACAGGCAGCAGAGGCCTGTTATGTGAACCTGGAGATTAATTATGAATAGGCACAAACTGAGAAAGGCAGGCAAAAAGAGGTTGTGTGAGAAGAAAGAAGAGACTTTTCTGTAAGAATGCCAGATGGCAAATGCCATTACACTATAAATATATGCACTGAAATAATATTCACCGGGTGATATTTTGAAAGATTTTGTGATCTCATCATTTTTTCCTCTAAAGAATATCTGCCAACTCAATGGAAAAAAGAGAAAGGTACTAAAGTTATTTTACCTTTAAATCTATGGTGTAACATACTAAAACTCTTATTACTATACAGTAAAAGAAACAATAACTAGATAATAAAATTAGTATTAATCAGTTAAAATAAATATAACATGCTTTGAGGACACTTATGTGGTCATGATTCAGCCTTTCCTATTTGCACAGTTAGAAATAACACAAATATATTAATTATATATACTAGTCAGAATTAGAGGATCATCATAAATATCTAAAAAATTTTTTTGCTCTAGTGGCTTTGGACCATAATGCTCTTACATCTACCTCCTGATTAGCTGGGATTATAGTTTTAGGCCACCTACATCTGGCCTATGTACATTATTTTGATTGCAAAAAATCATCAACACTGAAAAGTCAAAAAAAAGAAAATTATCGTTAAGAATACCTCTTTTCTCTTGCTAGGTAGGAAGTTTGCCTCACACACTTTAAAGATTAAAATTTGATTTTTGTTTTTAACAACATATGCTTCCAATAGCCTTTTATTATTTCTTATGACTTTAGTCAGGTCTAAGAGCAAATTTATTGCTTTTTGTCATTGTTATTTCTATCATAACCATCTAATCTGTCCCTTATTTAAAAGCAAAATGTTTCTATCCACTGTAATGGAAACTATTATTGCAGATAGTTTACTTTTTCAGATCTTTATCTTTAAATGAAAACTTAAACTTCTTTACCCTATGGAAAAATATATTATCTCCTTGTATACTACAAAGTTTCATTGAATGAAAGGATAAATTCCAGCAAGCTTAGCTGAAATATTGTGTCATTGAATCTCATTATGATTCAGAAATTTACTTTTATGTTGGGTTAGAAATGTACCAAATTAACTCAGCTCAAATCGACAAATACTCAACTTTTCATTACCTAAACTATTTTGCTGAGCATATTATGGTCTACACAGAAGAAAATGATATTGGCATTGCTTTCCAGTAACTAATAATCAGTCTTAAAGGAAAATTTCATATGCAAGTAAGTCTAATAGCTGTAGGGTACAAACATCTAGAACATACAGATATGAAGATGTGAAGGTGTTACACAGTGCTCAACAATCAATTAAGGTGATCATATATGATCCAATAGTTGTATATGGCAAATTGATGTGCTAGAATTGTATATGAGATTTTCAGTGTTGGTGATTTTGTTGTATCTAAAAGTATTTTACTTGAAAACCAAAAGTACCACATGCCTGGAGTTGCTGGAATTTTATAGAATATTTCAGATAAGGAGCTACTCAGTGTTTTATTATTATAACTTTCAATATCTTCTTGTTAGGCACCAGTAAAACTCTCCTGTTTCTGTCATCACTGGTAGGTACAGCTTTCCTATGGTTCCCATAGAGGATTCATTTTGAGATACCAAAGGAGCTCAATACTCTTACATAAAATGACATAATATTTGTACAAGTAATTTACAGCTTCCTACATGCTTCAATTCACATCGGGGTTACTTCTAAGACCTACTCAATGTAGATGCTACTGATATAGCTATTGTTTTGTATTGTTTACGAAATCATGACTAGGAAAAAGTGAATCCAGTTTCAGTACAGCCACACTTATTTTTGTGTATTTTTTGAATGTCTGGTTAGTTACAACCTCTGATACAGAACCCACAGATAAAAAAGGCTAGTTATGAAGAGAGCCTCTAGTATGTATTGCTCTTACTGTATTTGTACTTTTCCCTTTTCAGTTTTAAAAATAACTTCTTTCACCCTTGCACCTGCTGCTCATGCCTACGATCTTAGCTAATAAGGAGACTGAGATCTGAGGATGGTGATTTGAAGCCAGCATGTCTGTGAGACTCTTATCTCCAAAGAACCACCAGAAAGTCAGAAGTAGTACTGTGAATTAAAGTGGTAGAGCACTAGCCTTGAGAAAAAAAAAAAAAAGTAAGCTTCCTTTCTATTTTTCATTTGTATTTTATTTTTGTATTTTTGTAATGAAGTCCTTTTGAATTACTGGGATAACATGAAATATATCAAACTTTCATAATCTAGGTGTACATATCTGATGATTGCATGCAGAGTATATGAGAAGTGAGGATTGTGATCTCTCTAGCTTCCACAGTATATCTTCTCACAGTACATTTTCTCCTGATTTCAGCTTCCTCAAAACATCACATTATGAAGGGCTGGGAATATGGCCCAGTGGCAAGGGTGCTTGCCTCGTATACATGAAGCCCTTGGTTCGATACCCCAGCACCACATATATAGAAAATGGCCAGAAGTGGCGCTGTGGCTCAAGTGGCAGAGTGCTAGCCTTGAGCAAATGAAGCCAGGGACAGTGCACAAGCCCTGAGTCCAAGGCCCAGGACTGGCAAAAAAAAAAAAAAAAAAAAAAAAAAAAAAAAAAAAAAATCACATTACAGAGAGCAGAAAGTATGAATAGTGAAATCTGTGATATTTTTACTCTGAATCCTAAGATATTTACTTCCAGATGATCTTTCTAATTGGCTTCTTCTAAGCCATTTATGTTGTATGACATACTCTTGTTAAATGATTTTCACTGTCTCAATGGTAGGCACTAATTTAATTTTCCTTTTACAAGTAGGGAGAGTGAAGCACTGCAAGGCCCAAACAGTATCTTGCATCTCTTTTTCAACACATCAAACAGAATAGAAATGAACAAAGAGTGTAAGTCTTAAGGACTGATATATTTTTTTTGAGTGAGTATTGAGGTATAATCTGTTTTAACTCACAACAAAATGCAAGATTTTGTAACATTAAATAGTACTTTGACACAAGTCATTGGTCACTTTAATGAGAGAGCCCAACTATGTCTACCAATTCAAGTAAATTAGTTAGAACAAATTGGGCTATGTGATTGTTCTCTAAAGTAACATCTAATACCCAGTCTATGTTCACTTGTTCTGATTATTTTAAAAATACTTTTTTTTTACAATTGTTCTTTTCAAACTGGAATAAACCAATTCCATATTTTATATGACCATATAAAATGACCATACTAGTTCTTTGATTATAAAGGTATTTATTTTGAGATAGTGAGTCACAGGCTATTTTCTTTAAAAAATATTACCAGCCAGGCACTGGTGATTCATGCCTGTAATCCTAGCTATGCAGGAGGCTGAGATCTGAGGATTGCCAGCCCAGGCAGGAAACATTCATTTCCAATAATCTGTCAAAAATCCAGAAGTGGATCTGTGGTTCAAGTAGTAGAGTGCTAGTTTTCAGCAAAAGAAAATCAGGGACAGTGCCCAGGCTCTGAGTTCTAGTCTTAGTACACACACACACACACACACACACACACACACACACACACACACACAGAAGGGGGGGGAAGATGAGTATTCCTAATACTTTTAAAACCACATAACAGGACCATTAGGCGATATATGAAATATGTGTGAAAGATGTCATGTAACTTAGAACCTGCTCTAGTACTTAGAAGTAATACATATAGTTGGAACTAATTTTTGTGAGTGTGTGGGAATCAAGATCAAGCACAATACATCGCACATGGTATGCAAGTTCCCTACCACAGTTCTTTTTATGATTGAGTTTGTTTCAAATAGGGTCTCAGGCTGCTGTTTGGTGCTACCTTTGGACACCATTTTCCTGCCTACCAAGTTGCTGGAATTATAGGCATGTGCACTTATATTCAGCTTAAAGTCATTTCTTCAGCTGAATTGAATTGGGGCCTTATCACTAAAACTTTGTAAAAAGATAGATACTCTGTCATCTAATAAAAATGGGGCCATGGTCTCTTAATCTGTAGTGCTTCCTTAGAAGAACTGTCACTAAACCAGATGGCTGTTGTTAAACTACCTTTGGGTCTGAGATTTCTGAGTTTCTAACAAAGATCTGCTTGTGTATGCATGCATTCATACACACAATACACACAAGTAAAACAAATAAAATCCTGAACCACTACAGCTTACATTTTTACTCTACAAAAGTTCATAACTAATTGGCTTTGTTCATCTGTTAAGAGAGTATTTAATTTCCTTTTAATTAATTTTTTCCCTTGATCAGCACTTTTCACTTTTGGCACATGTGATAGTAAATGCTGCTATTGACTGAATGAGAAAGTAAGAATTAGATGTTCTCTGCGATATATAAACCAGTTTCTTTTGTCCCAGTGGAAAACGAAGGCATTAATGTTTCTCTGCCAGCTGGTAGAGACTATTATTTAAATTCAAATGAAAGAAAACCAAGTTCGTTGTATATTGAAAACAATAAAGACAAGAAGGTATTATAGCAGATCTCTAGCTGGCACCTTAATAGATATTATTTTTTTTTATTTTCTGCAGAAAACAAAGATGTAGTTAATATGGTGGCTTAGATTTCTGCAATAAAAGAGCATATCAGTTTTGTCTGGAGACTGACTTGCTAATTACTCTGGCTCTAAATAATGCAAGCCATGCTCTCCTTTATTAGCTAATATCTCAGAGGTTGGAAAGATGGTTATAAAGACCAATTAAAGATATAGTTTTCTGGCATGCTGGACCAGTTCATAATCTGCACAATATGAAATGTCATGTGGGAAAGTCATTATTAGAATGTGCTCCCTTAGTTTATATTAGTTTTAAAAGTTTCACTTCTCATTGTATTACATCCAACACAAAGCCTTTGATGGTGTTGTTATAATTCTTGTTCAGTAAAAAGAAATTCAAATTCCATAAAATTTCTGATACCACATTAACCTTGCATCAGATAAATAAGTACATTGAGAACTGTGGATAATGCATCTGAATATGAATATAATGCATTTCATTTGAATAGAAATGAAAGGGAGTGAGTATAGAAGAAGCCTAAGTAATAGATAACTTTGTTTCATCAAAATGCTATTCTTTTAATACATCCATTTCATTAGCAAGTATTTATTGGAGAAAAAATCTTCTGTTTTATTCACAGGGATATTCTGTTTGAAACAATCCTGCTTCATTGGTGATTTATTTACTTAATAGTTTTCTATTATCTGTTCTATTATCTTAAAATATTTTTTCTAATTTAGTAGGTAAGAATAAATCATAATATTTCTAATATTATTCAAAGACCAGAAAGCAGTTTAGGAAGACTACACCAAGGGGAAAGCAATAGCCAAAGTTTATTTTCTTTATAGACAAAATAAGAAAAAAATAAGAACATCTACCTCTTAACTATATTTAGAAATGCATATAAAACATCAGTTTAATATCTGCATGCATAGGAAGTAATTGCAGTTTTTTTTGCCTGTTTGAAACACATGATCAGTTCTGTTGATTCCATTCAATATACTTTCCTAGCAAAAAAAAACAGTGAGAAACCAGTTAATAAGAGTGTACTTCTATAATTAAAGGCTATCCATTAGTGCTTATGAAAATAGGAGTAGACAAAGACAGGAGGACATCAGAACTCAGAAATCACAGAAATTGAAGGAGACACATGTTTCAGTATGATAGCTTTATTACATAAGCGCTGTTCCACACTGAATTCTATATTTTTAATCATCGAATGGTACAGTAGGAGAGATGTTGTGATATCCATTTTATAAATTTTAAAAATGAAGACACAGAAAATTAAACTTGTGTCCAAGGTTCACAACGTTATAAGTGGAAGTCTAAAATTTAAACTACAATCTAACTAACTTTATAGTGAAAAGACATCATGAAACTTGGGCATTTTGAAGTGTGCTAAATCCATTGTTTAGGGTGAGAGTCTATTCTACACTGGCAATCTTTCATGCTTAGATAGGATCTGGTCCTAGGCCATATGACCTAGCCATCTAAAGACTTAAGAATTATACCTTTATGCCAGGCACCGGCAGCTCACACCAGTAATCTTAGCTATTTAGGAGGCTGAGATGTGAGCATTGAAGTTTGAAGCTTTTCTGGGGCAGAAAAGTCTCACCCCAAAAATGGAAATGGAGCTGTGGCTCCAAGTGGTGGGGTACCAACCTTGAACAAAAAGAGCTTGGGGACAGCATTTAGGAGCTGAGTTCAAGCCCCACAACTGACAAAAATAAATAAATAAATAGGATTACACCTTTAATATTTCATATGCCACAAATAGTTCCATGCATGCTAAATTCTTAAGCACTGTCAGGGAAGTTTTTAGTGAAAGACTGAAGATAGATGCTTTCAATAGAGACATTCATTGGTTTAAATATTAAAATACTTACTTAACAAATCTTGGATAAATCAAACCACTCTCCTTAAAATATCTATTTTTGGTTAAGATTATGTTTTATTTATTGAGAATTTTCCTGAAAACATTTGTCATATTATTTCTTAGAATAATCTACATGATAAATCTGATGCATTTCAAGCAGTAGACTTAATTTAGCTGAATGATGCTAAAATTGAGTAATTGTTTAGAAGTAAATGGATTTTAACCATAGGCAGAAACTTTATTATAAGATATGTTTTACCATTTCACTATTCCTTCATCATCAACTGTCATATGCTCTGTCAGTAGCTTGATTCTCTTTTGGTCCATGTAGCTTTTAAACTCTTTCTTATAGTCTTCTTTATTATGTGTAAAATAATTGACTTATAGAATTAAAAAGATGATATTTTTATCTAGTTATTTTATCATGTTATGGAAAAAAGATCCAGATATTAATAACTTTTTCATCTAGTTAAATTTATTATATCAGTCATGAATGTAATAACTGTCTGACTCTGTGATATATATTTCATTAGCATGTTTCTTTCCTGTCACTTTTTAAGAAATTAGAGCATTACCTTGAGGCCTCAAGGCAAATGTTGAAGCCATAAAACTTTTTATATATTAATTTCTGGCCTATTTTAGCACCATCTTCCAAAACATCTACTGAATTAAAAAATAAAAGCAAAACTAAGCAAAACAAACAAACAAAAAACCCCAATGACTTCATTGTCATTAATTCTAAACTTTGCTTGAGCTATGTCCTTAATTCTTATTCCTGTGATGTTTCTGATCTTTTCTCTCTTTAAAATGACAGTGATAGTTATATGTTTTTGTTATTTTATTAATATATATTAGTCTTCTTAATTATTTTTTAAAATATTTTATTGTTATTGTAAATGTGATGTACAGAGGGGTTATAGTTCAAAAGTCAGGTAATGAGTACATTTCTTGTGAACAATGTCTCTGCTTTCTCCCAGATTTTCATTCCCATCCCCAAACAAAGTGTATAGTTCATTTTCATCATAGTGTCTAGTGAATAACACTACTTCATTTGTTCATCCTGTTTCCCTCCATTTTTGTGCCCCCCCCTTTTTTGCTCCCAAAGATAGATACATGGGGAAAAAAAGACAAAAAGAAAAGCAGCAAAAAACAAAAAAAACAAACCTCTTGTTTCCATTTCTAGAGTTCATTTTGATTATTATTGTATGCTCAGATACATATTGGCATTTATCTTGTATATTGGCATTGTGTTCATCTTCTAAGGGTATCCTCCTTTTGTCTCACTGTGTATGAATGTCCCAGTGTATTTTAGATCTAGCTTCTGCATAGGAGTCTTCTTAAGGCACATTCCCCCCCCCCCCCCGGTCAGTTTATTTAACCATTTTCTCTTTGCCTCATATGATCTATATCAAATAAATTGTCCAAAAATTATTTTCTTTTTTTGCCTTCCATTACCTTGTTTTATAGCCAGTTGATTTTTAAAATTATCTTTAAATAGTTGTACAAAGAAATTGCCATTTAATGAAGAAGTTTGTGAATACAATGTAACTTGATCAAAGTCACCACTTTCAACATTCTTACACATCCTTCCATTCCCATTTTATTGATTTTGTAGATACAGATTGAATTCTTGGCTACATTCTCCCCTCCCCACCTTCTCCTCATCACTCCATTACCCTTATCCCTATTGCCCAACCCACCTCATTGTCCTTAGATTTATTTTGCTGAACTTTGACTTTGCCTTTCTAAGGAATTGCATTATTTGATTTCTCCCTTAAATCTACCATATTTCAGTTAATATACTTATGTACATTTGCATATCACCCGATGTGTTTATCTAAAATATTGACTCTATTCTCAAACTCACATTTAAAACAGATGTATGCCTCTCAGAAATTCTCTGTAGAAGCAAAGGTCATTGCATTATTGACTCATGTTAATATTAACATAATATTAATTTAGATGAGTATCAGTTGCTCATGTCTATAAGGAAGAGATATGGAAGATCTTGATTTAAGTCAGCCAGGGCAGAAAAGTCCATGAGACTGTATCTTCAAAATAAACAGCAAAACGCTGGGCTGGAGACATAGCCTAAGTAGCAGATCACCAGCTGAGCAACCAAAAGGCCCTGATTTCAAGCACTAATACTAGCCCTTTCCCTACCCCAAATGGAATCACACACTTTAACATGAAATAGCTCTGTAAGTATTCAATAAATATTTATTCATCTAGACCCTAAACAGATAAAGACTGAGAATTATATGATGATTTTGTATTACTCCATAAGAAGGTGGAGTCATATTTGAGTTTAAATTACTATGTAAACATTTTCTATGTGCACCACAGAATTACTGGATTGATTGAATTTAACAAGCTGAAACTAGTTTATATGGAATATTGATAAAGATATGAAAGTTACTTTGATTAGTCATGATACCTTTCCTAACAGTGTGCCAGAATAACTCATTTTCTCTATTATAGGAAATGGTGTCACATTTATTTTTGGCACATTATTTTGGAGTAGATATTGTACTGTATACAAAGATCCTTGGCTTTAAAAATCTTTGGCATTGTTTGACTACTGATAAGCAACTAGTCTTTCCATGTTCATGTTTTCCTCTCTATAAACACATGAAAGTTTTTCTTGTGTCTTCCTCCCAAACTCTGCTGCTTCTCAAAGGAAAATGTCAAAGTTCTCAGCTCAGTAAAAAAAAAAAAAAAAGTGAAAAGTCTCTGCCAACCTTTCTCTGAAACCTTTCAGAAGTTACTGCATTCTCTTTCTCTGTCTCTCTAGGTCGTTCTCTTGTGCCAATAGTGGGGCTTGAACTCAAAGCCTGAGTACTGTATCTTAGCTTTTGTACTCAAAGCTAGCGCTCTACCACTTGTGACTGAACAACCATATTCTATTGTTGGCTTCTGCTGGTTAATTGGGGATATAGAGTCTCATAGATTTTCTTGCCCAGCTACATTAGAACCATGATACTCAATTATCAGTTTTCTTAGTATCTAGGATTAGCGAGAGGCATGAGACATATTCCTCTCTAAAGTGGAGACATAGCTATCTTAACTAGTTAACATGATCTTTTTAATGGCCTCTTGAGATCATTAAAAAACCAATAGTAATGGTATTATGTGTTTACCTCACTGTTTAGTGTCTGATGTATATGATCATTTATGAGCTTATTATGAAAAAAAAAAACTGACCTGGTTTCTACTTTCAAGGGAACTTACATTAATGGTAGGAAATGTTCCCAATTTTTTTCAATATAAAAATTATAGGACTTTCACTAGGTTTTCTGTTTCATATATTATTAGAAATAGAATAGCAGGCACTGGTGGCTCACGCTTGTAATCCTAGCTACTCAAGAGGCTGAGATTTGGGGAAGCTAGCCAGGGCAGAAAAGTCCATGAGACTCTTATCTCCAATAAACTACTCAGAAAAGGCTGAAAGTAGTGCTGTTGCTCAAGTGGTAGAGTGACAACCTTGAGCACAAAGAGGCTCAGGGATAGTACCCAGGCCCTGAGTTCAAGCCCCATGACCAGAAAACAAAAAAAAGAAATAGTATAATCAAGGTTTACCCTGATTCAAAGTTGAAACTTGTGCTTGGTGCTAATGGCTCACGTCTGTAACCCTAGCAGTGTAGGAGGCTGAGATCTGAGAATCACAGTTAGAAGCCAGATGGTGCAGTGAAATTCATGAAACTCATCTCTAATTAACTACCAAAAAGCCCAAAGTGGAGCTGTGGCTGAAGCAATAGAGTACCATCCTTGAGCACAAAAGCTCAAAGACAGCTCCAGGAGTTCAAGCCCCAAAACACACACACACACACACACACTCACACTCACACTGTTGAGACATGGAATGTTTATAGACCCTGAGACAATGAAGGTGTTCTGGTCAATGTTTAGGAGTGAAAATTAAGAAGAATACTGACAGAGAAGTAATAGCCAAAGGGATATGGTGACAAACAGTGTGGTGATATTTTCTGTTACAATAGTGCATCTAAAAATATCTGGCAATTTAACCAATTGTAATACAATTTAGAGGGTTTTTTTAACAGATAAAACTTAAATATCTAAGTTTCCTTGTGAAACTCCAGAACATGATGGTGTGTACTGGCTCTGAATCAGGCATTTGACACTAAATAGTTTGGGAGTCTTTCAGAAAAGCTTTTTGATTAATTAAGATAGATTTGAGTGGAACTAAAATATTGTTAAATTTCTTTAAAGTTCTTTCTTCTTGATCCCAACTAATTTTTCTTTTCATTCTCCAACTCTATTTTGAAGGTTGTTTAATCTCATCTTAGGTAGCTTGCTTGTACAAGAGGAACATATTTACCTTCTCTAAGACTCATCTTCCTTTACTTATGAAATGAGGAAACCATCCATATTGCATAAAATTGTGATGATTCTGTATGATAATATATGTGAAAATACAACTAAGATATTCTGTAAAATCTAAGTAGAATAGTTCTTCCAATGGTTGATCAGAATTCTACTGGATAGGAAAATACCTGTCATTTAAAAGAAAAATCATCGGTAGTCAAAAGCTAAGTAAATTGAGGACATGTGTTAAATAGGGCCCCAATTCTTTCTTACCTGAGTTTAAAGTATTATTCTTTTATATGTGCATGCACTTTAAAGTCTACATGCCAACTAGAATCAAAATAAACATATGATAGATAAATATACAACTATCTATACACAGCAATATGACTTAAAATATGTGAACATAAACTTTGTTATTGTAAAAGTATCAGCTCAAACCCTCATTTCTGAATTTATTCGTTTTCTGACTTGGCAAAAATTACCAATGTACTCTGAATTTTAGTTGTATTTGTTTAAAAGACATTATTAATAATATCAATTTTGTAGACTTCTAAGGAAATTGGACAAGATGGAAATGAGGTACAGTATTAATATGCTATGGAAGGTATGGCATTCTCTTTTGTTTTGTTTTGCTTTGTTTTCTTGTGGTGCTGTCCTTGAACTTTTGTGGTCAAGACTAGCACTTTACCTCTTGAACTGCAGCTCTACTCTGGCCTTTTGTTGGTTAATTGGAGATAAGAGTCTCAATAATTATCCTGCCCAGACTAGCTTCCAACTGTGATCCTAAGAGTTCAGCCTCCTGAATAGCAAGGCTTACAAGAGTGAACCACCAGTACCTGGCTTGGTGTGGATTTGATAAATAGTGGTTATAATAATTATTCTGATATATTGTCTTTAAATAAAAATTTCCTGACACACTGGTATTAAAGATACTTTTATGCATAGTAGTTAGATGGACTTTGGTATATGTCTCAAGCATGTGAGAGATTATGTTAAGTTAAGATGAAAGGAGAGGTTGTGTTAACACAATGCTCTGTTAATTGCTAATTAATAGGAAAAATGGGAAGTTGTGCACTTTTTTCTGCATGTGATTTTTGATGTTTTTGTGTGAATGTAATCAGTCTAAGCATTTGACTAAGAGGATTTTGTTGTACTGACTGGGGTTTGAACTTAAGGTCTCATGCTTATCAGGTGGGTGCTCTACTAGTTCAGCAACATGTCACCTTTTTTCCTTAGTCACTTTTTAGTTTTATTTTCACACTTTTTTCCTGAGGCTGGCCTAGTCCACCATTCTCTACAGCTACTATATCTGTAGCTGGGGCCACATGTGTGACTATTGAGCCTAGCTTTTTGTTCAGTTATTTTATAATCTCTTGCTGTGACATTTACTCTGTGTTATGAAATAGTTTCTGTTTTAGGTAGAGAAGAACTTTACATTGACTTGTCAGAGAGACTCAATCCTTCCAGTTATTAAAATGGGAACTAACTTCTACTAGTGTTATTTGATGAACAGTAGGAAACTCTATGTGTATATATTGACCGATTTCTATTTAAGATACAAAGTTTTCAGCAGTCAAATATGTGAAAATTATGAACTACCCCATGCACTGAACTATTATGCTGATTTCTACAGACTTATTTCTAATTTATAGGCATTTAAAAAATTATATCCATGGCCAATTTTTATGCTGTCTACTGTGAAAAATATTGTTAAGATTAAATGAGTATCATTTTCCTCAGTTCTGTTCAAACCACAGATGCTAGTTTTGATTTTATTTCTAAAAGTGAGATTGGAATTCTATTTTAATATGCAGAACTGCAGCTGAGGGAGTCATAAAATACAGAGTGTTTTCATTAGATGATGGGCCTGCACCTCTAGTTAACAGGAAAGCTGATTCATCAAACAGCAACCATCAGGACAACATTGACTAAAACCTGGAATGAAAACATGAGATCGAGGTAAAAATGACCTGTTTTGCATCATGTAATTGTAACTTTGGAGAAATTTCTCATTTCTGGAATATAACTGGTACCAAGAATGCAGGAGTGTGTGTTGTAAATTTGCTACAGATGGTCTAGAGATTGAATATTTTCTGCATTTCAAAGGGATCTTAAATTTTATATCAGTTGCCACTAATTTAAAGGAACCAACATTCACCTTTATGTTCTTTGCTCCCCATCAGAAAATGAAATGATCAGAATGAAATCAGCATTTGAATTTGCCTCTAAAATATTTATATATAAAAAATAAAAAAATTGAATTAGGAGCCATCTTATTCTAGTGACATTCACAGGTAACTGATTCTTTCTGCCAGTCAAAATGTCCTCTAGAAAAACGAACGATGAATAGATATGATCCCTACTGATCATACAATTTGTCAGAGAAAAGGAATATCTTCTTTTCTCCCATGGAAGCTTAATATACTATACCATAAAAAGAAAACATGTAAGGGCAAATAAAAAATAGTAGCATTGAGTTTTGTGGTCCATGTGGTCAATATAGTTGATCAGAAAATATAGCAAATCTACAAAGAACTTTAGTAGATCATCTACCTTCCTGGTTTCACTCTATTCCATTAATAGTCACTTTTTATAGAAAATGAAGAACTGAGAGAAGAATGAATGGACATATTTTGAAGGCATCCTGGCCTTCAACTTTCCTCTTTCAGCTTCAGCTAGGTCACCTTTCCTATTACCTATTTAATCTATCTAGTAAGGTTGTCATTGAAAAGTTGATTCAAATATTTAAGAATTTTTCAAGACCCTATCAACCTAGTCATATAATCAATGATCCAACATATTTCTATCCTTGAGTAGTTAAACAACATCCTTGGAATCTGTGGAGTAATAAAAGTCTTTTGTTAATGAGAGGTCTGGTGGTAGGCAGCCCCTAGCTAGCTAGCCCCAGGCTACCCACTAATTACTAGAATGACCAAGGCTTTGGGACTTTTAGCACCCTATCCCATCTCCAGAGATGGGAAAATTACAGAAAATTGAGTTCATTACCAATTGCCAATGCCTTAATCTATCATAGTTACATAGTGACACTCCCATAAAAACCCAAGAGAACTAGATTAGAAGAACATTGGGAAACTTGAACCCAAGGAAGTTCCTGGATAGTAAATACAGCATTCAAAAGCAATGTGCTGCTTCTCCTATAGCTAGCCCATGTATCTTTTCCACCTGGCTGTTTGTCTGTTTCCTTTGTAATATACTTTGTCCTTTAGAAAGTTTTTGCAAGTGTTTACTTTAGCACAGTCACGTTAAAGTAAGAAGAAATAGAAAAAGATACATTTTCTGCTCTCTGTGCAGGGAACAGAAATTAAAGAATCATCTATTTAACATTCTTGATAATTAACTGGTAAATGTATTTACCTGTGCTCTGTGGGTGGCTCTTATAAGTTAACTCCAATCAAGAAGAGGGTTCTGTTAATATTAACAACTAGTCCAATAGAAGCACAGATAAAACAACTTGGGTTCTATAATTGCATTAGAAGTAGGGTAAGTCATGCTGGTACTTTTACCTACAGGATCTGGGATTTGACATTATCTCCAAGTTGAGAGTGGCAAATTTGAAATGAGTTAAATAATGTGGAACTGCCATTCACTATGAGGTTTGCTGGAAAATCATCTGAAGTTGTAATTTTTTTGTCATATGGGGAAATTCTATATGTGGTCTGGAAAGTGTTCTGAGAGCAACATTACAGAAACTGTTGTCTCTTTATCTTTGTTATAACAATCATTTGTGATATTAGATATTCTTGTAATTGGCAAAAATCAGATTAATCTGATATCAGATGTGTGATTTCTTGTTTTCAGGAAGCATTATCTTTCTATCAGGGCTCAAAAGGTATAATATTGCTCCAAATAACCATTTTGAAGCAAATACATCTGTACGTTCTTACACAGATAGATTAACCTTTACTTGTTCCATATATTTGCATGCATTCTGCAGGAATAAAAAGCTATTTTGTTCATGATCATATTTGTAATTATTTTCTTTAGGAGTTGTAGATTTAAGAGTCAAGCTTCAGCATTTCCCTAAAGCCATTTATAAGTGATTACTGCATAATTGTTCCCACAGGAAAAGCCAATTTAAGAGAGTAAGAGCTAAGGAACATCATTTAAAGAGCCTTTGAAGTTAAAAAAAACTAAAAAACAAACAAACAAAAAACACACCAAAAATCCAAAGCTCCCTTCTCTTCTGTTTCTTGGTAGAACTTACTTAGAATGTTATATATCATTCTTATTTTTACTAATAAAACAGTAAATCACTGTAACCTAGATTCATTCCTCCATAGTAGACATACAACTTCAGAGAAACTATTTTTCTCCTAAGATGTTCACTTTCTACTTATATTGATATAAGATAATTATAAGGCTAGCTAAAGCATTTCTGAAAAAAAATAAAATAAAAAAATAAAGCATTTCTGTGATGACTAATTACAAAAAACTTGGGGGTCTGCACATGGTGGAAGATGTCTGTCATCTTTGTTACTCAATGAAGTGGAGAGAGGAGGACAGCAGTTTGAGGACAGGGTAGGCAAAATAATAAAACCCTATCAAAAAATCAAACTAAAAGCAAAGCAAAGAAATTAGGGACGTGACTCAAGAGGTAGAAGACATATGAAGAAAATGCAAAGACCTGAATTAAATTCCCAGTATTTTGAAGGAACAGTAAAAAGAAGGGAAAACTAAATAAAATTGTGTCATAATAAATGGAATTAGTAACCAGTCTTCAAAAAGAGAAGTCCATTAACTCCATGAAAGAGTGAGGCAAAACAAAAGCAAAAAAAAAAAAAAAAGTTGGGTTGGGTTGTATGATGAGAAAAAAATAAGATAAAACTATCTGAGTCTTAATAGATACTTTTTTTTTGTTTTATGCACCTTAATGAAGTATAGCTTAGCATTTTTTTAAGGAATTGCAATTGAGGAATAAAAAGCCACATCCAAGAGAATATATCAGAGTCTCACCAAGTGCAATTATTTCAGGTTTCATTTTTTTTAAGGTCATCACCTTCTACTTCAATAATTAACATACCCTTCCTAAATTTGTTTTTCTTATTCTGCCTTAATTTGTATTAGAAGAAAAATACTGTATGAGATAACTAATGTTTATTAAGCAATTGACATGTGGTGAGTACTTATATACATAGCCATTCAAGCCTCAGGACAATTCAGTACAGGCTTAACAATACCAATGTTGGGCCGGAGCTCAGAAACATTCTGTTATTTTCAAGGTCATATAGCAAAGACATTGTGGTCTAAAGATTCAAATTCAGGTCATAGGCATTCAAGGAAGCAATTTCAATATATATACATACATACACATATGCACAATATATTTATCAATATGCATATATGTATATACATGTATGAGTGTATACATACATCTATATATGTATACATACATGTATACATACATGTACACATACATGTATATACATGCATACATATGTATACATACATATCTGTGTATATATACATACACATATATATGTGTATGTATATATATAATGAACTGTTTATTGCTCCCATTCCTACTGCCACATCCTAGTCAATTGACAACCTCTAAGCCAACCAGTACCAACATCACCACAGGCAATCCATTCTTATCAAGTGGGTGAATGTACATCCAACAAACCCTCAAAACCTTTCTAACAGGATATGCACACTTTTTTATTATGGGCTTTGATGAGCCATAGAGTTGCTGAGCAATTCCATAACTTGGAAAACATCTGTCAATATTTGTAAGTAGAAGTTAAGCCCATAAATTCTCTTGTATATGTCACAATTCCTAAGTGACTATTGGAGTATACAAGACACTCCAATTACTTTATGTTAATAAAGGCTATGGTTTGCTTTGTGTGTGTGTGTGTGTGTGTGTGTGTGTATGTGTGTGTGTGTGTGTGCCAGTATTGGTGCTTAAACCTAGGGTCTAGGTGCTGTCCCTTAGCTTTTTCATTCAAGGCTGACACTCCACAAAGTGATCCGTAGCTCCATTCTGGCTGTTTCTTGGGGGATGGGTGAGGCAGGGAGGGTGGTAATTTGGAAGTAAAGTGTAGATAAGAATTTCATGAACTTTCCTCTCAAACTGTGTATGTACACAGATCTTCAGATGCCAGTCTTTTGATAGCTAGGATTACAGGTTTCAGTCACCAGTGGGAGGTTGGTCATTTTCTTCTTTTCAATATGGAGTTCAGTCCCCACCACTTCTTTTGATTAAAAAAATTCTTTATCAGGGCTGGGGATATGGCCTAGTGGCAAGAGTACTTGCCTCGTATACATGAGGCCCTGGGTTCGATTCCCCAGCACCACATATACAGAAAACTGCCAGAAGTGGTGCTGTGGCTCAAGTGGCAGAGTGCTAGCCTTGAGCAAAAAGAAGCCAGGGACACTGCTCAGGCCCTGAGTCCAAGCCCCAGGACTGGCCAAAAAAAAAAAAAAAATTCTTTATCATCTACATACTTTCTTTTTTATATGAGTCTTAGGGGTCTCATAATATTTTCTCATATGTTTCTGGCAAGACTAGATAAAATTGTCATACTTAGAGCTCTTAACCCAGTATCTACCACTGTTCAATAATTGGGTATTGTTATTGTTGTCCTAATTGTTAGTTTTCAAAACTGGATGTGTGGAAGAAATACTGACAAATTATTTTTGTTTCACATCCTAAAGAAATGTATACTTTGCATTGCTTCTCAGCCTTTTGGCTAAGATCAAGTGTAGAAATGTATACTTGGGGACTGCCTTTTCCACTACTGGGTCTCCAGAAAAAGAGAAAAAGTCTTCCAGCTTTTTCTATGTACCTTTATCTACCCATGAGTAGAAGTTAAGTTCTGGTCCCCATGTCCTTTCTAATTTTGCTGCTCTGGTGTGATATTTAATCATTTATTTCTTCCTTTCCTACAATGAACAATCCTAAGATGTCCTATGTTTGGTACAGTTCACAGTTTTCTCTGATTTGGTTTCTTTACTTGCATTGATAGCTTTTCTACTGTAAGCCCATTTAGTGTAAGCCCTGTTTGTGACTGGGGCAAGGAGAAAAAAGGCACATGTGGCCTCAGTTTTGAAATTCCAAGGAACTTTAAGTCTGTGGTTTAGGGACTTGGAAGGCATTTGGTCATGTCATAATAAAGGACCACTTTTCTCTATTGACTTACAAATTTTTTTCAACAGAGACCGATTATACTAGAAAATGATAAGATTGAGTTGAGAAAGATTAAATTGTATCAAAAAAGTACACTGACATGAAGATCAGAGAGGAATAACTAGCTTTATCTCTTCTGCAGTAGTGTGTACTCCATGTGACTATTGCTTAGGCTGGGAAAGGACTTTACACAGGCCACCATATGTAAATATCATGCTACCTGATTCCTACAAACTTTGGTGAGCCCTTCTTTGTCTTAGGATTCTGTTGTGCTTATAAAACACCCATCTGTTCTTAATCACTTCTTCAGGAGTCTTGTCATATATTTTTCATATTAATTTTCCTTTCATTTGCAGTGAGCTGAGTGTTGCAGGGGATGGCATTTTGATGAAAAAGAATACACTAAGAAAAGAAGCAGCCAGCATATTTCCTAACAACTTTATCATCTACATGCTTCTTAGACATTTGAGGAAATGTGAAAAAATGTTCCCCTTTAAAAATACTGTAAAGTTTTCTGCACAAGGATTTTTTTTTCCAAACAGTAGAACTATAGGAGAATTTCAATGACATTCTTCTTTCATTTGCTTATTATCAGTCCTGTACTCCTTCCTGATGGCCCAAATTACCTAGGAATCACACACCTGCAGTTGTTTTATAGCAACAAGAATTGAAGCAACTGACTACTGGACTCAATGCAATATACTAAATAAGAATTAATTCTTTGATTTAGCCATTATTGAGCTCAAAACAAGCTGGTGTCAACTACTTTATTGTTGAGTGACCTTAGTAAATTATTTTACAATAGCTTATTTTTCCTCTTCTGGAAAAATAATTATAACACTCTTCAAGGCACATATAAAATGTTATACAAATTAATTGAAATAGATGTCTAATTCAATATTTATACTGACCAATTTTTGTATTTATTTCTCCAATTTTTATTTCTTCTAGCCATTCCTTTGTACCTGAATGAATGCCTTCTCTCTCTTTTTTCTCTTCTCTTTGCTTTCTCTCCTCTCTCTCACTCTTAATTTCTCTTATACACGCACACAAACTTACTTGACTCTCCAGCCTAGAATCTCCTCTTATTATATTTTGTATAGTAACTTAATATTCAAGTAGCAACAAGCTTCAAATATATCTCTGATGTTCATTTACTAACATTTACTGTGATATTAATTTTTTTTATTTACTTAAGTCCTGTATGACTGAGACAATAATCCATGAAGAAGATGAATGCAAAGGATATAAATCTCCATTGACCAAAGAAAACTTGTGTATATTTTCTGTGTCTTCTCCACTTAGCGTATGTCCATACCTAATCTGCATTTCACCTAAATAAATGATTCCTCACAAAATTCAGTATTAATCTAAAGAAAATATGGCATGAAATCATCATTTCACTACAAAACATGGTTATGATTATAAATAAGTATCTTTCCTTCATTGTGTTTCATCAGTCATGGATTTTAAGATATTTTTTAAGTGTGAAATGAAATTTTACTATACATAACTTAGAATACTTAATTTGAACCCTAAAGTCTCCACTTTTCACACATATCCAATATATTTAGACCATATATTTTCAAAATGTTTTTATAGAAATACAGTAGAAGAAAATCACCTTAGAAACAAATATTTCTTTGATTTCTAATAGAAGGTTCATGGACTATTGGACATTTAAGGAAAGACTGCTGAATAAAGGTTAAAATTTAGATTTACATTAGTCTAGTCCTTGGTTGATGATTATTTAGGATCAAGGTAAGATAAATTATGTTTTTAGGGAATTCCAAGCTTTGTATTCAATGAGTCATTAGTTAGAAATGAAATATTTGTGAATCTTGCACGCAATATTTGTTTTTAGATGCTACGGCTAATGTCATAAGAGCCATCTTTATATACTGATTTAGCATGCTTAAATGTTATTTCCTTCCCATCTTGTCACTGCAAAAACAATAGTGGCACAATCAGGTCCAAATTCCTTATCAGCATGGGGTAAATTTTGCTCTATGAATTTTAACGTTCTTTGATTTTTGGTCAGGATTAAAAAAAGTTCCTTAATTTTCTTTCCGTTTGTTTCCAGTTTCCCTTGTAAAAGGAAAAAAATTAAATCTCATTAAAAATCTGATAACTAGTTTTTCACAGCGAGAGAGATCTTAATTCATGTTACAGCTGTTATTATTTACTGATCTTTCATTATTAACAGTTCTCAATGGATTGTAGCAGTAAACTTTTGAGGAAACATCAAAAACCAATAAGGAAGTCATTTATTTAATAGTCTTTTTTTCTTTTTACACTACAAGAAATGTATCCAATGCCTAATGTATGAAACTGTAACCCCTCTGTACATCAGTTTGATAATAAAAATTTGAAAAAAAAATTTTATTCTCAAAGTGATGTACAGAGGGGTTACAGTTTCATATATAAGGCACTGAGTACATTTATCACAGTTTTTACCTCCTCCCTCATTTTTTTCTCTCTCCTTCCTCCCCCCTCCCCAATTCCCTCTTGTGGTTACTAAAGACTGGAAATTTGCTTGCAGACTATATGTTCTAGCTTCTCAGTAATTTTAAACTGTTTTACAAACAGATGAAAGGAAATGACATTTAAAAATATGGTCTATTTTATCTTTATTTTCTTTTCTTCATGAATGAAATTATTTTTAAAAAAGAAAAGAAAACCCAGCCCAACTAACCATAGCTCTATTCTGGGCTTTGTTCAAGGCTGAAACAGTGAATTCATTACTTTTTCTGATCATTGCAGGGATTGGAGGTAGCTAGTACCTTGAGTGAATTAGATGAAGAAAGATCAGAGAGATAGATTTGTGCCTTAGACTTACTGGATCCTTAATTTATAAATCACTTGTAAAAAGTATGTTCTTCCCTGATTGCCAATAAAATTATCTATGCATGAAGTGTTGCCTAAAGGGAAAGTAACAACCCAAGGATGGGCATGGGGGCAGGAAATAAACAAAGGAAAAAAGAAATTATCACTAACATACTGCTCACACCATGTAGGATTTAGAAGGAGCCAAAGAAGCAGCTAAATCAAGCACTTAGCTGGAAAGGAGAAACAGAGCAAACAAAAAAGAATCCAATTACTTTATGTTTGTTTTTGTAAATGACTTTTCTGTAAGAGGAACAAAAACTATTTTGACTTGTTTTCCTCTGTACTATACTGCTGAGAGCAGCCAGTACCTTATGAGTAAGCCCAAGCAACTGCTGATACTTCTGCTAATGCTAATTAACCTCCTGCTACAAATAGCAACAAACCCACATCTTAGCTTTGTCTACACATCATTCTACCCTCCCTCTAATAATTTGAATTGCTATAGTCATCAATGGTTTCTATGTACTGGGCAAAATCACACCAGCAGTCAAAAAAGAAGATGACAGTCAGGGTCACATTGTCAATTATTTTCCAGACAGAAAAGAAACAAAGACTTTAGTGGTTTCAGGAAGTCAAACTAAAATTTCTGTAAGAAAAGACAAATGGAAGATGGGGTTTTGAGGCTGAGAATTTTCTTAGAATACTTGGGTTGTTTAGAATTCTGTCTTTATCAGAAATATCAAGGGGATTTATATATGTGTGTGTGTGCACATATACATATATGTGTGTGTATGTGCTCTCTCTATATAGCATAAGTCTAACTTAAAACATTTAGTATAAATACTCTCACAATTCCTTATTCAGTTCAGATAAACCTGATTGTATAGGACTAAACTAAAATGCCATATTTTCCCCTTGATTACTATCCCAAGGTTTAAAAAAAATAGCATTTTCATTACCTTCTTCCAAAACAAAACCACAAAGAACCAATAGCCCCCTCATCAAGTGGGCTAAAGACTTACAAAGAGACTTCTCTGATGAGGAAATGAGAATGGCCAAGAGACATATGAAAAAATGCTCTACATCACTGGCCATAAAAGAAATGCAAATCAAAACAACATTGAGATTCCATCTCACCCCAGTAAGAATGTCATATATCAAGAAAACTAACAAGAACAATTGTTGGAGGGGATGTGGCCAAAAGGGAACCCTACTTCATTGTTGGTGGGATTGTAAACTGGTTCAGCCACTCTGGCAAGCAGTATGGAGATTCCTCAGAAGGCTAAGTATAGAACTCCCCTATGACCCAGCAGCCCCACTTTTGGGTATCTATCCAAAAGACCGCAAACAAAATCACAGTAATGCCACCAGCACAACAATGTTCATCGCAGCACAATTTGTCATAGCTAGAATCTGGAACCAACCCAGAATGCCCCTCAGTAGACGAATGGATCAGGAAAATGTGGTACATATACACAATGGAATTTTATGCCTCTATCAGAAAGAATGGCATTGTCCCATTTGTAAGGAAATGGAAGGACTTGGAAAAAGTTATACTAAGTGAAGTGAGCCAGACCCAAAGAAACATGGACTTTATGGTCTCCCTTATTGGGAATAATTAGTACAGGTTTAGGCAAGTCATAGCAGAGCATCACAAGGCCCAATAGCTATACCCTTATGAACACATAAGATGATGCTAAGTGAACTGAACTCCATGTTATGGAAACAATTGTTATATCACAGTTGTAACTACTTTCAACGTCGCATGTGTATCTGTAGCTTCTATTATTGAGGATGTTCTTGTATCACCTTCCTGTGGTTGTACCTATACTATCTCTGTAATCTTATCTGAGTATATTGGAATCCGTGTATACTGGTATTGGATGCAGGAAATTGAAAGAGAATACCAAATTTGAGAGACACAGGGTAAAAAAGGACAAACAACTACAAAAGCAATACTTGCAAAACTGTTTGGTGTAAGTGAACTGAACACCTGGGGTGGTGGGGGGGGGTGGGAAAGGGGGAGGAGGGGGTATGAGGGACAAGGTAACCAACAGTACAAGAAATGTATCCAATGCCTTACGTATGAAACTGTAACCTCTCTGTACATTAGTTTGATAATAAAAATTTGGAAAAAAAGATTAACAGAAAAAAATAGCATTTTCAATGATTATATAAAGCCAACGGCACATAATCGAAATAGTCCACATATAAACTACTGCCTGACTTAGGTTTCCTCTCAATTATGCTTTCTCTACTATGCTTCTCTATTATCTTTTAAATTTTCATCTCCTCAGAACAAAGTAGAAGCCAAAATGCAACTGTCTTTTCTATTGGGGAAATTACTGCAGAGTTCTGTTTCAGTGAATACTTTCTTGTCTTCAACATTCAACAATATTTTTTCATCATAACCCTGCTGGTGATATCCTTTCTATGGATTAAAATTTATCTGTACAACGGGACACCTCTTTCCAACCCATGTGGGATATATCATGTTATTCATCTGGGAAATTCCCATTGTGTTTCCACTATTATTTTCTCCTATGTTCATTTGTTACCAAATTTTGACACCAAATGAAGTTCTTTTTTACTCTTTTGTATTATACAACAAATAAGAGTGCCAACTGAGCAAATAATTTGTTTTGGTCCAAACAATGAAGTAATTAGAAAACTTGCATATCAACTTCTCAACCACTTCTGAGGTGACAAATAGAATAAAAAAATGAGAGGGAAAGATAGGTTAAAAGATGGAAGGAGCATTTTCTTTCTCTCTGTTTTTTATCTCCTCTATCCCTCTTTTTCTCTTCTTTCCCCTCTGTCTCTCTAGCATCCATCTTGTGCAGGCTGCAGTTTGCTCTACCCCCAATTAACTCTTTTCCACCTGAATAAAAAAAGTTGGAAGGTGTATTCATCATTCATGCCTTTTCTGGGAATAGGTGGAGATTTTCTAGAAGTTTGATGACCACCTTTTGCCAGGGACACAGAGTCTTTTCACACAGATTCTTTTCAGATATCATGATGACAGGTATCACCTGTCATGGTACTGTCCTTTAGCATGTAGCTAGGATTACAATAAAGTTACTGGTTGTCTGTTGGTCACTCTGTCTACCATCCTAGATTCAGCTTAGTTCAGCTAAACTATCTGACAAGGAACTTCGGGTGTATAGTATTCAGTCCTTCAAGATCGGCAAGATTAGAGCAGGGTAGAAACTGAAGGTCAAGTAGGCAGCATGGTATCAATGGGGGGAAGCTCCTCTAGATCCTCTATTTTAGTCATGAGCAGGTGCTCTTATCATTCATACATAATTAAGAAGTTTTTGGTTATACAGTAAGTATGCTTAGGTGTATTATATACATTATATCACTCCCTTAATGACCAAGCCTTGCTCTCCAGGTGTCAGTTCTCTATATATAATGACCCAAGAGTCTAATCATACTGAAATCATTGCCTTTTCAAAGTTGAGAGATGTTTTTCTGTTTAATCACTGATTATTTCTGCAGGTTTGGGAAGCAATAAATCCTATTGCATTATTTGAAAAGTAGCGATAATGGTAGTTCGTTTTGCCTGTCATGTAGACTGGATATAAGAACTCAATAGTAGAAATTATCAAGGGGTCATGTAAAAATTTAAAGATAACAAAGGCTCTACTATCACTGTTATTGTGAAATCACACATTCAGTTCAGTGTGAACCAAGTACCTTTCAAGCTGGTGTAGAAAAAATATTAGAACCTCCATCTCACAGGTCTTTGTCAAAACTTCATTCCCTTTTTCGGACTGACTTTAATATTCTCATCTGAAGAATTTTCTGATTACTTCAAAAATAATCATGGTATTTTTTCACTGAGCTCCTCTAACTTCTGTTTGTGTTTCCACGTTTTTAGTCCTTTGCCAACTAATTTCCTCTTCTTGGCTCATTAGAACACTTATTAAAGTTTGTGAAATAAAAAGGGTATCTATTATGTAGAATCAAAAGTAAAGCAAACAACATCCTCAAGCTAAACTAATTTGTCTTTGATAACCTAGTAAGCAGAAGAGTTTGGCAGTCAAAGGCCAATATGAATACATGGTACAAAAATGAACTATTTATTCCTTGACATATTCAATTGTTTAATATATTTATTACACTTTTTATGTAGAAGGTATAATTTAATAACTCTTAGCTAATGCAAAATTCCCCAAAGCACTTACTTTAAACAAAGAAGGCATATAATAGCCAAATTTAAAGAAGTGAAAAAAGATAGAGGGAGTCTAGCACTAGTCGTCTTTGGAACTTTCCTTATCTTATCTCCTTAATAATTTCCTCAAGAACACTGTAGGGTACAAGGTCAAAAATCTAAACTTGATATCAACCAACAAATGTACATGTTCAGCCTCCAGCAGAAACAGATCTTATTAATTGCCAAGCATGGGCAATGACATGCAGTATGACTGATTAGTGGTTGTAGATGGTTTTTTTATGGTTCTGCAGCAATGAGTAGCAATCACTGCACATATACAGACTAAGAATATCACACTACTCTGTGTAAAGAATATAGCAATTTTCTGGTGTTTGCCTTTGTCTCTGATAAACCCAAAGTGTATTTGAGTGGAACTTGGTACAGTAAATAAAGATGAGCTCAATCACAAAGAAATCAAATAAATTCAAATGAGATTTTATGCAACAAAATTGGACAGAGGAATGCTTTCTTTTGGGCATTTGTGGTTGTATATAACAAAGTAAGGGAAGAGTAACTTGAGCCACAATGTAAGTAAAAGTAAAGATAAATCACTGCATAATCTATTATCATTTTCTTGCAAACACACCATCATTAAAACAAGTTTTTTATACTTTTCTGGATAACATTAAATATAACCAGAATCTTATTTCTTTCTATTCCTGTGTCCACAAGAAATAGATCAAGTCATAAATAATAGTGACAACCAAGGTTTTAGGTATACACATTTTCTTTAAAATCTTACATGATAATTTTTATGATTTCAAAGAATTTGTTCCTCACAAATGTAATAAGCAATTTAACTTGGAGAGAACTTGAAATAAAGACCAAGGTAATATTTCAGGAACTTTGTAACTTTTATTGTTACAATGCTTAAAATGGAATGCAGAAAGAACTTACTTTCTCCTAGGATTCCACTTCCCCAGAGTCCCTGTGGTCTGAGGCTAATTATTTGGAGGTTGTTTGTGTTTTTTGTGTTTATAAATGGCAGATCTTTACAGGGAGTAGATTTGCAGCAATTAAGAACTAGATTTTGAAAGCTCACTCATTCCATGATGGTTTGCATTTCCGCCTCCCTCAGTGGGATGAACATAAGAGTGTAATTATGGATGGCTTCTAGCCTTCCCAACAGCCAATATTATGATTTGGAGTAAGTTCTTCTTCCTAAGGCGGCCTTTAGTTTTCTTATCTGGATTATGAAGATGGTCCTACTTACTTTCTAAATGGAGTTGATATAAGCATTAAGTATAGCAGTAAATAAGAAAGAGCAACCTGGTGGCTAGCACATGGCAGGCACTTAACCACAGGTAAGCTTATTTGCTTCCTGTACTCAGCTACCAGTTTCCAGAGAACGAACTTAGCATTCTACTCACAGACAGAACCAAGCCAGTCAAGGCCTGCGTGTAACACCTCTTCTGAAGTATCAATGTAAGCAGTTTAGGGTTTTGCGCTAGAATCTGGACAGATGCTACACTACAGATATTGACCTTGGAATCATATTGAAGAGCTCCTTAAGAGTCACTGAAGAAATTACTCCATTCTACAACCAAGGTCTTCAGGTATCTTTGTAGCATCAGGACAATCAATGCTTTTCAAGAAACAGGCTGATCCACAAGAATAATCCACAAGAATAATGCATCCTTTTTATTTTTGTAGAAGTTAAAGAGATGCATCTTTGTCGCCTCAGGACAATGCTTTTCAAGAATCAGGCTGATATAATGAGTGAATCATGATTCCTTTTTTTTGTAGAAGATAAAGAGATGCAGTTGTATATTTTTTATATCTTTAAAAGCCGACTGGAGCCTTTCAGTGGATAGAGGCTGAAAAGGGAAGACAAAATAGAATCTAAAGGTATAATCGAGAAGTAGAATCTAAGAATTTAAAGGTATAAAGCAGAAAACAGCTGATACTTCCCAGGAAGACTAAATGCACTGGCAGATATCTTCTATTTACTGTGTTCATCTGCTGTAGATTTGTTAGTACCTATCCTTTCTTCCTAGCATGTATTTTTCTGATCTCAGTTTTAAGAATAGACAAATGAGTGGCAAGGGACTGAGCCCTATTTTCAGTTCTGAACAGACCATCATTATCATATGATTTGTCACCCCTATTTATCCATGAATCCTCTCTGCATCTTTATAGCTATCTATATATAGATAACTCTCAATCTTCTGTTTGAGAACCTACTACTTCTTTTGTTGGGACAACTGGATAATTGAAAAGTCTGTGTAATCAAAAACTTGTCTTCTGGGGCCTTCCATCTTTTTCCATTAGTTTTTCTCTTGGGAGAATGGAGTAATGGCTCTTTTCAACAATCTTTGGGACACTTACATTCAATTATGCTTACATTTCATTTTAAGCTGAACATCTACAGCTTTTGAAACCTTTCTAAGTGGTACAGTGTTCTCCAACTGCTTGCTTTTCTCCATTGATATTTTTTGTGATGTTTATATTGCCCTTCAAGTAACTCAGAGGTAAATATGAAAATGGTGGTTCTACAAGAAAAGAATAGAGTTGAAGTGTCTGTCATTTTAGATAAAGTACTGTTTCCCACATGCTACCTAGGCTGAATCCCTCTTTAGTAATGGGCATAATAAACTGGCGATCCCACACATACTTGATTGCTCAGAAAATCAAGTTTGCTGTAAAGTACACTCATGGGATCCTCACCAGACCAATCTAAAGAGTCCGAAGAAAGTTCAGGGATCTTTTTATTTTTCAAGTCTTCTTTGCCTAATCCTATCTTTTTTTTTCTTTTTTGTTTTTAAGTTAGCAATGATTGATTTTGATATAACAGTGTTAAAGATGGGAGAATAGAGAAAAACATTTCCTACTTATGCAGGGACTGGGGGTTAAATAATGCCATCCTTTGATTGTTATCCTCTTTCTGAAATCTGTTGAGATATTCTCCATTCACGCATTCAAAGTACTTACAGTTACTTGCTTGCTTTCATCTCATCAGTAATTTGATGATTGTGTTTTGCATATATAAACACAGTCATTAATAAATGTGCTTAACTGTCCAAAGTCAGAAGAGCCACATAGTCTAGAAACACATTTCTCCCCAGGTAAGCCTACATCCTTTAATCCTGAGACTAGAAACAAAGGTACCAGAATAAATGAATATACTGTTCATTGTTCTCCATCTCAAGAAAAGAGGAACAGATATATTTTGACATACTCATCAAACCATTCATGGAAATATAGATAGACTGCAATAACATATTCTCTAATGATTCTATTGGTAAAAGTCAACATTGAAATATACATGAAATGTAGTGGTAAGAGTTTTGTCTCAGATGTTAAGATACTTATATTTGGATCCTCCCTAGATCCACAAAAAAAGTTCTTAGCAAGAAAGAAAAGGGAGGGCTGGGGATATAGCCTAGTGGCAAGAGTGCCTGCCTCGGATACACGAGGCCCTAGGTTCGATTCCCCAGCACCACATATACAGAAAACGGCCAGAAGCGGCGCTGTGGCTCAAGTGGCAGAGTGCTATCCTTGAACGGGAAGAAGCCAGGGACAGTGCTCAGGCCCTGAGTCCAAGGCCCAGGACTGGCCAAAAAAAAAAAAAAGAAAGAAAACGTTGTAGACACATAGAGTGGTTGCATGTGGAGTGGCTCTTCTGCATAGTGTAGTTTTATGAAGAAGAGGCCCGATGCTTAAGCATCCTAGAAATCCCTAACTATAGTGAATGTTCATGTGGGTAGTCTATGCATGGAAAATGAATTCACTATTTGTGGATAGCTACCAGTGGCAGTTCAGATTGACAGCTTTACTCTTCCAATCTTTTAAGTTTTAAAACAGGATGGTGACTGAACTTTTAAAAAATAGGAAAATTCAAATCTGTAATATCACTTCATATGGAGATATTATTACAAATTATTATTGCCTGTGGCCTTGACTCAAATGGATTCTTATTGCTTTTAATATTTTATATCAAGAAATACTAGTCATTACTGACACATCTATGACCTCTGTTCATTTCTCTGCCATTTGATAAAGCAGCTCCCTTCACAATTTTAAAGGCTAAAGGAGAGCATTTCTTAAGTATAATTTCCCAGGAAGTAGCATATTTATGATTATAAAGAAAATAGTAGACTTAGTGCTAAATGAAACAACTTATTTGCTTCTTTTTTCTCTATTAAGATATTGCTCTTGTTGTTATTAATACTGAAATAAAATAATCACACTGTTGTGAAAGAGTTGTCTCTCTCACTTAAGTAATACAGTTTGTAGCGAGAAACTGAATTAGAAATTTCAGTCTCCCTGAAGCAACTTTCAAGAGGCTAAGTCTACGTAGCATCAAAATTTGGTAACCTTGGGCTGGGAATATGGCTTAGTGGTAAAGTGCTTGCTTCGTATACATGAAGGCCTGGGTTCAGTTCCTCAGCACCACATATATAGAAAAGGCCGGAAGAGGCATTGTGGCTCAAGAAGGATAGTGCTAGCCTTGAGCATAAAGAAGCCAGGGACAGTGCTCAGGTCCTGAGGCCAAGCACCAGGACTGGCAAAAAAAAAAAAAAAAAAAAAAAAAATTATAACATTCAACTCAATGTCTTAAACCAGTCTATACTATTCACCTGTAGTAAAAGAATGAAAATAAGCTTATTAGTAAGAATTCAACATTTTAAAAGGTTTATGTCTCAAAAATATATATTGACTTAAAAGGAAAATTTAAACAATGACTGGGTGACTACTAGGGTCAATTATTTTTCTAGGTGAAGTTGTCCATGGGAACAGGAAATGACAACTCTTTCCAAGGAAACATGGAATCCAAAAGAAATCGTAGTAAAGGTGACAAATTAAAGGAGATAATGTGTTTTTTTTTTATCACATGGAAGATGTACTCACAAATCTGGTTCTCTTAATGCAGATACATTCCCAGAAAATACACATAATATATGGGAAATGATATTTAAAGGATCCTGTAATACAGTGATGTAGTAAGAAAAAAAATTGGATGGACACACAATTGATATGAGAGCCCAAAATACCACCAAATAAAGTATGAATTAGGTTTCATATTATCAGGTTCAGTCTTGTCTGTACTGTGTCACTGGCTAACATGTTGCTGCTGGTCAAGATCTTCAATCTCTCATTGGTGCTGTTTTCTTATCTATAAAGATGGACTGTATTCAAACATAGAAAACACTCACTTGGTAAATGTTTTAGAATCTTGTTTTTTCTTCTAATTTACTGTGGGAAATCCAGTAGGAACTGGAAAATAAGAAAGAAATAATTGCTTCTCTCCTATTTCAATCCCTTTCTCTCTAGAAGGAAGAGTTCAAGCACAGGGTCTCTCTCTCTCTCTCTCTCTCTCTCTCTCTCTCTCTCTCTCTCTCCTCTCTCTCTCTCTATCTATCTATCTCTCCTCTCTCTGCCACCTTTCCCCCATTTCTGCAGTACTGAAGTTTGAACTCATGGACTTGTGCAGGCTAAACAGGTAACCTACCACTTGAACCTGCTGTTTGCCCTAGTGTTTACTCTTTTATCTCCTTGATCCAATCTTTTGTTATGTCCCCATCTGTCTCTCTGTCATTTTTCATTCTCTCTCTCTCTCTCTCTTTCTCTTCCCATAACTTATATCATTTTCACAGTAGAAGGAATTAGGAAGATGACAGTTTAATGTATCACAACAAGACTCCAAATTTCAAATTTTGTAAGCATTTTTATCTTTTGATATATGTCTAATTTAAATTTACTATGATAGCATGTTTTATATCTCTGGAAACATCTGACAGTAGCCTATATAAAAAAGTAAAACTATAAATGTTTGGATGACTGTGTTTGGCCACAAATGTATATATTTAGAAGGAAATATGTATTGTAAAATCGAAATATACAGAAGTATAAGCATATTGTATAAATTAAATCAGTGTGGCTAGATTGTGATTGAAAAAGCCAAAATAGTTAATGAACTAAAATGATTACAAAGCCTTCATTATTTTGTACCCCTGACTCTCCAACATGCAGTAGTTTTTAGTCTTTGCCAAGCAACTGTGATAATTGTGTGGCTCATGTATTCATTGCCCGCTGTACTGTACTATAACCTCTGCATGTGTATTTGGCTGTACTTAATGTGCTTAAATCACAATACTAATATAGATTGGAAGATACTTATATAGTAAATGGGTTTAGTGGAGACAAATGAACAATTTACTGAACATCTGTCATTAGATCATTACAGAATTTTGTCCTCCAATCTGTTATAAATGTAGATTCTACATAAATTAATCTTTTATAAAATTTAGAAAGATATATTCAACATTATGGATGCATGTGTATGTAGATTTGAGGGGCAAGGAAGATGAAGGATCTCCTGGCTCCTGAACATGCAAATCCTTCATAGTAAGACTGAGATCGAGCCATGAGAACAAAAGCTGTCGAGATGTAGGCTCAAAGATCAGACTCTAGATTTTCTCAGTTCAGACACAGATTATGTTTTAAAGTTGTTCCCCATGTCCTTGGTAGTCATCTCTATTGAAAGATTAGGCAGAATGTAGTTATGATGAGATGGCACTAGTTATCTATATATGATATAACAGTGTGGGGTAGGTGATATTTTCCTTGCCCCAACTGGCTTTGAACTGAAATCTTCAGATTTTAACTTTTTGAGTAGCTAGACTTACCAGCCACCAGCATCTAGGTAAGTGGCATTTCTTCAAAGATCAATAGCTTTAAAAAAAAGAAAGGAAATGATGTGTGGGAGGCATTTTTGCTATGGTAGTAGTTTGGGCTATTTTTGTTATTATTGATGATTTTGATTCTTTGTTTGGGAGAGTTTAATATTTAGTCAAAGTTAACCTCAATGTTAAAATCTTCATGACATATTCTCCTGAGTGTTGGATTATAGAGTTATAGAGTTCATATACAGAGGAGTTACAGTTATATGAATCAGGTAATGAATAATGAGTACATTGAGTACAGTTCTTTCTGAACCATGTTTCCCCTTCCCACTCTCACACCCAGTTTTTCCTCCTACCCCCAACTCAAGACACATAGTTCATTTTTCCACACAGTATCTATTTAGTACTACTGTTGTATTTTTTCACCCTTATTCCACATTTTTTTGCCCTCACTTTACCCTCCCAAATCCAAACAAACTAACAAATAGCACAAAACGAAAGAAAACAAAAAACAACAACAATGGCAACTAAAAATGTCTCTCGTTTCCTTTTCTTGGAGTTCATTTCACCTCATTTCAGTTAGAATGGCCATTATCAAAAATACTAACAATAGCAGATGCTGCTGGGAATGTGGCCAAAAGGGAACTCTATTACCCTGTTGGTGGGAATGTAAACTTGTTAAACTTCAGAAAGCAGTTTGGAGTTTCCTTAAATGACTAAACATACAGCTTCTCTATGACCCAGTAATTCTCCACTTCTGACCATTAATCAAATTGACCATAAACCAGGACACACTAAAGTGACCAGCACAACCATGTTTATTGCAACAATGTTTACCATAGCCAAGATATGGAATCAACCTAGATGTGCCTCAGAGGATGAATGGATAAAGAAAATGTGTTATACGTACACAAGAGGAATTCTACTCATCCATCAGAAAGAATCATTTCGTACCTTTCATAAGGAAATTGACTCGGAAAAAATGATATCAGTTGAAGTAAGCCAAAGCTAAAGAAACATAGGCTGCATGTTTTGTGGTAACTAGAATACACACACACACACACACACACACACACGGACATGATAAATTGTTTAGGATTCTAGACATTCACACTGAGTCCAAAGGAGGCTATACATATGAATGGTTAACAAAGACTCAATACCTATGTGCATATGATCATATAAAATGATATTTTATAAATATATTTTACTGCATGACAGTGGCTCATGCCTGTAATCCTATCTACTTAGGAAGCTAAGACCTGAGGTTTGTATCAAACCTGGGCAGAAAAGTCCCTGTGAGACTCTTTGGTAGAGTGGTAGCCTTGAGCAAAAGAGCTCAGGAATAGAGCCCAGGCCCTGAGTTCAAGCACCAGGACTGACAAATCTCTCTCTCTTTCTCTCAATCTCTCTCAGTGTCTCTCTGTCTCTCTGTCTCTGTCTCTCTCTCTCTGTCAATAAATATAATAGCCTTAAATAAGCTTTTATTCAAAGCGTAGGGCTCTGTTGAGCAGGAAATCATAACAGTGAGATAAAAGCCATGAGTAGTTTTCAAGAATTATTGACAGTATCTGTATTTTACTGTTACAAAAGAAATTATTTGTGTGTGTATTTTATATGTATAATCAGCACTCTTTATCCATGGGTGATGGTCACTAGCCAGGCATAGAGATTAGTAAGAAAAATTACATTTGGCTTGAACATGTACAGATCTTTATTTCTTGTCACAATACCAAAACTACATTTTAAGAACTATTCATGTATTATTTATGTGTTGATATTGGAGTAATAGAAAAATAATTTAAAGTATAGGAGAAGAAATATATAGGTTATACAGAAAACACTGTGCCACTTTATGTAAAACTTAGGCAACCACAGAACCCTATAATCAGTCCTACATGAGTACACAGATATAATTATGTGTGCATATATTTATACATGTACATAAATAAATTTTATTTTATTAGTAAATTACTTTATATACATTTTCTATCATGTAATTTATAATAAAGTGATAGGTTAAAATTCTGGCTTAGGGTCTTTCAATTATGTAAATATATACTTACTTATTCATTTGTAAAAATGTACTTTGTCAAAAAATACCATGTACATAATTGCACAGATGATAAGAGACACAATGAGGTTATGTAAATGATTCAAATTCCATCCATTACGAGAGTAAGTGATTATAGTAGTTCTTTAGAGACCTGAAACTCTGTAATTCTCTGAACAGCATTTAAGTACCACCTAAACTAGGCATTGGAACCCATTCAACATGCTTCTGGATGGTTCTCTCAGAGATGAAGCACACTAAACTATATTGTACTTCCAGCTGCATGTGCTTTGTTTCCTGCCTGTATCATTTTTGGTGGGAGTAGAGGAACCAGGTGACTCCAGCTATTCAGAGGTCTGTGTTTAGTACTTGGTTTCTGAATTTCCCTTATGAGGCAATATGCTCACCCACACACATATATCTGGCATGGGCAGCACTCCCAGGTATTAAGTAGATTATAGAAAATATAGGCAACATTTGCCCTTTGCTCTGTGGCTTTTTTTTGTGTGTGTGTTGAGGGATAAAGGAGTCGCCAATGCCTCTCTCGCTTACTCCACTTATCTGGGTTCTTTTTATGGTTCATTCTGTTTCTCCCTTGTTGGGGCTGAGTAATTCAGTGTCGATAGGTGTTCCCTGCCACACCTGTCATGTTCTGGATAGAGAGACACTGATTCTGATCTGTTCCTGATTCTGCCTTTTCTCCAGGGTAAACTTACTGATCTCTGTAGAGGTGTTTTTCATTGGATGTCTTACATGGTTCTTCCAGAAGACAGGAGAGAGAGAGCAGAGAAAGAGAGAAAAATGGTTAAGAGTGAACAAGTCTTGTTCTGTTACTGAGCAGCACTTTTAAGCTCTACCTAATTAGTAAGGTTTTTTTTAATGTTTTCTTTCTTTTTTTATTTTTTAAATTTTTGTCATCATAACCTAACCTGGGTTTTCCTTTGAGCTTCAGGTTGGCCCATAGAGACTTAGGGTGGCTGATGGTCAGCCATCCACATTTTAATTTACTCCTATAGTAAAAGCTTAACATGTATTTATGAGACTGAATATAGTCTCATAAGTCAGGATTTATATGAGATTTCATGCATGAAGAAGTTGTCTATTATTTTTACAGTTTAGTTGCTTTAACCATTATATTAAACTCCATAAAATCCCAAACTCATTCGGCAATATATTTTCCTGGAAAACAATAAATGCATGTTTTAATAACCATATACTTAATCCTCCATCTGTTTCCAAAGATTGTTAAGAATATTTTGTTGCTATCAAATACTAAAATTTAGTGTGTTAGAAACAGTATAAATGTATTCTCATTATTTTTCTATTATCTATAGCAATGGATCTAACTTGTTTGTAAGTCCCAAGAATCAAGTAAATATAAAGAACTACTTTAAACTATGTATTGATGGTTCAGATAAGTCAAATCAGTTCTTCAATGTATCCCATTTCCAAGGGGCTAGTATTTTATCAATTGGAGGAAGAACCCACAGGATGACATTAATGAATCTTATAAAACTAAAGAGGAATAATAGACCACTTGCTCTCAAGTTCAAACATTTGAAAGAGAAAAAAGAGCTAGGAACATGAAACATCACATGTTGATTTTATTGCTTACAGTCAAAACATTAGATTACAGACCATTAGATGCACTAAATGAAGAATGAAGCAGTTCAGAGAGGTAGAGGTCAAAAGCATTAGTAGATGGTTCATAATACATTGTAAGTAAATCGACTATATATTATAAGTGTAACATGTTGCATAGTGCCTTCTTTGATAAAAATTTGTTTAGCGATTAATCTCACCTTATTATAAAAATAACTTATAGATTAATTGTATTAATCAAATAGAACAGGAAATAGAAGTACAGATTTGGGGATGTAGCTCACAAATGCTATTTGCTTTCTTAGCAGCAGATTTAGGACTAGTGTTAGGAATGTAGCATTTATATTCCACCTAACTACGGATAAATAATACTGTAATGATCATGGATGTCCTGGTAGCTTTAGTATGGCTTTACTTGTGGTCACTTGGATAGATGCCTAAAAATGAGATTGGGGGAGTTCTATGTTTAATATTTGAGGAACCTCCATACTGATTACAGTGGTTGAACAAGTTTACACTCCCAACAATAGTGTAATAGAGTTCTCTTTTGGCCACATCCCTCCAGGATCTGTTGTTATTAGATTTTTTGATAATAGCCATTCTAACCTGGGTGAGGTGGAATCTCAATGTTGTTTTGATTTGTATTTCTTTTATGTCCAGAGATGTTGAGCATTTCTTCATGTGTCTATTAGCCATTCTTATTTCCTCCTCAGAGAAGTCTCTCTTTAAGTCTTTAGCCCACTTATTAGTGAGGTAGTTGTTTCTTAAGGATTTATGTGTTTTTTTTGGAGGGAGGTTAGTTTTCTGAGTTCTAAGTACATTTTAGACAATTAATTAAATTAAGTTAACCAGGTGGCATCTAGCAGCTTTCACTAACTGCCTGAGCCTGTTTCCTAGCTATCTGAATGGATTGCACCTATACTTGTCTCTAGTTCTCTACCCTTGAGAGGATTACGTGAATTTTAATAAAGTAATTGGCATGTGGTTGGTTATTGAAGAAATATCAGTTCCTATTCCTTCTCCCAAGACCATTCCAATCCAGGATCTCCCATCCCTCACATACTCACCTCTTATTCTGGAGTTTCACTTTAATAATGTTATATCTAATTTGGAATCAAATAGTGTGTCTAACGTTTAATTAGTTATGTGTAATATTAGTAATAATAGCTTTGGTCAAATGAAAGTCAGAATATTGGCTTAGGAAGATAACTTGGTTTTCTAATAAGACATATAGCATAGCTTTATAGCAATGCTTCCTAGCTCTGTCCTGCATCACCTGGTGTCATAGCTGCCTATCGTGCCCCTTGTTTTGCTTCTACCCCTGGCATTCTTTGTAATTATTTTCCATCATCAGAGACATTATGCAAGGACCAGGATATCTCTATTTTTTTCCATTAAAATTTCCCAAGTTTTGCAAGGGGTTTTCACTTTCTTGGGAAAAAATAGAAAGTGTGTTGGCCTAGAAATAATTAGCAAGTTGTTAGAACCCACATTTGTGCTGACAAACAAAAGGGTATGACACTGAATTATTGATTGACAGTATTATACTATTTGGGCAGCACTTTAAATAAATAAGGCATAAGAGTTTAATCATGATTTCTGAACATTAATACTGTATGAAATTCAACAGTGGACAAAATATCTATATTTGAGCCCTATAAAAATTACTCATGGAGGATGATTAGTCAAATGAATATTTCATCATTCATGACTAGAAATCTCAGCATTTCAATTACTTAAGAATGACAAATTTGTGACAAATGTATGCATGTTTGTTCATGGTCCTTTTAGGAAAGCAATTCGGGCAAAATAATTAAGATTTAATCATAAATTCAGAAATTAAATCACTCAGTATTTTCTGTATGTAACTATTTCCTCTTTTCTACACTTAGAGTATTATTTTTGGTTTATTAAAAAACAAAGAGGAAGAAAAAAAACAGAAATAGCCTCAAATATATGGGTCTCATGGTTTAATAGGCTAAACATGCTTTAAAATATAGGCTTGTACAATTAATGACTGTTTTACAAAAGGAATATCAGGAATCTGAAACATGTCTAAGGGGTTTGGGGGATAAAAGGACGGCATGACCTAAAGGAGAGGGAAATGGTGAATGAACACACTGATAATATTCATTGTACATCTATGGAAATGGAACTAGGAAACTTGAGACAGGTAGGGATGAGATAGATAGGAGGGAGGTAGAATGGTGGAAATAGTTATCACAAACTGAGATGCACTGTACAAAAACATAGAAATGTTAAAAACCTCGTTTGTACAACATTAAAGATAGTAAAATTAATGTTGCCATATGTTACTGGGAATGGCTTATTTTTAATGTTGTAAAATTGGGAAAATATTAATTTTGGAAGTCTCATATAACTGGGTGTCTATGATGATTGCAAGATTCAATGATAATCAATAATGATTATCAGTGGAGAAGTTCCTAATACTGTGATATAATGTGAAATGCAAATCTTTGTTCCCTTTGTCTCCAACACTTCAGCAATGGGAAGGATGACTGTTCATAGAGTAGAAGAATAAAGATTTTAAGGGTTATCATCCTTATTGTCTTTTTTCCCCAAGTAATTTCTCAACATTGACCTAAATCATCAGGCTTTATTCACAAAATTCTCAGACTCAATGTCATTTATATAGTATCTCAGCATGTTACCAATGTCTATTGACTTTTCTTACTTGGAACTCATCTGAACAATTTGCAATTTACTTCAAAAATGTTATTGTTGCATCCTAGAATACCATGCTTGATTACTTTTCCTCAATCTTTTTAGAAAATTAGTGCCATTCTGATACTTCCCTCTTCCTGTGAGTGTTAAATAAGAGATCATTAGCTCTAAGATTGTGGACTTGATGTCTTAGCTTTGTCCCAAGCACTCAAGCACTTTAGGGAAGACTTAAGAGATGCTTATTGTCTTGGATACCCTGCCATGTGTTACCCAGGCAAATGTAAGAAATGTTAGTGAACATTGCTGGTCCCCCACAGAAACCTATAATCTGAAAACACATTCGAGTCAGTAAGAATTGGCAGATAAAAATAGATGAGTTTATGAACTTCTAACAATAGTTGTGACAATCTCTAGTCTTTTTTAATACCAACTTTTTTCACAACACCAGTCTTTTTTTCACAACAACTCAACAACTCATTCTCTTTTTTTAGTTCTCTAACGAATAAACTAGTTGCTCAGCAGTTCAATTAAGTGCAGACATTAACTGGCCACAGTTGGCTTCTGATCACACAGGTTAAGAGCTCAACTCTACCTGACAACCATCACTTCCTGAGCTGTAAGATGTGTTGAAAAACTTTTCTTGTGTTGGGAAACATCAACTCCGTAGTTGGGCCCCACAAAGTATTGGGGAGCAAGACAAAGGCTAAGCATCTCAGGCTTTTCCATTTTGTACCTGCATCCTTTGTCCTGATCCATTCTCTCCTAAGTCACTTTGCATTCATTTTGGAATCCAGGAAGAGACAGATACATGACATTTATTACAAGGCTTCAATTGATCAATTGTGAGAAAATTGGCTATCAGACCATGTGACACCTCCTCTGATCACCTATGAACACACCTGTGATTGGGGACTGTTGAGCCATTCCTTTTCACCTTTGCCGCTCTTTCTCCTTAGTTAACCTAAGGCCAGTGTCTGTAGGAGGGAAAGTGACTGAAGATATACTGAAGTGCTCTCTTTCTGGCACTGCCTTATACTAACTCTTTTCTCTGCCCTTCACCATTCCATTAAATTTGGCATATATAGATCACTGGCCAGATTTGCTATATAGATCTACCTGAACTTGGGCTTAGGGTGCTAAACTCCAGTTTCAATGCAAGTTCCAAGTCTTGCTCTGATAGATGTATAGATAGAGGGTTCTAAGTTGAGAGTTCTTGTGAACTCTTCATCAAGTTCAATATTTTATTAGAATGACACAGACATCAGAGAAATCCATTACCCTACTATCAAAAAGTTATTGTAAAGGATGTTATAGAAAAATACAAATGAACAGTTACATGAAGAAGTACCTAGAGAAAGATCTGAAAGAGCTTTCATATCTGAACAGTTAGGGTGAAGTATGCTCCAAGCATATGTATGTGCATCAGTCAGCCCTGAAGTTATTTGAAATTTCTAGTTTAGTTGCTTTAATGAAGCTACATACATACACACACACAAACACACACACACACACACACACACACACACACACACACACAGATCCATTTGCTGTTTTCATAGGATATGGCTCCTAATGTTGGAATCTGTAGTGATTGTCTTTTTTGTTTGCTAATGAGAGGACCATTGGCTAGAGATTTCTGGATAGTGTCCAGGAAGAAGATAAGTTGCCAAAGGAACCACTGATGTGACCAGAAGTTTGAAACTTATACAATCACTTACACAAACACTTGACCTCCAAACTTTCACCTCCAGTAGAGGCAGAGGGATCTATGGTCGAGCTGATTACTACTGACAATGATTTAATCAATAATACCTATATAATTAAGTCCCCATAAAATGCTATAAAGATCCTTTGGACTGCTGACAATGCAGAGCTCACTTGAAAGAAAACTTGCCCTGTGAGGGCATGGAAGCTCTGTGATTCTTCTTCCACACTTTGCATTAGGTTTGTTTTTTTTTAGCTGTTCAATCATGAATAGTTTTCCTTGACTTTCTGAGCCTGCTATACCAAAGTAATCAAATAAAAGCAGGGAGGATGAGAAGCCCCAAATGCAAACCATCTGTCAGAAGCAAAGTTTAAACACATTGGAGCATGTACGTGGTGCTCAAGTGGTGGCAGTCTTCTGGGGAGAACCTTGAGTTCTAATGTGATCTTCAGGAAGAATTGAATTCCATTGGAACGTATACAGCTGATGTCTGTGGAGAGTTGCTTTATCTGGGGGAAAGCCCTCTATCCATTGTCAGAAGTATTCTATACCCAATTGAGCATATGGGAATAGGAAAAAGTTCAACCGTTTCAGGCACTGGGCAATATGATCTCCAGCCTAAATACTATTTTCATGAAATAGGATGAGAATTTATTTGCTTTTCCACCTCAGACCATACAGTGCACAACACTTTCTTCCTTCTAAAGGTACAGTTGTGTTTCAACTTATTTCTACACTTTTGAAGTAACATTAATGAAGAATACAAATTTCTGAGGAATTTATATTCATTCCAAATTTATTATCATATGTTTGAAATAAAAAAATAAATATGTTTCTCTTTTTTTCTGCTCTATTATTCTCTTCTTTAGAAAAAATGAGGTGGATTTATCACCTGTCAATTATGATAGAAAGGAGAAATTAGCATAATAAACCAAAAACAAATACAGGGATCCTAAATATTATTTTGTTATTTCTGGTCTTATTAACCTTTCTTTCCCCCCTTGGTTACTATTGTCAGTTCTATTTGCCAAAAAGCTGACTTCACAGATAATTTGGCGAAGTTATTTATGTCTTACCTATGACAATATCTACAAACAATATTTCTGTGAAAGGTCTAAATGCAATTTGTTGTCTAGTAGACATTTACATTAGCAAAAAATTTCTGTTTAGTATTTCATAGAGGGTAGGTCTCCTAGTGACAAACTCATTGTGTTTACCTGGGACTGTTTTAATTTTGCATTTGCTTTCACTTTTGACAGATGGTTTGTAGGATATAAAGTTATATGTTGACTCTTTTTTCTTTTTAGCACTTTGTATATGTTGTCCTGATATCTCCTGTTCCCCAGTTTCTGGTGATAAATAAATCAATGATTACTCTGATTGAGGATTGCAAATGTATGCAAAGTCATTTCTGCTTTACTGCTGTGAAGATTTTCATTTTGTCTTTCCACAGTTATAATATGACCAGTTATATCTCTCTGGGATTTGCCTTCTTAGAGTTTGTTGAACTTTTCCAATGAAGATAATTATTTTTCATATTATTTCAAGTATCACTTTTGCCTCTCTTCTGCATTTCTCTCATGAGTATTGCAATAAGGACTTGTTGTGTCTCATATTACTTTTATTTTTTTCATTTTTTTAGTTTATTTATTGTCAAAGTGATGTACAGAGGGGTTACAATTTCATATGTAAGGCAGTGAGTACATTTCTTATCTAACTTGTTATCTCCTCCCTCATTTTACTCCCACCTTCCCCCTCCCAATTCCTGTCACCCTCCCACACTGTCCCGGAGTTGTGTAGTTGGTTTACAGCATATTGTCTTGTTAGCATTGCTGTTGCATTGGTTCGCCTTTTACCAGTTGTCTCTCCATTTTGATATTCTCTTTCCCTCCCCTACTTCCTATAAATGCATATACAATACACAGGGTACCAAAATCTGTTACAGTGATGTCAAGGGTAAAAATATGGGGGAAAAAAGACAAAAGTAAAAGGCATAATTTCACATGTTACCTTGCAAATAACATTCATATTACTTTTAGACTGTTCATTTCTTTATTCTTTTTTCTTTCTGTTTCTCAAATGCTCTGTCTTCAAGATCATTAGTTCTTTTAGAGGGCAGTACTAGGGTTTTGAACTCAAAGCCTTGCCTTGCTAAACCTTCTTATTGCTGAGCCATATGTCTGCCTATCTCTGACTTTTGTTTATTATTTTTGAGATAGAATCTCACTTCCAGCATGTTCCTGGGTATAGTCCAACTATGTTAGGCTTCATTGTATGTAGAGTAACAGGAATGACCTATCTTGTCCAACTTTATATTGAGAATGGGTCTTACAAACATTCCCTTCTCAGACTAGTCTCAAACCATGACCCAACAGCCTGTACCTCCCAAGTATCAAGGATTATAGGCATAAGCTCCAAGTATCCAGCTATTATTTCTTTCTAATATCAGTTCAAATACATTATTGAAATCTTTAATGAATTTCTCATTTTACTTATGACACTTTTCTATTCAGAATTTTTATTTGCCTTTTATTTCTAAATAGACTTTATTTCTTTACCAAGAATCTATTTGATAGAGAATTGTTCATATTTTATTTAGATGTTATATCTTTTATTTCTTCAAGATTACTTATAGTAATTGACTTAAAGTGACTATATAGTAAATCTAGTGTTTTTGTTTTCTTGAATTCAGGTTTATTAGCTGTTTTCCTTTCAATTCGAATCCATCCTTTCCTTTGTCTATAGGCCTTCACACTTACTGAAAATAGGATTTAAAAACAAAACAAAACACAACACTGTAGGTTAGGAAACCAGCAATCCTTCTCCCTATACCCCATTGACAGTTTTTTATATTTTAGGGCTATGAGATTGACATCTATCTTTTTAAAACAAATTTTGTGTAATCTCTTGTCTATTTCATATCTGGCCGCTAAAGTCTTTACTTGGTTGCTTCACTAGTCATTTATTGATTGAACAGAGATTTCTTCAAATGTCAGTGTCTTAAATCAGTGAGTTTCCCAGATTTTTTGGGAGGGAGTTTTATGCCTGTTGGGCTCTGCCTGCAATGCACCACCATTTACAACTTTGCCTAATCATTCTCTTCCTGAGTGCATAGGATGAGAGAATTCTAAGGACTTCCCTGAAAGGGCTATTAGTGTTGGGTACACTTGGGCCTTTATGGATTACCAAGGATCTGTTAGGTGCTGCTATTTCTCATTTCTAAGATTTTCCTTTGAATTTTTGCTTAACCTATTTTGTTTGCAAATATCATTGCCTCCTCAGAAAGCCTTGATTTTATGAATGTAGTAGTGATTATTTTTGACAAAGATCCCAAAGGGAAAGGCTACTTTTACTGAATGAGGTTTGATTCAAGTCATATAAAAGTGGGTTTCAAAAGAATTAATACTCAAATGAAACAATGATAAATATCTTGTTTTTGCCTTTTCAGGAAGTTCATACATACCCTCCTTCCTGTAGGGATTTCTAGACTGCTGGTTTCCAAGGACTATGAATGAGCAAAGAAAGCAGATGGATTAATTAGTTTTTAGGAAAGTTTTGTTGTTCTCAACAATATTCAGTAATCATTAGGGAGGAAATGCTTCTCAGATCGTTGCAATGTTTCAAGTAATTGTTTTTACTTCTTTTTTCACCTTTCCAATTAAGCTTGATAAATGTGTTGTTTTTGGAAAGGTGGTATACAGAGGGGTTATATAAGTCAGATAAAGGGTACATTTATTTTTGAACAATGTCACCCCTCCCTTCCCTAGCTCTCTCTATTTCCCTCCCATTGCCACCATTAGTTGTATAATTCATTTTCAATATAGTATCTACAGAGTATCACTGCTGCATTTTTTTCACCCTATGTCCCACCATTTCTGTGCTCTCCCCTTACCCTCACAAAGAGAAATAAATGAGCAAACAAATTGAGAGACAAAGGACAAAAAGACAAACCACTCCAAAAGCAATACCTACAAAACCATTTGGTGTAAATCAACTGCACAACTCAGGGGGAGAGAGTAAGATGGAGGGGAAAGGGGGGCAAAATGAGGGAGGATGTAACAAGTTGAACAAGAAAGGTACTCACTGCCTTACATATGAATCTGTAACCCCTGTGTACCACACTTTGACAATTAAGAAAAATGTTTAATAAAAAAAAGAAATGACAACAAAAAAAAGCAATAGAAAAGAACATAAAAACAAAAAAAAATACCCTGTTTCCATTTTTATTCCGTTGGAATGAACTCCAATAAATATTATTTTATATAGTCAGATGCACATGGCTATTTGCCTAAGTAATCGTTCCCTAAGAATATTCTCCTTTGGTTTCACTATATGAAGGCCTAGATGCTTATATAATTTACATTGATTTGAACAGTATTTGCATGTCTTTTCACTGTTTTTAATGAAGAAATTTGGTGATCCTATATTGTGGTTCATTGTCATTGTATATACTTAAATTTTTCAGTTACTTGAACCCTCCAATTACTTAACTTACCAACTGCTTTAGAAAATCAGTACTTTTAAATATGAACAACTCCCCCACCCCTCGCCAAGTTATCTAATCTATTTTCTTTCACCTCTATTCACTTCTTATGTTGTATATCTTAAGTTATGTCTTTTTTTTATATCCAAGTATAACATCATTAAGTCCAAGAGTTAGATCTGAAGTCTTGATTCTGTATATAGCTTAGTGAAATTCTTAGCATATAGCAAAAACCTGGGTGTCCAATATTAAATCTCCAATGCTTAAAAGAAATAAATGTTTTATAATAAAAGCCAAATATTTATTGTACAAATGAAAGCAAACAATATTGTCAAGGTGCCTCATGACTTTCTTCTAGCTCCCTGTGTCCTATGTATTATCTTATATTTCAGTCTTGAACTTGATATCACACATTCTGATGAACCATTCCAAATATCAAGCAAGAAGAAAACTATTCAAAAGGAGAAACTATTGAATTAAGAGTCACACAGCCTCAGTTCTCGAAACAAAAATCTACTCTCCTCAGTACCATAACAATAACTCATTCTTACATCTCTGAGCCTCCTTTTCCTGCATAGGGCAAGAAAATGGGGAAAAGCATACTAAGGTCACAGTAATACAAGAAGGCTGTATGAGATGTATGTAAGCACTATTTTTGGTACGAAATAGATAGAGTTGAACTCAGTTATGGAATCCATTTCCACTAGTTTTGTAGTTTCTGAAGGAATTTTGATGATTCATAGTAAAAATGAACTGCTATGATGCTTACTCACTTTTTTTGTACAAGTAACCAGGCTATTTTTATGTTGTAAAACTGTTAAATTAAATTCTGTACAGACAAAACTGAAACTCATGAAAAATTTAGGCTTTCTGAAGCATGATGTTATATAAAGTAAAAGCACACTAATAAAATTATTTCTATGCTTTAATCTTCAAAAGCAGCCCTCAGGAGAACTGCTTTGTAGTAAGCAATTGGAAGAAAATTGGACTGTGCTAGTTCATCTTAACCACAAAAGAAGACTGTAGGTAACAAAATAAAAATGCTTTCAGTGTGCAAACTAAAGGAGGTGACTTCCTCTAATAACAGAACCATATTAAGTAAAATTCACATGGGATTATCTTGGTCATTCTCAACATTTTCCTTGATTCCTATAGATTTCTTTGTAAAAATATTGAATCATTTAATTGTGAATTAAATATAGGTCAATTAATAAAATATTTCTGTAACACTGCTTCTATGATCACAATTCCTTTTGAAGTCTCTCAGCACTATGTCCTGATATTAATTTATTCCTCCCTGACTGTCCTCATCATTGAATTTTTCCACTTCTGTTAGCTCCATCATTAAGCTAATGTAAGATGCAGTTCATTGTGTGTCTGATATTCATAGAGTTGTTATAATGGGCCAGAAGCAAAATTGAACAAAACATAGTTTCTAACCTCTCAGTACATTGCCATTATTAGATATATAGGAAACTATTGTAATTATTTGGAGAGGTAATAACATGCTATAATAAAACTTGGTGAAAATGCTAATGACACAAAGAAACTAAGAAAATGAACTTATTTTGCAGTAATAGATTAGGTAGAACTACTAAGTTGTTCTTAAAGGTTGAATAACATTACAAAGTAGATTGAGAGTGGCTTCCCAAAGGTACATGAATATGACCTAGAAGGAAATAGAGACAGTAGCTAGACCATATTGTTCATGGAGAAAAGGAGGATCGTATTAATGTAAGTAGTTTTCATAGCATGTTACAGAACTGGTGAATGTCTGAAGATTTTGTTAATGGAGAATTTTCATTCAAATTATGTAAAAGTTTTTCTATAGTCTACAAGAAAATGTACTGTAGTTAGCATACATGCTAATGAATTGCCCTCATAAAAATTAGAGCTCTTGGACTTTAACTTGAATATTTGGTAGAAATCACTTATCTGTATTTAAAGAAATTTATTCATAATACATATAAATTCTGAGAGAAAATTTGAAAAATTTTGCTCTCTATTAATATTCTCCCTCATAAAGACAAAATAAATATGTTCATGACATTCATGTGTAATTTCAATTGCATTCATCATTACTGGTTTTATTTGTCATAGACCTATTGTTCAGATTTTTGTATACAGGATGTTTGCTATCAGCTTCCTAAATTTTTGAGGTTCTGCAATTATAAAGATTAGCCCCTTAAATATTTAAATTATAACAGAATTGGCATTTTAGATATATTTTATTTTGTTATTTTCATCTGTTTTCCACAAATTGTCTTATTTGTTCAAATACTTCAGACAAATCAGAGAAGATATAACTTGTAGGAAATGGAAAGTCTTGGTCAACTAATTATTATGTACGTGGATCACTAACGGGTACTCATTAAGAAAGGAGGTTGTGTCATTTAAAGGAATGAGTCGTGGACTGAAGATCAACAGGCTAAATCCTTTTTTTTCATTCAACATGTTAAAACTGGACCCCTAAAACTCTTGTCAACCAAGTGTTATTTGTTTTCTTTTTCTAATCCTTAATTTTTTCTTCATTACTTTCACTTCCTAAATACCTTTATTTGTGTTTAATAATTGGTTACATGCCAGGTGCAGTGTGATATTTTTACACTTTTAATTTTAATGTCAATTAACCTCTTAGCATCCATCATAGTATGCTTCCTAAATCAAAAGTTTATCAATCCAACATATTAATCATTTGGAAACAGAATGGTAGGGCTTTCCTTTACAAAAGGAACCAAAATATAAAGGAAATTCCAGCTTTTTAAAGATAAATATTTTATTTACTGACTGATCCATTCATAACACAAATATATGGAACGTAAACAAGACAAGAGTTATGATTATCCCAGTCTCACTGCCCTGAAGCAGTTGTCAGCTTTGGTCAGGTGGGAAAATGCCACTAGAGTCTGGTGGTCTCGTGACAGTCATATAGAATGATCTTTAGAACTGGGTCTGCAAAAGCAATCTCCCTCAGCCATTGGCTGAGTACAGATCTGTTCAGGTTTGGTATAGAAGTGATTGAGGAATTGTGAAGCAACATTGGAAAGAAACAGGAGGGGAAAATTGCCCCACAAAAGAGGGTTTAGAAAAATAGATTAGAGGTATATAATTTTTCAGTTTTTAAATTATCTTCAAGTAGTTGTACAGAAGTGGTACTATTTAACAAAGCAGTTTATGAATACAATATATCTTGATCAATATCACCCCTTTTAGCATTTTCACCAATCCTTCTCCTACCCATTTCTTCTCACATGCTTCTTACATTGGATTCTTGACTTCATTTTCCCCTTTTCCTCATCTTCATTTGTCTACGTTTTTCCCCTTGGTCCTACCCCACTCCTTTCTAGTACTTTCTTTCTGGTATTTTACCTTGCTAAACTTTGATTTTTGTCTTTCTAAAAATGTACAATATTTTTGTTCTCCCTTGAGTCTACTATATTTTGGTTAATACATTTATGCGTATTACCTAATGGATTTACATAGAAGATTGTAAGCTAAATCTAGCTTCCACATATAAGGTAAATGATGCATCTTTTGTCTCTCTGGGCCTGACTTACTTCACTTAACATATTTTTTCCAGATCATTCCATTTCTTTACAAATGGTACAATATTATTCTTTCTGATATAGATGAGTAATGTTCCATTGTTTGTGTATGCCACATTTTCTTGATGCATTCTTCAATGGAGAAACATCTGGGCTGATTCCATACCTTGGCTATGGTGACAAATGTGGCAATAAACTTGGCTGTGCTGGTGGCTTTACTGAATCTGGTTTTGTAATCTTTTGGGTAAAGGCCCAGGAGTGGATTTGCTGGAGCCTAAGGTACTTCTATGTTTAATTTTTTGAGGAACTTCCACATTTGCATAGAAACGCAAATCAAAATAACACTGAGATTTCACTTCACCCTATTTAAACAATTGTTTAAATTGTTTAAATTACTGTGACTTAATGTCATTGTTAAGAAAATAAAAAATCAAGACAGTTAAGATAAGGATATTTGAAACTATGTATCTAATACAGAATTTATATTTGTAGCAAAGAAGTTAGTATATTTGAAGACAAATGGCTTGATTTTAAAATGAGATAAACCGCAGGAAGTTCTATAAAACAATAAAAAGTAGCTATCTCAAAAGATATAAAGAGTTCTCATTAGCCAACATTGGAGCAATATGAGTAACAAAACATACAGTAATAGAATTACAACTCGAACCACAAAAGAAATATTCATTCTGTGTGCAGTCATCAAATCAATTGGGCAAAAGACCATTTGTTTCTCACGACATCAATGTTCTTCATCAGTAGACTCATAGTTCAGACTTGTAATCCCATCTATGCAGGGGTAAAAGATAGGAAGGTTTCAGTCCAATGAGGACAACTGTGAAGAAAATGTATGTGTTCCTGTTTAAAAAATAAAAGACAACCTAAAATGGCATGGGGTTTAAATATCAGAGTGGTTGCAAAGAATGGAGAAAGTCTTCAGTTCAAACACAGTTCTACAGAAAAGAGAAAAGAAAAGATTATATTTTAAATGTCAATAGAACATTTACTAGACACAATCTAATGTTTGTGAATAGTTAAGAAGCCATATCTACTGAAAACGGAAATATTTTCACAAAGACTTGCTTATTCTTCGAATCTTTAATAACCAGTTTAGTTTACTTATGGATAATATTAGGTTTAATCCTTTTTTTAATTCTATTTTTTACTCTTTTTTACTTTCCAAACTTTTAAAGATGTTATTTGCCTTCTTTGTGATGGATAAACACTTAGAGATGATTTTTCCTTTTTATCAATTTTGGATTATTTCATTGTGGCTTTACTACTTAAAGAACTACTTGCTCAAATCAGATGTCATTCAAAAAAGTTTAGAAGCACATGATCTTGTGTAAGATGTATTTGCTAACTGAATCAAATTACTATGTAACAATTGTAGTTTGAGAATTGTGTGTTAAAAAGCGCTATCCAAAATAGAATCTGTGCTTGTAACTCTTTACATTTCATTAATAGCTATCGTACTTACCACTTTCTCATGCACACTAAGAGAAACATTCTTTCTTCATTTGTTCTGAAGATTCTAATTTCTAACTGGTGTATCCTGTTTCATCTTCTTGGCCTATAATAGAAGTCTTATCTAATTTTAAAATTTAAATTTATCGTTTAAAAGATTTATTGATCCCTAACATTACTCTCAGTCCTAAAATACTGCCCTAGAATCCTGAAGATTTGCATATTATATTATGAAGATGTAATTTGGTTCCAATTTCCATCAACAACTGGAATAATAGCAAATCATGCTAAAATAGCATAGGAGAGTAGCACACAGTTTCCTGGTGTGGTTGCTTCCACTTGTGACATACATTACACTTCTTGGAAACAGACTCACTATAAAGAACACTTTATTTACTGCTGAGATATTTCTAGTACATACTCATGGGGGAAATTGTGGTAAGAGAGAATAATGTGATTTCTTATGACTTATACTCTAGGTTCCTTGCAATTGTTCTCACTGCTTCACCAAAGGCTGGCTCAGCAGCTAAAAAGATATGGAGAAGTATAGCACTCTTTATTACATACAATAGGCTTTGTACTATGCTGGCATTTTGGAAAGGAGTATGAACTGCCTTAAAGTTGAACACCTAAAGATGCCACAACGATGTTTGTAAACATGGGTGCTGACATCTTTGCCTGAAATTTCAACTTCTCTATGACCACACAGTCATGTTTAAAACTTTATATAACTGATTTACACTGTGTAAATGTCTGTAAAGATGCCTCAATAATTTAGTTTCCCTATCTTTTAGGATAAAACAGAGAAGAGATGTGCAAAAATGTATAGATTAATCAAGTATTGAATGATTTATTACAGTAAGAGAAATAAATTTGTTTACTTTCACAGATCATAGAACAATGCTTGGCATACAATAATCTTCAACATTTATAATTAATAACTGAACTCTTCTGATTAGTGACCTAGAGAGCTTTTATTTAGAATATTGCCATTTTTTTTGGCCAGTCCTGGGGCTTGAACTCAAGGCCTGAGCTCTGTCCCTGGCTTCTTTTTGCTCAAGGCTGACAATTTACCACTTGAGTCACAGTGCCACTTGTGGCTTGTTTTGTTTATGTGATGCTCAGGAATTGAACCCAGGGCTTCATACATGCAAGGCAAGCTCTCTACCACTAAGCCATATTCCCAGCCCATGCCATTAATTTTATATGTCTAGTCAAAGGGCAATACAAATAGAGTATTACCCAGAATTTAATGAAAAGTAAAATATGGAAGGAGAACCATAATTAAAGAGAAGTAGAATGGAAATAAGGATTGGAGTGTTTATCCTGAAAAGTGCCATGTTTTCCATCCTATACTACTCTCATTCTTTCAAAAGGGGCTCTTGACTCTTAGTTCTTCTATAGAGGAAGGTAAGGTCTTCCTTATCCCATCAACATGTTTCTGGCTGAAAGTTCTATAGCACAAGATAAATTAAAAGATAATTTATTATTATATTTACCTACGTAGATAAAAACAGAATACTCACTTCATCCTAAATTCAGCTGATAGAAACTACAATTCCATGTACAACTTTAATTTCCATCTGTTATGTAATTATCTTACCCATAGTTCTTAGAATGGTATATAACACAGGCATCTTTGGGGATCTATTATTCTACCTAACACAAGTGATTTAAATTTCCCTATTGTTACAACTAGATAGTGATTTTCTGTTATGTGCACCTAACTTATCTTGACACATTACTCTTTAGTTGCTGTACCTGCTACTACTAATTGCTATCACTTACTGAGACCTTACTTTGTAAAAGAAAGTACTCTAACTCATTTGTGTTAGTGTTCTTCAAACAGACAAAGCCAAATGCACATCTGTAGATAGATAAAAGGGGATTTATTAGGGAAATCAACTTACACAATTATAGAGATTGAGAAATTTTGAGACAGTCTGCAGCCTAAAATCACTTTAGGAATTGAATTCAGTCCAAATCTAAAAGCATCAGAGCTTGGAAAATGATAATGTAATTCTTAATTCACTGTTGTAAGCCTATGAACTCAGGAGGCTGGAGTCTGAAGTTCTATTATCTAAGAGAGTGGAAACAGAATCTACTTCAGTACTGTATTTTTTTTTCTCAGCTGTATAGATGGCTCCTGACCACATTGAGGTTGGAACTTTTCCAACTCATTTGCTCAGACTAAAAAAAAAAAAAAAAAAAAAAAAAAAATCCTAACATCAGAAACATACCCGAAAACAATGCTTTGGTAGTCTTTTAACTATTCCTTAATCTACTTACATTACCATCCATAACTACTCATCACACAATGTAACTCATTTTACTTTTACTGCAGCCCCTTACTAAACCATTCTTTTTTTTTTTTTTCCCAGTCGTGGGGCTTGGACTCAGGGCCTGAGCACTGTCCCTGGCTTCTTTGTGCTCAAGGCTAGCACTCTGCCACTTGACCCACAGCGCCACTTCTGGACGTTTTCTGTATATGTGGTGCTGGGGAATCGAACCCAGGGCTTCAAGCATGGGAGGCAAGCACTCTTGCCACTAGGCCATATCCCCAGCCCCTAAACCATTCTTTTTTTTTTTTTTTTTTTTTTTTTTTTGGCCAGTCCTGGGCCTTGGACTCAGGGCCCGAGCACTGTCCCTGGCTTGTTCCCGCTCAAGGCTAGCACTCTGCCACTTGAGCCACAGCGCCGCTTCTGGCCGTTTTCTGTATATGTGGTGCTGGGGAATCGAACCTAGGGCCTCGTGTATCCGAGGCAGGCACTCTTGCCACTAGGCTATATCCCCAGCCCCCTAAACCATTCTTAACATGTCCTTTTGCAAGAGGAAAGTTGAAAGGCAGACAGACTAAGTCATTTTGCTGACAATCCCAAGAATTGGAGTTTTTACTTGTGATATATTACCTGTTTTACTGAGAGTTCTTGTTTGAAGATCTTGCTCTTACATTCTCAGTTTGTTCTGTCTTTCTGCTTTTCTAGCCATCCTGACTGATGTGCCCTGTTTTCATTTAGTCAACAGCACATTTTATTGGCTAGATGTCAAATGTAGTCCTTCAGACTTTTTCTCAATTTATGCTTGCTTTTTAAACTCAATTATTGCTTCATTTTAGATTTTCAAATCTATTCTTAGGCAATTGCTATTTAGTTAATGTATTCTAGAAGTAGAAATTTATAATTGGCTGTCTTTTGACTATTAATGGAAAGCTATTAGCACTCAAGAAAAACACTAAATAATGATTTAGCATTAGAAAAAGTTGCTAAATATATCAGGCTTTTCCATTTTAATAATAAAATGTCATTGGAACCCATTTTATATTAAGCATTAAGTTAATCTATTTTGCAAACTAGAAAATTTACTTCTTGCCTGTTAAGCAAGTTTAAGCTCTATGTCTCTGAATGTCAGAGATAACAGTGTGGACCCATGCCATGACTCAAGACAACCCTTATTATTTACAAATAACTATTGTGACCCACTACCCTAAATTCAAATATTTGACAAAAGTTGTAATTCTCCAGCATGTACTATATCTCAGTGAATTAAAATTTACATGCAAACATGTATTTTAGAATTATTAATACATCCTGGAGAACAAAGCTATTGGAGAGAATATTTCTTACCAGAGTCTAAGAAAGTCTGTTTTACTCACCCCAAAAGGGTTTGATTACAAGACATCTCTAATTTTATTCTTTTTTTCCATGTTGAAAGAGGACATTTTATTGTTCAGAATAAAGTTTTGTGACTCCTACATCCAGTCAAATTAAGGAATTATTAAGATTGTAACCTTAAAAGATGCATTAATCACTGGGAATATGGCCGAGTGGTAGAGTGCTTGACTCGCATACATGAAGCCCGGGGTTTGATTCCTAGGCATGCATTTTATATATATATGCAGAAGTGGCACTGTGGCTCAAGTGGCAGAGTGCTAACCTTGAGCCAGGGAGAGTGCTCAGGCCATGAGTCCAGGACTGGCAAAAAAAAAAAAAAAAAAAGATGCATTAGTCTTAAAAGATGGGTAGTTATTCCAGGAAGTTATGGAGTTGAAAATTTAAGCACAAAACCTCTGAAGCAAATTTAGGTAATATTTATTCATTCATCCATCCATTTAGTAATCAAGCCATAGAGGTTGAGAGAAGACCAATATCATTAAGATTTGTGAACTGTCCCTCAAGAGTTCTTTGGAAAGATTGAAACACATTATATAAATGGTTATGCAACTATTAACTGAAATTTGATTCCTCAGAGTTACAGAATAAGAGATGTAGATCAATAAGGTTTTGTTTGTGAACTTACACACAATGTGCATCAAGCAAAGTGCCAGATTTCAGAGACTCTGCCAGTGCTGGTTAAAAAAAAAAAAAAGAAAAAGAAAAGAAACTCTTCACAAAGTCAGGCTCTTGACCCTTCTAGATATGATGACTGTGGAAGCATACACACTTCACTATGGCTGCTGCAAACCACAGAGAAACCACTAAGAATATTTTTTTAAAAATGTAGAAAAGAGAGGAGGAAAATGCAAACGCAAATGCAGTCATTCCTCATCTTCTTTTTGGCTGCAATGAGGTTAGGTCCTCTGGAATGAGGTAAAAAAAAAAAAAAAGAAATCACATACATATCAGGAGAGGAAAGAAATCTATGTCATTTTGGAAAGCTTTGAAGAAGATTTCAGTTACAAAAATCCATCTAGTCTGATTTTGGAATAAGAAGGCTAAGACAAAGAGAAAAACTACATACCCGGTGTAGAATGGATAAATGGTAGTAATTTGAGTTTGTTTTTGGATAAGTAGGTCAGTAGGTTCTAGAAATGACTTATTGTTGGGAATTTTGGAACAGTAAGAGACCATGTTTTCTTCTGGAATGCTTGCCTTTTATTACTATCTTAACTGGAATTCTACATAATAAAATTGTGTGCCTCTGCATCACCTGATCTACCCAGGAAATGCCAATGTACTAGTAACATACCAAAACACCAGTGGCCAAATTCAGAGTAGATGTGGTTTCATTATGTTAAGTTTCTTGGTATAGAATACTATCTACTTCAGTTTTCCTATTTCTGCTTATATAGTTAGAGATGATTGGATGAATGTACTACGTAATATACTTTCAAAGTTGATGATTGCTTTTAGAAATAAAATAAAGAGACACATAAAAATTGATTCAATCGCATTAAGGGTAAAGAAGAGCTATATAAATATATATATATATATATATATATATATATATATATATATATATATATATATATACAGTGTTTTCCCTCATCTAAATTTGTAGAAAAAAATCAAGTGGGAAATTAACATTTCTGCAACATGAAGCAAGGATAGGATAACAGCAATTCTAGAGGCAAATTAAGAAGATAACTTTAAGTAAAAAAAATGCCATAGGAGATGCAGGCAAAATGTAGATATCATTACAATAGAGATGAGTAAAAAAGAACAGTGGGAAAACTGACAGCATACAGAGTGGGAAGAGTTAGAAAATGATGTGGGAGAATGGGAGGCAAGCTGGAATGAAAACTCTTTTTTAACAAGAGAAGAAATATTGGTATACAACTGGATATTGAGCTGAAACTCTAAGAATGAGGGAAAAATTCAATGGCATATTGGTGCCTGAATGCTTATGGACTTCTGAAACACATAACAAAGGCAAAAGGCTTTACAGAGAAACGATGACAAGGTTTCATTAGACAGCAACAAAAAGTATACATAATAAAATAAATATGGACACAGTGGTTTTCATTGTTGTTCTTTTTAATGTACTATGTGAAATTATTTCTTTCTACTTGTGTTGTTCTTCTCATGGCTTAGCCCCTGTTGTCACTGTATTTGATTTTGGTACCCTGGGTATTGTATATACATTTATCTGAATTAGGGAAATGAAGGGGAACATCAAAATGGGGGAACAAAGGACAAAAGGTGAATCAGTGCAACATCAATACTTACAAGACAGTATGTTGTAAACTAACTGTACAACTTGGGGGCAAGGGGTAGCTGGGGAGGGGCGTGAAAAATAAAGGAGCAGGTAACAAGTTTGACAAGAAATGTACTCACTCCTTACATAGGTAACCGTAACCCCTCTGTATGTCGCCTTGACAATAAAATTTTCAAAAAATGCACTCTACCTAAAAAAATAAAACAAATTATATTAAAAAGACAAAAATAAAACCTAGAGAAAATGATCTTATACAAAGTTGTGGTTTTCTGGTATGTTAACTAAAAATCACCAAGCAAATTTAGAGTCACAGGATTCAGATTGCAATATTATTTGCTTATGCAGGCTATACAATCTTATCTACTGGATACTATGAAAAGATAAAATATTTGGCAAGCATATTTCTTTTCTTAGACCACTGTAATAAATTACCACCAGCCTGCTGGTTTAGAAAGAGAAATGTATTCTCTTCCTGTTTTTGGAAGTAAGAAGTCTGAAATCAAGGTGTCAGCAAGACTACAAGAATTCTGAAAGCTGTGGGGGACAACTTCTCCTCACTTTTTCCAGCATTGCCTGACCTCAGCCATTTTTTGGCTTTTGCTGTTTATTTCCTTTCCTTTATTCCTCTGTCATGACATGTCCTTGTCATCTATGTAGCTACCGTGTAGACTCTGTTCTTAATCCCAAACACTAGGGTGAATAGTTTACCTGAATGTACTGTCTGTTAAACTAGAGGTAGTATACATTAATGATTCAGTATTCTGTTTTAAAAAATGGGGCATATAGTTTTGAATCCTAAACTTTGGATATTTTACTTTTTCCCCCCTTGTCTATTACCTCTTAAGAATGTGTGTGTGTGTGTGTGTGTGTGTGTGTGTGTGTGTGTGTGTGTGTGTGTGTGTGTAGTATTTTGAAGGAAAGCAAGGAAATAGTATTGGTTCTCACTACTATGATTCATAATGTGCAACTAGTTTCCTAGGAAAGGCAAAGCAGGAAATTTTTTTTTTTTTTTTTTTTTTTTTTTTTGCCAGTCCTGGGCCTTGGACTCAGGGCCTGAGCACTGTCCCTGGCTTCTTCTCGCTCAAGGCTAGCACTCTGCCGCTTGAGCCACAGCACCGCTTCTGGCGGTTTTCTGTATATGTGGTGCTGGGGAATCGAACCTAGGGCCTCGTGTATCCGAGGCAGGCACTCTTGCCACTAGGCCATATCCCCAGGCCCAAAGCAGGAAATTTAACATACTATTGTGTGGCTAGAAATTATCTTTATGGATGTTACCTCCCAAATACACAGAGTTTAATGTTTAAAATCTTATTCCACCCCTGAGGATCATACCATTTATATCCTCTATTCTATATCTTAGATCTTTATCTTCTAAATAAGACGTGCTGTCAAAAGCAGTAAAATCCGACCTCTACTGTGCTAGAAATATTGTGAAGGTCCAGTACATATTTCTGGGCTATTTTGAAAATAGTTTGGATCAATTTGTTTAGGTAAATGAATGATTTAGGTAAATGAAGGGCAAAGTTCAATGTCAAGTGTTTTCTTTTGAAATAAATTTTCATTCCCAGAAAAGAAATGAAATACATTATGGTATTGACCTTTAACAGCTTGAACATTCTCTGTTTCTGCCTCTCTTCTTTTTTCCTTCCATGCATTTTCTAATTGTTGTTAGAAAGCTGATACACAGAGGATTACAGTTATATATATATAAAACAGATAAAAGTATATTTCTTTTTAATTAATTGAACTACATTTTTGTAATACACTCTCTTTTCTTATTTCTTTCCCACTTTTAAACCAATTTTAATGGGTTAGAAAATTCTAACATTGTTGTGAAAATGAGAAATATCAGTGCAGAGTCAAAACGACACATTTGTAAATGTCCTGTGGTGAGTTACTAGGTCAGTACCTATTCTGTCTTACTGCAACAGTTTTAAGCCATGAACAGAAGAAAGTTTTATTATATCGTTCATCTCCAGTAAGGAATCTACTTCATTTAGAAAGAGAAATAAGCACAGGTAAACAAATGAGTTAATCGAGGCTGCACAACATGCTTGCTTTGAGTTAGGACTCAAAGCTATGCCTTTTAGTTTCCCAATAATACTTACTTGAAAATGATAGTGAAATCAAGTGTAAATGCAATGTAAAATTGTTTCTAATGATAACTGGTGCTTTGCTGAAAATTCTCTTTCTTTCATAATGGGCAGAATTGGTGAATGTACAGTCAGGCCACAAAAATACATTATAGCCAGTGATTCATTAAATGATACAGTGAATTCAAGGCAAGAACCATGTTAAGAATTTGAGAGTCTCAGGTCCAGGAAGATGCACACATCGGAATTCTGATAGTGCTTAGACCTTCCAGGGTCTTATTAATCTGCCGAGCCTTAGCTGTCTTTGAGTCAGCAGCAAAGAAAGAATATGATTGATTGTGCTGTAGGATATGTGCTTTTGCATTTTTGCTAACTATAAAACAAGCAGAATTTTAAATAAGTTGCTTCCAAGCAATTCAGATGCTCTATAAAAATATGATGAAACAATTAAGATGTGTTACAGGGTATTGGGATATTCTTTTCATTTGAAAATGAGAAATTGGAAGTCATTGGACTTTGGTTTTTGTCTTTATCTATCTAAAAGTCATTGAATGCAAACAAAATAGACACTTGATGGTAATGAAAAAAATTGATTTTATTCCTGTTTATTTATTTTATTTTATTGTGCTGGTTCTGGGGCTTGAAATCAGAGCTTGGGCACTCTCCATGAGCTTCTTGTGCTCAAGGCTATCTCCCTATCACTTGGGCCACAGCACCATTTCCAGACTTTTCTGAATATTTTATTGGAGATAAGAGTCTTTTTTTTTCCTTATTTATTTTCAAAGTGATGTACAGAGAGGTTACAGTTTCATATGTTAGGCATTGGATACAATTCTTGTACTGTTTTTTTACCTCCTCCCTCATTTCCCCCTCCCCCTCCCCCTTTTCTTCTCCCCCCATGAGTTGTTCCGTTGGTTTACACCAAACAGTTTTGCAAGCATTGCTTTCTTATAGATTTTCCTTCCTAAGCTAGCCTTGACCCACGATCCTCATATCTCAGCCTCCTGAGTAGGTCGGATTACAGGAATGAGATACTGGCTCCAGGCATTCTTGTTTATTTTCTAATTTCCCCTTTGTGGTACTGAAGTTTGAATTTAGGAGGGTATTAGACTTCTCAGGTGGCTGCTTTACTACTGATAGTACATCCCAATCACTTTTACTTTGGCCAACTTTTTATTTGGTTTAGTTATTTTTCATATAATATTTCTCCTTAGGGACAGTCTTAGATTGATCTTTAACTGGTATCTCTCATGTGGCTGAGATCACAAGCACGACACACCATATGTACCTATTTTAGGTGAAGTTTCACTAATATTTTGTGTGAGCTGCCTTTGAACTGTGATTTTCCTGATTTTCACTGTTTCAGTCATTGCAATTATATGTATATACCATCTGTCAGCCCCAAGTTGAATTTTTCTTGCACAATGACTGACTTTTCCTAAATCTAACTAAATATGGAGGAATTCTTTTTATTATCATCCGAGGTTTGAAGATGTATGTTGTTGTATCAAATTATGTTAGGGTTTTTTAAAGTATTCTTTTATTTCAAGGAAATATCAATTTAGGGAGCTAGGTGATTTTTAGGGAGTATGTGATTTTCAAAGAATGAAATTGAGACCATGACCCAAAGAAGATCTCTACTTGAAAACTAAACATTTTTGAGGAATATGGGAGGATTTTGTATTATCTGTATGTTAATTTAGGTTGGGTGGAAAATTATGATCCATACACAGTGACCCATTCTGTATAAATTCATTTCCACAGTACAACTATCACTTGTTATGCCTGTTCTTTACTAGTTCAGTGTTCCAGAATGTATTCTACCTGGCATGATGCTTCAGTATTAGGTTCTATGTATATAAAGGTATTTATTACACACTTAAACTTTCCACAGAATACTTTTATCTACAATACAAAAACTACCAAAAGACATAAAACCAAAATAGTAAAAACAACCTATTATAGTAAATACTAAAAGATAAATAATAATAAAAATTCTACACCAACTCCAGAAGTTTTGTCACTTTGAAGAGCTCCATATTACAATCTCAGAGAAAATAATTCAAAGACCATGCCCAGTGAATTGTCTATATTCAAAGGATATATGATAAAAATGCATAATATATGAAAGAAAATCATGCTTACTTCACTTTGAAATTTTCACTATCATCAAATTCAGCTGTTTACCTCACTTAAATGTCTTAGGCTGTAATTTCCATCTCAATGGAAATAGATAATTGCGATTTCCAAGGTGTGCCATTTTTTTTTTATTACAAGTCAGAGGAAATGAAAACTGAAACAAATGCTGCGACCAATATAAAGCCGGAAATTAGCAAGCCTTCTACTGGTAGTACAGATACTGTCTTTGCAGGTGGAAATGTGGAAATTGGAGAGTTTCAGTGAATATTGCAGGATTTCAGAAACTGGCAGAATAAATGTAGACGTATGTAGTTAGGTAGATAAGTAGTATGAATAGATCAATATTTGGTAGGTTTATTGGTTTCTGCTATCCTTGTTTTCTTTTCCTTATTAGCATTCCAGCTTGAATGAAAACTCTGAAATGTAATTTGAGCTGCTAATCACTCTTGTTCTATAAGGCTTTACTTATAATAAATGTTCTAATTCTTTGGTTTATTCTGAGGGCATTTTCTTGATGGGTACAGTTTTATAAAGCCACTGAATAACTAAATAAATGTTACAGCTGCCTTCTAGCTATCATGTGGATCCTAACAGAAATGAATGTGTTCCTCAGTAACTTCTGTGTGCCCAATAGCAAGAATCTACACCAATCAAACCTGAGATTTTAGAAATTCCATTTTATTAATTTTTTGAAGAGCCATTTTAGTTAGCAACAAGGATATCAAGGTCTAGCAGGAAGTAAGTAACAAGGTACATAGAAGCTGGAGAGGTGAAATGCATGAACTCCTAAGGCCTGAGCTCTGCAGCCTGGATGTGCTGTAAAATAGGCTACTGAATGCACTGTGAATCTGGCAGGATGCTAATATTCCATTTTAAAACTGGGTTTCTTTTTCTCCTGCTGAGGTAATATTTAGCTCTTCAAAAATGGGAACCAAGGAAAAAGAGAAAAGTTGTGTAAAAGGATGTGTGTGTGTGCAGATGTGTGCGTGTGTGTGTGTGTGTGAGAGAGAGAGAGAGACAGAGACAGAGAAAGAAGTTGAAACAGAAACAGATTTTGGTAGAAGACACATTATTAGTAGAAATTGAGTCATTCAACATTGTAGTGGGGAAAAGAAATATTTATTTGATAATATCTCCATGACTTCACATGAATTAGATATTTTCCTCCCGACATAACCTTATTTAGAATCATATGGACAAGCCCAATTACATTAAGAGATGCATTCACTGGTAAATACTGTTAAATGAGGGGAGGTTTAATGTAAGAAACTAGCTTTAATATTGGAGTTAAATCTCTAAGTACTTTAGTTGGAAGACAGATTGGAGAGGAATTAAATGTATTGGCGTTGACATTCATTGAAGTAAAGTTGCCTGTTCTCACTGATGCAAATGTTTCCTCTTAAGGAATCTTAAACTCTTCCTGTGTTTTATACAGAACTGTGATGAGTGTGGATGGTAGAGTGGTATCTAATAAACTTTATAGAAAGATGTGGAAGTTTCCATTAAAGATGAGAACGTGGGCATCCATAAGCTGCTTGAGGGTAGGGATAGAGGATGAGAATATTGTTCTGGAAGCAAAATCTAGAAAGATAGTACATGATTGGTCAGTTTTTAGCCTTGTGACCTTGGAAAAGTGATGTGATGTAATTGAGCCTGTAATTCTTTTTTGTTTTGTTTTGTATTCTTTTTTAAAAATTTTATTGTCAAACATGTACAGAGAGGTTATAGTTTCATACGTTAGGCATTGGATACATTTCTTGTACTTTTTGTTACTTCCTCCCTCATTTCTCCCTCCCCCCACCCCTTTCCCTCTACCCCCATGAGTTGTTCAGTTTATTTACACCAAACAGTTTTGCCAGTATTGCTTTTGTAGTCATTTGTCTTTTTATCCTGTGTCTCTTGATTTTGGTATTCACTTTCACTTTCCTAGTTCTAATCCAGTATACACAGTTTCTTATATTCTCAGATAAGATTACAGAGATAGTGTAGGTACAACCACAGAAAGGGGATACAAGAGGATCATCAACAATAGAAGCTATGGTTTCATGTGGCATGTTGAAAGTAATTACAACAGTGATATAACAGTTGTTTCCATAATATGGAGTTCATTTCACTTAGCATCATCTTATGCGTTCATATGGGCATAGTTATTGGGCTCTTGTGATCCTCTGCTGTGACTAGCCTAAAACTGTGCTAATTATTCCCTATGAGGGAGACCATAGAGTCCATGTTCTTTGGGTCTGTCTCATTTCACTTTGTATAATTTTTTCCAAGTCCTTCCATTTCCTTACGAATGGAGCAATGTCATTCTTTCTGATAGAGGTATAAAATTCCACTGTGTATATGTACCACATTTTCCTGATCCATTCGTCTACTGAGGGGCATCTGGGTTGGTTCCATATTTTAGCTATGACAAATTGTGCTGCGGTGAACATTGTTGTGCTGGTGGCTTTAGTGTGTTCTTGTTTGTGGTCTTTTGGATAGATGCCCAAAAGTGGGGCTGCTGGGTCGTAGGATAGCTCTATGTTTATCCTTCTGAGGAATCTCCATACTGCTTTCCAGAGTGGCTGAACCAGTTTACATTCCCACCAACAATGAAATAGGGTTCTCTTTTGGCCACATCCCCTCCAACATTTATTATTGTTAGTTTTGTTGATATAGGACATTCTTACTGGGGTTAGATGGAATCTCAATATTGTTTTGATTTGCATTTCTTTTATGGCCAGTGAGAGCACTTTTTCATATGTGTCTTGGCCATATTCATTTCCTCATCAGGGAAGTCTCTTTTTAAGTCTCTAGCCCACTTGTTGAGGGGGCTATTGGTTCTTTAACACCCCCCCCCCCATACATTTTACTCTATTCTCTACATCACCTCTTACTTACCCTCCTGATTTACTTCCAGGACCTCCAGATTCCATTGACCTCTGGTTATTAGATAGAGGGTATCTCTGCTCAATCTGAGTGAATCAAAGGGGTTCATAGAGAAAGCCAGCCAGTTCAAAAAAAACTTAATATAAGAACAAAAATTGCTCATATGTTTGTAACAGTAAATAAGTAACTACTGAATACAGGGCTCAGGATTCGTTGTTATATAGAAATTGTATTCTTTAAGAATACTAAATCTAATTTTATATACAGGTATACAAGGTATCCCTATATAATTGTGAACTTCTAAGATTTACACAACAGTGCTTGGTAAGGTCTGATTTGGTCTTAAGTGGTGCTCACAGGTGCTTGTAGATTGGCATTCCCAATTCAAATGGGCAGAAGAAACAAGAAAGATGGCAAACAATGGAGTCTTATCTCCCAGTCAAAACAAGCAGGAAGCAGAGCAGTCAATCAAAGACATAGAAGAGAACCGTCAAAATGCTTTACAAAGTCTACTGATAAACATGATAAATGGAAAGTTTGAATCAATTCATCAATCCTTCCATAAAGTAATAGATGATTTCATGGCCTCGACAAATAGAAAGATAAATGAACTTCAAGAGTCAAATGAAAAGATAGCTACCCAGCTAAAAGATTTGAGAGACAGCCCTCCAAACCAAATTAATGAAGTAGAGAATCCATGCAGAACCTAAGAGATAATTATAGCAAGGACATGGAAATCATCAGGAAAGACCAGTCAGAAGGAAAAGAGATTCGAAATCAAGTAGCTAGCCTACAGTCCCGACTAACTGAAGCAGAGGATTGAATCTCAGGAGCTGAAGATTCCCTAGAATCTATGGAGAAAGATCAAAAAACAATACAAAACCAATCCAATCGACAAAACACATCACTCCAGGAATTCCAAGACACAATCAGAAAGCCCAATTTAAGGCCAATAGGTATTGAGGAAACCTAGAGAAAGAAGTTAATGGAATAGGCAACCTATTTAACAGAATATTAGTAGAGAACTTCCCAAATATCCAGAAGGATAGGCCTATACAGATACAAGAAGCATTTAGAACCCCAAACCGATCAGACCAGAGTAGGACATCCCACCAACACATTGTGATCAAAACAGGATCAATAGAGTCAAGGAAAGAATCCTTAAAGCTGTTAGGGAGAAGAAAATAATCACATATAAAGGAAAAGCAATCAGAATTACCCCAGACTTCTCAGCAGAGACCATGAAAGCAAGGAAAGCAAGCCTGTAATTCTTCAACTGAAAAGAGAGTAGTGACTAGTGAGTAGGGACAGCTTAGTGGTTGAATGAGAATATGTATGTAGGACACACAATAGGTGTGTCCGACCAATGTCTAGTGAGATGCCAGTAAGTTTCAGACATGGGCAACACATACAAGGATAAAAATGAATTTCAGCCTGAGTATATCTATATCAGATTTTTGTTTACCTTATTAGTGTCTCTATTGCTCTCTTAATTTTAATAAAGCTTAGCCATAGCTTCTGATTACTGAATTTCAACTAACCCTGTTTAGATGGCAAAAAAATACAACTCATGAGTGAGCAGAATGAAGGTAAATAAGATGGAAAAAAGGAAATTCGAGACATTTATTTAGAAATTGTAAGAACAAAAATTGTATTATCATGTGCATGCAGGTATCTCTAATGCATATGCATTTACATTCTTTGATTTTTGCAATTGGGATACCTGCCAGTCTATGTTCAAGGCAGTACTAATCACAAAGCCAAATATTGGAATCAGTTTTGCTCTGAATGCCTTGGTGAATGGATAGAGAAAATGTGATAGATATGTTTTATAAATATGTATATATATGATGTATATACATATATATCTGATATACATGCGATACACACATATATGTATATCTGCATGAGTATTGTATAGCAATAAAAATAATGAAATCATATCATTTGCATGAAAATAGTTGGAAGATCATCATGTCAAGATAAGCCAGACTGAGACATCAAGACATCATATGTTCTTTCTCCTATGAGGAATCTAGACAAGCAAAATGAATGACCTGAGTGTGATTTGTTTACTGCTTAGGGGACACAGGTAGGAAGGCAAAGGAGAGGATGATAGAGTAGGTAAATTGATCAAAGCTCTCTATAGGAAATTAAATAAAGAAAATCGTTATAACTTTTGTAAGAGGTGATAAGAAAAAGTACTACACAGAGCGATTTTCATCAAAGTATATCATATGCATGTACAGAAAATCACAGTGAAACTAATAAGCTCTTTTTAAAATAAAATAAAATAATATAAATTCTACTTATCTTCACAAGCAAATCCTACCTTTAAATCTTTCTTTTACTAATGGAAAAATGTCTGACCAAGGGAAACTTTACATTATGCATAAATGCTGATAATATATATGATGCTTTTTTGCTTTATTAGTCTTTGGAATTCATCCAGACTACTAAAAAGTCACAGAAAATAATTCCAATGTCTGGCAGAATAATGAATGAGGCTTTGGTTTACTTTCCACTAAATCATAGTGGTGGGAACAGCTAAATAGATGATAGTCCCCATTTTAAAATATATTAGTGTTAGTCATCTCAAGGCAGACGGTTCAGGATGAATTAAGGAATTGTGGCTCATTGTGTTAGTTATGTCTAATACTATTAGGCTAAAGATATACATATGGCTTAATGGAACAATTCCATTAGGAAAAGAAAAGCAAAAATCACAAATGATTTCACTTTACAAAGATGACTATAAAAGTAAGTTACCTTCTGGCTGAAGTTCTTTTCCCCTCCACAAATGTTCTTTTTGTTCTGTCAGCACAGTCAGATTGTGCAAGTTCCGTACTGCACAAGGTAATTCTATTATATGGCAGATAAAACAAGGGGGTATGCATCAGATTATAAATAACTTAATTTTGCAAGGGAATTTTACATTTTAATCTGCTGGACTATCACTTTCACTTAGGCTCTGAAACCAAATTATGTTATTGTGTTCAGTGATATAATTTAATAACTCCCCCATAAGGAAATGTCAGGTCACATTTGCAACAATCCAGGGGCCATTAAGCCAGATGGAAGGTCATTCTGTTTGAGGATTGTAAATGAACCTGTCCAACAAAGTTTTGGTTAGGGACAGCCAAGGACTCATTATGTACTCAATTTACCCAGCTGCCTGCAAGAACGGTGCCAGCACCAAGGCTGCTCTGTCCTTTGAAGTTGGAAATGGGTTTGAATGTACCAAGGATGTTTTTATTGTACTTTCACCAAACCTAAAAAGAAATTACTTCTGCAAAAATCAGTCATTTCCACATATTAATTAGAACTTTGGGAAAATAATTAACTGTATTGTTGGCAAGCTACATATGGATATTTAAAAATATTTACTTTTTACTCTTTTCTATCCTAAATTCAGTTTTTTCATGGTAGTGAAAATTAAATGCATACACACACGCACACTTAATCCCACACACATACACACAAACCCATTCAAACACAGCAATAATAATGCACAAAAATTCACATTGATGAAAATCAAAAGTGTTCAGTGAAAATAATTACAATATATGTTCTCCATTTACTTTCTGAATATTTTCCGTATAGCCTGAAGTGCAGAACTTTTGATCAGCCACACTATATAATTTAACGGGACTACTCCAATATGGATAGCTCAATTACAGTTTTATTTTAATTGGAATTTTAATACATGCACTTAGGATATATGGTCTCTCAAAAATATGAAGCTTACCTATTTACTGATGTTCACTTATATCCCAGAATTGATGTTGCCAGTGGTTTTCAGTAATTAGTAAACACATACAGACTAGAGAAACATTTCATTGGCTGTCTCACAACTTCCCAGCTGAGGCAGCAAAGGCTTTCTTGTCCCAGTTACTGCATGACCACAGCCAGAGTTTGAAGCCAGTGGGGGTTGTGCAGGGCAGGGCTTAGAGCTCTAGTTCTGAGCCACATGGACAGTGTTCAAATTCTAACTGTGACATCTGTGAGGTAACAGTCCCACATGAATCACTTCACATGTCTCAGTCTCATGGACTCTTGCAAAATGAAGAAAGAATCTCTTAAGATGAGTTGTTTTAAGGATTTAGAATTATAGCATAATATGAATATTCGTGAGATAGTTTTTTAATACTTGCCAATTAAGGGCATGCAGTGACTTTCTAACACATAAATACCATAAATAATGAAAATTATCTTCATATCAATGATCATTAATAGGTTCATGCTAGAACATGTGATGTATAACATACCACTTAATACATTTCAAAATATTCTTAAAATGGCTTTCAATATTATAGTTATTCATATATAGACATTTTTACTTCTCCAGTTAGCTACTGGCTTAAACTTTCCATTTCTTTTTTTCAACCTTAATTATGCTGAATATCTATACACATTCATACATGCTCAGATTTTTCAACCCATCTGCTAAAGCAGGAGTTTTATGCTTTTGGAGATATCATAATTATTTTTTTATTTTTTTAATTTTTATTTTTTGGCCAGTCCTGGGCTTGGACTCAGGGCCTGAGCACTGTCCCTAGCTTCTTTTTGCTCAAGGCTAGCACTCTGCCACTTGAGCCACAGCGCCACTTCTGGCCGTTTTCTGTATATGTGGTGCTGGGGAATTGAACCCAGGGCCTCATGTATACGAGGCAAGCACTCTTGCCACTAGGCCATATCCCCAGCCCCCATAATTATTTAATCATAGTTTTTGTCTACATCAGTGTTATAAACAATATTTATATTTTCCCTGGAGAGTAGAAGGCAAACAATATGACTCTTCTTCCTGATGGAGCCAGAGTTGAACTAGAGTCCAGAGCAATAGCAGGCAGCATCTTGTGATTTAAACCAAAGACAGAAATCAGAAACAAGGAAGCTGTCCAATCTCTCCTAGGCAAAGCAGCAAAAAATAAATGAGAGAAGCCCTTTGTTGCTTGGGATTTCTAAAGCTCCAATGTAGACATACTCTAGTAGACCTTTATGATGACATATCTATCCAGGCAATTCTAAGATTTAAGGATTAGGCAATAAACCTGAAGTAATGCTTGCAAGGGCTATGTGTGAGTCAGTTTCCCTCACCTGAACCTACCTAGAAATTAATCATATTAGCTAAATCCCATGGAAGTAAAAATCTGGCACTAGGTTATGGCCTGAAGGCTGGCCATTTGATTCTGAGTTCTGCTCCAAAGTCTGAAATATCTGACTGGCTGAATGTTAAGAATCCTTGAATATTTGGATTGATTGTTAGTGTAAAGAGCTACTTAATGTTATTTTTAGTGTATATTTTTGTAAAGTGCATTTATGATTTAGGTAGCCAGTACTGCTTTAGTCACAAAGTACTTAGGACATACTATGTCAGTATGAGTCAATGATTTCATCTTTCCCTTATTATTCGTGTTCCCTGCATCCTGAGACAACGCAAAAGCAGAATCTAGATGCAGAAACCATAAAGGTTATTCTGCCCTCTTACTATTAAGCTTGCTATTTTTTAAGTTTCCATCTTAGCCATTTGAGAAGTCACTAAATCATTCTGTATCAAAAACCTCTTTCGTAGTCTGTCTGTACAATGAAATAAAATGGAATAAGATGATTAATCGATTGATAATGTCACAAGGACCTTGAAAGCATACTTAGTGGACATAATGCCTGCAGAAAATGGAGATAGAAGTCTATAATCAAATTGCTATTTTGATCTATGACATAACTTTGTTTATAATGCTTAATACATAAATTGACAGTTTCCTTCCCAAATTACAAAATGAAACAATGAGCCTCTACTACTAGGCACAAATAATAACTGGAAATAACTATCTCTGATTAATGCTAGATATTGTTTATGAGACATAAACAATGAGTCTCAGCTGACTTGCTTTAGCTTACATAAGTTCCATCTACATCCTATAGGTTTGAAACTGAGATGAGAAGATGCATGGTTAACAGAAAGAATACGGAAAATGGGTCCAAGAGTGGTGCTAAATCTGCAATAGGTCATAGTTTTTAGTGTCTGGCCATGTAAAAGTAGCTTCACTTATATAACTGTCTTCAATAAATAAGTTATAATCTAGTCAAATATATTTTTCTTTGTGTTGTGACAAAACAACTTTCCTGTATTATAAAACTGAAAGGCAATACAAACTCTAGCTTCAATTTAGAGCGGGAAGAATCTTGTTCACAGAGTTCTCAGTGGACAAGTTGCACATGAACACTGGTTTCTTTTTATCTTCCTATACTACTCACTGAGCAAGAGTCATTTCCTTTAGTTGATATATTGTTTTCTACATGTTGAATCGTTGAATTACACTAAGATAAAAGAACATTCCTCATATTGTATCTGGTTTTTAGCTTTTTGTTTTCATTAAGCTGACATAAAGCTTTTCCATTTTTATTTAGCTTTAATATCAGTCATAAAGTATTTGATTAAATTTCAAGTGAATGAAAGCGTTAATAAAAAAGTTGTACAACTTTTACTTTAAAGATGCTTGGCAAAATAATCCACTACAATAGGCACTAGTTTATAAATGGTTTTTTATTTAATTACAATATGATTAGTAACCACTGCCATTTTATTGATAATAATTTTTCCTGATTATATTTACTGAGTTGAAAATTCTATGATATTTAAAATTGAACTTCCTGTTGACACTATCATATCCATTTTCTGTTACTCTATTATCTATTCTGCCATTTAGTGCTGTTTAACTTTTAAATAAGTACCCTCACATTCAATTCTTAGTGGTAATTTCTAACTCTTTAGGCAAACTTACTTTAGAAATTTTGATATACTGTCAAATTATAGCCAGAAAGTTTATTCTAATTTGTCTTTTACCAGTATTGAATAAGAAATGTGTTATTAAATGTCCTCTTATAAATTTATTATTATTTTTATTTATTTATTTATTTATTTATTTATTTATTTATTTTTGGCCAGTCCTGGGGCTTGGACTCAGGGCCTGAGCACTGTCCCTGGCTTCTTTTTGCTCAAGGCTAGCACTCTGCCACTTGAGCCACAGCGCCACTTCTGGCCATTTTCTGTATATATGGTGCTGGGGAATTGAACCCAGGGCCTCATGTATACGAGGCAAGCACTCTTGCCACTAGGCCATATCCCCAGCCCATAAATTTATTATTTAAAACACTTACTAAAGTAATATTTGAACTTATATGATGATTAAAGTTCCTCTTCCTTTCTTTGGAGTGGAGATTTTTGTGCTATTTTGGATACTTACTAGAAATATTATATTTTTATAGTTTAAATGCATATTTTAGTTTTATCACAAGAGAAGCTATATCTCATCAGATTTAACTCATAATTCTTGAAAGGTTGAAACAAGCAATGGAAATAAATGACAGAGTCCAATGTTAATAGTTCTACATACCCTGAATATATTTTCTATGTAATATTTGTATATTTGCAACCTCAAAACATTCAAAGAAACTCAGGACTATATCCTCTGTCTTCAAGACATCTTTGAGCCTGTCTGTTTCTGCATAAGGTGATAGAAAGTTTATAAAATAAATCATATTACAAACTTGTAAATTTTAAATAAAACTAGAGAGGAGAATATTTGGATGAGTATTTTCTATTTAGATTTTTTGGAAACAAGTTAAATGCATTTGACACATGATATAAGGAGTGTTTTAATGAAGAATCTATTTTTTTCTACTCTTAAAATGTTATTACTATGATAAATTAATCTGTTCACTTTTTAAAGATTTTAGGCTCTGAATGAATTCAATTTTTCTGGACATACATTTCATTTTTTCTTGTTTTACTTTTTTCAACTTCTTTAGCCACATAATTGTGATTATGTCAAGAAAATTAAATTCTTGGGCTGGGGATATAGCCTAGTGGCAAGAGTGCCTTCCTCGGATACACGAGGCCCTAGGTTCGATTCCCCAGCACCACATATACAGAAAACGGCCAGAAGCAGCGCTGTGGCTCAAGTGGCAGAGTGCTAGCCTTGAGCGGGAAGAAGCCAGGGACGGTGCTCGGGCCCTGAGTCCAAGGCCCAGGACTGGCCAAAAAAAAAAAAAAAAAAGAAAATTAAATTCTTATTCTCACCCATCTTTATGTCTCAAAATATATGTGATATAAAAATATCAGAAAATTTAATTTAAGTTCTAATTTTAATCCTCATATTATTGAGGCACAAATTCAGTGACATGAATCATTTCCCATAGCTCATGCTGATTGCCTCCTATGTCATCTTGTTAAGTCATTAACTTTACAGTGTCAAAGTAAATTATTTCCTAAATGCCACAACTTTTCTTTCAGGTTCCAAGTGCTACCCACCCAATCCTTGCCTCCAGAATACTGAGATTCTGAGTTTTTGCTATTCCTGAACATTGACTAATTATTGCTTTGCTTTACAGTTGCCTGTGGTTGCCTTTCTCAGAACTCCACACCAGTCAAACTTGTGCTATTAGTCTCTGCTCTCCAATAGCACAGTCACTCAGCCTGAGTGCTCACTCAGCACTTGAAAATTGAGATATCCTGTAAGTCTCAAATGCCCATATCTTTTCCCTCTTTTGCAACATGGATAATAGAAAATGCTAAATTACATAGATATTTCATAGTATATTGCTTTTTTTTTGTTTGCTGAATCCTCATCTAGAACTTTATTTCCTTGAGCTCAATAGCACATACACAGATCCATGTAAAGAATAGTCATATTAAGCAAGTTCATATCTAACCTGCTAAACTAGTTTTAGTCCAGAAACACACGTGATCTGATTTTCTTTTTGAGTAGTTCTTTGTGAAATCTGGTAGAAACAAGGTGGCAAAGAACCAGTGGAACAAATGTTTAACCTTTTCCTAACCTAAGTTAGGCATTGAAGAGTCATGTCATTTCATCACAGCCAGCTCTTTAGGTTCCTGCATGCTTCCTTTTCTGTGGAAAACAAAGATCTTATATCATCCCTTATTGTAGATGTAAGATGCTGGGTGAACATTTTCTACAAATGCCTTAACTTAATCCAACTTTGAGTAATGAATGAGTAGACAACATTTGGATTCATCTCATTGTGCAAGGGCTTCTGGCAAGGTACCTTTAATGTGTCTGCAATCATTAGACGTAATCATTTTAACAGCATGTTAGGTGTGTAGCACAACACATAAAACACCAGTTCATTCTGACCAGTATTTATCCAAATAGAAAAGCTGAACATAAACATAACTCTGATAAGGGCTGCACTCACACACCACAGTTGTTAATATCTTTCCCTCATAGTAGTATATTTTTACTCAATGTTTTTGCTCTGGATGAACATATTGTTTTTAAGTGAGAAATGAAGAGCAAAGTATATTTTAACTAGACAAGCTAATTAATAAATTAGATCTCTTGATGTGTATGTAGCACCTGAGGCAGCCTACCAGCAGTCAGGTGTTAGGTCCTGTTAGGTATCTAAGCACAAAACTAAAGCAGAGCCTCTCCAACACTCCCCCAGGCAGCTGCTGACTCTAGCAGCATGCACTTATTTCTCAGAGCAGCAATAAAGGCCAGGTTGACAATTTTCCCTGGAAGTTTCTGACAAACAGCACACACTGTTGTTTACATTTTTGTGATTTAATGTCTCACTTAAATTACACAGGTGCACATAAATGTGTTCATTTGATCATGGTAATTCCACTGTCACTAACATTAGTAAGTAAGTCAATAAGAAACACAAGCTGGTACTAAATGTATTACTTTTTTCAATGGCTAATGTACTTGAATGATGCTGATTGGTAGTTACAGTTAATATCACATTTCAGTTATGGAAGGAGCTACAGCTGTACAATGCCTCATTAAATGGCACTCTTTTATTTTTGTTTTATTAATTTTATTTAGGCTTTATTTCTCTCAGATTTTGTTATTGCTTTTTATACTAGGAACATTTCTAAACAGCTACATTCAGGAGTTTTGTACCTATGAATTTTTTACTGATTGAGTGATTGATGATTAATTGATGATTAATTTGGTGATCTAGTGCTTCAACTCAGAAACCTGAGTTGACAGTCACTATACTGCTGAACCTGAGCCTTATGCTCTTTATTACTTTTTTTTTTTTTTCTGAGAAATCAATTCACTTCTTGTTTCGACATGCTCATGGACTATGATTCTGCTATTTTTCACTTCCTATTGTAGCTAGGATGACAGGCACTTGCATTTTCTCTTGTCATGGAGTCTCACAGGCTTTTATGTCGAGGCTGGTCTGGAACTGTGATCCTCTCAGTCTCAGCCTGCCATGTAGCTAGGCTGACAAGCTTATGCCTGGCTACTGGTTGAGGAGTCTTGGGAAATTTTTTAGGTCACAATTGTCCCAAATAACTAGGAGTGCAGATGTGAGATACTGGCATTTGACCACTGTTTTGTGATGTTATTGCTCTTTTAACAACATGTTACAGCAGTTATGTAGGCCATAAGCTGTAGACAGTGACACCTTTTCATATTGATATTAGATATTCAGTAATAAATAGTACAAAAATTTTAAAATTTGGGAGTGAAACACATGAAAAGATTAGTAAAGAAGCCCGGTCCCTGATGCCTTTTTCTTATGTTAATATGTAAAAGTGTTGGTGTTTTCCTGTAGCACTCTGGTGTATAAAACTACCATAAACAAGCATTTGTAAATTATAAAACTTAGTTATTGAGTTACTGAAATAAAATTAAACTTGTCAAAACAATTTTATAGTCATGCAAAAATGGAGAATTATAAAAGAAGGAGAAAAAGGAAGAAGGAATCAAAAAGAAGAGAAGAGAAGGGAAGAAGGAAGGGAGGAAGGAGAAACAGGGAAAGAAAAAAGGAAGGAAGGAAGGAAGGAAGGAGGGAGGGAAGGCAGGTAAGAAGGAAGGAAGGAAAGAAGGGAGAAAGAAAAAAAAGGAAGGTGTTAGGTAAGTAGGTATGTTGTGACAAGTCGCGAGACGACCACCAAGAAGGCCACCGAGACTCAGACATTCCGAAATGCAAAAGCAAGGCAAGGCTTTATGCAAGCGAGCTGCAACTCGGGCCACGTCCTACCCACTGACACAGCGGAGGTTAGGAGGGAGCCCCGAGTTGTGATTACACAGGGCTTATAAAGGCAAAAAATAAAGCTACAACAATCAGGTGTTCAAGCAAGCAAGATTAGGACACAGGTACAAATCTGATTGGCTCAGGGCTCGAGGCATTCTGGGGGCAGTTAGAGTTAAGCATTCCCAGTGGTTAGAGTTCTTGACCGACTGGGCCCTAATTAGCTTGTCCTGGGTTTGCTCACAGGGCCTGCTTATCTCAGGTTCACGTGGTAAAGTGGGGTTCACGTGGTAAAGTGGGGCCTGACTTCAAAGTCTGGCACTTCAGGTAGCCTATATAGGAGAATGCCAGGTGGTATTCAGGCAGGAGAGAAAGTTATTACCAAACTGCTGGCCTGTGGCAGAGGAGATGCATGGCCAGAGAGAAGGGATGATCCCCTATGCCCACCCCAGCCCTGCCTAGGGCAGGGGCAGGGAGGTGTGGACAGGTGGATTAGGATTTGACCTCAGGGAAGGGGAGGTAACTGCCTCTGGGTATTCTGGTTACCTGGGCAACTGGGTGGATACTTAACAAGCTAGGGAGCATCTGCATGGAGCCCTCCTGGGGCTCACCTTATAGAAGGAAAGAAGGAAGGAAGGGAAGGAGATCAGAATTTTGTGATTACCATATTTGTGTATTAGACTTAGTGCTATCTTACTTAATCCTGGTGATATCTCATTATTCTTATTTTACCAGTGGAAAGAGAAAGCAAATATTGGAAATAATTGGATTACATTTCCATAGTTAGCAGTCTAAACACTTGGCTATGAGGCAAATGCTACTCCTTTGTCCTCTGCCACCAAACTGGTAGTTTGGGAAGTGATCCTGAAATAAATAAATATACTTTGACAAAAATGATTTAATAAAACAAAAAGAATCTCAATGGAGAAATCATAGCACTGTAACTGGCTAGAATCATTACTAAGGATCGAACATTTGACTGATGCCTTTAGTCTCAGCTATTCCAGAGAGGAAGTTGGGAAGATTGTGGTCTGAGGCAGCCTAAGCAAAAATGTCAGTGAGACCCTACTTCCAAAACAAGATGGATGTGGTGATCCATGATTATAATCTAAGCTGTTAAGAGGGCAGAAGTAGAACTACCTCCAGCCCAGTATGACCCCAGGAAAAGGGGATGGGGGGGAGGTGGGGATGTGGGGCGTGGGGGTGGGGGAGGCCTGACCTGAAAGATCTTCCAAAGCAAAGAGGGCTGAATGTGTGACTCACCTGGAAGGCCTGCATAGCAAGCTTTGAGGCCCCAGTGCAAACCCTCACCCTCCCACACATAATGAATCATTGCTGAAAAGGACTCAGAGAGAAAAATCAAATATTGATTATAGATTAGCTGGTCTTTAAATTCTTCTAAACATCATATATTTTGTCATCCTACAGATCTGGTAGCGTTGATATTATTATGACCAATTTATTCATTAAAATCTCAAAATGTCAATTCTTTTCTCAGATACTATAAGGGCTGACCTGAAAACTGGAGTAACTAAATATAAGTTTTAGTGTTAAAATTATAACAGCTTCTAAACTCTGGTGATGACTCCATGATAAAGGGCTGCACCCCCACCTATGAGACTAGTTTCTTGTAGTTTGACATTTAAAAATGTAGGGAGCACTTGTTCACCTCTATACCTGGGTAGCAACCATGGTAACGGACAGTAAAAAATGATCATAGTCATAGACTATAGAAATAACCATAATAGTAGTAGAAATGTCATGGTAACTGTTGGGTTAGTTTACTTATGATTGAGTACTGGATTGTTTTAGCCCACTCAAGCTTGCTTAGTGGTAATGGGAAAACATGGTCGCAATTGTTCAAATAAAGTTGGTACTAGGTCAGCCTGACCACAATATTCTGCTTCTGCAATCTGCTTGCTTAACCCATTTGTGACTTGCTCTACCCCCTGCACTAACCCCCTGCATCAGTGCTACATGACCACCTGTTGTCAATTCCTGATATTGAGGCCAGTTCCCGATATCAAAGCCAAAATAGGTAACTGAAAGGATAGATAGCCAATGGAAATAGGACAAGACTTGCTTGCTAAATGTCATCCAATCAAGTATCTGCCAAGTTGAAAATACCCTGCCCCTGTTGTAAAAACCCTGCCCATCTGAGGGTTGGGACTCTCAATCCAGATCCGCTGTGTTGGTGATGGTTGGGAGTCCAGGCTGGAGCTTGCATTGGTATCAGCTCCTTGGTGGTCTTTGGGGACCTGAGATCTGGCATAACAATACAAACACATAGTTTGTGTCTAAGGAAAGAATTTCTGATGGTAAAATTTCTTTAAGGAAGCATTATGCTATGCTGTTTTCAAATTAACTGGTTGCTGTCATAAAGAATGTCAAGAAACAGCCCAAAGAATTAAACAGACATAAAGAATTTCCTGACTGCTTGAGCTTAGAAATTCAAATAAAATACTATGCATATGAGAGCAGGAACGATAAAAATTAATGTGTCTCATTTCCTGAAAAATACCGCGGCAAGGTAACTGGCTGTTGATGTGGTTTGGAGGCCTTCCAGAACAGCAAAAGTGAAAGAAAGGACAAAAGCCAGGAAGGTTGGGATTAAAAGCAAAAAGAAGAAGGAGGAGGAGGAGGGGAGGAGGAAGGGGAAGGAGGAGGAGGAAGCTCCACCACCCCCTACACAGGCCACTGTTTCAAAGGGAGCCTCAAAGAGACACTAACAGTTTTAGAGGACACTCATCTACCTGGGTTCCTTACATTCTGCCCCAGGATTCCCCCTAACCTTCTTAGAAGGCCCACCCACAGGAAGGAAACACTCATTTCAGGACTGCAAACTGTAGTGTAGGCTTTTACTGGATTTTCAGGAGTGTCAGAGCTCAGCTAAGCATCCATTTGTTAAGCTCAAGGCTTGCATGCTGTTCTGGGCCAAAGTTAGAGCATGTGGCTGAAGATATGAGTAGCAGGTAAAAGTGAGAAACCTAGTGGAATAATATAATGTTTATTAGAAAACCAAACAGGTCAATGTTGGGCACAAAAAGAGAGAACAGGATAGAAGAAAAAGTAGCTGGAGAGGAGAATATTAATGTATCCCTCTGAAATCTGGTAGATTTTTTCTTTCACTTTTTTTCTTTTTATAGAAAAAATCATTTTGAGTATTCTGCTCCTCACATATTTTCATTGAAAATTTAGAAACATTTGTGTAAATTTACAAAATTCTTGTTGGTATTTTTGGATGTACTATGTATGGTTTATATCAATTTTCAAACTATTGGCAACAACACTGAATAGCTTTCTATTTATTTAGATCTTGCTTGATTTGTTCTATCTGTTCACTGTGCTGTCCAAATAAAATTATTGTTGTTTTGTTACCTTTTTATGTAGGTATTTCATTTTGAGGGCAACAGGAAATGAAAATGTGATTTCCTACTTCAATGTCCATGTTTTTCTTTATACTTTACTAAGATATGGTTAACTCCTATGAATTTGATTGTGCAGTGGAAGACAGAGAGAGAGAAAGACAGACAGAGACAGAGACAGAGAGAGAGAGAGAGAATAAACACACAGGTCCTAGGGGTTTGAAATCAGGTCCTGGGAACTGTCCCAAGCTTTTTGCCTCAAGACTAGTGCTCTACTACTTGAGCCACAGCTTCACTTCTAGTCAATTTTTTTTTTTTTACTCCACTGGAGGTGAAAGATTGGGATTACCTGTTTGTATAAATTTCAAAGTTCCAGTCACATCAGTGGTTCCTTTGGCAACTCGTCTTCTACCCAGACACTATCCAGAAGTCTCCAGCCAATGGTCATCTCATTAGCAAACAAAAAAGAAAATCACTACAGATTCCAACAATAATAGGAGCCATAGCCCAAGAAACCAGCAAGTATGTTTTGTGTGTGTGTAATTTCATTAGAGCACCTAAACTAAAAATTTCAGATAACTTCAGGTCTGACTGATGCACATACATATATGCTTGGAGGATATTTCACCCTAACTGTTCAGATATAAAAGCTTTTTGTCCAGGACCCTTTCAGACCTGGCTCTATGTACTTCTTCATGTTAACTGTTCATTTGTATTTTTCTATAACATCCTTTACAATAACTTTTTGATAGTAGGGTAATGGATTTCTCTGATGTCTGTGTCATCCTAATAAAATATTGAACATGATGAAGAGTTCACAAGAACTCTCAACTTAGAACCCTCTATCTATACATCTATCAGAGCAAGACTTGGAACTTGCATTGAAACTGGAGTTTAGCACCCTAAGCCTACGTTCAGGTAGATCTATATATCAAATCTGGCCAGTGATCTATATATGCCAAATTTAATGGAATGGTAAAGGGCAGAGAAAAGAGTTAGTATAAGGCAGTGCCAGAAAGAGAGCACTTCAGTATATCTTCAGTTACTTTCCCTGCTACAGACACTGGCCTTAGGCTAACTAGGGAGAAAGAGCGGCAAAGGTGAAAAGGAATGGCTCAACAGTCCCCAATCACAGGTGTGTTCACAGGTGATCACAGGAGGCGTCACATGGTCTAATAGCCAATTTTCTCACAATTGCTCAATTGAAGCCTTGTTATAAATGTCACGGGTCTGTCTCTTCCTGGATTCCAAAATGAATGCAAAGTGACTTAGGAGAGAATGGATCAGGACAAAGGATGCAGGTACAAAATGGAAAAGCCTGAGATGCTTAGCCTATGTCTTGCTCCCCAATACTTTGTGGGGCCCAACTAAGGAGTTAATGTTTTCCAACACACAAAAAAGTTTTTCAACACATCTTACAGCTCAGGAAGTGATGGTTGTCAGGTGGAGTTGAGCTCTTAACCTGTGTGATCAGAAGCCAACTGTAGCCAGTTAATGTCTGCACTTAATTGAATTGCTGAGCAACTAGCTTATTGACTAGAGAACTAAAAAATGAGTTATTGGTGTGAAAAAAAGATTAGAAATTGTCAAAACTATTGTTAGTAGTTCATAAACTCATCTATTTTTATCTGCCAATTCTTACTGACTTGAATGTGTTTTCAGATTATAGGTTTCTGTGGGGGACCAGCAATGTTCACTAACATTTCTTACATTTGCCTGGGTAACACATAGCAGGGTATCCAAGACAATAAGCATCTCTCAAGTCTTCCCTAAAGTGCTTGAGTGCTTGGGACAAAGCTGAGACAGCAAGTCCACAATCTTAGAGCTAATGATCTCTTATTTAATGCTCACAGGAAGAGGGAAGTATCAGAATGGGTATGGATTATATTCATTGATTTTCAAGTATCAAACCAGCCTTCTTTTCTAGAATACCCACGTTTTATGTGTGTGTATGTGTGTGTGATATACAAATCTATTTGATAAGATTTTCCATTTAATAAGATTTTGTGATATACAAATTCTACTTGATGAAATTTTGTAAAGATTTTCTACTTGTATTTGTGTTATGATTTTTTTTTCTACTTGTGATATCAGGATAGAATTAGCTTTATAAGAGGAAAGGTAAATTCCTCCCCTCTCTTTTATTTTTATAAGTTTTATTTTGTAAGTTATGATACTATTTTCTTCAAGGCCTTGCTCCATTTTACCTGACTTCAAAATCATCACACGTCTATTTTTATCTTTTAGCCATCGCCAAAGTCTGCAGTAATTGCCTTCATTTCCTTGCTGGTCTTGTAATTTTGTATTGTCTTTCTCTTTTCTATCTCTTTTTAGGGATTTGTAGACTTTATGAATGTTTTCAATGACCCAGATCTTTTCCTCATTGTTTTTATGTAATGTATTGTTTTTAATCTTCAAATAGTCCTATTGCTATTTTGAAAGGTATAGCAATATAGTATTACTGTTATTTGATGTATTTTTACAAGCCCTTAAGTAGAATACTTATAAACTCTGAGAAGGAGCTACATTGAATGAGTTTTCAGCCAAACAGAACTGGACAGTTATTCCATTGGCATTTTCATCTCGATTTCTTTATTTCATAAATCTAAAATGGAAGAAATTATGTGATTTTAATAAGCACTGCAAACCCTATGTGGTCTGCCTCCTTCTTACTATCTTTCAGTGTTCTTATGCTTTTTGGATATGATTTCCATGATTTTAGCTGTACATGAGGGTGGGGGATGAGAAGAAATATGGCAAAGTGTGTCTATTCAATCTTCCCTACAATCATCTTTTGTCTTATAACCTTTAGAATAGTTTAAGCAAACAAACAAAATTCAGCTATCAAGTAAAGTATCTAATTTTTAATCAGAATATTCCACTGCCGTGCTAGACAATGACTATAGTATAATCAAAGCACAGTCATACAGAGATAAAGTAATATTACTAGTCTGATTCATTTTACCTAAGTTGTTTAATTCACTTTTCACAGCCACCCTCTGGTCTAGAACTTTTGTTTTTCTTGTTAAAAGAAAGGAAACTAGGACTTATTGGAGTCCATTGGCTCATTAATTTTTTTTTAAATCGAATCTAGATAAATACAAAAAGACTGTTGAATTCATATAGTCTAATGCTAGATCAGTTGTTTTAAATCATTACAGTGGGCATATTTGTTTTCTCTACCAAGAATAAATCTTGCTTTGTATATGTGAAAACTCTTCCTTCAATGAACTCCATTTATAGCTTTTTTTTTCATAGCTCATTTTAAAGATCAATTGAAATAGTCCATTGTTTTTGTGGAATCTTTCTTAAAATCAAACACACAAAAAATCCTGGTTCCTTTCTCTTCTCTTCTTTTATAATTCTTTGTGTATACCATTTCTATGTTCAGATATTTCTGTTTTATTTGTTTGTGTCTTTTCTTTGTCTTTAGATTCCTTGATGGGAAGCACCATAACTCATTCATCTTCACACTTTCATTACCTTGCAGTATTGGGGTAGGGCCTCAGTGCTTGTAACACTGAAATAAATGAAAGTACAAATTGGTAGATTCATCAATCAAATCTTAACAAGACACACAATAGGCTGTTATTGTAGGAAAGCCACCTGTCATCAGGAAATATGGATTTGAAAGTAGAATAAAAGTCAGCATAACCATATAAGGAAGATTTTCATTGTACAGTTGATAAAACATTAAAGATTGAGGCAAAATTGGAGCAATGTGGCTGAGTTGGGAGAGAGCCGGCCAATAAGGGATAACTTTAGGTATTGAGTTTGAGTCCTGGTCTCACACCTAAAAATAAAAGAAGAAAGAAAAGAATTGAGGTACTGTAAAGTATAATGTATATTCTCTTACTCTGTTCAGTGAGTTTGAGATCCATACAAGAAATATTCTGGTGTAGTAGAAAACATGAGGCTGATTTCAATTCAGATTAGTTCAAATTCCTTATTTTCCCTTATTTTAACTCTTTAAGTCATTGAAAATCTAGGCTATTTATCTGAAAAGTGGGAGCTATTTCTTAGTTTAAATACTACAATTAGATGAGCATATTGTATATAATTATGAATATTATAGTTCATATGGAGAAACTGCTCATCTCTTATCTCACGGACTTTTTAAGCCAAAAGGCTTAAATATAGAGAATTTTCTCTGAATCCTGATAGTATTAGCCACAATTTTCAGTAGAATTACAGCAGTATTAGGATTGTTCTCTAACATGAAGATTTAATGGGATTAAAATATGTTTTCACTTTTTTTTTTTTTTTTTTTTTTTTTTGCCAGTCCTGGGCCTTGGACTCAGGGCTTGAGTACTGTCCCTGACTTCTTTTTGCTCAAGGCTAGCACTCTGCCACTTGAGCCACAGCGCCACTTCTGGCCATTTTCTATATATGTGGTGCTGGGGAATCGAACCGAGAGCTTCATGTGTAGGAGGCAAGCACTCTTGCCACTAGGCCATATTCCCAGCCCCGGTTCTCACTTTTTAATCTAAAATTATATAGTCTTCTTAAAATTATATATAGTCTTCTTAATTTTTAAGCATTTTGATTTGAATCAAACTTTTCCTTTGTTTTCTACTAGAGGCGACTAAAAAAATTTATTTTCTAATTGACAAGTAAATATTAATATATTTTCATGGTATGCAACATGATTATATATTTTTCATATAAATATACACATAAATATTCATATATTTACTTATAAATATAGATTATATTATATAAATGAATATATAGTACATAAGTATATCTACACATATTTACACACATATATATGTATTGTGAATGGTGGAGTCAAACTAACACATGTATTACTTCATACTCAATATTTGTGGTGAGAGATTTGAAATATACTTTCTAAGCAATTTTCAAATACAGAATACATTGTTATTAACTAGTTATCAGTGTTGCAGAGTAGATAACATGAATTTACTTCCCTGTTCTGATTGAGTTTTCTCCGCTCTGAGTTACAGACTCAGTCCTTTCACTGACTCCCAACTTCTGGTAATTAACATTCTATTTATATAATGGAAGATTTCACGTATAAGTGTGGTCATGTGACATTTTTCTTTCAATGACTGACTTACTACATTTAGCAATTGTTAAGATTCCTTTCTGGATTTTTTTTTTTTTTTTTTTTTTTTTTTTTGCCAGTCCTGGGGCTTAAACTCAGGGCCTGATCACTGTCCCTGGCTTCTATTTGTTCAAGGCTAGCACTCTGCCTCTTGAGCCACAGCGCCACTTCTGGCTTTTTCTGTGTATGTGGTGCTGAGGAATCGATCCCAGGGCTTCATGTATACGAGGCGAGCACTTTACCACTGGGCCATATTCCCAGCCCTTCTGGATTTTTTTTAAAACCTCCTCCCTGCGAATAATGTTCAAATGAATATATCTGCAATATGAATGCTTAAGAAATATTTCAAATGCAACATATATTTCAGAAACAAAACATAATTTGCACATATCTGGTCCTTTTCTGGGTATCTTTAACAGTTGTTGATAAATTATTTCTGACCCCTTAATTTTTGCATGTTGAAATCCTTAACCCTACCCGACCTCCCTGGGGCATAGCAGGTGACTAGATCATAAGAGTAGACTCATGAACAACATTGTTGTCCGTATAAAAGCTACTCTACCTCCCTTATTCCCATTTTGCCATGTGAGGATCCAAATTGAAAGTAATAATCCATGAGGAAACAAGTTCACAAAAGACAGAAAATTTGTTTCAGTCATGATCTTGGATGAGGGAGCCTCCAAATCTGTGAGAAATAAATCGCTATTGCATATTAGCAACCTAGCCTACAGTATTTTGTTATGGTAGCACTCTTGAAGTCTCAGATCAGACATAACATTTTATCATCCCACAAAGAACCTTAAGTCAAAGGTGTCTGAAATATCCCTTCATCAAACTGATTTGGTCAGTTTTTCATTTTCAGCTAAACCAAAAAAGTCATGCTTCTGTGGACCATGCTTTCAGAAACAAAAACATGTATATGCCATGCGATGTTCCCTTAGTATGTATTTTCAAAACAACAACAACAACAACAACAAAACAGAATCATAGTGGTTTTTTGTTTTTCTACTAACAATGTATAAATGTTTCTTTTTTCAAAATTTATTATTTTATATTGTAAATAATGACTAAAAGTCACATAAAATTTCTAATGATTTTCTTATTATGTTGTCCAATAGGACTCTAGAAGGTCATAATTTATTTTTCTGTGGAATGATCTCAGATCAGGTTTTCTACAGGAGGGAGGTAATGGTGATGAGGGTCAAGTTTTCCTGTTGTCCATTGTTGATATTTCTTCAAACCATTGAATGTACATTTCATATCAAAAATGGGCAAAAACATATTTCCTCCATGCTCTGTCCAATATGAGAACAACATGATGGGAGAGAATTACCTGAAGACGTTAAAAATATGCATTAACATCTGTCCTTCTGTAATTACAACTTACAAATATACATTTATGTCATTATATATGTTTATATGTATAATCCTACAATGCCCATTTTCTATATTAATAATGAGCATATCTGTTTACTCCTTTATGATATAAGGAGCCAATACTTTTTCTGAATACAAATCAGAAAGATAATGCAACGGAATCATTTGAATGATCTATGACAGAAAACATAATTGCAAACTGACCATATCATTAGAAAAAAAGTCTCTAAATGTATGATGTTTTTAAAGTGAACTGACATCATCAAGGCCATTTTTGTCCCCAACAGTAAACACTTTGCTTATCTTAGGGATATATTTACCCTGAAGCTAACTAACCTCATCTTCACAACACAACAGCCAGTAGCATTCAGATGAATGTGATTAACCATCTTTGCTCTTAAGAAAAGAGAATTAGACATGCTTGTAAATGGGAAATGAACATGAGAAGATAAAATAATACCTCATTCCCCTAGAAGGGAAGATAAACACATGGCTTCACTCTCACTGGCAAATTTAAATCACAATTATCACTGCAATAAAGGAAATACAGTATACTATTTGGTCAATGTATTTCTATTGGTGGAAATGACATAGAACCTGAAAGAGCAGCTGTGCTTAAAAGGGAGTCAATGATAAGTGTTTAAACAACCAACATTAATTTAGCAATCAACATTGCTCAGCAAGCATGTAAGAGAACTCAGCTCTATTTGTTGGTTGAAAGCTCATTGAATGCAATTTGATCTCACAAACTTACAAGTGTTCCATTTAAGGGCTTTCAGAAATTTGTGAAGTAGTCGTGATACTCTATAGCAGTACTCAGAACCAACTTTAATTTCATTATGGGCATTTCATCCTACTAAAACAAAGAGGCTATTTTAATACTGTGTTTCTTTTTTCTCATTATTATACTTTGAACCCTTTCCAAATTAGGGTTTAACCTATAACATTTTGTACCATAATTTTATCCTGCATTTTTGTAGAAATTTAAATAATGAAATCAATTTGAAAGTTCTGCCTTCCTCTAAACACTTTCTTGACTTCTCAGTTTCCAGAGACTCTTCCCATTCTAGTCATCACCCCACACTGTTGTTGGATGCTTTTGGAGCATCAAGTCTTCCCTTCTCTTAGGAAGTATTGATTTTGCCCTCAGAAATGCTTTGACAATCTCACTCCATGCAACAGCTAATTTTCTTGTTTCTTGAGCTATTCTTACATAAATTCAGTCCTATATTACCCAGTTGCACTGTATGAGACCAATTATATGTTTGTCATTCTTCATATCTGCATGGTTTCATGGTTCTTGCTGCTTTACAAAAACTGAGCACACATTGCAACCAATGTCAAAGCCCTTTTATAACCACACTCAGAGCTTCTATAGCATCCCTTTGTCTCAGCACACCACGAGAATGCATGTAGTCCATTGATTTCCTTGCAGTGAACCATAAAGTGGTCAAGACATTTTTTGTTACCTTGACAACTAGAAAGAATGCCTTGAATTAAGTGACACGATCTTACAAAGGTCTGTATTTTCTACAAAGGAGATTAACACAAAATTATGTTACTTTTCTACATACAAAGTTACCTATGAATTACCTTCCAAATAGTTATAAATGAACTTCCAGTATAACTTACCAACACACTCATGGCATTCAGAACTAAGATATTTGATGACACAGTGAAAAGCAGAAGTGTTTAGGACAGTAAATAAATCTATGTTTGAATCTGTGTGGTGACTTCCATTCATTGTGGGATTTTTCAATTTGCAGATCTCCTTTTCTAGGTTAAATTTTGGAGCACACCATACTTATGTTTCTGATGGCTATGGTGAAGATTAGAAACTAATTTTTGAAGGCTAAAATTGCACTGAGCAAGGAGAATAAGAAGTCTTACTGTAGTTATAGCCATGATTATATCAAACTCTTTTCAGAATTTATGAAAGAAAGAGCTTTTATAGGGTAGGACATAGAAACATCTTCAGAAGATACTTTTAATTCCTATTAGCAGGTATCAGCTACAAAAGTTTGTTTTCTTTGAGGATAAAACTATAACACCTTTTATTTTGAGTGAAATCACCATGACTTTCCTAATGGAATATACTACCACAGTATTTTGGAAGTTTTAGAAAATAGAGCTTTCAATAACTGGAATTTCATCCTGAAGGTTTCAAAGTATCTGCAGATTGATGGCAGGTCTTGGAAACATCAAGGAAAACTTCCCAAGAGTTTTATCGTAAATGGAGAAAATTTAAGGTTGAGTAGGTGACAGAAGCAAGTCATAGTATTTTTCATTAATAGTGATCATCTGAAAGGAATTTATTGTGCGAATTTTTTTAATTGTGAAGACATATTGACCCTTTCATGAGTAAGACTCAAAACAATATCATCCATTTGGAAAGGGTAATGTGAATAATGCTACTTCATTGGACATTTCCCTATGTCAAACTGTTGGGATCTGGACGATCCCTTTCTCCCCCCACGGGGAGAATGGTAACCACAAACTCTATGAAAGAGCACTCAGCCTGGCCCTCCGCCAGCGGAAGGCCAAAGGCGTGCTCACATGGGCAAGCGCTAAGTTGAGGAAGGGTTGCTGATGCTTCCCATCCCCCCAGTCCCCCCACATGTTACCAAGGGCGGAGGCGAAAAGGAAGGAATCAGGGACACGCTGCGGTGGTGGGAAGCGTCTCAAAGACTTTAATATGGAAGGGCACTTATATAGAAGTAATGGCGGGAAAGAAAGGGGGCTGGCCAAAGGGCCAGTCATAGGCTAGGGAGCATGTCCATCAAGTGACATCACGGAACTTCCTTTGTGGGCGGGACAACCCCATCATGGTGGCACGCACGTGTTCACCTCCCAAGGGGTGGAGGCCAGAAGGTGGGAGGGACTTCCATTGTCCCAAGGCTGGTGGAAGGGCAGCCTTTCCCAGGCCATAATAATCCCCAACAACTCTGATAAATCATATACTTATACCAGGAATCCCTCAGTCAAGCCTGGCATTTTACAGAGGACGAAACTGAGTCTTATGAAGTGCAAATGATCATAGAGATCCAATATGGAGCTAGCTGATGGTTGGCTGGGGATCAGTAATATATGACAATCAATTGCTGTGCATTGCTGTTTCAAACAGAGTAAATTGAACTTTCTGGGTGATAAATAGGCAGGTGAACATTCAAGGACAAGGATCAATCCAGACAACACTACATCTGTACTATTTCATATCATCTGCATAGAGTCTCTTTTGAGTCATACATTTCTATATGTTATCTGGAGCTATGTTTTATAATTGAAAGTCGGCTTGTTTTATATTACAGGAAACAAATGTAAAGGTCAAAATTAAAATTCTTTGCCCACTTGAATTGATTTTCCTAAATTTTTCATATTCAGTTTGTGTGTAATTGTGTGTTTTGGTATGTATCACAGATATGAATAAGGAGTGTTAGAATCTGAAGAATATTTAATAAAATACACTTTCTCTCCCTCCCTCCTTCCCTCCCTCCCTCCCTCCCTCCTTCCCTCCCTCCCTCCCTCCCTCCCTCCCTCCCTCCCTCCCTCCCTGCCTCCCTTCCTTCCTTCTTCTCTTTCCTTTGTGTGTTTTGGGGGGAGGGGGTTGATGCACTTAGATCCTGGCCATTGACTCTTAGCATTTTAGCTTAAAGATGTCCTCACTACCATTGAGCCACACTCCCACTTTCCTGGCTGGCTGGTGGTTACTGGGAGACAGATTCCTGACCTAAGATCTTAGTGCCTGGGATTCCTGAGTAGCTAGGGTAACATGTCTACACTATGGTAGCCCAGCAAAGCTATTTTATTTTTAGTAGAGCCAAATTTGTTCAAATGAAGTTATGTACAAATAGTTGACAAGAAAGAAAAAAAAAACACCCCTAGGTTACAATATATAGGATAGAGTACACAGAAGGACAGAGCTTAACAAAATACATCACCTTCCTGTGGTTGTACCTACACTTTCTCTGTAACATTATCTGAGTATATTGGAAACCATGTATACTGGTATTACACTAGGAAATTGAAAGGGAATACCAAAATTGAGAGACTCAGGGTAAAAAAAAGAAAAACAACTACAAAACCAATACTTGCAAAACTGTTTGGTGTAAGTGAATGGAACACCTCATGGGGGGAAAGGGAAAGGGGGTGGTGGGAGGGGGTATGAGGGATGAGGTAACAAACAGTACAAGTAATGTATCCAATGCCTAATGTATGAAACTGTAACCTCTCTGTACATCAGTTTGATAATAAAAATTTGAAAAATATATAAAAAACAAAAAAACAAAATACAAACCAAGCAAAACCTACAGTGGCACAAGTGGGAAGAACTAAAGGTTTTCTCTTTTGTTCTTTCTTCCTTTTCACCACACTGCAGGAAGTTCAACCTTTCAAGAAACTAATGGTATTTTTTCACATTTGCTCTTTATTCTTTTTTGCATCAAAATAGCATACCTTTCTTGAACGTCTATTTTTTTTGTAACTTCGTAGAGTCAAGAACAAGGGATGACATTTACAGCTAGAAGTGATCCAAGGGCTACATTAGCATCTATTTATTAAAGATGATCTTTCATGTACTGTACAGCTAGGACATTTGGCCTAATTTACTATACTAACATTTCCTATTTGGCTCTGAGTAGGGAGTTGTGCCAACAGTGCTGTGTCCTTTGGTGAAATAGTACCTAATCAGTATTTATGAACAGGGTTTTAGAAGTCACTAAAGAGCACAGAAAGAGATTTTACCTTCTTAAAGCACAAATATTGCTGAGCTCTGGAAATCTGTATAGCACATTAGGATGGAATCACTTTCCTGTTGTTTTTTTTCTTTAATTTTTTTAAGTTGCAGTTAAAAACATGTAATGTAATACTGTCAGTAATTTAAACAGAGTGTACCTCTTTCTTTTAGGCATTAATGCTATTTGTTAAACTTTGTAATTACTATGTAAATGAAGTGCTATACTTTAAAAATGGCTGCCAAGAGTATAACAAGAAAAAAAAAACAGATTGAAATTCAAACTAATACAAAACAACCTTCAAGCCTTATGGAACTCAAATATTGGTATTTTGTTTCTCCCTTTGAATGTAGCATTTGGGTGAAAGCAATGAGGACATGTCTTTGTTCTTAATACATTGATAGCAAAAGGCTTAGAGCAAGAGATTTTAAAGCTTTGGAGATACATTAGCTCCCTGATCTTCACAACAGGTGGCTGGTATTTTTATCCTTCTTTTAGTGATGGAAAAAAATTCATTCCCTGAGATGCTTAATTCACTTGCTTAGGGGGTCACTGAAACAAGCCACTGACAGCCAGGGATGGATCTCAGTATTTCTAAACTTGGAGCTGCTCTGAAAATCCCCAGACAGCAATCACTTGAAGGGAGCAAATTTATAGCTAAAATTATGATTTCAGAATATTAAACACTGACTGAACCCATGCAATCCATTCTCATTTCATACCAGGTAGATATTTTAGAAGGAAATGAGCAGGTTTGGTTTCCTGAGAATTAGCCCCTGACAGGGACATATCTGAGAGCTCTGAGTAGCTTGTACATGAAAAATTAAACACCCAGAAGGATGTGAGTGGTGTTATATAATCTTGTATCCTTGGTGCCAACACTGTGTCTGACAGCATATTTGTTAAATCAAAGATTGAGCAAATGCACAAGTATTTGTCATTTAAAGAACTCCCTATTCCCATTGCTTCTTTTCCCTTTGAGTCCCTTTTCCTTCCTGCAAAACAAACAATTCAGCAAAATCAAAGGGTACACTGCCCTTTCTTTTACAAGTCTTCTTGTCTTGGGCTTTTCTTACACTTGAACTTGGGTCAACATAATTGTAATTTTCTGTAGCTTCCCTTTAGAACTTAAATTTTTATTCAAGTTAATACTATAATATAGAAGGCTCTAAAAAGCTGACATATTGATAGAAACATGTTGTCCTTTATATTCTGTTTACATTTAAAAAGGGAAACCTATAAGTTACTAGCCAAAAGAATGAGAAGTAGAAGATCAGAAGATTTGACATTTTCTCAGGAACAGTAAGAGAGCTGATAACACAGAACTCTTGAGTTTTGATGGAAGTCACTGTAACAGCAGAAGCTCAGAATTGTCAGTCACTTCCTGTCCCGACACCCTTATGATCAAACTGTGGGTTTTTGACATGAACTCAGCCAACCAGACTCCCTATTCCACTTTAACTTTAAAGTAGGAAGTGTTTATCTTTATGGAAAATATAATGACTATTCATAAATTAAGTTCATTTTTTTACTCCTTGTAACAGCAAATAGTTTTTACCAGTGCCCCATGAATTTTATTAATATTACTTTTCATTGGTTTCAAAGTATTTATCAGCCGGGTACTGGTGGCTCACATCGGATTCCTAGCTACTCAGGAGGCTGAGATCTCGGGATTCTGGTTTGAAGCCAGTCAGAGCAGGAAAGTCCCCATATCTCCAAAAACACTCAAAAATGGAAGTGGAGTTGTGGCTCAAAATGGTAGAGCGGTAGGCTTGAGCAAAAGAGCTCAAGGATAGTGCCCAGGCACAGAGTTCAAGCTCTACAACTGACATATAAATAAATAGAGAGTATCTTTTTTAGATATCCAAATATCAACAGGTAGATACTTTGGTTATGTTTCTTATTAAAAACAATTCTTAAAATATTCTTTTATTAACCACAATATATTCTGTTTTAGGTAATTTCATTAAGACAAATTCTTCAGAATATTAATCAACTCAAGGGCAGGAATATTTTTATCTATTTTGAACAGGACTAAAGAGAATATTATTAATTTTACATCTATTCAATTTTCTTTGGAAAGTATTTGAATCTCAAAAAAACAACAACAAAAAAAAAAAACCTTACATCTCTGAAGTACTGTTGGGAGGCAAAGACATAGCAAATGTATAATATCTGTCTTGTGCAAGTGGAGACACTACAGTATAAAATATTTAAGGGATTTGCTTGATGTGACACCCCAAAGCCACACAGGGTAATGATCCAAGGCCTATGTCAAGTGTCCATTTGTTTCAGATCATTTCATTTACCATAGCCTAAGACACAGCTTTGCAAACAAGTTCATTTCACTTCTCCCAGGTCATTCAGAGCATGTTCATAGCCACCCATCCCAATGCACCCCAAATCTAAAACCTGTAGCGATGTTTATTCTGTAGTGTGTGTGTGTGTGTGTGTGTGTCTGTGAGAGAGAGAGAGAGAGAGAGAGAGAGAGAGAGAGAGAGAGAGAGAGAGGAGAGAAAGAGAGAGAGAAAGAGAGAGAGAGAGAGAGGAGAGAGAGAAAGTCTATGCCTGGGTATTCAAATTGAGAACTCTACCACTTGAGCCCTACCTCCACTTCTGGCTTTTTGGTGGCTAATGGGAGGTAAGTGTCTCAGAATTTCCTGCTGGGTTAGCTTCCAAAAATGAGCCTCAGATTTCAGCTTCCTTAGTAGTGAATTGGACAGTAATGAGATACTGGTGCTTGACTTTGAAAGTACTGTTAACAAATATTTGGAATAAAGAAAATCAACACTTTCTTATTGCTTTCATAAACTATTAATAATCAAATATAAAATGTAGAAAAATTAATTCAAAGGTGATTTTTATGTAGTAGCCCACAACTTGTTTGCCAACTCATATTTGTTTCAGTGCTGAATTTACCTTATTTTTGTCAATGCAATAACTTTATAAAAGGAGAAAAGCAATTTTGGAATTAACAAGAAAATATGGTTTGGGGCTTTCTCTGATCAGTATTAAGATTATGTACTGCTTCAGTCAACATCTTATTTCCTAGTTTCTGATAGAAACAAGCACATTATTACAGATTTTAGTATTTTTGACCTTCAGGAGCTCCTCCTACTGCCTGTGATTCAGTTTTTTCCCAAGTCTTCCTGCCAAAGATATTAATACAAGAGGAACACTTATCAAGATATAAGGCTGCTCTTTATGTAACTTCCTTTAGTTATAAAATCCTACTCTGTCTGAAAGTGGTAGACACTCACCCAGATATGATTTGTGGCTATAAAACTTTGCTAAGTAATTTGTTATGACTTAAAGTTTTAGTTGATTTGTTATTAATCTGCAGATATAATCATAGTAAACTCTTAGAAAAACCTGGGTTTGTTTTATTTAGACTTAACAAGCTAATGTTGAATAATCAGCTTCCCTATTAAAAATATATAATGACTGGTAATATTGAGACTAATATATTTGTGCATATCTAAAAAGTTGGTATCTTTATCAGCTCAGACTCTGAACTTTAATTTTCCCAAGTGTTCTGGTCAAAAAGATTAAACATATTTGAATCAAACTCCACTTTCCATTTATAGACATATAAAATGGAGACAATGGCTTAGCAACACCTTAGTTTAGAAATTGTCCTTTGCTACACTAGGAAAAAAGAACTCCCTCAATAAATAGTGTTTGGAAAATTGGTTATGTACATGAAGAAGAGTGAAAGAACACTACATATCTTATTATGTACAAAATGATCTCATACTATATGCATAATGTCAGTACCAACTCTTATTTTATAGATTAGGAAAACAAAATTTGGGTGCATGGAAACTTATTAAAATTCACATAATAGAGTACAGAACTGAGACTTGAAACATATTGTTAGTTCAGGCAGAGCATTTTTCATTATACTATTTTTCTTCCCATAAAATTATTTCTTAAGGTAATGTAATTTTCTTCTTAGAGGTAGGAGAAGGCATAGACAGACCTAAAATCCACAGTAATTTATCTCAGCATTACAAAGGCATCTCAGATATTCCTCTATCATTGATCTTGTGATCTTTGGAATTAGCACATTTCTGAATATAGTGTGAGTTCAATACAAGCTGAAAAATAAATGAGGTTAATAATCATTTATTTAATCTTTATTGGACATCTATACAGTGTTAGGTAGTATATGTATGAACACTATGATTTCAGAGTTTAAAGACATAGAAGAAAAGAAATCTTCAGAAGTAGTCAAACATGCTACTCTTTTTCAGACTGAATTTTGTTTCAGATATTCTTTAATACTAATGAAATGACTTATTATCCACTATGCTTAGAGAAGAAGTAAATCAGAAAATAAGAGAAGGAGTCATAGAAGTGAGTTATTAGATGCTATTCTTATCCTACTGGCTATTACTTTTTCTACATGTGTTACAAGGTTTATGATTACCTTCTTTCCTAAGTTTTATACATTAAAAAAAAATCCTAATTTGTTCTGAGGCCTGGGCCTTCTTTAGTTGTGTTTAATGCCCATGGTAACAACTGAAACTTAAACAGTATGATCAACACTAGTATAGTACTATTCAGCAATACATGGCTTACTGACTGCTTTCAAGGGTAGAAGAGGCCTGTGTCAAATATGTCTCACTATGACCAACATCCAAAGTTTAAGATAAAGGAAATTCATGTTTCTCTGATGTACACCACTGAGAGTCAATGCTGCTCTGAAGGTCTTAATGGTATTTAAGTAGGAGGAAGTCAATGGGGTACACAATACAGGGTGGGGATTTAGGAACAAAACTAGGCTACTTTGGCATGTGTCTTCCCAAAAAGTATTTAATTGAGACCATGGACATTTTCTGAGAGGACTTTTGGATTGGTGAATACAGCAAAGTGAAAACCTTGAAGCCAGTTTTCATAGTGAGCTGTTAACTTTGATAGACAAGTTACTTTATTTGACTGGCCAGCCTTTCTTTTAAGGAGAAATATTTTCTGTAAAAAGTAACAACATGATTTTTGTTTGTTGATTTTCAGTATTGCTTAACTTAAGGACAGGGAAATATGGCTAAATAACACAATGGCAAAAATAAAGCTTATTTACATTTTTAGATTGCACTATAGAGGGACATCAAGTGATTTGAATTTACCAATGCAATAGAAATCATAGCAACATGTGTCACTTCTGGGTGGGCAGCTTTTAGAGACTCTGCACACCTCATCAAATTCTCTTCCATTTTGCCACCATGTCTGGCAGGTTGTCAGAATGCTTCAGTCAGCCTGGGTCCACAGGGGAGGTGTGCTGACACTGAGTAGCAGTCCTAGTCATCTGCATAAAATTTGTATATGCAAAAGACAAGGAACTCCTTTTGTTATTTCTACTCAATAAGAAAATCAGTGTTTGATTTTGAGGTAGCAAAGTTGGGCTGGACAAACAGACCCTAGGAGGTTATGTGTATACCTCATGAGTAGATGATGGATAAATGGACAAATCAATGAATACCTATTACAAAATGCATGGAAAATGAACTCTTCTCAATTTTTTTAAAATTTAGATTTCATACAGATGTGTTTTACTTTAATAAAAACTGATTTAAATACACTAATCTTAAAACTTGAGTAAGATCAAAATTATTAACATTGCTAAACACCTTTTTCCACTTGAATTCATTTAAAATAATAAATCCTGGGGCTGGGAATATAGCCTAGTGGTAGAGTGCTTGCCTTACTTACATGGAGGCATGAGTTGAATTCCTCAGCACCACATATATAGAAATAGCCAGGAGCAGCTTGGTGGCTTAAGTGGTATTGTGCTAGCCTTGAGCAAAAAGAAGCCAGGGACAGTGCTCAGACCCTAAGTTCAAGCCCCAGGACTGGTAAAAAATTAAATAAACCTTTGGTCATTCATATATACATATATATATATACACACATGTATACACATATGTGCATAGGTATATGTATGTGTGTATGTATATAACTATGTACATATACATACACACATATACCTATGTATATATGTATAATTATACTAAAATATATCTCCTCTGTTATCTGTTAACTATGAATGGGCAACAAAGTTTTGAAATTTCTCTCTTTGTAAAGTTTTACAAATTACTTTGTACAGCAACTTTTTACCAATATGTAGTATATATTGTCTATATAAACTCTTTGTCCTTTGCGAGAGCAATGAAGTCATCTAATTCATTGATGATTTTCTTGTTCTAGAATCACAACATTTATATGACATTCTAATGCTGAAGGAATTATTAACACAGTTATGCACCTTGCTAATGTCCTTATAAATCTAGAATGGATGAAGGATGATTCAGTGAAACATTCTGAGCTGCATTCATAACCCTGCCAGCACATTCTCAGCTACCCATTACATAACTAGCACACAGTAGTTTGTTATCTATAATTGTTTTCTGGACAACTGGATATACTTTGTAATGAAAAAAAATGATGGACGAGAGAAAGAGATCTGCCAAATATAAAGGGAAGATTTCAGTTCCATCTATTACATTGCTCACTACACACCCATTTTAAGAGGCTTGTGTGGACTGATAGGACTCTAAAACAATGCGTTGACATGAGCTCATTTCTCTGTATGATTTCTGGCTTTCAAAACTTATGACTCCACAGCGGGGTGCTGATATCTCATACCTGTAATCCTAGCTACTCAGAATGCTGAGATCTGAGGTATGTGGTTCAAAGCCAGTCGTGACAGGAAAGTATATGAGATTATTATCTCCAGTTGATGACTCAAAAGCTGGAAGTGGAGCTGCGGTTCAAGTGGTAGAGTGGTAGTCTTGAACACATGCTCAGGGACAGAGCCCAGACCCTGAGTTTAAGCCTCAGGTCCAGTACACACACATAAAATGTACAACTCTTACATAAATCCAATGCCCATATAGACACCGCTCACATAGTCCATAACATTATACCATCCTGCCCCTTACTTCATCCATACCAAATGTCCCCACATCACACATTTTCATTCAAATATCTTGGTTGTAAAGATGATTATTAAAGACCACATTAAAGAAGTGGACTCTGTGCCTCACTGTATACTAAGGACAAGTTATAAGTTTTATTACAGCCAAATTTATACAAAAAACCCTTCTTAGGATATTCACAGATATGAATATATATATATATATCCTGCTTGCAGACCTTAAATGTCCATAAGCAATTTGCTGTAGATGAATATGGATTTGATACATTTTCTGTGGAAATATATTGTTAGATCTACGTTATTTTTGCTGTGCAGGAAAACAAACAAGCACAAAGCAACAAAATCTAGTGCACTGATTTTAAGTTTGGCTAATTCCAAGAACAAACATCTCTCTCTTTTTAAAAAATAATATTTTATTCTCAATCCATTTTGTGGGGATTTTTTCAGTTGATACATTTCTTCTCTTTTACAAATTCACTATAAGCCTTCCCACATATATGTGGATCATTTTAAATGCAATGGTTAAGGTCATTTTCTACATACCTTCTTGAAGCCCTATTTCTAAAGTTGGTTCTGATACATTTGCTCTTTAGTACAGAACACCTTTTGATAAAAAGGATCATATCTCTTTCTAGTTAGAAGGTCACCAGAAACATTTTCTGTCTTAACACCTTCAAACAAAATGTAATATGATTTTTAGGCAGAATTATGGAAAGTCATACTTTATCAGCCAAACAACTAACAATGAAGACTACATTTTCAGCAGTAGTGATTGTTTTTATCCTCATTCAGAAATAAATATTTTTCCCATGTACAATTATCAGATGGTCATTTTGTTAATTTTTAATTCTCCTCTGGCTTCCATTCCCACAGGATATCTGATTCTACATGGAACCTCAACATAATGTTAGCCTCAGGTTTCAATATGACATTTTAAAAAATAACAGAGCCTATCAAAGCTATTAACAGCTACTTTATATTAAAGGACTATTTAAGGTCTGTCATGCTATACAAAATTGGCATTTGTTGTTTCATTACATCAAAAGTATGTGAGGATTCCTAAAAAAAAGTTTTATATTGTTTTATTAAGTAAAGAAACCTCTCTAAGATTTTAGGAAAATCATACACATGAATATGATATTTAAATAATGGAGTTGAAGTTTGAATCGAAATATATCAAATCCCATGCACCAAGCCTTTGCTACAAGTCATAATGGTGTCTCAAAATGATTTTTTTCTTTTATAATATTAAATTATAAGCAGCAAAATGAGATTTCACTCCTCAAAATATATGGTGTAAATTGTAGAGTTATTCACCCATTTGGACAGATGTAATGATTATCCTTTTCTATAAATAAATTACAAAGTTGAATTTGAAAAGTAAAAGTAGTTAATTATGCTTTAGTATTTGGAAGATGTAGCAGAATATTGTGGAAATAATCTGTAGTTTAAACTATATTTCGTTTTTTCATAGTTTTAAGCTATAAAATACAAAAATCTTCAATCATTTAACTCATTTATAAATATGCTCTTAACAGTGGGAAAGGGAGAAAACTGTGAATAACTTCGAGAAAGGAAAAATGCTTTTGGCATTGGCGTATGATTTGATATAGGAGATAATACATATAGTGCAAGGGGATGAAGCCTTAGAAGCTTTTTATAAATAAAAATGTAATGAAAGCATACTTTATTCAGCAGTGATCACAGCACTGATAGATACTGACAGACAGAACACTATCTTAGATGCATCCCGATGTTGTGAGCAGGTGGAAAACACGGGCCAGCAGAACTCCTTCTTGTCCAAAAAGGAGAATGTGAAATGGACCAGTGAAGAACCCTGAGTTTCTCCAACTGGGGGAGCTACCAACACATTTGAATCTGATCTCTAGTCATTAAAGGAAATTATATTTTATTGCCTTTTGTTATACAAAGAGGCTCCAATCAAGCATGCTGGCTTTTGAACATAACACATTTTGAGTAATGTCACACTTTCATCATTTTCCCAACCTCTCCAACCCCACCCATCCCCTCATTTTCATATAGATTTGACATTATGACATTTCATGTACTTTGAACATCATGACTGCATTTGCCTGCCCTCCCTCTCTCCAGTTATCTGCCCCTGCCTTACCTTTTGACTTCAAATCCCAAACAACACATGCTCCAGTTTCCTTGTATTCATTTTGTTAAACTGTAAGTTAGGTGGTCAAGTCATTCCACTAGAATAAAATATGTTTGTGTATGTGTGCATATGACTCTGTATGCCAGGATATATATATATATATATATATATATATATATATATATATATATATACACATATATATATTTGTAATATGTACATATCTAACCTCTACTAATTATTACATAAGTATCTCAGTAGGAGCTCAATATCATACCTCTTATTCACTGTCATCATAGGTCACAAGTAACAACAACAACAACAACAAAATTGCACTGGAAAAATTCTGGAGATACACCCAACAGAGAAATATTTTTAGTGAGTTTGAAGCATCTTCTACTGTTACAGGAATCTAAGGTTCATGTTCCTTGCTCCAACTGGACTCATTCAAGGCCAATCCTGAGGAAAAGAAAGGAAATTCTTATGTACTGAATCTTTATCCTTGGAGACACTCTTCCTGTCATGAGAGGCTTTGTGACAAGCAATGGGCTTCACTATTACAACAGGTAAGAAATGCATTTCTCTCCAGAGTTCAATCTTCAACTTTTTCTTCAAAAATCAATGAAGACCTGGAACCTCAGTGAATAGTGTATCCACAATCTGGATTTTCTCTTCAAACACACAAGTTATTGTTCTCAAAGTCAACTCATGTGAAATGAGGAGAAGTAACATTGTTACAAATAACCTCCTTTCCCAATTTATAGTACCATATGTGGGGTAAGTGGTTCATTAAAAGGTGAAAAACCAGTTTAGAAAAATTAGACAAAGCTACTAGATAATGTTGGTCCCCTTCTGATATGCAAATACCAGCTCTTGAATTCATTTAAAATCCCAACTTTATATTTCATGTCATATAAAATTACCCTTATGCCTTGAGGGAAAATGTATGCAAGTGTTCACAGAGGGAGAAGTGTGAAATTAAAGTTTCGAGAGTTTATTGTTCAATAGAAACTTTATTTACACCATAGCAATGAATTTCACACTACCTTTGCAAAGCATTTAATATTGATTCCATTTTATAGAAAATGATTTTGATAGTTAGGCAAGTTAAATATGTGTTCTGGGCTACAGAGCTGGTAACTGATTCCAGAATGCATCCTCCTTTTCAGCATAAGGAAACTTATGCTGATCATATGTGCAGTAGTCTCTCCAGTATTTCCTGATCTTGAGATTTTTTTTTTTTTTTTTTTGCCAGTCCTGGGCCTTTGACTCAGGGCCTGAGCACTGTCCCTGGCTTCTTCCCGCTCAAGGCTAGCACTCTGCCACTTGAGCCACAGCGCCGCTTCTGGCCGTTTTCTGCATATGTGGTGCTGGGGAATTGAACCTAGGACCTCGTGTATACGAGACAGGCACTCTTGCCGCTAGGCTATATCCCCAGCCCCCTGATCTTGAGATTTTAATCCAAGTTTCTCTAACCAGTATTTAGAATGTCTATGGTAAAAATCATTAACTTCTATTGTGAGCCCATGAGTCAAGTTAAATCTGGATGAGTGCCTGGTATTCCTGCCTTTGCTTTGTATCTATCTCCTTTGAGTTAAACTTTGAATCAGTCTCTTGGGAAATTAGGCATAAAGACTGTTAATCATCCAATGAATGGGTCGTGAAATGGATGACTTCTAACTTATCTCATCAGCTTTAATTTCGAAGGCACAAAGACTGACACAGGTCTCTCACTATAAGTCATTATAATGTCCTATTCCAGAATACCCCTTTTCCCACAAGGGAAAATTTGAAGTCACTTTGGTTCCAGGAACAGCAGAGTTTTACAGACAAATTACTCTTCACATAAACAATAGCAAATATCTTATGGGAATTGGATTGTTCCCTCAGGTATTAAAGATGGCTTGGAAATTTGTTTCAAGACTAGAGCTGAGATAATGACCAACCAGACCACACTTTGACCAGCAATGCCTAACTATGTATACCTCTTGCCCCTTGCCCAAATTCTTTCCCCATTTAAAGCTAAAGCTCATGATAGTAGCGCCAAAGAATGATAAATATTCATAGCTCTCACTTTCTCCAAATGGCCATTTTGATTAAAATCCTGTTCCCCTCTTTTCACTGTCAGTAGTATTTGCTTTATTTTGGGCAAATCCCAAGATCTGACAAGTTGGAACCCAGACGATCAGAACTGTTGCCTAGCATTTTCATCACATTTCTTTAAACAAGCCAAAATATGAATCTAAATCATGAAAAATTAAAATGTGTCTTTCGAAGGAGACTCCACTGCATTTAGATCTACAAATCAGTATGTAATTTTAACCTAATTAAAATATGTTCTCATGCAAGTAGAATTACATTTTTAATCATTTATTAATAATTAATGTTTCAATATTTACTTTCTCTCTCATGGGCATTCTGTTGCTTGGTGAGTATAAATTAAAGTTTTTAAAATTTAAATGCTTTAAGAGATACATATAAAAACATGGAGCTTCTTAAGTATCCCTATGTTCCTAGATTACAAACAAATGTCATCTCAATATTATCAACCCAATTTAGATATCACTTTCCATTTCAGAACCATGATGTATATATTATTCTCGCCACATTCAAGACATTGGTGAGGGGCATTTTTTATGTTTACCACAATTATACTTTACCTTTTTGTCACAAATATTTACTCTACATTTCTGTATTTTAAAATGTCTTATTCTCCTCTCAAACATACACAAAGTCTTTATCTAACCATAGTGTCTGGTTTGGTCAAATCTGGAGTCAATGCTATCAGATCAAAAAAAATTATCTGCTTACCTGTGTATCTAACATACAGGGATGGAATAGAGACAGGGTAATCATAGGAAACCCTGAAGAAATGGAAAGGCCAATAGCAACTTCTGGTCAGCTATAAATGAGAGCCTATTTAACAAAAATTACTCAATCCACTGCTCTAAGGACAGGCAGTGTTCCTGCCTTAGGTTTCATTTCAGCCCCATCCATTGTTTTCTGTTAAGTCTGGACCCCATTCTCTAGGAATTTTCTCTTTTCTTGGCCATCACATTCCTTGGCCATTTTTGTAAAGCATTCAGCATATTTCTTGGTCTCATTCCTACTGAAGGCCTTTTCATATCTCAAAAGCCTAATAATTTTTAATTCTTTTAGTGAGGTAGGTGCCATATTTGACAGGACAACTGTCTTTAAACAGTGTGCTTCCTTCATATTTGATTCTAATTGAATTCACATGCCAAAATGATTTTTTCCAATATCATAGGTCTTTCTTCTTAATTACATAGTTGGTATGCCATATTTTTTAATTGTAAATTTCTAGGGAGCTTTGTTATTTGGCTTAACAGACCTAATAGATAAGCCTTAATTCTTCCACAATTTGATTTTTGCTCTGAGGTCATATCTTATTGTTATACTCAGTAATTTTTTATCTGTTTTTAAATAGGTTGTAAAACAAATTATACTAACATTAAAATACTCTATATATGTATATATTGTTTATACTAACCTTTGGAAAATCTCATTTTCTACTATTGTTTCAATTTTCTTAACTAGAGATTAATAAGAGAGAGCAAATAGAAATAGAAATGTAGTAACATAGGCATCACTAATGTAACACATGTGAATAAATGGGCACTTGACTAGGGGTCTTTGAACTTGGGTATAAGTAGTCTCTTTAGAAAATAAGAGTATATTTCTAAAGAAAGAAAAGGAGCTTTAGGCTCTAAGAGCAGGAAAACGAAGATATGGGACACTAAAGGTAAACAAAGCAAGTTTGTCAAAAGTGTTATACAGATTCAAGAGAGGTGGAAAGTTCATTCCCATGATTACCTTTGATCATTCCTAGTAGTGAAAGAAGGGATATCTTTGAAAATTAATATCCTGATTTGAGGCAAATACAAAAGAGGTGAGCAATTTTTTTCTTCTCAGTAGCCTTCAGCTTAAAATAATATTAATACAAAGTGGCATCTTTGAGGGCCACATATTCAGTTGTCTTTCACTGACATTCATATATGTATTAAATATCTTGTTTAGTATTTGTCACATAAACACATATTTATTAAAATTATCATTGATAACCCATTAAAATTGCCAACATTGGTTACATTTGAAAAGTGCAGATCAGATCACATGTTGTTAAACTTGCCTTTAAAAACTCAGATACAAAGTACTTTTGGATTTGTGGTATTCAACATCTCTGTTAACAGAACATAGGCAAAGATTCCATCTATAGCTACTTTCATATCTTTTAAAAAATCAGTCCTCAAACCTGATGTTGTAGAAGCCTAGAAAACACAGACCTTGTGTGAATAAATGAGTTGTGGCTATAGTCCAATAAAATTTTATTTATGAACATTGAAATTTAAATTTAATGCAATTTTTATGTGCCACAGAATACTGATATCCTTTATGACTTTTCAGCCATTTCAAGAAGCAAAAAAATAAAAATACATTTTAACTCAATAACTGCAAAAATAGGCATTTTTTTCCCTCACCAGTTACAGTTTGCTCACTCTGTCATTGGATTACTGAGCTAGCCCTCTTTGTTGACATGTGCCCTTCATTAGGGAAACATTTCCAAACATCAAGGGATTTTGAAACTAACCAGGATTGAAAGGAGAGGGAGAGAAAGAGAAAGAAAATAGAGACAAAGACTAGAGCAGAGAAGGGAGAGAGAAAGGGAGAAGCTAGGATCTGACTAAACTTCAACCAAGATAAAAGAGAGACTATAATATTAGGTACTTATTTAATCTTGTTCTCAGAGGATTAACAAAAACAGGAGCAGGATGCAGTTGGCTCATACCTGTAATCCTAGCTACCAAGGTGACTGAGATCTGAGGATCACAGTTTGAAACCAGCCTAGGCCAAGAAGTCCTTGAGAGTCTCATATCTGATTAAGCACCTAAAAGTGGAGCAGTTACTCACGTGGTAGAAAACTAGCCTTGAGCAAAAAGCTCAGAGGCAGTTCCCAGGCTGTGAGTTCAAGCCCCAGGAGTAGAACAACTTGAAACAAAAGATGTGCTCTCTCATATGCAGAAGGTATATATAAAATACACCAGGACATACTAAATTATACAGTCTCTAGGTATTGCCTCACTGTGAGATCAAAGGATGACACTCTAAGGGGAGGAAGAGAAAGGCACAATGCCTATGTGAATCTAATCATATAAAATAATACTTGTTGGCATGAACTCCAGGAAATGGAAATTAGATTTTTGTTCTTTTCTGCTGTATTTGTTTTCTTTTCTTCTTGTCTTGATTGTCTATATGTTTTTGTGAGTGTAAAGGGAGGTACAGAAATGGAGGGACTAAGGGTGAACAAAAGCAGCAATGAAATTCACTGGACACTATGTTGGAAATGAACTATACGACTTGTGCAAGGGGATGGGAGAAAAAAACTGGGAGAGAGGGAGGGAAGAGGGTGATATTATCCAAAAGGAAATGTGCTCTTCCTGACTTATGTAACTATAACCCCTCTGTTTTTAGCTTTTTCAAACAAAAACAAAAAATGAATAAGAGTGCTTTGAGACATTGTACCAAGTGAAAGCAGAGGTCTTCCTTCATTTGGATTTCCTGAAAATATTAGGGTGAGACATTTCCTACCCTTTGTACCTAAATGACCTTCAGTCCATAGTTTTTAATATTTTTTCATGCTCTCTTAACACCTGGACATTCTCCTCCACTGTGATCACCAAGCTAACTACACAAAACAGACATTCACAATACTTCATATCAAGATATTATAACTATATATTTTCTCTCTTTAAAGAAGACTTCATAAAAATTCCATTCTTAACATAAATTGATGAATACATTTAATAAAGTAGACAAATTTAAGGCTATATCAACACTGATCAGATAGGCTGAGCAACTTGGGGAAGTTGAGGGACAAGGAGCATTAGTTCAAGTCCAGACTGGGATAGAGAGAGAAAAACCATGCCTCAACCAACAAGCAAACAAAAATTATAAATTATATAAGTCCCAATGAGATTAGTTGTTATTTTGGTAATAAACTAGGAAAATTCTATATTCATAGTTTAAGGTAAAACTTAATGAGGGGCTAATATTGAATATATTATTAGCAGCTTTGGTCTCATGGCTGCCACATAAGAATGAGCATAATAATAAACCAAAACTAAGACATCACAAAGAGATGCAACAATCAGGATATGTATTAAGAAATATTTGATATGGCTGATTATTAACAAGTTAAAAACAAGTACATTTTATTTACAAAATTGTTATGAAGATCAGTGCATGTAGAACAGGTACTCCTTTCTTTCTACTATTTTTGTAATTTAAAGGCCATAACATATTTGGCTTCAGTTTTACTAAGTAAACATAAATATTCTCTTAATTCTTCTTTTATTTTTTCTTACACAGGATTAGGAATGTGGCCTATACAAAGGTAAAGTAGCTCTTTTAATAATTAATGATAACCGTAGCAGTAGTTTATACTCATTAGACAGTGTTATAGGAATTGATGAAGAATAAAAAATCATAAGAGTAAACATTTTATTTGAATTTATCAGCAAAACCTAAAGACCTCTCAACTAAACTTAGGAATCCTGTTTCATTTTTTTCTGGACATTCAACTAGCATACCTTCTTTAGTGTTTATACCTTCTTTTGTCATAATTAGTCATGTGGTTTACTAATGAACAGACAGAATGTAGATTTTCCCTTCCTGCCTCATAAAACCCTCATAAACTGATTCTCATGTTCTGTTTGTAGGCATATGATGCTTTTGTTGTATGCTTTCCACTTTCACCTTTTATTTTATCTGTGCACATTTACTGCACTTATTTTGCACATTCACTTACAGCAACACTCTGAAATGAGCATTGATATCATCTAACTTCCTAAAATTTTGTCTACCATTTCTAGTTTTGCTAAATGATCTCCATAAACTATTGGTCATAGATTATCAGGGTTTTGTTTGAGGGGGTGTAAAGAATTAAAACCCTTAAAATCATCCACAGCGCAAATTTTTATAGTGGAGATTTTGATGACGAAGGGTCACAGAAGAAATTACAAAATAATACCTGGATATGAAGGCTGAAGATTTTATTTTTCTTTAAGAGACAAACAAACTAAAAACAGTGGTAGGGAGCACACTTTAAAAATGTGTTCATGAAACTATTTACCTTGACAACAATATAGAATGGGAACATAACACCCCCCCCCCCAATTTGTTTATTTATAAGCTTTGCACCATCAGCATCTTTATTCTCTATTCTATCAGTGGCATAGCTACTTCCTTGAGTTAGAAAACTGTAATAGATCTCTATATCATACAGAGACTTTGGAGGACTTATTCATTTTTCCTGCAAAAGTTAAATAAAGTGCAAAACTTTCAGCCCATCAATCCTTTAGCAAGCTGTCCAAGGTGACATTTCATTAGCACATTTTGTCAGTGGATAAATCGTACAGCATGCTCTGAAGGGAAGGTGGAAAACATCTAGTCCTTTTTCATTAGATTCATCTGAACTTGAACCATTGGAGATTACATACAAAAAGCACACGAAACAGAAGCAGCCCTATCCTGTCTATAAACTGCGTTAATCATTCATTCCCTTCAGAGTGTCTTAAGTCAGTGCTGTGTCTCTGGTTAAGCCCTAAACTGGCTATTCAATTTTGAGTTTCACGACAGATACATTTCAAGGAAAATCAGAGACATTATGACTCCTGCCAAGATTGATAAAGTCCTCATTCATCAATTAAGAGGTTCCAATAAGTTAAGATGGATAAAAAATAATAAGGAAAATTGCCTGATAACACTTACTGACTTTTTCTCCTCTTTCTAGTTTTGCTGCATTTCTGAGAATAAAGCCTTATGAAAAACACTTAATGAGAGGTAAGGCCTAGCATCTGAGGAAGGAGTTTCTTTTCTAACTCTTGCTTAGATGAACAACACATTTCTGGAGCTCACTGGTATGGACAAATTTTGTTGGAAGTTTCATAATACTCAAATTCTCACACATGCTCTCTCATTGGAACAGCAGTCTCTGATTAGCATCTTTACCTCCTAGGTTTCTTTTTCCCTTTAACTTTGTTGGATCAAATCAAAGTGCTAGGAATTTCCCCCAGCTTTAAATAGTTATGGTGTCAATGTATTTCTGAAACATATGTTCCATTATAAATTTCTGTTCTATACAACAATGCAGCATATACTTCAACTAAGAATTTTTTCACACATAAAAAGGGGAGAATATGTCTTTATAAAACTGAGAGTTTTCATTAGACAAATCATCAGAATGAATAAAAACTTACAGTAAATACAGACTTATTAAACAAATATAACATCTGGCAGTTTTGAAGTGCACTGAGAGAAGTAGTAGCATCAAGTAAAGAATATTTTCCAACAGCAAGGTCAGAAAATCTAGGAGATGGGGCTGGGGATATAGCCTAGTGGCAAGAGTGCCTGCCTCGGATACACGAGGCCCTAGGTTCGATTCCCCAGCACCACATATACAGAAAACGGCCAGAAGCGGCGCTGTGGCTCAAGTGGCGGAGTGCTAGCCTTGAGCGGGAAGAAGCCAGGGACAGTGCTCAGGCCCGGAGTCCAAGGCCCAGGACTGGCCAAAAAAAAAAAAAAAAAATCTAGGAGATAACACTAAGTCAATGCACACTGAAAAAATAAAATCAGCATTGTATTTATGTGGAAATATGGAGGATTGTTCAACAGATGCATCTAAGGTCTCCCTGTGCCACAGAAAACATTTGGCAATTCAGTGAAACTGCATCAGGATTCAGTTTTATTTCAAAGGGATTCAAAGTGCATCATTTTCAATAAACTAATGGTTTTCAAAATGTGCTCCTAAGAGCACCCTGAGCTGTTTCTGGACCATTGTAGGCAGGTAGGACTATGGGTGTGTGCTAACATCTACTGAACCAAGAGTACTTTTGTGAGTTTTACAAACAGAACTTCATAGTAAAATTTCCTTTGAAGAAAAAGTCTGTAGCTAAGAAGCAGCACAAAATAAGTACAATAATTAAAATTGTGGACAACTATTTTTTATCACTGTCATAAGGCACAATTTATTTTAAAACAAAATTTCCATATCTGAATCTAAGCCAACCACTGGCTTAGAAAATTTGGATGAACTATGATTTAAAAAAATATATATAGAATGCTTCATGCATTTGCATGTCATCTTTGTGCAGGGACCATGGTAATCTCTGTATCGTTCCAATTTTAGTATATGTGCTGCTGGCATAAGTGCTAGATGGAATATCTTTATTGCATTGATGGAATTGCTGAAATTTGTTTGGAGATCAGCAGCATAGCTAAAGATAAACCATTTATTAAAGTGATTAATCATGTTTTACTATGAATTAGAATCTCCAAATACATTTTTTTTTGGCAATCTGTCTTAACAAAGATGATTTAAAGAAGTAACCACCACCACAGGTTTTTTTGTTGTTGTTTTGGGGGTTTGAAGTATTTTGAGGTTAGAACAGAAAAAAATTTACCCCTTTTCATCTCAGTTAAAATTTTCAGGGATTTTTAATTGCGTGCACTTGGTACTTTGTTTTTCTTTCTTTTTTTTTTTTTCCAGTCCTGGGGCTTGAATTCATGGCCTGAACACTGTCTCTGGCTTCATTTTGCATAAGGCTAGCACTCTACCATTTCAGCCACAGCATCACTTCTGGCTTTTTCTACAGATGTGGTACTGAGGAATTTAACCCAGGGCTTCATGTATGTGAGGCAAACACTCTACCACTAGGCCATATTCCCAGCCTGGTTCTTTATATATCTTATGAGAAGTTCTCATGGACTTCAATTTGATTTCCATAAACATGTGAATTAGGTAGTCTAGTTAAGCTGTAATGATTTGTTTCAAAAATTTATCTGGTCAATGTACTGGCAGAGCTAGAACTTGACCTAGAGCATTGGGTTTTCCTCCATTCTTGAATGGGTCACCTTTGGAAGACTCACTGGAATACATTATTGCATAACACAAAGACATGGGCTGGACAGAGTGGCAACACAGTGATGCCAGTAGTCATTTGCAAACATTTTCTAGCACACTTTGTAAAGTCACACACAGCAGTGATAAAAAACAACAACATATGATTTCGCATGGTTTATTTTTCTTCCTACTTGGTACTGTGAAAGTATATTTTTCTTTATATTTTATGTCCTAATATAAAGTACTCAGGAAATATTTTAAGTAGCTTTGTCTAGACTATACTTTGAATTATTCTGATGCTTTTTTTGCTCTTTTTTAATATATATTTTTATTATCAAACTGAATTACAGATATGTTACAGTTTTATACATTAGGCATTGGATACATTTCTTGTACTGTTTGTTACCTCATCCCTCATTCTCCCCACCCCCCTTCCCCTTTCCCTCCCCCCCCCCATGAGTTGTTCAGTTCATTTACACCAAACAGTTTTGCAATTATTGCTTTTGTAGTTGTTTGTCTTTTTTTACCCTGTGTCTCTCAATTTTGGTATTGGCTTCCAATTTCCTAGTTCTAATACCAGTATACCCGGTTTCCAATATACTCAGATAAGATACAGAGATAGTGTAGGTACAACCACAGGAAGGTGATACAAGAACATCATCAATAATAGAGGGTACAGTTACATATGGCACGTTGGAAGTAGTTACAACTGTGGTATAACAATCGTTTCCATAACATGGAGTTCATTTCACTTAGCATTATCTTATGTGTTTGTAATGGTATAGCTATTGGGCTCCTGTGATCCTCTGCTGTGACTTGCCTAAACCTGTGCTAACTATTCCCTATAAAGGAGACCATAGAGTCCATGTTTCTTTGGGTCTGGCTCACTTCACTTAGTATAACTTTTTCCAAGTCCTTCCATTTCCTTACAAATGGGGCAATGTCATTCTTTCTGATAGAGGCATAACATTCCATTGTGTATATGTACCACATTTTCCTGATCCATTCTTCTACTGAGGGGCATCTGGGTTGGTTAGACCCAGAAAGGCTACATATCAAAGAAAAGTTAGACAAATGGGATTTCATCAAACTGCAGAGCTTCTACAGGGAAAAGGACATTGCTCACAAGATAAACAGAAAGCCCACAGATTGGGAGAAGATCTTTACTGGCCATTCAATGGACAAAGGCCTCATATCTAAAATATATGCAGAACTAAAAAAAATTACCTTCCTCCAAAACAAAACCACAAAGAACCAATAGCCCCCTCATCAAGTGGGCTAGAGACTTAAAAAGAGACTTCTCTGATGAGGAAATGAGAATGGCCAAGAGATATATGAAAAAGTGCTCTACATCACTGGCCATAAAAGAAATGCAAACCAAAACAATATTGAGATTCCATCTAACCCCAGTAAGAATGTCCTATATCAAGAAAACTAACAATAACAACTGTTGGAGGGGATGTGGCCAAAGGGAACCCTACTTCATTGTTGGTGGGAATGTAAACTGGTTCAGCCACACTGGTAAGCGGTATGGAGATTCCTCAGAAGGCTAAACATAGAACTCCCCTATGACCCAGCAGCCCCACTTTTGGGTATCTATCCAAAATACCACAAACATAATCACACTAAAGCCACCAGCACAACAGTGTTCATCACAGCACTATTCTGATGCTCTTAGCCAGAATGCTGTTTCGATTTCTTCATAGTAGATAGGAATAAGTGGGACTTATACTATGCATATAGGGATGTATACATATGTTAAATATATTTATAGTTTTATATATAAACAATATGTATGCATATATGTTTGCATATACACATGTATATATATGTACACACACATATAACATAAATAATAAAGTACATTACTTGCCTACTATATTGATATTTGCAGGAACCATACCATTACCACCTGATTCACGAAAGCACTGTCACACCATCTTCACAAAATAGTTTATTAATCACCACAGGTTAAATGGAAAACAGGTCACATCCAAGTTTATTATCTATTGAGTAAACACAGGTTGTTGTTTTCTTTTTCTTTTTTCAGGGATTGAATCCAGGACCTTGGCTTTCTAATCAAGCTCTTAACCACTCTGAACCTCATCCCAGTCTTTTTGGTCTTTTTTGTTTCTGAGACCTTTCTATCCCTGCCTAACCTAACCACAGACTTTGTGATGGCTCTGCCTCTGCCTCTGCCTCTCATGTAGTTGGGAATGCAGGCTTGTATCCCCAGCCCAGGCTTCCCTGTTCTTTTAATTGGGGCATTGGACATCTGTCCATTGCTATAGGGATGCAGTTCACATGTTCCTATCTCTGCTTTTTCCTGAGATTCACCTTTCCTACAACACTCTGGTCCAATGGCTACTTGAACAAAATGCCATAAAGTCTTAGGTGCTGCCACTCGGCCACTAACTGGTCATGATTATGCCATGCTCATCTAAGCAAATGGAATCGCATCCACCGATGTTTTCCGTCCTGTGGAAGACCTTATTCTCCAAAGACAAGGACAGGAAGATAGAGTTATAGGAATCAGGAGATGTTTTATTGCTGACTCCCTCTACTCCTTCTGCCACCTCCTTCACCTTCCCTTGTTCACCTCTTACTCCCAGGCATCCTTCTTCCTTCCACTTTTATGCTACTGTTCATTCACCAAGAGATTTCCAATATAATCAAGAAGTCCTCTGGAAGACTTGTGCTGGCTAGGAAGGGTGAGGGAAGAGAGGGAGTGACCCACTACTTGCTCACCTGAGGAGGCAACTGGGAAAGATGAGGCCAGGAAGTACGTATTTTAGGCTATTTTACACATACTTTGGCTTAACATGGACTATTGTCAAGAAGTATTGTACCAGTTTATACATCAGAAACTCATAAAAGGGGATTGAATTTTAGTTCAGTGGTAGAATGCTTTCTGTCATACACATGAAACCCTGAGTTTGTCTACACTACACATACACATATAAACACACACACACACACACACTCACCACTTCATATTTAACCTTTTCCTCTTTTCATCTTTATGTTATAGTTTTATACCATAGTTCTACTTATGTTTATTCTTTAGTACTATTGCTTCCTGTAAATAATCAACTACTTTTAATGATGTTTTTCACTTCTGTAGTGTCAATAGATAGATATTTGTGTATGTTCTCATTTTTCTTCTATCTGGGGGCTTCCTGTATCATTTCTTGTGGTATACATTTATTTCATAAGACATTTATAAAATAAGACACTATTCTATAATTTGTATGTTTGAAGACTATGTTGCTTTCCTTTCTCACGGTTATTTCAGAATCAAATACTACGGTGATTTTTTTTTCATATTGCTATTTTGTTCTTTTCTCGGCAAACATTTTGTCATACTGTCATCTGTCTTTCATGTGCAATTAAGATAGGTTTTGATCCATATGATTATTTTCATAATGTGCATGTGGCTCCTCATAACCATGAGAAGGATTTGTTAATGCTGGATTGGTGGATTCATTGTTTTCATTAAATTTAGAACTTTTTGCCAATATAGATTCCTAGGAAGACTTCAAATTTTACATGTAGTATGACAGGTAAAACTTTTCCATGGTTTTCTGAGGGTTCATTATTTTTATCTTCCTCCATCCTTTTTTCCTCCTCTTTCCCTACTTCTTCTCCGGTACCTCTGCATGTTCTTGTGCATCATTCTCTTCCTCACCTCCCTTACTTTAGTCATATGTCTTTTCTCCCTGGGTGGGTAGTTTTTGTTACTATATCATCTAGCTCAACTATCCTCTCTCTTTTAGTATCTCATCTGCCATTGATGCCATTTAACATTGTAATTTTTATCTCTTTATCTTGTATTTTCATCTAACTTTGTGATTTCTTTAATATGCCTGATCTTTTCTTTCATGTTTTAACTGATGATTACAGTTATAACAACTGTGATAATGTCTTGGTGTGCTCATTGTAACATTCTTTGTCAGTTGTGAGTTATTTTTTCTTGGCAGATTTTTCTCCTATTGCAGGTTTCTTTGCATGCCCTAGTAACTTTTGATTTGATGCTAGTTATTGTGATTTAGTTTTTTATTCCTATGAGTATTCTTGAACTTTGTTTTGGAAAACTGTTAAAATACTTAAAACAGTTTGATCTGTTTGGATTTTGCTTTTTAAAAATATTTGTTAGATAGGAATATGTTATAATGTTTAGCATGGGGCTGGGAATATGGCCTAGTGGCAAGAGTTCTTGCCTCATATACATGAAGCCCTGGGTTCAATTCCCCAGCACCACATATACAGAAAACATCCAGAAGTGGCCCTGTGGTTCAAGTAGCAGAGTGCTAGCCTTGAGCAAAAAAAAAAAAAAGAAGGCAGGGACAGTGCCCAGGACTGGCAAAAAAAAAAAAAAAGTACTATTATGTTTAGCTTAAGGCTATTTTTTTCTCTTTATAAAGAACAAAAAAATTGTAAATATTCTAGCGAATGTATGGACTATGAAAAATTTCAATCTCATAGCTGGGAGCAAGCTCTCCTCTCTTTTGTATGACTTCAGAGTACTTTCTCCTGTAATTCTTTAGATGTTCTTCTGGATTCTGTTTCCTTATATGCATGGGCTCACCAGTATTTTGCTGAAAATCCTTTATAGACTTGTAGAGTGTTCTATGTCTCTGTTACACTGCCCTGCACACTGTAGTTGCCTTTGTCTCCCTTCATTCTCTCCTCTACCAGTTATCAACATGGTAGGGAATTGCCAGCATCTGTGCAGGTTTCCTTTCCGTTTCCTGGATCTGATATGATTGGATTAAGGGCTATCCACACATTTGGTAAGGTGATTTTTTTCTGAGAGTGCATGTGGGAATGTTTCGAAATAGATTAGTATTGAGTCAATGCATTTCTTAAAGAAGATTCACCCTAACCAATGTGGTTGGCATTGTTAAAGTCACTCAGATCCCCGATGGAATAAAAATCTGCAGAATTTGAGTCTAGTCTTTGTTTTTTGTTTTTGTTTTTTTTTCTCAAATTTTTATTATCAAACTGACGTACAGAGAGGTTACAGTATCATACGTTGGGCATTGGATACATTTCTTGTACTGTTTGTTGCCTTGTCCCTCATGCCCCCCTCCCTCCCCCCCTTTCCCTCCTCCCCCCTGGTGTTCAGTTCACTTACACCAAACAGTTTTATAAAGCTTTTGAAACCAGCCAAGACTATATGGTAGACTGTGTCCCAAAAACAAAACAATATTAAATCTTTTAAGTGTAATTCAATGTGTTTTATTTTGTTTTAAACATATGTTTTTCAATCATAATGAATGTATTGTATATTCCTAAAAGTGTGTGTGTGTGTGTGTGTGTTTTAGAGAGAGAGAGAGAGAGAGAGAGAGAGAGAGAGAGAGAGAGAGAGAGAGAGAGAGAGAGAGAGAGAGAGTTGGGTCGCTGCAACTAAGGAAATGAGCCACCATGCTCAACTGGGACTATGATTTAATCCTGAAATGACAGACTGATGATTTTCCCATTTCCTACTAGCCTCATGGAAAGATGCTATATTCCTCACCCTAACAGAAGGCTCAGTCTCTGCACTTGTACAACGGAATCTCTTCAGGCTCAGCAAATGAATAAGATGAAAGTATTGAAACCTACACTAACAGTGTGATTTCAAAGTGCTGTCATTATTTTGAAAAATAATCTCTTTTCACTATTACAAATAATGTTTCTGTGAACATTGATGAATAACTTTTAAAGGGGAATTTGCTTTCATTTTGTTACATAAATGCTTACAAAACAGCAATTGCACTCTAGTTATTTGCCAATGAGGAATAAAATATAGCTTCCAACAAAATTTTTACATGGATATTCATAATAATACTATTCACAATAGCATCAAAGTAGAAATCGCATATATGTTATATGTAATGTATAGATGTGTATATATATTATCTAATAAATATACATAAAATTTGGTACATATGTATAGTGGAATACCATTTGATCATACAAATTACTAAATGTGCCTTGAAATAGACACAAATGGAAAATAATATGCTAAACCAAAGAACGTGTTCATGAAGGCCATATCTTTTGTGATTCTAATGTTTTGAAATAGTCAAAATAAGAAAATTTGTACTGACAGGTAAGTGATTGCTTAGGACTAGAAAGGACAGAGAATGGGGGGAAAAAGAAAAATTGGTTGATCCCAGCCACTACAAGATTCCTTTTGAATGAAAATTATTTTAAAATTTGACTGTGATGATGGTTGTAAATAAAATAAGCATATATTGAATTGTACACTTAGTAAGGGTAATTATGTGATATATAAATTGCATCTAAATAAAGATTAAAAATAGATGAATGCACCACATCTTCTAAACACAGAGAGGGAAACAAATGAGAAGAAAGATGACTGACATTTTACAGCAGAGTCTTCAACACAAATTCGGTTTCTGAGAGAGCCTGAGCTTGTCAGTCCCTAGTGCCAAATATTAATCAGAGAGTTCTCATCAAGTGTCCAACCCTCTCCCAGCACTGTAGAGGATACAGGGAAATGTAGATGAAAACCACAAAGCTTATCTAGCTATATGTTTTATCTAAATGATTGAAAATATCCAGATGGTGAAAGCTATGTCTGAAAATATAAATGCTTAGATAAAAATCATTCTCTCTCCATTCTGTTCCCTGTCTGTCAACATTTCACACTGATGCCCAATTAACTGTACTTCGAAATCCCATTTGGTAAGCAAGAATGTTGACTTCATTATGTTTTCATTACATTTCCAATAGTGTCTTCTGCCATGGAAATTTAGTTTATAGTATGATCAAAAATGTTAACACACCACCTGCTCTATGTCATAATACTTACCCTGTTTAGTGGGATAAAGGCTATGATGGGAATTCCTTTTAACAACCAAAGGGAGATGTACATCTTATACTAAATTTGAGACACTTTTCTTGCACATTTAGCTTTCTCTTTATATTTCCTCTTGGTTGTTTAGCATGTTTACTTTTTTCATCACAGTGTGTCCTTTAAACCAATATTTTAGTGAAAATATTTAACCTGAAATTTACTTTTAATAATCACTTAGAAAAAATTGTCAAACTTCTTCAGAGTATTTTATAATCAGGAAAATTTCCTAAATTCTTCAATTGAATTAGATATTTCAAATACTTTGAAGACCTGATACAACCACTCCAGTAAACTCAAAATAATCAGTATGTGTATGTGTGTGTGTGTGTGTGTGTGTGTGTCTGTGTGTGTGTGTATTAAGGTTAGTTATATCAGATAGATTCTCACAGTTATGATTTTAATATGAATATACTTTACATGTCTCTGTATACAATGTTTGGTTTCCAGCTGGTGGAACTCTTCTGAGAGGTTATGGATACTTTATGATTTGGGGCATAACTCTCAGACTAAGCTAACTAAAGGTTGCCTTTGAAGGTGATAGCAAGTTGCTTGTCCTTTCCCCTGTCCATTGCTATCAGGATGCTGGAAACTGATGAGCTTCTCCTATATACCGGTTGGGGGGACATGAGTATATAGGAGAAGCTCATCATGTCCCCCAACCGGTGACACTGCAAATGGTCATAGACTAAAAATGGGAGACACTAGAGGTATTTTGATCACAATGTGGTTAAAGTAACTATTATACTTAGTTAAGTGAAAATGGTTCCAAATGTTATTTAAAGAAAAGACTTCATCTATTCTTTCCTTGCTGCATCTCTGAAATTTCTGTTTCTGGAAATGGTGACTCTTAAAAAATATTTTAAAAAATAAACTAATAAAAATGATTTCAATGTAAATGTGTGCAGGGTGTAATATTTTGAAAAGAAAATGTGTATGGAGCAAAAATCCCAGAGAACAATATCTGATAGGGTCCTAGGAATGATATACATTTGTTAATGCTTTTTAAATTCCTTAGTACACTTTTTGGAACAGAGCAAACTCGATGTTGGTTACTTTTCTATAATCTTCATGCCAATATTTACTTATTTTCTTTCTGTCAGTTGTGGGGCTGAACTCAAGCCCTGAAGTCTGTCCCTGCACTTTTTTGCTTATGGCTAGCACTCTGAGCCACAGCACCACTTATGGTTTTTGAGTGGTTAATTGGACATAAGAGTCTCATCAGGACTTTTCCGTCCTGGCTGGCTTCAAACTGCAGTCCTGAGATCTCAGCCTCCTGAGTAGCTAGGATTACAGGTCTGAGACACTGGCACCTTGCTCAATATTTTAAAATTTTAACAACAGTTCCTAAACTTTATAGAGATCAAATTTGGCTCTTCAGAATCTCAGAAACTATGGGAACCAGCAGCTGCCTGATTCTCATCACAAGACTCTCACTTCTAACACATAACCAATGGATGGATCATAGCAATTTGTCATTTCTGTCATAAACTCTGGATGTTGTATCAAAAAATTTCCCAACACTTGTAGCTGCTGACAATAGATCTAATTTGACACAAGAGATGAAAATTACTTGCCTTTCCACTTTAATTTGTAAATAGAGACTTTCTGACTATGTGGCTAGCTAAGGTGGCACAGGATAGGGAGATGACAGTGGCTCTGAGACATTGCGAAAATTCTCCCATCTGAAACGGTATCAGCAGACTTAAGGAGCTTTGTACTTGATGATGTTTTCACAGTGAACACCATGGATCATTTAAATAGTGGTGTTACCCTTGACCTAAGAGAGGAAGAAAAATATTACTTACCCTTTCATGGTGAGCTTTAAGGTTGCAGGAGAGTAAATGAGCTGGGGGAGGGCCTATTTCTCAAAGCTTCCTCTTTCTGCAGCACAAGATGTGCCTCTCACAATGGAATTTTATTCCTCTGTCAGAAAGAATGACAACAAACAGTACAAGAAATGTATCCAATGCCCAACGTATGATACTGTAACCTCTCTGTACATCAGTTTGATAATAAAAATTTGAGAAAAAAAGTGCTTTAACCAAAAAAAAAAAAAAAGAAAGAAAGAAAGAATGACATTGCCCCATTTGTAAAGAAATGGAAGGACTTGGAAAAAATTATACTAAGTGAAACGAGGCAGACCCAAAGAAACTTAGACGCTATGGTTTCCCTCATTGGGAATAATTAGTATACATCTTGGATAATCCTAGCAGAACATCACAATAGCTCAATAGCTATGTCCATATGAACACATAAGATGACGCTAAGCAAAATGAACTCCAAGTTATGGAAACAAGTGGTTTATAATTGTTGTTATTTTCGACATATCATGTGAAATTATACCCTTCTTTTGTCTTTCTTTCCCATGGTTTTATCCTGGATATCACTGTAACTGACTGCTACCCTGGAGATTGTATATACATATATTAGAACTAGGGAAGGGAAAGGGAATACCAAAATCGAGAGACAAAGTATAAAAAGACAAACCAATGCAAGAGCAACACTTATAAAACTATAAGGTGTAAACCAACTGTACAACTCATGAGGGGAAGGGAAATGGGGAGGGGGTAAAGTGGGGGAAAATAGGAGGGGGAAGGCGGGGAAACAAGGGAGGAGGGGTTAAGAAATGTACTCACTGCCTTAGCTATAAAACTGTAACTCCTCTGTACATCATTTTAACAATAAAGAAATGAAAATAAAATAAAATAAAAAAGAGACACTTCTTACCACTGCCTACCAAGAGAGTGTAAATAAGCCAAATGGGATCGAGCCTCAAAATGTCACAGCAAAAAGCTTCCAATGCCTTTTTCTTGGGATGTAAAATAAAAATTTTTGACTTGTGAGATATGGAAAGCAGCTGTCATGTAGGAAGCTGCTCTAAAATCTTAATTGGAAGTGAAGAACTCAAATCAATCATCCCGCAAACTTTAAAACAATGACACTGTCCTTATATCCATAGAGTATTTGTAATGTGTTTTTCATCCAGTGCTGACTCAGCACTCTGGAACATGTATATCAGATGGGGAGAGTGGCAGGGAATATCCAAAAGCTCAATTTCCATGAACTTCCTAAAATTTTTAACTTTAAAAGCCCATTTTAGATACCCTCATATTTATAGATGAAAGTTGTAAAGAAAGAACTCAGTGGGGGAAATGCTACTTGTATATGTGAGTTGTAAAGGACAAAACCAGAGCTTCACAAAAATATGCTGTGGTATTTAAAATAATATAGATTGAATAATTCCCACCAGCCAGCCTCTCACATCAGCTTATTACTGCTTCCTTGTTAGTAAATATCTTAATTTTAATATTTTCTTGTAACTTAGTCAAAATTCTCAAACTGCTAGGATACACACACACATGCACACAAACACATCATTAGGATAGATACAATTAATGTGATTTGGCACATAGGCTAAATAGAAAAAAAATGTATTGTTAGAACAATAAAACACTTGAAAAAATCCAGTTGGTACTGTTGCTTATACATTTAATTCTTTCTCCTTGGGAGACACAGATTGAGAGGGTTTTGTTTTGAGGTAAAACTGGCCAAAACACTAGCAAGACTGCATTTCAAACAATAGCTGGGTTGGATGGGGCACACCTGCTAGCTCAATCACATGGAAAGCATAAACAGAAGATTAGAGTTTAGGCTGGCCTGGGCAAAACATATAATCTTACCTCCCCCCAAAAAAAAACAAACAAACAAACAAACAAAACAAGGTTGTGAACATTGCTGAAGTGGTAACACATCAACTGAATTAATGGGAATCCCTGAAGCTCTGAGTCCTAATCTTAGTAAAACTAAACCCAAATCCAACAGCTATCCATTATTAAAAAAAAAAAAGGTTAAAAAATCTGGTAGTAAAACTCTGAACATAAGCCAACATCTTTTCATTATAAAAATGCTAATTTCTCTTAGTTAACTAATATTTTGGAACCCTGTGAGTGTTTTACTTAGGTACACATACACAAGTGACTTCTTCATTACCCACAGGCTTTGTTACAGGGATAAAAAATATATTTGCATTTGCAAAATCTGTTGGATTTGTTGATCCTTCTTGGATCTTAGCTTGTGTATATACAGAAAAGTTACAGGCTAAATTGTGAGAACCTAATGAGAACCTAATGAGAACCTAACTTTTCCTAGTATCCCAAAGTCAACAAGGTAAGACAGTGCAATAGAATGGAAGCATAAGTATGAACACGTGTAGGAAAAAAACCTAGTGCATACATAATCAAACTGAGTTCTGAGAAGTTCTCAAACTTGTGAGGTTTCACATCTCTGTGGTGTGATAACTATTTCAGTTACTTGCATGCTATCCTTCTATAGAGAAAAACAAGTTATTTTTCCCTTTTCAGAAGACATGGTTTTATTATTTCTGCAAATGTGAATTGCTTTGTCTAATTACTGTCAGAGAAGGACTATAGATCATTGATTATAAAACTAATCATGATTTCTGGCAGCTGTTCCCTCAATTTTGACTGCTTTATGGTTAATAATCTTTATATTTATAGTGCAAACAGAAGAAAAGAAATCACAAGAAGCTGGGACACAGAGCCATATGCACTAGATTGACCCTGGAGCATGTAACTCTAACACAGTATAATAAATGGGCCTTGTAATAATAATAATAATAATAATAATAATAATAATAATAATAGAATATAAGATTAAAAATTGGGAAGGGAAAAATGAAAATAGATAAGCAAAACCCTGACATCCAACCAGCATACATACCCGGCATTCTTACTGTGTTGAAAGGTTTTGAAGTCCCATTTTGGCAGGAAGGAACTCTGAATTAGATCCGTTATTTTTCTTAGTAGCTCTGGAAAGAACAGCAGATCCTCAAATTTTCATCATGATCTTCTTGATATACTTAATATCTCATGCTGCTTAGTTGAGAAACTGAAATAGTTTTGTCTTATCTATCCTGAAAAGCTAGTAAAAATCTTCTTCCTACAGAATGTATTGTTTGTTATGGTATATTCATCTGACAATGAGAGCTAAGATATGACACTTTTAAATGTATTTTCTTACATTCAAGAGCATGGTCCATCATGAATTTGAAAGAACACAGGCTGTGTAACAGCTAAACACTGAATTTGAATCCCTGGATGCATAATTCATCCTTTGGTTTCTATGATACCAGAATGGTACACTTCTTCAGACATGCTACAAAAGAAAAGGGAAATAGCTTTAGTTTAATAGGCACATGAGTTTGCAGTAGGCCATGCCTGCAAGACATATGTCTCACATGCCTTTTGTGAAACACTTAGAAGGACTATAGGTATAAGATTGTAGGGTTTATGCACAGCACTGAAAAAACAAAAGTACCTTAGAAAATAGTGCTATGATCCTTCACTGTGACCTTTTGCAGTAGTATTAGAATTTGAAACTAGGTTCTTGTAATTCACAGGTGGGCATTCTACTGCATATTCCCTATTTGCAAATCAAAACTCTTGAGCTATGAGACGGTTAAGTGACTTGCACAAACTTTATAGATAGAACATGCAAAAATTATATTTAAAGTTAGGGAAGTCAAATTTTGAAAATCTTCTCTTTTGTTCATGTTAGTGTCTCCTAGGCAATGGACAGAGAGACTTAGTGATTGTTAGCAAGTATGCCATGTGGTTGTGATAGTTGAGTACTTAGACTTCTGTTCTCAAAATATTCATCAGTGAGAGAATAGGAATAGCAGAAATTGAAGAAATAAAACGACTAATGGAAAAATGGAATGCTTATAAGGAAATTAAAGAACTCTGATAGCTCTCTAAACCTAAGGCATGAATATATGAACATATTATCCACAAAGGATTCCAGCTTAGAAACAACAAAAGACTTCACACCATCCCTCATAGTCTGATATGGATTAACAGCATTAATACTGACTTTTCAAGCAGATGAATATTTAATTCATATTTAATCTAAAATCTCTAGGCAGTGTAGACTTCTGAAATACTTAGGCTAGAAAACTTAAATCAGAAAATGAGATATATTTGGGAGGTGATTCTATGAGCTGAGAAATTGTATTGGAAATAGAAGTAATGACTTGACATTTATAAATTCTTGTTGTCTTAAATTATGAAATCAATGGTGCCTATTACTCAAATACATGTTGACTAGTCATAGGGAAGTAAAAGGTGATAGTCCCTTGGCTAATTATTTTTGTGGCTTCAAAATATTGCATGAAGACCAATGTAAAAATTTGAAAAGTATTTGGTGCTTAATCTTTCATGTGCAGTTTCTGCTCAAGAGGGTCCTATAGGTCCAAATTTATGTTTACTTATTGGATATGTGTTACTCAGAAAAACTTCATAAGAGATATCAGTTTACTATCATGCCAATTAAGGAAGAAATGTAGATTTAGGTTCATTTGTTTCCGCTGGATAGTCTTTGGATATTTGTGTCTGTCTTTCAAATTTTCTGAAAAATAGATATCAAAATCCATCAACTAGAGATTTCATAAGTGTCTCATTCTCATTTTATAGGCTTTCCTCCAGAGATATGTCCATGGCTGAAGTTTAATTAGATTTATTTATTTTTATGTATGTAAATATATATAATAACACATTTTTGATTCAAGTTTAGTGTTTAAATAAAGAAAAAAATACTCGATTTGCCTCAGCACCATTAGGTCCTAAAAAGAAAGGACTATGTTTTATTTATCTTTTAGCTCATGCAGAACTTGCCATGAGATGTGTGTTGAATGAGCAGACATGTGATGGAAATTTAAAACAAATAAAAACAAAAAAATTTCTTATTTCTGTGGATCTTAAGAAGGTGAAAAAAATAAAGATAATCAAATAATTCCAACTGAAAAACAGGCAAAATGTCATAAAAATATTTATTAATGTAGCACCAAGCCCCAGGTACATCAAGGACAAATCGCATTTGCAGGATTGTTTCACATGGAATTCCTGTGCAGTAATGTGAGCACAGTGCTGGGGAATTCTTTAGGGAGCAGTGTACGCTTATACACCTTTGATATGTTTTTAAGGACAAGCCAGTCAGTAAGATATGCCTATGTAGGCATTTATGGAGAGCAGGAGCATGTGAAAACCTCATGTAGGCTCTCCTCTGCCCTGTGAGCTTCTAGCCTTTACTCATGATCCACCAGGCCCATAGTACTGAGAAGCTGTATGTGTTAATCATGTTCTTTGTAATATAAAATTAGGTAACTGCAAAAGGAAGCCAGAGGGCAGAAGAATCAGTTGCTTTTTTCTTGGGTAGAATTTCTATAACTACAGGAAAGAGCAAGAAAATATATCTTTGTTGTAAATGTCTTCCTTGCATTTTTCAACCATGAAATATGGAACAGTATATCTTCTTCCTATGGTTGGGTTGTGGGTGTCCTAGTGTCCTAGAACAGTGGGCTTTAAGAGTTGTTTTTCCTGCTTATGATTTTTAAAAGCATCTCCCTTTGTGTAAAAGTTCCCTTCCTTCATAATCTGTATGAAATACAATTTGAAATAGCCTTGCTAAATCTAATTTATTTTACAGAACAGCCTGATCTCTCCTAGTTTTTCCTGTCTCTTTTCTAAGTTGGTTCCTATGGTTTAGCTCAAATTGTCCAAATCCCAGGGTTCATTATCATGTCTTTTCCTTTCTATCAATTCTTATTTTTAATCTATACATTCCAAATCATAGCTCTTTTCTATATCACTGAACAAAAGTCAACACAAATAGATTTATAATTCTGATCAAATCCCTTGTTATCTCTACTGCAAAAGTTGTCTTATTCTTTTGTGTCATTACAACTGCATTCACATCCCAGACACAACATGGCTGCTTCTCTTATGTAATCAGTTAAAATAGTAATTTAATATCAGAGTGCTTATATTTTATTAGATTACAGGTCCAAGCTCTTTTGAGACATACTCAATTATCAAGCTGTTCCTCCTCCACCTCGCCCTCCCCTCCTTTTATGTCTATCTGTGTCTGTGTGTATATATATGTATGCGTATGTATGTATGTATGTGTGTATGTATGTATGTATGTATGTATGTATGTATGTATGTATGTGAAACTAAAAGTCTGCAGGAACCTTGCTTCTTCAGCATATGTGTATTCAGATCAGGTTTAGAGGACACATTTCTATACAGTTACTTTCTGCCCTATACTTTCTGCCACCATACTGCCCTTACATTCCTAGATGTGATGTTTTGATATACTTTTTGGTGTGTGTTTTTTTAACTCTAACTTTAATGATAGAGCCAATTAAAAATGGCTCCTAGTACAACCCAAACTGTGAACATTGAGCCTTGGATTACTGAAATAATGTTATCTACTCCATCCAAGCTGACCTGGAAAATGCTTTTAGCCTAAGGTGGCCTCAAAATTACAATCACCTTGTTTCTGGCTCCCAAGTGCTGGGATTATACCATGTGCCATCTTGCCCAGAAACCTGATATTGATTTCAACATTTCCAAATATGTAACACTTGAAGCATAAACACCAAGTGTGGCTTATGTTTTTTGTATGATTGGCATTTTCTCACCATAAATGATTATTATTGTAACAAGCTGTTACCCTATGGGTATTTTTCCTTTGTAACATATGTTAACAGCAGAGGGCGTAGAAAATATGCATAAATGAGTGTAGATGACATAAAATGAGAGTAAGCCATAGAGTCCACACATGCTCCTCTCTCTTCCTGTTAGTTTCTAGTTTAATTGGTTGTGATAATTGACCCAATTTTTGTTCTCATACTAAATAGTATTTGCTTCTGTATTTTGAAAGAGTGAAAAGATTTGGGAAGCAGAGTGCATGTGGAATTACCATGGAAACTGTAGCCACACTCAACCAATGAAATGCTTCTGACTTACTCCTTCAACTTCACTCCACTCACAGATTTATGATTTTAAACACCTGGTTTATAGCACATGGTTACCATGATTTAATGAGAGTCTATTAGAGCTGTGAATAGGGTGGATTTTTAAATGAATTTTGAGAATATTAGTGTGCATATCTATTTTTGAAAAGAATAAACATTCTCCCCAACTGATATTACCATGTTTATGAACCTCATTGTCTGTAGTATCTGATAACTTTAAAGGTAGAATTAATTTGAAAAGGCATCATTGATCTTATCCTGTTGATATTCCACAAAATTCCACAAAAAAAGAGAGATGCATGTAGACTAAATATCAGGTGGAAATCGTGTATTAGCTGTTTGTAGGAGAACAAACACATACACACATACACATATGTGTACATGAACACACGCACACACACACACACACACGCACAGAAAGGAAATGAAAGTTGAGAAGTGAAGGGAAGCAAAGGGAAGAAGAGGAGAAGGTAGGTCCTCCTGTCTTATAGGTCCTTATAAAATTTTTCTTCAAAACTCTACAATTTAATTCTTTTTTTTTGGCCAGTCCTGGGGCTTGGACTCAGGGCCTGAGCACCGTCCCTGGCTTCTTTTTGCTCAAGGCTAGCACTCTGCCACTTGAGCCACAGCACCACTTCTGGCCATTTTCTGTATATGTGGTGCTGAGGAATCGAACCCAGGGCCTCATGTATATGAGGCAGGCACTCTTGCCACTAGGCCATATCCCCAGCCCTACAATTTAATTCTTGATAGGAAGGTGCACACAAGTGATCAGTATTTCTATTTTCTTCCTTAAATAAAATAGTTCCCGTGAACCCTACTTCCTTGTTGATGGGAATGTAAACTGGTTCAGCCACTCTGGAAAGCAGTATGGAGATTCCTCAGAAGGCTAAGCATAGAGCTCCCCTATGACCCAGCAGCCCCACTTTTGGACATCTACCCAAAAAATTACAAACAGGAACACACTAAAGCCACCCGCACAACAATGTTCATTGCAGCACAATTTGTCATTGCCAAAATATGGAACCAACCCAGATGCCCCTCAGTAAATGAATGGATCAGAAAAATGTGGTACATATATACAATGGAATTTTATGCCTCTATCAGAAAGAATGACATTGCCCCATCCGAAAGGAAATGGAAGGATTTGGAAAAAATTATACTAAGTGAAGTGAGCCAGACCCAAAGAAACATGGACTCTATGGTCTCCCTCATAGGGAATAATTAGCACAGGTTTAAGGCTAGTCACAGCAGAGGATCACAAGAGCCTAATAGCTATGCCCTTATGAACGCATAAGATGATGCTAAGTGAAATGAACTACATGTTAAGGAAATGAGTGTTGTATCACTGCTATAATTACTTTCAACATGACATGTGAAACCATAGCTTTTTGTTGTTGTTGATGATGATCCTTTTGTATCCTCTGCCTGGAGTTGTCCCCATGCCATCACTGTATCTTTTTTTTTTTTTTTTTTTTTTTGCCAGTCCTGGGCCTGGACTCAGGGCCTGAGCACTGTCCCTGGCTTCTTTTTGCTCAAGGCTAGCACTCTGCCACTTGAGCCACAGTGCCACTTCTAGCCATTTTCTATATATGTGGTGCTGGGGAATCGAACCCAGGGCTTCATGTATATGAGGCAAGCACTCTTGCCACTAGGCCATAGTCCCAGCCCCACCATCACTGTATCTTATCTGAGTACCTTGGATACTGTATATACTGATATTAGAACTAGGGAAATGAAAGGGAATAACAAAATCAAGAGACAAAGGATAAAAAGACAAACAACTCCAAAAGCAATACTTGCAAAACCATTTGGTGTAAACCAACTGAACAACTCATGGGGGTAGAGGGTTAGGAGGGAGGAGGTAGCAAACAGTACAAGAAATGTACCCATGGCCTAACGTATGTAACTGTAACCCCTCTGTACATCACTTTGACAATAAATAAGTAATTATTAATTTTAAAAAGTTCCCTTTCAATTTACATTTCTTGCCAACATATTTAATTTAATATACATGGCCCATACTCTGGAAGTACATTTCTATATTATTTCTATACCCTCTTATTCAAATGTAAATTTTATGAACTTTGCTATATGCTCAACTAATGATTCCTCACATCCAATAACTATGTTTTTTTATTAAATGCTATGTGTCCTTGTAATGGGCTTTATGGATAAAGAGATAAATAAGGAGATGAAAAAAAAAGCTTTGAAGCTACTCAGAAGAAATTACTTGTAATACAATTAGAAGAATAATAAAAAGTTCTCACATTCTTTTCTAGTAGGCTATTGATACTCATTTTGGAATGTGATCTTGTCCACACAGGTATTTCTAATGATCAAAAAGTTAAGAATGGATAGAGTTGAAGGGATGTGTCTCAAAGCAGTGGTGACCTACATCAGGTTGGAATGTGTATTATACATGGTCTGATGTGCTCAGGAACTGAGTGTGGTTCTCAGTCAGACATTTGAGTTGTGAGAAGAAACTTGGCCCATTATTGATCACAGGTTATCAAGGAGCAGAATATCTCTGTTGTTGCTTTCACAGTACCTTAGGATCTTTAAAAAAAAAATGAACTTTGCCACCAGAGAGCTTCTTAATAGATGAAAACTGGGCTTCAGTCTAAAGAAGTAATTTTAAAGTGTGTTGAGGTAAACATCATTACAAGTGCATGTAGACAAATCAAAGGGCTATACTGGGATTGTAGAAGAAAACTCCTATAGAATGAGAAGGCACACACCTCAGTTTTAATTGTCCAGTTATTTAATTACTTCTCTTATTCACCTCTCACTCTTTACCTAAGGACATTACTTTCTTGTCTTTTTGATGATGAGAAGGTGTCCTGAGATGCTGAGGTTTTCATATAAATTCTCAACATATGTTTATATTTCACATATTTGGTTTTGCATCATTACAGTAATTAGGTAATAGGAGTGGCAAATTAGTCATTGTTAGCAATAATTACTGAGCTTTTTTTTGCAAAAATGTATCTATGAAAGGATTTCTTAGATACACAAAACCAAATAGCTTTGTATTACATGGTTTGATTTGAATTACTCTGTGGTTTGTAAAGTCTTGAACTGTGTGGGATACTTCATTTGATTTTCTCAACCCATTTTTTCTTGCCACTATGATCATCTCTAAAAGCATTAAGTAGGTTAGATTTGTTCTTGAGAAATGAAATGGAAATAACCTTTCTGTAAATGGACATTGAGGTCACTTCATTCTGAATTTCAGTTTTTCAGTACTTGAAATATAAAAGAAAATAAAACAGTATATTCTGAAAGGAAATTCATGACAGTATGTAATAAAATTGAACATTAGTCCATATTCTATTGCCTGAAATGCTAGGTGATAGCTTTGATATGGTAAAAATTATACTTTATAAAGTAAATAAACAGATATATACATATGCACACATATGTGTATACATAAATAATGTGATGGATGATATAACCAGCAATCAAAATAATGCTTACTAGGGTAAGCCCAAATATTTTATATTCTAAATTATTATATAGGTTGCATGAATAAACAGCCTGAGTACATGTCCACTGCTAAGGGTGACCCATCATGCTGGAATAATTATCTCATATATCCTGGATAATTTTAATTAAATTTCAGGTCCTCAAATTTCATATTACTTTTGTAACTTTAATATCATTTTCTAGCTTTACTTTGATTGTTGGCTTAAGAAAGACCCTCTTTCTTTTAAAAGTATTTTCTCTCCATTTTTCAAAGTAAAGTTAATAGTGCTTGCATGTTCGGAACCATGCTATGCTTCATTGCCAAGATTACTTTGCCTCTCAACACAAATACACACGCACACACACACACCACACACACACACACACACACACACACACACACACACATTTCAGAGAAGCTTCCTGACTTCAATTTAGGTATGTTGTAAAGTAGGATGTGGGATCACTAATTGTGAATGAAGTGCTCATTAAGTAAGGTATATCAAATTATAAAAAGAAAGCACAACCATACTTCCTCATGTATATGTTGGAAATAGTGATGAGATTCCCTTGATAATATATGCTAAAGTTGTGTCCCAATATCTTTTGTCAATTCGTGGTCCTCTGATAGCATAGCATCTATGTTCATTTTAAAATTTTCTTGAGTTACAAGGTACTAAGTAAAAATGATTTTTGTAGCTTTATTCAGCATGTTAAACCAATGATTCTAAAGATTCTTTTTTTTTTTTTGGCCAGTCCTGGGCCTTGGACTCAGGGCCTGAGCACTGTCCCTGGCTTCTTCCCGCTCAAGGCTAGCACTCTGCCACTTGAGCCACAGCGCCGCTTCTGGCCGTTTTCTGTATATGTGGTGCTGGGGAATCGAACCTAGGGCCTCATGTATCCGAGGCAGGCACTCTTGCCACTAGGCTATATCCCCAGCCCCTAAAGATTCATTTTTGATACTTTATTAATAAATATAAAATGTAATTTGGGGAGATAACTTTTAAGGAGATAAGTGTAACCCTGCATATTTGTTTCTTCATATAGTAGAGGGAGGGTCAGGAGAGAAACTATGCTTTTTGTGTCTTTATTAAGGGCACTAATATTACAGTAAGAATTCCATTCTTATTACTTCGTCTACACCTAATCATTTTCGCAAAGGGCCACTCCAAATACTATTACACTGGCATAAGGTTTCAATGTATAAACTATGGTGAAGCAAAATTCAATTCATAGGACCCAGAAAATACTTTATCTTTCTTGGGATATATGTTTTTATTTTGTACATCTTTCCTAGTTGTTGTGATCTGTACAGCATACAGGTCTGTCTAAATACTCAAAAGTATTATTCTGGGAAGAAAAGATGCCACTCACGGGAATATGTTTCATTTCTAGACAAAAGGCATCATTGTTAACCCATTTTATATATAAGAATTAATTATTTTAAGGTAATAAAATATAAATGACAACTCTAATAAATTTTTCACACTAAAAGTTAAAATTATGGATAAACAAAAGTGAAAAGAAAACACAATCACACAAACACTTAGTAACAATTATTAACCTATTGCAATTTATTGTAGTATCATTTCCTACATGCATGTATATACATTCCTTCTAAACATGAACTCCGGTTACCTTTTCTCTTATCATATACATATCATTAGCATTGTTGTATACATACATATGTACACATACACATATATTGGTCTAACTGTATAATATACAAAGTATACAATACTCTGGGTGTACCATTATGTTGCAGACGCTGGGGTGCCAGGAGCTGGCAAGGTGTGAGCAAAGGCTCCACCGCCATTGACTCCAACCAACAGGGCTGCAAGTACTTGCCCTTTTGTTTGAGGAAGTGCTTCTTTCAGGTTCTGGACCTGGGGGCTTATGTGAGGGAGCATGGTAGACAAAGATTGATTGAAGTAAAATGAGGAAGGATGTGTTCTATCTGCTCTTTTCAGCTCAGTGGGTCCTAGGACAACATGCACACATGTTGTGCCATGAGCCTTCTCCAGTCTCCCTCATCATCATCCCCTTGCCCCCTTGGAACCCCTGCTCATGCTGCTGCTGTATAGTGGCACTGGCACCTGAACAGGGACCCGAGAAAATCCTTGGAAGAACTTCTCGAGCACAGAAGTAGGCAGGTAACGGGATAGCAAAGTGTAGTAGCAGAAAGGAAAAGGAAAAGAGGAGACATAACATGGGGGTGAAACAAAGAGAGGCGACTGTTTCTGACGGCCTTCAGGGCCCTTCTAAGGCAAAAGGGCTTTAAGGTTAGTGCAAGAGGCTAGAGGAATTTTTTTGAGGTTATAGAGAAACTCTGTCCCGGGTTCCCAGAGGAGGGAACCTTGGACTTGGCCAAATGGCAAAAAGTGGGCCAAGAATTAAAGAATCAGATAAAAATTAGAGGAAAACAAGCTATTCCTACTCATTCATTTTCTCTTTGGAACGTGATTACAGAGAGTCTGGATCCCACTCACTAGATTGAAATTGTTTCTATAAAATCCTTGTCTGAGGAGATTAATAAAGAGACCCTCTGAGGGGGACGGAGAGGGCTGTTCGTCAGAGTGTGACAGTGTTACAAGTACAGAAAGTTTGTGTCAGTCTTTTGACTCTCTCTGTAAAGAAGACAAAGACCCTTCACGGCACCGGCCCTGCCCCGTGCCAGGTCTTGTGAGAGCCACCTTCCCTATGAAAGGGGGAAGGCAACTACTGCCCGCTCCTAATTCAGACTCCTCCACCTATGTCTGCAGTTCAAAAGGCTATATTGACTGCGAAGAAGCGGGGAGTACTGGATATTTCCAACCTTTTCCTGTCTTAGAAGAGGAAGGAAATTGGCAGTATGATATACTAAATTTTAAGGAATTAAAAGAAATTAAGACTTCTACTGCTCAATATGGGGCAACTGCTTCTTTTACTTTATTCTGATTGATAATTTAGCCAGACAGTAATTATGCCCAGGGGACTGGAAGAAAATTGCTCAGACCTGCCTCAATGGGGGAGATAATCTGTTATGGAAGGCAGAATGGATAGAAAGATCTGGTCAGGTGGCAAAATACAATAACCGTACCAACATCTTTGTATCCTATGACTTGCTGTTGGGGGGCAGGTGAATATTCTGATCCTCAGCTATTCTGATTGCTAATGGAAAAATTAATGAACGTGCAACCAAAGCCTGGAGGAAGCTTCCTAGTTCTGGGGCCAGGACTGTGGAGTTGTCTAAGATCAGACAGGGGCCAGAAGAGGCTTTTCAAGACTTTGTTTCCTGCCTTCTTAAGGCTGTTGGCTGCATTGTAGTTGATGGTGAAGCTGGCACAATCCTGGAATAACCCTATATTTGTTATTAAAAAGAAATCAGGAAAATGGAGACTTCTCCAAGACTAGAGAGAGGTTAATGAGGCTATGTTCCCTATGGGCACCTTACAACCTGGCCTTCCCTTACCAACAGCCAGTCCCATGGGTGATATGAGACAGATGAGGAGCTTGGTGCTCGCTGGGTGACACATTTCAACAAGCCAGACATAGATGTCTGGGAACTGCTTAAAGGGATGAACATGTTTGTTGGCTATGATCTGATTCCAGAATCCAAAATCATTGGTGCTGCTTTTCCGGAATGCAGACAGCACACATATTTCCTGGTTTTACTTCAATCAATCTTTGGCTACCTGCTCCCTCAGATAAGGCCCCAGGCCCAGAAACTGAAAGAAGCACTTCCTCAAACAAAAGGGCAAGTACTTCCAGCCCTGAGGGTTGGAGTCAATGGCAGTGGAGCCTTTGCTCACACCTTGCCAGCTCCTGGCACCCCAGTATCTGCAACACTATTAGTTATTATCAGTTGTTGACCATTGGGATATTTAGAAATTCACATGAGTATACATTGTGAATTTGCATGTTGGACTCTTTGTGATAAGTTACTGGTTTCTAATTAATATATCAGTGTATCACTGTTAAAATAGGAGGTTTGCTTCTTGAATTCCACTGAGAACAAATTTAACAATATACTCAATGGAATCTTGATTTTTATTGACCACATATTATGTAATTAACAATTTAAAAACAATTTCTGACTGAGTGCATATTATGAAAGAAAATCAATATGGAGTTGTATACTCTTCAATAGTTTGGATCTCACTAGCAAGTGACATTTGTTTTGCATATATTTTTCTTTACTATGCCAGTATTAGGGCTTGAACTCAGGTCCCAGGCACTATCTGTTTTGTTTTCAATCAAGGCTTACCCTGTACCATTTGAGCCACATTGCACTTTCAGCATATTGTTAATTAATTGGAGATCAGAGTCTATGGGATTTGTCAACCCAGGCTGGCTTTGACTCTTGATCCTCAAATCTCAGCTGCTTGAGTAGCTAGTTTGGGCCACTGGTGCCTAAGCATTTTGCATATGTTTTTAAAGAGAAAGGAGCAGGAATAAGTTTCTGTCTTGGTGTTTTCCTAAAAGTTAAATTAGAGATGATGACATCTCAACCATGATAATTTGAAAGCATTTATTTTAGCTCAGCAAATATGAGTACAAGAAATGTATGGCCTCATGGCCAAGCCTTATTTAAAGTTCCTTTGAATATAAAAAGATACCCCAATCACTACCACCACCACCTTGTTTCAAATCAATAAGTTCAGAGATGCAAATAGAAGAGTTATTAAAAATTAATCTCATCATTAAAATGCCTCTGTGACTAATAGCAAGTAAAAATATATGATGTCATAAATCTCTGTTCTGGCACTAATCTCCTCGTCTCATAAAAACATTGTGATTTGCATACACTGGTTATGCCTTGGAATTTATGAACAACAAATAAGAACACGACAGGAAAAAATATCATACTATGTAAGAAAAATGGACAAAGCAGAAGGAATTTAAATAGCAGAATTGGCTTAAGGAGGAAGAGATGAACTGAGAGCAAACCTTTGATTCTCACAGAATTATTATTTTTTTTAGTTTCCTTAGTGGTACGGTATTAAGATTCCCATGACAATTTAATTAATATTCTTGGCTTAATTTATAAGACAGAGATATACATTATTAAACATATAATATTGGAATTTTTCTCATCATTAAACGCGTATAATATATTATCTGTTCAAAATAGTCCAATACCATCCTACTCTTTTTCAGTAAAGACACCTTTTGCCTTAGCTTGTAAGCTCTACCCAGACTAGAACTTTGAATTTTTCTGACTTATGTTCTCACTCACACCTCCAGCTGGCAACCTTCCCAGGCTATTGCTCACATTGCTTATAGCTTCTCACTAAAACATTTGGAGGGCTTTCCTCCCTATGGCCTCATTGCTAGGCAGCCCTGCCCTGTCCTGTATTCAGTTTCTGGTATCTATAAAGTCAAGTTTTGCTTGAGACTTGAAAGTCACTTCTGGAAATCTTTGTCCCTCTTTAACATATTACCTTTTGAAGAAGATACTTTTCATTTTTTTCTTACCTAGTTTGTTATTTTTGTGCTTTCGTTAACCTAAAATTATTATTGGAAAGAAATGTTTGTTTATTTGAGGATTGCTTTATTTACTGTCTATAAAACCTATTAAAATATTCTGTTGGTCTATAAATACTCGCTCAAACTCTATTGTGCTATTTTATGTAAACTTTGGTATAATCCAAAAACCTTTACCTAAAATCTCAGAAGAGGACTACTCACTCTTTCATGGCCTTCATTTTGGTATTTTACAAATAAGAACCATATATACTTGACTAAAATTTGCATACATCTTATTGAAATACATGCTCAATAAAATGAGATTACTTCCTTTTCCTGTTCTGTGTCTTTTTTATTTTTTTATTTTTTTTTTGCCAGTTCTTGGACTTGGACTCAGGGCCTGAGCACTATCCCTGGTTTCTTTTTGCTCAAGGCTAGCACTCTGCCACTTGAGCCACAGCACCACTTCTGGCCATTTTCTGTATATGCAATGATGGGGAATTGAACCCCGGGCTTCCTGGATTCAAGGCAAGCACTCTTGCCAGTAGGCCATATCCCCAGCCCACTGTGTCTATTCTTATGTAACTTACATTGAGGATTTAACAGATGCCTACTTTAGTTTTCTAGAGATTTCATAGCAAGGTATGTCAAATTGAGTGGCCTAAAACAACAAAAGTTTATTTGTTCATATTTGGAGCATATGAAGTTTTCGGGCAGGACGTTCTAAGAGTTAGTTCCTTCTGGACACATTTATCTAGAATATGTTGCAGCCCTGTCCCCTATCTTCTACTGATAGATTACAAACTTGTTAGTGCTTGGGATATAAAATCATAACTCCATCTGGTTCTATCGTGTATGGCTTACATCCTGTCTTGGTGTATCTGTGTTGGAATCTCTCACTCCCTTCTCTTTTATTTGACTATTCGCATGAGGCTTGAACTCTGGGACCTGGTACTCTCCTTGGTTTGTTTGCTTACATCTGGTGTTCTACAACTTGAGCCATATGGATTCAGGTTGTATTTGATGCTTTTTGATTCCTTTTGGATTTTACCCCCAACGTATGGTTCTTTGTGCTACAGACTCTTTCATGTTACTGATCTTCTTGTGCATGAAAAAACAGTTTTCTAGGCTAGCTATTTTTTTTTTTAAAGAACAGAGAATTTGTAGAGAAAGAGTTAATTCAAGGCTGGAAATGTGGCTTAGTGGTAAAGTGGTTGCCTAGCATGCATGAAGCCTGGGTTCGATTCTTCAGCACCACATATATAAAGAAAAAGTGGGAAGTAGGTCCTGTGGCTCACAAGGTAGAGTGTTAGCCTTGAGCAAAAAGAAGCCAGGGACAGTGCTTAGGCCCTGAGTTCAAGTCCCAGGAATGACAAATTAATTGATTGATTAATTAATTAATTAATAAGAGTTGACTCATATCACCATACTTGAAAGTTTGCTTTTCTTGTATTTTTTCCATAGTTGAAATTCAACACTTATCAAATTGTTCAATCAAAAATTTCATAGCAATCTGTGATGCTTTAACAAGTAGCATAACATTTAAGTTATAACATCAGTTATATTCTAACATTATTTTTATATTATATATAAATATATACTAAGTATGAACATATATATATATAACTATCATTCTCCCTTTAACACTATTTTTTACAATTTTGTCAAGCATTTTATCTGTATCACTTGTGCTTCAAATATTCTTGTTGATTCCTAAACAATTCCAATCTTATCATTAATTCATTGAGTGCATTCATTGTAATACTTATTCTCTATTCTCTCCCACTAGAATTAAACTATTTTGCTTTAAAATGTTTATGCTTCCATTAGAAATAGTGGCTTATTCTGTAATACCAGCTACTCAAGAGGCAGATATTGGGAGGATTACAGCTTGAAGCCAAAGTGGACAACAAAAGTCAGTGAGATACCCCTTCCCAATTTCAACAAAAGCCTGGCCTAGCTGCATGTAATTGACATTCAGCCATACAAATTCTATAAGGGGAATGATCTCAGACAGGTCATAATTGTGCAATAAATATGAGATTCTATCTGAGAAGTAGCTAAAGTGAAAAGGGCTATAGGGAAATGTCATGTGGTAGCATATTGGTCAACCAAGCTTGGGACCATGTGTTCAACCCCAGTGCAAGCAAACAAAATCCATAGTTCTATTTGAAAGATATTTATCAAGCCTATTTTAAAAATGTGTTCTGCTTTTATGGACAATTATGCTGCATGTGATATATATTGTTCAGATCAGATTTTCTTTACTTATCTGTTAAATAGAACTTTCCCTTCTCCACTCTGTAAATTCGAGTTTCTTTAGGGGACTACACTGCAGTTTCATTGCATATATTAAGGAAGAGTTAAAGGCCAAACTCTAATTTATCCCACTACCCATGAGCCTGAGAAGAGGACTGGGTAGAACTGTAAGGATGAAGAGCCTTGGGCAATACTGAAGAATGGCACATTGCTTCACATATCAACTACTCTCCACAATTGTCTTTAGAACATTTATGTCTCTCAGGAGTTCTTTTTCAAAAATATATGAAGCACTAGGATTTACCAAAAGCAAACTTTTCATGATGTAATCAACAAGTCATGGAAATTGAATGGCAAGAATGTTGAAAAGAAAACCCGTGCTCAAGGGGAATGGACAAACTCAGCTTCTCTCATTAGGAAGCCTTTGACCTGATGTAATATTGTGCCAGGGAGGTAGTTCAGCCTGAGCTGCTCTCAACCTTTGAAACAAAGGAGCCAGGAACAAGCTAAAGTATTTCCAGAGCAATGGCAGCAGAAGGCAAGAAGAAAAATGAACAGTTCTTAGCTATCATGGATCAAATACTTATGCACCACCAAAACACATACACTGAAACCCTCAAAAACTCATAGACTGAGAGTCTGAACTTCAATATAACTGTGTTTGGAAACAAGTCCTTTTGGGAAGCAACAGAGATTCAGTGAAAAGTGAAAAGTTCTGGTAAGATCAGACTACTATCCTTACAAGAAGAAAAACTAAAGGCCCGCCTGTATCGCATGCAAAAAGACAAGGGTTTTTTTTTTTTTTTTTTTTTTTTTTTTTTTGTGAGAAGAGGTCCATGGGAAACTCAAGGAGACATTTCATGCTGGGAACTACATCAGCTTTCAACCTGATCCTGTATTTTACATTCTCTAAAATTGTGAGGCAGTTACTTCTATTTTTAATACTTTTATTTTAAGCTGCCAGCCCTATGGTGTCCCTCATGGTACTTTCTACTAATACATTCCCCTTTCTGTCTTTCAATAAGGACTGCCACCAGCTCTCAAAAGCTTTTGATCTTTTCAGTATCCTTTTATTTTTTATGTTCCTTTCTCAGATTCATACTTCACACTTGTATCTGTAGTCTCTTTCAAATTTTTCTACAGGAAGAGGCCAACTTTCTAGGCTAGTGCTCCATCTTGGAAGTGTCATTTGCCTTTTTCACCTTCATAATGTGAAGATGGTAGGTCCCTGATTAATTATTGAATACTGTGATTAAATATGCTTCTGTTCCTGTCAAGAAAGCAAACATTTCAGCAACCCACAGACTTCAGGGTACTTTTAAAAGCTCTGACCAGCATGATTTTTTTAACTTGTTTTTGTTATTATCCTGATTACGATGATTTTCTTCTTTGCCTTCAGAAAGATCTTATTTAAGAAACAACTGAAAAACATTCTAAAATATTAATTATTCCTTCCGTGTGATGTATACAGACTGGTTGACTTTCAAAATGTCATGGCTACACATATAACTATAGAATGAAAAAATGCAATTTTAAACAATAAACTCCGTATGTCTGATTCAGGAATCAAATCACCGTAATACTTTTGTCATTGAAAAGAATGTTATTCTCCTTGAGATCTCATTCATAGTACTTTTTACTCTTATATTCAAAACTCAGCTTATTAACTTCCCATTGAAAAGTAAATCTACTTCACAACTTTCCTACTCATCACCAGCATTATGTCATTAGGAGTAAGGAATTTATGAATAGATTCATCCAGACAAATCATGACAGTCACACTCTCTGCCAACACTCCACTCAGTTTTGTAGACAGTGAAAATGGTCTCTACTTTCAAAGAACTTATAAATAGGTATGAAGGAAGGAGCTAATAGATAACAGAGGCAAAGCACATGTTATGAATCTATACAATATGATTTTAGGCGAAAAAAAAAGATTTAAATAAAAACCTCATTCTTAGTTTTAACCAGAATCATTTGATGTCATGCACAAGGTAAAATCACTGGAATCACAAGAAAAAAATAATTATACCATTGTATATTAGTTATCAACTATTCCTAATCAAAATATTTCTGCTTCTTTGTTTCTGATATGGAGACACTTAATCTTGGATCTCTGACTGACTTGAGGCAAGTCAACATTTCTAGGTTGCCTAAACCTGATTGAGCAACCACATAAATACAGTGTACGTTCCCAACTTTGTTGTGAAATCCTTTTAGAATCTTCATTTATATTGTTTGGTTTGAGTCAATAGTGCTAAACTAAAAAAAAAAACAACAACAAAAAATTAAGACAAATAATTCTTAGAATCTTCCTATTAGCATTAAAAAAAATTCTTACCAGCATGTGTGTGTATTTCTACTCTCATTTGTAGTCATTAATAAAAAGATTTTCAGGTAGAAATAACTTGGATCTGTCTGATTTGCATCTTCTTAAAAGCACTCATTTCTGAATGGGATTTGTCACTTAATGTATGACTAAATTTTTTTTAAAAAAAACAACAACAGCAGAATGTGAGTATGTCTTCAAGAAAAATCACTTTACTACAGTCAAAATATGTCAAGGACCTGCCAAGCATTTTTGTATATGTGTTTCAATCCTTTCAAACTATGATAAATTATAAATTTTAAATAATAGACAAAAGTCATAAAAATCTTAGGTGGACTATAATATTGTGTATTAAATGAAAATCTCTAAGACCCAAACACATGCATTCTGATTCTAAACCCTATGCCTTGCAAGTAATTCAGTTGAAAGGTTAGTCAATTCTTTTTAATATCATAAAGATTTGAGTTTTCATACACGCAAAATTTTCATGCCATACATATTTGATTGAATCCACTGGGAGATATTGCAGGCTAAATGCAATTGAATAATACACAATGCTGTTTTAAAAGAAAGCACAATCTTTTTGCTTGCATAGGTGTATTTTTTTCCTACAAGTAGCTCTTGTTTACTTCATCCTCAAATGAACATTCATGGACAGAATTTCTTAGTATACTCAATATTTAGTAGGAAGCAGATAGTTGGTTTTGAATAAATTCTGTAAGCCCAGAAGAAGACTCATTTCATTATGAGTGAACAGAGATCCAGACCTTGCCTAAATAAGACTGGCAAACTGGGAATGGCAGGGGGCGGAGCACAGAGCAGCTCAGAAGTTTGCATAGATTTTTTTTTTTTAAGCCAGTAAGTTCCTTTTGGCCTTTTGAAAAGACAGACACTTTGCAGAAAAGCTGTGCAGTAAGGGAAACTATCAAAAATCCTTCTTGTAGAACAGCAAGGCAGTGAGGCAAGCACTATCTCCCTCGTGGTTTTACAGTCGGTAATAGAAATTAACAGTGCCATCTGCAGCCCGATTATGCACTTTAAGATCCCCGCATGGTTTATAGCATGCATTATGGTATATAGCAGCAATTTTTGCTAAGCTAGTCACAGTTATATTCGTTTCTAGAAAATTAAAAGATTCAAAGGACATAAAGAATACTAAGACAGGGGTTGGAATTGAGGTCATGTGAACATTTTTTAAAAAGTAAAGTAAAACACCTTCATCTAGGTTTATCTGACATTCTAGTCTCCAATACACCAGCATCAACTCTTTCTTGTGTTCCTGTTATCCATTGCTTCCTTTAGGAATACATTTTAGGCTGCTAAACTAAATTATATTATATGCTCCAGTGGTCTAGGTTAGCAATTTATTCCATATGTTCACCATCTTTGTGTAAAATAACTCTTCCTGAATTTTCCATTTGCTCTGAAGCTCACTAATTATTGAAGATGGCCAGACACTAACTGAAGTAGAGGAAAGAGCTCTGTAACTCCATCAAGGCTTCACATCACGACCCATGCATAAAGAAAGTAAGAGATTGTCTTTGAAATTTAATTAGTTTAATTTAGTGTATAAATCATGGCAGAAGGCTTGTTTCCACCAAAACTCATTTATGATGTGGAATGATTTCAAAATTAAAATAGAAATGTATCTAGTCAATCACTCTATGTTTACAGATACATCATAAAACCTGGACTGAAAGTATGTTTTGCCCAACAGTTCCACCTCAGAGAGTAAAACAGAAAATACATAGCTTTGCATAAAACTCAATGACTTATTGAGAATGGGGGGAAATGAATAATGTAGTGTTTACAGATATTTTAGCTTATTTAAATCATATAATAATTTTCCTTCAGGAAATTATCAACCTTTACCTAACAAATGGAGGACAAGGTGAATCTAGAAACTCAGTAATATTTCTTTCTGACACTCATGGTTGTGTTGGTCATCATAGTGCGTTTCCATTCCTTTACTTCAAATCTACAATCTGTTCTTTGTACTCCAACTTCCTGAAGTTTTGAACCCAGAAATATGGAATTATACACTTCAAATTCCTTTTAGGAATGCAAATAGAAGTGTTCTATATACTAATACTTTCAAGTCATTTTTTGAAGATTAATAGATACCAAACTCTGACCACGATTCAGTAGCAGATAGAAACCATAGTAGTCAGAATCCTCCTGAATTGACAGACTAAAAAAACACACAGATTTTATTTGTGTATCCTTAGAGGCATAAAAATTATGCTAGAGATTTTGAAAATGTGAACAATACAATAGATGCAGATATGTTATTACTAGCAAGACTTCAGTGCCAAGTACTAATTTGTACCTTAATTCTTCAAATCCCAGACTAACAAAGATCATATGTCAAAATAGCTACTTGACAGTAAATAAATACACTCAAAAGCAGAGTGGCTTATAACAATCATATTTAGTATTGCTGTTATGTAATAATTTGATACAGAAATTAGTTTTGGTAGCAAAACTAGTATGACTGATATTATATTACTTTTTTTATAAATATGAGAATCTTATGATTCAAGGGAAGTAAAGATTTGCTCAGAGCAAATTGGGAGGCATAGATTTGAGTCTTGAAAGATATGCATCAGAAATCAGATTTTCTTTTTATTATGTATGTGCCTCCATGCTTTGCCAAGTAAAAATTCATCAGCTTTCCTTGTCTAATAGTTGTCTCTTCATTTTCTTGATGTGATGAAATTAAATGCTCTACATGAAGGAGAGTCACACATCTTGTTTTTCAGGGATCCACTTTTACTTTGTTGTAATATAGATTTGTAAATACAGATTGTTTGTAGTTCTATTTTTGCCCCTTAATATACATTACAATAATATCATCAATTCTAGCTCCAAGCAAAATGTGTGACTTTACCTTAATGCTTCAATGATCAATGCAGGAAATATTTATGTGATGGTGACAAACTGTTAATTATTCATTTATTATATACTTTGCTTCCACATCTACATTAAAGATATTTAGAATCAAATTCAGTAATTCTAAAGAAGTTTTAAACCATATCATAATGAAATGTTTAACCATCCAGTAACTTTCCTAAGGTTTTAGGTAATTTTTGTAGTATTTCAGGTAATCATAATAACTCACCACCACCTAAAAACAATTAATTTTTTATTTGCTAGATAAGTACTCTCCCACTTCAACCACAACTCCAATCCTATTTTTATACTTGGGATTATCCTTTTAAATTTTCTAGTACAATAAATGTTTTTATTATAGGGTATCAGTGAATCTCAGACTTATTTGTATGATATTATTTATCTAAATTAACATAGAAATATAATTCTTGAATCATGTTTGAGGTAGACATTACCAACCAGTGAAAACTTTAGTTATTCTATATCCACATTTTAGTTTCCATTTTTACACAAATTATTTAAATTCTGATACTAAACAATAATTTGGATTTTTTTTTTACTTTTGGATAAAGCTTTTACCAGTCACACAAATAATTATGTTTTAACTGCCTCGCCAAAGTAACTTTTTAATGAAGTTGATTATTTTCAGCTTAACAATTAGTCAAAAACATGCTTTTAAAATTATGTATATTTTTAAAATGAAGACATGGCTGATTATCTAAAAAGTTCTGTAACAGCTGTGGACATCACCAACTGTTTGTGTTGGTGTTTACGTTATTTTATACGACTGATAACTGACCAATTGGATATAGTATACCAATGATCTGATTTGAATGATAATATAAGCAAATATTTCTTTGTCCTCAGTGAATGACTCTTGCTTTCGTGATAGTGTGAGCATAACCTATAACTTATAAATTGCTCACTTCAAAAATTAATAGGAGCATAGGATATAGAATCAAAACAGGGAACATTTTAATATGGTTTCTTATGTATCTTCTAACTTTGTTCTGAATATCACCTCTGAGTTAGCTGTGTTGTGCTTGTTTGATGTTCCAGGTGTGCTGTAAGTAATTTTCTTGTCACATTTCATTTAAACTAACCAACTCCTGATTCATTGCTTCCTATTACCCCTACTCTTTATATAGAAAATGAATACCATAGAAGTTATATGCCCTAACTTAAGCCACACTATAGGTAAGAATTCAGTCCCACATCTCTACCATTGCCTCTCTAACCGACAAACAAAGCACTAGGAATGCTGCAGATTCAGAGCTGAGTGGATTTCTGTTTCTAGCCGGCTCTCATGTGTTACTGAGGTTACTTTTTCACCACTACATTTATTTAAATGCTTTTCTATCTTCTCTCACCCTATTGGTTGGTGTCCTCCCCAGCTTTATTAGCACACAAGTCAGATTGCACAACTCAGACTACATTTTGAATAACAATGGTAAACTTCATACAGCCTTCATGGTGCTACTACATCTTACAATCGTCTTTTCTAGGTGAACTGAAGTAGAAAAAAAATCACCTTTCTTATATGGTTGTTATTCGCTGGTTCTTAAACAAACTTCTTCCCAACATCACCTCCACCATTCATTCTCCTTTAATCACTCAGAAATTTAGTATCTCGAGGTTGCTATACTAGTGTTGCTCTTGCCTGTTTTGCTCATAATTTATTTTGCTTTTCCTTGTAATAATTACTTTGGTTATCTTTGTGAACATTTTTAAGTGTAGATAGATCATATGCTTCAACTTTATTAAACCAGTCTTCCTTTTACCTTTGAGGAAATTGATTTTCTTTAGGAGAAGAAAAAACAGTATAAATCTATTGATGTTACTAAATTGGAGATGGGTTTAGTAAGTTAACTTTCCAAGTTATGTTATTTTTTTTTCTTTTTTCCTTTAAGAAGCTTAAAATTGAGTCTCAGGAGATTTGTTCTTGTTAGAGTTGTAGGAAAGAGGTTAATCCAATAACTCTTAAGTTGTATCACGGGAGTGACCACCTGGGCTGGCCCTGATTAGTCTTATTTACAAAATAGATCTCCCTAAAATCCAATCAGAAAAAAGAAGCAGGGAGAATTTAAGCCACACTTCTACATTCTTAGCTGGTAGATATTCTAATCTGTTTAATTTCAATACAACAGCTGTTTACCTGCTTTACTTTTTTTTTTTTTGGTAGATTTCAGCAACTTCATTTTTTTGGTTGATATCTAAATCCTTGTTAAACCTCTTTAATTATTGATAAACTTTAATAAAATACCTCATGTAGTATCTTCTTCCTTTTCCTGTTAGTTGCTTCTGGGTTTTTCTCACTCTGATTTCTCTTTTGATGGGTTTTGCATATATATTGCTGACAAATATTGCCTAAACCACTTTGTCCTTTCTCTCAGTTGTCATGTTTAAAAGTCTGATGATTTTGTGTTGCTCCTTTTACATCCTGGCCTCGTGAGCATTTTAAATCTAATGATGTTATGATCACTCGATCTTAGATGCTCCCAATGTGAAGCTTATTTAACATACTTGGCACTCTTTCAGGGACTAATTCCAGAATTCATTGGAGTCATGTTGGCTGCTCAATAGACTATAGAGAAAAGCAATCCTGCAATGCAGCCCGGAGGAAATGTAGAGTCCCTGCTTTCCTGGGGCTGCCAAAGCTAGTTTCTCTAAAACATACCAACAATGGACATTCTCATGCAAGGCCTATTTTTAGTGTGAATCTTGGACTACAACCCAGTTCACTTGTTCTGAAGTCTTGGTTGAAATTCCAGTGCAGAAGTGAATCCCTTGAGTCTGTTTCTTCACAACCATCTGTTGTTCTGGCAGGCTCTGTTTTACTGACCTTCCCTTCATTCCTCTTTACTTTCCAAGAGTCAGTGAGTCTTGGGATTGAAGTGTCTTCTGATGCCTTAAATGGCCAAAGGCATAAATTTTAAAAAGTGGGTTTAGGGGAAATATAATTGCAATAGGAGCACTGATTTTGTGCTCCTTACATACTGTAGTGAACATATAGATGGAGGATAAGTCTTGTCCCTGTGCCTAACACAAATTGTGAGGAAAAATAAGTAACACTCAGAAGTTAGTAGGTATATGCTGACACAACACAGAAAAAAAGTCTTCAAATTGTCTTATCCACGAATTTTGATATTTAGAATTTAGATATAATTTCTCCTTGACTTTTCCCCAGTGCATATGAATACCATATTTTCAGGTTTTATATATCATGCTCTGTTGATGTGTTACTTTATAATCCATAAGTGATTAAAATGCAATTTTTTTTACTGATTTTTATCCAAAACCTTAATTTTGACTCTCAGCCACAATTTTTCTTTGTAATATGGTAAAATGCTCATGATCTAATATATTAAAATCAAGAGAACAAAGTTCTGGACATTAGGAATTATGCCTGTTTCATATGTGCCAATCAAAAATTTTCACTTTATGCTTAAATCTGTGACTTTTTAAACAAAGGAGAGAAAAATAAGGAGAAAATATTAGTCAGATGTTAAAACAAATGTTTCAAAATCATTTTAATACCAGGCAGGTGGTAACTCCTATAATCCTCATCAGGAGGCTGAGGTCGGAGGATTGGGGTTTGAAACCAGCCTGGACAGGAAAGTCCATGGGAAATTACTCAGAAAAATCCAGAAGGGCTGCTGTGGCACAAGTGGTAGAGTGCTAGTCTTGAGCACAAAAAGGCTCAGGACAGTGCCCAGGCCCTGAGTTCAAGCTCTAAGAACAGCAAAAAACTCAAACAAAACAACAACAAAAAACTTACTAATTTATAGAAAGCATAATTGCAGAATTAATTTTATTGAAACCTACTGATGACTCATGTATTCTAAGATATATTAGAAAATCTACCGAATACGTATGTTAGGAATTATGCATAAGTTAATACTAGATAATATAATTAATATTTTACAATTTTCTAGACCAATTATGTGCAATTAATGTCTTTCATTCAATTAGTAGAGACTACTAGAAAAACTGAAGTACATCGAAAATGATTTAACTTAACATCTTGACTAAACAAGAAATTTCAGAAATGTATAGTAAAAAGGCTGCTCAGGTATTAGATAATGGATGTTACAATACAATGACCTATAAAAGTGAACAAATAAACCTGAGCCAAAAACAGTAGGTCCTAGAGACTCTCCAGGTAGCAGCAAGCCACAGTTTAGTGGGTTATCTGCAAACTATGGCAGAGCTGAGAATTAGGAAAGGGTGCAGTAACTGAGAAATCACAGTTCAAAACGCTTAGAACTTGTCATTTAGAGGGATGATTCCAAAATTCTCCAAAGCAATTCCATTGAGTTCTTACTAATTATTTACAAGTTTACACATGTAAGACCAGTATTGGATGTAAGTGGAATAAATAATCTATGTATCTTATCCAGCCTGGAAAATGTTCACATTTCTAACTGAGAAATTAGCTTCTTAGTAATCTATTACATCAAGAGGTACTTGGAGAGACTTCCAGGAAGATAGTGGAGGAGCAGCCGATCCCTAGCTAAGCTCCCTCCAACATTCCAGTTTTACCACTCCAGACAAACTTTTATTCCTAGAAAGACAGCCAAAGTAAGTTATAACAGCATAGGCAATCTGGTCAGAAAGGAAAAATTGGCTTTGCTGGCCTGAAAACACAGATTTGAGCCACAAGTGGCATCTGCCACCACGCCAGTGCCTGCCATGGGACAGCACCCAGCACTCCATGCACCTAGCCCACAGCGGCGACTAGTAAGAAATCCTCTAGACAGAAGCAGACAGACACGGATCGCAGGCTGAGCATGGACAGTCCAAAATCACAGAGAAAGCATGAGTACCCCACAAAAGACATTCTCACTCGCACCCACAGAGCAGCTTCTGGAAGCTAGCCCTTCTCCCACTGCCGGAGCAAAGCGCCATCTTTGACTCTGGCATAGACCAGGTCAGAGAAGACTGGAAATCAAGAGGGCCAGGGGAAAGCGAGGACATAGGGGCCGTCTTTGAAAAGGGCAAGAGTAACTGACCAGCCAGCTCCGTCTAGGAGAAGGTTCTCTCACCCCCCCACCTCGCCCATATGGGAGGATCTCTCCCCCTCCTGAGGCTCATAGACTCAGGAAAACTCAACCAGAGGTGCCCCATCCCTGCCCACCCTCCATGCTGTGGCTGCTGACTCCCCAACAGCCAGAATTTCTAAAATCAAACCGAAAGTGGGAGCAGCTACTGGCAGCACGGAAATGACGGGAGAGTAAACGGTTCCCGGGACAGATAAACAGCCCTATTACAGAGGGCACCCAATTCCTACCAGCAAAGCGAGCTGAATTCCACAGCCAGCTCTGCCCAGGAGAAGGTTGCTCTGCCCAGGAGGGAGGAACCTCCCCCATGGCAAGCGGCTCTCAGCCAGGTAAACCAGGCCCAAGGCAGGAGGAGCCATGGTTCCCGAGACTGTTCAGCATCCCCCAACTACAGGGGACACCCAAGTCCTACCTGAAATCTGTGCAAACCACAGAGCCCCAGGATTTAATAGGGAAGGGGGGTCAGAGCAAATCCACCCCCTGCAAACTGAAAGCAAACCAAACCAGCCAAGCAGCAGGAAAGTAGACTGTAGACCATTGCAAGAAAACCAGAGCTGGAAAGAGTCCACCCAAACAAGTAAGACTCCCTTTCATTTCCCATGTTTGTCTGTTCTTTTTTCTTATCAATTTTTTAAACTTTTTTATTTTTTATCTTTCATTTTTGAGTTGTCATTTATTTTTTGTTTTTGTTTTTTGTTTATATATATATTTTTTGTTTCTTGTATTTGTTTTCCTGTATTTTTTTGTTTCTCTTTTCACATTTTTTTTCTTTAAAATTACTTTTGTTTGACTAATACCTTTACTCTTTTCTGTTGACTCTCCATTGTCTATCATTTTAACCTTGTTCTTTCTACTGATTCTACTCTTCTCTACCTTTTCACTTCACTGAAACTTAACCAAAATCATCATCCCCCATTCATTTAACTCCATTCTCTTCACTACCGCTAACTTACCCTCCTAAATTTACTTCCAGGACCTCCAGACTCCATTGACCTCTGGTTATCATCAGACTTGAAAGAGGGTATCCATGTTCAATCTGAGTGAGTCAAAGGAGTTCATAGAGAAATCCCACCAGTCCAAAAAGAACTAGATGTAAGAACAAAATGGCTCATATGGTTATAATGGTAAATTAGTAACTACTGAATACAGGGCTCAAGGTTGGTTGTTATATTAAAATGGTATTCTTTTTTTTTTTTTTTTTGGCCAGTCCTGGGCCTTGGACTCAGGGCCTGAGCACTGTCCCTGGCTTCTTCCCGCTCAAGGCTAGCACTCTGCCACTTGAGCCACAGCGCCGCTTCTGGCCGTTTTCTGCATATGTGGTGCTGGGGAATCGAACCTAGGGCCTCGTGTATCCGAGGCAGGCACTCTTGCCACTAGGCTATATCCCCAGCCCTAAAATTGTATTCTTTGGGGACACCAAATCTGCTTTTATATACAAAAAACAAAGAGAGGGAAGGTATGTGTATATGATTGTGAACTTCAAAGATTTATATGACATTGCTTGGTAAGGTCTGCTTTGGGTCTTAAATGGTGCTCACAGGTGCTTGTAGATTGACATTTCCAATCCAAATGGGCAGAAGAAGCACAAGAAAGATGCCAAGCCAGGGAATCCCTTTTCCCACACAAAACCTAGAGAAAGAAGTTACTGGAATAGGCAACTTATTTAACAGAATATTAGCTGAAAACTTCTTAAATATCTAGAAGGATAGACCTATCCACATACAAGAAGCATTTAGAACTCCAAACCGACCAGACCAGAATAGGACATCACATTGTGATTAAAACAGGATCAATAGAGACCAAGGAAAGAATCCATAAAGCTTCTAGGGAAAAGAAAATAATCACATATAAAGGAAAACCAATCAGAAGTACCCCAGACTTCTCAGCAGAGATCATGAAAGAAAGGACAGCCTGGAATGAAGTATGCCACACTTTAAATAAAAATAACTATCAACCAAGAATACTGTAGCCAGCTAAACTCTCATTCATAGCTGACTGTCAAATAAAAGTCTTTGACAGTAAAGAAAAACTGAAACAATGTATCTCCACCAAACCAGCTTTACAGAAAATCCTCAAGGATTCCCTAAACATGGAAAATAATCAAGATCACAATACAGAGAAATGAACCCTAAATAGAAAACTGGTATATTAGATCAAGAATTAGGAAGACACAGCTTTTAACAAGATAGCTATAATGAAAGGAACAGACAATCATCTCTCAATCCTAACTCTCAACATTAATGGACTTAATTCTCCAATTAAAAGACAGAGGCTCATAAGTTGGATCAAAAATCAAGATCTATCTTTCTGCTGCCTCCAAGAGACACATCTACCCAGTAAAAGCAAATATTTTCTAAGAGTGAAAGGCTGGAATAAAATCTACCAAGCAAATAGCCCCCATAAGCGGGCTGGAGTTGCAATCCTAGTATCAGATAAAATTGACTTCAAATTAAAAATGGTAAGAAGAGACAAGGAAGGTTACTACATACTAATAAAGGGATCTCTCCTACAGGAGGATATAACCATCCTAAATATCTGCACTCTAAATACAGGAGCATCCAACTTCATCAAACAAACACTACTGACTCTAAAAACTCTCATAGATCTAAACACATTGACAGTTAGAGACTTTAACACTCCACTGTCAACTCTGGAGAGATCAACATGCCAAAAACTGAGCAAAGAAACCTCAGAACTAAACAACTGCATAGACCAACTAGACTTAGCTGGCATCTACAGAATATTCCATCCAGCAATATCAGAATACACATTATTTTCAGCAGCACATGCAACATTCTCCAAAATAGGTCACATCTTAGGGAACAAATAAAATCTGTACAAATTCAGAAGTATCAAAATCATTCCCTGCATTATCTCAGACCACAACGGAATAAAATTAGAACTCAACTTAAACAGGCACCACAGAAAATCCTACAATTCATGGAAAACAACCAACACACTGAACCACCAGTGGGTCTTTGAAGAAATCAGAACAGAAATCCAAATGTTTATGGAATTAAATCAAGATTAGCACACAAAGTACTAGCTCCTTTGCGAGACAGCAAAGACAGTACTCAGAGGAAAATTTATATCTCTGAGTGCCTACATCAACAAACAACAATGCTACAACTTAAGGAAGCACCTTAAGCTCCTTGAAAGAGAACAAAAAGCCAAACCCCAAGCCAAAAGATAGAAGCAAATAATTAAAACCAAATCAGAATTTAATGACTTAGAGTAAAAAAATAAATTGAAAGAATCAACAAAATGAAAAGCTGGTTCTTTGAAAAATTTAACAAGATAGACAGACCCCTAGCAAATCTGACCAAAAAACGAGGCAGCGTACCCATATAAACAAGATCAGAGATGAAACAGGTAATATCCCCACAGAAACAAACAAAATTCAGAACACAATAAGCGACTATTTTGCAAACCTTTACTTCCACAAATTCAAGAACCTGGAAGAAATGGACGATTTCCTGACAAAAATTGATATCCCCAAACTTAACCTGAAGATTTAAACCTTCTAAACAGACCGATATCCAGCATTGAAATAGAAACTGCAATAAGAGATCTCCCATCCAAGGAAATCCAAGGTCCAGATAGATTCACAGCAGAATTCTACAAGGCCTTCAAAAGAGAACTCACACCAATATTTCTCAAATTCTTCAATGTAATTGAAAGAGACAGTTCTCTACCAGACATATTCTATGATGCAGTATAACCCTTATCCTAAAACCAGGCAGGGACTCATCAAGGAAAGAGAACTATAGACCGATTTCCCTGATGAACATTGATGCAAAAATTCTCAACAAAATTCTGGCCAATTGACTTCAACAGGTCATCAAAAACATCATACACTATGACCAAACTGGATTCATCCCCATTATGCAGAGCTGGTTCAGTGTATGCAAGTCAATCAACGTAATCGACCACATCAACTGGAGCAAGGTCAAGAATCACATGATTATTTCACTAGATACAGCAAAAGCATTTGAAAAAAATCCAGCAGCCATTTATGATAAAAGCTTTGGAGAAACTAGGATTCCAGGCAACATTCCTGAATATAACTAAGACTGTTTATGAGAAACCCAATGCGAACATTACTCTTAATAGGGAAAAGCTAAAGCCATTTCTTCTAAAATCAGGAGCAAGACAAGGTTGTTCTCTCCCCTCTCCTCTTCAACATATTACTAGAATTCCTAGCCAGAGCAATAAGGCAAGAGGAAGACATAAAGGGGATCTAAATAGGAAAAGATGAAGTCAAACTCTCTCTCTCTGTGCAGATGAGATGATCCTGTATCTAAAGAACCTAGTAGACTCTACTCCCTAGCTACCAGAGCTGATCCAAAACTTTGGCAAAGTAGCCAGATATACAATAAACCTTCAAAAATCAATGGCTTTTCTACATGCCAACGACCCGAAGACTTAGGCCAAAATCAGGAAAGCACCTCCTTTTGCAATAGCCTCAAAAAATATAAAATACCTAGGAATAACCTTAACCAAAGAAGTGAAAGACCTCTATGGTGAGAACTTTAGAAACTTGAAAAACGAAATTAACCAGAACTAAGGAAATGGAAAAACCACCCATGCTCCTGGATTGGGAGGCTTGATATTGTCAAAATGGCAATATTGCCAAAGGCTATCTACATATTCAATGCAAAGCCCATTAGTATCCCAACACCATTTTTTTTAATGAAATAGAAGAAGCAATCTAGAATTTCATATGGAACTATAAAAGACCCCAAATAGCAAAAACAATCCTAAGTAGAAAGAACAGTGCTGGAGGAATTACAATACAAAACTTCAAGCTGTATTACAAAGCTATAGTAATAAAAACAGCCTGGTATTGGCACAAGAACACGCCTGAGGACCGATGGAACAGAACTGAAGACCCAGAAATGAACCCGCAGAATTATGTCTACTTAATCTGTGATAAAAGAGCTAAAAAAACAGGATGGAAGAAAGATAGCCTCTTTAACAAAAGGTTCTGGCAAAACTGATCCAACACCTGCAACAAATTAAAACTAAATTCTTATCTATCACCCTGCGCCAAAATCAATTCCAAATGGATCAAAGACCTCAAAGTAATATCAGATACCCTGTAAACACTAGAAGGAGGAGTAGAAGAAACACTTTCCCCTTTGTTTTTCACCTCTCAGCCGAATAAGTGGGTCACTTTCACACTTCCTTCCACCTCTGGCAACTTTGACTTCCCTAAGTTTTCACTTCTTTTATATTTCGGTACATTACCGCAACGATTAATATCTGTAATAAATCCTTTGAAGAATAACTCATGATGGTTATGTTCTCCAGGAAGAATACTGCATATAATATGTATTTTATGCAATGTCCTTCTTTGAAAAGAAAACTACAAAGTGAACTATTGAGAACAAATGAATAGTGATGAAAAGTGACCATCAGTTTTTCAGGATAGAGAGATAAACTCTTAAATATCAACATACCCCTCTGTGAATCTCATCAAATCTAATTGAATTGATTCACAATTTTATTGCTTTCTTTAACTATTAGGCCTAAAGTGCATATATGTCCCCATTAGAAAACTGGTATGAAAATTCACCTGAATTTGCATTTGCACAGTTTTATGTCATTATTTTTTATGAGATCCCATTAGAGCTGCCTTTCTCTATTCCCTTTCACTGTCAAATATTTATATTCTTTTAATGAATTCCCTTGACATTCAGTGGTAGAACCTTCCAGATAGGAGGAAAGAATAGTTTTGCTCTCATATATAATAGTATAATGATTGATTTCTGTAAGCCACGAATCTAATCTAGAAAGAATTATTTATGTAAACAGGTTAATGAATCAAATTTTATATTCATTAGAGTATGTCTTATATAAGCTCTATTTTTGTGCTGGAGTTTGAACTCATAGCTCCATCTTTACTTGGATTTCTGGACAATCTACCACTTGAGTTATGCCTTCAGCTTAGCTTTCTGGCTGGTTAGTTTAGAGATAGAGAAAATATATCAAAGAGGGTCACAATTTTAGAAGATTTTGAAAAATAGACCATAAGCTAACATATATATGAGGATTCTCTACAAAAAGAATAAAACATTTGGAAAAAATCAGAAAAGAATAATAAACATTTGAATAACTGTTTAGAAATTTTGAAGGTATTCCTGGAAAAAGAGCTGAAATTTATGTATTTTCCCCATAAGGACATGAAAAGTAGAAAAAAGTTAATGATGAATATGAAGTACAGAATGAAAATGTATGATATTTATCCAGTTGGTTTTACAGAGGGAGAGAATTGAAAAGAAATAAATATAAAATTTCTTGACCTTAGAGATAGTAATAAAAATACAATTTTACTTTAAATAGGAAAAATTAGAAGTCATTTGGGCCCAAATGCATTTTGTTGAATTGGAAGAACACAAACTAATGGTCTTAAAAATTGATATAGAGAAAATCCAAACCAACAAGGAAGGTATCAAGTCTGAAGTAAATGCATTTTAGCATAACTAAAGAAATTAAAAAACAGTGGAAAAACTTTCAGACTATTATGAAAAATGCTATCTAGGAAATATCTACCTATCAAACTATTCTTTTTCAAAATATATGTGAAATAGGTAAACATGATTTTCTGTAATCCAGGTTCTCTAAGAATCCTAATAACCTGGAGATAAGAGGGAATGCTTATGAATAAGAACCTATTGATTGTGATGAACTGCATAATTTCTTTGGAAAACCATGAATATGTATAGTCTTAAACATTCACATGTCCATATGTCCAGAAATTTCATAGCCATAGTAAAAGATGAAGGTAAAAATATTTAAAATAATACTGTTTAGTCTTACAAAACCAGGAAAGATGCTAATAACTATTCACAAGAGGATTGTAAATAGCATTGTGATGTATTACAAGAGCCTATTATATTTGTATAAGAAATGACTAAGTTACGCCTACATTTAATGCAACAAATCTCTGAGAAAAAATATTCCAGGAAAATGAGAGAACTGGACAATTATACAATTTGCATGTTCATAAAACTCCCATATACAAATAATTACCTAACATATATAAGTATTAAAACATAAGCAAAAACAAGAGCAGAAAAATCCCCACAAACACAAAATACAATAATTTTTACTTCTCTCTACAGAAAACAAGGGAATAGACCAAAAGCAAAAGAAGATCTACATCACAGTAACATCTCCTTCTTAGGTTGAATTTTGGCTTAATGTGTATTCATTAAATTATTGATTAAAACATTAACAGTAAGAGAGCAAAAATGTTATTTTAGTAAATAATGTATGACTATTTCAGGTTTACTTTCCCAGTATTTCCTAATCTTAGAAAGAACTGTATTTCACATGATTTATATGAACCAAATAATGTAGTTACTCAAACAGCCTTCTATCGTTCTATGGCACACTAGAAAGACATTAATGTTTTCCTTGGTGTCTTTTCATTGGATAGCAGTAGCTCCTTGCTGACTTGTCATGATGAACAAATTTTTATTTTTTAATACCCCAGACCATCCTTGAGCACATTTAAGTTAGAGAACCAGAGAATTGTTACTGGGGGGAAAATGGTGTACCAGCCATATACATATTGGAACTCAGTTGCTCTCTGTGTTCTGACTCAAGTGAACAAAGTTGGAACATGCAGAATGATGCAGAATGATGCATGATGCAGAGGTCTACTTGAATGTCCTTTCTTTAACATGTAGTTCATATTCATTAGAATGTTGATTGTATCTTTTTTCATCCTCAGATTTGAACTAAATTAATGTTCACTAATACTATTATATCCTTAAGGATCTAGCAGGTGGCAACCAAGCATTCCAAAAAAGATGAAGTGATCATAGTTGACAATAAAATTAAAATTATTTCCTACTTTTTTCTTAAAGCTCATAATGAATGTGGGCCTAAGAATCTATCCTCACAGCTGTGTCAGACTCCATTTAGTTCTCTGTAACCTTCCAGAAAAGATGGCATTCATTCTCTTGAATATAGAGATGCTCCACTTTAATATGACAATATAAGAGAACAGGAATGAATTAATGATGAGACTTTATAATTCATTCATAAATATGATCAAATTCAAACACTGCTAGTTCTCTGGAACATCTCACAGTTACCTCACTGTGGAATTTCCTGTGGATCCTTTTAATTTCCCCTTGGTTGTAAGGTGAAGGGAGATATCCACGTGGCTCAGTGGATCTCTATTGCTTTGAGCATAGGCCAGTCAACAACAGTTTATGTTAGTTGACTTGGAACAGGACAGAGTAAACTTCCATAAGGTGATGTAGGACTTCCAATAAGCATCGATCTGGATATTAATGGTAGGTAAGGAAAGGTATAAGTAAGAAACAAGGTGTAAAGGACACAGTTGTGAAATAAAGTATTTGAAACACATAAATGCGTGCACAAAAAGACATACCAACTTACCTTTCAGCTTTAAAAGCTTTTACTTTACAGGGTGCTCTTGATGATACATATATACTACCTGTAACCATAAAGGGTAAACAAAAAATAGTAGTTCACCCATCTTCTCAATGGGGATAGCATCCCTGCCTTGGCTCGTTCACCAAATATATCTTTATTAGAATTCACATAATGACAACAGTTTTCAACTAACTTTAGGTTGATTAAGTATTATTGAAACATCTGGGTGTCATTTTTCTCATCAATAAAATAGAGTTAAACTGCCTTGCCACACCATAATTGCTATGTAATGAGGTTAAATGAGGTACTGAATAAAAAAGTATGGGTTGATTTTCTTTTAATTTTTCTTTTTTTACTAAACTTTTTTCTTTATTGTCAAAGTGTGGTACAGAGGGGTTATAGACTCATATGTAAGGCAGTGAGTACATTTCTTGTTCAACTTGTTACCTCCTCTCTCATTTTCCCTCTCCCCCTCCCCCTTTCCCTCTCCCTCCAAGAGTTGTGCAGGTGGTTTACACCAAATGGTTTTGTAAGTATTGCTTTTGGAATGGTTTGTCTTTTTGTCCTTTGGTTCTCAATTTTGATATTCCCTTTCCCTTCCCCAGTTCTAGTTCCTGTATAAACAGTATCCAGGGTACTCAAATGAGATATAATGGTAGCAGGGGGTACAATCACAGGAAGAGAATACAAGAGAAACAAAACAAAACCAAACAATCAAACAAACAGACAAGAATAGAGAAAAAAACAAACAAAAAACCCCAAAGGTACGGTTTCACATGGCATGTTGAAAATAATTACAACACTGGTATAACTCTTGTTTAGGTAACATGGAGTTCATTTCACTTTGCATCATCTTATGTGATCATATAGGTGTCCTATTGGGGTATTTTGATCTTCTACTATGACTAGCCTAATCATGTACTAGCTATTCCCTATGAGGGATACCATAGGGTTTATGTTTCACTGGGTCTGGGTTGATTATTAATATGTATTTACCACTTTGAATTGAGACAACTGGCTTTTGGCAAGTCTATCTATCATCTGTGTATGTATGTATATGTATCATCTGACTGTCTATTTATGGTCTATGTATATATCTTGTATTCATAGATCACTATCATCTATCATTTATCTATGCACATCTCTCACTCATCTATCTATATCTGTATACCATTTATTTATCTATATATTATCTCTTTCATCTATCAATCATCTATTTATCTTAGTAGATGGTGGCCTTTATATTTGAATCCAAAGGTAGGACAAAGGGTGAACCAATGCAAAGGTGATATACACTAGATACTATGTAAGAAATTAACTTCACAACTTGGGCGGTAAGGGAGCCTGGTGTAGGGGTGAGGGAAAGTTGGAGAAAACAAGGGAGGGGGTAACACTGTTCAAAATAAAATGTACTCATTACCTCACTTATGTAACTGTCATTCTCTGTACATCACCATTAAAATAAATTTTGAAAAAAGAATGTGAGAGTAGGTTGAATATTAGAGAAGATATGCTTCATCATCAATTGAATGGTTACATCTAAGAACAAATTATAAGGATATTTAAGGAAACAAATTTAAAAACTACAGATAGACTACCGTTAAATTTCACTGAGGAGAAAAAACTCTATGTAAAGATGCAAGTTTAATAAATGCATTAATTGAAATACAATAGATTAAGGGGAGAATTCAAACAATTAACTACATTTCATTAGAAACGCAAAATCATAGAATATCAAAATAAACACCAGAAAATGAGTACTTCAATGGAGTGGGAGAGGTGGGGTCAATGGAGGGAGATAGATGAATGATGAAAAAAGGGGAGTAAGAATGAAGTAAAAAAGGGTTCAGTGTATATCCTACAAAAGTTGATAAAAGTGAGAGAACTAGTGTGTTGGAGGAAATGAATAGGACTGTTGAAATGATGACACTGATCAAGACATTTTGTATTCACCAACTGCTTTGCAGAATGGCAATTCCTTTGCACAATTACTTAAAGATAGTAAAAATATTTTTTAAAGAAACATAAATAAGAAGCCCTGACTACAGTCTCAATTAGTGTGATAAAGCAGTGAAGAAAATGTTCAGTAGATGAGCAGGGACATTTTTGTCACTGATGATGAGTACGGCGTATGCCAAACTATAGCATGGCAGGAAAATGTTAGACAGGGACTTCTGTAATGGGCTGTGTCCCTTTGAAAGACAAATAAAAAATAATTCAAAATATGAGTTTCAAAAATCAAGAAGGGGTCTAAATTCAAGTCAGGTGTAATTTTCATAGTACTGGAAATTTGGTTCTGGTCAAGCACACACCCTCATTCTCTCTCTCTCTCCTCTCTTTTTGATTTCAACTGTTAGAGAGGATGAAAATCATGTTACTTCTTAGAGTTGCTGTGAAAGTAACAAAAATAAATAACTTGATTATTTCAGTGCTTGGAATGTTGGGAGCAAGGTTTGGGGCCAGGCAGCCTCCATTTGAAGCTTGGCATTAGCACATACCAGATGTGTGTGGCCCTTAGCAGTTTTTTTTTTTTTTTTCAATCGTGTTAGCTCAGTTTCTTAGATAATTTTTTTTAAAGCATGGGCAATAATTGTACAGTTTTTGTGAGGATTAAACTAGTTAATATTATAAAATACTTCAAACAATAAAAAATTTAAGAAATTCTTCCTATTAAAAAAAACAGAATAAACTTTACACCTCAGCAATGGGGGCCAATAGCTCAAGTTGCTTTGCCTATGGAGTATATTCTACACAGAAAACCAAATTTTCGAGATAATGTCCTCTGAGGAATGGGGAGAAAGTTTCACAGTGCTGAAATTGAAGGCTGTGGCCTGACTGTGAACAACCACAGCTGGCTTATTTTAAAAGGTTAGAGGATGAGAATGTTAATAATTTTGTATTTCTTAAGCAAATATGTTCAAACATGCAATGAGCAGCTGTTTTCATGGAAGAATGAGCCAGTGACAAGTTTCATCTTTTAAAAGAAAAGCCACTTTTGTTTAAACGGGACTCCAAAAAAAGTGTTTCTAAAATGGTTTTTATTGACAAGAAACATAAATATTTTTTGAAGCTCTTTAATTCAGAACACAGCTTGCATAATTTTTTGAACTTGTGAAGTGCAGACATAAAACTGACCTTAAAGTTTAGAACTATCAATTACTAAGACTTTTTTTTGCAAAGAAATGAAAATATAGTTTATAGAAGAGTAGAGGTTAAGGTTAATATATGTAAGAAAGACCTTGGTTTATTTGAAGAGATTTCCAATCTCCTTTTCCCTTCAATATCACCTTCAGAGCCTTATGAGATATTTTTTTCCTTTTCCTTCCTATAAAATTTTGATACCTGTATTTTGTTTCTTTCCTCTAGCTAAAATAGTCTTAGTGATTTTTGTCTAGTATGTTTCCTTTACTTTGTTTTCTTTAGATTGTATGCTTGCCTTTAGATTTTTTAAATGCAATTTAGTGTTCAGCAATTCCTTTAATTTTTGTCATGGGAAGTTTTTTTATGAATATTTTTTGTCCTTATTGTCAAAGTGAAGTACAGAGATGTTACAGTTTCATATGTAAGGCAGTGAGTACATGGGAAGTTTTAGTTTCACTGTCAATTGTGAATGATAGTTGGGGTTGGCAGTTATTGATCTTTAGGACTTGAATTCCAGGCTCTTCTTGCATTGAGTGTTTGTGTAGAGAGATTCATGGTGATTCTGATCTTTCTATTGTAATATAGCTCCTTCCTTGATTTTGAAAGTTTTTGATACATTTCTTTTTTTAATCCCATAGTTTTCACTACAATGTGTTCAGAGGTATTTCTTCTTGGATCTTATCTACTAGGAGTACTGTATGCCTCTGTCAGGTGGGTGAGATTATCTCTGTTGATATTGGGGGAGTTTTCTGTTTCTATATTATTAAATAGGTTTTTAATGCATTTACTTTTGAATTCTTTCCCCCCATCAATCCAAACTACAAGAGACCTCCTTTTTTAATATTATTTTAGATTTTAGTTTTGGGTGTTCTGTCTTCTTTATTATGTATAATACCTTCAACAGTATGTCTTCAGAAGGGTTGAGGGGAGGGTACAGAAATCAAGGGAAAATTGTGAAAAAGTACAGCTGTGGAGCTCACTGGACAATATGAAAATGAAATATGCAACTCATGGGTGGAGATGGAAGGGAAGGACTGGGAGAGAATGAGGGAACAGAAGACACTGTAGGGAAGAGAATATACTCATTACCTTATTCAAATAATTGTAATCCCTCTGTATCTTACCTCTATATTAGCACCTAAGTAAATTAATAGTAAAACATTTAATATCATATATAGATGTTAATATTTTTATGGGCTGTCTGGATGATTGTGGGTGCTTAATTCATTGGGATTTTTCTATGTCCATTGAATTGGGGCAATACTGCCTAGAATGATGTCTGATTTAACATTTTCACAGAGAGGATCTTTATTGCTTGCCTTTTAGTCAAAGTTCCATAATTCACTTGATTTTTATGTAAAGGTTGTAGAGAAGAAAAGTAGGGTTCTAATTCCTACTCTAAGGGCATGTTATCTCAGACACTATTTCTTAGAGATCCTACCATTTCCCCCTAGAGGCCTTTGAAAGACTTTCAAGATCCAAACCTTAGGTAGTCACTTATGTTTTGATTGGTTGTTTATTTTAATCTTGGCTCTATGTTTAGTGTCCAGACACCTACTTTAAACTTCCCACATATGAGTCTAGAATATCTATATTCAACTGAAACGGAGGAGAGGTTTTCCTATTCTGCTTAAATTGTTTTTTGTGGTTTTTTTGGTTGTTGTTGTTGTGCTGTCACATATTAAAAAATATAAACATGAATTAGCCAGCCACCATAGCTCATGCCTATAATCCTAGCTACTTAGGAGGCTGGGATCTGAGGATCACAGTTCAAAGCCAAGCTAGGCAGGAAAGTCCATGAGACTCTTATCTCCAATTAACTACCAGAAAACCAGAAGAAATGCCATGGCTCCAGTGGTAGAGCAATATCCTTGAGCTAAAGAGCTCAGGGAAAGCTCCCAGTCCCAGAGTTCAAGCCCCACAACTTACAAAAAATAAATAAAAATAAAAACATTAGGGTAACTGATATGGCCTCTCTATGCTTCAGTTCCCTCATCTGTAAAATGTAAATTATAATCTCACAGAATTGCAGAATTTTAATTAGTTAATATGCATAAAGATTTAAGAGCAATGTCCAGTAAATTGTATGTAGAATGGCTTATTATTTTTAATTTTTAGTTTCAAATTAATTTGATATTTTACATCATAGAGTATAGTTTAGCCAGGTGCCAGTAGCTCATGCCTGTAATAATAGATACTCAGGAGGCAAAAGTATGACGATCACAGTTCAAAGCCAGGCAGGGCAGACAAGTCCCTGTGAGACTCCTATCTTCAATTTACCACTCAAAAACCGCAAGTCAGGTAACATGCCATGTGAAACCTTAGCTTCTATTGTTGATGATCCTCTTGTATCCCCTTCCTGTGGTTGTACCCTCAGTATCACTGTATCTTATCTGAGTACATTGGAAACTTTATATATTGGTATTAGAACTAGGAAAGTGAAAAGGAATATCAAAATAGAGAGACAAAGGATAAAAAGACAAATGACTACAAAAGCAATACTTGCAAAACCATTTGGTGTAAACCAACTGAACAACTCATGGGGGGAGAAGGAAAGGGGGAGAGGGAAGGGGGAATGAGGAAAGAGGTAACAAACAGTACAAGAAATGTACCCAAGGCCTAATATATGAAACTGTAACCTCTCTGCACATCACTTTGACAATAAAAAAGAAAAATAAATAAATAAATTAAAAAAAAACACGCAAGTGCTGTGGCTCAAGGTGATAGAGCACTTCCTTGAGTGAAATAGTTTACAGACACAGCCAGGCCCTGAGTTCAAGCTCCACAATCACTACCACCACCACTGCTGACAACAACAAAAAAGAATGCAGATTTAATGAGACAAAAATACTGGAATCCAGACACACAAAAATAAAGCAAAAAGTATCATTGAGAACTAAGGGACATCCTCTGTTCAATACTCACCAAGATTCTCATATATAATTCATGTTCTGGAGACAATTTGTCTTTTTTTATTCATACAACTGGCTGTAAAATTTATAGGGCCACAAGCCTAGAATTCTGCATAAAGCTTGTATTTTCTTTGAGAGAATATTTGATTACCTTTACCTTTTAGATTATCCTTCCTTTATTTAACTCTACTATAGTGAGACAAGGAGAATAAGCTAAGGAGAAAACCTAGAATTTAATTTTTTACTATGATTCTCAGTCATTCTGTCTTTTAAAGCATACATTAGTTGTACAAGGATGTTTTATTTTAACATGTGCATTCATGATACAATGCATCTTTTTCAAAGTCAATCCCCCTTTCATCACTCTCCCTTTCCCTCTTCTTAAATCAGACTCACAGTTTCCTTGTTTCAATTTCATGGATGTAGATAAATTATTACTATTTTAACTTCCTACCAACTCTTTATTCTCCTACTACCCACATCCGAGTTTGGATTTGTTTCAACTTTCTAATATTCTTTATTTTGTTAAACTACATGTTAATTATTCAAAAGGGTTTCTTCTCACACCTGTGTAAATACCAGGTTTTCACCTAGTTGATCATAAATGTCTGTGTACATGTGTAGATGTGCATACACATGTATGTATATATACATGATTTGATATGTGCTATAGCTATAATACATTTAAATCTTAGTACTGATATATATAAGTATATATATATATATATATAGTCCTTTTGAGACTGAATTTTTTCACTTAATATGTTTCCATGTCCATCCTTTTCATTATAAATGACGTAATTTTACAATATTCTGCTGTGTGTATGTGTGGATCTCTGTGTGTGTGTGTGTGTGTGTGTGTGTGTGTGTGTGTGTGTATGTGTTTGCTCTTCTAGAACCATGGTTATAGTTGTGAGCCATCAGTGCCCTGGATATTATCCGAAAGACATTTTCAAAGTTTCACATCTTATATTCTGATTCTTGTCCAGTTTGGACTGATATTAGGAAGGGTTAGGAGATTGGTATCCAGTTTCAGTCTTCTGCATGTGAATTTCCAATTTTCCCACAATCATTTGTTGAAAAAACTTTCTTTTCTCCAATGTCATATTATGAAAACATAAAACCTATTGCTTTATAAAAATGAGATGAACAGTAGAAGTAGCAAATGAACCATAAAATATTTGTTTAAACGTGTGAAAACTACTCATTCTTTGTTAAACACAAAATAACATCCTTAAATATAAAAAATGTCTTTAAAATACATAATCTTATTTTATTTTAATTGCTGGCAATAGTGAGTTAGCTATGTGTATATCTCTAGCTCCCTTATTTTTTTTGAGACTATCCTGCATAAAGTATCTAGCGTGAAGATAATTTTTAGGAAAGTGGAATGGAATGTTATTTGATATATAACATCAATTAAACATGTTTACTTTTATTGTGTTGAAAAGATTTTACACAGTGTTAGAATAAAAACATACTGTGAAAGTTCAAAATGGTACTATCTTAGCAACATATTGCCAGATAGTTTTTAAAAATAGTCCCCAGAGATAGAAAAGCTTGAATATATATAATCTTTTGATGACATTGCTTTTCTTAGTCATATATGTATACTGAGCATCAAGTATTAGAATACGGAAAATACATTTAATTTCTCCATGAAACAAAAAGTATGTATTGCTACTTGGGACATTAAATGTCCAGATTGTATTGAGACAGCTCAAACCCTGATGATTTCCATTAGCCTCCTGGAAGCAGACCGAATATATAATTTCATGGGAAAATTATTTGGGATTCAGCCACTCCAGCTGTCAAGCTGTTAGAGTTTACTATCAAAATATTCAAAAGCAAAAGATAGGTATTTGCTTCAAGCTGGAAGTGTATGTTACAGAATTCTATTCAAAAGTTTCCTTTTCTATGGAAAAAGATCTTTTTTTGACAACTTAAGCACAGTATTGGAAATCAAGGTGACAAAGAATTAAATTGTAATGAATATAAGTAATATAATGTCCATCCAAATATTTATGAAAATATTTGTACTAAAATGGATCATTGGAATATATGCAAGCATTATTATATATAGGTAATGTGACATAATGTTTGAGATTTATTTTATTCATTGTTTAAAGAAAGTAATTTTGTTCAATATTGTGATATATATATATATATATTTATACGTATATAACTTTGATGGATAATTGAGCTGGTAAATTATTCTTAGCCTAGTATCTCATGTTCTTAAGTATACATTTTTGTTTTCTTAAAAATAATAACTTGCTGACCCATTTCATATATCCTAAAGTTTGATTCAACAAAAATTCTTTCTAAAATTTGTAATATTACTTATACAAATTCTAGTAAACAAGTTTTATAAAAATGGAATGAAAACCATGGTTATATACAAAGGCATGTTTATTAACATTTCTATCCTACATAAGGTCTACAAATACAGTATTTTAAAGGTAGCTAATGTTTTTCTCAATTATCTGACACAATTTCTTATTGAAGGATGAAGAAAAATTTGAAGAATAAGCTTTACTGTTCAAATATACTTTTTAGCTGATATCCAAAGAGACCCACTTCTAAGTCTTCAAGAAAGTATAATATTTAACACACTATGTCCTTATTTTATTCCAAGTTTTAATCTACATGAAAATGGCTGCCTCAAAATTTGTTCTTTTAAATATTTAATTCAAGAGGAGCTGTGTGTCAAGGCTAGAACACCACTTTGAGTGGACAAAGCCAAGTGAAAATTTAAGGCTCAGAGTTCAAGCCTCAGTACAGGCACAAAAAAAATAAAGAAAAATATATAATTCTGTGGTCTGAGGATGTGGCTTAGTGGTAGAGTGCTTGCCTCGCATGCATGAAGCCCTGGGTTCAATTCCTCAGCACCACATATATAGAAAAAGTCAGTTTTGCAAGTATTGCTTTTGTTGTTGTTTCTCTCATTTTACCCTTTGTATCTCAATTTTGGTATTCCCTTTGAATTTCCTAATTCTAATACCAGTACACACTGTTTCCCATACACTCAGATAAGATTACAGAGATAGTGTAGATACAATCACAAGAAGGTGATACAGGAACATCATCAATAGTAGAAACTACAGATACGCATGGGATGTTGAAAGTAGTTACAACTGTGATAAAGCAATCATTTCCATAAAATGCAAAACTGTTTGGTGTAAGTGAACTGAACACCTGAGGGGGGGGGGAAGCGGGAGTGGGGAGTGCGCTAATGCCTTAAAGAAAGACTTCTTAGAAGAAACAAAACTAACCAATAGACACATAAAGAAATGTGCAACATCTCTTGCCTTAAAGAAAATGGAATTTTATGCCTCTATCAGAAAGAATGACATTGCCCCATTTGTAAGAAAATGGAAGGACTTGGAAAAAATTATACTAAGTGAAGTGAGCCAGACCCAAAGAAACATGGACTCTATGGTCTCCCTTATTGGGAATAATTAGCACAGGATTAGGCAAGCCACAGCAGAGGATCACAAGAGCCCAATAGCTATACCCTTATGATCACATAAGATGATGCTAAGTGAAATGAACTCCATTTTATGGAAATGATTGTTATATCAGAGTTGTAACTACTTTCAACATCCCATGTGTATCTGTAGTTTATACTGTTGATGATGTTTTTGTATCACCTTCTTGGATTGTACCTACACTATCTCTGTAATCTTATCTGAGTATATTGGAAACCGTGTATACTGGTATTAGAATTAGGAAATTGAGAGGGAATACCAAAATTGAGAGACAAAGGGTAAATTAAGAGAAACAACAACAAAAGCAATACTTGCAAAACTGTACGGTGTAAACGAACTGAACACCTCAGGGGGGGAAAGGGGGAGGGGGGAGGGGGGTATGAGGGACAAGGTAACAAACAGTACAAGAAATGTATCCAATGCCTAACGTATGAAACTGTAACCTCTCTGTACATCAGTTTTATAATAAAAAATTAAAAAAAAAGAAAATGCAAATTAACCCAACCCTGAGATTCTGTCTCACCCCAGTTTGAATGACCCTTATTGAAAAAACAAACAACTGTAGATGCTGCTGAGGGTGCAGTCAAAAGTGAACTCTCTCTCTCTCTCTCTCTCTCTCTTTATTTCCAGTCCTGGGCCTTGGACTCAGCCTGAGCACTGTCCCTGGCTTCTTTATTTGCTCAAGGCTAGCACTCTGCCACTTGAGCCATAGCACCACTTCTGGCCATTTTCTATATATGTGGTGCTGGGGAATTGAACCCAGGGCTTCATGTATATGAGGCAAGCACTCTTGCTACCAGGCCATATTCCCAGACCCCAAAAGTGAACTCTCATACACTGTTGGTGGGATGGTTAGCTTGTTTAATTACTCTGGAAAGCAGTATGGAAGTTCCTCAAACAAGTGAACATAGAGTTACCCTAAGACCCAGAAATCCCACTCCTGGGCATTTATCCAATGGAGCACAAACAAGGCAAAGCCCCCAGCACAAGCATGTTCATTGCAGCACTTTTCACCATAGCCAAGGAATGGAAGCAGTCCAGATGCCCCTCAATGTGGTCATGAAAATGTGGTATATGTACACAATAGAATTTTATTAGCAATTCTATTAGAAATAATGCTATTGTACCATTTGTAAGGAAATAGAATGATTTGGGAAAAATTATATTAAATGAAGTAAGCTAGAGCCAGAGAAACAAAAGTTGCATGGTTCCCCTCACTTGTGGTAGATAGGCTATACTTTAAATCTCTAAGCAAAGATGTTTTGTGGTATGCAAGTGGTTACAAATGAATAAACTGAAATATGATAAACTCTATAGAGATCTCAAATAGCATGATGTTTTAGAAAGACTAGGTCAAGGCCCAACAGAATTCACACCAGGAATTGGTACATGCAAGAGGGAAACTGGGATCAACGGGAGAGGAATAGACAAAGTGAAGGGGGTCAGGGGGAGAAAATGTAGTTAAGAATTCATTTTATGTGCCATAAGATTAAGAAAAATAAGGGTAGAGGTGAGTTGAAAGAGAGAATATTGAAGGAGGTGATACTAATCAAGACGCATTGTGTTGACAAACTGCTGTTAAATATCACCTCATTTCTACAACTACTTAAAGAAAAATTTTAAAATAATTAAAAAGCAAGTAAAGCCAATTTTGTCACTTCTCTCATGTTTCCCCCTACTGTTGGAAAATAATTTATATTTTCTTTAAAATTAGGCTTTGCAATAAAACATTTCTCATTTTTGTCTCATAACATTGACCTTCATTATTAGCATGTCTCTTCCAGAAGGAAAGAAATCCCTAAGTGTGTTTATCAATTGCTCCAGGAGTCATGACTACACCCTACTGTATTTCAACTATCTAAAGTTTGCCAGTAAGCAGTATGATCACCTAGTTAGATCTTATAACAGCATAACAAGGTTTAATATAGGATAAAATGCATTACATGTACATATATGTATATATTCATATATACGTACATATGTATATGCATATATACACATGTATGTACATGTATATACGTATATGCATACATACACACATATGTACGTACATATATGTATATACACATGTATGCGTATGCATATGTATGTATATGTACGTATATACGTACATGTATATATACATATGTACATGTATATATACATATGTATACATGTACGTATATACGTACATATATGTATATGTATATATGTATGAGAACTATAATAACAATTGAAATAGGAAGCATATCCATTTCCAAGTTTTCCTTTGGCCTTTTTAATGTATCTTGTCCACTCTCTTTCAAACCATTCCCTCCACATTGCTCTGATTATTAGGAAATTGGTAACATGCTTTCATTAAAACTGATTGGTTTATATTTTATAGAACTTTAAATATGGATTTATACAGTGGCCGCCTTCACTAGATATTTTTTCAACTCAGGATAATTATTTGGAAATGTGTGTATCTTGTTACAGCTATCAGTAATTCAATATTTTTTAGGATTAATGATATTCCACACTATAATGCATTTGCACACTTACCTATTGATGGAAAATTGGGTTGTTTGAAATTCTGGGCTATTAAGTTTTAGGCTGTTAAGCACAAGTTTATGCATTTTACTCATTTAGCCATGTCAAGACGCGTGCTTTTATATGATTATAAATTCACTGATCTCCTGATAAATAGAATAATGGCTACATCACATGATGATTTGTGTGTTTAATTTTTTTTTTTAACAAATTGCCAAACTAGTTTTCAAAGTACTTGCAGCGAGTACATTCCTGTGAGCAACTCATGATAATTTTAGATTTTTTACATTCTCTACAATTTTTAGTGGTTTTTATCTTTTGATTACAGACATTATGGTAGATATTGATATAGATTTATTTAATCAGGACTTAATATATATTTCTCTAGTAAACAATAATATTAAATAATGTTTATAGGCATAATAGCTGCTGTGTATCTTCTTTCATCCAATGTCACTTCAAATAATTTCTTCATTGTTTACTCAGATTTTTTGCCTTATGTTAACATGATAAGATTTCTTTACATGTTCCTTTAAGTCCTTTATCAAAGACATGTTTTTCCAATATTGTCTGTCAGAGTTTGAGTTGTCCATTTCCATCATGGCAGTTTGAAGAACAAAAGTTTATGTACTTGTAATTATTTAATTATTTGCAATGTGGATTTGCAATCACTTGATAAGTTTTGTAGAAAAAAGAACATTTGTTTCCATTAAATATTAAGTACAAAAAGTAAGTTGTTTATAAATATAAAAATTTATTATGTATTACTAATGCTGCTCCAATGAGCTATATGGTCAAATTTTCACCAGAATCAAGTGCATTGATGACTGTGGGCTTCAAATAAAATTTGAAATTGAAGAGTACAAATTTTACACTTTCTTCCACTTTTTCAATGTTTCCTTGCCTGACCTTAGTCTCTGACAAATCAGATTGTCAATGTCTATAAAAGTCTTTCTGTAATTTTGGTAGATTGTATTGAAATTATAAATGAATTTGTAACGAATTGTCATTTCACAAACACGAAAGATCTCTTCATTTGTCTAGATTACCTTTAATCTTCTGCAGAAAGTTTCCAGTTGTTCAGTATAAACTTAATCACATTATTATTAAAATATTTTAAAGATATAATTGCTTTAAAGTTGTTTAATGTTAATACAGAAAGTATATTGATTTCTTTGTGTTGTTATCTTGTTTTCTATGTTTCTGTAAGTGCTTTATTCTATTCTGCTGATTCCTGAAGGGAGTTCTTTGTGCCACTAATAAATTATTTCTGTACTGTATCCCACCCTCACTTTTCCAGAATCCTTTAATCACCTCTATTTATTTTTCTGGGTCAATTATACTGTTTTAATGCTCTTATCTGTTCTTTAACATCAGAAGCATCATTTAATGACTATTTTTTCATTCTTTTCCTGTTTCTCGGTGTGTCTATTAATGTTTTTTGTCTATATCACATGTCAGATACTATAAACTTTACTTAAATGAGGGATAAATATGAATGTATTTGAGCTTTGATCTGGGAAATTATTTAAAAAGACATGGATCTTAGTTTCAGTATTACTGACATGTAAATGAATTCTAATTTCAGATGAAATATCTTAAGTATTTAATATCATTTAGTTCATCTATACCAACCTTATAAATAATGTGTTTTTCCGGTTTTACTGGTGATATTAAATACATACAATGTATTGATTACCTTGGCTTGATTACCTTGGCTTGATAGTAAATTTTGAAATTGAAGTCTCCAGCTCTCTTCCACAAAATTGTGTACTTGCATCTCTGTTACATTTCTGACAAATGTGAGTGCCTGGCACAGTAGCCTCACTGGTTCTTTCCCAGGGCTTCAAATTCTTTTCTCCAGTTTTTCACATTGATTAGCTGACCAGAACTGTACTAAGTCCTCAGGGCAGTGCCTTTGAATCTGCCTAGTTCTTTCTTTATGCTCATATTCCAGAACTCTTCCCTGTGGTCCTTACCATTGTGTTCTCAGTCTGCCTGTTTGGGAAATTCTCTGTGCCCATGTAGGCTCCTCCCATTGCTGTGGCTTCAAACTTCTGTGAAGACACTAAACTGGGGCTCTATAGGCCTCATATATTGTTTCCTTCAGGATTCTGTCCTTTGTGGCCTAACATATTATGTCAGGTGAAAGTGCTCTGCATGTATTTGTGTTGGTTTTTTTTTTTTTTTGGTTTCATGCAGAAGGTCAAATTCAGTTCTTTCTACCTCATCATGACAGAAGAATGGAAATCCCTTGCTAGGTTGTGTTTTTAAAGGAAGAACAAAACCATTATTAAGTTGCACAAGTTTACATCAAGGAAGAAGACAGCTACCACCATTGTGGCCCGGATGTGAGGTTAGAAAGTAAAGTGTGATTCCCCCATTAAATTTGATACCAATGAACAGAAACAAAATCAGCAGAGCAGCAGATGGCATTGTTTGCAGCTCTGGGAGAGACTCGAGGCTCATCGTCACCATCTGCCTGCACAGCATTTTCTCAAACTTAGTATTTAGCATAGTTTATTGCTACTAAGCTTATGAGCATTATGAGACAGTTTACCAACTTCCAGCATTCTACCATGCTTTAATTAAAAGAAATATGCATCATGCACTGGATGGGTACAGAAACTATGTAAAATATAAGTAAAACTACCCATTACTCTTTTTAACAGTTCTGCTGTTCCAGTTCAATACATTTTTTAAACGACAACAACAAAGAAGATACATCCAATAACTTATGCCTTTAAGAGGTCATGGGAATCCATCACCGGGCCATGTGCAAATAAATCCTTCCATAAATCCTGAACATCTTTATTAAAATTGACTCATAGTTCGTGAAGATCTTATGATTGCAGTTCATGTTGATGGTACCAGTGATACCTGTTCAATAAATTTCAGAGCATGTGTTGTCTGAAAGTATCCTAGTAACACAAACTGAACTTTCACTGTAAAAGAAATTTGGTAGGGTATGATAATAATGTGCCATTAATTTGCCCTCAGTTACATTAGTGCATCTAAAGCAACAGATGTCTTCCATGATTTCTATAATTCTATTCACTAGTCAAACAGGCAGCCTTATATTTTATACTTACAAGTTTAAGTGACTCCATGTGGGGTGGAACTGTGTGGCTTCCATTTTGACTAGCTATAACCTACAAAAACCTGGGGCTTTTTATGCCAAAAAAGCAATGCAAGTATTTTAGGAGGTGTTAATGGCTGACAGCTGATTTTCCACTTTGTGGTTAAACTCCTCATTGATGGAATAATGTGAGCAAAACTCCTACTTTTCTAAAAGAAGGTCAACTAGTCTATGATGAGTCTTCATTCACCCATGGCAAGTACAGTTGTATAAATTGGCACCGAAGTCAATATAAATACAAAGTGTAGTCACTAACATTTCTTACCAGAACTTGATAACCATGGAGATAATCTGGTATCCATATTTTGTTTTACATTTTTTGTACAAAAGCATAAAAAAGTCAAGGCTTTGGTGGCGCATGCCTATGGCCCTAGTGACTTGAAAGGCTGAGAAGGAAAGGGTCATGGATCAAGGCCATTCCATGCAGAAAACCTTGATTCCCTTCTCAATCCACAGCTAAGAACAGTGAATAAGTCTGTCATCCCAGGCTACATGGTAGAAAAAGGTTGAGAAGCTTGTAATTCTAGAACAACCCAGACAGTTGTGACTTCATCTGCACATTGGAAAGCTGGATATAGAAGCATACAACTGTGGCCCAATAAATAAATAAATAGATAAAGTAAGTACATCACCGCTCAGGGAGGAGCCCAGGAAATATTCCTGAAAGTAACCTGTGAAACATAACTGGAGAAATGGCTCAGTGGAATAGTGCCATCCTGGCAAGTATGAGACCTAAGTTGAAATGCTAGTATCACAAATATATTCTATCAAAGGGCTTCAAAACCCTAAAAATAGATGTTGAGAGTTCTAGAAACAGTGGATTAGCCACAAAGCCGTTTTTCCTCACTGTGGTTGTTCAGGTTAACATCTGTCAGACTTTGCACATGTAGACTTTCCTATTTGCTTAGGTTTCACAAGACATGCATGAAAAATTTTGAAAGAGTAACAGAAAAATTTAAGCTTATTGGAGTTGAGAACCAAACAAGGATCAAATAGGCTTCTACCTCCAAATGTAAGAAGTGAGGCTCCGATATACATTAGAAATTCCTAGTAAAAGAAAACAATAAAACTTCAAAGGAAGCTGCATGAGATTCACTCACATTCCCCCTTTCTCTCTCTCCATTTTTATTAGCTGGTTTTTGCTTATATATTAGAAAATATTTATACTTTCTTATGTTACCAAAGCTCAGTGAAAATAAAGTCCTATCCTAGAATTATTTATTGAGATCTATGAAAACATACAGCTTTTTCCTGCTTATGTGTAGCAGAGACATGCTGAAAATAAAGTGCAGTTCTGGACTATCAGAGACTAGTAAGTTAGCAGTGAGTACTAGCCTCAGACAAAAGTATAAAACATAAGTAGAATTCTCTTGATTAAATCCCTAGGGCAAATATGAACCGAAATACTATATGTATCCACTGAAGATATTTTTGAGAAGGTTGGGACAGATGTAGAAGAGAAGCCCATAAAGATTGTTTGATGAATAAATATTTAAATGTTTAATTTTCTTCGATTGACTTTACTTTTCAGGGACCAATCAGTTCTCTTTTTTTTGTTTTTTTTTTTGTTTGTTTGTTTTTTGGCCAGTCCTGGGCCTTGGACTCAGGGCCTAAGCACTGTCCCTGGCTTCTTCCCGCTCAAGGCTAGCACTCTGCCACTTGAGCCACAGCGCCGCTTCTGGCCGTTTTCTGTATATGTGGTGCTGGGGAATCGAACCTAGGGCCTCGTATATCCGAGGCAGGCACTCTTGCCACTAGGCTATATCTCCAGCCCCCAATCAGTTCTCTTGATTTTGAGTTAGATCTGATTTTGGCCTCAATAGCAATTCCTTAATTATCTCAGTCTTTGTTCACAGTGTGTTGAAAATCTGATTGTTCTGGCCAGGCACTTCTGGCTCATGCCTGTACTCGTAGTTATTCAGGACACTGTGGTCTGAGGATTGCAGCTCAAAGCCAGCTCAGGAGGAAAGTTTCTGGGACTCTTTAATTAACCGCCAGAAAGCCAGAAATGAAACAGTTGTGCAATCAGTAGAGCATTAGCCTTGAGGACTAAAGTACAGGGACAGTACCCAAGTACACACACCAAACAAACTGCTGGTTAAACTAGGTGTTTTCTATATCCTGGAAATTGTTGCTACAGTGGTAGTGTGCTGCAAGGGAAGAATGAATATGTTAACTTGTGTGGTACAGAAAGCCAAAGGTAATGTGGGTAAGGTCAGAATTACCATTGTTTTCAGGCAACTAGACTAATAATTTAGAACTATATATTTATCATAGGTTTTGGGTTCCATGTGGAAAAATGATGCTTATATAACACCTTTCTATGTGTTCATACATTTTCTACATGTGTGTTAGATCTATATCTCAGTAGTTGCTTCTCAGTGATTAGATATATACATAGTTTTCTCCTTTATTTAATTTTGAATGAATATTAATCTTGGCCTTTGTACAATTGTTATAAATACATAAGATAAGGAAGACTGGTTATAAGAAAAATAGCTTGTTTTAGACAAAAGGCAATCTTGTTATCTAATTTAGAGAAAACAATTTGTGTTTTCTACATAAAGCAATCAGGCTCTTGGCTACTCTACTAAGTAATGCAATAGCTTATTTTTAAAAATATGAATTAGGAATTTTCATTTGCTTCCAGTGCAAAATCAGCACAAGTCTTCCCTTAAATACATACTTAAAATATTTTGCACACTTGCTGTAAATCTCAGAAGAAATGCCTAAAGGAAATGTAAGACCATTTCAGTTAAGTCAACCTAAAAATATTCATTCTTTGTAAAGTAATATTTATGATTTATTTCATTTCTTCTTCCATATAATAACCTTTAAGAAGCCATGATAATCCATTTTTCTGGTGATTTTAATTCCGATAGTCAATCTGCTCCCATTATTTTAGATGTAATGTAGGTATTTGCATATTGCTATTCCTGCTCTCATACATATGAAGACATAAATGTGTAATAATAACATACATTCCTTGCTTTTGTGTCACCAAAGAATTCTGTGTGTTTGAATAAATACCTTTTATGTGCAACATAGATAAAGTAAACATTTTCTTAAAGACATTTGTGCAAATTTTGACCTCTGAATTTCTGAGGAATAAATGAGTTGGTTATGTCTGCAAGTCACTTTTTGCTGTTTTGCTGTTTGCAATATAAAGATTATATTCAAACAGAGAAGAAAGTAGTATTACATAAACTACAAGCAGTAGAGGAAATGAATAGCTAAATGCAATATAAACCAGTATTTCTAATCTAGGCATTTATTTTATTCAAGCATATAGAGACCATAAATACAGAAGTCTTCAGCAGATATCAAATTTTTATTTACCCTTACAAATAAGTAACTCAATGCATAATATGGACTCATGGCCATAAAGAAATTTAAGAATACTAAAAATAATGGCATACCAATTCATGCTTTTAACTTTGTAACAGAGATGCAGAAAGGTATAATGGTTGACATAACAGATTACAACAAAGGGTGGAAAGAAACAGGGACAGAGAATACTACTCTGCTGAGAGAGAAGTTTTGACACTTATTACCTTGTTGCATATGTCTTTGTAGTTCCTTTCTAGGCTCTTCAGGTATACTCATTTGTAAAAATTCTACTGTGGAAAGAGATGGATAACCTGTTGTGAATTAGTCAATTAATTTCATGTTTTACCATCATCAAAAATTTGTGAAAATCTCTTAATTCATGTGATATGGAACTATATGGTCATATTTGCTTAGTCTTTAGGTTTTAATCCTTGAATAGTTAATGAGACAGGAAATAGAACATCAAAGTGATGATACATGTTTCTCTCTCTTTCTCATAACACATAATGCAAACACATATAGCTAAGTAATAAAATCTATTGAATAAAACTATATTAAAGCTACATTTTAGCTAAAATACTAGTATATCAATTTTAGATTTTACCTAGAATTTATTATAATTAGCAAGTTAATTGATAATTAAATATCATATATAATATTTTACAAAGATATGTATGTTTGTGTTTGAATATGAGATTATCAATGTATTGTTTCCATTGCTCAAAAGATAAAATCGTACAAATTAAATCTGTAAGTTTTATTCTGAGTAATCCAAACAAAAGTAATCATGTAACTGCTGAAATCTACAGTTTATCTCTGACATTGTGTTTCAAATGTGAATTATTTCTCAGTGTTTTGAAGTTATGGTCTAGATCATATCCTCATTGAAATTTTCTTCTCCGATTAAAAGTGCATGTGTGTATGTTTGTTTGTATGTATGTATGTATGTATGTATCTATCTATCTATCTATCTATCTATCTATCTATCTATCTATCTATGTATCTATCTATGTATGTATGTATCTATCTATCTATCTATCTATCTATCTATCAACCTATACCTCCATCAGAAAGAATGACACTGTGCCATTCGTAAGGAAATGGAAAGACCTGGAAAAAAATTATAATAAGTGAAGCAAGCCAGGCCAAAAGAAACACAGGTTGTGTGGTTTCCCTTATTTGTAATAACTAGAATATGTCTATGATATTTTTAGCAGGCAATCACAATAGCCCAATCGCTAAGTACATAGGACCGTATATAATGAAGCATATCAAAATGAACTTCAGGAATTGGAAACAAGAGGTTTTTTTTTATGTCCTGTATGCAGTTATTTCTATTTTGTCTTTCTGCTTTAGTTTTCTGTACCTTTTGTCTTGTACATACGAATATCTGATCTGTGGAAGGGAAAGGTAATCACAGACACAGCAGGACAAAGGATGAACCAATCCATCAGTGATACTCACTAAACACTATGTAGGAAATGTACTACTTTGAGGGGAGGGGGGTGGGGAGGAGTAAGGGAGAAAATGAAGGAGGAGGTAACAATGTTTAAAAAGAAATGCACTCATTACCTTACTTATGTAGCTTTAATCCTCTTGTACATTACCTTTATAATAAATTTTTAAAAGATACTGAAAAATTATAGAATCTGAGCTTGTCTGGTGAACTTATTTATTAGCTGAATAATGGCAATTAACTTTACAAACAAATTGTATTGCAATTTTGTTCTGAGATTCAAATAGCTTCTGTTCTTCATGTACGTGTAAGAATATTTTGGGGACTATGACTGAGACTTACCCTACCTTTTGTTTGAAAACCTATCCCTCCAATGAGTTTTATATAGAGGATATAATACAATCAGTATTTTCCTCATATGTTTTTAGTTTAGGAACTGTGATATCAGGCTCATTTCTTTTAGTAAAAGAACTTTTCCCAAATGATATGACTAGAAAATGCAAAAGAATAATGCAAAAAGCATAAAACTTAAATGTTACAATGAGTGTGTTCCTATTCCATTTAATTATCAGTGAAGAGAAACATACATTTCAATGACATTTTCTATTGTTTCTTAATATCTCCTGAAGAAATTAAATGCCATTTATAACTTTTCAGCTTTCACAAAATGCTATATACTCAATACTTATATTAGTTTCTCTCTTGTTTATTCATCCAGTACAATTACTGAACGCTTTATCTTGGCTAGGCACACTGCCTTAATCCATTTTCACATAATAGCATGTTAAGTTCCATGGTAGGAATTTTCAAAGGATGGAACAGAAGGCAGAAAGAAAATTTAATTTAATTTGATATACTAGCAATAGTTTTCTAGATGAAAAGTGGCTAGTCTTCTCCCAATGAATGAATATGCTACCTTGGTAGAATAAGAATTGGAAATTAGGAAAGACAAGCCAAAGATATCAAAACTGGCAAGAGTTTAGCCTGAGCTTCTACTCATTCCCTGAGAGAAGAGATGAGAGCCCTGAGGAAAGCTTGTACTAGGGATTGAAATGTGATGTAGCAATGTTAGGGATTTCTTGATGCAAAATAAACAAGACTTGGCAAAACAGCTTTTTCCTCTTTCAAGGAGTATCAGAATTTCTAGCATAGCATTAGTTCCTTCATTGAGGCCTTGTTTTTCATATATATTGCAGAGGCCAGATTTTACCTCTAATTCCATTACAGAATTGTGTAGTTTCATTACAAAATCAGAAAAGGCTACAAGACATCAACTCTACTTCTGCTGCTGCCATGTTCCCCTGGAGTGATGGGAAACTGTCTCTCTCCATGTTCCTCAATGATTTTAGGCTGAATTTTCCCAGAAGCAAATCTTTCAATATCGCAGCAATAATCTATTTGGATTGTAGATAATTTAGAACTGTTTTCCAGGAATTTTTACTAGGAATCCAAACTAAAATAAATACGACAAATAGGAAAAAAAGTTTGAAAGCATTTACATTTCCAGTTTTCACTGGAAATTATTCAAATGGAGTTTTAAGGGTTCACAGAGGTTCTGTTAGGCACACCCAGTGAGGAACTTGGCAGCAAGCCTTCTACCAGTCCGTAATAAGGATTTTTCTCAGTATTTGTACTGAGAACTATGTGGCACATATACACAATGGAACTCTATGCTTCTATCAGAAGGATTGACACTGCCCCATTCGTAAGGAAATGGAAGGACTTGAAAAAAATCCCATTAAGGGAAGTGACCCAGACCCAAAGAAACATAAACCCTATGGTATCCCTCATTGGGAATAGCTAGTACATGATAAGGCTAGTCGTGGTAGAAGATCAAAATATCCCAATAGCTGCACCCACATGATCACATAAAATAATTCCAAGTGAAATGAACTCCACATTACACAAACAAGAGTTATACCACTGTTGTATTATTATCAAAATGCCATTTGAAACTGTACCTTTTGTATATTTTTGTCTTTTTTTCTTGTCTGTTTGTTTGATTGTTTTGTCTAGTTTTGTTTCTCTTTTTTTTGTTTTTTGTGGGTTTTTTGAATAATTATTTATTGCCAAAGTGATGTACAGCAGGGTTACAGTTTCATATGTAAGGCAGTGGGTACATTTCTTGTACAATTTGTTATCTCCTCCCTCATTTCACCCACACTCCCCCTTTCCCTCTCCCCCCATGAGTTTTTCTGTTGATGATCCTCTTATATCCCCTGCCTGTGGTTGCCCCTCTGCTATCACTGTATCTCATCTGAGTACCCTGGATACTGTATATACTTATATTAGAACTAGGGAAGGGAAAGGTAATCAAAATCAAGAGACAAAGGAAAAATGACTCCAAAAGCAATAGTTACAAAATCATTTGGTATAAACCAACAGTTTTGTTTCTCTTGTATTCCCTTCCTGTGATTGTACCCCTGTTACCACTATATCTTATTTTAATACCCTGGATACTGTTTATACAGGTACTAGAACTGGGGAAGGGAAAGGGAATACCAAATTTGAGAGTCAAAGGACAAAAAGACAAACAATTCTGAAAGCAATACTTACAAAACAAATTTGGTGTAAATCAACTGCACAACTCTTGTGGGAAGAGGGAAAGGGGAAGGGGGAAATAAGGGAGGAGGTAACAAATTGAACAAGAAATGTACTCACTGCCTTACATATGAGTCTGTAACCCCTCTGTACCACACTTTGAAAATAAAGAAAAAAAGTTTAATAAAAACTCTTATAACTTTAAATTGGCACATGTGTGCTCATGGAGATGACTCTTCAGTCTACTTGGCAAGAAAGCACATGGGAAAAGAGAGTCCAGAGCTCTCAAATGGAGTTTGGATGTGCATAGAAATGGCATGTGCTATGGTGGGTTGAGTGTAGCCTTAACCTTAACTTCAAGAGTACATATATACCACTCTTGCTATCCTCTGGCACTATGTTCTTTTTTGTTCGATTGATTGTTATTTTTGTCACTCCTGGGGCTTGAAATCAGGCTCCGGGCAAAATTCCTCAGCTTTTGCATTCAAGGCTAGCACTCTACTACTTGAACTATGGTTCCACTTCTAGCTTTTGTTAGTAAATTGGAGGGAAAAAAAAGTTTTGTGAACTTTCCTGCTTGAACTGGCTTCAAACTTTTGTCCTTAGATTTCAACCTGCTAGGTACCTAGCATTACAAGTTTGGACCATTGGCACCTCGCGGAAATCCTATTATTTTTTCAAGTCTACTAAAAGTACCACTGACTGCAATTCAAACGACAATTTCTAAGAAAGGAGTCTGTTAGAGCCAGCATTTGTCAATTTATGACTTAGGGAAATGGGTTGTTAAGAAAAGAAAACATCTCCATCATGCTACATTGTCTTAGCTTGGAAGAAGCAGTTCACAGCTAAGGAACCACTGAAGAAAAGAACATTTTTCCTTGTGTGTATTTTTGTTTTACATTCAATATGACAAAGAAGCTAATGTAAAACTGGACACAATGTTCAGGTATATTACTATTCATGAAGAAAACTCACCACTCACTGTGGTTTTTCTAGGTTGATACTAGATTGCAGATCATATTTTAGCATTTGACATAGGCCTATGAGAAGAGTAAGGAAATGAGTTGGTATGATATAGGGGTTTGGGGAAAGAACTGGGGTAAAGGGCAACAATGGAGGTTCAATGAATATGCAGTTCCACCAGAACCCGAGTCACAACTGTAATGTTAGTAAGAACACTTGACAGTCCTATCAACCAAAGCTTCATCTCAGTGTACATGGCATTCTGCCCTAGTCTCCTTTACATACTATGTAATGGATTAAGAGCAGAATTGGTAGATCCAAGTGATAATCTTGGTGGCAGAAATATTTGTTATATTCTTCTTCCCGAGTTGGAATTGATGAAGTTCTTGATCAAATTAAAGCAATAGCAGGAGGAGCGTCAACAGCGGCACCATGGTAGCTCAACAGAAGAACCTTGAAGGCTATGTGGGATTTGCCAATCTCCCAAATCAAGTATATAGAAAATCAGTGAAAAGAGGGTTTGAATTCACACTTATGGTAGTAGGTGAATCTGGACTGGGAAAGTCAACATTAATCAACTCATTATTTCTCACAGATTTGTATTCTCCAGAGTACCCAGGGCCTTCCCATAGAATAAAAAAGACTGTACAGGTGGAACAATCCAAAGTTTTAATCAAAGAAGGTGGTGTTCAGTTGCTGCTCACCATAGTTGATACTCCAGGCTTTGGCGATGCAGTGGATAATAGTAATTGCTGGCAGCCTGTTATCGACTACATCGATAGTAAATTTGAGGATTACCTAAATGCAGAATCCCGGGTGAACAGGCGGCAGATGCCTGCTAACAGAGTGCAGTGCTGCTTATACTTCATCGCTCCCTCAGGACACGGACTTAAACCATTGGATATTGAGTTTATGAAACTTTTGCATGAAAAAGTGAATATCATCCCACTAATTGCCAAAGCAGACATGCTCACACCAGAGGAATGTCAGCAGTTTAAAAAACAGATAATAAAAGAAATCCAAGAACATAAAATTAAAATATATGAATTTCCAGAAACAGACGATGAAGAAGAAAATAAGCTGGTTAAAAAGATTAAGGACCGTTTACCTCTCGCTGTAGTACGTAGTAACACGATCATTGAAGTTAATGGCAAGAAGGTCAGAGGAAGGCAATATCCTTGGGGTGTAGCTGAAGTTGAAAATGGTGAACATTGTGATTTTACAATTCTAAGGAATATGTTGATAAGAACACACATGCAAGACTTAAAAGATGTCACTAATAACGTACACTATGAGAACTACCGAAGCAGAAAGCTGGCGGCTGTGACTTACAATGGAGTGGATAACAACTAAAGGACAACTTACCAAAAGCCCGCTGGCACAAATGGAGGAGGAAAGAAGGGAGCATGTAGCCAAGATGAAGAAAATGGAGATGGAGATGGAGCAGGTGTTTGAGATGAAGGTCAAGGAGAAGGTCCAGAAACTGAAGGACTCTGAGGCTGAGCTCCAGCGGCGCCATGAGCAGATGAAAAAGAATTTGGAAGCCCAGCACAAAGAATTAGAGGAAAAACGGCGTCAGTTTGAGGAGAAGAAAGCCAACTGGGAAGCTCAGCAACGCATCTTAGAACAACAGAACTCTTCACGAACCTTGGAAAAGAACAAGAAGAAAGGGAAGATCTTTTAAACTCTCCATTGACCACCAGTTACGTATTAGTTGCCAATATGCCAGCTTGGACATCAGTGCTTGTTGGATCCATTTGACCAATTTGCACCAATTTTATCCATAATGATGGATTTAACAGCATGACAAATACTCTTTTTTTGTTGTTGTTTTCAATGGAGATTAAGATGCCTTGAATTGTCTAGGGTGTTCTGTACTTAGAAAGTAACAGCTCTAAGTACCTTTCTACGTTTTCTTTTTTATTATTATTATTAAACAGATGTCTTCAGTTTAATGCAAGAGAACATTTTACTGTTGTACAATCATGTTCTGGAGGTTTGATTGTTTACAGGATATTCCAAAATAAAGAACTCTGGAAGGTTTTCATTGAGGATAAATTGCCATACTATGATGCAGACTATGCCTCTCTATGATAATTATAATATAGAGGTTCCATTCAGTGTAGCCTATACAATAATGTAATTTAGTCTAACACAGTTGACCCTATTTTTGACACTTCCATTGTTTGAAAATACACATGGAAAAAAGAACATATATGCTTACAGTGCACCTAGAGCTTTTTATAACAACCTTTTGTTTGTTTGTTTTGGATTCTTTACGTATATGTTATTCTCATTTAGTACCCTCTTTAGCCAGAATCTCATTACTGCTTCATTTTTGTAATACCATTTAATTTAGATATTTTCCATATATTGGCCCTGCTAAAATAGAATATAGCATCTTTCATATGGTAGGAACCAACAAGGAAACTTTCCTTTAACTCCCTTTTTACACTTTATGGTAAGTAGCAGGGAGGAAATGCATTTATAGGTCATTTCTAGGCAAATTGTGGAGCTAACAACAAGCCTGCTTCTACCTCTATGCAGTCTCTTATTTTACTAGAAATGGGAATCATGGCCTCTTGAGAGAGAAAAAAAGTCACCACTCTGCATTTAGCTGTATCCATATATTGCATTTCTGTATTTTTTGTTTGTATTGTAAAAAATTCACATAATAAACAATGTTGTGATGTAAAAAAAATTTAAAAAAATAAAGCAATAGCAGCAACAGACAAAGGCCTAATATATTTGTCATCTACAGAGAGTTCAAGAAACTAACCCCCCAAACCCCGTAAACCAATTATTAAATGGGCAAAGGAGCTAAAGAGAGACTTCACAGGAGAAGAAATAAAAATGGCAAAGAAAATATGAGGAAATGTTCAACATCTCTGGCAGTAAAGGAAATGCAAATAAAAACAACCCTGAGACACCAACTCACTGCAGTTAGAATGGCCTATACTCTGAACTCAGACAACAACAAATGCTGGAAGGGATGCAGGGAAAGAGGAACCCTTCTCCACTGTTGGTGGGGATGCAAACTAGTACAACTTTGGAGAACAATGTGATTCCTCAAAGAGCTCAGCATAGACATACCCTATGACCCAGCCATACCACTCCTAGGCATCTATCCTGAACAACAGGTCTCAGGATACCATAAAGACATCTGCACATCCATGTTATCACTGCACAATTCACAATAGCTAAAATATGGAAACAACCCAGATGCCCCACTACAGATGAATGGATCAAAAATATATCTGTACACAATGGAATATTATATAGCGATTAGAATGATAACATATTGGTATTCTCAGGGAAATGGTCAGAGCTTGAACAAATAATGTTGAGTGAGACAAGCCGAGAACACAGAAAACAAAGGCGCATGGTCTCCTTGATATATGACTGTTGGGGGGGGGGGGGGGCGGGTAGTAGAGACCAGGTCTGCAAAATAACAAACTTCTTTTCAAGTGGTATTTCCACATGTTTGGGTCAGCAACTTTACATTATGTACCTAAAACCAAACAACTAATAAACAAACATAAAAAAGTCTAGGACCTATCAGAGGATCACAATAGCTCAACAGCTATGTACAAATGATTATATGAGGATAAGCAAAAAGAACCCCAACAGAAGGACACAGGAGGATTCTATTGTTGTCATTACATTTAATGTTCTAATTGAATTTCCTTTGGTGTATCCCATGTGGTTACTGTATATGATTTTGGTAGACTGGATATTGTACATATGCTTACCTGAACTATGGAAGGGAAAGAAAAATGAGGAAAAGTGTAACAAATATGAAAAGACATGTACTCACTACTTTATTATGTAACTGTACCCCCTCTGCACATCACCTTGTCAATAAAATTTAATGAAAAAATTAAAGCAATAATTTGAAGCCTCAGTTTCTCCAGTTATGAGTTTTCCAAAGAAACAGGACTTAATAATCCTCATAACACTGTGTCTGAGGAGTCATCTTTTTTATTGTATTTTTATTATAGAGACTTACTTTTAATAAGTTCAAATTCAAGACAATTGTGACCTTACCTAACATTTATTTTTTAAATAAGCTATTGTGCATTGTGGAATTTGAGAAGACATTGCAGAAATGGTAACAACCCTAATCTAGTTTTAATTATTTTTGACAGAAAGAAAAAATGAGGACTAGATTTATTTTCATTTTTTTTCTGTTGGAACAGCACATGTACAGTCTTGGTAAGGGCAATTTTAAAGGGTTTTGCTTTTCTTTAGAAATATCAAGATCTGCTACTTTTATATTTTATTTTCATGTTTCTAGGGTTTGCAAAGAACTTTAATGTTCAGGCTTTGGTTTCACAGGATTAAATATTAAACAATATCACTAACTAGATATGGTACATTTACTTTCCAAGTAATTGGATTGTGGATGAACCTGCTGCTACTGTTCATTAGTCTGTAACTTCATAAGAGTCTTAACTCTATTCTCCTTTCATAGCAGTGCAATTTGGAAACTTTCCATTGAGCTGAGAGCAGCTGAAAATAGTTGGATATGGCCTTACATTGCCTTTGGGATGAAGGTATCATGTTCATCAAGAAAGGTGTCATGTCATTAGTATAAAGTCACAATCAAAGCATGCCAAATCATTAGAAATTCCTCAACTAAACATGCATACTGTTATTAGCAGTTTAATACAAAGTTTTACTTTCATCTATCAATTAGTTTTTTATCTTATTGTTAAAGTAAAACATGTTTACTAAAGGAGATGGAATCAATGGAAGAAAATCAGGAATTGCCTACCATTCTTCTCTTCAGAAATCATCATCACAGATATTTTCTTAGACTTCTGTGAATTTGATGTGATCATTATGATTTTGTAAATATAAAATCCATTCTATTTTCCTTTTAACATTCTATTTTCCTTTTAACATTCTATTGCAGTATCCTGAATTATTTTGATGTATTTCATTGCTATATATATTTAACATTTTCATATATTTTTTAATTCCATAGAAATAAATTCTGTAATGGCTGTCTTCTCTTTTGTTTTATGGAAGCATGAGGATATAATCATTCATTGCAGGCCATTAGGATGGCATCCAAATGTTTGCTGCCATAAATAATAGCATGATAAAAATCTCAGTACATAAATCTTTGTCCTCATTTCTGATAATTTCTTTAGCAGAGATTATCAGAAATGCAATTGCTGGGTCAGTGAAATGAATATGCTTAAAATCTTTGATATCTTCCCAAACTTACTTTCAAAAATGACTTTATTATTTATATATTCATAATGAGTTTATAAGTGACTTTTCTCATTAGATCTGATCAGATTTGAATGCTAAAAATGTTTTAATTTATTGTACAATAGTGGTCTAATTTTTGGTGACATTTATATAATCACTATGCTGAATCATGTATAATAATATGAATTTTATTAAATTTATTGATGATATTGATATTCCCTTAAGACACATGATATACAATGGACTACGCTCCTTTATTGCAAATGTGTATACATATAGAAATTAATGGACAAAGATGATGGCCAATGAAATAAAATCAAACCATAGTGAATTATATTAATGACAGCTTCTCTCTCTCTCTCTCTCTCTCTCTCTCTCTTTCTTTCTTTCAGTAAATATTGCCTATCAAGTACTTGGTACTGTTGTGCATGCTATGAATAGCCAACAAACATAATTACCAGTTCTTTACTCTCTTATATTCTAAAGAAGAATGCATATAGTAATATAATATCTAGTGGTTGGAATTTGTAATTTCAATCCATTTTATGATAGTCATTAATAGATTTCCTGATATGTGAAGATTTGCAAAATGATCTTGCAGTCATTTAGGGTGTCAGTATGGTTCTTGAATTTAAACCTGGGTGGTTAGATTCAAGTGCACAATTAATGTAATGGGCTTACATTTGGATCTCTTAAGCATTTTTCTACTTCCTAAACTTGATGCAATTAAGAATGCATGATATTATTTTTAAGATAAGTCATGTGGGTGAAAGTTATGTGACATCTTTAGAAAAAAAGTAAAGCACCATGAAACAAAAAATAATCTACACATATATTTACTTTACTAGGAAACAAATATTGGAAATACATGAAAAATGTTTTACTTAAACACTAATCTGAAATATTAAACAAATCTGTAAAATAACTCAAACAAATCTGAGTATATCATTGAATTTTTCCCAGTATCCACTACTTATAGTTTCATTAGGACTCTAAGTAATTATTTTATTGTAACAGAATATTTATTTCCATGAGAAAAATATGCATTAGCAGTAATGAATTAGGATTCCTCTAAATGCAGGAATTACAAGTTCAAGGTCAGCTTGGATTATGTAATGAGTGGCTGGCTGGTCTAAGCTCTCAGAGATCCTGTCTCAAAAGAAAATTCCTTCCTTCCTTCCTTCCTTCCTTCCTTCCTTCCTTCCTTCCTTCCTTCCTTCCTTCCTTCCTTCCTTCTCTCTCTCTCTTTCTTTCAGTAAATATTGTCTATCTAGTACTTGGTACTGTCGTGCATGCTATGAGTAGCCAACAAATATAATTACCAGTTCTTTACTCTCTTATATTCTAAAAAAGAATGCATATAATAGATACAATTAATGACAAGAATAGACATTCTGTCTTGATAAATGCCACCAAAATGGCAGAGAAGATAAATATGAACTGTTATAGTTCAATTACAAAAGTATTATATAGAAAGGTTCACTGGAATGTGTCACTGGAAACTTTGGAGTAAAGACCAAGAAACAAAAGGGACATAGAATAAAGCACAGGGAAGGGGAAGACATCTCTACAAAGGACCTTGAGTGGAGGAGCAATCACTTGATTAGGAAGGCGATTTAACTATAGCATAATCAAGTAAGGGCTATCAGTACATATCACATAGTAACAGATACCACAAAGTTTCACATTGCAGGTGACCATATATCCAGATTTATGACTCAAAATTGTCCGCAGCAGAGTTGTTTTTTGACTCACAGGTGTCCTTCACGGAGTTTTCCTTAAAACAGTTTGAACAGGTTGGTGATGAACTCTATACTAAACTACTTCATCCATAAAATTCTGGTGACTCTGTTGAGGGAAGACCAAAGGAAGACCAATAGAAGTAGGTAGTACACTGGACAATGATGAGCCAAAATGATGTAGGTAGGAGTGTTAACAAGTGGTTAAGTTCTCTATCTCCTTAGAGAGAGGTGTATAGAAAGGATGGAAGAATAAGGTGAATATGAGATAGTTTGGGATTATATCAAAGTATATTATAATAATTTTTAAAACTTAAGACAATGAAATTTTAAAAAATACTACAAATAGTTTTAATAGTCTTCAACAAAATTTAGAAAATATTAACTTCTTGTGAGTTTGCCTTATCAGATTTTACCTTTACGTGTATATACATACACACACAGACACACACACACATATATATATATATATATGCACATGCCTATGTATATACCTATGTAAAATGTATTCATAGTGTGTGTTTAATTATTGACTTTCACTATTAGGGCTATCAAAGGGCAATCTATTCCTTTCCTACATAAAAACCAGTATATACATTTACCAGAAAAAAAAGTTCTCTTGCCAAATTACAATATAATCATATTATCAAACGGTCAAAAACTTGAAGTGATGGTATTTTACTTACTGATTTTATTTAAATTTAATCATAATTATTTAATGATGCAATTGTTTTCAGTGCTAGGATCAAGCCCAATGCCTGGTTTATGCAAGCCAGTTACTCTACCACTCAGTCACCTTTGCAGGCTTTAATGTATGTTAAAGCAATAAAAAATATGATTGAGCTGGACTCTGGTAAGTCATGCCTGTAATCCTAACTAATCGGGAGGCTGAGATCTGAGGATCGTGATTTGAAGTCAGCGGAGGCAGCAACACCCATTAGACTCTTATCTCCAATTAAACACTGGAAAATCAGAAGCAGAGCTGTGGCTGAAAATGGTAGATTGCCAGCCTTGAGCTGAATAGCTCAGGGACAGCTCTCAGGCTCAGAGTCAAGCCCCACAACAGAAATACGTATACACATACATTTATATGTAGCGGTCATGCGTTATCCATCTTTTTCAATTTGGACGATTTTCTTTTTCGTTCAGTGTCTTTAATGAATTTGACACTTCTTAGACTAGAAGGTTTTATTTTATGAAGTGTGTTTTGATTTATATTTTAAAGGTTTTTGTAATAATTGATAATATGTTATTCTTAATCGTTCATGTTAGGGTGTCATGGTATTAATTTTTCTATTACTGATTCTGAGATCTTTGTTTAGTAGTTAAAATGTTAATGGATAGTTTACCAGACTATAATTTTAGTAACCATTGATTTGTTTTTCCAGGAGCAATTTTATTTTTCTTTAAAAATAATACTTGTTGGCGTTAATTCCTTTACAAGAATTTACTTTTGAATTTTTCCATATTTATATATCTAGAAAATGTATACTACTATGTATACTAGTAAATGTATACTACAGCTTTACAATTATTTGTTTATGTACATTTACATTTGGTCTGTGAACATTTCAAATTGTGGTCTCATTACTCTTTTACAGTCTACACTTGCACACTGTAAGATAAAATTTTATCATGTCATTTCCCAGAATATTACAATTCTCTCTCCCTTCCCTCCCCTTTTCTTCCCTTTCCCTTCCCTTCTCTTCTCTTTTTTACATCCTTCTCCTTCTTTCTTCTCACTGTCACATTATCTAATTTTGAATACATATCAGAATTTATGATCAAAACAGATAAAGGGATGGTAAACGTGGAGATTAAAATATATTGACCCTGAATAGGCATCCTTATAACAATGGAGGTGGAAATGGTTTTCCTTATTACACATGGAAAGGGAAAAATTCTATCAATCATCTAGATGTTTTGGGGTCTTACTCTGCCAAATGTCTGACTTTTTGGAGGCACACTTGAGACTTGTGCCAAACAAAAATGTGCTGCCTGATTCATTCTGCTCTGATTCCATGCCAGTGAAGACAGATTTTAGTCTCAAAATCATAATTGGAAGCTGAGCTTTGTGTATTTTTCTTATTCTGGCAAGAAGATTTTCTCAAGGTTCTCTTGTTATGTCATGCCCCTTTGTTCCTCCAATTTCTTGCCTTTATGAGATGCTCAGGACTCTGCAGCTTGTCTCTCATCTGTGCCTTCCTGTTTTTTGTTTTTGTTTTTCCATTTATTGTTAAAGTGATGTACAGAGGGGTTACAGTTTTACATGTAAGGCAGTGTGTGTTTTACCTAAATAACTTTTAAGCAGATGCTATTTCTGAGTTTGGATGGAAAAACACTGGCATATTATTCTTGAGAGATAAGGTAAAATTATTAATATCACTAATTAAATTGTAAAAAAAAGTATTATACTTTTATATTCATTTAGTAAATAATAACTATTATTCCACAATCAGTAAAATAAATTCAAGCAGAAGATAACTTATATTATCATAAGCAAGGAAAATTTTCTTCACAACACAAGAGAGAAATATTTTTTAATAATTATTTATTGCCAAAGTGATGTACAAAGGGGTTACAGTTTCATACGAAAGGCAGTGGGTACATTTTTGTACTGTTTGTTACCTCCTCCCTCATTTAAATTTACTTTTTGATACTAGTGTTCTCAAAACTTTTTGAGATTTCTGCCCATCGAATCCAAATTTTTATGATTAATCATGCTATTTTTAAACTTCTGGAATCACACTGAATGTGTAAATCCTCTGCATTAATAATGGTAAGTTTATGAGGCTTTAAAATATGATCATTTGGATAATAATTTTGATTTTAGGAAAGAAAACATTAGATTAAGAAGCAGGAATAGAAAACTGAAAAAAATAGTGTATCATATATGAAATTATAGTTGGATGAGATGCATTTTACTTGTGATGAAAATAAGGAAAAGTCACATTTACTTAAAAATTCTCAAAAGTATTTAAATCTGCATATACCAAATCAAAGAGCAGTGGATTATGTGTTATAAATGCTAATGCAAATTTCTGTTAGCAAAGACATGCTTATATTTTGACAAAAGTCTGTCTAAATAGAAACTATGTAAACATGCCCATGCATATATTTATATATATGTTTATATTTTACTATTTCATATTTGTTTTAATATATTTGCATACTTAATTATATTTATTCACAAATATGCATTAATATTCAAATATATGCATATATTTGGACTAATATAAACATAAATGCATATGAAAAGTATGAGTAAGTCTTCTGTTCCTTAAGTAAGAATCCTTCCTTTACTTATTCTTCACATTAGTGCATCAACATCATATATTCTTTTATGGACAATAATCACAATGAGATTGATTCTTTTGTCTAAAAAACATGTTTGGTAGAAAGACTATACAAGACTGATAAAATGATCATAGTAATCTGTTTTCTTCTCTTTTCGGGGGCCATGGATGTGTCTTTCATGATATTGTGATGCTTTTATGTCTGTCTAGAAACAATACTAGAAACAATACTGTTTTATTTTATTCTAAAAAGTTGCTATGTTGACATTGTTCCCCCTGGAGGAAAGCCATATTGCACTGAACATATGCTACAAAACGGTTCATCTCTGCTAATTCTGCAAAAATGTCATACCTGCAATGATTAAAAAAAAATAGAGTCACAGGGATATATTCTGAGCATAAGAATGAACCACAAAAGGGTTCAAAATGCAAATTTAAAAAAGTAAATTCAATTTGTTATAATTACAAATTTGTATCAAATTTGCTTTCCTAGCATTTCTAATTTGTGTATACTTAAAGGAAGAAAACAAAATGGCTTAACATTGTCTGTTAGGGTCCAACATATACATTGAAAAGATATTTCTTGTCCTGAAAGGTTATTTATAGACTTATATATAAAACCGCTGCAAGTATTACTTAAGGCATATAGTATTTTAAACAATGTGACGAAAAATATGAATAATATTGCTTTGTGGCTGGTGGCACATTCCTGTAATCCTAGCTAGTTAGCTGAGATCTGAGGAAGCTAGCCGACCAGGAAATTTCATGAGACTCATTTTGCTGAACAATTACTTATTTATTGCCAAAGTGATGTACAGAGGGGTTACAGTTTCATACATAAGGCAGTGGGTACATTTCTGGTACAGTTTTTACCTCCTCCCTCATCTCCCTCTCCCCTTTCCCCTCTGCCCCCATTAGTTGTTCAATTGGTTTACAATAAATGGTTTTGTAAGTATTGTTTTTGGAGAATCATCATCAACAACAACAAAAAGCTACAGTTTCACATGTCATGTTGAAAGTAATTACAACAGTGATATAACACTCACTTCCATAACATGGAGTTCATTTCACTTAACATCATCTTATGTATTCATAACGGCATAGCTATTGGGCTCTTGTGATCCTCTGCTGTGACTTGCCTAAACCTGTACTAATTATTGCCTCTGAAGGAGACCATAGAGTCCATGTTTCTTTGGGTCTGGCTCACTTCACTTAGTATAATTTTTTCCAAGTCCTTCCATTTTCTTACAAATGGGGCAGTGTCATTCTTTCTGATAGAGGCATAAAATTCCATTGTGTATATATACACCTTTTCCTGATCCATTTGTCTACTGAGGGGCTTCTGGGTTGGTTCCATATTTTGGCAATGACAAATTGTGCTGCAATGCACATTGTTGTGCTGGTGACTCTTAAACTACGCAAAAACAAAGCCAGGAGTGGAGCTGTAGCTCAAGTGGTAGCCTTGAGCAAAAGAAGCTCAGGGACTGCACTCAGGCTTTGAGTGCAAACCCCAGGACCAACACACAAAGTACTAATAATTTTTCTTTAATAAAAATTACTGATGATACATTCATGTAAATGTACCATTATTATTTGTTTTTACATTTACTTATCTACTGTATATTTCCTTTTCTGTTTTCCTTTTACTCTTTCATAAACAGTTATTTTATTTTAATTTTTCCCTTTAATGTGTTTATTTTGGTTATTTTACTTTACATTGCATACTACAAAACAGATACTTGACTTATCTTAATTTAATACAAATAAGTATTTTAATCACTGAAAAATGAGCACATTTATTTCCTACTGCACTAATGTACTAATGTTAACAGTATTGTTTTATGAGCATTTCTGTGTGTGCATATACTATAATTTTACTTAACCGTGTGTGTGTGTGTGTGTGTGTGTGTGTGTGTGTGTGTGTGTGTGTGTGTGTGTGTGTACTGGTCCTGGGGCTTAAGCTCAAGGTCTGGGAACTATTGAGCTATTTTGCTCAAGGCTAGTGATCTACCCATTGAACTACAGCACTATTTCTGGCTCACCCCCCCTTTTTTTTTTCTTGCTTCTTAATTGGTGATAAAGTCTCACAGGTTTTCCTACCTGGTCTGGCTTCAAACCAAGATCAGCAGACCTGCAGATATCACCTCCTGACTGGCTGAGATTATAGGCATGAGCCACTAGTGCCATGATTACAGTTTCTTTCTCAAAGACATAAGTTTGAGTGGACATAGCCACCTTTTACCAATCTTAACACTATCCTTGAGTAGGAGTCTCAGAATAATTCTATTTGTACAGGTCTGTTGGTGAAATTTTTTCCTAGATTTGGATTGCCAGAAATCACTTAACTTGTGATAGCATATTCCACTGTGATAAAATACTCATAAAATTTACCCTCCAAGTAATTTTAAGTGTAAAATGCAATAATATTAAATACATCCATGTTATTGTACAACCATCATCATTATTCCTAGAACTCTTCTTACCTTGGAATACTGATACTCTACATTTGAAAGAATAACTACTCACTGACCTTGCCAACTATCCCTGGCAATCATTGTTTTACTCCCTGACTTTATGAATGGGTCTGAAATATATGTGAATAATCAGGATTTGTCTTTTTATAAAAGTCTTACAGCCACTTCTATTTGCATGACATTTATGTTTACTTTGTTTTCTTTCTAAGCTGTGTCTGTACATATAAAATAGCCCTTGTAACTAGCATAGAGTTGAGATATTTTTAACCCATTTTGGAAATCTTGTCTTTTAATTGGAGATTTTAGTTCATTTACATTTAATGTATGTGTTATTTTACTATTTGTTTTCCTTGTGCCTGTTCGCCATTCTGGATCAAAATTTCTGCCTTTCACTCAATGATGTTGAAAGGGCTAATACAAAAAAAAATTCTACAATTACTGAATTGTCAATATATCTTTGCATCTTTTTTCCTTTTATTATTGAAGAACAGTTTCTTCAGGGGAAAAAAAGCACAAATTTTAACTGACTCTGAATGTCCATTCAGTACTAGACTGAAGTGGGCCAAAGGGAGTGTAAAGATGTTGGAGAGATGACATAGACCAATAATGTATTGTATATATAAGTTGATTTGTTAAATGGTAAAATATCAATACATAACCTAAAAATTAAGGAAAGTTAAGAGAATGGTGGGGTGGGAGAGGTGGATGAGAATGTTGAAAGAGGTGACATTGATCAAGAGGCATTGTATTCATAAACTATTTTTTGAATGACAATTGCTTTGTACAACTACATAAAGATAATATATTTTTTATTCCTGAGCCAGATTTTTTACTTAAATGTGATATTTATAATACTTTGATTACAAAGATTGATTATGTATTTTCATACCATGCCTTCACTTTATATCCCCATGAAGAAGTGAATATATAAATGGCATCTTTATGTGAGATTGGAAGGGAGGCCATGCATACTGTGACAGGTAGGTAGCTCATGGAAACAGTCTGACAGTCAGGTGCACTTACCAAGTGTAAACTGCCAACAAACTGTCACTTGTCAGAATGAATTAGACACTACTACCAAGCAGGCCTCAAATCTTAAATGTTTAAACAATCAGAAACTTCACTAAGACACCTAGTTAGTTTGTGTTTCTGTGGTTGTCCCTGCCACACATAGCATTGTTGTAAAGTAAGAATAAAGACATATTTTTGTCTAGGATGAATATTTTCTCAATTTGCTTCACAGAGAGAGAGAGAGCGAGAGAGTGAGAGCAAGTGGGAGAGAGAGAAAGAATGTCTGAATTACTGACTGCCATGTGCTATATAATTGTATGAATTTTGATTTTCAATAGTTATATATTTCCTCAAATTTTGTTTTTAAAATCTTATGCTCCTTTTCCTGCTATGTCCTGATTAATTACCAATATCATTAGCTTACTACATGTCTTGTGTACATCTAAACAAGTATATTGTCTTGTTATGAAACTAATAGTTGAGGAAACTGAATTTACTTACTGGATTTTTCTCTTCCCTTCCTTGTTCTTTACAACAGCCATGTCTCTGTCAGATGATGATGATAAAAACCAGTGATAAAGTCTTTGTTTTCTGAATGCTTACAGCTTCATTTCTATTTTGATATCCCTCTTATATTTTCTTGCTATTCTACTGATAATACTAATAATGTTTTCAATAACTATTGGAAATGTGTCAGGCACTCCCTTGTCAAATGACCAACTTTTGGAAGCATTCTTCTGGAGGCTGATCAAATGGTTTTAATTATCTTCTGCAGAAAATTAGGTGGCTAGGCTAATTTGGGAAATATTGTCACAGTTGTTTTATTTATTTAATTTTTGACTAAACAGAATGAAAAGCCATGGACTTTTGGCAAACATCTGGGGAAGACAAGACACTCGTAAACTTATGGCAGTTCTTCTGTCATTGTAGAAATGGTGAAGAGAAGTGGTATGTACTACTGTACTTGCGAAATAAATCTTGTGGCACGTTCTTCCTTTTCAATGTTCTTGATACACCCTGTTACCTAAAGGGTAACACATTTAGAATATTCATGGAGTTTATTTCTTCTCACTGCTTTCTTTAGAGTTATCAAGAATATGCTGCAGTATTGTTCAGTACTTGAATGTACTACATTATTTCAAAGTTCACCAGCAATATAACTACTCCAAGGAATAATACTAGAAAGAGGTTATAAAATGAAATATTCACTTGTTGAGCACAAAATTAGAGTAGCCAAGCAGAGTTAAGGTTTGCTTCATATTCTGTTATATTTTTTGGGGGGGGCTGGCATCAATTTCTTTTTTTTTTCAAATTTTTATTATCAAACTGATGTACAGAGAGGTTACAGTTTCATACGTTAGGCATTGGATACATTTCTTGTACTGTTTGTTACCTTGTCCCTCATCCCCCCTCCCTCCTCCCCCTTTCCCTTCCCCCCCCAGGTGTTCAGTTCACTTACACCAAACAGTTTTGCAAGTATTGCTTTTGTAGTTGTTTGTCTTTTTTTACCCTGTGTCTCTCAATTTTGGTATTCCCTTCCAATTTCCTAGTTCCAATTCCAGTATACACTGTTTCCAATATACTCAGATAAGATTACAGAGATAGTGTAGGTACAACCACAGGAAGGTGATACAAGAACATCATCAATAATAGAAGCTACAGATACACATGGGACACTGAAAGTAGTTACAACTGTGATATAACAATTGTTTCCATAACATGGAGTTCATTTCACTTAGCATCATCTTATGTGTTCATAAGGGTATAGCTATTGGGCCTTGTGATGCTCTGCTATGACTTGCCTAAACCTGTACTAATTATTCCCAATGAGAAAGACCATAGAGTCCATGTTTCTTTGGGTCTGGCTCACTTCACTTAGTATAATTTTTTCCAAGTCCTTCCATTTCCTTACAAATGGGACAATGTCATCCTTTCTGATAGAGGCATAAAATTCCATTGTGTATATGTACCACATTTTCCTGATCCATTTGTCTACTGAGGGGCATCTGGGTTGGTTCCAGATTCTCGCTATGACAAATTGTGCTGCAATGAACATTGTTGTGCTGGTGGCATTACTGTGATTTTGTTTGTGGTCTTTTGGATAGATACCCAAAAGTGGGGCTGCTGGGTCATAGGGGAGTTCTATATTTAGCCTTCTGAGGAATCTCCATACTGCTTGCCAGAGTGGCTGAACCAATTTACATTCCCACCAACAATGAAGTAGGGTTCCCTTTTGGCCACATCCCCTCCAACAATTGTTATTGTTAGTTTTCTTGACATATGACTTTCTTACTGGGGTGAGATTGAATCTCAATGTTGTTTTGATTTGCATTTCTTTTATGGCCAGTGATTTAGAGCACTTTTTCATATGTCTCTTTTGCCAAGAAATTTCTAAAGTTTTCAGTTTCTCTCATCTCAAATCATATTTCTGTGCTTTTCTTTGTCATTGTTGTATCTTACAGATCAACTCATTCCCAGTCATGGCTACACTTCTTCATCTGTTACATTCCACAGTTAACTTAACAAACTCTTCTTAGTAATATATTAGAAGAGAAATCAATAAAAGCAGAATTCCCAAATAAATGGGCTTTTTTTAAATAGAATACTGTGGCTTAAATTTGGATCTGAAATGCACCCTCAATACCTACTTGTTAAGATTTGGCTGCCAGGATGTGGCAATTTTAGAGAGGGTGGAATCTTTGTGAATTAGAGATTTCTAGATGTTATGTTACTGGAAACCTGTCCTTTTCCTCCACCATCTCTTTGCTTCCACCCACTATTATTTGAGCAGCTCTGTTCTTTTATCTGTTCCCATCAATAGTGCTCTCTTACCATATGTCCAAAATAACATGGACCAAGGGACAATGAACTGAAATCAGAAGTAAAATAAAGTTCTTCAGTATTAGATTAGTGAAAAATTGGAATATCATGCATTACTTTTATGACTGTGAAATTAAGGAAGCACTTTAAGAGAAAGGAAGTTAAACATAGACATAGCAAAGATTCTATGTGGTAGGCAGGAAAAAAAATGTGTTTTTCTCCCAAACCTAACATCCCAGTTTCCAGAATCTGTGAATATATTGTCATCCATGGCAAAATGGATACTGGAGGTGTGGCTCTTTTGAGGAATTTGAGATGGGGTTATTCTGGTCTGAAGGGCTCAATGTATTCAGAAGAGTCCTGAAGTAAAGAAAAAGGTAGTGGGACAGTCAAGAGAATTAAACATAATCCTCTTCTTCTTGAGCCACAGTTCTACTTCCAGATTTTTGGTGATTAATTGAAGATAAGTGCCTTAAAGACATTCTTACCCTGGCTGGCTTTGAACTGTGATCCTCAGATCTTAACCTCCTCACTAACTAGAATTACACTCATGAACCACTGGTGCTGGGCCTAAGATGTATTTTTAGTACCCAAATTTTGTTCATTCATTGCAGAAAGGTTAAAAGAAAGTTTGTATTTGCCCAGCAAAGAAACTTTTTTAAACTGAAATTTTTATAGGTTTGGAATAGAACAAATTTGAGTGAAAGGAAATTATCAAGGTAACTTCATTTCATTGTTAAGAATTAACCCTCACATGCCACATCCCCACATTCTACCTTTGTCTACTTTATAAAAGTCTACCATCATGAAGCTTGACAGAGGATCTATGACTACAGGTTGTAGTTCCCATTGGCTCATGGTTCCAAAGTAAACTCAACTAACTGGTTGTATCACTTCTCTTGCCCGAGGCAAGGTATATATATAGTCAATGCAGAGGAAAACACTTCAATCAGAACAAGCTGAAAGTCAATAGCAAGAGGAAGGTTCCAGGGATGGCGTTCAACGCTGTAGAGTCATGATTCCAGTGACCTACTTTTCCAAGTAGTCCTCAGTTCCAGATAGCTCATCCTGCTATAACTTATCCATGAAATGATCAATTGACCAAAATCACACTTCTGCAATTCAATTACCTCTCAAAAGGGCCATCAGCTGGGGAACAAGCCTTAAATCCATGAGCCTTTGGAGAAGACACTACTTTCATATCTAAATCATAACAGTAAAGTCCATAGGGATCGCTTACTTGGTTTTGCAAGTAAAAGTACATAGGGGAACTGCATTGACAGAGATGCCCCTCATGGTAATAGAAGAAAAGAACTATTTGGCTCCACAACAGAAAAGAGAAAAAGTAGTGGCAAAGAAAGTACTTTTCACAAGCTCATAAGGCAGTGAGGTCTTTAATCTCTACTTTTATTGCTTATTGTTAATTCTACATGTTTACTTCTGGCTTTCTTGATAGAAAACAGTTGTCAAGAATAAAGAAATATTCATCATTTTCATACAACTAAGCCAAAAAGCAGTTGAGTCCTACTGTTAGATATAATTTTCAAAAGTCCAGTAGAGATATCAGGATTGTCTATCAGTTTCACACCATCTTCAGTCCTGAGGGGGACAAATGGGACAGGATATGAGAACATTTTCATGCATTTGCCTAGTGATGTGAGTTGAGTGATTATTACACAGGGTCATCAAGTTACATCTTAGTGGACAGATTCTAAGGCACATCATAGGAAACAAAATATAGGAACTAAAGGCTCCCTTTCTAAGGAGCATAGCACAGAAATCTGACAATAGCATCTTGCCGGGCTAGACTCACCTCCCCTGGTGCGGGGATGCTAAACTTACTCCCTTATCAGTGCTCCCCTTTCACCCTCTCCCCTGGGTGCCCGACCCGCAGGCTACCAAGGTGGAGCAAAGAGACATGGGCAAGCCTAAGGTGCATGTGGCTGAACGAGATCCCCTTTTCCTCCCTCCTTACCCACCAAAGAAGCCAGGTGCACACTTACAGTAATATAGTGATGACAACGAGGATTGAGAAGGAGCTGGCGATAGGCTGGCCAGCTTGTCCTTCCAGGAGCAGCTCCCAAGGACCTCCCTCATGGGCTAAAGTCACTTCCCATAGTACCACCCTCTGGGCAAAGCCCACGAAAAGGGAGCACACGTGCTCGCTGGTGCAAGGTGGGGGATGGTCTCAAAGCTACCCCTTCTGGTTCCGGACCCAGAAGGAGATAGGTGTGGCTTACTTCCACACTATCCCAGGGCTGGGGGAAGGGCGGCATCTTGGGAGCACTCTCATCGCCCTTCCCCCCTCAAGGCCAAGCTGAGTCCTCAACAGCATCTATCTTTAATACATTCTTTCACAAGAGAAATTCCATGATTGATCAGAAGATGCATACTGATTAATAAAATACTCTGTAATAAGGACGATAAGATAGACCGATTTCAAGATGGTCAGCAGAGTTACCCATGAGAAAGGGCATGGAAAATTCTTACAGAATAAGAATTCACTTAGAGAATTCATTTACACAATAGTAATTCACTAATTCTATACAGATTTGTTACTTATTTATTTTAAGCATCTTAAAAGTCATTGTGGAATTGTAAGAAAATGTACAAATATTAAGTGTGTGGCTTGATGAAGTTTTACAAGAAGCTTACAATGAACCAAACAGACAATCCCCTAGAAAGCTCTGGTCTCCTTCCACTCAGTTCTCCTCAGCCTCCATCAATGGAAACCTGCTTTCTATTTTCTCTTTCTTGTACTGATAATGTCTGCTTTGAAACTTTGTATAAATGAAATAACTTAGGATGTCCATTCTATGCCTTATTTATTTATTTTTTTTTTAGTTTACCATGATTGTTCTGAGGAATTTCTGCTTGGCATGGTGGTTCATGCAGGGTTGTAGCAGTAGTTTATGAAATTGTCATTTTGGATTTTATTAAAATGAATACACTACAATGCATTTTACTACCACATTGTTCATGGGCATTTGTATTGTTTCTAGTTTTGCTTAATATTCTGAATGTTGAGATTAACATTTTTATACATCTTCCTTTTAATATATATATTGTGCTTTTCAATTAATGTTTTTATTATGGTGGGTATTTAGATGTGTCTGGGGCTGTTTTGATTTGTATTTCTGTATGATTGATGTTGCTGAGATCATAAAGACAGGATTATGAATTATTTGCTTGTAATTTTGGAGAACACATCACTTTATTTCTTTTCAGTACTAATTTAGTTGCCCTTTCTTCTTTTTCCTTCCATTTTATGGATTTAATTTTAAAATAAAAAATCCCAAATGACATAAACAGGAAATTTTAAATAAAAATGCTTTACTTTTGAAAGCATAGATTCCCTTTTATCAGTATTGGATTTTCACTCAAATCATTAAGCAATGTGTCTATTTTAACAACACTAGATTTTCTCTCAAATCTTTAGCAATGTGTCTTAAATAAAGACACAATTTATTTAAGACAAAACATGCCTCTGTTTAAAAAATAACTTTCTAATAAATGAGTAATATTCTAGTGTCCTATAGAAAAATATATAATTCAAAGTCTGTTTCCTTATATATAGAAACCTCTCATTCGAAAAGACAGTCCACAAAGTAGAAGTTATCATTTTTATTTGTAACCTCCAATGTCAAAATCTGACACTTATTCTGCCTCTCCCTTAACAGCAGCCTTGCTAATTTGCAATAAATATTTCCCTAAAGTCTGATTCAGAAATGTTCTGTGCTGGGCAGCTGTCATTTCTTTTTCTCTGAGTCCTGATGCCTTTCGTGGCTGATTGGTCTGCTCTCGCCTTATTCTCCCAATGCATGTTAAAAGCCCATATTTATAACCCATCAATAATCATGAATATACATAGTAATTCTATCCCTACTTTTATTTTAACATTTCTCCTAAATAGTGCTAGTTAGTAATTTATATAAATTTATATTTATATTTATATATATTATATATACACCATTTTACATATATATGCTATGTTTCCTTTCTATACTTAGAAAGGTTGCTAGTTAGTAATTTATATAAATTTATATATAAATATAATATATTATATATATTATATATTATACATTATATATTATATATTATATTATATATATTATATTATATATATTATATATTATACATTATATATTATATTATATATTATATATTATATATTATATATTATATATTATATTTATATATAAATTTATATAAATTACTAACTAGCAACCTTTCTAAGTATAGAAAGGACACATAGCATATATATGTAAAATGGTGCTCTATAAGTATATGCATATATACATACACTAAATGATGTATATTTATATGTAAAATATATTCCATATGTATTCTACATATATGTATATATTCTACAATGCACATACTATACATGTATTGGGTATATGTATATTCTACATACATATGTAGAATACATTAGACACATATAACTAAATAGACCAAATCACATATAGAGTAAATAGGATGTAGCTCATATCCAGTTATAACATACATACATATATGTATGTAAGTATACAAATAAACACATAGGTACTTAAACATAGCAAGTGAAATGCATTTCTTTCTGCGATGTACCATAAATGTTTTTACTTTGTAAGAATAAAATGAATAATAATCTTACAACTAATGGAGTCATTAAAATATTCTCTGTGTGTTTCTTGTTACAATGTTATTTTTCTCTGGCCTTGGTGTTACAAATGCATAGCTTTAGTTTCATTCTACAAAGTGCATATCAGTCCTGGGATTCAAGCTGTCTATTTCATGCTGCATCTTATTTGTTTCCAAAGTTCTTGAGCTATGAATAAGGAAAAATATCAAATCCAAAGCATGAGGAAAAACAAGGCTGCAGAAAAAGTGATTTTATGCTGATGGCCATAGCTGTGATAATAAAACAGAAAGAACACAGAATGAACTGAGGAAAGATATATTGTACTTGTGGAGCATATGGGCCTTGACTAGCAAAATATTCCTTCCTTCAAATTCTGTTTGCAAAATTACTTTGGATATTAAGAGAAATGCTGATGTTTTGTTTGAACTGTGAACCAAAAACCCTGACCCAACCTATTGCTGGGATTTGTGTGCTGTTCTTTTATTCACCATGACATTAAATAGAACTGTGACATGCTAGAGTGATTCAGGATAAATTGTCTTTTACTTGCTTCATATAAGGAGGATCTGAAGGAAAAAGTGGGTGACAAGGAATAATAGTTTGTTTCAAAAAATCTTTGAAAAGAGAAGTTTATCTAATTTCTTTGTGTGGCACTGGGGCTTGAACTCTTTACCTTATGCATGCTAAGCAAGTGCTCCACCATTTGAACCACATCTCCAATCCTCTTTATTTTAGTTATGTTCCAAGTCAGTTCTCAGCTTTTGTTCAAGGCAGCCTGGACTTTACTGATTGACTGATTGATTTTTTTGTTTATTATATTTGAATAGTGGAACAAAACCTTTGTGTTGCCATTTAACAAAGCAGTTAATTATTACAATATACTTTGATCAGTGTTAACCCTTTCAAAATTGGCACCCTCTCTTATTCTCTTACGCTTCTTAACCTTGCAGGATTTGTGTCTTTAATTTTCCTATTTATTTCTTTTTACAAAGATAAGAGGCATGCAACATTGTGTCATATTTTGATGGTAGAGATGGGGGTCTCATAAACTTTTTTACCTGGGATGGTCTCAAACTATTTTACCTCTGCTGGTTAATTCCTGAGCCGTTAGAAATACAAGTGTGAGACACTTTGCATCTCATAGTTTATGAAAATTCTTAATAGTGTTTAGCATAATTTCAAAGACTAAAAAAACTCTTTATATGTGAATTTGTAGGAGACTAAGAAAAAATGCTGCTACAAAATTTCTTTTAATAATCTGCTGTACCAATGAGCATTTTTTGAATCTAAGAACCATGTTTGAAATTTGAAAAGTATGTAATCATCTTATTGGTCACTATGATGACATATAATAGTAATTTTTCGTAGCTCCATATGGTAATTCCTAGAATTATAGTTATGGTGACTAGAAATCTGGAAATCACAGCTCTAGCTATGGATTTGTACAAAGCCATTAAACTTATAATTCACATTATCTTCACCTTCAATAAGCCCTATAATTTCTTTATTTAATCTATTTTTCTTTATTGTCAAGTGTGGTACAGAGGGGTTACAGATTCATATGTAAGGCAGTGAGTACATTTCTTGTTCAACTTGTTACCTTCTCCCTCATAATTTCTGTAACTCGTAATTTAGGTTGGACATGTTCTGAATCAATCCAAAAAAATAATAGTAAAAAAGATAACGTTTGGTTAACTAAGTGTGGTCTCCTGTGCATATAACATAGAATCTGATAAATAAATGCAATGATGAATAACAGAATGCTAACATGAGTTAAGCACTGTGAGCACATACCCGGATTTCCTTACAATCCATAATTAGTAACTCAGTTGAGAATTATATAGAATTTTCTTATTTACATAAAAGATAAAAGATCTCACCAGAAATAATGGGCAGCAAATTTCACATGACATGCAAAGACAAATCATTATTTGAAATATTTAAATTCATATAAATAAAATACAGAAGCACAATTTCTGTCATTTACATACTTAAGGTATGTATGAAAGAGTTCAGCTATAGGATAACTATACTATGAAAGCTAATAGAGAACAAGTAGTTTCATTTGTCTTCAGGTTGAAGTATGGTTTGGTCATTATTCATGCAGAATTTGTGTGTGTGTGTGTGTGTGTGTGTGTGTGTGTGTGTGTGTGTGTGTGTGTGAATGAGAGAGAACATAAGATTCCAAAGGAGGCACCAATTCTTAGGTTGCAAATTCAGTTTTGTACTAAATAAAAAAAGTGCTTGCCTTGTATACATGAAGACCTGGGTTCAATTCCTTAGCACCACATATATAGAAAAAAGCCAGAAGTGGCGCTGTGGCTCAAGTGGTAGAGTGCTAGCCTTGAGCAAAACCAAGAAGCCAGGGACAGTGTTCAGGCCCTGAGTTGGAGCCCCAGGACTGGCAAAAAAAAAAAAAAAATCCCATGATCTTAGTAATATATCTTAACACCCCACATATATAAAAAAAGCATCCAGGTTACAAATACATATACAAGAAATACCCAATTCTTTTGCTTTTATGAACAGATAAGAAATACTCAAGGATTTCCTTTTTTGCAGTGAGGTATAGAGGTTTAAGAATATGAATATTGTCCAGTGTAAATCCCAAGATATGTAAACTACACAAATGAGAAAAATAGACATTTATTTGTCTCCCTTCAATTGCCCATTCAGCTTCCACTGGGAAAGAATTGGTCTTTTTAGAGCCATAAAAACTGTATGGTGTCTAGTTACCATCCCAGAAGGGAGTCAGAGACTATTAACCAAGGAGCATGTCTGGAACATTTTTTTAACATTCCCAAGTTTGCAATGTGTCATATATCTGTCTGTTTCTCAATAAAAGTAATGCCCTTAATGTTTGGTTCCATGAGCATCAAGGGAGGGAGTAGAAAGTCTGTCTCTATATATACAGCTAAACATGAAGGATAACTCACAAGGGATGTGTTGGTAGGGAGAAATGCAATGTGAAGATGAAAAGCAGCTGGGATGTTAGGGATTGTAGAAAAGCTCGGGCAGCCAACTGTGTGACTTCATAGAAATTACACACCACATATTATCCAAAATGAGTAACTAAACTTCATGCCATGTTTTGTAAGAAGGGAACGTCTTGAATAAGAAAGCTGCGTTTATCTGTCCAGTTTTACAAGAGAATTTTCACACTCTACTTTGCATCAGGTGATGCAACTGAATCTTATCTAATTTCTTCCAAAGCAAACAAATCAACTTAATCAGTTGAAGAACAATGATAAAAGTGTTTTGCTAGAGGAAAGATGAGGAAATCCTACCAGTGTCTGATGCCATCAGCTATGAGATAAAAGCTCCACTTTAAAAGGAAACCTAATCGCCTGTATTTGCACATTTACACAGTGGAGACAATTTACAAAATCTTACAACTTACAGAGATGAAAGCTGTGCCAATGTCAAGAAAGCTTTGTTGTTGTCATTGTTTTATTTTCATTTCTAAGTCGTTGTGACACTAGGAATTATGATCACTAGAGGAAGTGACCTAATCAAGAAGAGAGACCTCAGCTTGCTAGTGTAAAGTAGGTATGAGCTGACAAAGCATAGTGCAAGGAGGGAAAGATTATTTACATGGATGTGGGTTGCTGCTTTATAAAAAAAAAAAAAAAAAAAAAAAAGAAAGAAAAGTGGTCTGCTCTTTCCAGGTGAGTCACCATTCTGTTCTCATCTCATTTAGATCTTTTTTCAAAACAAACTCAATCAGAGAATGTTATCAACAACACTTGAAGAACCTGGATGAGAGGTTCTTTCATGTTGTTGCCTACTGATTCAAAAGAGGTTGTCATTTTAATCAATGGAGGCTCTTCAGTTAACATGATCCCCATGAGACTCCAAAGGAAGAGAATGTCACACATCATAGTTTGAGTTTTATTTCAGTGTCTTATATGTTGGCAATTAAATTAGTTTAGGTGGGTGTAAATGTGTTATGTTCATGCCTATAAACTGACTTAGGGTTTCTGTGAATATTATATGTACTTATTTTGTACTTGGGAGAATAGTCATCAGAAAATTGGGTTTTTGAAAGAACAAAACAAACAGGATGATAAAATGGCTATAATCAGTTACAGAGCAGAAACCACCACTGTTATTTACACCAGATTTATTTTTTTTCAAAAATATTCTAGGCATACTTCAATTAGAATCATGTACAATTTTCTATTTATTTATATCATTTGAGCAGGAGCTAAACATTTATCAAACAAAATATTAAAGTTTAAATTATAATACTAGTAGTAATGGTTTTATAAAAAGGTTAAAGTTGTATATAAACAATGGACAGAAAAATCATATAGTATTATATCATCACTTTCACAGCAACAAATTAAAAGTAGCACTAATGTGTTTCAATATGAGAAACAAAACTGTGGCATATCTATGTACTATAATATTTATTTAAATATAGTGGATGAATTAAATCTATAAGTATCATTTTAAATAAAACTCATAAATATACAATAATATTGATGAGAAATGGATATGTACAATATGAGAGCATTTAATGATATAAAATTTTCATGAGTCCATGTTTCTTTGGGTCTGGCTCACTTCACTTAGTATAATTTTTTCCAAGTCCTTCCATTTCCTTACAAATGGGGCAATGTCATCTTTCTGATAGAAGCATAAAATTCCATTGTGTATATGTACCACTTTTCCTGACCCATTCATCTACTGAGGGGCATCTGGGTTGGTTCCATATTTTAGTTATGAGAAATTGTGCTGCAATGAACATTGTTGTGCTGGTGACTTTAGTGTGTTCTTGTTTGTTGTCTTTTGGGTAGATGCCCAAAAGTGAGGCTGTTGGGTGGGAGCTATATGTTTAGCCTTCTGAGGAATCTCCATACTGCTTTCCAGAGTGGCTGAACCAGTTTACATTCCCACCAACAATGAAGTAGCATTCTCTTTTGGCCACATCCCCTCCAACATTTGTTATTGTTAGTTTTCTAGATAAAGGACATTCTTACTTGGGTGAGGTAGAATCTCAATGTTGTTTTGATTTGCATTTCTTTTATGGCCAATGATATAGAGCACTTTTTCATTTGTCTCTTGGCCATTCTCATTTGCTCATCATAGAAGTATCTTTTTACATCTTTAGCACACTTGTTGAGGGGCCTCTTGGTTCTTTGCGGTTTTGTTTTGGAGGAATGTAATTTTTTTAGTTCTGCATATATTTTAGATATGAGGCTTTTGTTCGTTGTATGGCCAGTAAAGATCTTTTCCCAATCTGTGGGATTTCTGTTTATCTTGAAAACTATGTCCTTTGGCCTGCAGAATCTCTGCAGTTTGATAGGGAATAATTAGCACAGGTTTAGGTTAGTCACAGCAGAGGATCACAAGAGCCTAATAGCTATGCCCTTATGAACGCATAAGATGATGCTAAGTGAAATGAACTCTATGTTATGGAAATGAGTGTTATATCACTGTTGTAATTACTTTCAACATGCCATGTGAAATGTAGCTTCTTTCCTTGATGATCCTTTTGTATCCCCTTCCTGTGGTTGTACCCGTGCTATCACTGCATCTCATCTGAGTACCCTGAATACTGTATATACTGGTATTAGAACTAGGGAAGTGAAAGGGAATATCAAAATCGAGAGACAAAGGATAAAAAGACAAATGACTACAAAAGCAATACTTGCAAAACTATTTGTTGTAAACCAACTGAACATCTCATGGGGGGAGAGGAGAAGGGGAAGGGGGGAGAGGAGAATGAGGGAGGAGGTAACAAACAGTACAAGAAATGTAGCCAAGGACTAACATTGAAACTGTAACCTCTCTGTACATCACTTTGACTATATATATATATATATATATATATATATATGCATTTGGTTTTATACTGGGCTACTACCAGACAATATTGTTGATCGCCATGTCAATTCAATTCTTTATAACTCATATACCCTGAATATAATAATAACCATGGTGATAACAAGTGAAGGTTATTATAAAAAATAAAAATAAATAAATAAAATTTGCATGATGATATATTGCTTGAATCTGATATCTACCTATTTGCTTATCTATTTACTTATCTACCCAGATATATGTCCACACCCACATGTGTTGTTATGTATAAAGATATTTACATGTCACTTGTATATGTGTATCTATATATAAGCATATACAAATATATCTTACTTATTTTTCTTATGAATATGTAATATACTAAAAATAATATGATACATAGTAAATCTATTTTTTATATAGGATAAGTTCTGAGCATTCAATTGAGAATGAAAGACATCTGGATTGTAGGTAGCATATATATTCAAAGGAGAAATTTAACTATAGTTATTAGTTCTATTTCTTAAGTAACAATGATAAATGTGCATTACTTAAAGGCCTTATACATACTCCAACATGAATTATTCTGACAAATGTTATGATTTCAGTTCTGATTATAACCTATTTAGTGGATGAGTGTTTTGAGGAAAGAGAGTATTTGCTGGGGGGAGGGGGGCATCTCAGCTAAGTATGTGGCAAAGTCCGGAATCAAACCCAGGCAATACTGACTGCGAGTCTATTAAATGAATCATCTCAATCCCTACTGCTTGGCAACACAGGTGACATTTCCAAATGTATTCCTTATAGTCTCCTTACTCTCACATGTCTGTACTCTCTCCATGTAAAATATCTTTCAAATTATCACTTCAAAAGATTGTACATACTGGGTGCTGATGTCACACCCATGTAATCCTCATTATTCAAGGCACTAAGATCTGAGGATCCTGGTTTGAAGCCAACTCAACCCATAGAGGAAGGTCTGTGACATTCTTATCTCAAATTAATGCCCCCAAAAGCCAGAAGTCGAACTGTGGCTCAAGAGGTAGAGCCTTGAGCAAGAATGCTCAAAGACAGTGCCCAGTCTTTGAGTTCAAGCCCCAAGACTGACACACACACACACACACACACACACACACACACACACACACACACACAGAGAGAGAGAGAGAGAGAGAGAGAGAGAGAAAGAAAGCTGTACAGACTATGAGGAGGAAGGTGAATAGTTATGCACAAAGTACAACCATTGGAATAACTGTCTGTCTTGCATTGTAGTTAATAAAATAGTATATCAGTTGGCAATGACCTTTTGGGAATCCAGAAAACAACAACACAACAACTGCTTATGACAGCTGTTTGACATCCACTGTTTCTCACATTTGTTTCCAAGTTAGATGTACTATCCAGTGGAGTGGTTGCAGCTAGCAGAGAAAATTGAAGCCTGGTACTCCTGGCAAGTCCCAGCGACTTCCACAGAGGCTGCCAATAAGAGGATCATTCTACAAGGTGTGAGATACAGGAGGATGATCAGAGGAGATGGCTCTATCCCCTTTCTTTTCTCATACATTAAAAAAAAGAGGAGACATGTTCCCTCCTCCACTATCAACATAAAGGACAATGAAAAAATAACTGCTGTGTCACAAGTTCAAGCCACATTTCTCTTTGTCATTAATTTCAACTGTGTCTGCAAAGCATCACCACATTATACTACCTCCATTGTAACACACTTTATTTAAATGTTTACTGAGTTGCTTATTTTAATTTCCTGGTTTGGCTTTCAAGTGTAAACTGCCTCACAGAAACCTTTACTTCCACATGAACATGATTCTGTATGAATCTTTCATTGTGATATATAATGTCAATTAAGTGTTCAGCAAAATTAAAGCATTTTTGAATATTTGCATAAGAAGAGAATGCATGTGCTTGCATACAAATGTTCCTTCTTTCCTTTTAAGAAATATTTTCTGAATTGCAGAAATGTGTTTTGCTGATTAATTCTAAAAATTTGAATTAATTCCTTACAACCACTGGCATGATCTTTCATTTAAAACATTATTAAATATTTTTAATGCTGAAACTGATTTCACTATTTTCCAATTAAAAATAGAGTCAAATAAAAAACCTACATATCATATTTAAAATTTATGACTATTCAAATGAATGAATTATTAGCATTCTTTTTAATTGCATGCATAATGTGTACCCCCCAAAAAGGTTTGAAATGTTTCTAGACATTGCTTAAATGCTTTCAAACTTTTGTGGTTCTGTTGAAATTAATTATTGTCTATTGGAAGATATTGTTATTGAATACAGAACTACATTATTTAAGTACACATATCTACCAGTATTAAAAGTCTTCCCCTCACAACCTAAAATCACTAAGATTTATCAGAAGTTGTTAGCAGTTTGGCTATTTCCCTTTTAAGGCCACAGTAATTTAAGAACTATATATAGAACAGCTAGTACATCACTAGCATCTTTTTACTCTTTAACCACCTTGACAAGTTGCTCTTAGCAATTTGATATATTCTTATAAGAAAGATATTTTATGCCTGGTCACAAGACTGTGATGGATAAGAAGCATTTACCATGACTAATGACACATATTGGGAGCACCCATGATATTATGGTACATATTTGATATGTCTTAACAAAAGAACAAAATACCTACAACATCACTAAGCAGACAGAATTGATTTTTTGTTTGCTTGTTTGTTTGTCATGCTGAGATTGGAACTCAGTGCCTGGTTGGATTGTTTAGGTAGGCACTCTAGCACTTGAGCCATACATTTTTTTTTGCTCTAGTTTATTTCTGCATAATTTCTCAAAGTTTTGCCCAAAGTTCACCTAGAATGGTGACCTCCATACTTATGATTCCTACATAGCTGACATACAGATGTATCCCTCCAACCCAGCTTGTTATTTGAGGTAGGATTTCACTAACTCTTTGGCCAGGACCAGACTTGAACTGTGATTTTTATAGCTGTACTTCTCACAGAGTTAGAATTATGGGCATGCCCTACCATGTTTGGCTCAGGGAGATTTATTGGTTTTTAACTGGAGGACAAGTTTAACCAGTGAAATTTAGTTATATGGAGATAAAAAGCTAGCACAACTATTAGGCAGATAGAACCCCAGGTAGTGAGTGTGGTTGAAATATATATAAAGTGGCACCACGGCGAACATTTTTTTTTGTTTTTTTCAGCAAGCAATCTGTGGTTTCCCTTTGGGTATGAATATCCTGAAACTCCAATACAAATATTTACATTCATTCCTACATAGAGGTAGGGATCGTACTTAACTGACAATAATTTAGGAATTTCTGGTTTTATTAAGTTAGGGTATCTTTCCAAAGGGCAACTACTTTGGAAGTACAGGATAATACAGATATTCCCTTCAATAAATTTTGACATAACTTTTTGTGATTTTCATGAGAGATCTATGTGAAGTTATAATGTAGTACCTCTTCCTTTAACTTCCTCTCACAGATGACTTTTCAAAGCAAAAGGTTAGTTCACTGAGATAATCAATTCAGTCATACATAATAACCAGAATTGAATGCTCCCCATGAACATATCAACTTAATAGACATACAGTGACTAAAAAAGTTCAAACTCATGGGAAAGCATTCAATGTTCTATGATGCCGCGTAGACAGGATTCATCTACGGTGATATAATGAACAAATATTTCTTCAAAAGTATCTACCTGTTTGATGTAAAAGAGGACTCCAAAATGCCTCTGCCCTAGACTCATTATATGTTTCTTATGAGTGTTTGGTTATGCATGTGTTTATCTGAACTTAATTCTTCTTTTGTTTGGTAATGAATCTTGATAGTCACAAGGATCAATTTACACCCTTGGAGATCGGGAATAATTCTGTTAAGGGCCCTCCTTTGTCTAGCCTAATCCTCTAGAGGCATTTGAGAAGCAAAATTCCGTGACTAGAAGCTACAATGCTTTAATTTGTACCAACACATGGTATCAAAGATCATGAAAGCAATGTTTTCAGCCAATTAAACTTGCTAGAAGCTAATGAAAACTGGCCAGAGAATTTCCCTTTGTAAATTAAAGATACACAACAAGGATTGTCACCCGACTTGCTTTCAACTGGCTTTGTAGGTCACTAATAATTTTGGTTAGCAATAACTGTGAAGAGTTTACATCTGTGAAGGGCAAATCACTGAGGGCATAGAGCTAAGCCAGACTTCAGTTAAGCCGCTACTGAAGTTTCAGTGCTTATTCCAAACATCTTCAAACTCATTAGGTCTATTAAATTGAGTTGCAAATCTCTGGAATACATGGTTTATTAAGAGATGGCTAGAGCTTCCCTTTTCCAGTTGGGTAGAAGGCCTACAAGGACTCTGCATTTTTCCCTTGGAGGATGCTGGCACATCTGCCACTAGCCCAAGCCAGAATCAGAAGTGCATCTGAGTGTGAAAGAATGTATTATTAAAAATATTATCTTTGGACTGATCATCTTGGGTATTTTCCTAAATATTTTAATCTGCCTTAGCTATCTCTGATTTAGAGTATGTGTAAAAGGTGCAATCAACTGACTGAGTCTCCTTAGGTGCAGAAACACAAAAGATATCTCAGTGTCTCACATTTTCCATTTCTCCCCTTTGTTCTTTCTCAGTTTGCACATCTTTCATCATGTTAAGTTTATCAGGATAGAATGCCATTGGAAGAGGAGTTTGTTTAGTTTGGGCTTTTTCTTTTTCTGTATTTTGACTGTCAGAGTGTGAAGACCAACAAAGAGCTCCAGAAAACACTGGCTTCCTCTCTCTTGGCTTCCAGAGGGTTAAGGCAGATGGAGAGGTCCAGAAAATACTAGACTGGGAGGACAGAGTCCCTGAAGCAGCTAGGCTTAAAGCCATGGAGCCCAAGCCCAAGGCAGGTCAGATGCCAGGATTTCAAAGGTCATGTAAAGATCAGCCAAAAACAAATTCCAGTAGAAGCCAGTTAAGGTGTCAGCAGATTTCTCACAGAGAGCCCAGGGAATGCTTTGTTCTGGAATATGTCAATGTCAGCCTTATCCACATTAAAAGGGTTGGAGGAAGAAGAGGCCACAAGGTGAATGAATGATACTATTCAAGAACAAGAAGAAATGTTAAGGGCAATTTTTAAAAATCCTGATCTAATAACAGTGAAATAATCATAGAGGCAAGACTCAATTATTCTTGTAGCAAAAATAAAATCCTCTTGAAGATAAAAAGTCACAATGAATCAATTGTACATCAAACCAGTTAGCTAGTATCTTATCTAAGGACATTTGATTCCACTGGTGATGTTCACCTATAGAAAGTAAGGAATATTTGAATTTATGTCAATCTGTATTAAATTCACACAAAATGTTTGCTAAAAAGTATGTATAAAACTATGAAATTTGCTATGACTATTTTCAGCTGCATTGCCAACTGTAGGTCATAGAAGCATGCATATCTTAAATGGAATATTGCAGATGGTACCAAGCAATATCATGAACAAATTGTAATAGAGAAAGAAAGGAAAGAAGAAAGAAGAAAGAGAGAGAAAGAAAGAAAGAAAGAGAAAGAGAGAGAAAGAAAGAAAAAGGAAGGAAGGAAGGAGAAAGAAAAAATAAAGAAGGAAGGAAAGGAAGGAAGAAAAAAGAAAGAAGGGAGGGGAGGACGAGAGGGAGGGAAAGAAGAAGGGCAAAAAAGGAAGGAAAGGAAAAAGGATAGAAAAAAATGGAGGAAATAAAGAAATGAAGCAAGCAAGAAAGGAAGGAAAGGAAGGAAAAAAACAAACACAAGGAAATACATAAAAAAAGAAAGAGTAAAGCAGAACAATATGCTAGGAAGAGAATGGAAGCATTTGACTGCAGACAGAACACACTTGCTATACATCACTTTAGCTATCTCAAGCAAATTTCCTATAGTTATAAACTTGGCATTTATTTCTCAGTATTCTCAATACTGATAATATTGTGGCAATATTTTCTTGTTTACCCTTAATTAGGTATTTTTTTCAATTCCCCATTTTAATCGTTACCAGGGGCATAATGCCATTTTATTGATCAGGATAACACTAACAGCAGTCTGGGTTTCAATGGCTATGACCCAAGCTGGGAATTTCCTAGATAAACTAAGTCTGCCCTTGAATCAAAGAGATTACATAAATTGTAGCTTGAAATCTTTAAGTTTCCTTTTGTGTTCAGTGACGTCAGAACTTATTTTGTATAGTTCTGTCACAACACATTTTTTTTGTTTTGTTTTATTTTATTAGTGGAGACCAATATAATCTTAATTACATAATTAAAAATCTGACAAGTAGAAATAATAAATAATGGCAAAAAAATGAACTCATTTACCAAAGGCATAAACAGAGATGTATGCCTCAGGACAAGAAAACAAAAGCCATTAACGAACATTTCATAGGAAGCAAATTGTAATTTGTAGAAGGTATGCATAGAGCTCTCATTCTTTATCTCTTGACAGCAGAGAGCAGTAGAACAAGTTCTGGTAGGCTGGCATGATGCCACCACCAGGCTTTGTACTGGTCTAAAGATCCCCCTCCCAGCAAACAGTGCCTTAATGAAATTGACAGGGGCAGCAAATCTACTTTATACTTAGAGCCTGTCCTCCGTTGAAAGAAGCGAGTGCCAGAATGCGCTAAGCAGAATTTGAAAGTGTTTTGCCAAACATATTAAGTCTTTCAAAGAGGTCCTCGGTAAACTTGATATTTTATATGTATAAAATACAACATAGTGACATATTTGTGGGTTTTTTATGGTATTTAAATTTTATAAACTTCAAGTTGTTGTACAAGGGGATTAAAATTTAACATGTCCACGTATGTGCCCAGTGCTTCTTGATCAGAATGACTCTTGGTGATTCTCTGCTATGTCATGTGTCCCTTCCCTTCACATTAATTTTACTTCTTCCACTCTTTTCATCACATATGTACACTGAGTATTCTGACTCTATCTGTACCATATCCTAATGGAAGTTTTGTTTTGTTGTTTTTGCCAATACTCAGGCTTGAAATCAGAACCTGGGAGCTGTCCCATAGCTTTTTATGTTCAAGGCTAGTGTGCTACCAATTAAAACACTGCTCCACTTTCATGATTTGGGGTGCTTGGTTGGAGATGAGAATGCCATAATTTTTGTCTGCCCAGGATGTCCTTGAGCCATGATATCAGATCTTATCCTCCTGAGTAGCTAGAATCACAAGCATGAACCACTGGTATTCTTCTGTGTTTTATAAAATAAATAAAACTTATCAAGAGCTTTATTTTTTTGTATAATCATCCCTATAAAATCAAGAACCCTTACCCTCAGGATTATGGAAGATAGAAAGGAAGTGGAATTTGCAGATAATTACTCTCTGCCAGATATTTTACGTGTATTATTCTTATTCTCATGATAGTATTACATAAAGTAGTTATGTACTCTCATACTAGAGGTGATCCCATCCTAACTTCTGATTCAGTTTTGTAGAAAGCACAAAACTGTTACTTGAAAATTGTAGACACAGAGTTCAGTCCAAGTCAAAACCCAAATTCCAGCATCTTTCCAGGATCCTTACAAATGCAAAAGCCAAAAACAATTTTCACATATTTTCTAATAATGACAACATGGAAACTTCTTCTTGGCAACTGTGCCTGGAGCTTTGAAACAAACCTTCTTTCCAACAATAGGTTATGAGCTGGCTTCCATTGTTCAAACATAATTAACTCTAAAATCATAATTACTATAATAAAGCCAGCTGGAGAAGAGACGACTTAAACTTACTTAAATTCAGTAAGTATGTAAGAATGAGGAAATCATTCCTGGCACCCCTCCCCCACCTCTTAATCTCTCTTTCTCTTTCTTTCTCCCACTCTCTTTTAATGAGCTACAAAAATGAACACCTACAGAAATATTTTAGTAATAAAAAAGGTTTGGTGAATAAACTGCCATATTTTCAATAGATTTATTGAAACAAACTATTGAACAAATAGAAGTACTGTAACATGGGTAGATTAAAATATACAGAGGAAATGATATGAAACAAAAGCAGTATGTATATAAAGTTAAGAAAGACATATCTTTATTATAACCTAATTTGAAAGGTCTATGATTTTTTTACAGTTTATTCTGTTTTGAATTTGATTTTAATGTCAAGGTGATGTACGGAGGAATTACAGTTGCATACATAGGTAGTGAGTTAACTCATTGTCAAACTTGTTACCCCCCTATTTTTGCCCACCTTCTCTCCTCTCCCACCCACCCCTAAGTTGTACAGTTCATTTTCAGTGTGTTGTCTTGTGAGTACTGATGTTGCATTGGTTTTAACTTTGTCTTTTGCCTCACAATTTTGTTATTCCCCTTCTCCTCCATAATTCAGATAAACCTATATACAATACCCAGGGTACCCAAATCAAATACAGTGATAACAGGGGATAAAACACAGAGGAAAAAATGAAAGAAAAAAAAGAAATAGCTTCACATAGTACATTAAAACAACAACAATAAAGAAAAAACACTTATTTCCAAATCTTAGAGTTCATTTCACTTAGCATCATCTTATATTTTCCTATGTATAAAACTATTGTGCTATTGTGATCCTCTGCTAGGACTATCATAGACGTGTACTAATTACTACAAATTAGCGAAACCATGGAGTGGAATTTAAGTTTTTTGGGTCTGGTTCACTTCACTTAATATGATTTTGATGATAGACACAGATTATGTGGCCTTGCATAGAGATTTTTAATCATATTACTTGATATGAAAGGAGATAATTACATTTTCACTTCTAACCATGTAACACAGTCTCCATCCAGAAGATCAGTACTGTCATCAAGTGTTACTTGTTAGTAGCTCTGAAGACATTATTAGATTAAAACTGCCAGTTGTTTATTAAATTATTAAATTAAAATGGTCAGATCACAGGTGTATATCTACTCATTTTACAAATAATTGTATATATGGGATAATGACAGTCAAAATGGTAGTGCATTAATATTCCAGGATATTTATAAAGTTTTTTTTAGCAAAAACAGTAGGATCAGAAAGATTTGTTTCATATCATAAGTTGAGGAAAAGGGCCTAGTTAAATTCTTGTAACTACAGTAAGATTTAAGAAAGAGTAGTTATAGATTACTGAATCAGGCAATAAAGAAAAGGAAAATCTTTGGGAAAGGCTGGAATGGAGCTATGGTAGCTCAAAGTGGTAGAGTACTACCCTTGAGCAAAAGAGCTCAGAGGAGGAGGAAGAGGAGGAGGAGGAGGAGGGGGAAGGGGGAAGGATAACATCTTAAGGTAAACATTCATAGTACTTGTAGGGTAGAAGTATAAAGAAATGACAAAGGAAAAGTTAAAAGCAATTGATAACAGATTCAATACTGTATACTAGACACAGGATGTCAAATAATTCTATTACTTTTTTTGGACTGAGTTGACAAAGGGAAAAAAATAACATTTCAGAACTATGACACATTGAAATATTCATTGAATAAAAATCATCCCTAATATAAAAGTCCAGAAAGCAACAATGACATTTTATAGTGTCAGTTTATTGATTCACCACTCTCTCACATAAACTTATAAACCTAAAAACATATTCAGATTCTCCTTCAAATCTTAATTTTTAAACTTTTCAAACTAATTAAATACAATGTAATTAGGCATTGAGAAGAAACAGCAATCATCTGATGAATACATGAGTGCAAAAACATTATTGAAACTAACATTTCTCATATTAAATTTTTCCAAAACCGTTAGACTGAATTCCTTAAGACAAGGGTATAAAGAACAAAAGTTAACCATAAACTCTGTAATATTATTAATAATTGAACTTATATTACACATCAGAAAATTATTAATTCAAATACAAAATTGCACTTAAGTTGCATGTCATATATGCAATTCACACACATATGCATACATATAGAAAACATAAATATATGGAACATTATATTCATGTAAAGTAAAAAGCAAGAATGTAGTTTCAGGAGAAAAATATTGGGAATAATGTCATGTCCCTAATTTGAAACTAGTTTGAAGGCATTAAGCATTGATGTGTTGATATTGGACTTCATAGCTTCAGGAATCAGAATTATAAGGTTTCAGCAACACAATCTCTTAGCATAACATGAGGAAAATCATATATCAAATGTAGTTACTGTCCTCAAAATTGGAACAATAAAAATGTAATTATCAGGCATTTAAAATGTGAACTTTTGAATTTTTCTTCTTTTGGATGGTTTTATTAATTCTTCATATGCCGTGACAGAGAGAGAGAGAGAGAGAGAGAGAGAGAGAGAGAGTTTCTGGATATCTGTACATGTTTATAGTAATCAAGAACGTCTTCTATTTTCAAATGATCAAAAATTTTAACCCATTGATTAAATATATGTTAAATAAAGTGTATAGCACCATGGAGAGATAAAAATAAATTCCCTGCAATGAAAATAAAAACAATGTTTCAAAATAGACAGAACATTCATTTTTAATTGAAAATACAAAGTACGAAATTGAATATTTGGTAGAATTACTTACTGTTATTCCTTCTAAATGTCATTGAACATAAAGACATCTAGAAATTAACCTTTCTCCACATGTCTAGTTTGCCTGTATTTTTCTTGCAAAGATAAAATCAGATTATTAAAGCAGGAAAAGTAACAATATATTTAATTTGTTTATCCATTTTACATTTATTTGAACCAGGTAATATAATGAAGGTCATAGAATTTCCCTACATTGGACATTTAGGGTCCCTCTATGTTGTGCCTTTTGTCTAGAGTGCTTTTTATCTTATTCTTCACTAGCTTAGAACCATCTCAGAACAGAGCTTTTGGCTTGAATATTTCCATGTCAACCTTTTATAACAAAGATAGATTCTATTTTAGATGCTCTAGCACATTTCCAAGATCTCTCTGAATTGAATAGATAACCAGAAGACTAAGGTAAACTACATCAATAAAATAAGTTTATCTTGGAAAAAATGCTATGATCTGAACTGCCTACTCTAATAAGAAGATATGTCCTGAGAGAAAGAACTCTGATAAACAATAGCAAGAATATATAATAATGACTTCTCCAGGCCTTTCCTGTAAACATATCTGTACACATTAATGGTAAAAAGAAAATTCAAATTATTTCTAAGAGTCAAATACATTACTTGGCCTTTCATTACAAGCAATATGAAACTGAAGATATAGTACAAGTGGTAGAGTACCAACTGAAGTGAAAAACAGCAACAACAAAAATAAAAAATATGAGGACCTGAATCCACAACATCCTAGCATTGGCAGAGACAAAGGAGAGTGAAGAGTACGGGGGACATGGGGGGAGTGGAGAGAGGAGAGTAGAGGGGTAGATAAGTTATCAAAAACAATCCAAATGTAAATATACAGCATAGTCAAAGCATCCTATTAAGAGAAATACACACACGGCTCAGCAGAGCCAACGTAGTGAACCCAGTGTTGGAGTAGTTCTCAGAAGCAAGGAGGACTATTTAATATTAAACCTGGTAATGATGTGTGTGTGTGTGTGTGTGTGTGTGTGTGTGTGTGTGTGTGTTAATGTCAAACCAACAGATTCAACAATAAAAGCAAAAGTATACAATTGGGAATATATCTAACAAGTTTCTTCACAGCAAAGGACAATAATAACTGAATGAAAAAAAAAAAGTGCCTAGGGATTGAGAGACAATATTTGCAAACCATTTATCAGATAACAGGGTTATTTTTAAAAGATACAAGGAACAAAAATCAATAGAACAAACATATTTTTATTTAATGTAATGAAAAGTTTTTCCAAATGGCCAAAGGACTTGAGTAAATATTTCTCCAAGAAAAAAAAAAAAAGAAATGTAAGATGACCAACAAATATGTGAAGCAGTACTAAATAAATCCTGTCCCCAGGAAAATGGAATGCAGTTCATGAGATATTACCTCAAATTTGTTAGGATAGCTGCCATAATTCAATGTCACTCTGCTCCATATTTAACTTGACTTCAGATTTTGATAAGGAGTTACATAATACTATGTAGCAAATACAAAGTGTTCTACCTGTTCTTTAAACATGGTGCCACACAGTCACCAGGGTCTCTTACTATCTCCATCACTGTCTCAAAATGTCTTCTGGGCAATTTCTCCAAGTTCTTAAATAACATTTACTTTGCTATTTAATACATGTTTAATAAATGTACATTTTTCTTTTTTTTAAAAAAGGTTTTCTCTTGTGTACATTATAATCTTTCTAGTTATTTCATGAGAAATTTATTGTGCATTGTCTTGCTTTAACATACTGCTCTAATTTGTTTTGATATGCTAAATGTAGCTTGTTATCTGATGTCCCTGTTCTTGATTTCCCAGCATCTATCCACATGGAAGTTCTGTTTTTGTTTAAGTTGTATTTTACGATTGACTCACAGTGCCTCATTTTCTTTTATGGTTTTGATGAGCTTTAAATATAAGCCATGTTCTTTGAAACTTTCTCTGGAAACCATTTGAGACCTGGGTTAAAAGGAAATTTCTCTGAAGAGATTTTATGATTTCTTTGACATACTCTTGGAAAATATACCAATTTGGAAACAAATTTCAATAGTTTTGATGGTCCTCAGGGCCTCTAACTTGCTAAAATGGCATTATACCACTGAGCCACACCTCCAGCTCTACTGGTTACTAGCTATTTTTAGAATGTGGTCATGCTTTTCTCCAGAGCATTCCTGATCCTGGCTTATTTTAGGCTCTCCACCATTGCTGGGGTCCCAGTCACATACTGCTATGTTCAGGTCCCTTCTGTGGAAATGGAGTCACAGAAACTTTTCTCCTCAGACTGGCCTCCAATCACCATCCTCCCAATCACAGCCTGGATGAGAAACTTGTGCCTTTGTCTCCAGCTCTAGTTTGAGGAAGGTTCTCCTGAACATTTCTTTGCTAGGAAGCCTAAAATAAGTATGTTAAAATCGTCAGCCTCCCAGGTAACTAGGACAGTAGGCAAACACCAAAAACACTCAGCTACTTTAATTGACTCCAACCCTCACCTGTGAATTTCCTAGTTAGAATTCCTGAGGCAAGCTTTAAGAAAGGACAATGCACTTTAGCTTTACCTTCATAGATGACAGGTGTGGTTTTTTTGTGTGTGAACTTTTCTTGAGAGTGTTGTCTCTTCAGAGTCCTGACTTCATGACTAATGCACTTGTGAATAAGTCATCATGACACATTTTCATGTTCTCTCTGTCCCTGCTGGTTAGACTTCAATCTAAATATACATGGGAGCAATCCACTAAAGCTATCATCAAAACCTTTACATGCCCATGGTTACAATATATTTTGTTTTTCTTTCTTGTTATTTAAAAATACCAGAAATCAACAGATGGGCCAGGTATTTGACCATTTTATATTTTATCCAGCATTTTAGGTAGCTTTTGTAAATTAAATATAAGTAGAAATTGCTATTATTATTTTTTCAAATTTTTATTATCAAACTGATGTACAGAGAGGTTACAGTTTCATACATTAGGCATTGGATACAACTCTTGTACTGTTTGTTACCTTGTCCCTCATACCCTCCTCCCCCTTCCCCTTCCCCTTTCCCCCCCTGAGGTGTTCAGTTCACTTACACCAAACAGTTTTGCAAGTATTGCTTTTGTAGTTGTTTGTCTTTTTTTACCCTGTGTCTCTCAATTTTGGTATTCCCTCTCAATTTCCTAGTTCCAATACCAGTATGCACGGTTTCCAATATACTCAGATAAGATTACAGAGATAGTGTAGGTACAACCACAGGAAGGTGATACAAGAACATCATCAATAATGGAAGCTACAGATACACATGGGACGTTGAAAGTAGTTACAACTGTGATATAACAATTGTCTCCATAACATGGAGTTCATTTCACTTAGCATCATTTTATGTGTTTGTAAGGGTATAGCTATTGGGCCTTGTGATGCTCTGCTATGACTTGCCTAAACCTGTACTAATTATTCCCAATAAGGGAGACCATAGAGTCCATGTTTCTTTGGGTCTGGCTCACTTCACTTAGTATAATTTTTTCCAAGTCCTTCCATTTCCTTACAAATGGGACAATGTCATTCTTTCTGGTAGAGGCATAAAATTCCATTGTGTATATGTACCACATTTTCCTGATCCATTCATCTACTGAGGGGCATCTGGGTTGGTTCCAGATTCTCGCTATGACAAATTGTGCTGCAATGAACATTGTTGTGCTGGTGGCATTACTGTGATTTTGTTTGTGGTCTTTTGGATAGATACCCAAAAGTGGGGCTGCTGGGTCATAGGGGAGTTCTATATTTAGCCTTCTGAGGAATCTCCATACTGCTTGCCAGAGTGGCTGAACCAGTTTACATTCCCACCAACAATGAAGTAGGGTTCCCTTTTGGCCACATCCCCTCCAACAAATGTTATTGTTAGTTTACTTGATATAGGACATTCTTGCTGGGGTGAGATGGAATCTCAATGTTGTTTTGATTTACATTTCTTTTATGGCCAGATGTAGAGCACTTTTTCATATGTCCCTTGGCCATTCTCATTTCCTCATCAGAGAAGTCTCTTTGTAAGTCTTTAGCCCATTTGATGAGGGGGCTATTGGTTCTTTGCAATTTTGTTTTGGAAGAAGGTAATTTTTTTAGTTCTGCGTATATTTTAGAGATGAGGCCTTTGTCTGTTGAATGGCTGGTAAAGATCTTCTCCCAGTCTGTGGGCTTTCTGTTTATCTTGCAAGCTATGTCCTTTGCCCTGCAGAAGCTCTGCAGTTTGATGCAGTCCCATTTGTCCAAACTTTCTTTGATTTGTAGCCTTTCTGGGTCATTGTTAAGGAAGTTCCATCCTGCGAAAAGGAGCCCAAGTGTTTCTCCTACTCCTTCCTTCAGTGTTTTCAGGGTGTCTGTTTTGATTTCGAGGTCTTTAATCCATTTGGAATTGATTTTGGTGCAGGGTGATATATAAGGATCTAGTTTTAGTTTGTTGCATGTGTTGAGCCAGTTTTGCCAGCACCGTTTGTTAAAGAGGCTATCTTTCTTCCAAACTATTGTTTTAGTTCCTTTATCAAAGATTAAGTAGGCATAGTTCTGTGGGTTCATTTCTGGGTCTTCAATTCTGTTCCATTGGTCTTCAGGCCTGTTCTGTTGCCAATACCAAGCTGTTTTTATTACTATAGCTTCGTAATACAGCTTGAAGTTGGGTATTGTAATTCCTCCAGCACTGTTCTTTCTGCTTAGGATTGCTTTTGCTATTCTAGGTCTTTTATTGTTCCATATCAATTTCTGGATTGCTTCCTCTATTTCATTAAAAAATGGTGTTGGGATAATAATGGGTATTGCATTGAATTTGTAGATAGCCTTTGGCAATATTGCTATTTTGATTATATTAATCCTCCCAATCCAGGAGCATGGGAGGTTTTTCCATTTCCTTAGTTCTGACTTAATTTCATTTTTCAAGCATTTAAAGTTCTCCTCAAAGAGGTCTTTCACTTCTTTAGTTAAGGTTATTCCTAGGTATTTTATGTTTTGGGGGACTATTGCAAAAGGAGTTGCTTTCCTGATTTCAGCCTCGGTCTTCAGGTAGCTAGCATAGAGAAAGGCCATTGATTTTTGAGGGTTTATTTTATATCCTGCAACTTTGCCAAAGTTTTGGATCAGCTCTAGTAGCTTGGGGGTAGAGTCTATGGGATTCTTTAGGTATAGGATCATGTCATCTGCGAAGTGCTAGTGTTCTTTATCTACTGCAAAATTAGTGTTCTTTGTTAGTACGATTTAACACATTAAGATTCATCAAGGAAAGGTCATTTTTCTGAGACTATTTAACATGAAAACAAAACTATGTTGGGGGGTTAGATACAATTTTTAAAACGGATTTTACCAAAGACTAGTAGACGAGTCAATAAACCTTTGGATTAATTGACATCTGAATGGTTTGCCTCTGGTATGGGCAGTTTTACATTTAATCTGAGCATTTGTTTTGTATCAGCATTTGAAAATATAGCCTCAAACAATTAGCTGTTTATTCCTGGTGAATAACACCATACAATTATTTTGATCCCTCAGGAAGATCATGACATTTTAGTTTTTTACCTCTCTAGTATATTCAGAGGTAAAGAAAAATTTTAGAAAGTTTTGCTAGAACGTATTTATCAAAAATTTTTCTTATGCTACCAACCATTTAATTTATTTCTCTATGAAAGACTCAAAATGCATTATAATCATTTGAAGCAATATGTCAGGCCAAAATTATAGTAAGAACTGGGTTAGTTTTAGTTTTAGAATCTGAACACATCCCATATAATAATGTCATAAACCCTGACACCAACAGCTACAGTATATTGAGTACTAAAAGTATACAAGTCATTTTTGCTGGAAACTTTATAGACATTAATAATCAGAACATTTCTTGCAATAGAAACATTTTTATTTTATCTATGCGAAAATTAGGGTCCATATATTAAGCAACTTACATCTGCATGAAATACAGATTTGTCAAGTTTGGAGCAAAAGCACTTTCCTGAAGAGATTGTTGCATCACTATACTAAGTGTATCAACAGAGATCTATATTTAGGCTACAACTTATTACTTCTTCCATTATGAAGAAAATAATGTCAAGGTCGTGACTGCAAGTATGAGTTTTGTGTTAAGACTGAACAAGACCAAATCCTGGCAACGTTGCTTAGAGCTATGTCACTTCACATGGGGTAAGTTGTGTTACATTTCTGTCCTTATTTTCATTAGCACATAAATAGTAATATCTATATCATGTTGTTGATTAGAGAAATGAAGGCATGGATATAACTTTAGACAATGCCAAATTACCTACAATAAGTATTTATATATATTAATGACAAACTGTTGGCCTCCAGCAATCATCTCTAACATTACTTTTTTTCTGTGTGTGTGAGTGTGTGTGTGTGAGAGTGTGTTTTAGTCTTGGTGCTTCAACTCAGGGCTTGGGCCCTGTCTTGTGCTCAAGACTACCACTTGAGCCACAGCTGCCTTGCCTGGCTTCAAACAATGATTCTCAGATCTCATCCTCCTGAATAGCTAGGATTTCAAGGATGAGGCACCAGCACCAGGCTCCATTTCTTTTAATGTCTAAATTAGAAATACATATTTTGTTTTTTAGACAGGGTATTATAATGTTTTCATGTATGTTTTTGTGACTAAAGAAGTACTACTGTTTTTCAGTGTTGGCATAATTGACAATGACAGATTTGTGAGCTCTAAAAGAGAAATGTATTTGCATATTGTAATTTTGCTTTAAATACTCTTTTATGTATTTAATGTGAAGTATTTTAGAAAACTGAAATTGTGAGTTGACACCCTTTCTGAACATAATTTTCTGCTCTTAGGAACTGCAGAGCTTACAGCTTTTCCAGGTGGGCTGACTAACCAGAGGAAGGCAGTTCTAAGGTTTTGCCATTGCCTGTTCCCAAACAAATGCAAGAAGTGATTGTTTAACTCTACTGATTGTGAAATTCACAAGATGTTAAAACATAACAAATTTACTGACAGTATGGCTTCATATGTTTTACAGAAATCCAAGTTTTTCTCCTCTTTCAAAAACTCCAATGATCTTTCCCTTCTTTTATTTAGTATAGCAAAATCCTTGATCAACAGACAGTGGGAATCCACATATTATTATGTTATTACTTGCTGCTTCCATATTATTGGGTTAATATGTTCACTATATTTTTTGGCCAGTCCTGGGCCTTGGACTCAGGGCCTGAGCACTGTCCCTGGCTTCCTTTTGCTCAAGGCTAGCACTCTGCCACTTGAGCCACAGCACCACTTCTGGCTGTTTTCTGTATATGTGGTGCTGGGGAATTGAACCCAGGGCCTCATGTACACGAGACAAGCCCTCTTGCCACTAGGCCATACCCCCAGCCCATTCACTATATTTTATAGAACAAATTTCTTCGCTTCTTTTCTATTATAATATAAAGTACAAATGTATTGTTTCAAGAATGATATGTAAACATTCCTTATTTATTTTCCATGATTGGAGCTGTGCTTTTCTGAGAATAAAAAAAACAAACATATACTGAATACTTAGAATGATGCCATAGATATGGTAAGCCCTCAATAAATATTAATAATTCATATTTTCACTCTGGTTAGTAATAGAATTAGAGGACTGAATCAAATAACTTTAAAAGCTCTCAAAACTAAATTCCCTTTATATTCCATTGGACTTGAATCTCATTTGTTTTTGTTAAGTGGAAACAGATTGTACATTTTAAAGGATAGACTATGTTACATTTGGGATAAACTATTCAAAAAAGAAAGTCCTAGTAATACACTTTTTCTTCTAAATTAGGACACTAAATTCTCAGTGGGTAGAAAGACATTAAACCAAATACTGCTGTGGTTAGAAAAGCAACTTGTGTGTACTGAATTATAGACAATTTGTATACGGTGAGGTTAATTCCAGCAAAGACTTACTGAAAATGGGTGGTATGGTGCATTTTAATCTTTTCAATATCTATTCTTAGGAAACTCATTCTTACGAAACTAAATTCATATTTCTAAATTACATTTAAATTCAGTGAACAGTGAACAAATGTTATATGAAATTATAGTAAATTAATCTTTCAAATTTATCCAAAGTTATCCAAAGTTCCTTAAAGATCCATTCTAGGAAAGAAAATAAGAATGCAAATTTCATTTCTTTTTCTAACTATAAAAGGTAAGTGAACTGCTTAAACAAAAGTTAATTTTTAGAACTCATTTTTATGTTTGATATCACCTTCAAGACTGTTCTTGCAAGCAAAAGCTAAACATTAATTGGATCCAAAGGGGTAACTACTCTCAGAGATACTGGCAATGTAATTTTTTTTCCAAGTAAAGAGATTGTTTAAGAGAAAGTTTCCCATTAAGCTGGCATTCTTGGCTTATTCATTCAGTAAATACTTACCAAATAGTGACCATGAACTAAGAATTATTGACAACATAATGTATAAGAAAACTTTCAATTGCCACAGTTATTATGGCAGATCTGATGCATCATTGAAAATAAGTGATATAATCTCAGAATGGGTAATCTTAAAGCAAAATATAAGAATGAAGTAGGGCCACTGGACACTTTTGAAAGTGAACTATAAAACTTGTGGGTGATGATGAAAGGAAAAACTGTGAGAAAGCAACAGAATGGGTGACATTATTTTAAAAAAATGAGTTCAAACCACATATTAGATAGACAGACTGACAGATAGATAGATAGATGAAAAGAAAATAGAAAAACTAGAAGTAATGAGTAATTTTACTGCGTATATAAGAAAAGTCCTTCATTTTGGGGAAAATACCTTACAGATACTGCATAAAGGTAATTGCATGGGTGGAGTTGAGGGGCTGGGAGAAGAACTTAAAGGTGCTGGAGAGACATGCAAAAAATCTTAGATCTAGATACAAAGGAAAAGTCAGAAAAATCAAAACAGGCAAAGTTTCCAGAATTAAAAAGACCCAGGAATACAAAAGTCCAACCATGGTCAAAATGGCAAACAACTAATTTGTCACACTGATTCTAACTTTTCATGCATTTTTAACATATGCAAATATGAGAACAGTAATGATCTCCCCTTGGCTCTCCTATGCTTTTAAAACTTAAGACACTTTCAACTTTAAATGACTTACCTTAAATTGAATTATGAACTCTGTAGTCTGATTTACTAGACTACATATATATATACATATATATATTCTGATATATTAGAGTATATATTCTGATTTACTAGAATGCTCAGTTTTAGATGTTTTCCATGTCATGTTACTTTGGTAACTAAATTTTCCTTGGTTCTCGTTTCTTCTAATTTGCCTTTCTAACATACTTGTTTATCCTGGGGAAAAACAGTCTTGTTTTGGAGGTACTAAAAGTTTCATAACATAAAGTTCTAACATAACTGTTCAAAGTTAGAAAACAACGTTGTCTTATCTTCACATACACTTTAGAAAATAAAACTTAATCCTAAAGCCTCCAAGAAGGCTTGCCATTGTTTCTTATTAGTTAGACATGCATGACAGGCTTATTGCTAATCCAATGACTAAAATGAAAAATAGAGTTATTATGTACAGCTGAGACAAAGAAAGTGTCACCCATAGAAGCTGAGACCACAAACCTGCCCTGATACATGGACCTCTAATGATTAAAATTGCTTTCTTTTGTGCTGCTCCCCCGCCCCACTTCCACCGAGCAATAAACTGGGGAACATCGCTTTTGGCGTTCTCAAAGATAACAATTGTTAGATACTACTAAAAGTAATAAGGATGGCTCGTAACTCTAATAACTGTTGCAGGAAGGGAAGTGTGAATGAAACTTTGGTCCAAAGGTAAATGCTGATTTTACAAGGAGAATTAGAGGTTAGGGGGAATGAAAGCAAGGGATTAGAGAGAACGAAAGAAGATAAAAATCCACAAAGAATGAATTATTGATTGAAATGCAGCTAGGCTTGCTGTAGAAATAAATTACATTGGGATCCTATTTTTTCACAAAGATTGAAAAACAAGCCTCATCTTCAGACTTTTGCTAGAAAATACAGAAAACATAAACTTTTGACAATAGTAAATTTTCCTAAGAAGTTATTTTGGTAGTGGTGGTAAGGTCACTGAAGGGATGTGGCCTTGGGGCTGTTCAGACCATGCTCAAAAATTCTTACATGTGGGCTGGGGATACGGCCTAGCAGCAAGAATGCTTGTCTCCAATACATGAAGCCCTGGGTTCAATTCCCCAGCACCACATATACAGAAAACGGCCAGAAGTGGTGCTGTGGCTCAAGTGGCAGAGTGCTAGCCTTGAGCAAAAAGAAGCCAGGGACAGTGCTCAGGCCCTGAGTCCAAGCCCAGGACTGGCAAAAAATAAAATAAAATAAATAAATAAATAAATAAATAAACAAACAAACAAATAAATAAATTCTTACATATAAGGTGAAGCTTCGATAACAAAAGGGCTCAAAGGAATCGGGTTAGAGTTTACTAAAGAACAGAATCAATCAGCAGGTACGTAAAAGACTAGGAGATTTAGCACATCATTACAGATTTACAACAAAGATTTTAACATCATTGTCTGCTGGCAACACAGTCAATGCCACAAAAGATACAAGTTTATTTTTTTTATCCATTTTGTATCCTCCCCAAATTATGCATCCACCAAACAAATGTAATTAGAAATGGAAAAATTTGAGACATATAACTATGCCTTGACACAAAACAAAGTATGCACCCTTTCAAAAAGATCATTTTAAAAAATAAATTAATGCTGTGTCCCAGTTTCCTATGCCTGTAATTCTAGCTTGTTAGCAGAAAGATTGCAGTTCAAAACTAGCCCAGTGAGGCTGGGAATATGGTCTAGTGACAAAAGTGCTTTCCTAGTATATATGAAGCAGTAGGCTCGATTCCCCAGCATCACATATATAGAAAACGGCCAGAAGTGGAGCTGTGGCTCAAGTGGGAGAGTGCTAGCCTTGAGCAAAAAGAAGCCAGGAACAGTGCTCAGGCCCTGAGTTCAAGGCCTAGGACTAGCAAAAAACAAAACACACACACACACACAAAAACAAAAAACCTAGCTCAGGTAGAAAACTTTATGAGATCCAAAACAAAATTAAAACCAGAGCTGGGGGCCTGGCTTAAGTGGTAATGTCAGCCTCATAAACACAAGGGACTGAGTTCAAACTCCAGTACTGACAATATTTAAATTTTAACAAAGAGATAAAAGCAATTAATATAAAAATGAAAGTGTGAAAAATAAGAAATTTCTAGTGGGCTCATATTCTGGCTATGATATTAAAAAATGCTGAAAGAAATTTAATGCAAAAATCTGTTTATACACCTGAATGAATCCTAAAGTCAGCCAAACCAGAAAAGAAAAAATTCTGGTAAGAGTTCATTGAGCCAAATTCAATATTGCATTTGCCATATTTCTTTAAAGACAAGTTATAGACCATTATTTTCCAGAATAATGATAGCTGTTTACCCCACTTTCCTCTATTGGAATGATTCTAATTTTTGTTTTATTTTTAATTTATTATTATATTTGATGAACTTATACCTTCTAAATATATTTGATGATCTTATATCTTCTAAATATCACAAAATATTCTATTATAAAACTCACTTTATTTTTTCATTACAAAATAATTTCTTGTTTCTCTGAATATTCACTTATTTTGATTTGTCCTTATATATTGTCTCTAATTTTGTGGTTTAGTCTGCATTTACAATTTCATTTTTAATTCAGGAGATAGTTTTCTATGTACATTGTGATGGTTAAATATGATTCAACACACAGAAAAGCCTTTAATGTGTGCAACATATATTTCATAATTATTTTATCATTTATGGTTTAAAATTATATTTTATTTTTGATACTGGGGATCAAGCCCAGGACATTGCACTAGCTAGGCAAGCATTTTGCCACTGAGCAACATCCCAGTCCTAAATAATGCATTAAAAGTTGCTTATGTTGTCATCTTATTAAAATTACTTTGTGTGTGGTATATAGTGTATTATTCTAAATTTACTATACAAATAGAGACTATGCAAAAGCAATCTCCAATATTGGTTTATGTTAAGACATTTAGCAAATGTTTGTGTCACAACATTTTATGAAACCTATGAGTAAAAGCAATGTAATGTCATACTCTGAAAATTAATGTTATGGTGAAACCATTTAGTGCTTTTAAGTCAAGTTAAGTACATTTTAATATGAATTTACTATCTATCAAATAAGCTGACTAATTTAGTTAGTCCACGTGTCTGTGAAGTATAGAAGCAAAAAGTTTACTACCCAGAGCATTTTCATTGCAGATTTAATGAAATATAAACTTCACTCTTTGAAAGAAAAATTGAAGAATTATAAGGCTACCCACATACCCCCACACACAGTAAAGACATTTGGCCTGGTTAATTTAAACTTTAAGTTTTAAGTTTAAATTATTTAAATACTTTTTTGTCTTTAATTTATTTTATATATATTGGAATAGCTTAAATAATTTGTGCTAAAAATACTTAACCAGGCATTAAATTGAAATTTAATAGGATCATTATTGAGGTTAAATAGATGCTTTAATGGCTTCTTAAGTGACACTTATTCCTATATACAACAATATGTCCATTAGGCACATATAAACCTCTAAAAGTATCTTACATGCATATCCATGAATTTCAGTCATTTAATATCAGAAAGATTTTTTACGTGGTCATAATCATAATGAATGAGCATTATTAAAATATATCTTGGATTTCTAAGGTGTGTAAATATTGTCAAACCCAGTACAATTAATCAATTGTAGTGAACACTATAAATGAAAGCTTAACAAATGCGATATGAAAAATAATTTGATCAATGATATTAATTGAAATTAATTTTCTTTAAATGTATACTGTTTGATACATTTTTGTAATTTTCATATATTTGGTCAATAATGCATGAAAAATTACAAAAAAAATCTAAAATAGCTATACAGGATATAGAACAGTCTTGAATTGATTATCTTTTACCAATTACATTAGCGAAAAGATAAGTTATTTTAATGAATAAATTGCTATTTTTCCTCATTTATTTGGATTTCTCACTGAATTATGACTTGTTGTGAATGAGTAAAGATGTGTCTTCAATGATTAACTATTAAAATAATCATGCCACAAATGAACACTGCTCAGTTACAAGTAAGTACAATGGCCTGGACCACAATACTAGAAAGAGACTCAGTAACGCACTTGTGAAAAAATTAGCAAGGTAGAGAATAAATAAAAGGGAAATTAGAAAGTGTAGAAAATGTAGTCAAATAAATGAAGATACAAATGCAACATTATTTCTGAAACAACACTTTGAAATTATGGAAATTTTATTAATAATTAAAAATACTTTAAAATAATTGAATAGCCATATTGAAAGAAATATAATTCTCTTTTACCTTATAACATCAGAAAAAGATAAATTAGCATAATGAAAATCATCTCAGGGATCAATGAAATAGAAACAAAAAATTGGGAAAACACACTAAACAGAAAACTAGTTCTTTGAGGGATTAATTAAATGGAAAAAGAAAAGCTCCTAGTCAAAGTTTTGCTATAATAAATTGCCACAGTACTAGAGAGCTTAAAACAACATGAGCTCATTATATCTTACAATTCTGTAAGTCAAACTCTAATACAGGTCTCACTGGACAGAGAAATTTAATTCACATTTGAATTTACAGTCACGTTTCAGTCATGTTTAAGTCTCCAGAGTTTATTTATGAATGACCTTGTTTAGTTTTAAGTTAGCTTTAAAGTTCGAGAAAGGGTTTATGTCACGAATGTTTATATATTTGATATATAAAGCTATCAATGTAGATATTTCCTTGTTTATGATCTTAAGTCCCTTTTTGATTAAGTGAAATTTTAATATTATTTAGTTACATTTTTTCCTATTTAACAAGTGATATAAATTAAAAAATAGTTTCATGGTAAAATGTAAGTTTAAATACAGTATTATGTGAGTTGAAATATGAAAAGTAAAACTTTGATCTTTCTTAGAGTATGCCTATGTCAACCTATTTGCCTATAAGTAGAAAAATTTCAGCATTTTCTCCAAAGACGTATTTAATTGCTATTTTACATTTTATATCTGAAGAACATATTACACATAAATTCCCATTGAAAAGAGCTTTATGAAGCACAGTTCAGGGGAAAGATTGTAATCGCTATTCAATATTAATGGTCAATTTTTAAACTAAATTTCTATTCAATCTTGACCCTGAAATAATATTACGTGAAAAGTCAACTTTGCGAAGAAGATAACCTTATCAATATACACAGAGTACTCATTCTTTAGTGTATAATATGCAAAGGTGACACGAATAGAAATTGACTAAACAGAAGCACGAGGGATGCATTGTGCATTAGGAATATGTCTAACAGTGATGCCCTTCTCTTTATCCTCCTCTGTGAGAACTAGTTGAGAAAATTTCAAACTTTCAGAATACAAAGGAGACGTGGGAAATGAGAACACGGGCAGTGATGGTAAAGGAGGAGTCCTGCGCTGTGAGAATCAAACCATTCTGACCTCTGTCCACTGCTCTGGAGCCCTGGTGGATAGGTGGAGACTTGTGTGCATCTGCTCCGAGCCTCCTGTAAGAGCAGGCTGTGTGGTGTCATTTGTATTCTCCTCGGGCAGACGCACAGCCTCTGCTCATTTCATCAAAGAACTATTTATGAGGCTGTAAAAAAGATGAGTTTCTCCGAATAGTCTCCAAATTAAACTTTTTAAAGTTTAATGTTGGCACACAAGAATAATTACAGTTATAAACCATTAAACATTTAGAAGAAATTTATAGGATTAGAGGGAGAAAATTTACAGCTGTGGCCTAATACAATAAATTTCCCCAGTAAAAGCAGAACCACAGAAACATTTCTATTCAGGACTCCAGAAAAATAAAATGCTTTATTAACATTACCCAAACACGCAGGCACTGTATTTGGACATTATTTATACAGAAAGACGAATACTTTGGGAGATACAGTTAATTAACCTCCAAGCCAAAGTCAATTTTTAATTTTTTATCAGTAAACAGAAAACACTAAATAACATTGTAGAATTAAGTCTGTATACACTTATCCTAGAAGACTGCCCAGTGTCCTAGATTATTTTATTTCTTCCAGAAGGTATACTATTGCCTGAAATTATGACATTCCTGTGTGGTATGTTGTTGACAATTGGGATTTTATGGCTTTTGTTAGTTGTTTAAAAGGCACAAAACTACATTTCTGTGTATAGAATAATTCATTCAAAATTGTGCAGGCATGTTTAGCTATACAGTTTACCCCCCCAAAAAAGTCCTTTATTCTAATGACATGTTAGTGTGAGGAGACAGTTATCAGAGCAACTGCTCAGTCGTGATGAGAAATCTAACTACCTCAAGAGACTGAATATTCAATTAACTCTTCACCCAGTACTTCGAGCTCTGTTATACTTGACATGTAAGTTTAAAACAACCATGATGTTTTGATTATCTAGACCTGTCTTTTTCTTGACGTTTGATAGCACTAAAAACATTTTTCCCCTAAGTCTTTCACATTTCCTATAGAATCCTAAACATTTTCATGTTTTCCTTGCATCAATAGAGTAGATCCTTTATTTTATTACTTTACTGTTATTTTTGTTGGTTACCTCTTTACTGAATTACAATATCACTGTAAACTTAATTAATTCTCTTGGGTTTCCAGTGTAAACAATAATATCATTTATAAGTAAGCATCATTTTACTTCTCTCTCATCTAATATTTGCTTTCATTTTTGCATATATTTATAAGAGTTTTAAGTAGTGCCCCAAAGGCATTTTCTTCATGTTCTTTGACATTGTTAACAGAAGCTATCATAGTTTACTCACTGAGTACCATGATAGATCTTGTCTGGGAAATATAAGTATTTGCTTGCTATTTATAGATAAATCTAGTATTGCTTATGAGATGCTCTGTATCAAACAGGATTGAACTAAGTATTCATACATGTCATCAAGCCCTCTACCACTAAGCTACATTCAGTACCTAAAAGAATATCTGAGAAACTAGTTTTCAAATAAGACTTTTACAGTTTTTATCTTATTGATGCATTTTATTGTCTATGGAGATAATCATAAACTTTTTGTTTTGATCAATTTATGAAGTGAATTAAACCAGATATAGTAATAAATGAAGTGATGTTTTCCAGAATAAGTTTCATATTTCATGGTATATTATTTGCATATACTGCTCTTTGCTTCATAAAATATATTAAATATAGTCATTTTATAGAATTATAATTAGTTTAAAGTCACAAATTGCTAATGATATAAAGAATACAACTATTGAAGCATATTTATTACTTGGGACACTTGTGGGACATTTACACAAATAGTGGTAAGTATAATAGCTAACTTCATATTCTATGTATTTGTACTTTAATAAAGGATAATATAATCATCGAAGTTAACTATATGGGATTTTTAGTAAATTGCTGTTTTTATTACTACATTTTTGAACCAATTATCCAGTATGATTCTGATAAGTGAGTCAATTACTATGATGAATATGCCAGTATAATTATTTTAAAAAATAATAGAAATAGAGCCTCTTGTGGAATAGGATGATGAAGAACTAGACAAAACTGTCTCCAATAAAGCAATCATTTTACTGGAAAAATAAATGACAAATGAAACAATTCCACTCCTGAGCATTTATCCATTAGAACACAAAGAATGTCTCCCTAAAACTACTAGCACAACCATGTTCATTGCAGCATTGTTTACCATAGGTAAGATATGAAATCAGCCCCAGTGCCCCTCAATGGATGAATGGATCAAAAAATGGATCAAAAAATGTGATATATATATATATATATATATATATATGATGGAATTCTACTCATCCATCAGAAAGAATGGCAGTGTACCATTCATATGAAAATGAAAAGAACTGGGAAAAATTGTAATATGTAAAATAAGACAGAAACAAAGAAACATAGATTTCATCGTTTCCCTCATTCAGGGTAGTCAGAATGTGCCTATAAATCTACAAGTGAACACAATGGAGGTTAAAAAAAAAAGGAAATAAACTGGGACATGATATAATTACACAGGAAGCTAGGCATTCAAACACAATGAGACCAAAGGAAGATATTCTTATGAGAGGAACACACAAAAAAGCACAATACCTATTTGCATCTAATCATATAAAGTAACATTTATCAAAATGAACTCTGGGAAATGGAAACAAGATTTTTTCTTTGTTGCTGTTTTTCTTTTCTTTTCCCTTTGCCTTGATTATTCATATTTTCTGTATTTGACAGGGTAAGGAGGGAACAGTAATGGTCAGAGAATGGATGAACAAATGCAGTGGTACTCATTAGACATAATATTGAAAATGCGCTCTACAATTGTGTGGGGATGGGAGAAAAAAATTTAAGAAAGGAAGGCAGGAGTAATATTTTCCAAAATATCACTGTAACTGATTTTGTTACCCTGATATTCTATATATGTGTATTGGAACTAGGGAAGAAAAGGGAATATCAAAATTGAAGGACAAAGGATAAAAAGCAAAACCAAGCCAACAGCAGTACTTATAAAGGATAAAAAGAAAAACCAAGCCCACAGCAGTACTTATAAACTCAAGGCAGGGAGTTAAACGGGGAGGGGAGATATGGGAGGAAAAGTGAGGGAGGAAGTAACAAGTTGGATAAGAAATGTACGCACTGTCCTACATATAAAACTGTAACCCCTCTGTACACCGCTCTGTCAATAAAGAAATGGAAAAAATGTACTCTTTGTCTGAATTACACAACTGTAATCACTCTGTATATTACCTTTATAGCAATAATTTGAAAATGCATGAAAAAGTAAATAAAACAATCAATTGCCACAACATAGTCTTTAGTCTCACACTCTATTCTACATGTACACACACAGTAAATAGAGAAGCATTCACTCAAAAGCAAATTCCTATCAAAATAGTATCTTAAATATTCTTGTTCTTCATATTATTAAGAATAGTCTATGAATGGATCAGGAAAATGTGGTACATATACACAATGGAATTTTATGCCTCTATCAAAAAGAATGGCATTGCCCCATTTGTGAGGAAATGGAAGGACATGGAAAAAATTATACTAAGTGAAGTGAGCCAGACCCAAAGAAACATGGACTCTATGGTCTCCCTTATTGGGAATAATTAGTACAGGTTTAGGCAAGTCATAGCAGAGCATCACAAGAGCCCAATAGCTATACCCTTATGAACACATAAGATGATGCTAAGTGAACTGAACTCCATGTTATGGAAACGATTGTTATATCACAATTGTAACTACTTTCAACGTCCCATCTGTATCTGTAGCTTCTATTTTTTTTTTTTTTTTTTGCCAGTCCTGGGGCTTGGACTCAGGGCCTGAGCACTGTCCCTGGCTTCTTTTTGCTCAAGGCTAGCACTCTGCCACTTGAGCCACAGCGCCACTTCTGGCCATTTTCTGTATATGTGGTGCTGGGGAATCGAACCCAGGGCCTCATGTATATGAGGCAGGCACTCTTGCCACTAGGCCATATCCCCAGCCCCTGTAGCTTCTATTATTGATGATGTTCTTGTATGACCTTCGTGTGGTTGTACCTACACTATCTCTGTAATCTTATCTGAGTATATTGGAAACCGTGTATACTGGTATTAGAAGTAGGAAATTGAAAGGGAATACCAAAATTGAGAGACAAACAACTACAAAACAACTACAAAAGCAATACTTGCAAAACTGTTTGGTGTAAGTGAATTGAACACCTCAGGGGGGTGGGAAAGGGAAAGGGGGAGGAGGAAGGGGGATATGAGGGACAAGGTAACAAACAGTACAAGAAATGTACCCAATGCCTAACGTATGAAACTGTAACCTCTCTGTACATCAGTTTGATAATAAAAATTTGAAAAAAAAATAAAAAAAGAATAGTCTATGGCATATCCAATGTAATTACCTCATGCCTCCTTCCCCAGCTCTGTCAAAATAAGTTCTTTTTGTGTATAAGGAAGAAAGGGGCTCCCTTTACTTAGTGCTTCCAATTTACACTCTGATTTCAACCCCAAAGATTAGATCATCAGTGTATCTCATTCTTCCCAGTCATAGTTTGCAGAAGAAATATTCTGAGTGGATAGATTCGATATCCCTTTTCATTACTGCAAGTAACAAATATTTTTTATTCAAACCCATTAGAGAGCTTTGGTAAGGCCATAGTACTAATAACAAAGCAGCAGAGCATCCACAATGTGACAGAACAGTAGAGAAAGACGTAACTAAGAAGAATCTGCTTAGCATCAGTCTCAATTTGGGGAATTGGGTATGAAAAAGAATGAACACAAAAAGACAATATATGTAAATGATCAGAGGAAATCGTGGTAATAGTGTCTCATCAAACATGAATATCATTAATAAAATAATAAGTAATAAGTAGTAAAGAGACAAATGAAAAACTAAGTTAAAGATGAAATATCATAAGATATATAACAACATATTCCATCAAGAAAAGGAAATTTTTAGGGGGCTGGGAATATGGCCTAGTGGCAAGAGTGCTTGCCTTGTAAACATGAAGTCCTGGGTTTGATTCCTCAGCACCACATATATAGAAAACGGCCAGAAGTGGCGCTGTGGCTCAAGTGGCAGAGTGCTAGCCTTGAGCAAACAAACAAACAAAAAGCAAAGGACAGTGCTCAGGCACTGAGTTCAAGGCCCAGGACTGGCAAAAAAAAAAAAAAAAAAAAAAAAAGAAAGAAAAGAAAAAGAAAATTTTAGCAAACTTATTTGGTTTTCAAGTGAAATGTATAGGAATATTCACTATTAGAATTCCTTTTAGATAGTTGAGATTTAAATTAGAATGAAGACATACTTTAAATGTCATCAAAGTATATCAAAACATTATAAAAATTTAATTGTCAATAAATGTTCATAGATTAGTTCACTTAAAAAAATATTTGTTTTGCACATGGTAAGTAAAAGCACATGTGTCCTTTTGGACCTTGTAAAGTATTAGCTTTGTTGAGAGTAAGAGTGAAAAAATCTAGTCACTCTGTGGTTTACAAATGATATATGAAAAATGATTTGGGCTGGATTTTTTGTACTAAATTCATAGATATAAATTATCATTGGAAGTTTCAGTGCAGAATAGTCATGCCACATAGTATGGAATAAGAGATAAAGGCTAGAACAGCAACATTGGGGGAAAAAAAATCCCAGTTACCCACTTGATACACTAGATTACTAAGTCTTTTAGTAAAGGAAATAGTGCAGTAAAGAAAAATACAAAATAAGTGATAAGGAGAAAAGGAGAAAAGCAAGGAGCAGTTAAGTATGTTTCTTCACAAATCATATTCAGAATAATATTTAGGAACAACATTACATTACATAAGAGGATAATTCTTTAGAAGATTCTTGTTGAATTTAAGACATGGCACATTCATGGGAATTTTGAAAAATCATATTTACTTTTAAGGATTCCATTTTCATTTTGATGGTTGAAAATTGAAGAGGGAATGTAGTAAAATTTTGGGATGGTTTGAATCACAGAGAAAAAATTCCTCAGTCGACGAGATTTGTATTGTTGTTATTGTTAGGTTTTTTGGTGTTGTTTTTGTTTTTGTTTTTTTTTCCATTTTGCTATCTTCCTACACAGGATTTGTTGACTGGTGTAATCAAGTGAAGGAGGGTGGTGATGGATGTCAGATGATTATAATTTCTGTGTTGTTGTTCCAGCCATCACAAGTCTGAAATATTTTCGGATTGCTGCAGCTGCAACTGATGCCATTTCTGAGAAATGATCACAACAAAATTTGCAAATATACATGGATTAGTGTGTTACTAATGTGAATCTTGGAAACCTGTACACTTAGCAGCTGTTCATTTCAATATATAAATGTCCAGTTGATGGGGAAAGGTGTCTTTGTACCAGGATGAGGACCTCTATCCAATGGCCCTTAGAATGGTACATGTATGAATACATCACTTCTACAGATGGAAAACATATTATTCTCTTTAAACATTGTGAGTCAAGAAATTGAAATTGAGGCTTATAACTGTGCACCAACTAGTTGTATGGACAATTTGTACATGTAAAGTTCTAGATTGATAATTTACGTGTGAAGCTAAATTGAAAGCAGTGATTAGAAAAAAATTCAGAAATCACTCTTATTTTTTTTATTTTTAATTACTTATTTTTATTCATTCATTCATTCATTCATTCATTCATTTTCCAGTCCTGGGGCTTGGACTCAGGGCCTGAGCACTGTCCCTGGCTTCCTTTTGCTCAAGGCTAGCACTCTACCTTTTGAGCTGCATCACCACTTTTGGCTTTTTCTGTTTATGTGGTGCTGAAGAATCGAATCCAGGGCTTCATGCACACTAGGCAAGCACTCTACTGCTAAGCCACATTCCCAGCCCCACAGAAATCATTCTTTACTGACAAAATTCAGAGCTCTATTTTTTGCTCTTATAGGAAAGAAAACAAACCCACAAGTTATTCTAAATTTCAATTTAATTGCCTTTTATATAAATTTATCTCTCTTAAAAATGAAATTAAGATTTTGGATGACAGTCATATACATTGTAATTCTTTTGTCCTTGCTTTAAAGTTGATCTTTCTAATGAAGTAATATTAATTGGATATACTCATGCTTTGTTGTCCTATATGAACTTGATTTTAAAGTAATCCAACACTGCTGGCAGCTTCATTCGTTTGTTGGTTGGTTGGTGCTGGCACTGGGTACCTGGTCCTCATGTAACACACTCAGCTTTTTCACTCATGTCTGGTCCTTTACCATTTGAACCACGCCTCCATCCCAACATTTTACTGGTTAATGTAGAGGCTCAAAGAATTTTCTGCCCAGATTTGCTGTAAATCATGATTCTCCACATCTTAACTAGTCTGAGTAGCTAGGATTACTGGCATGAGATCCCCAAATCAACTTGGTGTTTCTTACTTTCTTTGTGAAATATTCTAAATATTACTCATAAAGAATACAGATATGCAAATTGAAATCCATATATTTTGGCTGATAAGATTGTGTTATATAACCTGAAGTTTGTAATTTAATATACTGCTTTAATATGTTGCAAGATGATTTTCTTTTTTTTTTTTTTTGGCCAGTCCTGGGCCTTGGACTCAGGGCCTGAGCACTGTCCCTGGCTTCTTCCTGCTCAAAGCTAGCACTCTGCCACTTGAGCCACAGCGCCGCTTCTGGCCGTTTTCTGTATATGTGGTGCTGGGGAATCGAACCTAGGGCCTCGTGTATCCGAGGCAGGCGCTCTTGCCACTAGGCTATATCCCCAGCCCCGCAAGATGATTTTCTGTAGATGCTTAACATTAAAATGAGAAGTAATATTGTATATGAGAAATGCAAATCCAAGTTCAATGTTCCTATCTATAAAGTGCATGAGTATTGATAAAGCACTATCTAATAGTAGGATATTAATATATGGTAATTTTTCACATATATTATCTTATTCATTTGTTTTTTTATTGAACATTATATCTCCTCTGGCTCAGTCTCCTGAGAGGTGTGATTGCTCCCATGTACTATCATACTTGGTTATTTAATGTTTTACTCAGGATTTTCTCAGATGCTTATAAAACTGATGTATTTCCTGAAACATAACGAATAGTTTGGTGAGCTTTTGTTGTTGTTTTGTCATTGTTTTTCCATCCTGTGGCTTGAACTAAGGGCCTGGACACTGTCCTGGAGCCTCTTTGTGCTCAAGGCTAATGCCCTACCACTTGAGCCACAGTACAACTTCCTACCTTTGCTGAGTAGTTTTTTGGAGATGAGTCTCCAGCTTTTCTGCCCAGGCTGGCTTCAAATCACAGTCCTCAGATCTGAGCCTCCTTAGTAGCAAGAATTACAGGCATGAGCCACTGGCTCTTGACTAAAGAATAGCTAGCTTACTTGCTTATTTATTTACTCATTTATTTCTTTATTGTCAGAGTGATGTACAGAAGGGTTAGTTTCATATTTAAAGCAGTGCATACAAAAGAAATAAAAGTGTGCATGCGTGTGTGCTGTACCTTTGAAAATACATTCCTATAAGTCAGCACTTGCACCTTTTACTGTGGTAAAAATATTCTCAGGTAGTAATTTCTAACACTGAAGGATGAATATTATAAAGACAAAGGCTACTTTATATATCTCTTGGGCAGCTTTCTTGAATTGCTATTTTTATCCCTTCTTCAAGAACATCCTTATTTATTTGTTTGTTTGTTTTAGAAGGATTTGGCTTTACTGTCACTATATTGCTAAAATTTCATATATCATCCTGGAAACTATACAGTCATAGGTGAAAAAAGTTAAATGGGAGAGATGGGATAAATATGGACACAATGGATATTGTACATGGATTAAAATCTCTCTACCCTTAAATGTTGTGACTACACATAGTTTATATCAATCAATTTTAGGAGTCAATGATTGCTAAGAAACTTCCAGAATCTTTGATGATGAAGATTAAACCAGGGGCCTGGGGATCTGGCCTAGTGGCAAGAGTGCTTGTCTCATATACATGAAGCCCTGCGTTCAATTCCCCAGCACCACATATACAGAAAACAGCCAGAAGTGGCACTGTGGCTCAAGTGTCAGAGTGTTGGCCTGGAGCAAAAAGAAGCCAGGGACAGTGTTCAGGCCCTGAGTGCAAGGCCCAGGACTGGCAAAAAGAAAAAGAAAAAGAAAAAAAGATTAGACCAGGTCAGGTGAAATTTATAGCGACCCATTAGCTGTATGTCTCAGTTGTAGAAGAGTCATATGGAATGTTCTAGAAGACATAGATGTCCCATAGGAATTAATACATATGTTTTTAAACATTAGCATTATAGAAATAACTTCCTTTAAGGAGGGGCTTGTCTTTAAGCTTGCTTAGTCTTTGTGGAAGTGTTCATTTGGCTTTAAAACTACTTCGTGTCAATGATGCATCCTTTGACTTTTAAGAGAGTATTGAGATTTATTGTATTGAGATTTATTGTGAAAGATACTGTGTAATCAATTTAAAATTATAGGACACTAAAATAATTAGATTTTCAACACATAAAAATTATGGAGAATATTTACACACTTAATCGGAATTTTAAAAGCCACAGATAACAAGTTAATAATTATGACAACTAATAGAGTATCTAAATAAATGTCACTATTTTTATTAATTGATATTTAATTTGCTGTAGCCTGCCTTGGTAAATGTTAATTAAATGCCAGAAAATTCCTTATAATTTTAACATATTAATAATCTTATAATTATATCTTTATTGCTTACATAATTATGAGTTAATTATATAGCCGGGAGATTCACTGTATTCTTTATAGAAAGCTCAAGAATACCTGTTTTTCTCCACAGGTCAATAAACTTGATTGTCTGGTAATAAGTGATAGAGCATCAACTCTGTATGAGAATAATGTACATTTTAAAACAATGCAATAAACATTATAAGTCAAATTAGGAAAAATAAAATAATGAGAATCTGACATTATTTTTGTATTAATCTGTTTGCCTTATAAAATGCATGACAATTTAACAGAAAACAGAATCCTGTCTTTTTACATACTTTTCCAAAACTGTATGAGACAAATCATTTCTCTGTGTTTTCATGGTATAGTCTAATTTTACATTTAAAATGATCTTAAAGTATAGCTATCATGATTTTGCCAATGATACAACTAGTTTCCCAGTGGAATTGCATTTTGCCTTTCCTTATACATATAATAAATTTGCTTTTATTTATTTATCACCCCCTACTCCCTTGTAACTATCAAAATCTATTTTAGGTAAACAATCATTATTTTTTTCCCCCTATATAATGTTTACCAAACTGTATAATGGATGAAACAATATAAATATAGTAACTAGTTCTCATACAAACATATATTTTACACCTCAATTTTTATTCATGTAGTCCAACTTGCTGAGGATGAAGACACAGTATTTTAACCTTTGTGTCAGAGAACTAACTGGTAAGGACATATAGAATTCAAAAAAATTTAAAAAGATAAACAAAACTATTATTCAAACTACCTCAATATCCTATGCCTACTGATGGTAAAAACATACCATAAAGTATCCTGGAGCCTCCGATTTTATGCCTAATGTTCTAAGACTAAAAGAAAAGTTTTTATAGCATAAGCCCCCTTTACTTGCTTTTGATTTTCAAGTGCCAAAATTGCTCTTCCTTCCCTCCTTTTTACTTTAGAAAAAATAACTCTTTTTTAGAGTAAATGTCCATGAATGTCCTTGATCAGTTTTTGTTTTTTTTTTAATGTGTGGTATTTGTCTACTTCGGTCTTTGCCTTATGTTTATTTTAGATATTTGAAACCAGGCATTGTGCATTCTTTTAGTGACCTTTAGTGACTTTTATGTAGCATCTTCCAAACACGAGAATAATTCAATAACTTTTTTCCATGAATAGCAATGGAAATGGACATTTACACCTACTTTTAGAAAAAGTAATATGGAAAAGTCCCCTTTCTATTTCATAGAATTTTAATGCAAGCTACAAAACATATATGCTCTGTAATCCAACTAAATTTACTTAATTTTTATATCATGGAATTTTTTTCTTTTATTTTGATCCCAAATTTACATTAATTAAAGGTAATTATCATACCTACTGAAAAGTTTCTATGCTCAATATATATCCAAGAGAGCCTTTATGAATAGGTATAGTTTAAACACACCACTATAGGAAGTGGCACTGTGGCTTTAAAAGGAGAGCACTAGTTTTGAGCAAAAAGAGGCTCAGGAACAGTGCTCAGGTCCTGAGTTCAAGCCCCAGGACCAGCAAAAAAATAAAAACAAAAATGAACAACAAACCTAAAACAAACAAAAATACCATTATAAATGGCAGTATTATTTTTTCCTGATAAATGAAAAGGGGAATTTCTTTTACTTAGATATAAAGAAAACTAACATTACCATACAGCTTCAAGTTAAAAGAAAATACAGTAAAAATATAGACATATGCAGAAAAACACTGCAGAGGGAAGAGATTATTCTGATTATTCCCCAACAGCCAACTGATAATCACACTGGACTTACAGAACTCCAAAATCCATGACCAGGTTGGGAGGTAGATACAGTTCTTGGATATTTTAAAGACACTGACAGGAACACCATTTGTTTTTCCATTTTTTAAAAAAGCAATACTTCCTCTTAGTATTTATACCAATGAGAAAGAGAAGTCATAACCGCAATTTAATTTAGATTTCCAACAAAATATAAAGAAACTAGAAACAGAAACCACAAGAACAGAGATTTTTGACACAAAAATGAAAGACTATTTGATGAAAGTAGACTCTAGAGTATGATCCCATGAAGCTTAATGGGTGACCTAAGTATGAGGTACATGGAACTACCTCCATGGAACATCATATCACACAGATTTGTAATTACTGAGTGAAAGAATATGTATATTTGGGGAATAAAGTAAATGATAAAGCAATCAGATTTAGGATACATACATGGCTGACATTAGACTTTAGATTTTCTTATGATGGTCATTAGTTTTCAGTGAATTATACTTGTGTACATTTTCATAAAAATTTAGTATTAAAAATCAGAATGACTAATGGAACAATCAAGCAAACCAATTTATATACATATAAAATCTTGGATTCTTTATTAGTATAACATTAAGTGGGCTCATGTATCTGATTATTTTTTGTTGGTTAATAGTAATCTAAGTTTTTATGTCTATGTAAAACAGACTTGGATTCATTTCATTGCAATGCTGTGCTTATTTGTTTTAATGCAACAAATTCTATGTTTGATATACATAAAGATGCATTTTTTCGGAATTAGAATATGATTTTTCTGAAGAAACTTCTAACCCAGAACTATAAACACAGAGGTATTACTTGAGCTATGTCAGTGGGATACTTTGGGACATGCCCGGATGCCTTGAATCATTAAGAGGCAATTAGCTGGCCCCACCTGGGCCCCAGCCCTGGGGTCATGTGTGGCTGTTACCCCGGAACCCGGAAAGGCGGTCCTAGCTGGCCCCGCCTCCCAGCCTTGGGACCATGTGTGGCTAAGATGGCGCCTGATGATGAACCTGGAGGCAGACCTGTGGGCTGTGATGTAGAATTGGGCCGCCTCTTAGGATTGGTCCCTCGCCCTCCACCCTTGACGGACAGCTCAAGCCTCCCTTCACAGTCCTTAGATAGGTGCATGTACACCCCTCCCCTTCCTGCTGATCTTTGACTTGTTTGGCTCCTGTGCCTTATTTAATAGAAGTATCTACCTCAATAAAGTGAGACGTGTGCAGACATTTCTCCTGGACTCCATCTGATTGTCCTCTGGCGAGGGGGGACTGGGTGTGGGCAGTCCGTCAACCCTTCTCCTTTCTTGGCCAGCCCCAGTTGGGGCGAGCTTCCCTGTCTCTCCCGCAGGTCGGGAGAGCGCTGGGGGCTGAGACCTTGACAGGATACTTGGGAGAGTATCACTTTAGGAGCTCTAGTGTTATGATTCTACCATATTTCCTATTCTTGACTTTTTTTTTTTTTTTTTGCCAGTCCTGGGCCTTGGACTCAGGGCCTGAGCACTGTCCTTGGCTTCTTTTTGCTCAAGGCTAGCACTCTGCCACTTGAGCCACAGCACCACTTCTGACCATTTTCTATATATGTGGTGCTGGGGAATTAAACCCAGGGCTTCATGTATATGAGGCAAGCACTTTTGCCACTAGGCCATATTCCCAGCCCCCATATTTCCTATTCTTTAAGCTGTTCCCTCTGTAATCCTCAGATGAAATGTGTATGAGTAATTTTTATTTTTTATGACTAAAAAATGGCACAGGAAATTACTTCATTTCTCCTGTGGTCATTGTAGAAAAATTCTGAAGAACTGTACTAGGTAAATGACACTTGATTTTTTTCAAATTTAAATACATGTCTCTGAAAGATATACATGTCTCTAAAGATAGGTGTGGTTTGACATAACATATAATGAACTTTTCAGCAAGTCTTTGTATTTACATTTTATTAGCTGTGGCAAATGTCTAGTAGTTGATAATGTTTCACAATAAATAATGTAGTACTTCTCTACATGCTTCAAAATACATAACAGTGAATTTTTTGTTCCAAGTGCCAGAAAATTGACCTACTACTCTAATTTCTAACTTACATAGTAATTTATCAGGTCCTTTCCAAGGAAGAATTTTCCTGTTAACATTGTGAATAGAAAAGAAAGGTTAAATGCTCAAGTTTTAAGTCATCTCTATGCATTCAAAGTGAGTGAGTGCAAGCAAGCTTAGAAATAGATCTTGAACCAGTTGTTACTGAAAATCTTTTAAGAGGGCTTCAGATTTGTAAAGCATTGCCATTGCTAGTAGGTTTAGAAGTGATTTTTTAATAGAATAATCAGGGACTGTTCATGCTATCAGCAACAAAATAGGGTTCAGCTACTGGTAGATAATTCCAGTACTTAAAAAATATGTTTATACATTTCAGGCAATCAGGTGAAACACACAAATTTCTTAATAATTATAACACATTGCTAATAACTTTACAATGATGTTTATATTTTGCAAGTACTAATTAAATTTGGACCTGATATAAGTAAATGGATAACAAACTTCTTGGAAAGAAGTCTGAGTATTTGAAGAATTAAAATAGTAAAAGCATCCATGTTTTCTTGAACTGATGTATAGTTAGTAGGAGTGGTAGTTATTCATTGATGATGTCTATTTAAAAATATTAAATTGTGCTGAATTCTTGGAATGGTAACAGTAGAGGATGGCTTAATGAATTGATTAATTTATTATAGATAAAGAAAAAAATGAACATTTACATTTTCTTCTATTTTTAAAGCTACTTTATGTGGTTCATATTAAATGTTCTTTAAGATGTGGACATGATATGAAATTATTAGGGAGGGCATTTTTTATTTAGTATGATCACATAAATCACAACATCTCCCTTATATTCTAGTCATGACTCATTAGAACATTTTCTTAATCCATCTTAACATATTTTGAAATCTTATGACATGTATCAGATAAACAACTTAGTTTTATGGGTGATGTGAGTTCAAGACAATGAGAAACACCTTTTCAGGAGGATTTTATAACTAACTTACTTGAAGACAATAACAAAACCAATTGGTATGTATTGAACATACATGTTATGAATCAGGATATATCTAAAATATTTAACCACTCTTTTTGAGAGACAGGTCAGAAAGCGCAAGTGTTCTCATGTTTGAGAGATAAGATAGCATTTCATCATTGCTGAGAATGATCAAAGAACTTATTGACTAGGAAACTGTAATTAATATGTAATTTTTATGAATGTAGATTATTTCTTTATATAGTATATGTTTATCATTAATTTTAAATTATTAAACAGAGGTTATTTCTTTCCTTTCTTTTTTTAGTAATTATTTTATTTGAATGTAAGTGGACTCCAGAGTCAATTTACATCCTCAGACATTCTTTTTAATAACTATTCATCAAGATAATCCAGATCTATTTGGTATATTTCCTGTTCCCAAATGAAAATCAATTAAGCTGTCATTTCTCAAAGTAGAAAATGATATATCAGAACCATCACAGGTATTGGAAAGCAAATTTCTCCTACAATGAACATTGCTATTAGCACATTTTTATATATACTAGTCAGGAAAAAATAAATATTACATATGTAACAAATTTATATTTATGTAATTACATATGTGCATATATTACATAATTATATGCATGTATTTGTATCATACATGTTAATAAATATCTACGTGTGTATACATAAATTTCTACTTGTTAAATAACTATATCTAATATCACTTACTTTGAAAACGACTAAAAATACTGACATTTGTTATCTTCATAGTCTTCTCATGTCTTGATGGTTTTAATATTATTTATTAGATCAGATAAACATTAGATAATAGTTTCTGTTCTGTTTCATTTAGTGTTGGGAGAGTAAGAGCTACATACTTGGTTGATATCAATCAATCTGCATTATACTCATAAACTGACATGTTGAATGGCAACCCCTTTGAAAACTTCTTAAAAAATATAATTTAAGAAAAAAATACACATTTACATTTAGATACAAGCCACTGAGATTTTTTTCTTACTACAGTTTGCTCTTAAGTTTTTATAATCAGCTCTCAGAAGTTTCGTGAATTTTGCCTCAGTAATAACCCTATCACATGGCTATTAATAGGTGAAAGTCAGTTTCTTGGATGTAGAATTCATGGTTTTCATATTCATTACTTGAATATTTCATTGAATTATGATATACTTTTTAAAATAAAATTACAGTTGAAAATATATTTTTATTTTCCTTCAAAATCATTATTAATTTTTGTTAATTTCCACAATTTTAATGGCATTAGTAATTTTTATCACTGGAGTTAATATTCTCAGCTGTTCACAATGGGCTTTAATTTGAAATCACAGCTTTCTAAAGACTGATTTCCTTTTCTACTTTTTTCTTAATTCTCTAGGCTGCTTCACTTAATTTCTGAAGGTACTTTAGTATTTACATATTCATAGTCTCCTTTAGTATTCACCATTTTTTCTTAGTTTTGTTTCTGTCTTTGTTGTTATATATTTTAATTTTATGTCTTTTACTCTTAAGAAATTTCCTTTTTTTCTATCATGTGTATCTTTTTAATCTATAGTAAAATATTTAATATTACTTGTATTTCTGAATTGAGTTTTTCCACAGATCTTTAATTTTTTATTCTTCTACTTATGTCATCTCTTTCATTTTTCTCGATTTTTTATGTTTTTTTATTTCGACCTTATTTTTTTATTAACTCTTCTTAGCAGACACAAAATATCAATCAGAATGCTATACTATTAATATTTTTCTATACATTTCTACAGAATTTAGCACAATTTCCAGATGTTGTTTCTACTTGAATTTAATTTTCCTAAATATTGAGTTTAAAAAATGTCTTGGTGTTGGTCACTTACTGGAAGTCCACCTTTTGTTAATTCATCATTAAAAATTATGATAAACTCTTTCTAAATTTTCTGTTCCTGTTCCATTGAACTTTTTTTCTGGATTTTTGCTTGTAGGCAACATGAAAGATTTTTTTCCTGCTTACCTTTGGCACCACCCTCTGCAAATGGTCTTAATGGCATGAGAATCGTCATAGTTGACCATTGCTTGATTACTTCAAACACTATAAGTTTCAGTACTAGTCAAGAAAGTTACATCTTTTAAAACATAAAATAATACTATTGTTTTCAATACAACTTACTGAGTAATGGGCTGAATTTTGTTTTTCTTTTATCAAAAGCAAAAAATAGAAATCTAAATGTCTTTTTTTTAAACATATGTTTCTGTTGACTTCACCTTTATTCCTTAAGGGATAACTTGGAAAAGAAAAAATATTGGAGAATATTCCTTATGATCACAACATTGATTTGGAGTTTGAATAGATTCATTCAAATATGTACATATATATTTGTAAAATTGATGTTTTAAATATATGTGAATAAACATAGGTATTACTTTGTATGCATATAAAATTTATACATTTGAAATAATATATTAGATATATATAGTACAGAATGAATAATGATCAAAATTGTCTTTAAAATTATTTTCATATCATGATGTTACCATCCTTTTTTTAAAAACATTTAATGCCATTTGCTTATGTAGTATATATATGCATGTTGCAAAATGCCAAAATATATATGAGAATGCATGTGCTTGAAGCAACATTTGAATCATATTGAAGTAAAATGATCTCCACAGTGCTTTAGGACAAATTTTCAATTAACAAACCATTTGTTTAAAAACCAGGGACCAACATGTTCATGTTTTATTCATACTAGATATCTCCTTAAGGAACTCCTAAAAGATCACAGAATTTCACTTCTTTCTGTCCCCTGGGTCTGTCAGTCTTCATGATCAAAAGTTGGTAGCTGGGCTTTACGTGCCTAACATCAGAAATCTTTCCTAAAGAGTTCACGAGGTAGGCACTAATCTCTCAATAAGCTAGAATAAAAATGAAATTCTGGCAATATAATATTCAGCAATATAGGGTGAAAATTATTTTAGGATTTCAAATACCACTTGAAATTGTATATGCTTTTTATATACTTTCTTCTTCATATAAACATGTACTTTTTTTTGTTTTGTTCACATACATAAATATGTAAGTTTCTTATTAATTATAAGGAATATAACATGTAATTTACAAAAGAGAGACGTCAGTAGTCACTGTTCTCCTCTAATTTTCCCAATCCTTCAGCCATAATCTTTTCACCAGGGACTCAATATTATTTTTTGTGCCTAGATAATTACCTATTGGAGTTAGTTTATATAAATAAAAATGCAGTAGTAGCATTTGTTTTTTATTTCTTATGCATATAATATTTTCAATATTTAAACATTAACATCTCTCAGTACTTTATTCCTTTGTTTGATTTCTAAATAATAATTTAATTAATGGAAATGCTATGCTTTGTTCATCTGCTATTCAACTAATGGGCATTAGACTTGTTTCCATTGTTTATCAAGACTAATTCTGATAGTCTAATGAACATGGCTGGAGCTGGCACAAAAATAGGCCTGAGCACCAATTAGACAGAATAGAGCACCCATAAATAAACCTGCATACATATACTCATCTAATGTTTGATGAGGAAGCAAAATATAGGCTGGAATAAAGATAGTTTCGTCAACAAATGGTGCTAGAAAAGTTGGATATCCACATGCAGAAAACTGAAACCAGATCCCATATATATTAATGCTGTTTTATTAATTCAAAATGGATCGAAGACCTCAATTTAAGAACAGAAACCATGAAATTATTACAGAATGGAGTAGAGAAATCACTAGGACTACTAAGCACAGGCCAAAACTTTCTATCTAAAAATCCAGAAAAACCACAAACCAAAGAAAGACTTGATAAATGGGATTATATCAAATTAAAAACTTCTGCATTGCAAACAGCATAGCTAACAAGATGAATAAAAAGCCCATAGAATGGAAGAAGATTTTCTACCAGTTACACATCAGACTAGGGTCTAATATACAAAATGTAGTTAGAGCTCAAAAAATTAAACTCAAAAAATTAAACCCTCAAAGAAACAACTGAATTAATAAGTGGGCTCATGCCTTAATGAGAGACTTCTCAGAAGAAGAAATAAAAACAGAGACATATCTGGCCATAGAAGAGATTCAAGTCTAAACAACACTGAGATTTCACCCCACCCCAGTTAGAATAGCCAATATCAAGAAAACTAACAGTAACAAATGCTAGCATGGATATGGCCAAAAGGGAAGTCTATTACACTGTTCATAGGAATGTAAGCTTGATTAAGCACTCTTGAAAACAGAATGGAGTTTCCTTTAAAAAGCTAAATATTGAGCTACCCTATTATTCAGCAGTTTCATTCCTGGGCATTTATCTAGTAGAAAAAAAATAAGTCCACACTAAAACTACCAACACAACGATTTTCATTATAGTATAATTTACCATAGTGAACATATGGAGTCAGCCAAGATGCCCATCAATGGATGGGCATCCATTCTTGGGATTGCAAATGGTCTATCCCCTTGGAAATCATCCTATGCTTCTTAAAAAAAAGTAGGGGGGAAGTGGCAGTGTGGCTCAAGTGATGGATAGCTAGCCTTGATCTGAAGAGCTCAGGGACAGCACCCAGGCCAAGATTTCAAGCCCCACTACCAAAAAGAAGGGGGGAGGGTAGGTTATTTCCCAACCTAGCAATTAAGTCCTAAGTATTTGAGCCAAAATAAACAAACATATATTTGCTCCCCAAATCTTAAAAAATAAATGTATATATCTATATTACTGTAAACATTTTTATTATCTTTAAATAGCTGTATAAAAGAGATGCATTGTATTTATAAATTGCATTGATATATGGATGTGTTATAAAAATGTGGCTAAAAAGGAAACATTACTAAATTGTTTGAGAAAATAAACTTTTTCAACACTCTGGAAAGCAGTATGGAAGTTCCTCAGAAAACTAAACGTATAGTTGCTATGACCTAGCAATATCACTACAGAGCATTTTTCCAAAGGACCACAAATGAGGCCACACTAAGCTATTAGCATAACCATATTAATTGTAGCATTGTTTACCATAGCCAAAATATGTATCAACCCAGATGCCCTTACTGAATGAATAGATAAAGAAAATGCAGGATATACACACAATGAAATCTATGTTTCCATCAGAAAGAATGATGGTAAGCCATTCATAAGGAAATGGAATGACTTTGAAAAATTATATTAAGCCAAGTAAGCCAGACCCAGAGAAACAAAGGTTGCATGTTTTCCCACACTTGTAATAAATAGAACATGCATATAGGTCTACAAATAAACACAATGGCTGCTAAAGGATAAAAACTTACCCTTTGGCATGACAAGATAAACAGGACTCACCATACACAGTGAGAGAAAAGGAGGACATGCTTAGGCAAGGATCAGGAAGGCTCAATAGCTATGTATATATGACCACATAAAATGTTGTTTATCAAAATAAACTCCATGAAATAGAAATAAAAGGTTTTTGGATTCCCCTTTTTGTTTTGGCTTTTATTTTCTCCTTTGTCATTGTTTTTTATTTCCTTTTGTCTTGTTTGTAAAGTTATCCATTTTGGAAAGGGTAAGAGGGAGCACAGACATGGTGGGAGAAAGGGTGAACAAATGCAGCAGTGAATTTGTGGGTGAGGGGTGTCAGGAGGGAAAACAACTATGAGAAAACCAGGGAAGAGGCGACATTGTTCAGAATGAAATGCACTTATTACTTATTACCTGACTTAGGTAACTGTAAACCCTCTATAAATCAATTTTACAATAAAAATAAATAAGTTAAAAAAGTATAGTTTTGTTAGGACATCAGGACTTTATGGAACTTTATGGGAAAATTTAGCTGGTAATATTCAGTATAAGAATATTTACATCTGGGGCTGGGAATATGGCCTAGTGGTAAAGTGCTTGCCTCGTATACTTGAAGCCCTGGGTTCGATTCCTCAGCACCACATATATAGAAAAAAGCCAGAAGTGGTGTTGTGGCTCAAGAGGTAGAGTGCTAGCTTTGAGCAAAAAGCCAGGGACAGTGCTCAGGCCCTGAGTCCATGCCCCAGGACTGGCAACAAAAACAAAACAAATAAACAAAAAGAATATTTACATCTATCTGTATATGTATGGTATATTGTGACTATTTCTATCATTAATTATATTAGCAAGAATACATTTAACATTTTGGCCAGGTGACAATTAATTCATCTTTTCAAATACCTCACTGGCATTTAAATGAGCACATCTTGGCTTTACAAAAACTCAATTTAAATGTTCTGTCACTCCCTCTCTAACTAGTAACTTTATAGAGCAATTCACATAAAGTTAGTGGCAAATCAAAATTTTCTGTGAATTCATTATTAGTTATGGAGCTTATTTTTTCATTATTTCTTCCATTGTGCATGTTATATTATAGAATGAATGTTGTTGATTATATAAACTTCTTAGTAGAGTCTTTATACAAAGTGTGAAGCAGTTTTTAGCTTTGTTTTATTACAAATTCTAAATTAAAATGGTGTGAGAACTAAGGATATTTTCTAATTTATTTATACATAAAACAATGGAAAACACAGAAAAAATAGCCTTTAAAATACACTTCAAAACCTTCAATTTTAATTTTGTTTTTAGTTACTAAAAGAAAAAAATACAAATAAATATGTAAGAGCTATTGTTTATTCTATAGCCAGGAGAGGAATGCTTATGACTTATTATTTTGTATTCAGTGTCTGAAAAGAGAAAAATGAGTATTTTTTAGGTATAAACATTGTCCTCTTTTCAGAAGTCTCCACAAAAAAGATTATATCACCAGTTATGAGGTTTGGTGCTCAGTGATTATTATAGCTGTATATTTGTGGAAATGCTCTTCCAAGGTTGTTTATTTCTATTCGACACACTTCATACCACAGAGTAGTACCTAAAAGTTAAATGCATTTTCTTGAAATGAACCACATGATAAAACAGTGCATAAGAAAGAGACAATAGGGTGCAGTGTGAGTGTGCTGTGAAAATGTATAAACCAGATGTCAGCAATGCTTGAGCTCAGTTGTGGATGTGTTAATTTTCCCCTAGATCTGTGCAGGAAGCTGGCAGGCAGAATCCCTTGCCTCACAGATCAGGGAAACAGCTCAGAGAAAGCTCAGAGGCAGAAAATGCAAATGACAGGGGAAATTTACTGAAGTCTCTTTTTTTTTTAAGTAAGTGAAAAGAAATTTAGAAGATTTTTGTTGCTATTGTTTGTCTCAAATCAGACTTTAGTAATAATATCTTCAAGACACAATGTGTAGTAAAATGAAATAGAAAAATAGAATGAACCAAATAAGATAGAAAAATTAGAATATAAAAAGTGTTCAATTCTAGCGTACCTAATGACATAATCCACCTCTATCCTCTATGAAATTGAACAAAAGAAGAATAAGACATTGACTTACAGAACATAGTATCTAAGCCCATGAATAAACCAGTATTTCACCCTAGAGATCAATAAATGTTCTTAACTGAGGATTTTAAATTTATATAGAGGTTTGGGAAAGGCCATCTCCTTCCTCCATTATGCTAAACAAATGGATGGAAGTGTAGAACTGAATTCAGAAACCTGGGAAACCAACATGGATAAGGAGGTAGATTTCCTTTGGAAATTTGGAGGGTGAGAAAATAGGCCAGTGCTTGAGTAGCAGGTTGGTTGGTGCTGTGGTGGGAAGAGGAAGACCTGTGAAGTGACAAACATGAATGGATTCAGGAAGAATGACAATGCCACATTCATAAGGAAATGGAAAGACTTGGTAAAAAAATCACAGTAAGAAAAGGGAGCCAGACCCAAAGAAACAGACTGTGCGTTTCCCCTCATTTGTAATAACTAGAATATGTGTATAAATATACAAGTTAATCCAATCTTGGCCCTTTTAAGGAGAAGAAATTTGAACAGACACAGAGTTTGAATTTTTCTTATGAGTAAAGTACAGACTATACTCATATTTATGTTCAAAAATGCCTGCAATGGGGTGTTATCATTCTGACAGAAGTACAGAATTCTATTGTGAGCATACACCACCATTTTTTTGATCCATTCATCCACTCAGGAGCGTCTACAACTTAATCCAATGGATGTTAAAAGACAGATAAATACATTTGGGCATGATTAATTAATCAGCACTCTAAGCATCCGCACACTGAGAACAAAGGAGGTTAATTTTAAGAGAAGAGCACAATGGCTCAATAGTTTTGCACATTTGACCATATGAAATTATGATTGTGGAATTGAACTCCCAGAAATGGAAACAAGAATTTTTTTATTGTACTATTTGAAGTTCTTTCTTTCTTTTTCCCCCCTTTGGTTTATTATCTGTTGTCACTGTTTTTTAATTCAGTACAATTTGTCTTATATATAACTTTATCTGATTTAGGGAAGGGAATGGGAATCACGGAAATGTTGAGACACAGTGTGAATCAAGGCAACAGCAATACTCACTAGACACTATTGAAAATGAACTTTACAACTTGGAGGGTTAAGTGAGAGGAAATGGGAGAAAGTAATGGAGAGGGTAACACTGTTCAAAAAGAAATGCACTCATTACATTACTTAGGAAGCTCTAATTCCTCTGCATATCACCTTTACAATAAAATTTAAATAAAAAAGAGGGCCAAGATTAGAGTCTGATAACATCAAAAAATTAGAAGAGTAGTTTTACATTGCTGAGGACAAAAACCTTTGGGAAGAATCTTATATAGAGAAGTAGCACAGCCAGTCATGCAGTCATGTTTACTAGATCAGATCAACCTGACTAAAAGGACTTCACAATCCTCGTGCAAACTTAACTGGACTGGTAAGTAGATTATTAACTATATACACTCAGAATCCAATGTGTATCTTGCAAAATTCAAAAGTGAGGGAAATGATGTGTTGGATAGGATGAATGAGAATGTTGAAAGGCATAACATTAATCAAAATACATTGCATTTATAAATTGCTTTGTGAATGGCACCTCTTTTGGAACAATTGCTTAAAGATAATAAACATACTAAAAGTTAAAACAATTTTAAAAACTATCATACAATAGATAAAGACTATCCGACAATGTACTAAAATGTATTTTGTGATCCTAGAAGAGATAATGTGTATGTTACAATTTTATTTTATTTAAGCCCACAGAGGGCTGGGAATATGGCCTAGTGGCAAGAGTGCTTGCCTCGTATACATGAGGCCCTGGGTTCGATTCCTCAGCACCACATATGCAGAAAATGGCCAGAAGTGACGGCCTAGGACTGGCCAAAAAAAAAAAAAAAAAAAAAAGCCCATAGAGAGTTGTTCAAAAGGGCTAAAAAGTATGAAATGGATAGTAGTTAATAATCCCTTTTGGATTTTGTTTATTTACAATTGGTGGAGAATTAATTTGTTACAATTCTGGTGGTGCCAAACTCAAATTAGCAAGTTGTGTGTGCTGATCACATTGGTAATGGATTGATCTGTTATACAGTACTATAAAACCAAAGCACTAAGTCCCTTGTACAGACAAGTCCACATTTTCTGGACCACAGAATAAGCCAAGGGTAGATACAGATACTTGGAGAGATCATTAGTTGCTTAAAGGTGACTGGAAATACCACCCCCTCATTATTCTTCTGATAAAAAATGTTCCCAAAATTTAGATTTCAGACAACTTCTGGGAAGATGCATTTCTTATAACTGATATTCTTTTTAGTGAAAACTTTTAGGTACTCAAATTCCTAAGATAAGAACTAGTAATATCAGCACTTGCACAAAATGGTTTCTGCTTGTTTTATCAAACCACTAGTAAGTTTAATTTAAAAATTATAATATCTATTTGTCATTAGGCTGTCTTATTCTAAGCTATATTTTGACTTGTTTCCTCCAATTCTTTTACCAATGTATAGTAACATTGCAGATCAAAGAAATGGATTAAGCTCGAACTAGGAACATTTTGACAATGGTTTTGGTTTCAGGTTGCTGAAAGATTGACATAATATTTTTAATTGCTAGTTTATTATAATAATTTTAAACTGTTTAATTATAACATATTATAGCACAGTGCCTATAAAAATTATTTTTAATTGGAGAAGTTATCAAGGGTAATAAGTAAGTGTTATGCCCAAGTCGTGAGATCACCACCAAGAAGACCACCGATAGCCAGCCGTTCCGAAATGCAAAAGCTACAATCCTGTGGTTCATGCCCAAAACTAAACTCCAACAACTCTTTGTCCAGGAGAGATGTGTAGCAATCAGGTGTAATAGTGAATCTGATATGCTCTGATATTTTTGCTTTGTCATATATCATTCATTCCATTCACTTAAGGCATCAACTTCATGTACAGGTAGCTCTGCAGGGGACTGGTCAAGTGATGTCGAATCTTTGTATCTCACAGAACTCAGGTCAGAATGTATCTCAGTGGTAGAGGCTTTTGCCCCTCAGAACGCCTTCACCGGTGCCCAATTTATAATGAATGATGAAGATCAATACAAAGAACACAAATACACAGATAATGACTCCTATGGTTAGCACAAAAACTAAGACTGCATCAGTGTCTGGCCGATTTGATCTTCTCATCTGAAATTCAGTTTTGTATAGATTGTGAATTTAATTGTTGCTATTATTTCACCATTATCCAGGGTTTCACACTCGAAAGCCAAGGGGTGAACATCTCTGTTTACTTCTAGGACTGCTGAATCATTAGAAAGTACAACAGGTTGTTGGTCTGGCCTTAGAAGTTTCCACACATATTTACAACGATTTGCAGGAGATACATGAACACATGCCACTCTAACACTTTCAAGATTTTCTGAAATTGTTCTACTCCAGCCACAGTCTACTAGTCCATGGCATTCTTTTACCTGAACAAGACACATAAACTAAAATAGAGCAAAATGGTGAAGAGAAAGAAGTAGAAGATGGAGCAATATAAATGAAGAATATATTAAGAACAATTGCTCCAAGCACAATGATGACTGACAATTTATAGGACAATTCTTTCGTAGTATTAATGTAACTGTAGTTGATTTTTGCAGGACGGTGGTGATAGGGGTGCTATCTAGTATACTTTGTTATATAAGCATCCATTTCCAATGGATGAATATGTTAAAAATGCTAAAAAACAAAACAAAACACAACAACTACAGAGTCTATTTTAGAGAAGAATTTGGGATTTTATTGAGTTGGCCAAAAGGTATCCTTCACAATTAAGAATGAACCATTGTTTTTTTTTATTTAAATGACCATTGTTTCATACATTAGATTATTCCACCAGTGCTTGACATGATTATAGCCACTGATGAGCAATCTTAAATTTTCTATACCCACATTGCTTCCTCTGATCAGTGCCTATTATGATCCTATGTTTAAAAATAAGTTCCTTTCTTCTTGGAGTTATTTTTAATTACCTTGGCAGAGAATAATAGGTGCAGATACCTCTCTTCCTTGTGTACTGAAGTACAAAATATTTTTCTAATGCTGGAAGAGACAGTCATTGCTTGAGATATGGTTTACTTTTGATGTCAAAAATGAACATGTGACAGGACAGCAAAAGGAAAACCTAAAAGCATTGATGGTGAATCTGAAAGCAGTCAAGCTTGCCTCTATTCAGCCCATTCATTGATACTGCTTCAATTTGATGCCCACAAAACTAGTCCTCTGCTCTGTTTTATGATTTATTTATTTGTATTTATTTCCTTCATGTATATTTCTTAACAAGTCAAAGATACCCATGAAACTTTCTGTGTTAAAATAATCCATTTACCAAAGGGATAAAATACTAAGAGCAAAACAACCCCTTTTATTAAATAATGGAAGAGGAATGGTATCAATACATTCTTTTTTTTTTTTTTAATCTGGTCAAGAAATTTTTCTACAATAGTCTTTTGGTGCCCAGAGTTCTAATGGGTTTATGATTACTAATGGCTTTTTCATTTCATTGTCTGTAATGGTAGAGTTTTAAATCTATTTACTTCAATTTCCTGACATGCATCAGAAACAAAGAGGGTATTTACTGGCTTTGTGGGATTTGTCTTACATTTTTTATTACATTAGAAAGTGTCCAGACGTTTGCATCAGCAAGTTGACTAGAGAGTTTTGAGGGAAAGGAAAACAAAAAAAAAAAAAAGAAAACTCATCAAATAGTTTTAGAACCAGCACCACAAGTGACATAATGGTTTATGTTAGACACACAGAGTATAAGTGCTTTGGATTCCCAACAAATTTTGCTAATGTTGGCAGCTGGTTAGTTAGGAAAGGGCCAGCTGGAAGAAACATGGTTCTCTTTTATACTATTTGCATTCAAATTTATTACATGATCATTTTCTGTTCACAGTCCTTCATGGTTCAAAGCTTTGCTTTGTTTAGATCTCTTGTTTATCCTCTAACTATATAATTAAAATATATTTTCTCTCAGTACAGAGATAACAAAGAAAATCACACAGGTCATCTTTGATTCACATATTCTCCCTTGTTTTCACTGCTCAAATATTAAAAAGTTTTTCAAATTGTTTCATGGTTCCATTGAAAGTTTCTATGCTTAAAGGAAAACCAGATGAGAGTCCACACTAGTGAAAAATCAAAAGCAAGGAAAAGAAGCAATGAAAGGATTCATAAGTACCAAATAATAATGTAAACATTAAAAGACTATTCCTTTACCTTGGTACTCTCATAAAAAATATCATAAAATGAAGTCCAAGAAATCTATCATTTTCCTTTAAATCATTAAAGAATCTTCTCATGGAAAAAAATCAATTTAAAGCAGTTTTTTAAATGATACAACAGAATCTTAAACAATTCCTAATAAAATATTGACTCTTTCATTTAATCAGTTAGTGCTAACCAATGTGGCCCTCCCCTAAACTCTCTTACTGCATTTTGTGACTTTATTATTATTCTCCAATTGCATTGGTTTTTTTTGTTTTGTTTTGCTTTTTTTTTAAATTAAATTTTATTGGGCTGGGGATATGGCCTAGTGGCAAGAGTGCCTGCCTCATATACATGAGGCTCTGGGTTCGATTCCCCAGCACCACATATACAGAAAATGACCAGAAGTGGTGCTGTGGCTCAAGTGGTAGAGTGCTAGCCTTGAGCAAAAAGAAGCCAGGGACAGTGCTCAGGCCCTGAGTCCCAAGCCCCAGGACTGGACAAAAAAAAATTTTAATTTTATTGATAAGGTGATGTACAGAGAGGGTATAGTTACATAATAAGGTAGTGAGTACATTTCTTCTCATATTTGTTACACCCTCCTTCATTTTTCTTTCCCTTTCCCAGTTCAGATAAACATATATACAATATCCAGTGTACCAGAATCATATACAGTGACCACAGGGAGTACGTCAAAGGAAATTCATTGAGTACATTAAACATAATGACAACAGTAAAATCCTCCTGTTTCCATCTCTTGGAGTTCATTTTGTTTAGCCTCATCTTATATAATCATATGTATGTAGCTGTTGAGCTATTGTGTTCCTGGCAGGCCTATCCTAGACCTTTTTCTGTTTATTTAGTAATTGTTTGGTTTTAGAGACATGATGTAAAGTTGCTGATGAAAACATGTAGAAATACCACTTGAAAAGAAGTTTGTTATTTTACAGACATGATTTCTACTGTTCTCCCCTCCCCTCCAACAACCACATATCAGGGAGACCATGCACCTTTTGTCCTCTGTGCTCTAGGCTTGTCTCGCTCAACATTATTCATTCAAGATCTGACCATTTCCCTGTGAAGGCCATTATTTTATCATTTCTTTTTTTTGCCATTAAGATTGCCTTTATTTTAAGTACACATTAAACAAAAGATGGATTATCTAAAATCAAATGTAACACTTTTGAAAGAGACATATTCTAAAATAACTGATTTCAATGATAAATTAAAATTTTACTGAGTAGTCTGATTTCGAAGTTTATCTTGCTGTTAATTTCATTAAACATATTGACTATTTTTTCAGTAGGCAGACAATTATGTTTACTTTAGAGACAATTTTTTTTGTTGATTATTCAGTAGAAGTCATTATGTTACCTAATATGCACAGAACGGACTTTTCTATAAAATGATGTAGGATGTCATGTTATCTTCTCCATATTAATAACATAATTAAGTTTTTATTATGTAGTTGCCATATGTATTTGTGCATGTGTGCATTCAGTTATCAGAACAGAGCCTAAAGTTTAAAGATGTTAAATGATTCAGTCAAGTCACAAAAGTAGCAATAAGTCGGGGCTGGGGATATAGCCTAGTGGCAAGAGTGCCTGCCTCGGATACCCGAGGCCCTAGGTTCGATTCCCCAGCACCACATATACAGAAAACGGCCAGAAGCGGCACTGTGGCTCAAGTGGCAGAGTGCTAGCCTTGAGCGGGAAGAAGCCAGGGACAGTGCTTAGGCCCTGAGTCCAAGGCCCAGGACTGGCCAAAAATAAAAAAGTAGCAATAAGGATGTTTCAGAAGTTGCATTGTTCAACACACTTTTTAATAAATATTTTTGTGTAATATGATAAGAATTCTGTAACTTTTACTTACTGATTCCAGTGCTAACTACAGTGCTTGTGCTATATTAGAGTCTAAATTATTTTGATGGAACTCAGTCACTCAGTTGGGAACTCAAGGCTATTTCTGATTCTAAATGATGAAATATGGTCTTGTGACACTTGTAATTAAATAAATAGTCAGTACATTTATAAGAGCTTTGTAACAACTAATACTGAAAATAGAGGATGCTTCCCATTATTCTTTCATTAGATATTTAATTACAATAGCTAACTCTCATATTATCTTTGGTAACTGAGACTCGTGCCCTTTTCTCACATTTAGGATAGATAGATGATTGACAGATAGATCTAAAAATAACTAACATGAATTAAATTGAACTTGCTTTATAGATAAGATTATTAAAAGAAATAATCAAGTTATATTGAAAACAAGTGACTCTTAAAACCATTTAATTTATCACATGAATGAAAAGCAGTTACTAAGATGTAGTAATAGCCATAGATAGGACAAGATATGTTGAGATTACCTTCAATTCTTAATGGTTTACAAACACAGTTTTCCTCTTCACACACTCAAACAAATATAGACTAATGAACTCTCCAGTCTTCATCCATGAAGTAACTCAGTCTCACACTTGCAGGCATCTCTTGAGCCCATTAGTTTCAGCAGGTGGCAAAAAAAGAAAGATAGAGCTGGCAGTCATGATTGAATGCTTTATATAGCCTAAACCTAGAATATATAGACACCATTTTGACTCATGATTCAGAGACTGGAACTAGTCCAAAGATCTTGGAATATAGGAGGAAACATTAAATGTCTTTCTTTTTTTTCTAACACAAAAGAGGAATGCAATGAGATCACATAAGAATTTTCTAAAGGTTATTCAAAATGGATGGTTCCCATAAGCTGGAAAAATCTAGTAGAAAGCAAAGGAAAACTATCATCAAAAGGCCAAACTGGTTATGTGCTTAAAAAACAGTGAAGTCAATGCTTTAAATATATTACAAATCTAAAACACACAGGCACAATTGTACTTCATAAGCATACTGGGGATCACAAGTGTTGTTATTTATGACAAATTACTCTTATAAATGATATGCTATGCTATGTAATTGCAATTGGAGAAAGAGCATATTAGTTACCTTTAGTTCCTCCATCTCCTGCTTGTGATTTGGGGCAAAACCCAACATTATTAGTCCCTTCATCAGTGACTACAGAAATTAAACAAAACTAACTCAAAGACACATGACAAAATTTAAAGAATCAATAATTACAGAGACCTTAATGTTTGGTATTTAAGAATAATAACAGACTGTTACAAACAATTAAATTATCAACAATTAATAACAATTAAAATATTTTAATTAATTGTTTTTAAAGACTCAGTAGTTCACATGAGAAATCCTTAAGAAAATCTTTGCTAATATGGGACTTTCAAAAATTAAACCAGCAGATAAAAGTAATAAGATCTCAGAAAAATATTTTAATGGAAAAGACTGCTTATCCTGTTTCATTCTCCTTTTTCTAAGTCATCATAAAACCAAACCTTTCTTTTGTGATGTTAAATCTTGTACTAATAGACTCAAAAACCACTTAACGTTGAGTCATAAAATAAAGGATTCTAATATAAATAAAGAAAAAAATAAAGAAATCTCCAAACCAAGAAATGAATAGTATATATGAAAATAAGAATTTCCAAAAGAATCATTAAGTTTTAGTATGTCTCATCTATTCCCTTAAAAGTAATAAAGCAAAAAATGTTTACAAAAATTATAGAAATTGTTACATGAAAACAGAAATATGGGGCTGGGAATATGGCCTAATGGTAGAGTGCTTTCCTCGAAAATGAAGCCCTGAGTTCGATTCCTCAGCACCACATATATAAAAAAAGCCAGAAGGGGTGCTGTGGCTCAAGTGATAGTGTGCTAGTGTGTTAGCCTTTGTCGGGGTCCTTTGCCCCCAGTGCTCTCCTGGCCAGCGGGAGAGGCAACAGGCAAGCCAAGAAAAGGTGAAAAACTGCCCCCACCCAGCCCCCCTTCGAAGACAATCAGATGGCCCAGGAGAAAGTTCATGCAGTTTCAAGTTTATTCAGGGGGGAATCACACTTTTAAGGGCCAGAGAGTGGCAGGAAGGGGAGGGGTGTAGCGCACCTAGCCAGGAGCTATGAGAAGCTGCCTGAGCTGTCCATCAAGGGTGGAGGGCAGAGGGACCACCCTAAGGAGAGGCCTAAGTCTATGTCACAGCCCACAGGACCGCCTCTGTGTTCACCACCAGCTGCCATCTTGCTACACATGGTCCCAAGGCTGGGAGGCGGGGCCAGTTAGAACCGCCTTTCCAGTTCTGGACCCAGAAGACAGGCAGGGCTAATAGCCATGGGGCCTCAGGCTGGGAAAACAGGCGGGCCAGCTGATTGCCTCAATGCTGCAAGGCGTGCCCCACAAGCCTTGAGCAAAAAGAAGCTATGGACAGTGCTCAGGCCCTGAGTTCAAGCCCCAGGACTGGCAATAAATAAATAAATAAATAAATAAATAAATAAATAAATAAATGAATTTTAAAAAAATAAATAAATGTAAGGTTGTAATTAGGTTGAAAGTTGGTAGAATCCAAGAAATAAAACTTTATAGTAAATAAATTCTAGAGGTACAAATGTATAAACACACACACACACAAACACACACACCAGGAAATGAGTACTTGAAAGAGATGGAATTGAGTCAAGAGGCAGGGGTAGACAAATGAAGAGAGAAGAGAATACAGTCAAAAATCAAATTCACATTCTACAAAATTAAGGAAAGTGTATTTGGAAGGAAGAGTGAGTGTGTTGACAGGGGTTGCATTGATCAAGACACATTGTATTGATAAACTGCTTTATTCAATGGCAACACTTTTGTACAATTACTTAAAGATAATAAAAATATATTTTAAAAGTGTTAGTTTTAGAAAGGAAAATTTTATAGAAATCACCCTAAACAAAAGGGAAAAAAAGTAATAAAGGAAGAATCAGATGGCACAAACAATGTGCATTAAATAATTCATTTTATATAAAAAGGAAAAACTATGTATATTAATAGAGGATAAATAAATTAAAGTGAAGCTCTAATCTATGGCTTGTTCTTTTTAAATAAGTATTGTTTTGATATCTTGTCTTAATGGGATGGTTGTAATTTGAAAAGGATTTATCCATTTTAATCCTTTCTTTTGGCATGAATTAATTGACTCTATACTAGTGTATTTGTCTCAATTTTGAAGTTCTTGTTGGGTTTAATTGTTTCAGTGCTTACTTGATTAAATGTAAATTATAAATAGGTAGCTATTTACAGAAGTCACACATTTTAGGCATAAATTAATCTATCTGTGAATCTCTGTGAATGAGAGGGAAATGTCAGCCATGAAAGTTGAAAACAAATGAAAAAGGAATAAAAGCACAGAGCGAAGCAAACACAAAATGGGGTTGGGATTTCATTTATTTAAAACCAATGCTCATTCATGTAAAATCATGAAGCCTGAGAAAAAAGTATTCTAAAAATATAAGAACATAAAAAAGCAAGTAATTTTGTAAAGGGAATCAACACATAATGAAACTCTCCACTATTTTAATTTGTACTCTGAAGGTAAGTTTTTAGAGTGAGAAACACGATTGTTTTTGTAAGAATCAGGAAAAATAGCTCTGAAGCAACCAGAGAAACCTAAAGATAAATAATTCCAGGAAACTTCTATACAGTGCAAATTTTTGTTTTTGCAATGCAAGCTAAACTAACAACAGTTCACAGAAAAGATCTTAAGGGACGGAACTGACACATTCTCCATGGCAAGCTTTGTAAAGTATATAGCTGGAGTCTAGAAAAGGTGTTTGACAACTAAGATAAAAATAACACTACTCAGGGGGCTGGGAATATGGCCTAGTGGCAAGAGTGCTTGCCTCCTATACATGAATCCCTCAGTTTGATTCCCCAGCACCACATATATAGAAAATGGCCAGAAGCGGTGCTGTGGCTCAAGTGGCAGAATGCTAGCCTTGAGCAAAAAGAAGTCAGGGACAGTGCTCAGGCCATGAGTCCAAGGCCCAGTACTGGCAAAGAAAAAAAAAAGGGGGGGGGGCATTAAGAAGAAGAATGTAAGTTTCTTCAAAACCCGAAGAAAAAACAATGGGAAAATCAACTCTAAATTTGATAATATTACAGAAATTTAACTTATTTCTCAATAGAGAAAGGAACGATCAGATAAACTGTATGTTTAAAAACATACAGAGAATGTCAATGTATACAGCATTGAAAAATCTGTTTCTTTTCTAATTCACAATAACCTCATTAAAATTTATAGTGACCATAAATACATACATTAATTTCAAATAAATATAACATGTATTCAGAAAGGAATTCAATGTTAGTGCAAACGTGTGTGTTTTTGTATTTATTCATTAGTCTTTTTAAGTTAATATGTGCATTTAAAATGTTCATGTTTGTAGGCTTTGCCCCTTTGATACATGAACTATTTATTAATAGTGTTATAAATTATACAATTTAAGTCTAATAAAAGCTGCCTAAAGTAGGAAAAAAGTATATTATTCTAGCATTCATTGAGTTAATCTTGTTCCTTCATTTCTAGAAATTCTTCATAAGCCATTTTTTTTTCATTTTCAATAGCATAGATATTCACAATTCTCTGCTTCTCAACATCCATTCCTGAGTAGGTCCTCATGATCCACAAAATACATTTTCGAGGTTTTGATATGTATCACTGATAAATGACAAATGTAAATCTGTAAATTAATGATAAAGCATTTAAATCTCCATTACTGTCACTTTTGGGATGACCTCATAAATCTCATTTAAACTAGGGAAGAATAGGATTTGTAAGAAGGTGATTGGATAAGCTTTTTTCCAGTAGTTTTGACTTATTTAAGGGCTAATGCAAAGATTTGTTTTTTAGTATTTTTACATTAGTCTTCCATACGTACATTCAGCTGAAGTGGATCCGGAGTTAGTGGACCCTGAGCTAGTATGACTCCATACTAAATTTAGTGCATTCATCTTAGCTGATGGGGATAGTATGACCTTTGCTTGCTAGCAAAGAAACACCCAGCCCATACACATCCTGATAGCTTTCAGATTACAGAAATGTAAAGAGAGCCTGGTCCGTATCTCCTAGGGCCACCTAAGTGCAAACCCCTCCTCTTTCTAAAGAATGGGAGGTGGAACAAAGATCAAGCAAAAGCAGAAAACCATTTTGGTATCCTGCTTAACCACCTGTGTAGTGAGTTTGAGCAAACCTGTAATTCTATTGGTCTCCCAACACTTGCTAACTTAGAGTAGAAGGATAGGTTAGTTTAAACAGAAACCATATGACACCTTGTAAACTTACTGGCCACCTGTGTGTGGCCAGGTATGACTATGAAGTTTTCTATATGTGCTTTAACCCCATTGGCCACCTGTGAGTGGCTAGTCTGAAAATGTGATTTTTGCTATAAAAGCTAGCCTGTAAGATCAGGCTGGGTCACAGTATCTACTCCCCAGTTAGTGCTGCAGCTCTGACCGGTCAGTGTAGGAACTCTCTCAATAAAGTTGTTTTCCTTTTTTCAACTTTGTTGCAGTGGGCTCTTAATTCCAGATAACAGTCGGTGGGCTTGCTGGGCCTGCTTGCTGACCTGGTGGGCTTTTTCCCACCACACAGCCCCCTGGGTAAAACGTTATACTCTGGAATAAGAAAGAGCCCAGCTCTGATTAAAAATCCATTTCCTTTAGTTTTGTGAGCTTGATAAACAGCAATTATCTTGAGCTTTATATCCTGTATCTGTGAAGTGGAGATCTTGGCTACACAATTTCAGATTCACAGAAGAAGCTAAACAAATATTAGCAACTATTATTATTGACTGTCTAATATTTACTGCCCCCCCATCCATTTTCAGTCCTAGTCATTTTGAAAAATTGTAAATTAACAATCTTTACATACCATAGCAACAGAAAAGTTCTATATTCTATCATTTGTATACATGCTACTTTCCAGCCAATTAGTAACATATTATTTTAAATGTTTACATTTTAATGATTACTTAAATGTAATTTATTCTTTCTGATGGATGAATAGAATTTCAATGTACATATATACTACATTTTCTTGATCTATTCATCCATTGAGGATCATCTACACTGATTCCATATCTTGGCTATGGCAAATAATGCTGCCATGAATATGATTGTGCTAGTAGCTTTAATGTAGCCTTATTTGTGCTCTATTGGATAAATGCCATTAGTGGAATTGTTGGTGTTAGCATTTCCCCTGCCTTAGGTCCTAAGCTCCTCCCATTAGCCCCCATATCTACCCATATCTATACTCCCTGCCCTAGAACTATAATGGGCCATTCCTACTTACCATTAAGACCTACCTACTTCTCCTTTAGCTCCAGAGAAGCTACCACCTGGATAAGGTGCAGCGATCATGTTGCTCCCTCTCCTGTGGGAGATATGGCCCCACTAATAAACCTCCTTATGAACCTTCTTCTGTCCATGACTATCTCTGCAAGATCCCCTGGGATGGCTGGGCCATATCTTTTCAGTTGGGTCATCGGGGAGTTCTCTAGTTAGTGTTTTGAGTAACCTCCATACAGCTTTCAAGAGTGGTAAACAAGCTTACATTTCCACCAACAATGTAATAGAGTTCTCTTTTGGCCATAACTTTACCAGTGTTTTTTTGTTTGTTGGTTGGTTGGTTGGTTGGTTGGTTTGTCTGGTATTGATCACTCCTGCTGAGGTGGGATGGAATCTCAATGTTTAGATTTGCAACTTCTTTATGGCCAGATATATTCCAGATTTCTTTATGTGACAACTGACCATTTTTACTTCTTCTGAGAGGTCTCTTTCTAAGTCATGGGTTGTTAGAGTTTATTTTCTGAGGGCTTAATTATTTGAGCTCTTAGTATATTTTTGATATTAGGCCTTTTCAGATGTATAGCTGGTAAAAAAAAAAATCTCCCTTTCTGCGTGTTCCATTCATAAGGAAATGGAAAGAATTGGAATCAAAATAAGTACCAAGAAATTGATACTAGCAAAAGAGAAGGGTGAAGTAAGGGGGAAGAGGGGTAGAGGAATTAAGCAGTATGGAGAAGAGATAAGGATTCATTGTATGTACCACAGAATTGTATCAAGAAACCTAGCAATAACAACCACTGACAGGGATGTGGCCAGAAGGGAACCCTATTACCTTGTTGGTGGGGATTTAACTTTTTCAACCATTCTGACAACCATTTGGAAGTTCCTCAAAAGACTAAACATTGATACAGCTTCCTTATAAGCCAGCACTTCCACTTCTGGGCACTTATCCAATAAAACACAAACAAGGTCTACACTAAAGCTACCAGCACAACCATGTTTATTGCATCATTGTTTGCCATAGCCAAACTACGGAATCAACTCACATATCCCTCATTGAATGAATGGATCAAGAAAATATAGTATCATCAACAATAGAAGCTATGGTTTCGCATGGCATGTTGAAAGTAATTACAACAGTGATATAACACTCATTTCTATAACATGGAGTTCATTTCATTCAGCATTATCTTATGCATTCATAAGGGCATAGCTATTAGGCTCTTGTGATACTCTGCTGTGACTAGCCTAAACCTGTGCTAATTATTCCCTATGAGGGAGACCATAAATTCCATGTTTCTTTGGGTCTGGCTCCCTTCACTTAGTATAATTTTTTCCAAATCCTTCCATTTCCTTACGAATGGGGCAATGTCATTCTTTCTGATAGAGGCATAAAATTCCATTGTGTATATGTACCACATTTTCCTGATCCATTCGTCTACTGAGGGAAGAGGTAACAAAGAGTACAAGAAATGTACCCAAGGCCTAACATATGAAACTGTAACCACTCTGTACATCACTTTGACAATAAATAAGAAAAAATAAAAGAAAAAGAAAATATAGTATGTGTACAAATTGAAATTCTACTCCTCTATCAGAAAGAATGGTATTGTATTATTCATAAGGAAATGAAAGATTTGGGAAAAAATTATATCAAGCAAAGTAAGCCAGACCCAGAGAAACACAGGTTTCATGTTTTACCTCATTTTGTGATAACTAGAATGTGCCTGCAAATGTACAAGTAAACACAATGGATCATAAAATTAAAAAAAGAAACATAATTTGACTTTATAAACTATAGGTGTGTCTAGGCATTCAGACATTGAGATTAAAGGAGGATATTCTTGGGAGAAGATCACATAGGTACAATATCTATGTGCATCTGACCATATAAAGTATTATCTATTGAAATGAACTGAGGGAAATGGGAATAAGAGGTTACCACCTCCCTTCTTTCTTGCTGTTCTCGTTTTCATTTCCTCTTGTCTTATTGTTCATCTATCTTTGGGTGGTTAAGGTTGTACACAGAAATGGTGGGATAAAGGGTGAACAAATGCAGCAGTGAAACTCACTAGACACTGTGTTGAAAAGGAACTATACAACTGGTGGGTGGGAATAGGAGGGAAAAGCTGGGAGAGCACATGGGAAAAGGTGACATTGTTCAAATAAAAATATACCCTTTATCTGAATTATGTAATTGTAACCTCTCTGTACATCACCTTTGCAATAACAATAACTAAACTTAAAATTGCTTTGTTAAATTAAGAAAAGTGAGTAAAAGGTGGTTGGGATGGGTGAGTGAGAATGTTACAGGGGAAACAGTGAGTAAGATGCACTATATTTATGAAGTGCTTTGTTAACTTGCAAATCTTTGTACAACTACTTAAACATAATGAAAATACTGTTGTATTCTGGAGAGTGAGAAAATCCAAAGAGCATTGTTAAAGTTGACAAACAAGTTTTATTAGTCAGTTTGCAACTTCCTTGCCGAGGGCTAACCCAGAGCTAGGAGCAGTTGCAGCCTCCAGGGGGCTAGTTTCTTTCCTTTCTTCCTTTCCACAGGCCTCTCTGCAGGCCTCCTGTTCTCCACGGGCCTCTGTTCTTCATAGACTTCTCCCCTCTCTGAGTGACTCCATTCTCCTCGGGCCTAGGCTCTCCAGGGGCCTCCACTCTCCTCAGGCATCTGCTCCACGTTCTCTCCATCTGATTTGGCTCCGACAGGCACCAGGCTTGGACTTTCCCACAGGCCTCAGGCCCCTCCGCAGGCTTGAGGCTCTTCTGGGCTTGGCTCCACTCTGCTCCTCTGTCTGCTCTCCTCAGGCCTCTAGCTCTCAGCAGGCCTTGGCTATGAAGGCCTGGGCTCTCTTCTGGCCCAGAGCTAGGCCACTCAAATCTCCATTCTCTGCAGGCGCGGCGGGCGGGGGGGGGGGGGGGGTTCGGGCCTCCTCCATCTGCAGGCTCGAGCTTGGGCTCTTCTGTCTGCAGGCCTGGGGTTCCCGCTCTCTTGTCTGCAGGCTCGGGCTCCCCTCAGGCCCGGGCCCTGCTCAGCTCCAGGAGGTACCTCCTGTTGCCTTGCTTTTTCCATGGTTTTTCTCCCCTCTTCCTGGAAATCCTACCCTCTTATATCCCCCCAGCTGTCTGCAGCCTGGTGGTGGTGGTTCCAATCCCCTCAACATGGGGCGGGATACCCTCTTACTCTCCGCAGTGGGGCGTGGCAATGATGACAACATGGGGTGGGGCTTTTCGCCCCCCCCATCCCCCCAGGTTATACCAATACCACCACACTGAAAGGTAGCTTATTTGGTTCTGTTGAGTTTTTGCTACAATATCCTATTTGATGTCCAATGTTTTACTGAATTAATGTGTTACGAAATTTTATAAACAATTAGGGATTCCAATGATAATATGTTACAATAGAACTAATCAGAGCTGTATATCAAACCGATAACTTAGAGTAAATTATAACTATTAAATATGTCTGATGAATATATGATACTGACTTAAGTGAAATTCATTAGTTTCTTCTTAAAAAATTAAGAGAAAATTATTGATAACAACACTTGATTGTTAACATTATTCATGTTGATGTGTATGTGCATGTGTGCATGAGTGTGTTTGTGTATGAGAGAGAAAGAGAGAGCAAGAGTGAGAAAGAGAGAGAGAGAGAGAGTTGGTCCTTGATCCTTGAGCTTGAACTTAGGTTCTTGGGCTGTCCTTGTGCTTATTAGCTCAAGGCTAGGTTCTCTACTATTTGAACTGTATTTCCTTTCCTCTTCTGGCTTTTTGGTGGTTTGAGATCACAGTCTCGAAGTATTTCCTGTTGGGACTCCTGTTGGGATCCTCAGCTCTTGGCCTCCTGTGTAGCTAGGACTAGGCATGTTGATTTTTTTTTTATTGATAGTTATTTAATATAAAATTCCTTGGTCTTTCTCTTTTTAAATGTCCAAGGTTACTATTCTAAATGACTCTTAGTCGACAATAGGTTAAGGGAACCTCAAATTCTGCAAATGAGAAGAAAACCATGTTGTTGCATTATATGGCCCTTTGAAATTCCTTAAAGGGAGTAGAATCTTAAATTCTGCTTTTATTTTACGAATTCTACCTTTAGGTATTCACTTAAATTCTTTGTGTAAATTTTATACTTTTTCAAATATTTCTGTACAATATTTTGATGGAAATATTTTTTAACTTTACACAATTTTGTGTGCCTATCTGGCATAAAACTAGATAGAAATGCCAAATTTTAGTGGATGTCGCCTTGATGTTTTCTGGCTGTATTACAAAGTTAACTCTCAGGCATTTTTTTGAATTATTCAATAAATTCTCCGTTGAATGTTGAGACCAGGTAGGTTGAGTTTTTCTCACAAATTATTTACCATAGCCAACCTCCCTTTCCCATAATTTGGAAAGTGAGATTTAAAAAATATTTCTCTGGTTCATGAAATATGTGGACATTTTAAATATAATTTCAGTCTAAACACAACATTCTCAGAGAAAGGAAGCTACACAGTCATTAACAAAGAAGCAATGCTATCAAGTCTCCATTTCCTTGAAATCTATTTGGATATTTACCTCTCATGTATGATACTCCACATTCATAGAGCTATAATGGCAAATAAAGCTGCTTCTGTCAAGAAATTTCCATCCAAATGAAGATTACTATGGAATTAGAACTTACTTTTCATTTTAATACATCAGTATATATGAATTTTGCAAGAGTACATTTTAGATAATTGCTGTATTCTGAAAGATCAGAGTCAAAACATTTGTAATAATAAAGCTATACTATGGAACGTTTTTCTTAGGCTTTCTTAGCATTCAATTTAAAAAAATTCCATATAATCCTTTTATCTCCTAAAATAAAAAAAAGTGTTTTGTTAGTTGCCTTTGTACATTACATTGAAATGTGTGGAGAACTTAAAGTGGGATTATTTTTAAGCTCATTGAGGCCAAATTACAAGTCACCCATTTAGTATTTAGAAGCCAAGAAAAGATGATAGAGGTCAGATCCGATTAAACACAAACAACTGAACAAATACAGCTGATGGAGTGTATTATAAAACACAGGCTAGTTTTACCGATATCATTTTTCTACTTCATTAGCTTCATTTAGCCAGGAGGCTGTGAAGAGACTACAGACCTCTTCATCTTTATTCCATTTTTTTTATCAAGCTGTGAGGAAAATGGCAAGAAAACCTTCACTGAGGCCCCAAAGGTGACTATGAATAGATCTATTTCTGTTACTGCCTTTACCTCCCGAATTGTCTGTTGACACTTGATGTACTTTCATGAAAAGTATACACTTTAATTAATGGCAATGTTCACTCACTTTCTTTCTTATTACCAGCTCTATGAAATATGCAATTATTTTTTAATCTAATCTTAGGAAATAAGTGTTTATTTCCAATCACAGGCAACCATATCAGCCAAATATTTAATACCAGGTGAATAACTGGCTTATATCACCCAGACCTACCATGGAACAATATATTTATAGAAATCATGACACCATAGACTTCAAAATATTAAAGCAAATCTTACTGAATTTTTTCAGACTAAAAGCATTTAGGAAGACATCCTTTTCTCTAATGTAATTCTCCAGGACTTTGTTACTGTATAAGATTTAGGTAGCCCAAGATTTTCACAGTAAATCATTTTCAAAATAGTAGATCATTTTTGTTAATTTCGTCAACGCCTTTTCATAATCCTTGATTTCATCAATTTTTAAATTAACTTTGTCCTGACAAATATTAAAAGCTATTTCATAAACTCTTGTAGTTGCCTTGATTTTGTTAATTCCTTCAGCTAAATTGCCAAAACGTCAGTGTAACGTTATCATCTTTGTCATCGTAATTGTCATTATAGTCTTTTAATCTTCTCTTTAACATCCCTTTTGTGAAGAGTAGTATATACACTCAAGGAATTGTCTAAAAATTAGAGTAATCTTGTTGAAGTAGTTTAGATTTAGATCCCTACATAAAGATCTGAAATGGTTTTCTTGAGGAATCATAGCTTTTGCCAATCTGGTCAGAAAATTTTTCATTGAAGAGAAATACTGTCAGAAATCCAAACTGTTCAATTATATAGTGCTGGGCTTTCATGTCAATAATATATTTTTGCTGTGTAGGGTTAAATTTAGCCATTGCCAAATATGGTATTGGGGCAGGATAGAGAAGGGAAAATGAGGCATCTTAATTGGCTGGCAGGAATTAAAAAATTCTAACCTAAAGCAAATAGAGGAGACTGATATTTGCAATTAACTTCTCTTAAGATTAGCAACCAAACTCATCTAAAGGAAAATAAGGCAGATGGATTAGAGAAAAAGAGGCCTGGTAAAGGCAACTCAGAATCAAGTTATTTAGAAAGATAGAAGCACAACCTTTGCTTCTAAGAGAGACAATAGGATACATTCCTTATTTCAAGGGTTAGCATCTGTTTTAAGGCAGGACAAACTACTACCTAGAAGAAATGCCCAAATAAGGTGAGCCAAAAACTTAAAAAGTGAAACAATACTAGGAGTGACTCAGGAGAAACAAAAAAACATATTTTTGCATAATATTTAAGTCAGATCTCTTGCCTTTATCATATAAATACGACTGATGTCAAAGAGCTCTGTGTCTCTCTGTCTCAAAGTTAGAGTATGCTTTGCCTTTCTGCTTCTCTGTTTGTCTTGTCTGCTTGTCTTTTTGCCTGCTTGTTTACTTATTCAGTAAAGCTCTGCCAAGGTTTCTGAGCATTGTGACCAGAAATTTTTATTCTGTGATCAAAGTCAAGGACCCTAAATGATGAATTCCTACTTTTAGAGGAAAATGTCACAACCCTAATCTGGATGTGGTGACAGTATGTCAAATCCATGGAGATTTACTCAACTATATAAAACAATAAAATTAAGTCATTTGTTAGAAAATGGTAGAACTGGGGCTGGGAATATGGCCTAGTGTCAAGAGTGCTTGCCTCATATACATGAAGACCTAGGTTTGATTTCCCAGCATTACATACATAGAAAATGGCCAGAAGTGGTGCTGGGACTCAGGTGGCAGAGTGCTAGCCTTGAGCAAAAAGAAGGCAGGGACAGTGCTCAGGCCCTGAGTTCAAGGCCCAGGACTGGCCAAAAAAAAAAAAAAAAAGAAAGAAAGAAAATAAAATGGTAGAACTGGATAATGTGATATTAAGTGAAATAAGCCAGTCGCCAGTCTCATACAGACAAGTATCTTTTCTTCTATTAGAAAATGAGGGGGTCAAAAATCAAAAGAAAAACAAACTGGCACTGATGGCTCACACCTGTAACTCTTGCTACTCAGTAGGCTGAGATCTGATGATTGCAGTTCTCAGATTCTCCAGGCAGAAAAGTCCCTGTGTGAATAATCTCCAATTGACTATGCAAAAACCAGAAGTAGAACTGTGTCTCAGAGAGGTAGAGCAGTAACCTGAGCAAAAGAGCTCAGGGATAGTGCCCAGGCTCTGAGTTCAAGCCCTATGAAGGAAAGAACAAAAAAGAAAGCAAAATGAAAAACGTGATCATTCATGTAGAAGTATTATGGATTAGTTGGAAACAGAGAGGAACGAGAATGAGAAAGAATAAAGAGATGGAATATCATCAAAGGATATTATACACATGTCTGAAAATACCACAGTCAAACTCATTACTTTTCCTGCTTTTAAAAGACTATATGTATTACTTTCTGACATTTTCCTACTCAGTTCTTCTAAAATGGTAGCAAAATAAGAAAGTTTCCCAGACTGAAAGCTCCTATTTGATTCAGTAGTGATAACATCTTGGGAGAAGCAGCACATCTTTAAATTTTCACTTCTTTCCAAACAATGTGTCTGCCCCCTTTGATGTTTAGAATCTGAAAGGCATTCTGTAGAATAGACTTGCCATTTCAAAGAATGGGGCTGTTTTCAAGTGAACTTTGTTTCACAAGAAGTTCAATACAGTTTGCCATTCAAAAAATTGAAATTCTTATGTAACAGATAGCTGAAGGACAACCTGAGAATTTCTATCATGCTGAGAGTATGGAGCAGCAAGGTGTGCAGGGTATCTTTGGGATGCATTTTTGAGGGTGAAACCACTTCACTGAAAATATTCTACAAGCAAGCAAACCTCAGGGGCTACCAAGTAAGTTCTGATGCATATTGCCTAGTGTGCATTAGTTCTTCTCAGAAACAGTGGGTCAGCTCTCACGTTTCTCTTTCCACGTAAGTACATTATATTGAGAACATTGTGGAAGGACTTAATTTAGTAAATGTTTAAATTGACATCAAGATATTCACAATTTCAAACAGGGAAACAGGAAATGTTAGTAAAGGGGGATAAAAAACAGAGTGCAGCAGGCTCACAGGGTAAAAGCAAGGTAGAGATACACAGCAAGTGGGTATCATTGCTGAGTTGTTTAAAAGACAGTGTATGCAAACAACTTGGATGTATACAAGACAAAAGATTAATCTGGAATTTTTTGCTTTCACCTATCAATTTCAGTTATGATTGAAAGAGCATTTATTTAATCATTTTCTGTTTATAGATTTCTGGGCTTCAAGTTGAAGGAAGGCACAGCAAAGAAATATTGTGCCCTTACTTCCAAGGTACTACTGTCCCTAGTGAAAGCAATAGGTGTTTAAATCTCTATATTACTTAGTCTCCCTTCCTCCCTTCCTTCCTCCTTTCTCTCTTCTTTCCTACTTTTCTCCCTCCCTCCCTCCCCCTTCCTTTTCTTTCTTTCTTTCCTTCTTTCTTTCTTTCTTTCTTTCCTTCTTCTTTCTTTCTTTCTTTCTTTCTTTCTTTCTTTCTTTCTTTCTTTCTTTCTTTCTTTTTTTCTTTCTGTCTTCCTTTCTTATCTATCTATCTATCTATCTATCTATCTATCTATCTATCTATCTATCTATCTCTTTTCCTATGTTGGCAAGGTCAGAGTTAATTGCTTCTAACTCAGGAAAGACTAGTAGACTTTAGAGAGTTATTTTACTCTATTTAGGGGAAATGGTAGCAAATTCTCAACAGAAAGGATGAGTAAGGAAGAAAAATTTAATGTAAAAAGAGACAAAAGGCGTACATAGCTTTATGGACAGTACAACATATTCTGAATAATGGTTCATGGTAATAAGAGTGCTGTTTGGTCAAGAACATGAGCTTTCATAAAACTCAAAGGAAACCTTGGTGTTAGGCACCGTGACTCAAGCTTATATTTTGAAGGGTGAAGATTGGGCAGTTGGGTTGGAAGCTACCCTGGCTTAAAAGTTTGTGAAACTCTATCTAAATCAATTTCTGGGAGAATAATGTGCCTGTCATCCCTGAGACAAGAGAAGGCACAAATGGGAGGTTCATATCCAGGCTGACCTAGGAATAATGCAAGACCTTATGAGAAAATAACCAACACAAATGAGATGAGTTTAGTGACTTGAACCTGTGTAGTAAGTGTAATGTCCCGAGTTGAAAACCCAGTACTTCCAAATAGACAAACCAGAAAATAAATAAGAAACAGAATCAGAGCTTGGATATATTTTGTTTTCTTTGTATAATTAAAAAGCTCACAGTTGTAAGTACAGTCCTTATAGAGTTGTAACAAAGAGCAGTTCAAGTGCACTGAACTATTTTGATACATTAGGAAGAGGCTCCCATATTAATTGTGTGTTATGCAATCAAGGCATATGAAGGATATAAAATACATTCAAGTAAGTAATTTGTTTAGTTACTTTACAGTTTTGGAAGAAGAAAGTATAAAATAAAGAAACAAAGAAGTAAATAAAGAGCTGATGTAATAATATAATGAGAAATAATAAAGAAGGATATAATTTCTTGTCTTTTGGCTTCATTGATCTAATATCTAAGATAATATGTAATATTAAGACATATGTAATCTATGACAAAAACTATTGGAAATATGAAAACATATGATTTTCAATTATTTAAATGTATTGCTATTTATATGTCCTTCCCCATTTAAATGAGTTTTTATGTTAGTGTTATAAACAAGATGAAATAGGTCTACTTCCATCCTTTCTTACAAAAGGAGTTATTAAAAAATACAGTTTAAATACTTTCCCCCACCTTAACCTCCCCTAGCTCTCTCTACTAGGAATATTTCACATAATAAAATGAAGATTTCACAATGTGGTAAAAAAAATGCTTTTCGGGACTAGGAAAGTGGCTTAGTGATAGACTGCTTGCCTAGTATGCATGAAGCTCTGGCTTCGATTCCTCAGCACCATATTATAAAAAAAGCTGGAAGTAGCATTGTGGCTCAAGTGATAGAGTGCTAGCTTGAGAAAAGAAAAACACTCAGGGACAGTGCTCCCCTGAGTTCAAGCCCAAGGACTAGCAAAAAATGCATTTATATGTATGTATATATATACATATGTATGCATATATGTAATATGCTTTTTAGTAGTGTTAAGCCTGATCCCTCTAATTTTTCTGGGCCATAACATATATTTTAAATATATTTCATATATTTCAATTCAATTTCATATATTTCCAATGGGAAGGCTTCTTATATCTCATGGTAATACCTAATGTTTGAAACTCCAGCTCGGTTTATCATATAGTAAAATATTACATAATGTTGATTAAATCTAAAAATTAGTTTTCAGTTTACCATGTCTGCCTACATTACCATTAAACAAGGAAAAAAATGATTGCAGATAGTTGAAAATATTTTAAAGTCACCTCCATGTCCAGTTTTGAGACCTTCATTCCATGAGTTTAAACAGTGACATGGATTTATTATATGTGATATTCAACATAGTTATTATTCACATTCATCTGGGTGCTAGTGACTCACACCTATGATACTAGCTACTCAAGAGGCTGAGAGTTTAGGATTGAAGTTCAAACTAAACCAGGTAGAAAAGTCCATAGAACAATTATCTCCAATTAACCAACAGAAAACTAAAAGAGCTGTGGCTCAAAGTGGTAGAGTACCAGCCTTGAGCACCAAGAGCTCAGAGACAGTGCTCAGGCCTCATAACAACAACAACAAAAAATTCACATGCAATATGTTACATGCATATGTAATATATGTACACATATATTATATGTAACAAATATTATATAACATATATAACATATAGTTTATAATAATATATTATATTACTGTATTATATTATGTATTATTGTGTATTTATAAATATATTATTATATTATATATTATGCATGTTCTATGTAATATATAGTTACAAAGGTATTTATATTATTATGCTATATGCATTATAAGTATATAATTATGTATAATATATGTAATATATTATAATATATGACATATATACTAATTATATAATATTATATGTGTTATATATATAATCTCAAAGGAGATAAATATAACTTATAAGTATAACTTAATCTATGCACTATTAGAAGATAGGTAATTGAGGCACTGTTTTTCTCCAGACCCCCATGTTCCAAATAGCTAAATGCTTCTGTATCTTCACTCCATAAAAACAGGAGGGTGTTCCAGATTTCACTGAGATAAACACCCTCTTACATGTCCTTTTGTCAGTCACTGTGTAGGCATCTAAGTGCAAGGGGCTTACAGAAAATTTTTCCACATGGGAGGCAAAACCTTTCTTCTTTAATGATGACTTGTAATTCCATATCATAGGAAATAAAATTGATTTTCAAATATAACAAAATATGTTTACTTGGTCTGACCAGATGTAGATTTAATGATGTTAATATTCATGTAGTGTCAATATCAATAATGTTCCACCAATTAAATTTTGCCTACATAGTGGCTTTTATTCTGGATTTTGAGAAATTTCTAGAAAGGAGTGAATATCATTAAAGTGTTTCATTTCATTTTGTAAATGTAGAATTTACTTAGTAATGGATTAGAGATAAAATGACAGGAAAAATAATGTTTTATCTATATGTCTCTCAGAAAAGAGATGATTAGAAACATGACATCTATTTCAAAATATTAAGCCCAGTAAAAATTTTGGTGTCAGTGTATCCAGTCCTAATAATTTCATCCCTTTGAGTCTTAGACCAATTTCTTTCCAAGAAATATATAAGTATCACACTTTAATACAATTCTAGAAATTCTGACTTAATCCTCTAGTACTATCTGAAAATTGTATTAACAATGCAATGCCAGAATTGCATTACTTATCCACATCACAAGACTCCATTCATCTATCAACCAATCTATCTATCTATCGATCTATCATCTATTGTAATCTATTTTTGTGCCCCAGTCCTAGGGCTTGAACTTAGGGCCTGGGCACTGTCATTGACTTTACTTGCTCAAAGCTAGCATTCTAGCATCTGAGCCACAGCTCCTCATCTAGCTTTTGGTGGTTAATTGGAGGTAAGAGTCTCTCAGACTTTCCTGCTCAGCCTGGCTCCAAACCACAGTCCTCAGATTGTGTCCTCCTCTAAGTAAGTAGAATTATAGGCACAAGTCACTGGTTCCTAGCAAGACTCCATTCTTTGAAACATCAACCTTTAAGAGTGCCTGATTTAGCGCTTTACATGAACTGGCAATGACAGTTGCTGAAGTTAAGTTTCTACTTCACAGTTCACAAATATTTTAGGAAAACAGGGAAAGTCAGGATCAATTCTTTATGGTAAAAATGATCTTAGATTAATTTATGATAGTTAATAATATAGTTTTATTATGGTAGCTATTAATATGAGAATTGAGGTTATTAAAATTCTTTACCTGGTACAATCAAAATATTTTATAAAGACATCAATTTTGCCTGGAAGCTAAAATTTAAAAAAATAAAAACATGTATTGGAGACTAAGAACATAAATATCTAGAATTGTTTACTGAAATTGATAGGTTTTTAATTTTCTACATTGATAATGTTTTGCTGGAACAGAAATAGATGTCACTTACTATGTCTATCATCCTATTTCTAGGTTGTTTTTTTTCTAAAGTTAATTGCAATAACTGTTGGGGAAGTGTCTTGAAAACAAATACTTAGGAGTTTCTCACAATATTAGAGAGACTATGGCATATTCCATTGGAAAGAATTGCACAAATCCTTAAACTGTACTTTAGAGAATTCTTTCTTTGTATCTTCAGTAGTGTAGTTAAAAAATATCAAAGTAAGTTTCAATAAGTTCTACTTAGGGTATACTCATATGAATTCAAATCTGGTTCTTATAATATTGCATGATGATGAGTGGGACATCTTAAATTAGGTTTGCATTTATATATTATCCCTTTATTCTTTATAGTAGACTTCACTTTAGATTGTCTTCTTGGAACCTCAGCCTCTTCTACCTCCTTTTTTCCATGCCATTCATATAGCCACCATGGAAATGACAGATTCTTACAGGTCTCTATCCCTGGCTGTTTAATTAGCTCTGTGATTGGCATTTGGCCTTAACTGAGACAATAATTCTCTTCCCTAGAATTTTTTAACTTTTCTTAGTGTCAGGGGGATACACTTCTAGAGGCAGTTTCTGTAGCGTATAAAATTTGCTATACTGTCTCTCTTTTCTACCACTTTAACGAGGCCTATAGCAATGAAATAAACTAAAACCAGGCACAGAGAAAATCAGAAATGAGACACAAAGCATAGGATTCAACGCATTGCTTTAGTACTTACGAGACTAAGCAAGTCTTCCAGTTATGCTGGAAGAAGCTGACAAGCCTCTATAAATGAAGGTATTTGCAGTGAGTTCTTTGCTAGTCCATTAATTCAAACTCTGGAATGAAAGGTGCACTTGTTTTGTTTGTTCTCTGTTCCACAATCAGTGAAAGGAACAGCATGGAGGTCCAGTAAGTATTTTTAAATACTTAAATATCGACAACATGCTCTACTTATTAACAAAGTGTTAGGAGAAGCAATACATTGGCACAGACATATCATGATTTTTTTGCCATAAAACTATAGCAAAGGAGAATTAAAGGTATTCATAGGAATACATTTGTTTTAAGGGCATGTACTTAACATGAGGTGTTGTTATAGGGTATCCATGTGCAACCAATGTCATCATAAGGGCACTCTTACATAAGAAGGAGGAAACAAGTCAACCTTTGAGATAATGGGATGATGATAGTAGTCATTAGAAGCATGTGGTGTAATAAGTAACCAGATTAGGCTTTAAATATGAACAAGGACCATGAGCCACAAGGAACAGGGGATTTATAGAAGTTGCAGAAACACACACACACACACACACACACACACACACACATCTTTGAGTTGCATTTATTGAATGCCTTCTTTTCAGCATCTTAGTTGAGAGCAGTGAAATTCTTTCCATGTTTAGAACTTGAAAATTGTAAAACAGTAAGTTTGCTGTTAAAAACATCATATTTGTAGTTATTACATTGATCTATGTAGTCATGAATAACTAGGTATCTGACATTTATCAATATCATGCTCCTTCCTTCCTTATGATTCTTTCTTTCTCTTTCTTTCTTTCTTTCTTTCTTTCTTTCTTTCTTTCTTTTTCTTCTTTGTTTTTTTTTTTCTCACACTTCAGTGCTGCAATGTAATTTGAAGTCACCTATCTAGACACCTCCAGTAATCATCTCTTTCATCAGGCTATTTCGAGCCTTTTGCATGTCTATGTGAATTTTATGACAAATTTTCTATCTTTATAAAAATAATCATTAGAATTTTGATGGTGATTGCACTGAATATGTATCTTTTGGTAATATGACAATAAAAATTAATTTTTATGACCTATGAAAATCTATCCATCTTCAAATGCACTCCTTGGTTTTCTTAGTGCTTCACAGTTTGCATTTGTAGAGATCTTTTCATTCTAAGTAGTTTGTGCACTAGTTTTTCTTAAGTGTTGCCCATTACTTATATTTACTTGATATCCTTGAAAATAGTTCCACTAGTTACTATCAATCAATACTTTTAGTTTTAAAGCTCAAGGAGAACTTCCTTGATTAAATCATCTAGAGGTTTGTCTCTAGAAGTTTGTCTCTGGCTGCCTCTTCATCCCTAGCCTGAGAAAAGTAGCCAGTACTGAAGGAAAGATGTCTTAGAGCACACATTCTCATTTACTAAGGTAAGGACTAGCTAGCCCTTTATATTCATTTATTTCTCTGATTTAACTAGTATTGTTTGGACATTAAAGAGAACTTCAAGTTATTACCATAGAAGAAGTGATTTTTATATCATAAAGGATTGGTTCCAGTAGAGAACTGGAAATCATAAGTGTGGTAATATGTATCACAAGGTATCCCTTGCTGAATCATAGAGTCGGTATAAACAAATCCTACACATTTTATAGGTATAGGAGATTTCTTTTCCTGGTAAAGTCTGTTTGGATATTTATAACATTATGCTTGGGCTATACAAAATTTTCAATGCAGAAAATTATGCAGCTGGTGAGAGGCATGTTCTGTCTGTTTGTACAACATGATTTCATAGGCCTTATATGACCTTACAGGTTTGAAGAATGAAAGAATATCCATCCTTGGTTTGATGAGAGAACAAGCATTGACAATGGAGAGTTCTTCAAAAAGAAAGATATTCCTGATTTATCTTTACTCTGGTACATCGGAAATTTGAAAATATATTTCTTAAAGATAAAGATACTTATTGCAGCATTTGCTATAAGACCTTATGAAAGTATTCATATTTTGATAATGGATTACTCCATTTGTGTGTGTATGTGTGTGTGTGTGTGTGTGTGTGTGTGTGTGTGTGTCTGTCAGTGTGTGGGCGGGTGTTGTACACATGTTTTTGAAGAAAGGAAAAGCTAAACTCATTCAGTTACAAAGAAATTGAAAGGAGTAGCTCAGCTATATTTTATGGACCATCAAATTTCTGTATCTTGTAATGCATTCAAGCAGCCATGTCAAATGTAGAACAAATGCTATTAGAATTCCTTTCAATTTCATTTTAAAGCTTTCAAAGTGAATTTTTGACACTAGACTTGGAAACCTTTAATAACATTCACCTATCCTACTACTTTACTTACTCTAATGTTATAAGAGTCAGAGACAGAGACTACATGTGGCCAAATTCTACGTTTTCCATCTACTAACACCCAGTGTGTTCTCTAGATATTTGGCTGAGTACTCTGTCTTAGATGACATATTTTTACAATTGAAAGAAGAAAGCAAACTACATGCATATTCTTAGAAATAATATAATTTAAATTACATTATTACTTGTATTAGAAAAAACACATAACAGAGTTCTCTATTTGACTATTCAGATTTTTTAATCTTTAATGAAGCTCAATCTATCAGTTATTAAAGTATGTAAGTAACATGTCTAAATAGTATCCTGCATTAGTCTCTTGATCTATACTTCTCTCAGGCTTTAATTTGTTTTGCAGCTATGTTCCTTTATTTACACAATGTAAAAATTGAATATTGGTAGACTAAGTTGATTATAATTTTATATTGGATGTATGTACACCAGTAAATTTTATGTCTGTAAATATATGATATATTAAATTTAGCATGAAAATAGTTGCTCCAAATTGCCTAATTCACTTATATTTTATGATTTAATATATGTGTGTTTGTGTATATATGTGTGTATATATGTGTGTATGTACATACACATACACACAAACATATATATGCATATATATAATACTTTCAAGACTTCTACAGCCAGCCTATATTTAAATGTATCTCCTTTATATATACTCTCTTGTTTGATTTAATCTTTGGCTTTCTTTCCTTAAGTACACTGTGTCAGTCATATGTCCAGGATATTACTCACGGCTACCAAAAGCTAAATTATCATTTTGAGATATTTTGGACTATATAAATAATATAAAACTTCTTGTTAAATCAGCTCGAGGGCCAGATGATGGAAAACAATATTCAAGGATATTTACAATTAACACCATGTTTTGAGGCTGAACTTTTCTCTTGAATTCCCCTGAAAAGTTAGATACCTTTTCATTGTTCCATTTCTCTGAGATCTTTGAAGTTATTTTATGTGATCAAAAAAAGAAAATACGGGCTGGGGATATAGCCCAGTGGCAAGAGTGCCTGCCTCGGATACATGAGGCCCTAGGTTCGATTCCCCAGCACCACATACACAGAAAACGGCCAGAAGCGGCGCTGTGGCTCAAGTGTCAGAGTGCTAGCCTTGAGCGGGAAGAAGCCAGGGACAGTGCTCAGGCCCTGAGTCGAAGGCCCAGGACTGGCCAAAAAACAAACAAACAAACAAATATATATATATATATATATTCTACTTATATTTCAAGACCAAGGGTCTATATTAACATTTGAAATTAACATTTCTGTCTTCAAATATTACTGAGGATTTGTTATTCTTGACATTGTTTGTGTTCTTTTCCCTAGTGCTTGCTTCCTTCTTTGTCACTAGGACAGATTTAGGGGAGTGAAATCACTGTAAATATCGCATCTTTAAAAATAAGATAAAGATTAAGAACCTCTATCAATTTTGTACATCTGGATTTTAGATACACAATAAAGGCCTCAAATATTATATTCATTACTCTTTTATTCTAGACTCTTCTATTAAATGCAGTGCTGGCTTATGCTTTTACTATTGCCGTGGCATCTGTCTCTAAAATTACCTTTATTTAACATCAATATAAGACCATATTTAAATTTGTCATTCTAGAATATGCAAATTAACTTCAGTTCATAATTTCTGAAACTTGAGTTCATGATTTTTCTTTTAAAGGCTATGGTCATATAATACTCTAAAAATGTAATGACTCAAGGCTAGAACTGCTAAAGTTACTTTTTTTCTTTTACATACACTAGACATTTTCAAAGAGGAAGAAGGGAAGAAACTTTGATATTATGATATTGATTTCAATGTTTCTCATAATTTTATGCTTCCCTTTTAAAGATAGAGCTTAACTTAGTTAATTAAAAAATTCATCAGAAAGAAATTTTCTTACTGAGAAGTAGAGATTTGCTACAATAGACTCTACCTTTACCAAATAGGGTTTTTGTTCTCCCATTTTCCTTTCTTTTTGTCCATCAGTTAAACTACTACTTTTTTGCCATTAGCAGACATAATAAATTATTCACTATTATTATTCTTTTAGTTAATATTCTATTAAGCCAATGTCTTTAAACTCTCATTCCTTTCATTAAAGAAAACCATCTCACCATTTTGTTCTCATTTTTTTTTTTTTTTCCGAGGTAATCACATGAGAGTCTTTACTGCAAGCTCGAGCCTGGGCTCACAATCGTCACCCACAAAGCGGATCTGAATCAACTGCCCCACCCTCCACTCAGCAGGGTTTTTTTTTTTTTTTTTTTTTTTTTTTTTATAGGGTTTGGGGGAACATTCCATGTGTCACATTATCACACAGCAAATCATGTCACACCGGTGGGAACGTTATAAAATAATTCTTAAGAAGGATTGGCCTAATCAATGGCAGGGATGGGCCTGGTGAACATGATTGGCTAGTTATGGGGTTTGAAATGATTGGTTTAGACAAATGATCTGGGTTGGGTCGCAAGGCTGTTGCCCCAGTCATCCTTCACATGAGGGGACACATTAACCATGTTTTAGGAACACTAAACACACTGGCCATACTGGGGGGCCAATCATGGTCCCCTTCTGTGCTGTTTCTCTGTACCTGCATCTGCAGGGCTAAGGGACTTGTGTGATGTCATCTAAATGTAAACCAGAAAGATCTCATGTAAATATCTGTAACTGCTTGATTCCTCCACTGAGATGGTCTTGCAAAGTAGGTGAAGCTTGGATCTGCTCCTCATGTGTAGCCTTAAGAAAAGAGTGCTATTTTTATGCCAATCAAGCAGGAATCATTAAGGAAAGCTTGGCATTTGGTAGAAATATAACAAGAGAGCAAAAAGGAGAGAACTGGTATCAGCCACTGTTCTCCTGTTCACTGTGGACAACTCTCCTGATAGCTAGCTGTGTTGGCAGGTCCTTTGGTTCTACTACTTTTGGCCCTAACTATTGGCCCATGCTGTATCTCAATACCAGCCCCTAGACATGCAAGCCATTCAAATTGTTCTCATTTTTGCTTTTTTTTCTCTCTCTCTTTCTCATTTTTTCTCTTTTCCAAGAAATATCTTGGCTTTTCACAAAATATTTTATTTTTTTTTCTATTTTGAGAAGTTAACATGAACAGTCATTATGTTAATAGTACAATTATTATTATTATTATTATTATTATTATTTTTGCCAGTCCTGGGGCTTGGACGCAGGGCCTGAGCACTGTCCCTGGCTTCTTTTTGCTCAAGGCTAGCACTCTGTCACTTGAGCCACAGCTCCACTTGTGGCCATTTTCTATATATGTGGTGCTGGGATACCAAACCCAGGGTTTCATGTATACAAGGCAAACTTTACTAGGCCATATTCCCAGCCCCCAATAGTACAATTCTTGAGTGTGTAAATTTATTGAGTACTTCTTTTGCAGTGATTTTGATAATATAATATTTTCATTAGACCACTTTTATGAATTTAATATATTTTCTGCAGTTAGCATGCTATATTTTTTTCTGATATTGGGGTTTGAGCTCATGGCCTGGGTGCTGTCCCTGGTCCTCTCTGTGCTCAAGGTCAGAGTTTTATCACTTGAGACACAGCACCACTTCTGGCCTTTCTGAATAGTTCATTGGAGATGAGTCTCATAGACTTTTCTGCCCACATTGGCTTTAATCTGTGATCCTCAGATCTCAGCCTCCTGAGTAGGTAGGCATGAGCCACCAGTGCCCATCTTAACATATACTTTATTCACATAACAATCTGTGAAGTCTATTGCATCAATTTCATATTTTATTCCATTGCTTTTGAGTCTTTTGAATATTGTACATTATTAAAATAATTATTTGGTGTTATAAATCTCAAGTATTTCACATATGAAAGTTTTTTTTCAATTTTTGAATATTTTATTATTTATTTTCCTTCTTTCAAAAGATTTCAAGCATTTTTTGAGCTGGAGAAGTTATCAATCATGCAGTATAACTTTTTTTATTTTTAGCATATGTATTCTATGCAGTATTTCAATCTATTTTCATGAGGCATACTTTAAACAGTTGTACTAAAAATTATTTGTCTCAAGTTCAAAATAGAAAAAAAAATCCAGAGCACTTTTAGGTTTACAATAGGCTTGAGAAGAAGATAGGGAGATATCCCATATACTTCCTACCCCATAGTACATGGATTTCTCAACTATCCACATCCCTTACCAGGGTAATACATTGGTTATAACTGATAAAGTTACATCTCAACACTCATGCAGTATTTCTACTTAATGATACCCAACTAAAAATTATTCTGTTAACTTTTCTTTAAACATTAGTCAAATAAACGTCACAGTATTATACTTTATATTTACCTTTATTTATACTCATTCCAACTATATATAGAATGTACATAAATGATAAGCAAATATAAATAACTTGTAAAAATATTAAATAAGTGTAATGCCAGGAAATACTATTTTTTAACATTCAGAATTTAGTAATTATAAAAGTTTTGCCAAAGTGTCATAAGTGAATATTTTAAAGTGTGTTTTCTGTTTATCAATTTTCTTATGTATTTTCTTATACTGTAACCATGTTAAACAAAAAAGTTAATATACACAGCTTGATTGTCATGAGTGTGTTAAGTACATACAGTATATGATGTCAGAAATTGGAGATGTAGACAAGAACACAAAGTTAAGGGCAATCATTTTATATTAGTAGCAAACCTCATCATAGTCTCAGACAAATGAGCATATTTAAAAAATATATATAGCCTTTTTGTCATTATCTTTAAGTAGTTGTAGGTGCCATTTAACAAAGCAGTTTATGAATGCATTGCATTTTGATCAGTGTTACTCCCTTCTACATTCTCATCCCCCTTCAACTGACCCTTCCCTTACTTTTCTTAGTTTTGTGGTAGATGCAGTTAATTCTATGATGCATTCTCCCATCATTTCCCCCTTCATTTGTCCACCTCTTTTCCCTTGGCCCCATCCAATAAATTTATTCTTATCTCTGTTTTAATATCTCACTTAAACTAATACTTCTTCACTGAGAAAAATTGTATGTTCAGTCATATAACACAAGGCTATACCTGAATTTTAAAAACAATATCATATGTCATAACTGAATGTCCTAAATTCTTATGAAATTACTTTCCTAGAAATTTGAGATTACATCAAATAGGGCATAGAAAAGAACAGAATGCATATTAAAACAGTTTCTCAAATTACAATTGGAAAATGTTTAAAACTAATATAACGTTACTTGTGATTTGTAAACATCTCAGATGTTAATGATCCTTGAATACTGTCTTATCCATTAGTTTGAATGGAAAGATAGACTCTATAAAATTAATCAATTTAATGAGTAGTGTTAATATACATCCATTTTATTCAGTTCACTTGGAAAGTATAAGAATGTAACCACTGATAAATCTAGTATCTAATCTTTGATGAGATTTCCTTCATAAATTGAGGCTTTTACAATTTCATCTCAAATTCACCTTTCATATATCAAACTCACCTTCATCTTGTTATGAATCTGCATTTTAATATTTAGCTCAAATACCAATCCAAAGTACAATAGAGAATTTCCCCTAATTACCTATTCATTAATTGAGATAATACAAGACTTAATTTGTGTGAATGTACTTTCAATTGCTTTTTTTCCAGACTTCTTATATACTCAACATAACACATTTTTTTTAAAAAAGGTCTTTCTTCTAATAAGCATGTAATGTAAGCATTTAAAAATATTTACAGTAAGTCCTATTTACTTGACTATTTATTAGAGACTCTGGTCTTAAAATTCCAGCCTGTCCATAAATATGATAATTTTAACATTTGCCATCTATTCCTTCCCAGAAGTAATACTCTCAGCAGGTTCACCACTTCTGACATTTTCTTTCGTTTTAGAGAGATAAGTGGCATCCTGCAGCATCTTCCATACTCCCCTTTGCATTAGCATTCATAATATTAATTGCCCAAAATTACCAGCTGCAAGAAGTTTTATCTAACAAAGCTGCTCTGTGTCTTTCTCGAGACAATTTAGTACCATTTATGTCCCAAGCAAACACTTGGGTATGTAAATAGGAAGAAGCCTACAGTATAATTAATATTTAAAAGGTAAAATGTCAACTTAGCTAAGCAATTTTTAACATTCTTCACCCCTCCTCACCAATCCTCTTTGCTTTAACCACATATTCTTCTAGTGATGAACACTGAGGTTTTACTGAGAAAGCTACAATTGATCTTAGCTAAGTGTTTTGCTATAAAGTGCTGAAAATTACACAGGCATGTATTGCTGAATTCAGGTTTAGGATTGAACGTATTTCACTCTGAAAGTTCTCCAGCTCTTCTGAATATCCGCATTGAAATAATATATTTAACCCAAGGAAGAAAATTATTTGAATTAAGTTAGGCCAGTATGTGATAAATCAAGACTATGTAAGTAAATGGCACGACAGAAAAAAAATGCTTCACAATTTGATATGCACTGATTAATCACTTGCCAATAAAATGCCATACCTTGCATTTGTCTTTTAAGTACAATGAATTCTAATTATGTTTCTTAACCAAGAAGCTATTTTTATTTGTATGTGCTAGTGATTTGAGAGAATCACATCAATATCTGTCATACTTGATTCTTCACTGAGATTAATATTTTCCTGTAGGTCAAAATATGTTTACTGATCACAAATAAAGTATGTATAGCTGTCTGAGATATTTGCTTATTACAAAATAGAGAGTACCAGAATTTTCTGAATCCTAATTCCTGTGTGTGTGTGTGTGTGTGTGTGTGTGTGTGCATGTGCATGTGTACATGTGTGTGCCTGACACAGCCTCGATCTCAGAGCTTCATTTTCTCACTTGGATTTCTCACTCAAGTCTGATGCTTTCACAGTGTTGTTGGTGAATTGGAGCTAACAGCCTCTGGGATTTGTCTGCTCAATTATCTTGAGCCTCACTCTTCACATCTCAACTTCCCAACTACTTAGGGTTATAGATGTGATCCACTATTGCTCATCTGAATCTTAATTTCCTAATAAAAATCTCAAATTGTGTTTTGTGGAGAAAGTGCTTCCTCTTGTGGAGGTCATACTAATTGGTATTTGAGGATATGTTAAACCATAACTAGAAATGACAACCTAAAACCAGGAAAAATCAGAAAATTTGTTTTAACTGCAATAAGGATATCCTAATTATGTGGGTATTTTCAAAAATACTGAAGAACTGTAAGCAGAGTCACCAAGATGCCAAACAAATGACTTAGGGGTTTGGCCAACATTGATTTGTGAGGTGCATTTTCTCCATTTTCAAAATGCATTTCTTGAAACCTTTACTTATTCATGAGCATTTTTATTTTAAGCCATGAAAATTTTTTTAGAACATTTCTATTACATAAAAATTAGTTTCTCAATCATCTTTTGCGGTGTTCTTATTGTTGCAGCAAGGTTATTCCAATGGAATAGGAAGTGGTTTACACATGTCAAAATGCATACTTAAGTTTGACATTGTCATAAAAATAGTTGGGGCATAGAAGGAATTCTTTCAAAAGAGGTGATATCTGATTTAGTTCATTCTATCAACATAGACTAACTATTGAACAATATCTGTATTTCATAGAAAATTACTTGAATTTATATAAGATTTCTACTAAGAGAATATTAAAACTAATTCTATCTTCAATTTCAACATTTATTATTTGCCAACTATATCATCTAGCCACAGGATAATGTGACTGGATTATTTTACATATTGATTCATAAATAGACATTTGCTTAAAAATAGTCTTGCATCTAGTATGTCCTTACGTCTCTGACAGATTACCAGTGGTCTGTCACTGTCACAAGTATTGATTCTGCTTTTAGTTAATATCTACCTCATCTCAGCTTTCTTGTCTCAATTAGGGATCAAAAGTATATATCACTTGAATTATTATTATTAAAGAACAAGTCATCTCTAATTGAGAGCATGTTATTAATATACATAAATGTACATATCCATGCATATTAATAAATACATTTTTTCTTTTTTTTGGAATGCTATATTTTCTTTAAGTTGTTATAAAGAGTAGTTGACATTAAACAGAGCAGTTTATGAATACGGGGCTTTTGGATCAATGTCACCCCTTTTAACAGTCTTACCCACTCTTCCAACCTTACCTCTTTCTGCACTTTTCTTAAATTTAGGTTATATAATGGATTTTTTTTTTGCCACTTAACAAAGTGATCTATTAACGAAGCAATGCATCTTGACCTGTGTTATCTCTTCAACATCTTCAATTGCATTCAACGTACCCCTTCCCTTACTTTTCTCAATTCTGTGATTTTAATTGTTAGTATATTTTTTTAATTTTTAATTTTTATTGTCAAATTGATGTACAGAGAGGTTACAGTTTCATACATTAGGCCTTGGGTACATTTCTTGTCCTGTTTATTACCTCCTCCCTCATGGCTTTCCCCCCTCCCCTTTTCCCTCTCCCATGAGTTGTTCAGTTGGTTTACACCAAATGTTTTTGCAAGTATTGCTTTTGGAGTCATTTGTCTTTTTATCCTTTGCCTCTCTATTTTGATATACCCTTTCACTTCCCTAGTTCTAATACCAGTATATACAGTATCCAGTGTATTCAGATGGGATACAGTGATAGCGCGAGTACAACCACAGGAAGGGATACAAGAGGATCATCAACAAAAGAAGCTACAGTTTCTCATGGCATGTTGAAAGTAATTACAACATGATATAACACTCGTTTCCAAACCATGGAGTACATTTCACTTAGCATCATCTTATGCATTCATGGGGCATAGCTATTAGGGTCTTGTGATCCTCTGCTGTGACTAACCTAAACCTGTGCTAATTATTGCCTATGAGGGAAACCATGGAGTCCATGTTTCTTTGGGTCTGGCTCAGATGCACAGAGGGTTTACAATTTTATAAATCAGATAAAGAGTACATTTTTTTTGAACAATGTCACTCTTTCCCTCACTTATTTCTAATTTAAGACTAATTCTAATTAACCAGCAAAAAGCATAGCTGAAGGCATAGGCCAAGTGGTAGAAACTCTGAGCTTAAAAATAAAAAAAATCCAGTATAAAGACATTTCCTGAAGATTTGATTAGTCAAGATTTTTTATGCAAAGAGTAATGGGATTTATTTGTATTTCAGATAAATCCTTTTAAGAATTCTTACCAATAATCTTAAATCAATGTGCTATGCCATAATTATCTCTTTATTCATGATTAAGTCATTCATTTGTTCAGTAACCTAACATGAAATATAGCTAATTGAAAAAAATAAGACCATTCTGAAACAGTGACTAAGAAAAAGAAAATCTTCCCAATTAAGAATTAAATAAAAAATTTGAACAGACACTTGAAATAGGAATATAAATAAAAAATAAAATGTCATAACATGATAAGATATTAAGAAAACCCATAAATAATCATAAATATATCATTTGGCCTAAATAACCAAAGTAAACAAGAGATAAGTTCATCTAAGTGAAATCCAGTTAGCAAGCAGAAAATTCTGCCACAGTTCAATAATCACTGTTCCCAATGATATTTTCTAGAGGCATCATAGTCATCTGTTTCTTTAAAAATGTGTTACTATATTCACACAATGACCAAGCTTTTCTAACAACCCATTTCTTGAAGTTTATCCTGTCCTCAAGTGGCACATGACAGTACTTTAATTAATTGAAGTATTTAGTCTGTACAGAATAGGGAAGTGACAATAACAAAGACCACAGAGCTCATTGAGCAGTGAAACGCTCACAGAATGCAATGGTAATGCAATATACTACAAACTCCCTGGAAGATAGAATGGCAGTTCCTTATCAATTTAAACATTATGTCCATGCAAGTCAATTTCTTTATACAAGAGAAAAACTCATGCACCCAAAGCACATGGTAACATACATGCACAAAGAACTACATTTTAGTATTGGTTGCAATATTATATTTAATTGCAAAAAAATTGAAAACAATCTAATTTCTCTTGAAAGTTACCAGAGGAACTAGATGAAAGCTATCAAAATATGTATGACAACAAAAGAAAAAATAGTGGCACATATATTAGCATAGATGAGTTGTCATTACCTTTTCTACGTAAAATGTCATTGGCTAAAAGCTTTAATCCATACAAGTCATTTTATAACAGTTTAGAAAATGCAAAACTCTACAGATAGAATGTATGACAATGATTTTTAGGATAAGAGGATGAAAAAAATTCTTATGTTTCATGGATATAAGAAGTTGTTTGGAATGGAAAGATAATTGTTGTGATGATTGATTTCAGTAGTGAACACACACATTCTATATGACTATAACCTCCCTAAAACCACATCACCAAAGTGTTATGTTACATATTTCAATTGTAAAAGAGTAAAATAATGAAAGGAAGATATTTTGGTTTCCTTGTTGTGCACCCCAATAATAATTATACCAAGAAAAAACAAAGTATTTTATTTGAACTAGAGCCTATTAAAATAAAACATGTTTTTTTGTGAAGTAAACAAAAAAGTGAAACCATGACATCAGCTGGAGATAATAATAATGATATGTGTTTAAAATCTAAAATGTGATAATGAAGTGCATATTGTATAAGCACTGGAACAGAGAAAGCATAAGCATTGGTAACAGATTTTATTTCAGTTGCCAATTTTAATATCTTGCTAATGGCTATCGAGGTTAGAGAAGTTCACTGAAAAGAGTAAATACCATGATTAATTGGTAGGTGAAGTAACGACTTTGTATTTGCCATTTCTCTAAGGATATTAGAGGAATATATGAAATGAATCAATCCATCAGTGCCACAAAGACTAAGAAAATTGAAGAAAATGCAGTCAATAGCAGATATTCCTTCTTCTTATTAGACTTTAACTTTACTTCAATGAAGATTTCTATACTTTAATCTATTAAAATAATATAAAATTATGTTCAAAATTAAACAATTTGGAAACTGTTTTATGAGGACATCAATGACAAATAAAAGGCAATGATCTTGCTCTTTTTGATACCAATAGAACAGTATCCAATGAAGTTAGAGTGAAAATTAAGAAACAGGTACAAATAGGTAAACAAATGAAAGAGTGTTCATTGGAATATGAATTCTATTTTCAAATGTGAAAATTCAAAACACTGTAGCTCAAAATGACAGTAAATTTATAGTTAGACTTTAACTGCAATTGTGAATTTTACTTGTAAAAATAAAAAAAAGAAATACTAGATAAAGCCTTTTGGGGAAAATAAAAGTTAAGTCGATAAGCAAGGGAAATAATACATACAGTGAGAAAAACTGTACATATAAGTATATGTACAATGAGAGTCCTAAATAATACATTTTAAAAATTTATTGTAAAGGTGATGCACTTAGGAGTTACCATTACATAAGTAAGATAATGAGTACATTTATTTTTGAATGGTGTTATCCCCTCCCTCGTTTTGTCTTCTTTCCCATTCCCCGTTCAGCCTTCTCTCCTCCAAGTTGTAAAGTTCATTTCTAACATATTGTCAAGTGGCCTTTTCTCGCAACTTCATTCTAATGCCTTTACACAGGCTATCCTCTGAGCTCTATACTCATTTCCCATCATTCCCACAAGGTATCTTTCACATTGTAGCATGGAAGTAGCTTCCACATGAAATAATCCTGTCTTGGTAGTGTAGGTAGATTACCTTTTTCAGTCACTTTTACAGCATCATAAACACCATGTACAAATGTACATCATAGCACTTGTCAGTTTTAATGGCATTTGCTCATTCTCCCGCTAAGCCTACTGTTGCAAGTATTATATAAAAAGTTTCTAATAAAAAATTAATAAGTTAACTAATAAATAAATGATATACAAGAAAATGTTCTGTCACGTTTCTGACAAAAAAGAAAATTGCAAGGAATAGGCTTTTGTGGTTTCATTAAGGGTCTGGGAATCATGCTAGTTTTGGATCAGATCAGACAAGTCAAGAAGCAGGCTTGTTAATAGGTTAATAGGCAGAAATTGGTATATCTTTGTTAGTAGAGCATTATTTTGAACATGCATCAACATTTTGTTCTTTATAGAAAACACACATAATCCTTTTTATACAAAATACTGAGATGTGTTTGTTCTCTGTTTCTGAAACATGATTTTTTTTTTATGATACATGGCACCCAGATGGTATCCCACTTAAATAGAAGTTTTACTGTGTCTGAACAGGTGCTCTAGCTGAAAGAAAAATTCCTGTTAAGTAATCAATGCCTTCCAATATTTATCCTTTCATTTTCTTTTAAGGACTTGATGGTCTTTTCCCCTGACCTACCTTACTATCAGCATTCAATTCTAGTGGGCTTACAACATTACCTAAAACTCCTGTGAGCAGACTTGTTCCTTTTCTATTCTTTTTTATTTTTCCAGAGCTGAGGACCAAACTCCGGGCCTTGCACTTGTCAGGCTGGTGATCTTCTGCTGAGCTAAATCCCCAGCCAGACTTGTTTCTTTGTGTTGTTATACCATCTTCAAACCAAATACAAGTTTTCAATGAATTTACTGTTGGCATCCAACCTTTTTTTGTTAGAAATTTACTTACAGCCTATGTATCCCTTAGGGAAGATCTGAATCATCTGGTAATCACAATGATTACTCCAGCAGTAGTTCCTTCTCTCATTCATTGCTTCTGAAACACTAAAATGATAAATCTACAACAACATTCCCTCTCAGAAATAACTGCCCAATAGTTCAAGTGAATGTTTTAGAGCATAAAAAGATAAGTGTATTCTTTTTGTATATTTTCCTCATTTCTTTGCAGTTTGTCTTATTTAGCAAAATAGCCATTTTATCAGACCAAAATTAAGAAAACTTGGCAAAATGAGGGCATATTTCCATAAGCCTTACATCCACAATTTGATAAAGAAAATAGACAAAAATCATATATTTAAACTCATGCAAAACAATGAGAATACTTCTCATATGATATCTGAAACAAAGAAAAGATGTTTCTGCTCATCACTCCTCTTCAGAATTAGTCTAAAATTCCTAGACAAGCTGGGTGCTGGTGCCTCATAACTGTAATCTTAGCTACTCAGGAGGCAGAGATAGTTATAATTGTGATAATGAAATGCATATTGTATAAGCACTGTAACAGAGAAAGTACAAGCATTGGTAACATGTCTTATTTCAGTTGCCAATTTTAATATCTTGCTAATAACTATCCAGGCTAGAGAAATTTACTGAAAAGAGTAAGTGCCATGATTGATTGGTAGGTGAAGTAACAACCTGTGTTTGCCATTTCTCTAAGGATATTAAAGGAGTATATGAAATGAATCAATCACTCAGAGCCAAAAGACTAAGATAGTATCTCATTTAAATAGAAGTTTTACAGTCTCTGAACAGGTGTTCTAACTGAAAGAAAAATATGTGTCAAGTAATCAATGCCTTTCAATACTTATCCTTTCATTTTCTTTTAAGGGTGTGGTGGTCACAGTTCAAAGCCATCTCTGGCAGGAAAGTCCATGAGAGTTCAAATAAACACCAAGGGACAAGAAGTGGAACTGTGGCTCAAGTGGTAGAGCACTAGCCTAGGCCAGGAGTTCAGTCCCAGGACCATCATATACATACAAAAAAAATATCTAGATGAGAAAAGAATACAAGAGGAGCAGATAAATTATAAGAGAACTAATGTAAAATCCCAGGTTTCTAGATAACTCATAGTTTTTTATGGAAAGGAAAATCAAAAACAAATAATGAACTGACCTCCCAACCCAACAACTCAAAAAATATCCTCTAGGAACTACTATGTAGTTATAGCAATGTTATGTATCAAAGGTTAAAACACAAATGTCATTGGTTCTTTTATGTTAAAGACAAACAATAGGAATTTGTAAATTCCTATTTACATTTTGTAAATATACATTTTGTAAATTTACATTTTACATAATTACACGCAAAGACTCTTAAATATGAAGCTGCAAACATGTCCATGATTGATATAATAAAAATACTGATGAAGGATATTACAGAACTAAGTAAAGAGATATTCCATACATGTGTATGGAAAGATTGTCAAGATCCCATTTCTTCTACCTTGCCCTATAGATTAAAATGCAGTCTCCATACAAATTCTAGCAAGATGTGTTGTTGACACAGATAAACCAACTGGAAAAATTATATGGGTGGGCAGGGGTTAATAGTGCAAGAATAACCAGCACAATATTTTAGGTGAAGGAAAATGTTGGAGGACTGATATTACCCAGCTATGATACTTACTATTAAGATTTGTAAGACAGCATTGAGTAGCATATATATATATGTGTATATACATATACACATATATATATCCATTAATGGACGAGAAAACAGACTCAGAAATATATCCCTATATTATTCTTGCTCTATACTGCTCTTCTCACTTTTTCCTTTAAAAAATTTAAACAACAGATTTTAACTCAGATATTTATTTTTCAAATTTTTATTATCAAACTGATGTACAGAGAGGTTACAGTTTCATACGTTAGGCATTGGATGCATTTCTTGTAGTGTTTGTTACCTTGTCCCTCATACCCCCCTCCCTCCTCCCACTTTCCCTTCCCCCACTTTCCCTTCCCCCCCTGACGTGTTCAGTTCACTTACACCAAGCAGTTTTGCAGTATTGCTTTTGTAGTTGTTTGTCTTTTTTTTACCCTGTCTCTCAATTTTAGTATTCCTTTTCAATATCCTACTTCTAATACCAGTATACACGGTTTCCAATATACTCAGATAAGATTACACAGATAGTGTAGTTACAACCACTGGAAGGTGATAAAAGAACATCATCAATAATAGAAGCTACAGATACAGATGTGACGTTGAAAGTAGTTACAACTGTGATATAACAATCGTTTCCATAACATGGAGTTCATTTCACTTAGTATCATCTTATGTGTTCATAAGGGTATAGCTATTGGGCTCTTGTGATGATCTGCTATGACTTGCCTAAACCTGTGCTAATTATTCCCAATAAGGGAGACCATAGAGTCCATGTTTCTTTGGGTCTGGCTCACTTCACTTAGTATAATTTTTTCCAAGTCCTTCCATTTCCTGACAAATGGGGCAATGCCATTCTTTCTGATAGAGGCATAAAATTCCATTGTGTATATGTACCACATTTTCCTGATCCATTCGTCTACTGAGGGGCATCTGGGTTGGTTCCAGATTCTAGCTATGACAAATTGTGCTGCGATGAACATTGTTGTGCTGGTGGCATTACTGTGATTTTGTTTGTGGTGTTTTGGATAGGTACCCAAAAGTGGGGCTGCTGGGTCATAGGGAGTTCTATATTTAGCCTTCTGAGGAATCTCCATACTGCTTGCCAGAGTGGCTGAACCAGTTTACATTCCCACCAACAATGAAGTAGGGTTCCCTTTTGGCCACATCCCCTCCAAAAAATGTTATTGTTAGTTTACTTGATATAGGACATTCTTACTGGGGTGAGATGGAATCTCAATGTTGTTTTGATTTGCATTTCTTTTATGGCCAGTGATGTAGAGCACTTTTTCATATGTCTCTTGGACATTCTCATTTCCTCATCAGAGAAGTCTCTTTGTAAGTCTTTAGCCCACTTGATGAGGGGGCTATTGGTTCTTTGCAGTTTTGTTTTGGAAGAAGGTAATTTTTTTAGTTCTGCATATATTTTAGAGATGAGGCCTTTGTCCGTTGAATGGCCGGTAAAGATCTTCTCCCAGTCTGTGGGCTTTCTGTTTATCTTGCGAACTTTGTCCTTTGCCCTGCAGAAGCTCTGCAGTTTGATGCAGTCCCATTTGTCCAACCTTTCTTTGATTTGTAGCCTTTCTGGGTCATCGTTAAGGAAGTTCCTTCCTGTGAAAAGGAGCCCAAGTGTTTCTCCTACTCCTTCCTTTAGTGTTTTCTGGGTGTCTGTTTTGATTTCAAGGTCTTTAATCCATTTGGAATTGATTTTGGTGCAGGGTGATATATATAAGGATCTAGTTTTAGTTTGTTGCATGTGTTGAGCCAGTCTTGCCAGCACCACTTGTTAAAGAGGCTATCTTTCTTCCAAACTATTGTTTTATTTCCTTTATCAAAGATTAAGTAGGCATAGTTCTGTGGGTTCATTTCTGGGAATTCAATTCTGTTCCATTGGTCTTCAGGCCTGTTCTGGTGCCAATACCAAGCTGTTTTTATTACTATATTTTTATAATACAGCTTGAAGTTGGGTATTGTAATTCCTCCTGCACTGTTCTTTCTGCTTAGGATTCTTTTTGCTATTCTAGGTCTTTTATTGTTCCATATGAATTTCTGGATTGCGTCCTCTATTTCATTAAAAAATGGTGTTGGGATAATAATGGGTATTGCATTGAATTTGTAGATAGCCTTTGGCAATATTGCCATTTTGATTATATTAATCCTCCCAATCCAGGAGCATGGGAGGTTTTTCCATTTCCATAGTTCTGATGTAATTTCATTTTTCAAGCTTTTTAATTTCTCCTCAAAGAGGTCTTTCACTTCTTTAGTTAAGGTTATTCCTAGGTATTTTATGTTTTGGGGGACTATTGCAAAAGGAGTTGCTTTCCTGATTTCAGCCTCGGTCTTCGGGTAGCTAGCATAGAGAAAGGCCATTGATTTTTGAGGGTTTATTTTATATCCTGCAACTTTACCAAAGTTTTGGATCAGCTCTAGTAGCTTGGGGGTAGAGTCTATGGGATTCTTTAGGTATAAGATCATGTCATCTGCGAAGAGAGAAAGTTTAACTTCATCTTTTCCTATTTGGATCCCCTTTATATTTTCTTCTTGCCTAATTGCTCTGGCTTGGAATTCTAGTACTATGTTGAAGAGCAGGGGAGAGAGTGGACATCCCTGCCTTGTTCTTGATTTTAAAGGGAATGGCTTTAGTTTTTCACCATTTATAGTTATGCTTGCTGTTTGTTTTTCATAAACTGCCTTGATTATATTCAGGAATGTTCCCCGGAATCCCAGTTTTTCCAGGGCTTTTAGCATAAATGGGTGCTGGATTTTGTCAAACGCTTTTTCCACATCGAGAGATAAAAACCATGTGGTTCTTTACCTTGCTCTGGTTGATGTGGTGGATTACATTAATTTACTTGCTTATATTAAACCAACTTTGCATCCCTGGGATGAATCCAGTTTGATCGTGGTGTATGATTTTTTTGATGACCTGTTGAAGTCGATTGGCCAGAATTGTGTTGAGAATTTTTGGGTCTATGTTCAACAGGTAAGTCGGTCTATAGTCCTCTTTCCGTGATGAGTCCCTGCCTGGTTTTGGGATGAGGGTTATACTGGCTTCATAGAATGAGTCTGGTAGTGACCGTTCTCTTTCAATTTCATTGAAGAGTTTGAAAAATATTGGCGTGAGTTCTGTTTTGAAGGCCTTGTAGAATTCTGCAGTGAATCAGTCTGGACCTGGGCTTTTCTTGGATGGGAGATCATTTATTGTCGTTTCTATTTCAATACTGGATATGGGTCTGTTTAGAAGGTTTAAATCTTCATGGTTAAGTTTGGGGATATGAATTTTTTCTAGGAAATCATCCATTTCTTCCAAGTTCTCGAATTTGTTGGCATAAAGGTTTGCAAAATAGTCCCTTATTATTTTCTGAATTTCAGTTATTTCTGTGGTGCTGTTTCCTGTTTCATCTCTTATCTTGTTTATTTGAGTGTGCTGACTTCGTTTTTTGGTCAGGTTTGCCAGGGGTCTGTCTATCTTGTTGATTTTTTTTGAAAGAACCAACTCTTTGTTTTGTTGATTCTTTCAATGGTTTTTTCATCTCTAATTGATTTAATTCTGATTTGATTTTAATTATTTGCTTCCATCTATTGACTTGAGGTTTGGCTTGTTGTTCTCTCTCAAGGAAATTAAGATACTTCCTTAAATTATTGAGTTGCTGTTTCTCCAGTTTGTTGATGTATGCACTCAGAGATATAAATTTTCCTCTGAGTACTGCCTTTGCTGTGTCCCAAAGGAGCTGGTACTTTGTGTCCACAACTTGGTTGAATTCCATAAACATTTGAATTTCTGTTTTAATTTCTTCAATGACCCACTGATGGTTCAGCAGTGTGTGGTTTAGTCTCCATGAATTGTAGGATTTTCTGTGGTGTCTGTTTGAGTTGAGCTCTAATTTTATTCCTTTGTGGTCTGAGAGAATGCAGGGAATGGTTTTGATACTTCTGAATTTGTACAGATTTTCTTTGTACCCTAAGATGTGATCTATTTTGGAGAATGTTCCATGTGCTGCGGAGAAGAATGTGTATTCTGTTGTTGCTGGGTGGAATATTCTGTAAATGTCGGTTAAGTCTAGTTGGTTGATGCAGTTATTTAGTTCTGTGGTTTCTTTGTTCAGTTCAGTTTGGCGTGTTGATCTGTCCAGAGGTGAGAGTGGAGTATTAAAGTCCCCAACTATCAATGTGTTTGGGTCTATGAGTGTTTTTAGAGTCAGTAGTGTTTGTTTGATGAAGTTGGGTGCTGCTGTATTTAGAGTGTAGATATTTAGGATGGTTATATCCTCCTGTAGGAGAGATCCCTTTATTAGTATGTAGTAACCTTCTTTGTCTCTTCTTACCTTTTTTAAATTGAATTCAATTTTGTCTGATACTAAGATTGCAACTCCAGCCTGCTTATGGGGGCATTTGCTTGATAGATTTGATTTCAGCCTTTCACTTTTAGAAGATGTTTACTTTTGCCGGATAGCTATGTCTCTTGGAGGCAGCAGAAAGATGGATCTTGATTTTTGATCCAACTTATGAGCCTATGTCGTTTGATTGGAGAATTAATGTTGAGAGTTAGGATTGAGAGATGATTGTTTGTTCCTTTCATTATCACTATCTTTTTTAATGCTGTGTCATCCCATTTCTTGATCTGATGTTTACTATTTAGCATTCATTTCTCTGTCTGTATTGGGATCTTGATTATTTTCCCTGTATAGTACATCTTTGAAGATTTTATGTAAAGCTGGTTTGGTGGAGATATATTGTTTCAGTTTTTCTTTACTGTGGAAGACTTTTATTTGACCTTCAGCTATGAATGAGAGTTTGGCTGGGTACAGAATTCTTGGTTGTAGTTATTTTTATTTAGTGTTTGGTATACTTCATTCCAGGCTCTCCTTGCTTTCATGGTCTCTGCTGAGAAGTCTGGGGTCATTCTGATTGCTTTTCCTTTATATGTGATTGTTTTCTCCTCCCTAACAGCTTTAAGGATTCTTCCTTGTACTCTACTGTTCCTGTTTTGTTCACAATGTGTCGGTGGGATTTCCTATTCTGGTCTAGTCGATTTGGGGTTCTAAATGCCTCTTGTATCTGTATAGGCCTTTCCTTCTGGATATTTGGGAAGTTCTCAGCCAAGATTCTGTTAAATAAGTTGCCTATCCCATTAACCTCTTTCTCCAAGTTTTCCTCAATACCTAATATCCTTAAATTGGGCTTCCTGGTTGTGTCTTGAATCTCCTGTAGCGATCTGTTTTGTTGATTGGACTGGATTTGTATTGATTTTTTATCTTTCTCCATAGAATCTAAGGAATCTTCAGCTCCCGAAATTCGATCCTGTGCTTCAGTTATTCGGGACTGTAGTCTAGCTACTTGATTTCGAATCTCTTTTCCTCTTGACTAGTCTTTCTTGATGATTTCCATGTCATTTCTTAGGTCTTGTGTGGACTTCTTTACTTCATTAACTTCATTACTTTGGTTTTGAGTGTTGTCTCTCAAAACTTTAAGCTGGTTAGCTATCTTTTCATTTGACTCTTGAAGTTCATTTATCTTTCTATTTGTGGATGCCATGAAATTCTCCATTAATTTTTGCTTTGACTCCTCATGCTTTAGAATAATTGACTCCAGAGATTCAAACTTTTCATTTATCATGTTTATCAGTAGACTTTGTAGAGCATTTTGGGGGTTCTCTTCTATGTCTTTGATTGACTGCTCTGCTTCCTGCTTGTTTTGAGTGAGGGATAAGACTTCATTGTTTGCCATCTTTCTTGTGTTCCTTCTGCCCATTTGGATTGGGAATGCCAGTCTACCAGCACTTGTGAGCACCGTTTAGACCCTAAGCAGCCCTTACCAAGCACTATTGTGTAAATCTTAGAAGTTCACAATTATATAGAGATACCTTGTATACCTGCCTATAAAATTAGATTTGGTGTTCCTAAACAATACAATTTCAATATAACAACCAATCCTGGGCCCTGTATTCAGTAGTTACTTATTTACTGTTACAACCCTATAAGCAATGCTTGTTTTTATATTAAGTACTTTTAGGACTGTCTTTCTCTATGACCCCCTTTGATTCACTCGTATTAAGCTGGGATACCCTCTATCCAATAACCAGGAGTCAATGGAAACTGGAGGTCCAGGCAGTAAGTCAGGAGGGTAAGTTGGAGGTAGTAAAGAGAATAGAGTAAAATGTATTGGGTGTGTGTGTGGTGATTTTGGTTTAATTTCAGTGACGTGGAAATATGCAGAAGAGTAGAATCAGTAGAAAGAACAAGGTTAAAATGATAGACAATGGAGAGTTAGCAGAAAAGAGTGGAGGTGTTATTCATAGGAAAGTAATTTTTAAAGAAAGAGAATGCAAAGAGAGAAAGTAAAAATAGTGGAAGACAGATGCACAAAAAAGAGAAAAATTATTTTAAAAAGAAAAAAAATAAAAAGGAAAAAAACCAGAAAAGGAACAACCCAAACAAACACAAAGAAAAAATCTTGATAAAACAAACATGTAAAAATGGAAAACAAAAACAACAACAACAAAAAAAAAACAAACGACATTTCAGAAGTGAAAAAAAAAATTTTTTAAGTTTAAAAAATGTTTGAGGGGCTGGGGATATAACCTAGTGGCAAGAGTGCCTGCCTCGGATACACAAGGCCCTAGGTTCAATTCCCCAGCACCACATATACAGAAAACGGCCAGAAGCGGCGCTGTGGCTCAAGTGGCAGAGTGCTAGCCTTGAGCGGGAAGAAGCCAGGGACAGTGCTCAGGCCCTAAGTCCAAGGCCCAGGACTGGCCAAAAAAAAAAAGAAAATGTTTGAAAAGAAAAAAAAATGGAGTTCTCCTTGTTTGGGTGGTCTTTCCCCTGTCTCTGGTTTCCTTGTGATGGTCTGCAGTCCATTTTCCTGATTGGCTGGGTTTGACTTGATTTCAGTTTCCAGGGTGTAGATCTGTTTTAACCCTTCTCCCCTGTTGGTTCAATCTTGGGTCTCTGTGGTTCGCACAGCTTGCAGGTAGGCCTTGGGTGTGTCTGTAGATGGGGACTTGAGCAGTCTCAGGAACCGTGGCTCCTCTGTCTGCTCTAGGGCCGCTGCCTTTAACTCCTGGCTTTGAATAGGCTGTGGACTCAGCAGGGCGGGGCACCTCTGGCCTGTTTTACCCTGCTGAGAGTTGCTTGCCTGGGGGAGGCTCCTTCCTCCTGGGCTGGGCGGCCTCCTTGGCGAAGCTGGCTATGGAATGCAGCTCCGTTTCCAGCTGGGAATTGGGCTTCCTCTGTGATGGGACCGTTTATCTGTCTCGGGAACTATTTGTTCCCCAGTCTGGTGTTTCCGTGACGCCAGGAGCTGCTCGCCACTTTTGCTTTAAATTTAGAAGTTCTGGCAGGCAGGGTGGGGCACCTCTGGCTAAGCCGAGGCCCAGGACATGCCTCCCATCTGGGCAGGGGTCGTTCTCCTGGGCAGAGCTGGCTCTCACTGGTTGGTCCCTCTTGCCCTTTTCAAAGATGGGTACTTTGAACTTGCTTTCCCCAGGCCCACTTTAGTTCCAATCTGGTCTGACCCTATGCCAGTGGCAAAGATGGCGCTTTGCTCTGGTTGTGGGGGAAGGGCTGCCTTCCAGAAGCTGCTCTGTGGGCGCAAGTGAGAATATCTTTTGTGGGGTACTCATGCTTTCTGTGCGATTTCAGGTTGTCCGTGCTCAGCCGCCATCTGGAGGATTTCTCCCTGGTCTATGCTGTGTGCTTTAGCTGCGTGGAGTGCGGGTTGCTGTGCTGGGCGCTGTGCTGGCGCCAGCACTGGCGTGGCAGCAGGATGCCGCCTGGAGCTCAAATCTGTGTTTTCACACGAGCAAAGTCAATTTTTCCTTCCTGGCCAGAATCCCTGTACTGTTAGAACTTACTCTGGCTGTCTTTCTAGGAGTAAAAGTTTATATGGGGTGATAAAACTGCGATGTCGGAGGGAGCTCAGCTAGGGCTCTGCATCTCCTCTGTCGTCTTCCTGGAAGAAGCTAACTCAGAGGTTTTTATTATATAAAATTAAAACAAAATTAGAGACGGCTTTTTATAAATTATTTACCTCACTACACATTATCTTTATCCATATGCATATGTATGTATGTACATATTTCGTAGGACACCATTGATATTATTCAATGACTATTTCTTCTATTGCACTTGGCATTTATATAGGGACATTTACTTATCATAATTGTTCTATTGAAAATAGATCTCTTGTTATAATTGTCTACTATGCTCCCTCTCGGTTTACTCTTCCTTTTCATGATCTGAAACCCTGGGTGGCTATTGGTCTCTTAACTCATAGTTTTACCTTTTCTAGAATGTGATATGATTAGAATTATACAATATGGAATTGATTTCATTGAGGCATTTTCTCCGCATAATATGCACTTAGCATGATTTTACATATTGATAACATTATTTTTCATCTTTCCAGGATTATTCGTGTTATGAATACATTCTAGTTTATTCATTCATTTATTGACAGACATCTTCAATTGTTCCCATTTTCCAAAATTATGAGTGAATTTACTATAGACATCCTGTTCAAGCATTTTTATGGACATAAACTTTAAACACTGCATAAGTAAATACCCACCAACATCACTACTGTATTATAGAACAAGAATATTTAGTAGTTTTTAAATGTTTTAATTTTCAAGATGTATGCATGTGAACACATTTTTTTTTTTGTTGTCAAAGATCAATCGGTAATCTTTATAGGAATATATTTCTGGGTCTGTTTTCTCTTCCATTAATGAATATATATATATGTATGTATATATATGTATGTATATATATACATATATATATATATATATATATATATATATATATATATATATATATATATATATATGCCACTCAATGCTGTCTTCCAAATGTTAAAAATATCATAGCTGGGTAATATCAGTCCTGCAACATTTTCCTTCACCTAAAATATTGTGCTGATTATTCTTGCACTTGCACGAAGCCTGACTGTAGGGTGAATATGGAGGTGGGATACTGGTGCAATAGGGTGCTTAGGAGTACATACTTTATCTAATTTAAATTGATTTTGCAAAAATTCTAGGAGTTTTTGTTTCATCAAAGCACCAAAAAAAATCATTGAAATAAGTTGAGTGATGACATAACAGGGTCAACTTAAGAAAGGCATATTCTTAGAGGATAGATAAGTGGGAAAATGTTGATAGCAAATGTGGGAGGAAAAGCATATAGGTGGTAATTATAGCAAAACGTGTTCAAGCTAAACAAGATTGATTGATGGCAAGTAGGGAGAGCTTTTGGAGAAATTCTGTGAAAGGTACGTTTTAGAAGGTGTCTCATCCCTGCAAATAAAGCACAGTTTTTATGTGTTTCTTGAAAACTTAAAAAGAAAAACCATAAATGACTTTAAATAAAACAAGATGACATCCAAACCAGGGGAAATTACAGCATATTTTATTTCACTCTATAAATACAAGCCCTTGACAAGGTATACTAAAAAAGTGACACAAAATGTAGAAATTGGGCTTCTTCAGGATCTTAGAGAAAATATGAAAATATACAAAATAAGTAGGGAACATTCAATAAAGTTATGATTTTAAAAGGATTTCAATGGACATGCCACAATTTTGGTATTAATCATATTTATCAATATTTTTGTTTACTTTGCTATGATTTGATGTGTTTAGGAAAATTCACTGAGAACCATGTTGTGAATTATGAGCAACTGAGTCCTTGAACTCAGGACTAAATATTTTATAACCACCAAGTCAAATGTTTTTAACATAGGGAAAACACTGCCAATATTAAGTTAGTATAAATGGCCAAATTCATGTCACTTTATCTATAGCAAAGATTTGTGAGATATCTTTATTCAAGGTCTTTGTTAGATAAAACTTCCTTGACAACTTAAATAGTTTTAGGGAGGCTTCTGGTTTCAGAATGGCCTTGGCAGCCTTCAGATAACTTGCAGAAGACTAAAGTAGACCATTACCATGTGTCCCAGGGAACAAGAAAGAATCCCACTAATTTGACTCCAGAATAGTCAGAATGAAAATAGGTTAATTATTGGATGCAACACCAGAAGAACATTGATGTACAGGGTCATATGCATACATGCACAAACATATTAACTGAAAAATAAGAATATGCAGAGGAGGATCCCAACGCTTTAACTCTTTTGGACAACAAACTTAACAGTTAAACAAAACCAGTGCTAGGGAGCTATAACATCTATTGTTGAATGTCAGGTGGGGGACAAATGGAGAGAGGAAAAGTGGTGAAATATAGTCCTGATATTCAATGTATGTATATGAAAAGGGAAGCAGGTAATTTGAAAAGATAGGTAGTGCTGAGAGAGATGGGGGAGACTGATGAAAGGGATGCCATTGATCAAAATTCCTTGAATTCAAAAAGTAACATGTTGAATTAAAACCACTTTGTGCAATTACTTAAGGATACTTTACTAATTATTAAAAATAAGGGAAACTGTGGACCATGTTTTTCTTTTAGTCTGGCTTACTTCACTTTTTTTCCAAGTCTATTTCCTTACGAATGGGGTGATGTTATTTTTTTCTATCAGAGGATCACACTAGCTCAAAAACTATGTCCATATAACCATATAAATTCTTGCTAATCAAAATGAACTTCAAAATATGAATTAGGAAGTTTTTGTTGTTGTTTTTAGTGTACTCTGTGAAGTTATTTCTTTTGTCTTTCATTTTTCCCCTTTGATTTATTCCCTGTTGTCATTGTTTTTGATTTTGGTACCCTATTTTTTTGTGTATACATTTACCAAATTTGGGGACAGGAAGATGAATAATAAAATGATGAGACAAAGGAAAAAGGATCAACCAATGTAATTGTGTGTGTTGGGGGGTGTTGAATGAGATAGTAGAAGAAAAATGAGATGGGGTAACAATGTTCAACAAGAAATGTACTCATTGCATTTACCACTCTGCATAACATGTTTACAATACAATTAAATGGAAAATAAAGATAATTTTAAAAACTGCATTATGGAACAATAAAGAAACTAGGAGAAACATTGAAAAGCTGATGGTTCTGAATGGAAACAAAGGAGTTTATGGCATACATCAAGTATGAGTTAAAGTCCAGAGTTAAAGTCAACTTATACAATCTTAATAATATTTGTATTTTGTTTCAGGGAGAAGGAAAGCTTACAGACTTAAGAATCTTTTCCAGGTTCAGACAGTAAAAGATAGTTCTGGATAACAAACAGAATAAAAACAGGGAAAATCATTATGTGATTGTTAAAAGAAAACACATTTTTGTCTCTGACTTTTTCCTTTTCTCTTCTCTCTTCATCCCTATTCTCCCCTTACCTCCCTCCCACCCTCTCAATCATACACACACACAGCTTTCTACTTTCAAAATGTCAAAGGCCATGCCCACTGTTGCAGCATTCACAGTGACAACTGCTGTAAGTCATTTCCTGTCAGTGTCACTGCACAGCCACTGCCTGCAAGAGACTGAGTAACCTCTCCTAGAGGTCACTGTAATGGGGCATTTTGGAAATCAGAGCTCTTGCAAGACCACTGAAGTGAAGCTTGCAGATAGAAATGAATATGTTCTGGTAGTTTGGTTTCACTCTTTGAAGTGAGTTGATAACACGTTGACTTGACAGAAAGCCTACATGTTCATAAAGTATAAAGACATAATTTCTTTTCAACTCAACTGCTTTCAGAGGCAGTGGAGATATGGCATTGAACTAAAATATGCAGTTAAAGCCAGTCTAATGATTCAATTTGTGCAGCTTTTGATAATAGATTTTCAGGTCAAATGAAGACAGAGTGAAGGAAGCAGTACACAGGCAAATTGTCTCAATTTAAGTTTCATATGACAGGGAACAGATGGAATGTCTGAATTATCATTAAAAATGTAGAAAATAGGGGGAACAAAATATATGCATGTAATACATTTATATATGTGCATGCATAATGTAGAGAGAAATAATTTAGGTTCTTTATTACATCTGATTTTTAAATTATAATCTCACTGATGTACCAAAAAATGAAAGTTAACTGTTAAGTATCCATGAAATTCAAACAAATTCTTATCACAAAATGACACTGCACCTTAAGTATGGGTCATAAAAGTATCAATTGGTTTAATTTTATCAAAATTAGTTAGACTCTGTGAAAAAGGAAAAAGACATGTAACAGAAGACATGATTGCAAACTACATATTTGACAAAGAATATATGGAAAGGACATAAAGAATCATTCAAAAATCAACAGACATTTTACTGAAGAGAATATAGAAGTGATGATTACATGAACATGTACTCATTCAAATCACTAGAAATTGAGAAAAGGAAAGTTAAGACCATAGTGTGATACCTGTACTTCTAACAACAGCTAAAATAAGTAGTAAAACTACCAAGTATGCCAAGTACATGGAGAAACTAAACCTATGGTATGTGATTTTTGTCTCTCCACAAAACATTTCTCATCTTTTAAAAATACTAAAAAGACACATACTTAACACTGGACTATGCAAGCACACTCCTTGTAATTTATCATAGGGAAATGTACATACAAACCTGTACTTCAATCTGAATAGAAGTTTAATTTGTAGTGGTCTAAAATTGGAAACTACCAGAATTTGTTAGAATTAGTGACAGTTAAACACATTTCTGTATCCATTGCATGATACGTGTTTCAACATTAAAAATGAATAGATTATTGACAAATGTACCAATTTAAATGGATTTACAGGGTGAGAAAAAAACAAACAGAAAGGCTTCCATGTTATAAGATTCCATTTATTTAAAATTCTCAGTATAGATGGAGAAAAAAACAAACAAATGTCTGTTTAGAATTAAATATAATCCATGAAGGGTATGTGGCTATCAAGTGGTAATAAGGCAGAGAGCTTTTTTTTTTTTTTTTTTGGTCTTCTTTTTTTCAGCACAAGAATTGATTCCCTACCATTTGAGCCATTGGCATAGCCAAGCTTTATGCTGATTGTTTGGGAGATGGACCTGTAGAATCTCCTGTTTAGGCTTGAGCCTCAATCCTCAGGATCTCAGCTGTCTGGGTAGCTAGGATTATAGGAGTCAGAAACTGGCTCTCAAATGAGAGATACTTTTTACATGAAGAAAATTTTCTGGATCTCAACTACAATATGACATGGTATGACTACAGTAGGACTCACTATTTCCAAAGGTATTGAAATGGCATGATGCTCATGCACAGCATAACAAGTGTCACCAGAGACCAAAAGAAAAAAAAATAACTGAATGGTGGTGCTAGGGTGGTCTGTTACCTTTACTACTTCCTGTGAATATATAATTATTTCAAAATAACGAGTTTGAATATTAGATCAAAATACTGAGGATTTTTAATTGAAAAGTAAAAAAAAAAAACTTCCTAAAAAAGCATAAATAGTCCAAACTATGAAAGAAAGATGATAAAGCTAGTCAATGAGAACAGTATGTTTCACAAACCAGTCCTGTGGGGTGCCAGTGGCTCATGACTATAATCTTAGCAACTAAAGAGGTTCAAATATGAGAATCAGGGTTTGAGGACAACCTTTGCCAACAAATCCAGCAGCCTATTGTCTACAATATGTAAAAAAAAAATTTCTCATTAATAATCAAAGAAATGGTGGCTAAAACATTAGATAGGCTTCTGGTCTTTAGCATTTAATTAGTATTTGATTTCTAGTACTGAAACTTTTTTTTTTCTTTTTTCCCTCCACATATTCATGGTATCTGCTTGAGGGCTACTGACTCTACTTTTAACGTCTGGTCTTCCTTTTCAGTCTGTTTTATCATTGATGATCTTCATTGAATTTAAGAAATATGGTGGTCTCTTTCATTCTAAAATTTAATTTGTGTGACGTATTTCTGTAATTTTCTCCTTTGTGGTAAGTTTTTCCCTTTTGTTGAGGTAAATACTGTAGATACTTTGGAAACTTTCACATGTGTGGACATTTCACATGTATTAATTTTATTTTAATTTTGTTAAGCAGGATTGAAATTAGAACTGGCTTTCTCTATGAACCCCTTTGATTCACTCGGATTAAGCTGGGATACCCTCTATCCAATAACCAGGAGTCAATGGAGACTGGAGGTCCAGGCAGTAATTCAGGAGGGTAAGTTGGAGGTAGTAAAGAGAATAGAGTAAAATGTATTGGGGAGGGGAGGTGGTGATTTTGGTTTAGTTTCAGTGACATGGAAATGTGGAGAAGAGTAGAATCAGTAGAAAGAACAAGGTTGAAATGATAGATAATGGAGAGTTAGCAGAAAAGAGTGGAGGTGTTCTTCATAGGAAAGTAATTTTTAAGGAAAGAGAATGCAAAGAGAGAAATAAAGTAAAAATAGTGGAAGACAGATGCACAAAACAGAGAAAAATTATTTTAAAAAGAATAAAATAAATAAAAAGGAAAAAAATCAGAAAAGGAACAACCCAAACAAACAGAAAAGAAAAAAAACTTGATAAAACAAACAGGTAAAAATAGAAAACATGAAAAAATAAAAACAACATTTCCAAAGTGAAAAAAAATTTTTTTTTTAAAGTTTAAAAAATGTTGAAAAGAAAAAGAAAAAAAAAAATGGAGTCCTTCTTGTTTGGGTGGTCTTTCCCCAGTCTCTGGTTTCCTTGTGATGGTCTGCAGTGTATATTCCTGATTGGCTGGGTTTGGCTTGATTTCAGTTTGCTCCTCTGTCTGCTGCGGGGCTGCGGCCTTTAACACCTGGCTTTGAATAGGCTGTGGACTCAGCAGGGCGGGGCTGAGAGTTGCTTGCATGGGGGAGGCTCCTCCCTCCTGGGCGGGGCAGCCTCCTTGGCAGAGGTAGCTATGAAAAGCAGCTCCGTTTCGGGCTGGGAATTGGGCTTCCTCTGTGACGGGACCGTTTAACTGTCTCAGGAACTATTCGTTCCTTCGTCTGGTGGTTCCGTTCCACCGGGAGCTTCTCGCTGCTTTCGCTTTAAATTTAGAAGTTCTGGCAGGCAGGGCGGGGGCACCTCTGGCTAAGCCATGGCCCAGGACATGCCTCCCGCCAGGGCAGGGGGCGTTCTCCTGAGCAGAGCTGGCTCTCACTGGTCGGTCCCTCTTGCCCTTTTCAAAGATGGCTACTTTGTCCTCGCTTTCCCCAGGCCGGCTTTAGTTCCAATCTGGTCTGACCCCATGCTAGTGGCAAAGATGGCGCTTTGCTCTGGTGGTGGGGGAAGGGCTGCCTTCCAGAAGCTGCTCTTTGGGCATGAGTGAGAATATCTTTCGTGGGGTACTCACGCGTTCTCTGCGATTTCAGGTTGTCCGTGCTGAGCCACCGTCTAGAATATTTCTCCCTGGTCTATGCTGTGTGCTTTAGCTGTGGGGAGTGCGGGTTGCTGTGCTGGGCGCTGTGCCGGCGCCGGCATTGGTGTGGCGGCGGGATGCCGTCCAGAGCTCAAATCTGTGTTTTCACACAAGCAAAGTCGATTTTTCCTTCCTGGCCAGAATCCCTGTACTGTTAGAACTTACTCTGGTTGTCTTTCTAGTAGTAAAAGTTTCTATGGGGTGAGAAAACTGCGATGTCGGAGGGAGCTCAGCTAGTGCTGTGCAGCTCCTCCGCTGTCTTCCCGGAAGTCCAGGATTGAAATTAGAAATCAGAGTATTCTGTCATGTAAGCTACATCCTAGCACTCTTTGCTTTATTTATTTACCTTTTCAAAGAAGCACTTGTGTTATTGTCCAGATCAAGTGCTGTCTTCCTACTTATTGCTTCTGACTAGCTGGGAATACAACTGTGGACTGCTCTACCCAATTTATTGGTTGGTATAGAATCTTGCTCATTTGTGTTTTTTTTTTTCCTAAGCTGGCCTTAATGCATGGTTCTCCCACTTGTTGCCTCTTGTATAGTAAAATTATAGAGGTACAACACAATTCCTGGTCTATATAATATGATTTTACATCTAATGTGGTTTAATATTTCTTTTAACTTCTTTTCTGGAATTTCTATATTAATATTTTCCATATGCATATCAATCTGTTTTTATTTGTTCTTATACTACTAATATTTCTGTAAGAATTATTACCCTTTATTTTATATCTATGCTCTGATGGTTCATTTTCTATCACTTTTAGCATTTGTCCAAATGGGTGAAATTTCTCCTTTGGAGTAAATTAGCAAATTCTCGAAGAACTTTGCTTTGTTTGCATGAATATATAAACATTACCTAGCTTTTACTTTCTTTCTATGGCCAATAGAAATAGTTGACAAAGCCAAAGATAATTGCCATTGAGAGTCAGTTTCTACCCCATTGTCTGATCTAAATCCCTAAAGCTCTATAGCCACTTGATAGTTTCTGGTGCAGAATCTCACACTATCAAAGTATGTACACTTCCTACATTAAAAAAACAACTTGTAATTCTCCCTACATCTTTTGTAAAATCTAACTGACTCACGTTGGCCCAAAGTTGGGTACAGCCAACTTCAAGTATTTCCATTTGACCTTCAGGGCATGTAGCTCCTTAACATCAGAAACTGTGCCCAAAATTTATTTCAAATTTATGCTTATGTTTTTCACTGTAATGCTTAATGTTTCTGAGAGAAGAAAGGATATCATCACCGTTTTCTACAATTAAAACACTTGTAGCACTTTAAGAAACAACCTAAACCAAACTTTTTTTTTCTTTTTTTGGCACTTAGACTAAGTGAAGTGAGCCAGAACCAAAGAAACATGGCCTCTATGGTTTCCCTCACAGGGAATAATTAGCACAGGTTTAGGCTAGTCATAGCAAAAGATCACAAGCGCCCAATAGCTATGCCCTTTTGAACACATAAGATGATGCTAAGTGAAATGAACTCCATGTTATGGAAAGGAGTGTTATATCACTGTTATAATCATTTTCAACATGCCATGTGAAATTGTAGGGTTTTTTGTTGTTGTTGTTGTTCCTCTTGTATCCCCTTCCTGTGGTTGTCCCTGTGCTAACACTGTATCTCATCTGAGTACCCTGGATATTGTATATACTACAGTACAGAACTAGGGAAGAGAAAAAGAATACCAAAATCGAGAGACAAAAGGTAAAAAGACAAACGACTCCAAAAGCAATACTTACAAAACCATATGCAGTAAACCAACTGAAAAACTCATGGCGGGGGAGGGAAAATGGGGGGGAAGTGAGAAAAGAGAGAGCAGGTAACAATTTATACAAGAATTGTACCCACTGCCTTAGGTGTGAAATTGTATCCCCTCTGAACATCATTTTGAAAATAAATACATAAATAAGTAAATAAATGTCCCTGAACTTCATATCTGTGCCCTTTGGTCTGACCTATTCTCTTCTACAGTCCTTTTGCAATCAGTTTGTTTGGAACAGAAAAGGAAGATTCAGAATAACTTCTTATGTGGAAAGCAAATTGGCCGCCAAAACAAACAATATTTCTTCTTAAAGGAAAAGTCCAAAAGTCAGGGGACCACTTTGTTCCTGTTCTGTTCCAGGAATAAAGTGATAACTTCTCCAGAATTCATTCAAGGACAAGCCACCTACCTGTAACCTAGGGCTGGCTTATTTCTGCATACTTATGCCTACCAATGCATACCTGTGTATCATCTGCCCTCAATTCTCCATATTTGACCAGAAATCAGTATGTGTAGCTACGAAGATAGTTGAAGATATATGGACTTTCTGTATTCCCATGTTTTCCATATAACATATTTCCATTCTCTGCTCTTCATCATGTCTTTTTATTTGGTGTGTAGGAACAATTGGGCAGACCGAAATTGGGACTCCTGAACTTTGGGCTTCGGATCTTAAAACTCAGATTCAGTATCATTCACTTGTTATATTTGTAGTAACAGAGTAACTTCCCATGCATATGAAGAGAATCTTTGTAGACAAATGAACTAATTATGACTAAGCATTGTTTGTTTCTTTTTTGGTATCTGAAAGTTTCTGCAGGATAATGTATTTGCAAGGTCATGCTTCCTATGGATACAAAAAAATACAATAAAGTATATAGTGTTCCATTTACAAAATGGTATGTATAAACTAAAGAGAAAACATGGTATAATTTCTCTCTGATTATTCCTGATTTTCTCTTTGATAAAATTACTCTAAAACAAAATGAAAAATAATATTACAACTTAATACTCCTGTGCATTATTTGGGAAAGCTAACACATTATGTGAGAAGGCTGTAATTCTATATGATAAGAGTGAATTTACCAATAGAACATTGTCACTGTGTGGTATTGCAAGGCTGGAGTCAGTAGAATTACATATTGTAATCAGACCAATGGTCAATGTAGGTTAAATATTGATGGGAGCTGAAATCAGTAGTCCTTAAGAAGTTTAGGGAATACTATCCTTACACAGTTCATTTGTGTTATCATCATGTTGCCCATCCCTCAGCGCATAAAAGGCTTTGAGGATAAGTTGTCAAGTAAACAAAAATAAGCTTAAGAGTGTTTTGGTGAGCTTATTCTTAGAGCATTAACATACCTGACAGCAAGAAACATGACCTAGAAAACCTATACCTAGAAAATCAAATATTTCAAGGTACTCCAGACTGAAGATGCTTGTGGATCACCTATAGTTTTTTTTTCAATTAGCATTTGTAAAAATTTATTTATTGTCAAAGTGATGTATAGAGGGGTTACATTTTCATATGTAAGGCAGTGAGCACATTTCTTATGGAACTTGTTACCTCCTCCCTCATCTATAGTTTTTTTTTTATTGAGATATTTAAAAAAGTGATACATGTAAAAGAGAGGAAGTAGGAGAGATCTTGCTCTAGAGGCCTTGGAATAATCGATGTATTCATGGATTTTTCATGTTTGGATGAGCATTATTTTCATGAGGTACAGCATGTGGATCTCATATTCTCTTGCATATATGTTTGCAGGCTTTAAGTAGTTTTATGATTTGCTCAAATAAGTGTGGAAACTATAAGCAGAACATATAGATTTATTTTATTATTTAACTTTGTGTTATATTTATTTTTAATTAACAAGCACATATATACTCCCATGCAAAATTTTAATTTAGAATTTCACAAGCGTGTAAGGGAGGGGTGCATGAGAATGTTGAAAAGGGAGATAGTAACCAAGACATATTATATTCATAAACTGTTTTGTTAAATGTGCAATCCTTGGTTCAACTACTTAAAGATAATAAAAAAAAGATAGTAAAAGAACAAAAAAGAGAATTGAGCAACACCAAATTACAGTAGCACATTTCAGACTTATCAAATGGATGCAGTTAAGGCATCATCTTGATTTTCAAAGAAAAGATTTTTAATTTTATGTAATTGAGAACTTCTGAGTTCCCGCATGTTTAATATTATATATAATGTAGGCAATTACATGATCTTTAACATATACTCTTAAATTTTGTGGGAATGTTATGAATGTAATTGATGGTATTTTACAGTCTGATTTTCAGCAAAATGTGCATCCAAATTTTATTTGCCTTGAGTACTGTTTATTCTACAAAGAATTAAAATTCAGGACCTGTGGTTTCTGAGTAGATGCTCCATTTATCTTTGCATTCTTTGAAGAGCTTTTGGCATCCACAAGAATTTGAATTTGAAGATGCTTTTACCATGCCTCGGGATCACACAAAATTCTTGGGAATATTTACTATGAAAACTTTCCTTTGGTTCTTTCTATCCATACTGTGTCAATTCCACATACTTTTGCTCTTCAGAATATAAGTTCAAGGGGCTGGGGATATGGCCTAGTGGCAAGAGTGCTTGCCTCGTATACATGAGGCCCTGGGTTCAATTCCCCAGCACCACATATACAGAAAATGGCCAGAAGTGGCGCTGTGGCTCAGGTGGCAGAGTGCTAGCCTTGAGCAAGAAGAAGCCAGGGACAGTGCTCAGGCCCTGAGTCCAAGCCCCAGGACTGGCCAAAAAAAAAAAAAAAAAAAAAAAAAAAAAAAAAGAGAATATAAGTTCAAGCTCATTATGTGCAAAGTATAACATCAACATGTCAAATGTGACTGTAGGAGTATTTTTTTCAGAATTTTGGAAATCCCCTCATTTCCCTCATTTACAGACATAAAATGATCAAGGACTAAACTTACATAGTTCTGTTTAATCATCTGGGAACACTGTATATGTCCTAACAATTACTCTGTTGACGCTGCCACACACCAAGATGTATTAAATTTATAAACTGTTTTTTAAACATCTCCCTTGTACCACTACTGAAATATGATAATAAAAACTTTAAAAATTGCTCAAGAAATCCTTATGCTCATAATCTATAATGGGATATAAAACTGACAAGAAAGGTGCATGTAACTGGGTAAGTCTTTATTTCCTTTTGGGATGATCATGGAAATTTTTGAAAACTGTTGGTTTCCAATTTGCTCTTAGTTCTTCCTAATTTCTTTAAAAATATTTTACAAATTTCTTTAAGTTACCAGCCTTCTTTATCACCCTGAGCCATCATTTGTTATTGAAGGTAGTTTGCATTTTCTTCCTTGCTAAAGTAACAACAACTGAAAAGAGATTTTCAAATTTGTTATGGAAAATCACTGATCTGTCCACTAGACAATAAGATAGTTTGACCCTCATCGTGTGCACTGATTTGTTTTCATCAAACAGTAACATCAGCTGAGTTTACTGCTCCTACAAATGACAGACCCCTGAAATAAAATTGACCTAGAAAAACAAAACTGTCAGAGCTTTAATGTCATTTTATTTCACAGAGTTGTATTGTTATCCTTCTACTATGGACAATATATGCCTTTTTTTTTTTTTACTTGCAACTGCTTCCAAACAATCAACCCAATATCTCATCAGTTACCTTCTATATTTTCAGCACATGTTCTCTTTCTCCCCATAGTACTGTGGAAACAATTTAAGTCAGGGATGTTTCTGCATATAAACTCTTTTCTACATTTTGTATTAAATTATTCTTACCAACCATTCCCTCTTCAGACTTCTTTATTATTTTCTTCACTGTTAGTGCTAGATAGCATGAAATATTATAAGACACAACCACCTAATGGATACTTATTAGGAAATGTTCTCATATATAAAGTCTATATGAATCTAAAATTTGAATATATAGGCAAGATATTTTATCAAATTCAGCATCAAACCGACAACACCCTTTATAATAACAATTTGCCAAATGGAGAAATGTCATAATCTGAATGAGCATTATCCTTCATGCTGATAGGTGAAATTAATGAAATAATTAAAAAGCTATAAGAGGCAAATGAAGAGTGTCAGAGACACTAACAAGATGGAAAACAAAATATTATTGGCATGGTAATGTGACAGCCACAAAGAAAATACCTTTTTCCAGTGTCAAGTTCCATCTATGGAGCTGAAACTTATTTTCCAGGTAGTTAGTACATTTCATCTAATATTCTAGTGTTGATCAACATCACAATAGAAGATGGCTCCCATGTTTTCTCAGAAAGAAATCCAGCCAGAAAACTATGTAAAGAAAATTTCTGAAAAAATTTCATAATCTTGCCATGTTTTCTATGAAATATATTTTCAGACATAAAAGCTGAGATGCACTGGCAAATTAGGATGTACCAAGTCCTCAGTCACAATACCTTGGTAGGAATAATTTTTTTTTTAACTTAGAAAAGTGCTATTATAAAGCATTCATATTATTACATATTACTCCTCCTGCTATTATACATAGCCACTGTTTTCCTTTGTTTTCTAGTATTGTTACTTAGTAGAAAAATACAAGATAAAGTTGCAGAGACATCCAGTTTTAGAGTTGTAATTTTCAGAGTGGGAAACAAGCTTTATACAGAAAAATTTCAATTAAGTACTCCTATCTCCTGCAAAGTATTAATTAACTTTTAAACATGAAATTGTCCTAGGAACATTTTCAGAAAGACAAACTCCCTACAATGAAAATATTCTTTATGATAAGAAATTTTCTCACAGGAAACATTATTTGTTTCCGATATTCTCACATACATCACAAAGGAATTGAGTAGTTCTGTGATATTAGGAAACTACAAAGAAGGAAGAGGTAGTAAAAAAAATCTTGGTTGTATCAGTCCAATTCCTATCCATTTATTCACCAGTTCTTTATCTTCTATAGTGTGTATTCTATTAAGACCCATTAATGGCCATAGGAACGACATCTGTTTGATTTAAGCCTTTTCTTTATTTTTTCCATTTTTGATGAAGTATTATTTGTCAGTCAAATTCTGTAGCTTAAAGGGTACAGAAAGTATAAATCAATTAGATAGTGTAAATGACCAAAGTTCTACAGGGCATCCACTAATTTACAACTCTTACTTATTAGGCAAAGAAGAACTGCTATTAACAATGGAAATTCTCTCTCTAATACATTTCAAGACAGGAAAATAATTTTCTTCTTTATTTCAGTGAGGTCCAGTCTGTGAAATAATATGCACTAGATATGAACTTCTTGGTAAATTGAATAAAAGAAGCACTTTTCTTTCTACCACCTGGGATTATGATCTATACATACTTATTAAAACTTAAGGAGAGATCACTTGCATTTCTTCTTTCTAGACACACAGGTTCACACTTTTATATCTTAAGAAACTATGAAAGCAACATAACCTATTTTAAACTTTAGGAGCATGGGTGGTTCAATTATTGAGATATTTTGGGCAAGACCTAATAGCATTTCTTTCAAAATAAAGAACTCAAGGCATCTCTTGAGAATCGAGGTGTGTCTCAGCTCTGAGAATACAATAATTCATGCTGGTAAGTCTGAGGCTTCTGAAATGATGAGCCAGGAAAAAAAAAAAAACAACAGTGAAAGAAAGGAATAAAGTTCATTGTGCATATACTTTAAAGAATTTAGAATCATTATGTGAGGAAAATAAGCCAAGATAACAAGTGTCATGATCCTCCACCCAGATTCATTTCAATGAACGAGAAAGTAATACCCAGTAACTGACTTGCCAAGGGTTCTTGCCAATGATTAAATATTGATAGCACATTAAATAATCTAAACATCTCATCTCAACATGGGACAGGAAAGACTTTCCATTGGGTCAGTTAATATGTTCCCTTTCCTTCCCTTCCATTAGTGCTTAATGGCTATTTTCATAAGCTCCTAGAATATAGATCTGCTTCCCAGGAAGGAAAACTTCCTTCTGTTAGATATTTGAGGTTATCAACAACAGTTAAAAAAAAAAAAAAGATGATGCTTCTGGGGAAAGACTTGTTTATCCTTTTAACATTTTCCTACCACACTAATATATGAACACATACTGAAGGCCAAAGGAGAGGAAAAGTAAGGAAAGAAGATGTAAGTGTTCCAGTTATATTGATCCAACATGGAGATGTCTAAACTATCAAATTATCAAATGTTTTCAGGTCAGAAATATGTGTTTTTACTCTTTATAGCAAAAACAATGGAATTTTTCAGAAAGCGTTTGTCTACAACTTCTGCTAAAAATACTAAGAATGGGCAGAGCTATAAACCAAACCTGAGAAGCTATCCACAGATCTCCAGATGTGCAAATCACAAAGAAAAATAACACAGTTCATCAAAGAGCAAGCCAACTCGCCAGCTCCAAAAAGCAGCACGACTGAAGAGGAGATGGAGAATACAAAAGCAAATAAGGCCATGTTAACAGGAATGATGGAAAGCGTCAGGAATGAAATCAGAAAACAATTCCAGGAGTTTAGAGCAGAAATCTTGAAGGACACCCAGGAAGCCAAGAAAGAAATGGAAGCAAAAATGGATACAATGCAAGCCTTCTTTAAAGAAATGGAAGCAAAAATGGATACAATGCAAGCCTCCTTTAAAGAAGACCTTAACATCCTGAGAATTGAAATGCATGAAAAAATAGATTTAAAATACAACTCTTTAAAGGACAAAATTTCCACGATCAGAGCTGATCTGACAACCATAAATAGCTCTCTGACATCCATAAACTCTGCAATTGAATCCACAAAACAAAGAGTTGACCATATGGAATCCAGAATCTCTCACCTGGACGGTGAAGCAGCCGACAAGAACCAGAAAATGACCACACTCCAAGAAACGGAGAAGCTTCTGGGCAGACTAATCCAGGAACTAATGGACAAAGACAAGAGATATAATCTGCACATAATTGGAATAGAAGAGGGAGCCGAATACTAGAGCAGAGGGCTTAAACATGTTCTCAATAAAGTTATTGCAGAAAACTTCCCCAATCTCACAAGGGACCCCATCCAGGTAACCGAAGCCTATAGGACACCTGGCAGGCCAGACCCTAGAAAAGCCACCCCAAGGCACATAATATTCAAGACTTTAGATCTCAAGATTAAAGAGCAAATTCTGAATTCAGCCAAAGCGAAGAAAGAAATTTTCTACAATGGGAAGAGGATTCGAATAACAGCTGACCTATCCACACAAACTTACCAAGCATGAAGTGAGTGGACGAAGATCATCCAAGTACTTCAGGCTAACAATATGCAACCTCGGATCAAATATCCAGCTAAATTCGAGTTCACATTTGAAGGAAAAACCAGATCTTTCCACACCAAAGAGGAGCTAAAGGAGTATGTGAATAAAAAACCAGCCCTGCAGAGAATTCTAAGAGGGGAGCCCCACCCAACAGAGATCGTACAAGACACACAGACAGAAACAGAAAGAAACTACAATAGCCAAAGTCCAACAGAAAGAACAGCTCACTTAAGACAAGAAAAAAAAAAAGAGGAAAAAACAGTCCAACAAGAAAATGGAAGGAGAAAAAAAACCCTTATCCTTGATCTCTTTAAATATAAATGGTTTAAACTCTCCGATAAAGAGGAGCAGACTGGCAGGATGGATCCACAAACAAAAAGTTGACATCTGCTGCTTACAAGAGACCCACCTTACAGCAAGAGACAAAAACAGGCTCCGAATGACAGGATGGAGCAAGATCTACCAAGCAAACGCACCTACCAAAACGGCAGGTGTAGCCATCCTGATCTCAGACAAGCTGGACTTTTCATTAAAATCAACTCAAAAAAAAACCAAAGAAGGACACTACATATTAATACAAGGAAAAATCCAGAATCAAGACATCACAGTGATAAATGTATACTCACTGAACAAAAGAGGCCCTACATATGTCAAGCAAATTCTCACAGAATTACAGAACAAGATAGACGCAAACACAATCATAGTGGGTGACCTTAATATCCCACTCTCTCCAAGAGACAGATCCAACACCCAGAGGATTAGCAAGGGAGCTGAGGACCTAAGTTACACCATATCCCAAATGGATCTGACAGACCTATACAGAATCTTCCACCCTACAGAGACCCAATACACCTGCTTTTCAGCAGCCCATGGATCATATTCCAAAATAGACCATGTCATAGCCCACACAAAGAACCTCAGCAAATACAAAAGTATGGACGTCATCTGATGTATTATATCTGATCACAGTGGATTAAAGGTAACCCTCAACAACAAAGGATACCACAGAGGCTATATACACTCTTGGAGGCTAAACCCCACACTGCTATCCAACACTTGGGCCACAGACCAAATTAAAGATGAAATCAACGAATTCATTAGCCACAATGACAATAAAAACACATCACAAAGAAACCTATGGGACACAGCTAAGGCAGTACTGAGGGGCAAGATCATTGCACTCAGCACCCACATTAAAAGAATGGAAGCAGAGCAGGTGAATAACCTCACAATGAAACTAAAACAACTAGAGAAACAAGAAATGACAGAATCTAAAACGACTAGGAGGGGAGAGATCACAAAGATTAAAGAAGAGATAAATCTGATTGAAAATAGAAAGACCAATCAACAAATAAATAAGACTAAAAGCTGGTTCTTTGAGAAAATAAATAAAATTGACAGACCCCTCACAAGACTTACAAAACAAAGAAGAGACTCATATATGTAAAATCAAGGACTCCACTGGAAAAATTACAAGTACACACGATATTCAAACAATCATAAGGAGCTATTTCCAAAACCTCTACTCAGCAAAAAACAATAACTTTACAGAAATGGATCAATTCTTAGAGAAGTACAAACTGCCCAAACTGAACCAAGAAGAAATAAATCAACTAAAAAACCAATAACTTACAGTGAGATACAGGAGGTAATCAAGAACCTCCCAACAAAGAAAAGCCCAGGCCCAGATGGATTCACCAATGAATTCTACAAAACCTTTAGTGATGAGCTAATACCAATACTCCTCAAACTCTTCCGCGAAATAGAAACAGAGGGAGCAATCCCAAACTCATTCTACGAAGCTAATATCATACTCATTCCCAAACCAGGCAAAGACCCAACAAAAAAAAAAGATTACTACAGACCACTAATGAACACAGACGCAAAGCTCCTCAATAAAATATTAGCTAACAGGATCCAGAAACTGATCAAGAAAATCATACATCATGACCAAGTAGGCTTCATCCCACAGTCACAAGGATGGTTCAACATCCGTAAATCAATCAAAGTAATTCACCACATAAACAGATCTAAAATTACGAATTACATTGTTATCTCAGTCGATGCCCAAAAAGCCTTTGACAAAATACAACATCCATACCTATTAAAAGCTTTGGAGAGAACAGGAATAGATGGAACATTCCTCAAAACAATAAAAGCCATATACAACAGACCAACTGCTAATATCATATTAAATGGAGAGAAACTTAAATCATTCCCCCTAAACTCAGGAACAAGACAAGGATGCCCACTCTCCCCACTTCTTTTCAACATAGTGCTGGAATCCCTAGCCATAGCAATAAGGCAAGAGGAGGACATCAAAGGGATCCACATTGGCAAGGAAGAAATCAAGTTATCCCTATTCGCAGATGACATGATCTTATATCTGAAGAACCCCAAAAACTCAGTACCCAAACTCCTACACCTAATAAACCAATTTGGCAAAGTAGCAGGATACAAAATCAATCCACAAAAGTCAGCAGCTTTTCTGTACACCAGCTATATACAAACAGAAAAGGAAATTATGGAAACAATTCCATTTACAGTAGCCAAAAAAAGAATAAAGTACCTAGGGATCAACTTAACCAAGGACGTGACGGACCTATTTAATGAAAACTATAAAAATCTAATAAGGAAAATCAAAGAAGACACAAGGAGATGGAAAGACCTCCCATGCTCAAGGGCAGGCAGAATCAATATAGTGAAAATGGCCATATTGCCCAAATTGTTATACAAATTCAATGCAATCCCTATCAAAATCCCAGCCACATTCTTCACTGAAATAGAGAAACCAATCCATAAATTCATATGGAACAGCAAAAAAAACTAGAATAGCCAAAGCAATTCTAGGTTAAAAAAAAAAAAAAAAGCAGTGCAGAAGGTAGCACAATACCAGACTTCAAGCTCTACTACAAGGCCATCATAACAAAAACAGCATGGTATTGGTATAAAAACAGATCAGAAGACCAATGGATTAGAATTAAAGATCCAGAAATAAAACCGCGCTCTTACAGCCAGCTGATATTCGACAAAGGAAAAAACAAAAAAATACTAAGAATGTGTTTCATAATAATTCACCGCACTTGGAAAATAGTTTCATATGAACGGATCTGTAAACTAGCAAATAAACAAGAAGTTCCAGAACAAAGAACAGCATGGCATTTAATGGATGTCTACTACATGCATAAAACTGTTGAAGGAGTTTTACATATTCAAGCCCAGAGTTGATATTGAGTTGTTCTTTCCACATGTAAAGTAATCAAAGCTTTAGAAAGATTAAATCACTTGTTAAAAATCATACTGTTGGAGGAAGCATTTAAATAACTATATGATACATGATACATGTTTTTTACATATACAATATTGAAGATTAGAAGATGGGAATATTTTCAAATAGATTATACTTTGAGAAGGCATATTTTAATCATCAAGGGGTTTAGATAGGCCAAATCTAATACCTTCTCCAGGCTAGATTATAAAAACCAATATCAGTCGTAATAATAGAAAAGTTGCATAGATTTTGCTATGTAAAACGTATTATAACTTACTCTCTTGTACTCTCCGCAATGGTGTATCAATCAATAAAGATAAATTATAGTCAAACTATGAAAATACATGAAACTTTATGTGAAAATTTTTCTTGCAAAGGAAAATATTTTTGCATTATGAAGGTCATATTTTTAACTGAAATCTGGACATTTCTACTAGTCTGAGCCAGAAAAGCCTTTGCCTTGGTATCACAAAATATGAATTACCTATGCTTCAAGATACTTTTTTTTTTATCTCACAACCAACTATTTTAATCTATGGAATTTAGAAAAATAATGCCTTTTCCAATTGTTTTTAGATTTTTGTGCCAAAATTAGGCCTTAAAGTAAGGGCCTGGACACTATTCTTTAGCTTTGCCATTTAAGACTGGCCTTCTACCACTTGTGCCATAGCTCCATTCCATTCTTTTAATGGTTAATTGGAGAAAAATGGCTCATAATCCTTCCCAATCTGACTTTGAATTATGATTCTCAAATCTCAGCCACTTGAGTAGCTAGGATTATAAGTATGAGCCACCAGCACAGAAAAAAAGTCAATTTTTAATCTGATTCATCTTTGAGAAAAATGCTTTCTGAAATCCAGTTATTTTTCTAAATTTAATTTTATTGTGAAGGTGATGTACAGAGGGGTTACAGTTACATATGTAAGATGTGAGTACATTTCTTGTCATACTTGTTACTCTCTCCATCATTTTTCTCTCATCTTCCCTGCCTCCCAGGACTCCCCCACGCCGAGCTGTACAGTTAATTTCCAACATATTGTGTTGTTAGTATCTATGTTGCATTGTTTTGCCCTTTATATTTTGTCTTGCCATTTTGATGTTCCTCTTCCTTTCCCTAATTCAGATAAAGACACATACAATACCCAGGGCACCAAAATAACATAGAGTGACATCAAGGGATAAATCATAGGAAAGAAAAAAGAAATAATTTCACATAGTATACTAAAATAACAACAATGAAAAACTTCTTATTTTCATATCTTGGAGTTCATTTCACTTAGCTTCCTCTTAGATGATCATATGTACATAGCTACTGAGTTATTGCAATAATCTGCTAGAACTATCCTAGACATTAACAAATTGTTAGCAATGAGGGAAACCATGGAATCTATGTTTCCTTGGGTCTGGCTGAAGTCAACAGATTTTTACTAGCTGTACAAGAGACAAGTGACTCATATCTAACATGTACTTCGAACTCAAAAAATTAAGTCTCCCAAAAACAAATTCTCAAAGAAACAACTGCCCCATTAATAAGTGGGCTAAGGACTTAAGGAAATAAGAATGGTCAGTAGACACATAAAGAAGTGCTCAATATCACTGGCTTTAAAAGAAATGCAAATCAAAACACAATGGGATTGCACCTCACACCAGTTTCATGGCCATTTTCAAAAAAATTAATGAAAACAGATACTGGCAAGGATGTGGTCAAAAGGCAATGCTCTGCACCACTGGTGGGAATGGGAACTTGTTCAACCAATCTGGAAAGCCATATGGAAGTTCCTCAAAAAACTAAACATATAGCTCCCCTATGACCCCGCAACCCACTTGTAGGCATTTATCCAAAAGATAACAAACAAGGCCAGAATAAAGCTACCAGCACCACTATGTTCAATGCAGCATTATTTACTGTAGCTATTATCTGAGTATATTGGACCGTGTATACTGGTATTAGAATTAGGAAATTGAAAGGGAATACCAAAATCGTGAGAGACAGGATAAAAAAAAAAGATAAACAACTACAAAAGCAATACTTGCAAAACTGGTGTAAATGAACTGAACAACTCATGGGGGGGAAAGGGAAAGGGGGAGGGTGGAGGGTGGAATGAGGGATGAGGTAACAAACAGTACAAGAAATGTATCCAATGCCCAATGTATGAAACTGTAACCTCTCTGTACATCAGTTTGATAATAAAAATTTTAAAAAAAGTATGGAATCAATCCAGATGCCCCTCAGTAGGTTAATGAAGCAAGAAAATGTTGTACATATGCACAATGGAATTTTATGCTTTCACCAGAGAGAATGACATTGCCCTATTTGTGAGGAAATGGAGAGATTTGAAAAAAGTTTGATTATTTTTAATAGCCATGTTAGATTTTGATATCACTGAAAATATTAAAATGTTGTGAGGCCAAACAAAAACTAAAATAAAAATGAACTATTGTAGTTTCTCAGTGCACCTTAAAATTGATCTAAAATATCAGCTGGGCATGGCTTAGATCTCTCGTCCTAGCTACTCAAGAGTTTGAGATCTGAGGACCATAGTTCAGAACAGGAAGATCCAGGAAACTCCAGTTAACCACCAATAAGCCAGAAGTGGAGCTGGAACAGTGGCTCTTGTGTTAGAGCATTATTCTTGAACAAAAAGCACAGGGACAGCATCCAGGCCCTGAGTTCAAGCTCTATGCCATGCACATATACACAAATTAATCTAATAATATTAAATTTCTAAATAGTGTGTTAAATTTGAACCAAAATAAGCAAATTAGTTACTGTTGATTAATTCTTAATCACATCAACAGATTATTTCTGTTTATAAGTCTTTGGAAATGAATTAATGAATTCATTTGCCAAATTTATATCCCAAAAGGTATTTGATCACTCAGACAAAAGGTACAAGACAATATGCTAATAATCAATGAAGGGTAATTTGATTGTGGGATGGGAAGCAGGGATTGATCTATATACATAGTGCATTTCCCTTCTCTTAGGCTGTGGCATCTAGCCAAGGAAAGATCTAGTAGTGTGAGTCTTGAGCATTAGATTTTGTCCTTGGCTCTCCCTTTACCTTTAAGGGCAAAAGGATAACTGGTAAAAATGGGTCTTAATTCTAGCTACTAGACAGTGAACTATATTTACTCAGGAAGGTACATTAGTCTTATCTCTATGGTCCTTTGCTGGTATCATTATACAACAATTGTCCTTACATTGAATTGTATAATAGTCCTAGATATCCAACAATAAATTGTTGTAATTGATTATAGTTGTTTATTATATTCCTAAATAATTTAAAGCAATTTTTGATTTTGCAAGAATATCTAAAAGTTGGTTTTGTTCTTCTCTATCGTATTTGTTATTTGAAAGAAAACTGATAGTGTAAAAAGTCAAGTTATATTGTGGGCATGAGTGGAAATATCACAATAAAATTGTCTCATATTACAAATTCATGCTAACTCAAAAATAAAGAAGTAAACAAAATTTTTAAATAATCTAATATTCTGCTTGCTTACACAAATATGCAGCTTTGGATCAGTTTGCCCCTCTACATCTTATTAAACTACCAATTTATGAAAATATAGAGGAATTATTTAAAATTAAAATATATAACAATTATTTAAAATTAATATAGGAATTATATAAAAATAAACATAGAACCAATGTCCCTTCCTTTGTGAATTTCAGAAGGTTAAAACACAAATATAAAAATATTGGTATTTCAGTATTTCATGAATGCAAATAACATTAACACTTCCAACACTATCAAAAAAGGAAAATTCATATATGGTACAGAAATGTTTTCATGGTACATTTATTTTCTTTCTTGACCACAACATTTTATTTATTTTTGTAAAGCAATGCAGTCTACATTTCTCTTAAATATATTGAAAAGAAGAAAATTACTTTACTTATTAATAATAATTTGCTAGTATACTTTAGTAAAGTGTCTGAAAATGCAATATTTAAATCTATTATTAATATCATAGAATTTTATAATTGGGTACCCTGTTATATTTTCAACTGGAGGCAAATACCACTGTAAAATGGCACGTTTAGATTGTTTGAATTATAGAACACATTTCAGAGCTCACTTCTAAATAATATTTCAAAATTAACAAATATATTTGGAGAACCTCATCTTACAGTAGATATATAGAAGGACTGAAATTTGTCCCAGGTAACCTCACTGGTTGATAACAAAAGTTGGACAGCTGGCCAAAAGCTCTTTCCTTAAGTCTTTTGTCTTTCTGTCTTGCTGTAACTTTGGATATAGAATCACATAACAAGAGATAGATTTACATTTCTTATTTATTTGTACACTTGGCCATCTGAACATTCTCTTGAAGTAATTGCAATGTGATATAGTTGGGGAAAAGAAGTGGCCGCTTACTAAAAGAATGCTGCAAGCTAAGTATTTTTCTAAGTACTTAACTCTTCAGAAAACTGGGTATCAATAAAAGTGTTATATCTAAAGCTATATAACTAGAAAGAAAACAGCACTTGAACTTAACTAAAAGTACTCTAGTGTTGTTATTGAGTGTGTTATTTCATGTGTTACTCTGCTCATTAACATAATATTCAATTCTTTACCTGAGAGTCAACATTATTTAAAAAAGCGATGTCCTGGATAAAGCATCTTATAGCTGGAAAATACAAACACATAAGCACAACTTTTACTATTGATAAGAACAAATGAATATTTACACCAACTCTTTAAATTTATTTAAATAAGCAGTTGCTGGATGACAAGGTGCTGGAGCTGTATTTCAATGAATTACAACTGGAAAATAAAAGAACTCAGAATTATGAAACAGACTTCTTTGCAGTTTTCAATGAAATTGAATTCAATTAAATTGAAATATGAGTCATACTTATGAGTCATATATTTGATTAGGGTTTTTTTTTTGTTATTTTTGTAGTCCATTTACAAGTACTTACATTTCTCCTGCAAATCTGTCCATGTGGACTTGCAAGGCACTTTCTGGACTATGTTACTATATATTTTAACAGTTTAATCCCTATCTTCAGTTGTATTGCTTATACTACTTGATAGTTTCTTTTAAAAATGTTAAAAGTAATCATCAAAATTGGAAAGTAAGATAACCATAAAAATAGGGGTGAGGGGATAAATACTACATTGAGAAGTAGAAATTCAATTTAGTTCACCCAATGGAAAATAGATTCACACTCAGAAAATATATCACATTGTGCAAACCAAGTAGCCATCTCTACGTTTAAGGTATTTTATACCTTAAATGTTGTTTCTACAGAACATTGCTGAAGTAATTTCGTGATTTTGATGGCCTTTTTTATTATTCACAAGTGGGCCTAGTCAGTAACAAATCTTAAACATGAGAAGAAAATAAAATAAAAAGGAAACGAGTTACTGCTTATGCTACCTAAATAGAATCCTTAGGAATACCCTGCCCAATGTGTTCGGTAATCATTACACTTAAAGTTTTTCTGATCTGAGATTCAGAATCTAATAATACATTTGTACATATATGAAATTAAAGTAAGTCCTATGTATATAACTATATCTCATCCTTAAAAGTATTGAAATTTCCTTAGCAAAGTAGTGTAATTTGGCTTGACCAATATTGTTCTGCTTACAAATATATTTCTTTCTATATGTGCATATGTAAGGTTTTGTATATCAATGCATACAAAACATGAGTTCTCATGATTATTTGATATATCTATTTATCTGGTGCTGTTGCAATAATCTTATCTAGCAAATTTCCAATTACAGTGATGTTTATGTTATGCTTATTATAAGGACTTTAATTTAGGATGACTCATCTGATCTGACCTGTTCTAGGTGGGTGAGACTGCATTCTTGACTATACATGTGGACCAGGTTTTTTTCTTTTTCTCTCAGGATACTAGGGTAGATGCTTTCCCAGGCTTAGGACAGTGATGACACTGCAGGACAGAGCAAACAGAGCCACACAGTGCTACTTTCAGTCTTCTCCCACAACTGGTACTTTATCATTCATATCTATTTTTTTTCATTTATTTTGACATTAGGAAAGAAAATAATGTGATTTCATCCACTATCTGCCTGTGGGAAATGTGCCTCTTGGACTATTTGCAGGGGGCACTACAAACCTGCATAGCTCAGACAGAGTTCCTAGTCACTGGTTATAACAAGGATAAGAGGCCAAACCATTGAGGATACTGGTCCAGGAAACTGAGATATCATAAAGTTAAAACACTTATATGAGAAATGTTACCTATTTAATCATATGCACAACCTTTTTTTAACCATTGTTTATCCATTATTAAGATGTTAATGGATGCTTTGACTTGTTTTTGTTTTGTTTCTTGAGATGTTGCACTGTATACCCCAAGCTGGTCTTAATATAATGCTCTTCCTGTGTCAGCTTCCTGAGTTCTGAGATTGCACATACTTTATGAACTTTTAAAGTTGCTTATCCATTATACATGTATATCTCTGTATAAATATGTACAGGTGTGTATTTATGTGTGTCTGTGCTTGTGTACTAGAGCATGTGTTTGTGTGTGTCAAGATAATAAAAGAAGTAAAACCTGTAGATAATGAGTTGTATGATACTAAATTCTCTGACCTTCTCTTTGTCTTACTTCCTACAGTCAACAATGTTTTGTACATTGAAAAGACATGAAAATAATAGTTATGAAAGTACTCGGAGGACTTGGAGGGAGAATAAAAATGTTGTAACAAAATCAGGGCAAAATGGAGTCCAGCATTGCACAACAAGCAAGTTTAAAGCTGTATTTTCTATTAAAGGCTTACAAGTCCATGCTTCTTTTCTGGATGGAATTATGGCATGTTCCAGACTGTTCAAGAAATAGCAGAAGGTATGGCTCTATTTTGGGATTACCTGTGAATTGTTAATCTTATTTCAAAATCATCTCATGTAAATACATTTTACCCTATTCAAACTAACCAATTACATGTAGATTATGAAGCTGTACTCAACCAATCTGAGCAGAGGGGCAGGGCCTGCTGTGCTAGGAATAAATACTACAGCAGACTGCCTGCTCTGTGTGTTTTCTTGCCAGATTTTTGGCTGAGGTTGCACCCCTCTTTGCATAAGTAAATTTAGCCTTGTCAAGGCAAACGAAAACAAGGATATATTTACTTCCCAAATAGAGGTAGACTGAATTAATTCTTATAACAGTGAAACTTTTTATGTAGATAGTATCCAAAGCTCACCAAGTCATGCTTTATGTCAAAATTTAGCTCAGTGAACTGGAATATTCATAATACCTTCTGGCTTTTTTATTGTAAAGGTGATGATGTACAGAGGGGTTACAGTTACATAAGTCAGGCAATGAGTACATTTCATTTAGAACAAACAGTATTACCTCTTCCCTCATTTTCTTCCGTTTTCTTCCCAACCCTCCTCCTCTACAAGTTGTACAGTTCATTTTCAATATAATGTCTAGAGAGTATTACTGCTGTATTTTTTTTACCATTTCTGAGGGCCTCTTACCATTCTCCAAGCAGATAAAAATATATAAGACAAAAGGTATAGAAATAAAACAAAAAAACAGTAACAGAAGAGGGGGTGGGAAACCCTCTTACTTTGTGTGTGATTTATTTAATGACAAATTGGTCCTCCTTCCAATGGATAATGTGGTAAGTACTGAGTCTGGAAAGAAACTCTGTGCTCTTTCCCTACTAGTAGAAACTAGTGGAGGGACTAATCCTACCAACTCAGTAGGCTGACATCTCAGAACTCCAGTTTGAAGGTAGTCTGGGCAAGAAAGTCTTCACTCCTGTTAAACACACACACACACACACACACACACACACACACACACACACACACGATGGAACTGGATCTGTTGCTCAAGTGATAATGTAATAATTTTTGTTGTTGTTGTTAGTCATGGGACTTCAACTCTAGGCCTGGGTGCTGTAACTGAGCTCTTCAGCTCACAGCTAGTGGTCTCTCACTTGAGCCACATCACCCCTTCCAGTTTTCTGGTGGTTATTTGTAGACAAGAGTCTCATAGACTTTCCTGCCTGGGCTGGTTTTGAACCATAATTTTCAGATCTCAGCCTCTTGAATAGCTAGGATTACAGGCATAAGCCACCTGTGCCAGGCAGAGTACTAACTTTTAGCAAAAATATTCAGACATAGCACCCAAGCCCCGAGTTTAAGACTCAGGACTGGCACACACACACACACACACACACACACACACACACACACACACTACAGTAGTGACAAGAATGTTGCTTGATTTCTAAGACTAGTCATCAGAGATAATAATTACTATATTCACTGTCGAATAATAATTCTCAAAGGCTGCCTCTTCCTATTCATATATTACATAGTCTCCATCTCTTTTGTCTGACCTGGATCTAGCATCCTACATTTAATGAGCAGAATATAGCTGTGTAATTTTTAAGGAAGTGACAGAGATTAATTTACATTTTATGGGAGTGTCTTCTCCTTATGGTCTCCTCTGCATGCACACTTTGATAAAGGTGACAACCCAACTGAAGAAGCCTCTGTGGCATAAAGTTAGGAGACTTCAATAGTCAGAGAGAAACTGCAGCCCCCTATCCAGGAGCCTGTTCAGGAACTGAATTCTGCCAATAACCAAGTGAGTGGACTCAAAAACAGGAACTTCTACAGTCAAAGTTTAGCAAGATTAAAGACCTCGTGGACTGTTTGATTAGTGCCTGTGAGAGACCTTCACAACATGGGTCATGACTAAGCCTTGTCCAGATCCCTGACACAGAAACTGTGAGGCAGTAAATCTTGTTGTTTCACTGCTTTATGTTATGGGGTAATTTGTGACACAGCAAATGATTACTAATAATGTCTATCTAGGTCTCTAGGATGCTTACTCTCAGTGCCAGCTAACATCCTAGGAGGGTGCCAGGCAGCTACAGGGATCCATTCTCAATGACAACCCCAGCAGACAGCACCATCAGCTACAAAACTGGAAGAGAGTAAGTTCCTGTGCGTCCAGCCTGTACAGCTTAGTCAGCTGCCTTCATGACACTGGCGGACACACATGATTTGTTTCCACTGAACCTTGCCCAAGTTGCAAATTTGTAAGTGAAACAAACGGTTATTATTGTTTATGCCAGGAAATTGGAGGTCATTTGTTATAGAGCAATAAATAGCGGAAGCATTAGGAGATGTAAAACATTCGCGTACATTTAGTGCCTTTGATTTATTATTAATAGCCTAACCTCAAAGCCAGCCAAAGAAAATGGAAAAAAGTCTCTAAAACATAGTCTTTTAAGTTATTTTTCTTTTACCAAGAGAGGAATACTATCATTACATTTTGGTAATTAATACATTAACAATGTGGTTATTGTCTGATAATTTTAATGTCTACAAAATGTGCCTCCCTACCTGAAGAATGTAGTGCACTCTGTTCTTCCCATCTCCAAAGCACAACGGAAGCAATGGATTGTTTCATTAAGCAATTAACTTGTTTTCTTAACTCAGAATATGTTAGAGAAATGATTAAATCAATGTATTTTAAACTAAAATATAACTTCGGTTGTTCTATAATTTCTTCCTTTTTTTGATACCTGTCCTGGGGCTTTTTTGCCCAAGGCTAGAAGTTTATCATTGCACTTTATCATTGCAAATCACAGATCCACTTCGAACATTATTTATTTATTTATTATACTTTGTGATAGTTAGAGATAAGAGTCTCACTGATTTTCATGTGCTGGTTGGCTTTGAACCATGATCTTTAGTTCTCAGCCTTCTGAGTAGCTAGGATTATAGGCATGAAACACTGGTAGCCAGCCGTTTTATAATTTCATTGAGCTACAACAATTAAGTTATATCAAATTTTACTTATTTAAAATGCACAATTGATTCTGCCACTAAATGTATTTTTAATTAAATGTATGCTACATATTATGAAATTCATACCCTGTTCTATTATCTTTCAAGTTTGTCTTCATGCCATGTTGTAATACATTCATTCAACTCTTCACTTCAATAAATCACTGATAGGTCTGGGAATATGACCTAGTGGTATACTGCTTGCCTCATATACAGGAAGCCCTGGGTTTGATTCCTCAGCACTACGTGTATAGAAAAAGCCAGAAGTGGCACTGTAGCTCAAGTGGTAGAGTGTTAGCCTTGAGCAAAAAGAACCCAGAGACAGTGCTCAGTCCCAGAGTTCAATCCCCAGGACTGTCAAAAAAACAAAAACAAAAACAAAACATTGACATACTTCCTGTCACTGTAAATTCATTCGTATTTGTGTCTTTCAAGTTGTATTTTACAAAGGCTTTACAAATAGAACTGTTATTTTATCGTCCTGCTTTTTTCCTTCCCTTAACATACAGATTTAGAAATCTATTCATATTTTTGCATGTAACAATAGTAAATTTCTCTTTTATTATTAAATAATTTTTCAGCATATAGATGTAGCACAATTTATTGTTCATATGTGATACCATCTAGTCATTTTTCCAGTTTATAACTGTTACTAGTCATTTTTATATATTTGGAATTCATTGAGCTTTTTTTAGATTTTTCTTGAAATTTATTTTCTATTTTTCTGATCAAGACCAATTTATTATCAGCATATTACCAACTGAATTCTAGTGTTTCTTCTTTATTACATCTGTGTTTGAACATTGTTTCATTTTTTTCTGTAAGAAATAGTTAAAATTCTTTCTGAGAAAGGATGTTGTATAGACATGCTGAGTCGCATTTCCAATACTGTCATAATTCAAAGCACTATGAGGCTTATCATCTAGGTTTCTTTAGGCTGTGTCTCCAGTATCTTCTATCACCAAGTTTCTAATACAAATTCTTAAGGTGGTCAAGTCTTCATTTATTTAATTTGATTATTCTGCAAGATGAAATTTTCTCATCTTTGGAAGATTTCCTTTTGCATTGAAATTTGCTTTATCTCTCTCTGTGTTATTTTATTAAACAATCCCTAGACTGTATATTATTAAGACAACAAATAGATAGAACATTTCCATCACCTTATTATTCTATCAGTCTGATCTAGTTTCTATCTAGTTTCAAGCTATCATAAAATTTCCTTCTATCCATATAAATTTGTCTTTCTTAGGAATGTATATACTTTGTCTAAAGTATAGCAATATAAATTATTGGACCTATAGTTTTCTATTGCTCATAAATATTCCATTATAGATGTGTTTTGCTTACCTATTTACCACCTAATGCCAATTTGTTTAGTTTCTATGTGGTTATATAATAATAAGTGTGCTTATGACTATTTATGAGGGTTCCCATTCTATCATATTCTCATTAACATTTGTTAATTCCTTTATTGATTAAAATGTCTTTGGTTTGTAGACTACTAATGGTTTTCTACCTAAATTACAACATCCTTGGCAAATAAAAACAATATAATCATTAATTTCAATCTCTAAAGTATTTATTTAGCTCATAATAATCACTGTAATATCTAAGAGATTATTAAATGGCCATGATCAAGAACAGATATTGTTGCTAAATTCCTGATCTTAATGTAGGAATATCCATTCATTCATTATCAAATATAAGACTGGAGGCATAGTTTTAATGAATACTATGTACTATGTAAAGGAAGTATTTTATCAGTATTTTGATATGCTAACGTTATAAATGTTATAATGTTACAGTGTTACAATTCTCTAGATTATATTGTCATTTGCTAAGTAGTGTTTCTTAAAATAATAATAATATCAATTGTTATTATTAATATTTTTCCAGTCCTGGGGCTTGAACTCAGGGCCTGAGCACTGTACCTGACTTCCTTTTGCTCAAGGCTAGCACTCTAGCATTTGAGCTACAGTTCCACTTCTGATTTTTTTCTGCTTATGTGGTGCTGAGGAATGAAACCCAGGGCTTCATGCATGCTATGCAAACACTCTATCACTAAGCCACATTCCCAGGCCCCGTGTTTTATTATTTTTAAGACAGTAATTTGACAAATAGCTTGATTCCTCTGAAGTCTGTCTTCACCATTTCAGTGTCTATCTTGAGTGTACTGTGCCACTGTAGTTGCCTGCAAAACCATGGCCCTCCAGAGCACCTATTGAATTCTTTAGAAAGCAACACATTTGTTCTGCTCTGGCTAGGACTTGAAAAATACCTAAGTACATATGCTCAGGCAATATTCTTTTACAACATTTTTATTATCCTGTATATTGACATTCCGTTTTAACGTATATGTGTCACTTGAACAGCAACAGTCCCACATGGACCTTGATGGTGTTTCTGCAGATGTTATTTTGTACAACTCTTTCATTTCAATAGCTTTGCTGGAAATCCCAATATTTACTGCACTTTGAACTGAAGTTTGGTCAGTTCAGCACCACTGCTCTGTCCTAATGAAGTTTCCCTCCTTGCTGCCAGAATTGTCTCTTGGTAAAAAATCTCAGGTTGAAATTTCCATACTTTGCCTGCTTCTGACATCTGAATATAGCTGTTCCTTTTTATTTTTTTAAGTCATTCTGTATTCAGGAGGAATGCAACTTCTTCACAAATTAAACCATGATGAATGGAAATAATTTTATCTGGTTTATAAGATATGGCATTTTATAAAGTGATTGACAACTTATTCTCTTAAATGATTTTTATTCCTCTGTTTTAATGTTGACAAATTTATCATTGTTGATCAGTATTTTTGTATAGACCAGTATTGAATGAAAAAGCAGTACTGTAAGAAAGTGATTGTAAGTAATCTCTGTTGTGGAAGGGGGCACTGCTTTTGTTAGTTGGAAGAGAAGTCACTTGACCAATCTGGACAACTTCTATGTACTCCTGGAGTTATGAAGTTTGTTGTTCTATACATCATCTGCCATAGTGATTCTTCAAATAGAGACAAATATACATGTCTGCAGATGGTAATGTCCCAAACAAATAAGATGTATCACTCAATAGTTCTGGTAAATAAACATTCACACTTCAAAACGGTGTTATCAATTCCTATTGTTTTATCACTTCTATTCATAGGGGGCATGCCAAATTCCAAAAGAAATATTGTGGGTATCTTAAAGCCGATTTGTGTTATATAACTCAGGCAAAAACAGGAAACCTATCTCAGCTTTCTCTATCTCCATCATAAGGCCTCAGAAAAATATTATCAATCCATTTGTTAGTATCTTCTTATAAGTCACAAGAGGGTTCTATAAATGGAAGTATTCTAACATACTTAAAAGATTAATCCTACACAATAGAATGTTGTGACAGGAATGTGAACTCCAACAGACTAAGCTCTGGAGATGTTTCCTTTTAAAATGACAAATTGTTATCTTGTCTCTGGATTTTAGTACCAATGACAAAATTTTTGTCATGTGAAATGACTGAAAAATAAATATAGAAAGAAAGAATTACTGGGGCTGACCCACATGTTGACTCTAATCTTTCACAAGCAAGTTCAGGTAAAAGATATATTGTTTACAGAATATGAGTGTTATCCACAAACAGACTATGCGCTTACTAAAGTACAAACACTTATATCACCTACCTAATATGAAGAAACCAATATATTCACATCTAGGAAATTTTCCCAGGTGTCATTTCTATTATAACCTACTCTCATCACCTACTGGCCTAGGTACAATGTCCTGATCCTTGCAGTATCATAAATTACTGACAGCATTTATTTACAAAAAACTCACCTATGGAAGGGAAAGAGAATACCAAAATCGAGAGAGAAAGGATAAAAAAAAAATGCAACAGCAATACTTACAAAACTGTATGGTCTAAATCAACTGTACAACTCATGGCGGGGAGAAGGAAATGAGGAGGGAAGAGGCAGGGGAAAATGAGGGAAGAGGTAACAATTTGAATAAGAAATGTACTCACTGCCTTATGTATGAAACTATAACCCTCTATGCATCACTTTGACAATAAAAAAATAAAAAAACACCTTCATATATATAATCATAAGCTATGTTAATGTTGGGGCTATACCATCTTTTTGAATTACAGGTACTCTGTACATAATTGAAAATGCAAATCATTATTTCTGTAAAAATGTTGTCATTATAACTGGTCAATAAACATTCTGTGAACTTTCCTAGAGTACTCTTTAGGAGCCCCATATGAAGACTTGGAAGGCAGCTAGCTACCAGATTTGAACTTCAGCATGACCAACTGAATTTAGATACAAATTCTTCTAGAGAGAAGAGAGGAACATATTATTGCTATGAGCTGATTAAAAGGAGCAAAGCTCTGGTCAATTAAACTTAAATTATTTTTTTTATATTATTCATTTATTTTCAAAGTGTTGCACAGAGGGGTTACAGTTTCATGTGTAGGGCAGTGCATACATTTCTAATCCAACTTTATTTGAATAAAGATAACATGTTTAATGGTTGATATTATTATATTTATTATTATATTTGTTTGCTTTTCAGATATCTAGAAAATACAGAATATCAAATACACAATAAAGTGTCATCAGATCATCTGCTGTAAAACATAACTTTATCTTCTGCATTTCAATAGCTTCTACAATGAACTTTTGTCATTCTGTTTGTAAAAGCTCAAACTTAGGTATTATATATAATATGATACATAAATGACAATACTATTTATAGAAGATAGGTTATACCGTTTTTGTCCATAGTGAAAAAACTAATGATTTTTAAATATTGCTCAAAAGTATCTATTGTCAAGTATTTCACATGCTTTAATGCAGTTGACAGTCACAGCTATAACCAAGTAGTTTCCAATGTTCTCATTCCAGTTTAATTTTCAGAACACCTGAGATAAATAGCTTGAGCGTTTATTTTGGTTTACAGCCTCAGAGGTTTTAGTCCAAGTTTGGTCGGCTCCATTGCTTTGGGCTGTCCACAAACACATCATAGTGGGAATAATATATTGTAGAGGAGGAACACAAGCAGCAGAGCAAAAAAAACAAAAAAAAACAAAAAGGAAGAAGCCAAGGACAATATACAGGCCCCCATGAGTATTACCTCAGCACTTACTTCCTCCATCTAGGCTAAACCTCCAAATGTTTGTATTACTTCCTAATAATGCCATTAATTATGAATCTATTAATGAGTTATTTGTTCAAATCACAGTCCTCAGAATCCGATCCCTTCTCCAAAGTTCATCAATTGTCAGTGAAGCCTAAGGCATGAGCCTTCTGTGGCCATTTCAGTCTCACATTATAGCACTCTTTTTTACAGAGATGATCAAACTGATAACCAGGGAGATTTGGGATATTTTGCACAGGGAAAAAATGTCAGAGCTACAACAGTAACTTAGCTGTTTGAATTAGTAGAATCGTTATTCTTAACGAAGAAGCAATTCTGTCTCCTCTCAGTTTCCATTTTGGTAAGAGGAGTTACTTTGAATTCTGCATTAAAATAAAATGACATGAATATGTCACAAAATGTATAATACATTCTTTAAACCTCCATGGATCATTTATGTGAAGATATAGTTAGTCTTAACATTAGAATACTTCTCTTTTGCAAACTAATCTAAGCAATTTTTTCAGACTGGGAACATATGAACCATATTATAAGTGATTCAGTAAATCAGAAACCAGGTCCTTGAGATCTAACTCACTCAAGTCTACTTTTCATTAATATATACTGCATTACATATTGACTTGGCATTCCTATAAAAAATTAATGGTTCTTAATTTAAAATATATTTACCTAACATGGTCAATAATTAAATATGAGCTTGTCAAGTAAAATAATTTCATTCAGCCATTCATCAATTCATTGTAGTAAATGTTAATGAGTTTATAAACCTCGTTTGCATTAGAGCAGAAGACGGTGGTTGTCTTCATAGAAAATTCACAGTGAATGTCAAATTATTGTAGAATAAGTCAAGACTATACAAGAATGTACAGTCACAAGCAGATCCACGATAGTGATGGACTGAAATCATCCAGAACTTTTCTTCAGAGACATACTTGTTTGCACACTGTTCTGTCTGACACATAATTCTGTGCAGAACTGGTAAGAAAATTCCAAGGATTTTTTTTTTTTAGGAATCCCATGAGCCACAACTTACTGAATTCAGCAGAGGTCTACCACCATGGCTGCAGTATCTCTATGGTTACCTCCTGGAGGTCTGTCTCTAGTCCAGAACATTCTGTGATGCCTCCATACACACACTGGACAAGAGAAAAAGCAAAGGGATTTTTAGAAGCTGTTCATTTGCAAAAAGATATATGGTTTTGACATAAGCCCAACTGCATGCATATTGGAAAATAAGTCACAACTGCAATAAACTGCCTATAACTCGTAAATAACAAGCAAGGGTAGAAATGGCATACTGGCAAGGAAGGAGTCATTGTTTACTTTTAAATATTTACATTGTTTTTCCATGTTTATTTTATTCAAGATAACTACTTAATAAGCCAAATATAGCTTACTTTAAAAATATGGAATTAGTTTATTTTCTAACTTTGTGTTTATCCATATCAAATTGAGGTTTTGTCTATCATCATTAACAATATTTTTTAAGATTAATGAGTATTCATAGATGCTTACTGTTTTAAAATTGAAACTAATATTTGTCTCAGCAATCTGTCTCTTGGATATTATAATGGCTCAGTCAATTTTGCTACATTCAAACTTAAGTTTTGTTGATGATAACCACAAACATATTTTACTTAAAAATATCTGATGAAAAAAAATTGTCTACTTGAGTCACATATTTCCAACCTGGTATTTCCTTGGTATTTTCCCAAGAATCAATAGTCCTAGAAATGTAAAAATCATTTTAATAACTATTTACTATGGCATAGCATCTCATTCAGAAAAAAAGTAGGTTTCAAAACAAGCTATTTATTGAACTACCATATCAACCATTATTGTACTCCAGTGACAACAGTGATGTCTTTATACACCTACTGTCTTTGTCTTCAATTCTGTAAGTATACCCCAATAACATGTAGCAAAGTCAATCTGGAAATAGTTTTCTCAAACTACATTTACATGAGAGTACAATGACATATCTTCTCAGAGCGTGGTTTGGAGGACTGTTTAATGGACTATTCCAATGTTCTCCAAACAGTGCAATACATTAAGGCCATCACAGATAAGTGTGTTCACATGGGAAACTAATATTGATTTAGGATTTATTTTTCATTCAATGTTAGTATTTCAGTATCCCCTTAAGAAAATCATTGTAAAATTCCATTTGTGTTGTCACGTTTTTCTCAGTTGTCATCTGACCATTTTCTGGCAGTTTTTTTAATAACAGTTGATATGAGGTCTTGTCATCCAAATGTCATATTTTATATTACTTTTTGCATATTTTATATTACTTCTGGTTTATATTTTTGAGAAATTATGCTATAGAGTTTAGTATCTTTAGTTGTTCAAAGTGTTTTCTCTTTGTTTAAATTTCCATCATCAAAATATGTTTGATGTCAAGTGCTGGTGGCTCATACATGTAATTCTAGCTACCCAGGAGGCTGAGATCTGAGGGTTGTGGTTCAAAGTCAACCCAAGCAGGAAAGTCTGTGAGATTCTTAAATCCAATTAACCACAAGAAAACTGAAGTGGCCCTGTGGCGTTAAGTGGTATACTGCTATCCTTGAGCAGAAGAGCTTAGAGACAATGCCAGGACCCCAGTTCAAGCTCCAGGACCAACAAATGTAAATAACTAAAATGACATGTTTGATAACTATATGATTTCTCTCGGAATTGAATTAGGGTCTTTCTGGATAGCCAACAGTTCATTCTTTGTATCATGTCAGTAGATGATATTCAAAGAGAACATATGAAAATATTTCCATGAGTTCTCCTTACTTTCTGTAAGATATTTATTAGGAGGGACAAAGTATTTTTAAATATAAGTTAGCATTAGTGTTTATTAAATTTTATGCAGTGTATAATATTCATTTTGACCTTCATTGTCTTCACTGGTAATAAGTGGGAACAATTACTTAGGTTTGATTAGGAAGTATTGTGCACACTGGAAAGGAAGATAGTTTATTTGGCTTGAGAAATTACAGTTCATTTTATCTTCTTTCCACTGACCCAGTAAAAACAATAAAGATTCTTACAATTATATGATATCATTAGGAAAAAGAAAAATTTATTTTCCATTAATAGAGAACAATATCTTCCTTCAACAAAGAAAGTACTTTGAACTGTGAGGGAAAAATCACCTGGTTGGAAGTTCATTATGACGGGTAAGCTAGGAAGCACCCAGTGAGTACACTACCAATTTAGGTTTCAAAGATACAGTGTCTTTGATTCAAATCTTGCTCTTTTAGTAATATTTAAGGGTTTACCAATAAAATGGAGATAGTATCTTTCTCATAAGAATAAGATCAAATGGTATTAATTCACAGGAATAATTTAACACAGTACTTCACAAATTGGAATTTGGTAAATGTTAACTGTGGAAGTTACTGCTTTGGGCATTTGTTTTTTTTTTTTAAATATAATTTCCATTGTTCCTATAATAAAGGCTGGTAGTAGTATGTGTTTAATAGACACATATTTACACATTTACTTTCTTTTGGTCCTCTGTAGGAAAAAATATGCAAAATGTAACTTTAATAGTATCTGTGACTGATGTTAACAACTTAGGTATAAATACCCATGTCTAAAATTGGAGTCTATAAACATGTAGTTTACAAAATCTGAAATGCACACCTGCTAGTAAGAAAGAGCTGGCACAAGATTGCCAGATTTATCTGTGACATTCTCTTCCATATTGATGCACCCATGCAAGTAAAACAGCAAATAAATGGCACGTATCTGAGACCTTTTCACTGAAATATTTTCTGATTCTCACTGTCAGGCCACAGAAGCTATGATTTTGGTGATAATACATAAAAAGTATTCATTAGAACAATTGGTCACTCACAGAACTGCCAGAAAAGTTAGAGTAACACTCCTGTAAAAACAGGAATTTAGGGCTGGGGATATGGCCTAGTGGCAAGAGTGCTTGCCTCGTATACATGAGGCCCTGGGTTCAATTCCCCAGCACCACATATACAGAAAATGGCCAGAAGTGGCACTGTGGCTCAAGTGGCAGAGTGCTAGCCTTGAGCAAAAAAAAAAAAAAAAAAAAAAAAAAGCCAGGGACAGTGCTCAGGCCCTGAGTCCAAGCCCCAGGACTGGCCAAAAACAAACAAACAAACAAACAAACAAACAAACAAACAAACAAAAAAAACCAACCAAACCAAAAAAAAAACCAACAGGAATTTAAGGCAGGCTACTTTATAGGTCTGTAATGATCTCAGGCTCTACTAAGAATATTAAATGCAACTATTTTCACAGAAAGTACCAATGAAGTCGTGACTTCTTCTCTCACTGCCCCCTGCTGCTGAAAGGGATCAGGGACAGTGTTTGCATGACTACCTCCACCATTTCTGATGCAGACCCGTGGACAGTCATAAAAGAAGCTGAGCATTAAATACTACTTTGTTTTAATGATAGAAAGTAGACACTGCCTAGAGTAATGAATTCCACAAATATAGAAAGGATTTATTTGGGTTCTTAAAAAGCAAGGAAGAGAAAGAACAAATTGTCCTTGGCAGAGAAGATGAAGAATGCTATGCAATTGTCCTTCTTTTGATCCCAACATAAAACAGGACTGACCTATCTTCAAAATATTTTATTCAACAACTGAAGATGAACAGTGAAATCTGACCTTCGAGTATCCTTACCTAGTAACAACTGCCAGTTGTCAGTCAACATACTCGTTCCCACAGTACTGATGAACAGTGCTGATGAACTTCCATTTAAAATAACTTCCCTAGATTTCTCTGCCCTAATTCAACATTTCATTTGTTCTCCAGGTATGTACCAGATGCCCTCCTAGCCTGTTTATAATGTGTTGTGGATCTAAGTTCTAGTCTTCTTCTTCCCTTCCTTCCTTCCTTCCTTCCTTCCTTCCTTCCTTCCTTCCTTCCTTCCTTCCTTCCTTCCTTCCTTCCTTCCTTCCTCCCTCCCTCCCTCCCTCCCTCCCTCCTTCCTTCTTTCCTTCCTTCCTTTCCTTCTCACTAACTCTCGCTCTCTCACTGTCCACTCATTCTCCTTTTCTTTCCTTTTATTTTACTGGTAAGTGCTAGGGTTTGAACACATGGCTTCGCACCTGCTAACTAGGGCTCTACACCTAGGTTGCACTTAGATCAGTTTTTCACTGTTTATTCTTAACCTTACCCCTCCCTTCCTGCCGAGGCATGTGCTTGAGCCAAGGCCTAGCCACTTTAGGCTTCTATTAGTGGCTGTGATCACATGCATACGTCACTATGTCCACCATCACTTTGGGAATTTTCATTGATTTTCTTCTTAGTCCTGGCTTGCAATTATCATCCTCTTATTTTCAGTCTCCCACATAGCTTTACCTGACATGTAGCTGAACCCAGATATGGGTGGAGAATATCTTGTAAACGTTTCTGCCTGTGGACTTTGAGTAGTGATCTTCCCTTTTCAGACTCTTAGGTAGGTAAGACTTTGAGTCACTATAAGTCACAGGCACCTGACCTCTATAATGTCTTTACTCTCTCAACAAAATCACTTTATTGGAGAATTTTTATTGGAAATTTTTTCTGACTTTGACAATACACAGCCTTGAAGAGGGTGCATATTCCAAATAGATATAAAGATATGTCACCATGAAGTGGTATATAAAGAGCTCTATCCTCAACACAGAGTTTCAGTAATTGTTCCTTTGCTTGTTTAAAATACCATTTTTATTTTGCAAGTTTTCATGAAAATAAATCTATTAGAACTCTGCAACATAGTAGCTTTGATGTTATCGCAGGGGTGTTTTATGGTCTATAATATTGTGGGTTTTTAAATCATTGATTATCTACAAGTGTATTACATTTAGGCAATCCTAAAAGATATTAAGATAGTAATGAAAAACCAATAGAGTTATGAGGGTTATTTCAGTGAAAATGTTGAAATATAGAGGTTATTTATAAAAATAGGGTACTGTCCTTTACACTAAAACATCAGCATATATTTGTTAGCAGTCCTGTGGGATGCTTTCAGTAGATCAATGAACTTTAACTCAACTAACTCTGTTTTAAGTAACTGTATATGTTTTCCAGAAACTGTGTTGCCTAACACAAATACAAAGCAGAATAATGACATTTATCTCCACATATTTATTTTATGCTTTTTAAATGTAAGCATGAATGTCCTGCTAAGATTTGGTGTACAATATACTTTCTGTTCCTTGCCCACGTTCCCATACTCAGCCTATCCATAATTTCAGCACAACATCAATGGACAGTTCCCCCAAACTGCTGGCCTCTCCTTCCTTAAGGGTTAACTTAAGTGATTCTGCATCTTCATTATCTTCAAATCCACAGTAATTATCTTGTCCTAGAAGTTCAGGGAGGCTAAATCCCATAAGGAAGAATACAAGTATTGTTCTCAATCCAGCTTTCTCTTGAGGGAACTTAAACTAGTCAATTTCAAATTTATATCTGTTCTCTTATTTTGCTTTGTGATCTTCTCTCTCTATCCGTCTCCCTGTCTTTGTCTGTAACCTGTCTTTCTTTTACTTTCCGCCCTTCATTCTATCCCTCCTTTCTTTGTTCACATTCTGCATAGGTTTTATTACCAAAAGCAAAGAAGGACCTAAACACTAATGTCACACACCTATAATCTTAGCTACTCAGAAGGATGATATGTGGAGGACAGCAATTAGATACCAGTAAAGAGAGGGAAAGTATCCATAATACTCTGACACCAATCAACCAGTAAATGATTTCTGGATAGCATGACCAAAGTGGTATATCACCAGCAGAGTGAGTAAGCTGAGGAAGAACACAAAACCCTGAATTCAAGCCTTTGTATGAGATAACTAAGGAACTATTTGGATAAAGATTCATTTGGAATATTGCCTTCAATGCACTTGTTACATATTCTTGTAGAACTATTTATTTATCCTTCAGGGACATGACAAATGCTAAATAATTTTGCATTAAAATGCCACTATCAGATATACTCAAAACACCAATATTATTCCATATCAAATATTTTGATGTCATACTATTGCAGAGATTTTAAAGAAAATATTCCTGACAAACTTTTTTTTATATAAGACAGCACTTTTCAGCCCATGAAGAAATAAGTTATAAAGCTAAATGCAAGAGTAAAATATGAATGTGTGAATGCACAAATATATTAGCAGTGAAGAAAATTAGAGACCAGTCTAACCCTCAATGGAGGCATAAGAATCCAAATTCTCATAGTTGGAAAGTTTGCTGCAATACGAGTTAGCCAATAATTCTTATAATAAAATTGTTTGTTGTCACAAAGAATAGTACTGCTTACAATATATTGGGGATTACAAATTTCAGATAGATATTTCAAAGTGTTCTTTTCTAAATAGTAACATTCAAAAGAGAGAGAAAGAGGTGCTCACTTTGGCAGCACATCTATTAAAACTGGAATAATACAGAGATTAGCATGGCCCTTGCTCAAGGATGACATGCAAATTTGTGAAGTGTTCCATATTTTTAAGTAACAAGTTTGATAAGAAATGTACTCACTGCCTTACATAGGTAACTGTAACCCCGCTGTACACACCTTGACCATAAACATTTAAAAATATAAAATAAATTCGTAAAACTAAAAAAGACAGATAATATTAATGTTATCACAAAATTGATCTGATAAATAAACTCAACCGTTCCTTGACATTGTAGGAATATTATTCTTCTGTTGTGGATGGAGAAGCATAAAGTTTGATTAATGGTCTGCTAAACTTGGCATTGATTCAAGTCATATTTCACCAATAAACCAAAAACAAATCTTTTGTAGATTGTTAAATTACCTGCCATGATTTTTCTAATATAGTAACATTCTCTCTAACAAGATTCACTCCTAATTGTGTGAGAATTCTTCTTATGCTTTTAATTAATATATTCACTCAACAGCCTTTGATGACTATATTTAGAAAAAAATATCAAATGCATTGAAGGCAAACCACTCACCAACCCTTAATTTCAGCAAAGCAAAGCTCCTCTGTTTCTAAGCTGCATAACAGCTCACTGACTCAAATCATTTAGTTATCATTAAAAGTGGGAATTGATGTGGCATATATCTGAAAGAAATCAAGGAAAAACTCCTTTGCAAAATCATATGTTTCTCTAGAATAATTCAATGAATCGTCACAATATGACAACTGTGTGATTTCTTGTAAAAAAAAAAAAGTCAAACAGCATGAAGCACAAAAATTATGGATTTCATTTCACATTGAAGCCTCTGAGACACATTCTTTCATTTACAGAATCTTGATGCCAGAATGTACACAAGCTAAATAAATTAGGGAATGGAGAATAAATAAATAAGTTTGGTTATGCTGAAAAATAAAAGCATAAAAAGCAGTGTTTAACCAACCTTTCCTCAAAGTACAGAAGGATAAGGGCAATGTAGGTACAAATTTTAAACTTTCATGTCCAAGTCAAATGTATGAGAATCTCATCAAGAGACTTTCAGGAAAGATAGCTATCTTGAGAACATCTAGAAATATGTTAACTGAAACCAAGTCAGTATCAGTAGATGAAATTTCCAGTAAAACCTTAATAAAACAGCAGATTACCTAACCTAAAGGAAACGTCTAAAAAATCCATAGAAATTGTGGTTTCTTGTTCAGTTGAAGCATGTAATATTCACTTGATTTGACTGTTCTATTCTAAGCATATTCAGCCATAGCCATGAAATTCTCTTTTGAATTCAATAGCATATTTTAAATCATTTTGTTCATTGTTCCTGATTTGTCCTTCTTTTAAAATGTGCCAGGCAGAGAGTATTTTGCACTATCAAACTCTTTGTTGATATCTGTGTAGAAAGATTATTGTTATTTCCTAAGCCTCATGCAAATGGACGAAGCTTCTCATAAAGGTCACGTGAAACTTCCTGTGAATATGAAATAAGAAATGCTTTTCTCTCCATTTTATTTAGCTATGCAGAGGCTATCTCCCCCTGATGACCTGACACAGACCCAGCCAGCACCATCCATAATGAAAATCAATACCACCAAGTCACTAAACAATTACTTTGTCTTCTTTAAAATGCACAAGTCTTCAAAAAAAAAAAAAAAACCCAACCAAAAACAGGGATTTAGAGGCTGATTAATTTGCCATTTGTCTAGCAGATTGCACTAGTTGCATTATTTAAGAAAGCCATGTCTTTATGCCCTCCAAGGCTAAAAGAAATAAAAATATTGAGAATCACCAGTCGCCATTAAAGGCATTTAGTAACACAATGTATGGCCCACTGGAGGTATTACTGGTTGGTAGTACTCAGAACTTAGCTCAAATGTACTACCACAATGGGCTGTGACTCCATCATCCATCTGTCTATCTATCTATCTAATAAGAAAAATATTACAGTTTAAAAATGTCTATCCATCTGTTAGCCATTCATGTAAATGGACAATTTATAGTCATATTTTCTATAAAAAGAAAAAATACCATTTTAAGTCTTTGCGCTTTGTTTCACCTTCCTTTCATATTACTGCATGTGTTGATTCTGTCATGAAAATATTTATCTCTTCCTCTTTATTCTCATCACAAGTGCACAATCTTTTCACATGTACTTCTGTACTCATCACTTTGTTCCCCAATAGCCATAGAAAAATTCACTAGATTTTTCATTATATCCATTTTTCTTCCTCATACTGACCACCTTTTTGAAAAATACACAGACGTGTTTCAAGTTCCAATTTATTAATTTAAATTCTCAACTCTTAGATATTTCTTTGATTAATTACATTATTTTTTTGGAGGCAAGCTGAAAAAAACTGTTTAATCAAGTTTTAAAAAATATTGAAGGTATTTTATTTAAAATGCACTTATGGACAACAATGTCATATAAAGGACATGTCTTAAAGTAAACATATAGAGATTTAAATGGAGATAGATCACCTTCCATAGTTATTCATTGACAGGTCTCCAGGAATTTAGAAATGGGAACAAGAGAAAGAAGATGACAGAAAAATTGGTTGATATTGTTACATGAGGTAAAGTAGACTTCTGGTAGAAGTTGTGGCATGTCTCTGAACATAGTCATGCAGGGGAGAGAATAGGGAGTAAACCTTTAATACTTTCTAATATATTTTGAATGTTAGTGTGCATTATAAAACATATTTGTTGATATGGAATTTAACTGTTAATCCAACTACTTTTTATTTAAGTGGATGAAAATAATTTCTCAGTGTATGTTTTCATGATGAACAAGCAAGCTAAGAATAAAATGATCATTCATCCTATTCTGAGATGACATATTGTAAATAGCTTTGCTCCTTCAATGCACTCATGACTCAAGTTATTTTAAAGAAAATTAGTAGTAGGTCTTTCAGAGATTTCGAAAAGCATTTGAATTTTAGAAACTGTTTAAGAATTTAGTTGATTGTTGATGATAGGAGAGTTTTCTCAATGTGAATGCTGTACTCTATACCTAAAGAAAATGGATCTTTCATTTTCATGGTATTTCTATGGCAATATAATCATACATCACTTGTATTACTACTAAAGCAATATTTTGTAATAAGGGACAGAAAGCAGATTTTATTAGCATTAATTGATAGATAAGCAAAACAAAGCTCAGAGTTGAAGTGATAAACTGAAAATCACATGGCTTTCAAGTTGTGAAATTACTGATGCAGAATTCATGTGCCATAACTTCAGTGCCATTCACTCTATCTTATGCAAGATCATGATGTCAAAAATATCAAGGAAACAACCAACTCACACCCATGATTTATTCTCTGTTTATTTTATTCAAGCAAAGAGTAGAAGGAGTAGATATGCAAGAAGATGAAGAAAAAAAAAAGAGTTGCTTATATATATCATCACTACCATTCTGCCAGAATTTAAAACAAGTCTCATATTTCCTTAATGTCCTCTCCACATTGCTGTACAGTTAAGAACTATTCAAAGACATACTGTCCTATGACAAAGGGGAAAGTGTGATTGTCAGTATTCAGCAAGCAGTTAGCAAGGGAACATCACACCCTTAAAGTTCACAGCTGCCTGCTGTCACCAGCTCTCACCTGGGCTACCTAAACAACAGCATCAGGGGGCTTTAGGACCTAACCTTACCTGTTCCCGACAACATTTCTAGAAATGCAAATTGAATTAAAGTTTTTGTCTATGCACTTTATAATCATGGTTTAGTAACAGTGCTTATGTAATTAAAATCACTTGTCTAAAATAAATTGCTTCCAGAAATCAAAACTCTCATAAGGATTGTTAAATAAAGGTATAGATTGATTTTCTCTAGTAGATTACATCTAATGCTATTTAATATAAAAATAAAAATGAGAACAAATACCAGCTAACTCTTTATCACTAGATCAAATATATCAATGATGTTTTACCTTACATTATCACCAAAATAAAATTTAAAACTGTAATATTTTGGGATGCTGTATGAGATTGAATGTACATGCTTTATAAAAGTGGTCCCCTATATATGTGTTCTATCAATGCATGCTTGACTTGGCTATTCGTATTTTATCTACTCCCACAGCTAAAAACACTTACTGACACTGAAATAATTTTTTGTGCAAACACCATAGTCCAATATCATAATAGTTCACTAATTATAGTATATTGCTTTAGTTCAGTTACATGTAATATACATGTACTGGTATTTTGAACAGAATTTGTTTGATTTTAAATTATAAAAAGAATACAAGGACTTAAATGTTATAATATATTTATGATTAAGTAATATATTTGTCCTTTTAGAAATTCTGGTTCACTAATTATATAAGGATATCATGTCCTATTCTTTGCTTTTAGCATGATTTAAATCCTTATAACAAAGTACACATAAATGCAAATATATAAAGCCTTAAGCCTTTTATTTTATTTTTACATTATAGTAAAAAGAATTTATAGTAATGAATTTAAAGTAACAGGTCAGCAAAAGTAGCTAAGAAAATAAAGTAGGAAAGCCAATGACCTTAATTTATAATTTATATATGTATATATACATATATATGTATACACACAAACATACATATACGTATATGTATATACGTATATGTATGTGTGTATACATATATGTATACACACATGCATATATATATATATATATATATATATTTGTCAGTCATGGGCTTGAACTCTGGGCCTGGGTGCTATTCCTGACTTCTTCAGCTCAAGGCTAGTGTTCTACCACTTGAGCCACAGAACCACTTTTGGTTTTCTGGTGCTTAATTGGAGATAGAGTTTCAAGGACTTTCCTTCCCATCCTGGCTTTGAACCATGATCCTCAGGTCTCAGCTTCCTGAGTAGCTAGGATTACAGGTATGAGCCACTGGTGCCTGGCTTACCTTATATTTTCTATAGAAGTGTATGTTATTTATTATATATTCATAGATATGAATTATATATATACACATCGATATGTAATAGTGGATATTATTTACATGTACTATCCAAGGTATGTGTAAATTTTACATTACCTCTTTTCGTGCTTCATTTTCTCCATTAAGTATGCTGAGGTTTTCAAGAGCAACAAATAAAACTAAGTAATGACTTACTGCATTAGTATTTACATGAACTTGAATATATTCATTCTTATGTTAAAGCAAATAAGTAGGTATTATTTGCTCTATAATACAGAATTGAAGACTAAAGTTAAATGGAGATTTAGTCCACCAACACTAATCACCAAAAAAAATAAAAATAAAAATAAATAATAGGATTTAATAACACATCTAGGTGACTTCAAAGTTCTTAATTTTCTTACTCTACTACATTTCTTTTGTTAATGGAGTTGAAAATCATTTGTAATATGATTGTTTGACATACCAATTCCTGATATGAAAGATATTTTTGTTTCATGATTTCTTCTTTATATTTCCTGAGAGTAAAGTACTTGAGCCACAGCGCCACTTCTGGCCGTTTTCTGTATATGTGGTGCTGGGGAATTGAACCCAGGGTTTCATGTATACGAGGAAAGAACTCTTGCCACTAGACCATATTCCCAGCCCATGACAAATATCTTTTAGCTCACACAACTTTTATTACAATGTGGTTGCATAAATAGATGCCACATTATTTTTAATGAAACATTTCTACATACCTGAATGCTCTCATTTAAATTCTTAACTACTCTACACTTAGGTTGTTTCTCCTACCAAAAGAAATTCAAATTGTCAATCTATATTCAAATTGGGCTAGCCAAATGAAAGAGATAGGAACATGGGAAATTTCCCTGGTAAGTATGTATACATTCATATAAAGAGCCTTTGTCCATGAGAAGGTACTTTTTCACTGAGTGTCAGCCATATTGATAACTAATACAGGTTTTAATATAAACATTTTACGAATTATGATTATTTCACATTTCTTAATGAATTTCAGTATCTATGGAATAAATGTTTTTACGTAGAGCAATGTTCTTGAAACCATATTTCTTAGATATTTAGAGTTCTGATGGATGTCTGAGGGGATTTTTGTAGATGAAATGAATTAAGCTAGTGCATGATACTGGAGCCTAGTTTGTTTCAACCAAGGGAAGAGGCAGATGTTTCTTTGATATATTGTAAATTATTTTGTCTAATGTGTTAGAATCTGTGACCTATGAATCTCCAAAGGTTTATCAAATATTAAGTTTGAGAAGTGTTTAATGATCCCACTGTCAAGGAAACCAAAGAAACCCATGAAAGTCTTAAGAAAATATACCTGTAATAGAACAATAGTGATACTAACAAAATCAAGAAGACCTACTAGCATCACTACTTGCTTAAGGCCATATATTTGAAACATGTTCAATAAATCCTTCATACAACTGAAAAAATAGAAAATCTTACCTTCATTATCTTCATTTTCAAGATGTGACAGTAAGGGTTTTCACTCATGGTCAAATAGCTGTTAAGTGATGGGAGGGATTCAGGGCTGAATAGTACAGTTATTATATATTATTCTCCCTCTCATATTTCTCCAAAAATCAAGGATATATATATGATATATATGACACATATGATATATATGATATATAATATATAATGATATATATGATATATAATCATATATATCATATATATATATGGTGGTACCTAAAATGAAAAAAGTAAATATCAGATGAAATCCAAGATTCAGACCCACATACTCCACAGAAGCCCAACCCATTTTCTCTGTATTATTTTGCCACAACATGTACATAAGACACTGCCATCATAATGACAGGATCATTTGTTTATCTTGGTTAAATGTAAACTTCTCATAGCATTTTAATATGAAACAAAAAAGAAATACTTTTAAGCCAGGCACAAGTGGTGGCTCACACTTAATAACATAGCTAATCCACCAGCTGAGATCTAAAAATCATAGTTCCAAGCTAGCCAGTACAGGAAATTCTGAGATATTTAACTCCAATTAACTACCAAAAAGACAGAAGTGATGTAAATTAGAGTGCCTAGCCTTGAACCAAAGAGCTCAGGGAGCACCTTGGCCCTGATTTTGTTTCCCAGAATGCCACACACATGCACACATTTCTTAGAAAGACCAATAACAAAAGTGCACAGAAAAATCATTTCCAAAAATCTCAACTTCTACAAATTACCTGATGATTTAACAATTACTTTACAAGTTTCAATTCTACCTATTTTTCACTATTAGGCAACAATTTAATAATATCTGAAAACTTTTTTTTCAAGCAATTCACTGTCATTATACTCATCAAATAAAATATTCTGTTGATAGTGCCTCTTAAAAATTCAGATTACTACTTTATAAATTTATCACACACTATTTCCTCACCATTGAAAAGGGTTTACTCCTCAGTATCCACTTTTGCCATTATTGGCAGGCTTACACTGCTCTCCAATGCAGGCTAGAATTGCAATTTCTAACTCTACCCCTTATAATATGTGTTCTTGTTTTTAAACATGATTTTCTTTCTTCTGACTACCTTTTTATTATTTTGATCTATGAATCTCTGAGAGCAAGCACCATTCTTTCCATTTTGAATAAAGTTAAACCTAAGTAAGACAAATGATGAACCTAGGACAAAAGGAATGGAGAATTTGTTAATATATCTATTCCGCTTTTATGAATCCTCTTATAACCAAGCCACATCATGCATAGTACATGCTAGTAGGAACCAAGTGAAAGAAATAAGCTTAACCCAGTAAGTGACCCATGGGAAACTTCCTGGGGCCAGACAGTTTATAAACAAATAATTGCTCAAAAAAGTATTCTGGTTTTTCAGAGACCAAGTAAAAAATGATATTTAAATACTCAAAAATGGTTTCATTTGTCATTTCTATGTTTAGATTCCAGGTATTAAGAATAAACATGACTATTTTTAGAAACTTGATGGCCACTAATTAATCTTATCAGTAGCCAAAAATATTCTGTTTATTCAACAGGGTGAGAGCCAGACTGCTGCTTTTAGCACTGGGTCTCTGTGTCTTCTGCTCGATTGTTTGCATGGACAGATGCTCTAGTGCCAGGCAGATAGAAACCACTTAAATTCTTCTGAATCTTACATCACTCGAACAGCCACCTTCTCAGTGCAGAATTGCCAATCTATATTAGTAACATAATTGCCACTGAGATTAAGATCTATGTTGGGTGATAAACCTAGAAAATACTTAAAACTTTTGGAGCAAATGAAATCATGAATATATTTTCTAGGTTAAAAAGTGTTTATCTAGTCCAAAAATTATGCACAGCATAGAAACTTTAATCTTTGTAAATGGAAGTATTAGACTATCTGGAGCCTTCTTCCTAATAACTGGCAAAATATGTAAGAGGAATATTATTGGTTGCATACACACAACATTTTGGCTTCCTTAAGTAATCTAATTTTAGTTATATTATTGACAAGGTTTTTCTGACATATTCCTGTGTAAATATGCATTTGCTCCTGTTTTGATCAAAGTATAATCTACTCCCTAATATAGATAAATAATCTACTGTGAAATAGGATACCATATTTTCTAATCAGCCCATCATATTTAAGTTTGTGTTAGATAGCCAGTCTCATATTCAATGACTGTACAAAGAACTATAATCTGCACATATTTAGTTCCTTAATTTTCATACAACATTACTTCTCAGATGTATCATTCACCTTGTACATTATCTTATTTATCATCTGTTTGTTATATGTGTCTTAAGAAGGTTTGCGTCTTAGGTCATGTAGATGTATGAAGGGATTGATTCTCCCAGAGTAAGAAAATTCCTAGAAACATAAAATACCTGGCCAGCAAGCTCAATATTGAGATGCAATGCAAATGCCGTGTTTTATAGACAGTTTGAGTCTGTCCTCCAAAGGTTCACATATTGCAAGCAAAGCCAGAAGTGATGAGACTTTTAAGAAAGTATGATGTAGTAGATTGATCACTAGTAGATAAGATCACGAGTTTCACCGCCCTTGGATAGGCTTAAGGTAGCTCTCTAAAGGCTTCAGAGGTCTTATAGGTGTGGGTTACAAGAGCAACATTGACCTCTGAACCACCCTTGGCCTTCTGTTTCAAGTCATAATCCCTTCCTCTCTCCCATGATCCTTTTTTTTTGTAATACCATTCTTCACAAGGCTGATGCTAGAGGTTGAATGACTGAAACATTTGATCTTGTACTTTCCATCAAAATTATTAGCAAAGGAAAGCTTTCTGATACTATGAAGTTAGTCTGCCTTGGGAGTTTTGTTTTAATAATAAATAGTGGACTAATAATTCACATTATTACTCACCCCTTCACTGGACATTTCAGTACATTATGCTATCCCATATGTTCTAAATCATTCCAGAAAAAGTTTAAAAAAAACCCTAAAGACCACTCTTATATTTCAGATCCCAGTGAATTTTTAAAAATATAATTCTAAATTAAAATCTTGGGTACTTTGTTGGGACCTTTCCTTTCCTCAAAAACCCCAATGACAACATACCATGGAACACAGGACTCTAGACATTTACACACAGTGAGACCAAAGGAGTATATTCAAAGGAGAGGGACACAAACTCTCAATGTCTATGTGCATCTGGTCATATAAACTAATATTTATGAAAATGAATTCCAGGAAATGGAAACAAGAGGTTACTCTTTATTGCTCTTCTTATCTTTTTTCTTTTACTCTTGTTTGTTCATTTGTCTGTCTTTAGGAAAGTAAGGCAAGCACAGAAATGGAGGGAAAATAAGTGTAACCCCTCTGAACATCACCTTGATAACAACAATGAAAAAATAAACAATGAAGACTCTTGCCCATACTCTCCTTTCATTCCTTTTAGGTCTTGATTGACATGGAGCTAACATCTATGCCTTCCGCTAGATGCAACTCAGAAGGTACTCTTGTGTGATAGTTTAATTTGAATATGAGCAAGCATTTAGAGACAATTTTTCTCTTCAGAGAAAATAAGGTTCATAGTGTTGCATATTATAAAACATCACTGACAATCAGATAAATTCAGAATGCAAGACATTCTATGACATCTTGATTTCTTTAAGAGACAATGTAATTGAAAAATAGTATTATAAATGACACACAATTTCATATGGAAAGAGACCTAGAAGACGTTTATAGAGATATTATGCTGGGAACTTCTATTACCTAAATGTGGTTTCTAAAATATATACACTGAAAACTTAAAATCCAGGGCAACAGTATTTGAAGATGGTGCCTTTTGGAAGGTGTTATGTGATCGGGCTCCACTCCTAAAAATGGTTGAGGCTTTTAAAGGAAGGCCCTTCAGGTGTGGATTTACTTTTGTCTGTTTTGTGATGGTACAGCACCTGTGCTCTTATTAATGTTTCCATCTTATTTGCATGTGTGTATGTAGCAAGAAGGCATTTATCATAAACTAGATACTGACATCTTTTCCTTGGTCTTCCTATCACTTAAAAGTGTCATAAATACATTTCTGTTCTTTATATTATACAATATCAAATATTTTGTTATAGCAGCCAAATAGATTGTAGCAGAAACTGTATGTACTTTATGCTAAAATATATTTTAAAACCTTTTAAAACTAAAATTTCTTAATTAAATTATAAAGATGTGATCCTTGGTTGGATTCCGTTTGGGAAACTAAAATAACTGAGAAACAAATATTGAAAAGGTATTGGAGTATATCATACAATTATTCTTTTTTTTCAGTTGAGGTTATATATCCTATATAATTAACAAGAGAAAGTACTTTTTCTTAGAGAAATCATGGTGGAGTAATTAGGGATATCCTCCTCCTCCTCCCCCTCCTCCCCCTCCTCCCCCTCCTCCCCCTCCTCCCCCTTCTCCCCCTCCTCCTCCTCCTCCTCCTCACCTGAGCACTGTCCATGGCTTCTTTTTTAAGGCTGGCACTCTGCCACTTGAACCACAGAACCACTTCTGGCCGTTTCCTATATATGTGGTGCTGAGGAATTAAACCCAGGGCTTCATGTATACACTACAAGCTCTCTTGCCACTAGGCCATATTCCCAGCCGCCAATTCTTATTTTCTTTAAGAAGATATACAAAGGAATTTCCATTCACTAAAGCAGTTCATGAATACTGTATGTACATCTTGATCAATGCCTTCCTTCTTCAACATTCTCACTTCTTACCCCTCCCAATCCATCCCTGCCCTTACTTATCTTAAATTTAGGTTGTCTAATTAATTTTTTGCCTTATTAGCAGTTTATTTGTAATGCATCTTGATCCAAATCATTGCTAAACATCTTCATTGCCCTTTGGGCCTAGCCCTTCCTTCCTTTCTTTCTTTCTCTTCTTTCTTTCTTCCTTCCTTCCTCCCTTCCTTCCTCCCTTCCTTCCTTTCTTCCTTCCTTCCTTCCTTCCTTCCTTCCTTCCTTCCTTCCTTCCTTTCCTTCCTTCCTTCCTCCCTTCCTTCCTTCCTACCCTTGTTTCTTTCTTTCTTTCTTTCTTTCTTTCTTTTTTCTTTTTCTTTCTTTCATTCTTTCTTTCTTTCTTTCTTTCTTTTTCTCTTTCATTCTTTCTTTCTCTCTTTCTCTTTCTCTTTCTCTCTTTCTTTCTCTCTCTCTCTTTCTTTCTTTCTTTCTTTCTTTCTTTCTTTCTTTCTTTCTTTCTTTCTTTCTTTCTTTCTTTCTTTCTTTCTTTCTTTCTTTTTCTTTGTGGTTGTGGGGCTTGGACTCTGGGTGTGGGCACTCTCCCTGAGCTCTTAAGCTCAAGGCTAGTGCTCTACCACTTGAGCCACAGTGCCACTTCCTGTTTTCAGGTGGTTTCTTGGAGAAGAGTCTCATAGACTTTTCTGCCCAGGTTGGCTTTGAACCATGATCCTCAGATCTCAACCTCCTGAGTAGCTAGGATTTCAGGTGTGAGCCACCAGCATCCAGCTACCCCTTCTGTTATATTGCTCAATTCTGTGAAATATATAATGGATTCTTGCCTGCATTTTTCTCCCTTCTACCCTCTTTCTTCCACCCGTCTCACTTTGACCCCAACCTAGCCTTTTGTTATTTTTTTTCAAATTTTTATTATCAAACTGATGTACAGAGAGGACACTTTCATACATTAGGCATTGGATACATTTCTTGTACTGTTTGTTACCTCGTCCCTCATATCCCCCTCCCTCCTCCCCCTTTCCCCTTCCCCCCATGAGTTATTCAGTTCACTTACACCAAACAGTTTTGCAAGTATTGCTTTTGTAGTTGTTTGTCTTTTTTTACCCTGTGTCTCTCAATTTTGGTATTCCCTTTCAATTTCCTACTTCTTTTTTTTAAGTTTTTATTATAAAACTGATGTACATAGAGGTTACAGTTTTATACGTTAGGCATTGGATACATTTCTTGTACTCTTTGTTACCTTGTCCCTCAAACCCCCCTCCCTCCCCCCCTTACCCTTCCCCCCCCCCCCGGAGGTGTTCAGTTCACTTACACCAAACATTTTTGCAAGTATTGCTTTTGTAGTTGTTTCTCTTTTTTTACCCTGTGTCTCTCAAATTTGGTATTCCCTTTGAATTTCCTACTTTAAATACCCATAAACACTGTTTCCAATATACTCAGATAAGATTACAGCAATAGTGTAGGTACAACCACAGGAAGGTGATACAAGAACATCATCAATAATAGAAGCTACAGATAAACATAGGATGTTGAAAGTAGTTACAACTGTGATATAACAATTGTTTCCACAACATGGATTTCATTTCTCTTAGCATCATCTTATGTGTTCATAAATGTATAGCTATTGGGCCTTGTGATGCTATGCTATGACTTGCCTAAACCTGTACTAATTATTCCCAATAAGGGAGACCATAGAGTCCATGTTTCTTTGGGTCTGGCTCACTTCACTTAGTATAATTTTTTCCAAGTCCTTCCATTTCTTTACAAATGGGGCAATGCCATTCTTTCTGATAGAGGCATAAAATTCCATTGTGTATATGTACCACATTTTCCTGATCCATTCGTCTACTGAGGGGCATCTGGGTTGGTTCCAGATTCTCGCTATGACAAATTATGCTGCGATGAACATTGTTGTGCTGGTGGCATTACTGTGATTTTGTTTGTGGTCTTTTGGATAGATACCCAAAAGTGGGGCTGCTGGGTCATAGGGGAGTTCTATATTTAGCCTTCTGAGGAATCTCCATACTGCTTGCCAGAGTGGCTGAACCAGTTTACATTCCCACCAACAATGAAGTAGGGTTCCCTTTTGGACACATCCCCTCCAACAATTGTTATTATTAGTTTTCTTGATATATGACATTCTTGCTGGGGTGAGATGGAATCTCAATGTTGTTTTGATTTGCATTTCCTTTATGGCCAGTGATGTAGAGCATTTTTTCATATGTCTCTTGGCCATTCTCATTTCCTCATCAGAGAAGTCTCTTTGTAGGTCTTTAGCCCACTTGATGAGGGGGCTATTGGTTCTTTGCGGTTTTGTTTTGGAAGAAGGTAGATTTTTTAGTTCTGCATATATTTTAGAGATGAGGCCTTTGTCTGTTGAATGTCCGGTAAAGATCTTCTCCCATTCTGTGGGTTTTCTGTTTATCTTGCGAGCTATGTCCTTTGCCGTGCAGAAGCTCTGCAGTTTGATGCAGTCCCATTTATCCAACCTTTCTTTGATTTGTAGCCTTTCTCTGTCTTTGTTAAGGAAGTTACATCCTGCGCCAAGGAGCCCAAGTGTTTCTCCTACTCCTTCCTTTAGTGTTTTCAGGGTGTCTGTTTTGATTTCAAGGTCTTTAATCCATTTGGAATTGATTTAGGTGCAGGGTGATATATAAGGATCTAATTTTAGTTTGTTGCATGTGTTGAGCCAGTTTTGGCAGCACCACTTGTTAAAGAGGCTATCTTTCTTCCATACTATTGTTTTAGCTCCTTTATCAAAGATTAAGTAGGCGTAGTTCTGTGGGTTCACTTCTGGGTCTTCAATTCTGTTCCACTGGTCTTCAGGCCTGTTCCGGTGCCAATACCAAGCTGTTTTTATTACTATAGCTTTGTAATACAGCTTGAAGTTGGGTATTGTAATTCCTCCAGCACTGTTCTTTCTGCTTAGGATTGTTTTTGCTATTCTAGGTCTTTTATTGTTCCATATGAATTTCTGGATTGCTTCCTCTATTTCATTAAAGAATGGTGTTGGGATATTAATGGGTATTGCATTGAATTTGTAGATAGCCTTTGGCAATATTGCCATTTTGATTATATTAATCCTCCCAATCCAGGAGCATGGGAGGTTTTTCCATTTTCTTAGTTCTGACTTAATTTCATTTTTCAAGCTTTTAAAGTTCTCATCAAAGAGGTCTTTCACTTCTTTGGTTAAGGTTATTCCTAGGTATTTTATGTTTTTGGGGGCTATTGCAAAAGGAGTTGCTTTCCTGATTTCAGCCTCGGTCTTCGGGTTGTTAGCATAGAGAAAGGCCATTGATTTTTGAAGGTTTATTTTATATCCTGCAACTTTGCCAAAGTTTTGGATCAGCTCTAGTAGCTTGGGGGTAGAGTCTATGGGATTCTTTAGGTATAGGATCATGTCGTCTGCAAAGAGAGAAAGTTTAACTTCATCTTCCTAACTGTCAACATTAATGGACTTAATTCTCCAATCAAACGACATAGGCTCATAAGTTGGATCAAAAATCAAGATCCATCTTTCTGCTGCCTCCAAGAGACACATCTATCCAGCAAAAGTAAACATCTTCTAAAAGTGAAAGGCTGGAAACAAATCTTTCAAGCAAATGGCCCCCATAAGCAGGCTGGAGTTGCAATCCTAGTATCAGACAACATTGACTTCAAATTAAAAAAGGTAAGAAGAGACAAAGAAGGTTACTACATACTAGTTAAAGGATCTCTCCAACAGGAAGATATAACCATCCTAAATATCTACACAACAAATGCAGGAGCACCCAACTTCATCAAACAAACACTACTGGCTCTAAAAACATTCATAGACACAAACACATTGATAGTTGGGACTTTAACACTCCACTATCACCTCTGGACAGATCAACACGCCAAAAACTGAACAAAGAAACCACAGAACTAAACAATTGCATAGACCAACTAGACTTGATTGACATCTACAGAATATTCCACCCTAGCAATACACGTTCTTTTCGGCAGCACATGGAACATTCTCCAAAATAGATCACATCTTAGGGCACAAAAAAAATCTGTACAAATTCAGAAGTATCAAAACCATTCCCTGCATTCTCTCAGACCACAACGGAATAAAATTAGAGCTCAACTCAATCAGCCACCACAGAAAATCCCACAATTCATGGAGACTAAAGAACACACTGCTGAACCATCAGTGGGTCATTGAAGAAATTAAAACGGAAATTCAAATGTTTATGGACTTCAACCAAGTTGAGGACACAAAGTACCAGCTCCTTTGGGACACAGCAAAGGCAGTACTCAGAGGAAAATTTATATCTCTGAGTACATACATCAACAAACTGGAGAAACAGCAACTCAGTAATTTAAGGAAGCACCTTAATTTTCTGGAGAGAGAACAGCAAATCAATTTCCTACTTCTAATACCAGTATACACGGTTTCCAATATACTCAAATAAGATTACAGAGACAGTGTAGGTACAACCACAGGAAGGTGATATAAGAACATCATCAATAACAGAAGCTACAGATACACATGGGATGTTGAAAATAGTCAAAACTGTGATATAACAATCGTTTCCATCACATGGAGTTCATTTCACTTAGCATCATCTTATGTGTTCATAATGGTATAGCTATTGGGCTCTTGTGATCCTCTGCTGTGACTTGCCTAAACCTGTAGTAATTATTCCCAACAAGGAGACCGTAGAGTCCATGTTTCTTTGGGTCTGGCTCACAACCTAGCCTTTTGAAAGTTCCTTTATTTGTGGTAGTTAGAATGTGCCTATAAATCTACAAACAAACACACTGTGGGGGTGGGTATGAAGGGGGTTACAAATTAACTAACTGAAGTGTAATAGATTCTGGAGCACACAAACAGTGTAATTCTTTAAAAAACATTCAAAGTCCAACAAAATAAGTACCACAAAACTGGTACTTTTTAAATGTACTTTAAATTCCAACTTTGTTTCAGTGAGTTTAGTAGGCAAACTATAACTCTATTTCTTAATCTGTGTGTGTGTGTATACAGTGTGAAAGTAAATATCAAATATAAATGTCTAATAATTGGGCTGGGAATATGGCCTAGTGGCAAGAGTGCTTGCCTCATATACATGAAGCCCTGGGTTCGATTCCCCAGCACCACATATAGAAAATGGCCAGAAGTGGCGCTGTGGCTCAAGGGGCAGAGTGCTAGCCTTGAGCAAAAAGAAGCCAGGGACAGTGCTCAGGCCCTGAGTCCAAGCCCAGGACTGGCAAAAAAAAAAAAAAAAAAAAAAAAAGCCTAATAATTGTTACACATAGTTGAGTTTATAGGACTCCTAGCTGTAGAACTAAATATAGAAGAGTAAATTTAAGAGAAAAGTAATTTATAGTATTAAATTAAGAAAAGTGCTAACCATTATAAATGGCTAACCATTAAAATTTTCATAAACTTTCATACCAAAGTAAGAAGAAGAACTTACACTTTCTATTTTCCTATGTGTTCAATAGTTGCTCATTTTGACTGAGTACTGTGCCCTTTGGGATATGCTGATAAATTTAAAGGGATAATCATTTTGTTGCTGTGTATTTGGGATCTGAAGTTGATAAACTACTTATTTATGTTTTTATTGTCGTTCTGTCTTTATACCTACCATCATTTGTAAAAGATAATTTGAGAGCCATGAAAGTGTTGGCATATCTTTATAAATAAAGGGCATATAATGGAGGCCATTCTCTTGTTTTTTAAATATATTTATTTCTGGCTCATTTATCTGGTTAGTTATCAAGATAAAATCATAAGTGCTGAAATCTGGAGACAATGGGAATTTCTGCCTCAATATAAGCAAGTGTTGTTCTCTTAACATACTGATTTGTTTTAGTAGCAACTCTAGGCTCTTACAAGGGTTTGCAGTGCCATTTTCTTTGAGCAGTGTTTTATAAAATAACAGTCCTAGGTTACCTTCATTAACTGTGGAGCAATCTTTTTGAATTTATAAGTTCTTCTATAATGTAGAACTCCAACTGTTAGCTGTGTCAAAATTTGCTACAATTTTTCCACCTAGATCTATACTGAGTTTATATTCTTTGTTTCCTTTCTTTTGTGTTCCTTGGCTCTGAATACTGCAGGCTTTGAGTCATTTGTAATTTTTACCAATTAAAACAATGTGCTTCACCAAATTAAAAGGGCTGCTGCCCCTTTAAGTATATTTAATAATTCATGCACAAAATAGGACTTTCCTTTCCCTGCTGGAATGAACAAAATTTCCTTGGAGATTGCTTTAGTGTTACATCTAGATAATGTTTTAGAATTGCAAGCTAAACCATGCTAGAATAACTGCATTAGAATTACTATGATACATCATTCTAATGTACAGGCCTACACTGCTCTTAAGGAAAGCCAAGAAAACCAGTGGGTCTTGGAATTACAAATGTTTGACGATGGCCCTGAAGATTTCCAGACTTCTCCCTGCTATAGGAAGGAGGAGAATTTATACATTCAAAAACCATACAAATACAGGTCATTCTGAAGTGTGAATGCAAATAATTTCACAACTGAACAGAAATAGGTATTACTACAAGGCTTTGTCAATGAAGAAGCAACAAATTCTAAACTTCACTATGATAAAATAAGTCATATTTTCCTAGATACAACTGACATCCACTCAGTTGAATTTGAAATTTGGATCAAGTTGGCTTTGGGTTAAATAATTCAGCTTCTTTTGCAAAATGCATGGCAGGGAGAAAGAAACTAGAATTTGAGGTTAACAACATAAGTTTCCTTTTGTGATCCATCATTTTCATTCATTGTATTTGGGGGTTACATGTGTATTATTAATTGAATAAATTGACAAATGTAAATTGTATTCTTGTAAAATAGGATTAAAGGAAATAGTTGTAATTCTCATGAAAGTGAGTTTTAATGTAAATACTTAAATGATAAAAATGTGTTTTACTACTTCTTTGCTCATTTGAAAGAACTCACTCAGCATCTTTTTTAAAAATTTTTTATTATAAAACTGATGTACAGAGAGGTTACACTTTCATACGTTAGGCAATGGATACATTTCTTGTACTGTTTGTTACCTTGTCCCTCATACCCCTCTCCCCCCTCCCCCTTTCCCCCCCCCTGAGGTGTTCAGTTCGCTTACACCATACAGTTTTGCAAGTATTGCTTTTGTTGTTGTTTCTCTTAATTTACCCTTTGTCTCTCAATTTTGCTATTCCCTCTCAATTTCCTAATTCTAATACCAGTATACAAGGTTTCCAATATACTCAGATAAGATTACAGAGATAGTGTAGATACAATCCAAGAAGGTGATACAAGAACTTCATCAACAGTATAAACTACAGATACACATGGGATGTTGAAAGTAGTTACAACTGTGATATAACAATCATTTCCATAAAATGGAGTTCATTTCACTTAGCATCATCTTATGTGATCATAAGGGTATAGCTATTGGGCTCTTGTGATCCTCTGCTGTGGCTTGCCTAATCCTGTGCTAATTATTCCCAATAAGGGAGACCATAGAGTCCATGTTTCTTTGGGTCTGGCTCACTTCACTTAGTATATTTTTTTCCAAGTCCTTCCATTTCCTTACAAATGTGGCAATGTCATTCTTTCCGATAGAGGCATAAAATTCCATTGTGTATATGTACCACATTTTCCTGATCCATTCGTCTACGGAGGGGCATCTGGGTTGGTTTTAGATTCTCGCTATGACAAATTGTGCTGCAATGAACATTGTTGTGCTGGTGGCTTTACTGTGATTTTGTTTGTGGTTTTTTGGAAAAATACCCAAAAGTGGGGTTGCTGGGTCATAGGGGAGTTCTATATTTAGCCTTCCTCACTCAGCATCTTGAAGATAAATACTAAATTTCATTTTCCCAAATAAAGAATAATTGTTGATATATTTATCATTAAAAACCCTTCAACAACTTCTGATTGGCTTTAAATGAGTTCATATTTGGTCAGTACTGGAGCTATTTTTTCAGATCCATGTTTAGAAATTCTTTCAAGTCTCATTCCAGACTTTCTGTTTTGTATCCATTCATACTCCCAGTTATATCCTTAATCCTGTATGATTCACTATCACTCTCAAGTCCTTCTATTTGCCATCTAGATAAAACCAAATTTGAGATCCCTTTCCTTATAACCCCAATTCAAGTCTGATTTCCTTGTGTGGTTAGTAGGGTACCTATTAGACCTTGTTTTCTTTCACATGCAATTTTATAAGGGCCTATTCATTTACCACTAGAAACTCCATTAATGATCAATGAAGGTGCCAGGTGTCCATGGCTCATGCCTATAATTCTAGCCATTCAGGAGGCTGAAATCTGAAGATCCTGATTCAAAACCCGTATAGGCATGAACATCCTTGAGACTCATATCTCCAAGTAACCAGGAAAAAGCTGAAACTGGAGCTGTGTCTCAAGTGTTAGAGTACAAGCCTTGAGCACAAAAGCTCAGGGACAACACCCAGGTCTGGAGTTCAAGCCCCATGACCAGCATGAAAAAGAATAATAATCAATAAATGACTTGTTAATTACATTCCTAATACTCAGAAAAGTGACTATCAAATAGTATAACTACAAGATAGTTATGGAATGAATAATGAGGGGTTACACATGAATATTAATGCCAATTATGATATTTGAATACTAATAAAATTGTTTTTCACTAATTAGAAAGCACATTTACTGAACCTCCCAAATTCTTAGTGAGTTTTATTCAGATAGAATTCTCTTTATTCTTCACTCTTGGATGAAAACTCTGGCAGTCTTTGTGTTGCTAATCACTGTTAAGTGAGGGTAATCTTATAGTCAGTCAGTCACCAATTACTTCTTTACTTCAGTTTTAAAGGTCCAGTCTATTTAAGTAATCTAACCTTGCATGGCTAGACTTGTGGTTATATAAGGAGCTTCCTTCGGGAATCCTTCAAAATTCTTGCTTAAACTTTGTTCAATTGCTCTAAACATTAGATCTTGTATTTTTATTTAACAGTGTCATCAACATAAACTAATCAATTCATTTTTAAATATTAAAGCCATCTATAAACCCTTGATACATAGCTGCTTTATAGTTTGGGTTAGCCTAACCTCCTACACCTAAGATAGTGGAGCGACTCTGCTATGTCAGGCCCTGCTGTAAACCATGTCCTTTCCCAAAATATGGTGACCTGTGCCCTTCCCAAAATTAATTTACTCAGCCCTTTTCTTATCAGATGACATAAGCAGCTGCAATCATAAAGCTTAGCCATGCCACAACAAAATCCCCCACTCTCACATACCTCACCAAGTCCACTTTCACACAAATCAGATTGCAGAGTACCCCCAGCCCCCAGTGAAATTACTACCCCAATGCTATAGCCATATAAACTCCCATAGAAACTCAAGGATAAGAGCTGTCCCTACCCAAGAGGGTCAACATGTCTGCCTGCTGACTTTGCTCCATGTGACTTATGTCTATTTGGTCTTTGGGGCTGAGGCTTTCAGTTTGTGTTCCTTTTTTTAAAAAAACAAAATTGTGGTTATTTTCAACATGCCATGTGAAACCGTGACCTTCTTTTCTTTTCTTGTTTTTTTTTTTTTTTTTTTTTTTTTTTTTTTTTCACGTATTCCCTTCCCATGGATTTACCCTTGGTGTCTTGGTAACTGAGTTTAGTACCCTGGATATTGCATATACGTGTATTGAAACTGGGGAAGGGAAAGGGAATACCAAAACCAAGAGACAAAGGATAAAAAGACAAACCAATGCAACAGCAATACTTCCCAAACTCTATGGTATAAACCAACTGCACAACTTGTTGGGGGGGGTGGAGGAAAATGGGGAGGGAGGAGGTAACAAGTTGAATAAAAAATGTACTTACTGCTTTACATATGAAACTGTAACCCCTCTGTACTTCACTTTGACAATTAAAAAAAAGAGAAAAAGAAAATAATTAAGATATATGCTTATAAATAAACAATTAAAATAAAGTTATCTGTCAAATTTTGATGAAAATAAATTAATCAACTCACAAATATATTTTAGGGATTAGAATTCATCTTGGGTACAAAAATTGTATTGTACTAGAAATCTATGGAAAAATAGGATTCCTGTACTTTTCACTACAATTCTTTTGACTGCCAATATTGACCATATTGTGAGCAAGTGTTTCTTGTTGTCTAGTAAAAGTCTTTCCCTTTACCTAAAAAGGGAGACATAACAATTGGCCTACTTGATCTTGGTTTTAACAGGTTGGTTCACATTTGGCCATTTGACATAAGTTGTACCATCAAAGCTTAGATTGGGGATTGGAAGTGCTGATTGAATAGCTCCTTCTGTCAGTATGGGCCCTACCTTATGTATGTAACTGTAACCCCTTTGTACCCCATCTTGACAATAAAAATAAATTTAAGAAAAGATAGAAAAATAAAGAAAATAATAAATTATCCATCTGCTATGAAGATGGCAATTTTTGGTTCATATGAGGAAAACAGGAAATCTTGAATGAAGGAAGAACACAGTCAAGAGAAAGAGGGAGAGAAGGCTAGACTGAGTCCTGTGTGGTGGGCTAGAATGTGACTCTATGACCGGGTTGCATTTTTCTTACATAGGAATAAGGAATGATTTTCTGTTCTTATAAATAATGTTCTATTTTTGCTTGAACTTACTATACAAAATCAAATTTGAAGAGAACAAAGATTTTTACAAAAAGCTTCTTAAGTTAAACATACACTCATTTTTGGAAGGAAGCCTTAAAGGTTACCTAGTAAACTGATGGTTAGCATGTTTTAGTCCTAAGTCCCAAACTTTCACTCTGAGTGTTTTACAATACATCACAAACCCAGAAGGTAAAAGATAAATCCTACTTGTTGAATCAAGTAGAACAGTAGGATATGCCTCCTGAGGAGCTACAGATTTGGGGTAGGTGCATTTTTGTTTGACATTTCAAGCTGACAAATATTAGATGAAATATGCATTTCCTAACTCCCAGGCACATAGCTTCTATAGAATATGTTCCAAGACAAACACTTTATCATTAAGCTTTTCTTAAAAAGAAGTCCTCTGTGAACAAAAAACATCACTTTCACATATAACTCATAATAGTTTCCCAATTTTCACACATGTCTAATATTGACTGTTCTTCTTTTAATTCTTCCCATATTCATATGCAACATATTGTTTGTATCCTTGAGGGACACTATATTGTACATTCACCACTCGTTCAATACCTTTCTTCTCATCATTTTTATTTGTGGTTTTGTTGTCGAAGGTATCTGTTGAGTATTCAATTTTCATCACTCAAACATGCATGCTATGCATGTATAATCAGTGTCTGCAGACTAACATCTTTGATTTACAAACATCTTTAGTAGGCCTCAAGGTAATCACCGAGTGAGAGAGATTGTCCCTACCCCCTATACTCTGCCCTTTCATTCCTCATTACTTAATGGAGAAAACAGATTGATCTGTTGTCTGACAATTTGTCATCCTCCACAGCCTGCTTGTGTCAATCAGAGCTAGGGGACAGACATTCATCAGAACAACCTGAACCTTGTCATTAAAAGTGGACGTGCATTTCCTGCAAAGTTGATCTAAAATCGGTACACCCATGAAAAGGGCAGTAAACAGGACACCTCTGAAGGCCACTTGAAGGTAACTATTAACTACTGAGGGATGGCAAACCCATATTGTTCAAAGACATAATTGTTCCTTTTTTAAGTTGAAAAGATAGGAGAGATAAAGGAAGGAAAGGACAGGTGATATTTGAGAACTGTGAACACAATAACACTAAATTCTCAGGGTTCACATGTGTATCTTTAGAGATGAATGAATTCCACTTCTAAATTTCAAAACAACTATGAGAATATTCTAAAAATAGGTTGCCTCTTATAAGTTGCAATTGCTAAAGCAAATTTGTAACACTTTAATAATGACAAAGACCAGGCAAAACTTCTGAGAAAACTTTAGGTTAAAGGTGAATAAAGACATTAATAATTACATTAGTAGAATTGATAGCAATTAACATTGAAAATTATCTAAAATTGTGAATATATGTTTATATCTATGCTGTTCTCAGGTCTCAGAACAGAGTTCAGTAACAATCAAATTTTATTGCTGTTGCAATTACTTGGAAATTCCAATATTGCTATAGAAATAATTGTTTCTCTTAAACTCTTGTTGGGAAAATGATTATTAAATTGATTAACCATTTTCATTGTATGGTGGGTTTTCTAATAGTGAAATATTGTTTTCTGCTTTTCTTATTTGGTTCATAATAAAAAGTCAATGATAAGATAAATGGATAAGATACTGCCCTATCACCAAACTGGTGATTACTTGCTTAAATTGTGTTTCATCTAGATGCCTCTTAATTATATAATTTCAGGATTATTATAGAAACAGCAAATGCAATTAAATCACAAATTGAAGTTTTATATTATTAGTTATATAAAATTAAACTTTAACTTAATTCTTTAAAATGGAAATCATTTATCTTTTGTAATTCATTCATTCACTCAGTCAGGCATTTATCCATCAATTTAATGAAGATTTACATCACTCTTCTTGTTCTAGTGAACTCTATTAGAATCTGACATTACCACATTGAATGACCATGGAAAGACCTGCTTTAATGAAATCCTAAACCTAGAATTTGAAACAAAATATAAACAAGTTGTCACAGAAGGACTTCTATGCTATATGAAGTATGATGTGAATGATGAGAAAAGAAATGAGGAGTAAAAAATAATTGTAATCACCTTAGAACACAAATTAGGTCAATATTCTTTGAGATTTAATTTAAACACAGGAACAAAGAATCAGAAAAGTGTAAAATATTAGAAACCCAAAAGAGCTTTCAATGGAGAGGAAACATTATGTACAAAGATCCTGATGCTTGGTTAGCAAGAAGTGAGCATGAGCAGGAGGTTCCCAAGAAGATGCTGAGGAAGCACAAAGTTGAAGGTTTAGATTTTCATTTGCCAGTGATGGAAGTCAGTCCTGTACATTAGAGAAGCATCTATCGTCAGAGGAAATCTCACTCTTTCTGCCATACTTTTACACATGCAGCCATTTCTAGTGATACAAAACTAGCATCACCTTTTACCTGTTTTAAAAGCCAACAAAATTATGCATTCGGGGCTGGGGATATGGCCTAGTGGCAAGAGCGCTTGCCTCTTATACTTGAAGCCCTGGGTTCGATTCCCCAGCACCACATATACAGAAAATGGTCAGAAGTGGCGCTGTGACTCAAGTGGCAGAGTGCTAGCCTTGAGCAAAAAAAAGAAGCCAGGGACAGTGCTCAGGCCCTGAGTCCAAGGCCCAGGACTGGCAAAAAAAAAAAAAAAAAAAAAAAAGCATTCATACAATAGCCATTACCTAACTTAACAAGAGTCATAAAATGCATAGGAAATGATGGCAAGTATTCTATCACAATATTAGCTGTGGTGATGGCAATTCATGAAAATTAAAAATTTCAACTGATTTTAAGTAAAAAGATATACATGCACCAATCTTAAGATTATTTGAATTTAATATATCTATAATCATTAATTAAAATGCAAAGCAGATGATAGCATCTGGCATTATTTAGGAGACATAGCCAAAGTGCGTACCAAGGGAGTATATATTCTTAAAGATTTGAATTCTTTAATCAGAAAAGAGATACCCATATAAATGGTATTTAGTCAGATCTTGAGCAAACAAATTATATTGTATTTATTGTAAGGAAAACATTATGCATGTGTGTAACTATTCTAAAATATAATGAAATCTGAGGAGATGATTAAGAGATGTTTATTAATCATGAGAAATAGGAAAGGAAGAATTAGTACAACGTCCAATTGCTGCTGTTTTAATCCAGACTTAATCTAAAGAAAATAAACATCAACAAATAAGGAAGAATCCCAGTGGAGCAACTTGAAAAAATACACTTAGTCCATGTTTCTTTGGGTCTGGCTCACTTCACTTAGTATAACTTTTTCCAAGTCCTTCCATTTCCTTACAAATAGAGCAATGTCATTCTTTCTGATAGAGGCATAAAATTCCACTGTGTATATGTACCACATTTTCCTGATCCACTCATCTACTGAGGGGCATCTGGGTTGGTTCCAGATTCTAGGTATGACAAATTGTGCTGCGATGAACATTGTTGTGCTGGTGGCATTACTGTGATTTTGTTTGTGGTCTTTTGGATAGATACCCAAAAGTGCGGCTGCTGGGTCATAGGGAGTTCTATATTTAGCCTTCTGAGGAATCTCCATACTGCTTGCCAGAGTGGCTCAACCAGTTTACATTCCCACCAACAATGAAGTAGGGTTCCCTTTTGGCCACATCCCCTCCAACAGTTGTTATTGTTAGTTTTCTTGATATAGGACATTCTTACTGGGGTGAGATGGAATCTCAAAGTTGTTTTGATTTGCGTTTCTTTTATGGCCAGTGATGTAGAGCACTTTTTCATGTCCCTTGGCCATTCTCATTTCCTCATCAGAGAAGTCTCTTTGTAAGGGGGCTATTGGTTCTTTGCGTTTTGTTTTGGATGAAGATAATTTTTTTAGTTCTGCATATATTTTAGATATGAGGCCTTTGTCTGTTGAATGGCAAGTAAAGATCTTCTCTCAATCTGTGGGCTTTCTGTTTATCTTGCAAGCTATGTCCTTTGCTCTGCAGAAGCTCTGTAGTGCTAAGTGAAGTGAGCCAGACCCAAAGAAACATGGACTACCTGGTCTCCCTTATAGGGAATAATTAGCACAGGTTTAGGCAAGTCACAGCAGAGGATCACAGGAGCACAATAGCAATACCCTTATGAACACATAAGATAATGCTAAGTGAAATGAACTCCATGTTATGGAAATGATTGTTGTATCACAGTTGTAACTACTTTCAAGGTGCCATATGTAACTGTAGCCTCTATTATTGATGATAGTCCTGTATCACCTTCCTGTGCTTGTACCTACACTATCTCTGTATCTTATCTTAGTATATTGGAAACCGGGTATACTGGTATTAGAACCAGGAAATCAGAAGGGAATACAAAAATTGAGAGACACGGGGTAAAAAAAGACAAACAACTACAAAAGCAATACTTACAAACTGTTTGGTGAAAATGAACTGAACAACTGAATAACTCATGGGGGGCGGAAGGGAAAGAGAGAGGGGGAGGGGGGAATAAGGGATGAGGTAACAAACAGTACAAGAAATGTATACAATGCCTAATGTATGAAACTGTAACCTCTCTGTAATTCAGTTTGATAATAAAAAATATATTAAAAAATATACACTTAGTTTCCTCCATGCATGGTAACAATATAACTTCAGTGTAGTTATCCCCTCAGCTTCACTAATCCCTGCCACTTAAAGATTCTATATTCTGATTTAATAGGTGCAATATAGACTGAAATGTCTCCTGAAAGATATTGAGTTCTGAATTTGTGCAGGGCATTGGTGGCTCGTGTTTGTAATCGTAGCTACTCACAAGGCTAAAATCTGAGACTTGCAATTAGAAGATAGCCAGATATGAAAGTCTGCATGAATCTTATCATCATTTAAGCGTCATAACAGCCAAAGTGGAGATGCAGCTCAAGTGGTAGAACACTAGCCTTAAGACAGTACCAAGGCCCAGAGTTCGAGCCACAAGACAGGCACCAAAACTAGAGTTACTCACTTCAATTTGATTCTTGGTGGATTATCCTACAAAATCTAGCTACTTGGACAGCTGAGAATGGAGGGTTGGAGGCCAACCCAGGCAAATAAGTTTATGAGACCATTCTTCAAAATAACTGGTTTGGTGTGTGTGCACCTGTCATTGAAGCTTCTAGGAGGCTAAAATTGAGAGTATCATGATTCCAGGCCAGCGCAGCTGGAAAAGTCCATATAAGTTTGTCTCAAGAGAAGCTGGCAAGGTGGTAGTGGTTTGTCATACTATCTACTGTGAGCCTAAATGAATTAGGTGAATCATGGTGCAGGTGCACACCTGTGCAAGACACAAGAACTTATCTTAAATAACAAGCACAAAAATGGGGCTGGATATATAACCCAGAGATAGAGTGCCAGCCTAGCTATTGAGACATCCTGGTACAAATCACAGTATCATGAAAATAAGTAAAAATGCTCCTATTTATAATTGACACTCAGGTGATGTCCTGTAAAAGAGGAAACCCAGCCTCACAGTATTTGTTCAGAAAGGCAAAAGCACAACATTCAGAGCAGTCACTTCTATGACTCAGTTTCATCCAGGATAAATATTTAAATTCTCACCAAGTTAAAGAGAGATTTTTAAGGTCTTCCAACCTTTCGATTCCTTTCTTCTTCTCTAAATTATTTTCTATCAGTTTTCCTCTTGTACTCTGTGAAACATACACTAGACTTCCTTTTCTGATTTCTATTTCTGAAATAAAGCCTATGTGCTGTTTCCAGCTCCAGGTCTCAGTATAGGCCTTCCCTTGCCTGATGTTCTCTTCCTGAAATCTCAGAGTTGTCTCCATATCACAGATTCCTTCCACTATCATCCTATGCCCAGTTCCCAATTACATAGTTTTATTTGTTTCCTATGATTTCAGAATTTAAGTTAATTTATTTTTGCCCCAACATACATTAAAACATTAAATCTTTAAGCTAGAATTGTGATTTGGGACACACTCTTATGTATCACAGTGAGCTTGATGTTGACTTTATACGGATTTACATCACAGAGTCCACAAGCTCTGAGATATGTTTTCCCCTCTCCTCACATGCATTGGTCTCCATGGCATGTCTGGCAGTTTCCAAACATGTTAGCACTACCTAGCACTACCATGTTAGCACTTGCTTAGCTACCATGTTAGCACTGCCTAGATCCTTGACTTCTGTAGGCAAATTTTAGAGTTTTCCTATGCCCTCAAGATATTCAATATTTTAACATTACTATTATTGTCACTTCCTGAGAGCTATTTTGATTATGCTTATAAACTCTAACAAGGGAACTCATTTTTATATACAGACTCTAACATGATGCTTAACAATGTTTCCTGAGTAGATGAATATACTTACATTTTAAAATGACAAATGGTTGGCTATTATTCTGATATGCTTTATCCATTCTCATCAGAAAATAAGCGCTTCAAGATAAATGAACTTGAATAAATTATCACTATCCCTCATTAGCAAATCAATCAAAAGAAATTCAAGTTCTCAAACCCAAAGAAACAAAATGTGCAGTATGCAAAATAGTGCATAAGTAACAGCAAAATGCTGAATATCTTCCACTGTGAAAATAGCATTTGTGAGCATTTAACAAACACAAATAAAACAGTAAAATCAGAGAGAAAAGTTATAATTCAAAAGAATTCTTGTTAAAAGAAAGACATGACTACCATTATATTAAGCATATATGGTCCAAAATACTTTAAAACAATATGGATAATATTTTGAAATAAGCATAATTTAGAAGCTGATATAAAAGTTAGGATTATTATAATCAAAGTGATTTGTAGCAGCAGTAGTATATTTCACAATTTGTTCTCTTAAAAGCCTTCCTAACAATAAGTAATACTATCACAGGGAAAAGACAAAATTAAACACCACTTATAAAAAGTGCATTTCTAAGGCTTAACATAAACTTTTCAAAAGTAAAAACTGAAGACAGGCGTTGGTGACTCATGTCTGTAATTCTAGCTACTCAGGGAGGCTGAGATCTGAGGATTGTGGTTCGAAGCCAGCCCAGGCAGGAAAGTTTATGAGACATTTATATCCAACAAACTACTCAGAAGAGGCCAGAATTGGCACTGTATCTCAATGATAGGTAACTAGCCTTGGGCACAAAGAGACTTGGGAACAGCATCCAGCCCTAAGTTGAAGCTCCAACAACAAGCAAATAAAAAGTAAAAAATGGCCAGGTGCTGGTGGTTCATACTTGTAATCCTAGCTACTCAGGAGGATGAGATATGAGGATCATAGTTCAAAGCCGCCTGGACAGGAAAGACCATGACTCTTAACTCCAATTAATCACCAAAAAGCTGAAAATGGATCTGTGGTTCAAATGGTAGACCACTAGCCTTGCACAAAAAGCTCAAGGATAGCACCAAGGCCCTGAGTTAAAGTTCTAGGACCAGAGGATGGGGGGGAGTAAAAAATAAAGAATGATGAGCAGGATGATAAGATGCATTATACTTATAAACTGCTTTGTTGAATGTTAAGCCATTGATACAAATGCTTAAAGATTATAAAAACATAAGTTTATTGTTCCCATTATAACGAAAATCAAAATAATGAACATATAGGTTTGTCTGTGTATATGCATTTATGTATATATGTGTGTGTATTTATGTATAGGTATTTACATATGCATATACATCAAACACATGCTTATACATGTATCCATATGTATATACATGTATGCATATGTATATATAAATGTATATACACATACACACAGCCATATAGATATAGATATAGGTACAAACACAAACACACACACAATTCATATGTGTCTTTGGCTGTCTGAAGAAGTCACTTTTTCTTTACCTATCTAACTCAGATATAGCATATAAAATATTAGGTTAAAGGTCTGCTGTTACTTCATAATGTAACTATAAGCATGATTTATTGGAAAATAGTTTAGTTAATACCCTTGATTAAGCTTGTAATTGACAATAAATCAGTAAACTTTTGTATTTCTTGAAAAGAAGGGAAAAATTAAGAAAGTAGTTTAGAACATCACTTTGGAATGTTAAAATATTTCAAGGAAGATTAATAACATCCAGATGATATTTATTCTCTTGCTTTGCAAGAAAACACATTATTTATTCCAAAACAATTGATTGCTTTCCTGTGGAATGTCCTTGATTTCAATGGTATTGTTCAGTCTTTTGATACTAATCTGTGCGATGTTGTTAGGAAAGAATCTCCCTTCATCAGACATTCTGCAGGAAACAAAAAATTCTGCACCTGATAAATCATCCATATTTTCAAAGTGACAATTTTTACCAATGTATCTGGTCTTCTCTGAATACTTTGCATACAAAAAACCAGGGGTATGGACTGGAATAAAAAAATTTTCTTCACCAACAAGTGTGGGCTTATATCAACAGAATCAAACTTGCCTTTTCAAACTTACTTTAACAGATTGTATATGGTTTTTGGTAATGCACTGCTTGTCAATATCTCTAGGAAAATCTGCTAATTATAACAGATAAATGGACATACAGCAATTAATTTTCCATCACCAAAACAATTCACTTAAAAGTAAATTTGAGAAATTTTTGCTAGGTTTCTTCCCTTCAACAATATCAGTTATTAAAATGCTGACATTTTAAACTTTCTTCTTCCTATGCTAAGACTCACAAATAATGATTTGATAAAGAATTGTAGACTTGTACTTAGACACTCCTGTGTGGCTGTGCCATAGGCCATGTTTCTTGTATCATGTCCACAGAATATATTAATAACCTTAGTAAACTTGTTAACTTCTCTACAACTCATTTCAATTTTAGATATAAACAAAGACAATAATTCCTACCACCGAGCTATTATGACATTTAGTTTATTTTTTTACCATTTTGATTATCTGAGAATTTTAGTTTTACAAAGCTTAAGCAAATGCTTCTATATCCTGGTAAACCAATAATGCAACTTATTTTATTAAATAAACAAATGCTGGTTAAATACCATATATTGTTACACATTGTAGGTGGGTATAAGTTAAAATTTGAAAAATCTTACTCTAAAAGGGTAATGATACTAAAGAGTAAAAAAGCCAATTTAAAAAGAAAGTAAAATTTGAAGACAATTCTAACTCTGGACTATTACAGAAATAGATCAACTATTTATTCTTAGGAGTGTAAAACTGACAAAATATCTCAGTAATTCTCAGTAAGGGACTTGCTACTGGACACTGCCTAGATAGATAGATAGATAGATAGATAGATAGATAGATAGATAGATAATATTGGTCTTTCAGCAGTTATACAAAAAGGAAACTACATCTTAAGCCATTGAACATATTCAACTCTGATAAAAATTTAAAACTATGAAAGTATATAAAATTAAATCACTTGCATGACATATTTGCTAGATAAATCATATATATGCCTATAAATGTGTATGAAAGAAAATATGAAACTCTTTCAGGAATGAATACATATTTTAGACCACTGCAGAATCACCTCATGTAAAAGTTGGCTACATCAAGCCCTTTGGACTATTAGTTCTTTCCTTCAACTTGACTTCCTGTGTATCTTCCTTTCTATTCATTAATGTTATCTGAAAGTTGAGAAAGGAATGAAGATGGAAAGAAGCTTCTAAGTGGAGTAGATCATTTGGGAGGTCAGAGATACAGACTACATATGTGGTATCATATCACAAAAGGATATTCTTTAGTTTTATTTTTTTAATTTTTTGGACAGGGTCCCATACATTCTAAGAAAGTGCACTACTACTTGAGCTACTCCCTTACCCTTTTGTTTTATATTTTGTTTTGAGGTAGGCTTTATCTGACCTTTCTGAGACTGGTCATGAAATTGGGTTTCTTCTGGAAAAAGTATATTTATTTAGATTTATTAAACTTTAGGAGTCCGGGATTAGTGACCCATTAGAACTTTCACAAGTTTGTGTAGGTTATCCTGTTTGTAGACATCATTGTGTGTTTGTTCTTGTGCGTGATTTACAATCATAATATTCCATAAGTTTCAAGAGTTAGAATAGTTGCCTATAAAATTCACCATATTGCCATCTTTAGTCGTTCCTTCTTCACCTTCCCCAGTGATTCTTTTTTTATTATAAATTCTTTCCCCTTCACTGCCCAATTTTCAGACCATTTTTACCACTCCATTTTTATATTGAACAAGACTAAGACTGAATATAATTTTCTAATTAGAACTTCAAAAATTAGCATACTAAATTTAGGGATAAAAGCAGAATTTCTGCTATTTCCTCTTACAAACCCAAGTTGCTGACCTTACAAGTCACAGCTGTTCCAGTGCTTTTGGCAGTGATTGATAATAAAGTGGATGAGAGTAATTAAAAAGCATATGATGTGTTTGCATCTTGCGTGACTTCTATACAGTAGATGCAATCAACGGCATGGTACATTAAATAAATCAAATAGACTCATAAATCAGCACAACATGCCAAAAGTGAGCATGGATGCTTGCTGTGTAGCAGGCCTTCATATCAGGCTCTATGCAAACTGTTACCTCTAGGGAGAAGTAGTCAAGAGAGTTAGTGAGGTTTGTTAACATGTATTGTCACATTTGACCTTATTTACAGATATGAAAAATAAAAGATAATAGAGGAGAGATTCTTATGGCCTCCCACATACGAATAATCCCCCTCCCCCTGAGCCTTTTCCATGATTCACACTCCCTATTTAGATCATGTCATGAAGGATAATGATTTTCTCCTCTTAATATTATGACTGGCATCACACACACTCAGGCTAACTCCCTTAAGAATTAGTAGCTCTAAGAATAAGCTAACATGTTGGCAGATTAAAAATTCCAAAAATGTGAGTAAAATGGAATGCATAATGTGTCATAATTTAAGCATAGTTTTTTAGCAGAAAGAAATCTATGTGGATCTAAATGAAAATAAAATAGAATAATACTTGTGTATTTTATAATACATGAGTGCTTAGGAGGAAAAAAAAATTCACTACAAGTGAAGTAAATACCCCTAGCAAAATAAAGGTCAGGCTGTGTGACAAACAAAACAATCAAAACTATATAATGGACTACAAAATGAAGGTATGAATGAATATTTTCTAATACTTGCATTCTAATACCTGTCCTGTGAAGATCTTCACTAGTTTGAAACAAAATAACTATAGAATATCTTCACAATTGATACACAATTTATAGCCCCTGCTTTTATTTCAAATTTTTAGGAAATCCTTGAAAATTCCAATTACAGAATGTTAAAATCAGTAGGAAAATATTTTGTATATTTAGTCAGTCACCCAGGATATTATGTATCTGCAATGTTGTAGAATGAAAAGATCGAAATAATTTAATGGGATTTCTTTTAGAGGAGGTTTAGGATCACAGTAAATATTAGTAGTGGTTCATACTCTCAATCCCAGCTATTTGGGAGGCAGAGGCACAAGGATTACAAGTTCAATGCCAGTCAAGGTAAACTCAGAATAACTCCATAAAAAAACTGAATACATAAACCAAGCAAAAGATCTAGGGGGGGGGGGGGTTCAAGTGGTACAATGCTTGCTGATAAAATCCACAGTAATGAAAAGTTATATAAAGGAAGTGTGTGTAATGTTATATATAAAAGAAGCTATAGAGATTTCCTGCATCAACTTTGATCCTACATATATGCACAGAAACTGACATCATCAACACCCTCCATTAAAGTGGGTACTTAGACTAATGTTGACTAATGAGTCCACACTGACGTATGATTATCACTCCTAAGTTCATACTTAATATTAAAGCTTATTTCTTGTTTTGTACATTCTTTGGATTATAAAGTTAATCTATTCCATTGTCATGACAATAAACCCTACAGATTACAATGTGTCAATGGGATATCCTCTTCTGGTCTGGTCTGTTTGGAGTTCCAAAAGCTTCTTGTATCTGGAATTCTATGGCTCTATGAGAAAGAATGACATTGCCCCATTCATAAAGAAATGGAAGGACATGGAAAAAATCATACTAAGTGAACTGAGCCAGACCCAAAGAAACATAGAGTTTATGGTTTCCTCATTGAGAATAATTAGTACACGTCTAGAATTGTCCTAAGAGAAGATCACGGTAGCTCAAAAGCTATATTCATATATTCACATAAGATGACGCTAAGTGAATTGAACTCCAAGTTCTGGAAACAAGTGGTTTATCATTCTTGTTATTTTCAACATACCATGTGAAATTATTCCCTTTTTCTTTTGTCTTTCTTTCCCGTGTTTTTACCCCTAATGTCACTGTAACTGATTTTAGTACCCTAGATATTGTTTATATGTGTATTGGAACTAGGGAAGGGAAAGGGAATGCCAAAATTGAGAGACAAAGGACTAAAAAGACAAATAAATGCAATAGCAATACTTACAAAACTATATGGTGTAAAACAACCATACAACTCATGGTGAGGGTGAGCTGGGGATGGGCGAGGTGTAGGAAAATGAGGGAGGAGGTAACAACTTGATAAGAAATGTACTCACTGCCTTACTTATGAAACTGTAACTCCTTTGTACATCACTTTAACAATAAAGAAATGAAAAAATACCTTAGGTAAGATATAAATAATCATTTTATTTAGCAGAGGAGGAAACCGGTAATTCAAATTAGGTTGCCCAATTAGTTCAGTATCAATCTGCTGGGGACTTAATGGCAGATGGGACATGGCAGAAGCACAGGCAAAAGGCATAACTCACATGTCAAGCAAAAGGTAAGAAGAGTGGGCAAGGACTCACATCTGTAATCTTAGCTACTCAGGAGGCTAACAGATAGTTAGGATTATATATGTATGTATATATTCATGATTACATATGTGTGTTATGGTAATTGGAAGCCAGTTTTTCTTTTGAAGCTAAATTGCAGAAATAACTGAGCCATGAGGACTATTTAATCTCTGGTGACAGGACCATAGTGACATAAAGTTATCCCTAAGCCTCCTTGCCTATGAATTCCACAGCTATTAAACTCACCACAGAGAGAGGCCAAACCTCCATTATACGGCATAAGAAATACATGGTAAGCCACATACAAACTATAGTAGCCAATTCCCACCACTATTACGTCATCATATCGTGTATACATGTAGAGTAGTGTCCCTGACCTAAAATCTTCCGAGAGCGGGTGACCATCCACCCCTAATGCTACTGACCAGTGATGATGATGATGATGATGGTGATGATGATGATGATGATTTTGTCAGTTGTAGGGCTTGAACACAGGGCCTGGGTGCTGTCTCTGTGCCTTTGTGTGCTCAAGGATAGTGCTTTATGAGCTACCAGTGGCAGGCTGACCACTGATTATTTTAATTTGTCAACATTTTTCTTTTTGCATCATGTTATATAATTGTAACTGCATACTTTATTCCCTTTTCAGATATGTTCATTCACTTAGAAATCTTCATTTAAATTTCTTCAGTACTATCTGTACCTTTAAAGTTCATGTCTTTTAAAACATTGTATAGCATTACATTATCTCAATGTATTACAGTTTATCTATTTACCCACTGAAAGGATATTTTGTTTCCAACATTGGACAATGATGAATGGAGCTGTTATGATATCCATTGCAAGGTTGTATTTTTGTTTTTGCTTTTGTTTCTTGGGGATTTTGTTGTTGCTTTGTTTTGTATGTGTCTGTGTGCAAAGTTTTTAATTCTTGAGGCAAGAACTTTTAATGTGAGCTAATTTTGCTGCTGTAATTCATATGGCTTTAGGAGTCACAAATATCATTGAAGGTTTTGGTATCTATCAAGGAAAACACATGCAAGTCCTTGCAAAGCAAATCGCTCACTACCATTGAAAATCTCAGAACCTTACTGCTAAGTCCTGTGATTTAGGGAGATATTTTCTTACTACCAAAGTACATTTTTTGGCAGTATGTGTTTATGTATACATATATATGTATATATATATATGTTTATGTGTGTGGATGTAAGTGTAAATATGTGTGTACACATATGTGTGTATGCACATACATATATAATATTATATATATTGAAATCATATAAGTTGAGACAATATGTTGCAATAAATTATAGTATGGATTTGATAAGTTCACTCTCAAGTATTTATTTAAAATGCATTCCAGGCAAAGCATCACTTATCATTTAGATTTAACAGTTGGAGCAGTTGGTTCACAGTTTGACTAATCACCTGTCAGCTTACTTTTCAAAAACATTTGAAGAGCTAGTAATAGAATAGAAATAATAGTTTTTTTCTAATATATTGCCCAGAAGATGGTAAAATATTATTTGAAGTCAAAATCGATTTAAAAAATTTACTAAGTTTTTTTTTTATGCTGTCACAGAATTTATAGTGGAAAAAAGTCACTTCCTAGGACTGTAAAGAATTCAAGGCAAAAGAAAAGCAAGTATATTGCAATTCTCAATTACAACCATGTGTTCAGCAAGAGACTGAGTTTGTAACAGTGGTTGTTGGACATCTTCCATATACAATGCTCACACATGAGAGAACAGGCTAACCCTGTACTTGGGTCCTGTTTTAGATGAGGGCTTGCAGCTCATTGTTGACAAAGAGTCTAGTTTCCCATTCACTTCACTAAAAATGAACACTTGATCTGAGAAGAAACAGGCAGAAAAACGGAGTAACAGAGCCTTTGGGGAAGAGAGCAATAGTTTCCAAAATTTTCAGAACATGAAATCCCATTGTAGAAGAAGGAAGAGAGGGAAGGGACTACAAAAATAAGTAATATAGTTAACTGCAGTTTCATTTACCAACAAAGAAGGTGACACCTCTGAAAAAGAAAACCCTTTTCATTAAAATGGCAAGATAACAGAGAGCATACTGCTTGCAAATTAGGAATTTGAAAATAGTTATGTTGTTTTTCTTAATTTTCCTCCATCTATTTCTATTTTTCAAAGACTGCTAAACAATTTCACAATTGTGGAAGCACTCTTTAAAACAAATGCCACTTGTGTATACATCAAGTTCTTATTTCAGATATTAGCCTTGATGTGGAAATAAGAGTATACTTGTCTTTTCTAAAAGGAGACCATTTGGAATGAAACGTGGCAAGCCTAATTTTTAATTTCTTCAGACTATGACATTGTGCAGTCTAGTTGCAATTATAATACAATATGCTGATCCTTGTATGTTTTGTTTTATTCACCAAGATTGAATCATGTTCAGGACTGATGTTTCCTATCACTGGAAGATTATTGTAATTCTTAAATTAAATTGGAACTTTACTCTAGAATTGCCGAGGGCCTGGTAAGGAATAGAAACATAAAACTCTGCTGTTCTCCTAAGCAATAATGAAGAAAAATAGGAGATGGGAAAAAGCAAATGATAGCTCAGGAACTGACATTTGGGAAACCATGTTCTAGGTTAAGCATAACAAGTTCTAAATTCAATTAGATACAATCTTAAGAGTGTGCCATGGTCTTAGTCATTTGATCCCATTAGTGCAGTGTGCTGATACAGCCTGTCTGGAGGTATGATTCATTTTGCCCATTGGGCGATCAGTAAATGGATACTTCGGGAATACTCAGTTAATTGTCACCAAGGGAAATCCAGCTTGCAAGAGTGGGTTTACTTCTACACAGGAGAAGAGCTTATGGTCACAGAAAAAAGCCAGAGTAAGCTCTAAACCTTTTGAGTCTTATTAGACACTGATGAACTATACTTCCTGGACTTTTAAGATCCACTCTTTTTGTTTTCAAACGATGTTTAAAAATTGCTTCATAACATTTTATTATTATGGATATTGCCATTAATGGAAATCAGATGAAAATACAATTAAATAGCAACTTCTATGAATGAATCAATAGTGCTAATGTCTCAAAAGACCACTTAGCTACCGTTATATTTCTAGAGAATGAAAGATGAGTTATATATGGGAGATATACAGGAAAATATCAAATTTGCATTGCATAAATCTTCAGAAAAACTGCTAGATTGTCTACAGAACTTTTTTCCTCATAAACATTCCAGTAAATCTTGGCATAAAGTTTATTACTCTTATAATAAAAAAAGAAAAATACCTTACAATGCATTCTTTAGTATTTTTAAAGAGAATAGCTCTCAATGACTTAATTACCAGAAATATAGTTATTGAATCCAGTGACTGAAAGGTTCAGACCAAGTTCAACTTAGCTCTGTTTGATGTGATAATATAAACTGCTGCCCCATCTATTTATTTTTTTTTAATTTTTATTTTTATTTATTTATTTATTTTTTTGCCAGTCCTGGGGCTTGGACTCAGGGCCTGAGCACTGTCCCTGGCTTCTTTTTGCTCAAGGCTAGCACTCGGCCACTTGAGCCACAGCGCCACTTCTGGCCATTTTCTGTATATGTGGTGCTGGGGAATTGAACCCAGGGCCTCATGTATACGAGGCAAGCACTCTTGCCACTAGGCCATATCCCCAGCCCTGCCCCATCTATTTATTACTGATAAAGTTCAGCAATAGCAGGGATGGTAAGCAGCAATAAGAGACCTTGCATCTTTTCTAATAAAAATTCATTATTGTATAGCTGATTGGGAAAGAGTGTTGTAACTTTTTACTGGCTGAATCTATTCTCACTTTTCAAACTCAAACTCATTCTGCTATGTCTACATAGTTGTTACTTTCTGATACTGCCACTGACCTGGAATTTCTAAATGTGGTGGGGATAACTCGATACTAGAATGACAGAGTTAAAGACAAGGAAGTTATGTTTACCATAATGGACAGGCGACTCAAAACTGTAATCAAAATATTTTGACTCACTCAACCACTCATCCATGATACTGCCTATTTGATACAGAATGTCAAGAAATGAGATGAGTAATCTATTGTGTTTTTCATTATCTAAGTTGCAGAGCTGTAGGTATAGTGAGTGTAAGCTTGACATGAATTACCAAAACACGGAATTTTGAACTATTTCAAATTATATTGAACCACCAGTCTCCAAATGTGTCTTACAAATAAGATATATAGTTCCTTTATCAAGACATGAGGTCCTCATATGTGGTGATTTCATAGAGTCCCCTCTCTCTCTCTGTCTCTCTGTCTCTCTTTCTCTCTTTCTCTCTCTCCCTCTCTTAGGTTTGCCTTGTTTGCTTGCACCTCATGATCTCATGATGCAAAGTGATACAAAGAGTTTAAAGTTATGGAATGACTACTGGTCTAGACTTCACAGATTTAGGATACATTTATTCTTCATTACATAAAGTATTTATATATGGGTGTTCTTAGGTAAATACCTATGGAAAATATTTCACCTTTTACAAAATTTAAAGAACAGCTGTCTTCACCTTTACAGGGGTTATATTGAGTAAAGAAGGTAACTGCTTATGAGATTTCTTAATACAAAATTGAAAGAGATAAGTGAGCAAATATGAAAATAATATTTATATAAACTATGTATTCTGTAATTACAAGGAAAAAGCGTATAAATCTTGAAAATTCCGAAATATGGGTCATGATGCCTGAGAAAAAATTTACATAGATGCATTCTTTTTTTTTTTGTTTTTGTTTTTTTGTTTTGTTTTGTTTTTTTGTTTTGGCCAGTCCTGGGGCTTGTACTCAGGGCCTGAGCACTGTCCCTGGCTTCTTTTTGCTCAAGGCTAGCACTCTGCCACTTGAGCCACAGCGCCACTTCTGGCCATTTTCTGTATATGTGGTGCTGGGGAATCGAACCCAGGGCCTCATGTATACGAGGCAAGCACTCTTGCTACTAGGCCATATCCCCAGCCCTACATAGATGCATTCTGACAGAGAGCTTTTCTGGACAAGAACTAGAGTACTGAGAGAAAGACAATTGACTTCAATGTATATAATGAGGAAGCAGGATAACGGAGGTTAGTAATATCCAAAGCCCTTTGTACCTTTGAGAACAATTTGTCTACTCAAGCAAAGTAGGAAAGAGGAATAAGGGAAATTGTCTTCCATTCAGATTTCTGCAATACCTTCATCCTCGGGGGGTGGGGGGGGAGACACCTGTATTTGTGGCCAGACTGTGTCCTGGCTGGTAGTCAGTCAGTCCAGGCCCAAATCATGTCTAAAGCCTTTAGCATTCCATCTATGATCAACAACAGTTTCAAGTCCTACCTAGAAAATGTGAAATCAATTTTGAAGAATTTATCTACAACAAGGATAGCTAGGTATTGCCCAGAAATGTACATATTTTTCTACTTTGGGCATCTCTTTCCATGTCTACTATTCCAATGAAACATAGAAAGTTGAGGGGCTGGGGATATGGCCTAGTGGCAAGAGTGCTTGCCTTGTATACATAAGGCCCTGGGTTCGATTCCCCAGCACCACATATACAGAAAACGGCCAGACATGGTGCTGTGGCTCAAGGGGCAGAGTGTTAGCCTTGAGCAAAAAGAAGCCAGGGACAGTGCTCAGGCCCTGAGTCCAAGGCCCAGGACTGGCCAAAAAAAAAAAAAAGTTGAGATGCATGTTAATAAAATCCATTTTTATATACATACATATTCAGGGATTGGATTGCACAATTCTATCCATTCTGAATGGTGTAGATATTTCAAATCCCATGAGTGGATTATTGCTAAGATATTTTGATTGAGCCTCTATCTAGGACATGGTGATAAAAAAATGGATACAACACCAAATTAAAACTGTTCAGTATATTGTTGTGATAAAACAAGTATTTGTGGCTAAATGTGTCCCTCTATGCCAAGATTTTGAAATCTTCTTATTTATCTCTGTATATTTTTTCTATCTGAAGTACTTCATTTAAGGAGATAGGGCTCCCATGAAAATGAGCCTTGATGAATGTATAGACACCTTAACAAACAAAGACATATGATGAAAACTATTCAAAATTTATAGCTGAAGGCATTAAACAAAGCATTGCTAATAATGATAAAATAAACTTTTGTCAATTATTCTTTTTTTTTTGCCAGTCTGGGCCTTGGACTCAGGGCCTGAGCACTGTCCCTGGCTTCTCTTTGCTCAGTGCTAGCACTCTGCCGCTTGAGCCACAGTGCCACTTCTGGCCGTTTTCTATATATGTGGTGCTGAGGAATCGAACCCAGGGCTTTATGTATATGAGGCAAGCACTCTTGCCAGTAGGCCATATTCCCAGCCCCAATTATTCATTTTGAAAGATGCTACTATGTCTTTACTTTTATGAGATGAGAATAATAAATTAAGCACATTGTTTTGCCTTTTAATTTCCAATGATCTTTACTTTCCTGTAGATTCTATCACTATTTGAAAGACTATTTGAGAAGAAATTTGTAACAAACCTGGAATAGGATTGTATAAGGTTCTTCTCCTAGGTCAACATAAAATAAGACTGGAGTATATTAGGGAATTTAAACTGGCTTCCTTGAAGACATAGCTAAGAAAACGGGTTGGGTGTGTTAGTTTATGGCTGTAAAGAACTTGGGAAAAAGTATAATAAAGATTGAAATGACTAAGCATTGATTTAGACACTAATTGAGATGGATCAAATTTGATCTCTGGCTTTTGAATAAGGATTGCCCAGCTATATGGTGAGAGGGAAGAGGTGAGAAGGAAGTATCTGGAGACACAGCCCCTGACAGAGAAACATACTAAGAAAGACTTGAAATTCCTTAGGAGACAAAATAGGGAAGGTACACAAAAAGACAAGGATTTCCTTTTGCATTTATACTCTTTTGTAACTTTGAACACACCTCAGCATGGGATAGAAAGCACCTGGAAGCAAATTTTAAAATGGAAGCATTTGGAGGCATGGCTCAGTTGGTAGAGTGCTAGCCATAGAGCAAAAACATCAGGAACTGAGTTTGAGTCCCAGTCGGTGTCCCACTAAAAATAGAAAAGAAAAGAAATAAGCTACCTTAAACTGAATAGTTCACTCCAGTATCCTAGCTACTCAGGATGCTGGGATCCGAGGACTGAGATTTGAAGCCAACCTGGCAGAAAACTCCACTAAATATGTCAGCTGGAAGTGGAGCTGTGGCTCAAGTAGTGGAACACTAGCCTTGATCCAAAGAAGCTCAAGGGCAGAGCCCAGGGCTTGAACTCAATGCTTAGGATTGGCATAAAAAATGAAAGGAAGGAAGGAAGGAAGGAAGGAAGGAAGGAAGGAAGGAAGGAAGGAAGGAAGGAAGGAAGGAAGGAAGGAAGGAAGGGAGAAAGAAAGAAAAAAAAAAGAAAAAGAGAGGGGGGAAGGAAGGAAAGGAGGGAGGGAGGGAGGGAGAAAGAAAAAGGAAAAAGAATAAGAGAAAACTAGGTCAATTATATGGAATTAGCTTATTTTTTTAATTCTCCATGCTGTACTCAGAACTGAATTTATTGACCTGGCTTTCAATTATTTGACTTTGTTCTAAGAAATTAATAATTTAATTCATTAAGGTTAGTAAAAAATGAGAGTTCTATTAATAACTTGACATGAAGTACTGTGTCAATGATATCATACATTCTGTTTCTTCTTGAAAGAATCAAAGCTGCACACAATGTGTGTGTGTGTGTGTGTGTGTGTGTGTGTGTGTGTGTGTGTGCTGTAAGAACAGTCTTGCCTTTCTGTCATCATTATTTCAAGCAGTCTTTCTGACAAAGAAAAATCTTTACCTGTTTTATTTTACAGCCTCCAAATTTTCACTCTGCCAGATGGGTGCTCACCTAATTGGAAAACAGATTGTGTCTGTGTCTACAAAGCAAATTGAGTTGGAGACTTGAACATTAATCTACAAGCCATATGTGTGTATGTGTTGTCTTAAGTAAATATGACAATAGCACCCAGACATCCTTAAGCTCTTTGCAACTGATACACGTCTATTTGCACTGATTCATCTACAAATCTGAATTTTTTCTGAGTATAAATTTAGATTACTTTTTTCAGAATCATGGGGTCCATATGAAGTACATACCCCTAGGACTCACTCAAAACCTTCATTAGCATCATCTTGTAAAAGAACCCTAAATAATCTGAATTCATGCAAATGTTTTCCTACAGCCTGCTACATGGGAAAACAATCTAAAACATTAGAAGTTTTCTAAAGCTGTGATTCGAGGAAGGCTAGAGTATTTTTGACACTAGATCATGGGTTTTTGAATTTTTTTTTTCATTGCTGGGTTTTGAATGCAGAATCATGCTTCTTCAGCTTGCTTTTTTTGGTTTGCTTGCTCAGCAGGTGCTCTGTAACTTGAGCCACATTTCCAACCTGATTTTTTACCAGGCTATCTTCAAGGTGGATTCTTCCAGACCCTCCTTCTGGAGAACTGTCTTCGAATCATAATTCTCTAGATCTCAGCCTTCTAGTTACAGGTACGTACCATCAGTGTCTGGGTAATATATGAGTTTGTTTACTGTGTTATTCTGCTTGCATTTCTACATGTATACAATATTTTATGATAAAATAATGAATAAAAAGTATAATGGAAGTTGTAGGTCAGTGAATTCACCTCACGTGGTATTTGGCAATGTCTGTGGCTATGTGGTCATAAATCTGGCTTAGCTGGAAAGCAGGGAAGAAGCACTGCTGCACATCTATCGAGCATCTGTTGAACATTGCTCTAGGCACAGTTAAGCTCTCTATGACAAATAATTTATTGAGTCCAAAGGCTACTAGTAGTCAAGAAAGCTTGCAGTAGCCAGATGCTGGTGGCTCCCATCTGTATTTAGCAAATCACAAAGTCTATGAAACTCTTATTTCCAATTAACCACCACCACCAACAATAACAACAAAACCCAGAAAGTGAGTTGTGGCTTAAGTGGTAAAGCACCAGCTTTGAGTGGAAAAAGCTAAGGAACAGTGTCCACATCCTCATTTCACACTCTAGTACTGGCACACACACACACACACACACACACACACAGGTACATATACACATGGCTGTGTGTGCACATACACACACAAAATCTTATTCTATTAGGCTAATAGGTCATTGCAAACGGTCAGACACATTAATTTAGTAATTCCTTCTTTAAGGCTATATAATACACATTATTAAAAAATACACAGAATGCCTGCATGAAACAGGGAATCAAATTGTAATAGCAATTTTAATTAAAAAAATTTCCTATAACCTCCTTTCTGTTAGGATTATAATGTGTGTACATGTGTGTGTATGCTGTAGTTGCTTAACTTACTGTGTATATGTGTAGATACTGCAATTTGAACTACAAACCTATGTTCTTGTTTGGTTTTTATTCATAACTGGCACTCTACCACTTGAGGCATTCCTCTCTTCGGGGGTTTTTGCTAGTAAATTAGAGATTTTTTTTTTAAATTTTTCTCCCTGTGCTAGCTTCTAAGTACAATTCTCAGAGCTCAGCCTCCTGACTGGCTAGGAATTTATGAGCCACTGATGACTTGAAATGTAACTTTATTTTCCATTTTAGCTTTTTCTATAGGTGATACTAACTGGCTTCATTCTGTACAAGCTGGAGTTGCACAAAAATGACCCACATTTGGCTTTCTAGTGTGCTTCAGTTGTAGTCCATTTTGTTAATAATTATTTAATGAGTTTATAATTTCTATTTTTCCCTTTGTATTTGCAGGTATTGTAGATTGGTTTTGGTAACAATATATTTCTGTACAATTTTTAAAAATTTTATGCTAAATAAACGATTCCTAACAAAATTCTACTATTGCACAGAAATTCTGAGAAATTATTTTGCTAAGGTGAAACTTCTAAAGGTTCTGAGATTGAAAGTACCTAAAGTTCAGGCATGCTGAGGAAAAAAAATAGTTCAGTTATTCACAAATTTCAATTCATTTTACATGAAAAAAAATGACAGTTTGAAACTAAAATTAATTCAAAGCTAGATATGAGAAATGCAAATAGGGATAAATTAAAGAGTGATTTTTACATTTCTTCAAATAATTTTTATCCAGATAGCTACATGGCTATCTATAGAAGAAAGAAGGCAAGAACACTGGTAGAAACTTGGGCGAAATTGTGACCCAAAACATTGTCTTCTATCTGTGTTAGCATCAGTCTTTCTAATGAGAGATTGAGGCATGCTAGGCACTATAGCCCTCTCTATGGAGAAAACCTTGAGTACATGGATAAAGAAGGAAGGAAACAGTACACAGAAGTATGGAGAGTGGACAAGGTAATCCGAAAACAACTTTGCCAGGCACAAATCAAATTAAACTTTATTCTAATATTTTATAACTCTTATACATAATATGTTATGATTGAATACTTAAGTGATAGCATGAATTTTGTGTTCAAATAAATCATAGGAATTATATAACCAGCAAACTTACAGCTTCCTGCCATGTGTCCTGCCAGGATTTGCGATTTTACTGTCAATTTTCATGAATGATAATTACACATTTTTTTGGTGATTGCCTGCCCGACTACCTTGTTTAATTTTTATTCTTTTTTGGTTTATAAACAAGCTCAAGAACATTCATGAAACTATCTTTAAGACATATTTAATGGCATCTTCTTTATCCACCTTGACCTACTAGCTCTGCCATGGCTATTTCCAGGACATTCATCTTTTATGTTTCTAAGTCATAGACTATAAGTACAGGAAAATACATGACAGTCTTCTTCATTACAATGCCAGACAATTGCTGATGCTCTTACACTCTTCAAAGGTCTAAAAGGCTAAACATTTTACTTCAAATATATAGTGCACACATACACTAGGTTTATATCTCAAAAAATCCTAAAGGGAAACTGTATGCCATTAATGTTTTATTGATTACCATTTGCCTTGAATCTTAACATTGTAGTCTCCTTTCAAAGCTCCAAAGAAGAGCCAGTTCTTCTTGAAGTTCTCTCCAATTACCATCACACACACACACACACACACACACACACACACACACACACACACACACACACACACACCCTTTGGGTTTAGTCCAAGGCACAGCAAGCATTCTAGTTATCTCAGGTATGAAGAATTTCATATTAGAGTTTAGCTTCTCCAGAAGGAGCTGTTGGGATTCTCAATAATCTCTGAGAAATTCAAACCAATTATCAGTCAACAGCAGCCATGGGTTACCTTCCAGTGCCCACTAGGAAAGATATTTTTGAGTCCCTCTCTACTTTCTGTATATAATTATGTCCTCTCACGTTTTTGTCGGCTGTTAAATAACCTGAGCAGTTCCTGTCAGTGATAAAAATCCAGCTTCACAGAGAAGAAGCAATTTGGGGACATTCATTTCCCAGATTCTCCAATGAACATCCAGAAGGGATTTTTGTCATTTTCAAATTCACAACCAAAATTTGTGCATGAAAATAATGTATTTAGAGTTATTCCTAAGTAGATGAATTGTAGCATTGTTATAGTTTGATTAGCAGTTTTCCTAGGTTATGCCATATGTGGTGGCCCATGCCTGTAATTCCAGCTATGCAGCACAGGAAGTTTTCATGGAAAATCATGGTCCAGGGCTGGCCCAAGCAAAAATGTAAAATTTTGAGAAATAATTAAAGCAAAAAGGGTTGAGTTTGTATCCCAAGTGGTAGAGTGCCTTCTTAGCAACATGAGGCCCTGCGTTTAAGCCCCAGTCCTGATTAGCTTATTGATAAGAGATGATAGATAGACATCTAGATAATCATAGTTTCCATAACCTTCATAGAAGAGCAATTGCTTTTATTATCAGGAATAAAAATTTAGATTTAAAGCAAGCATGGGAGTTGGAGATTTATAATTTAAATTAACACTTTGGGGAAAATCCTGAAGCTTTTCTCAGTAGAATAAAGCATATCTGCTTCACAGAGGTTTCTTTAGTACTTTTGGGGAAATTTGATCCATCCTTATGCATTAGTCATCTGTCATCTCTATAACAACACATTTGACGCAGGCCCTTTATAGAACAGAAAAGGTCTCCTTAGCCTACAGTTTTATTGGTTCAAGGTTGTGTTGCAACATATCACCTTAAGAGCACAACAGCAGAAATACATTCAGGGGAAAATAATTGATTACTTTTCATGCACAGGGCAGAAACAGTGAAAAAGCAAATTGGACAGGGAAGTTTTACTCTTTTAATAACAATCTTCTTGGGAGAACTGAGTGACACAAAAACTGACCAAAAATTCAGGGGAGTCATCCCCAATGACCTAAAGACTTGCTGCTAGACTCCACCTCTGTTTCCCTCAGCAAAAGTGTCACCCAGGGGAAAAATCTTTAATGACAACGAATTCTTCAGGTATTTTCAGACTCAATAAATTCATAGGTCCCCTTGTCTTAAAACCCAGATCATTTCTTTTTTTTTCAGTTGTGAATGTAGTTTTCTGTTCAATATTAGCAGTAAAAATTAATCCTCAATCCTCAGCAATGAAGCCCAACATAGGAAATATAATTCTGGAAAAGGAACCTTAGGCATCAGTACCAGTCCCTCTTCTCCCCACCCTATTTTGACAATTTCCAGTCCCAGTACAACAATTAGAAACTGGGGATGGGGGATGCTTGAAGCAGAACATCAGCCTTTCACTTTGTGTTTGCCCTTTGGTTTGGGATTATGAATCCAGGAATAATTTGGGTAAGTGATTTAGCACTTAGCCACCTACATAGGGTTTGCTGGGTGGTCAACTCAATACATTGGAATTCTTAACTGAATTCTGCTTTTGCTAGGATTTGGTCTCTTATCCTTATTAGCATTATAGCAGCAGCAAACTTAATTCTGTGGCTGTGAAAATACACGGAAGAAAATTTTAGGGATGTCAGTATCGTTGTGTAAAAGTGAAATCCATTAAATATGCATGGGAAGCTACATAAGAATACTTACACAACTTTGCAACTTTGTGAAGTATTAGACTTAGGTAAGTTCAGGGCCTGGTGAAATTCAAACACTAATGTAAGAATCAAATGAAGAAGAATCACTTAGCTATTTGCAACCTTAGATTACTCCACTGTTGGTAAAAGTGTCTGTTTCCATGTTTCAAAAATTCTCTTCCAGATCTGGCAGCCTGTATCTCTGTGAATATATCACATCCAGGGCTTGGTCATAATGCCAAACTTACAAGTGTTATCTCTAGTCCCACCATGCGTCTCACTCTTCTGTTTCTGCTCTATTGCCCTTAGGCGATATCCCTAAACAGCCTTTACTTGGGATTTTTCCAGCCATCTCCTCTTAGTCAGAGTTCATCAGCTCAGTGTCTCTTCCATATCTAATATGATACATAATATGTGCTGCTGTGATGGTGTGAACTAATGAGGTAAAGGCTTGCCAGATGGCATATTTGCATTTTAACAGGGACCTTCTGGAAACAATGCCTTGCTACAAAGAACAGTCATTGTGAGAATGTTATCAAACAAGGTAGGCCTTCTGAGGAGGAAGTCCAGGAGTAGTGAAGAATAAGTCAGTCAGGGTTTAGCGAGCAAATTCTGTATTTCCATTGGGGGCACAAAAATAGTATTTACAAAAGTAGTATTCTTTTAAAAATTCATTAAAGCACTTGGGTTGCCCCTGCAATGATTTAGGTATTTATTTTCCCTTTGGTGGCAAACCATCACATTTTCAGTGAAGTCAGTAGACAGGAAACAAAATGGATATCACATGCCAATTAAAAGGTAGCCAGGATGCTAAACCATTGCTATAGTAAATGGAAGCCATGGACATGCTCGCTTGTACAGAAAGACATTCATTAAATATCATGCTGCATATTGATTCAGAGATTAAGATTTGTAAATAACCCGAGATGTCATTTTAAAATCTCTGTGATATTACCATAAGTAGAATGAAACAGCTATGGAGTTGTAGATATCAACAGTGAATTTAGATTAAAATTTTACTTTTCCTTCTTAGTTTTTTCAGATAAAAATGTTTAACCTATTAGCTGGTTGCTGGTGGCTCCTGCCTATAATCTACTCAGGGGGTTGAGATCTGAGAATTATGATTTGAAGCTAGCCTGAACAGGAAAGCCCTGTGAGACTCCCCTTATCTCCAATTAACTCCCCCAAAAGCCAGGAGTGGAGCTGAGGTTCAAGTGAGAGAGCTCTAGAATGTTCAGTGACAGCATCCAGGCCTGGAGTTCAAGCCCCAGGATCTGAATCAAAAAAACAGAACAAAAGAAAATCTTAAAATATGATCCTTAGGTGTCATGTAAGGACTTTCTTGAATACATGAATTGTGGACTTTGAATGATACTCAACCCCCCCTACCTGAGGACACACTCTCTCCTTGATAAGTACAAGTATGATTAAATAGAATGTGTCCTATGTACATAAGCTGACACAAGTTTATATTAGAAAGAAGTTTGAAAGAAAGAATTAATGGGTTTAGGATAAGAACCATTTCCCAGGACCTCAGCAGAATTAGTAATCCTGGAACATTATCTGTAGTAGTGTCATAAAATGAACTCCTGCAAATTTTGGTGTTGGGGCCTCCTCTCAGAGAGGCAGATATGTGTTACAACTGTTACAGCCAGGCTGTTGCAACCCGCACTGCTCTTCGAGCAACACCAGCAGTGTTACATTTCAGTACTAAGACACAGTAGTGCCGGACATAGTAAAGGCTTGAGTGAGCCCATGTCTGGGCAGTCTGGGGATTGAGCAGTGAACAGTACTCTCCTTTTGAGGATAAGAATGCATGTGAGCTTGACACCTTAGCAAACAAAACTATTTATGTATTTGGACAGATGAGTGGAGCAAATTCATTTTAGGTGACTTTGAGAACAGAAATTCACACAGTCCTAATCTAAGAGAACAATAGTTTCCTGTCTGTGCCACTACTTTACTAGTTATGAAAATAGAGCTAGCTAACAAAACAAAACCCCCAAACTCCATGTATTTGAGCTTCATACATATTCCAGGATGGACAGGTGTATCAAATCCTCATCACTGAGCAAGTTAAAATGAAATTATTCTCATTAATATTACCAGATCAATTACAAAGATCAGGGCTTCCTTTTCAAAACAAATTTATTTTTAGTAAAATGAAATTAGGTTAGGTGTATTTTAGAGTGATTTATTAAAACAGGTATTTCCTTTAAAAATAAGGTATGTGAAGTTTCATTTTTGACAGTAGTCATAATAACTATGTGCTTATCATATTTTCCAGCAGAGAGAACTTTCCTTTTTTCTTTTTTTGCTAGGGAATAAACTAAACTGCAAGTTTTTAATCCTTTCAAAAACATTAGTAATTGTCTCACTGTAGGAGAGCCATCTCACATTTGTTTGTCAAAACGAGCTTCACTGATGTCTGTATCTTTGATTAATCTTCCAAAGGGACAATAATTCATAGCATACCTATAATGTTATTTATTGGGCTGTGCCCTGCTCAGAAGGAAGTCTATAAAATTGATTGGAAAAGCCTAAATAGCAAGGACATGGTAAAATCACATATGATGCAGGAATAGGGAACTTTCTTTATATACATACAAAATAGCTCAATTGCTTTGTGTAGCCAACAAAAATCAGCCTTGGTTATCTAGAATTTCCAAAGAAGTTCCTTATAGTTTTAAACACATTGATTTCTCTCCTTACCAATCAATTTTATTTTCAAAGCACAATAATTTCTCTTTGATGATTTTTTTGCCCCCATCTAATGCACACTGGTAACTAGATTATCAACATCCAAAGGTTTATCAAACTTTATATACATTTATGACAGGCTTTGATAACATAGTCCAGCATACTCTATTCTATCTTTTAAAGAAAACCAAAAAAATATCAAGAATGTCACTAAGAAGAATACAGAATTCCACTGAAGGAATATTTTAAGTTTAACTAATTTCAATGCTGTACCAAAAAACATTATTTTGGCCACTTCTATGTTTATACTAATTCAAACAACACATAAACAAATATCCTTAAGATTCTGCTATTACCACAAGGATTTCTCTTAGACTTCATTGTCAAGCCCAGACCCTACTGCAGCACCAGATAGTTTCTGAGGATTCTGTAGCGAGCATGAGATTTTGATGTGTCCAATAGTAGTGTCATCATTGTGTTGCAATGCTTTTTGGATAAAACACTTAAGTGTCAATTGGTATCTTCTTGGAATTCATTTGGTTTTTATACATGCTCTCTTTCATTTCATTGATCCTTATTGTTTTTAATTCTCTGAGTGTTCCTATTTGCTATTCTTTATTGTTCATTCATGTGGAGTTGTGGACTTTTTATGTATAATATAGTATACACATTTTTCATATTTGTGTGCTTAAGTTGAGGTTTGTACATTTGAGGTACATTTGTTGGTTTGGTTGGATAGTTTTTAATTAACATATTCAAAATGCTCAGGAAGGTCTGTGAAACAAAAATCTTCTTGTCAAATGGTATTTCCCACAGGTGTGGGTCAGCGACCTTACATTATGTAACTAAAACCAAACAACTACTAAACATAAAAGGGTCTAAAAGAGACCTCTCAGTGGATCACAATAGTTCAGAAGCTATATATGTATGATCGTATGAGACAAGGATAAGCAAACTCTATTATAGACGTTATATTTAATGTTCTAGGTGAATTTCCTTTGGCGTATGCCATGTGGCTACTGTATATGTTTTTGGTAAACAGGGTATTTTATATATATATGCCTACGTGATCTAGGGAAGGAAAAGAAAAATGAGGGTGTAAGATATCACAAGAAATGTAGTCACTGCCCTATTATGTAACTGTACCCCTTTGCACAACACCTTGTCAACAAAATTTAATTAATAAATTAAAAAAATGCTCAGGAAGGACTGCGTAGTAAGAAGTTTTCAATGTTGCTTCTCCCAAGGGGATAATAGTATCGGTTAACCTGAAAGCTTTTACCCACATGCTCAGGACAACACGCCTTGGTCCCCCAGTACAGCTAAAAAGAAAAGTAGGTGTAGTGTCATATTTTCCAGTATTTGGGTTGATACTAAATTTGAGTCGAGAATGAGTCTAGTTAAAGTTCTATTGTCTGCTTTTGTACTGTTTTCCAGGTTGGAAACCTTCTTTTGATGTCTTGGAGTTTTTGCTGCTGCTTGCCTATCACCTTTTACTGTGTAGACCAGTCAAGTTCCTACTAGGCCAGTCTCTCTTTTCTTTGTTCTGTGGAATACATAGGGCCTCCACTTCCTGAGCTCTATTTCTGTGTTAAATTTTCATCTTGTCTTCTTCTCCAAGACCACTTCTCTGGCTGTTTTCCTCTTGTTCTCCAAACCCAATGGGTAAATCTTTATCTTAAAGCCTACCATCCTAGAAGCTGTGACATATAATGAATATAGACAGATATCCTGTAACTCCATAAGTCTGAGCCCTTCACAAGTGTTGTTTGGATGATGAACTTGTGCTTATCAGAAGGGGAGGAAGCAAACAGCTTCCCTAACTTTTTCTGTCATCTCTGAACACTTGCTGAAGTCAAAATCTCTCCCTCTTGTGTCAGCTTCAGACTGCTATTTTTCCATCTGAATTTCATGGCTAGATAACCAAATATACATAAAGCTCTGCTGCTTTATGACCTGCAAGCCCCCTTGTGGTTCAGCCTCAAAGTCTGTCTGGCCACAGGCAGTTTGCAATCAGTTATTGTAAACTTATTACTTTGTAGATCCATCCATTATCTGAGTCTAAATCTTTTGCTTTCAGAAAGTTCACAAAACACACAATTTTCTTTTCCTGGGAAGTTTCAGGTGGGGCCAATGACTGCAGAGGTCTGAGTTAAGAGCTGTCCTCCTTGTGCCTGCCTCTAATAGCCGTCTAGACCTTGTCTGGGTGTGCCAGCCCTTTCCACCAACCAAATATTCCTTTTTTTTCAGTCCCTTCTAGGGACTGCAAATGCCTGTTCAGCTGTAAGCATCTGCCAAAAGTAAGTATAAACTGAATATTCTATAACCAGAGCATTCTATCAGTAGATTATACATATAATTATATATATATATATAGTGTGTGTGTGTGTGTGTGTGTGTGTATGTATGTGTATGTGTGTAAAATCTCCTGGAATACTTAGCAGTTGGTTTATGAAATTTCTCTAAGAAGTAAGCCCATCCTCCCTCTCCAAGTCAAATTTGATTGTTAATGCCTACTTGAACACTGGCTGGTTGCCTCAGATTCCATTGATAGATTGGCAATTGTGTATTTGCTTCCATGTCTCTAGTAGTACCTTAGTCTCAGAAACTTGCTTGTTGTGGATTCTTTGCCTGCAGCTAATTTGATATGATAACCATGGTAAAATATGGCACCTCAGTTCTGCTCTATAATGTATGGGGAATAAAAGGCTCTCCTGCCTGATTCTGGCTTGCCTTCTGACCTTGATGTTTGTAGGACATGTGGATTTGTCCCACAGTTAGGTCTACCAGTCTGTTTTGGTGGTCATTTGGCTTATATATTGCTGTGGAGGCTTCTATTACTTCTCCTATGAGGGAGAAGGGAATAGAACTAAAAGCTTTTAAGTTTCTCTCACACTTCTGCATTTAATTACAATTTTCAGCTCTATTGTTCCTCTCTTGTTATTGCTATTCTTCATCAGTTTTGGTTGTCCAAATATAAACTTTCTTCTGTTACTCAGACTCTTCTCTTGCACAGAGGACGCTCAAAAAAAAAGCCCCCACTGCAAGAACTGCATGTGTCATTCTAATGGGAGGTTGGAATTCCTTTGTGATCTGGAAAATAGGAACTTCAGCACCTATGTTATTTGTCTGTAGTATCCAGTTTCTTCTGGCCTAAAATACATGTGCTGATCTGTGTCACATCACTTCCCCACGCAGATACCTTTGTGGGGTCAATGGCTCAGTCCATCTCTCCAGTCCTTCCTGTCACAATCTACTGAAGCTTAGTAGATAAAATCAGTAGTTTGGTTACTAAATTTAGGCGACCTACAAGAAACAAATAGAATTTTAGTCTCCTTATTTTCTATTCTTTCCTCTTCTTTTATGGTTTAAATAGATATGATTCTCAGAAACCAAGACCATTCTTCAAAGCTTTTATTTTTTTCTTCTGATAATCATAAATATCTCTCTTTGAAGTATGTATTTACTTTCTTTTGTCTTTCCCCTGGCATGTCTAATTACACTTGGATCCCTTTTTTTATACTCAGATTTTTTTGTCCTATGTTTCTATAGAAAATTCATATATTATACTAGTTTGATAAATTGATGAACTTGATAAATTATATACAGTTGAGTATTTTTAGAAAGTATCTTTATAATTTATTTTCTTTTTAAACATGTTTATAAATATGGTATTTTTATATTTCCTGAAGCAATATAATATTTTTATTTTTAAGGAGCAATATATTTTATTATGCAGAAAACAGCTTTTTATTATGCTTTTTATTATTTATCCATTGCATAAAAAGGGGAGACACCAGAAACCAAGTATATTATGGTTCAAATCTAAATACATATCAAATGAATATTAACTTCTCTAATCAATATAAAGTTTACTTTTCATTTTGGAGTAGGATAAATTGTTTCATTACAATTTAAAACAGTAGTTTCTAAGTGTTTACTCTCATCGCCATCATTGGAAATCTAGAGATGAGGTCTTTAGGATTCACAAGACACACATTGAATCTGAATCATTAGCAATTTTGTTTAGGAATATATGTTTTACCAAGCACTAGGATTCAAAAACATTTTGAAGCTTATGAAATTCTGATTTAAACTTAAGTTATAGACAAACTGTATTTCCCCACCTTGAATTTTAGAAGACCTTTTTAAAGCTACTATTGATGTACCTTATGATGTATCTTTAGACCATAGCTAAGAGCCAATAGCATACTATAGTTGTACCACGCTTTCCCCCCCAGAACTAACCAGTAAACATCAAGCAATTTCTTGAGTAAATGGCTGTGTTTAATATTTGGTGTATGAAAGGAAGGAGAGACACTGATCAAGATGCATTGTACACATAAACTGGCATATTGAAATGAACCCTTTTGTAAAACTACTTACAGATAATAGTTGGAAACACAACATTAAAAACAAAAGCAATAAGTCCTCAAAAGCACCATCTTCTGATTTTTTACTCCATTACATGTTCTCTATTTCAGTTGTACCCATACAGTTTCTCAGTATTCAATCATGCCATGCTTGTAGATTCAGCCTCATAAGAGGCTGAACAACAAGACAGTAGATAAAAACTAATACTTGTTAAATATTATCCCACAAAATATTGGTTATTATTGATATTTATAGATATCCTATTAAAATTTGTAACAATATCTAATTATTAAAATTATCTGAAGAAATTGCACAGTGAAGAAGTAGTAAATTCTATTGAAAAATGTTTATGAAGCTGAATAAATGCTATGGACTTTACAAAAGTCAACATTATTCAACTAAGAAAATTCTTTTTGAACTGTTAAAAATAGACTTTTCTTATTTAATCAACAATTTCATGTGTAAATAAAGAGTTAGTGCCTGCAATGCAAAATGTTTAAAAGATATAGATTTTATTGTGTTTTCCAAAGCTCCAAACAAAACTATATTATTTTCTCTCCCCAAATATTCACTCACTGTTCATTTGCTATAATGATGGTACCATATTCTTTCAAAAATTTATTTTCAAGGGGTTATGAATGAAGCCATATTGTTCTCAAGTTTTAAGGAGAAAAAAAAATAAAAGGATAATGGATAGATCACTTTTTGAATCAATTGGACCTGCATGTTTCATACTTTGAATTAGTATTGTTAGGTGGCTCTGTGAAGATAACATCTCCAGCCTTGAGAAATTTGTATTGTGAAATGGTTTTCTTATCAGGGAGGTTAATGAAGGTGTCAGCAAATAGGATGAGGCTTTGCCAAATGGAATCATTTTCACCTCCAATCCAAGTTGGAAAAGGTGTTAATCAGTACATTAATCTTATCAGCAGCTGAGAAGGAGAATTTGGAGAGCCATTTTTTTTTTGCTCCTCATTAGAGAACTCTGAAAAGATAATTCTGCTCAAAAATCCATATTATCTATACAATGAAAAGTCTTTTGTAAAGGGAAGACATAGATGGATGGGTGGACTAGGAAGAAGTTGGAAGCAAGAATTTAGATATAACATAATTAAAACATGCTGCAGTTCTGGAATATTTGAGAAATGACAAAGGCAGATATGTCAGCCAAACAAATCATAGAAATAGAACCTTCATAATGAAGACAAGAATGACTTCATTTGGCAGCAACAACATCACAACTAAAAAAAAAAAATACACGTATTTGAAATGTTGAATATGTACAATGCCAGGAAATATATTACTACAAATTTGATGACCTGTACATGAAACCCTGCTACATATTAAATCCAAAAATAAATTCTAGCAATACTAAAGACCAAAATGTTAGGACAAAATGGCAAATTTTGACAAAATAAAATAGCATAATATGTTCTTAACGTGTGATAATCAAAATGCTTGGTTTTTTTCAATACTGGGGTTTGAATGCCAGTCGTTGGGTTTCTATGCTGGCATTCCACTGCTTGAGCCATACTGTTAGTCCTCAAGAAATATTAATAATACACAAAATTTTTGAATCATAATAATTGATCATTTGAATTAAAAGTTCAGTAGTATGGAAATAAAAAGGCAAGTTAGACTAGCCTCTGGTGGCTCATGCCTGCAATTGTTGCTATTCAGGAGGTTGAGAACTGAGGGTTATGGTTTGAAGCAGTAGGCTGAAAAAAAAATTAGTCCTTGAGACCCATCTATAATTAACCAGAAAAGAAAGCTGGACTTAAGGACTGATAAATTTCGTAGCTGATAACCTGTCAGTGAACAGCCAAGCAAGAGCAGAAGGGCCTGAATTCAAACCCTGGTACCAGCACAAACATACACAACCACACCTGCATACCTATCTACATACATACATATAAACATAAGGGGTTGGAATAATTAGGAAATGCATATAAGAAAAAAATCAATTCAAAATATGTAATATGTTTCTATAAATCAATAGTAGAAAACAAAACACCTGCAAAACAAAACGAAGCCTGCAATTCTAGCTAATCAGGTTGCTGAAACTTGCAGGATCACAATTTAGAGCCACCCCAGGCAGAAAAGTTTATCAAATACTGTCTCCAATTAACCTGTAAAATGCTAAGCTACAGCCATGGCTCAAGTGGTATACTACCATCTTGTGAGCAAGAAAACCTAGAGAGAGGAAGATACCCTGTGTTCAAGCTTTCGCAATGACATAGGCATAGAAAAGTTAGAACTAATTTTCAAAAATTGGTGAAATACTTGAGCAGTTCACAAAGGAAATAATCTAATATCCGATTTTTATTTTAAAAAGACCCCATTATGACTATCTCTTAGAAAATGTCAGTTAAAATTACAATGATGTATTATTACAAAAAGATATAATGAAGTCATGGAAAACATGCCTGTGAAAGCAAGGGATGATGTCATATGCCTGTAATCTCATTACTCATTATGGATTGCAAGTACAAGGGCATCTTGGGATACAAACAAGGGGGTGATCCTATCTTAAAATACAGAACTATAAAGGATCATTTGTGAACAATTGAGGGATGTCCAAATATAGATATTATTCAAAATAATACAATATTTGGTGTTCAGTTTCTTTGGTAGGATCATAATAGTTATACAGAGTGTACTCTTTCTTTAGAGAAGTAATATTTAATCCCCTCTACCCCAAAGAAATGACAATTCACGATATCATGGCTTCATTGTTTTCTCTCAAATTAAAGTTCAATCAAATCTAAACTCTCATGATGTTTCTAAAAGAGCAGTCTATTTATTAATTATCTAGTATTCATGTAGGTGAAGATCAAAAGGATCTAATTTTGATCAAGATGGACTAATGTTCCCCACAGCATGACTGACCTTTAGACAATCTTAGACATTAAAGAAATGCAAATCAACGCTACAATGAGATTCTGTCTCACCGCAGTCAGAGCAGGAATCATAAAGAAAACAAACAACAAATACTGGCAAAAATAGGAAGAAGGAAGGAACCTTTGTGCACCTATGAGAATCAATCCAAATTGTTAGAGTAACTGTGGAAATTAGAAGTTTTCTCATAAAAACTAAGGCTAGAACTACCAAATGATTCTGTTAGACCAATCCTGAACATAAGTTGGAGGGAGTGTAAGTGAACATACAATACAGAAATGTGAACACCTCCATATTTGTCACAGCACTATTCATAACTACTCAACACCAGTCAGATTCATCAGCCAAGTACCCAACAATTGATTAGGAAAAAAAATTAGTATATATACACAAGCGAGTATTACTCAACCATAATGAGGAATTAAAATGTCATTTACAGAAAAAGTTAATGAAATTGGAGAATATTATGTTGACAAAGTTAAGCTAATATCAGAAAGACAAGTACAGTATTGTATGTTTTCAATCATATGCAGAATGTCAACCTGAGATGGTGATGATGATGATGATGATGATGATGATGTGATGATGATAGTGATGATGATGAAGTGGAATATAAGTATATAAGGAAAACTTCTAGAAGAGAATCACCAGGAAAGAGAGGGATAAAAAGAGTGTGTGGGGAGTAAACAGATTGAAATGTATTTTAGAAATGAAGTTCGGATAGTGAAACCCACTTTCTATTGTATGTTAGGGGTGGGAGAAGACACAGGGCCAATGGTCAACAAAGTAATAGCAGGGATGAATTTGACCAAAGTAACTTGTACACATTTATGGAAATATCACAGGGACATATTTTTGTACAGTGAATTTCTGCTAATAAAAATGGTCTAATTTCATTAACCAGCTGCTTTTCTTCTGATAGCTTGTCCCAATGGTCTAGATCAGTCCTGTTTTCCTTTTTGAAAATCCTATTTTAAATTGTAATAGTTTCCTTTCTGCTTTTCTTATCTTGTTTGTCCTAGAGTTTGAACTCAGGACCTGGGTGTTGTTTCTAAGCTTCTTTTGTTTAAGACTAGTATCATGTGAGCCACAGGTCTACTTGATGTTTTTTGGTCATTTTTTCATTTTTTTTTAGTTTTTGTAGGTTATTGGATAAATTGTCTGCCGTCGTTAGCTTACAATAACAATCCTCTGATCTCAGCCTCCTGAGTAGCTAGAATTCCAAGCATGAGCCACTTGCCCCTGGGTATATTATGATAGTTTTAAATAAAATAATTCTTGTTATTTAAACAAGAATTTGGTGTAATTTTACTTATTATACCAGCCTGTGGGCATTATGTCAAAAAATATCAGGCTTAATCTCAATTGTGATAAAAATATAAATATAATTCAATTTTATAGCATCAGGTGGTGTTTCTTTCATGAGAATAGGGTTGTTAAGAAGATCAATGAAATGATAAATATAGGTAAATATTTGTATTTGAATTGTGTCTAATCTTTATCATGAAAGATAATTTTTAAAAACCATCATTCATTCATAGGATGAACATTAACATCTATCACTTCTTATGACACGGGGTCTTTTCGGTTGACTGATAGATACAGTCTAGGGGGAAAAAAGGATTTAGATCCAAACAAATTCCACACTTGGCCCTGGCAGGTCAAAGCTATCCAAAACATAATCCAGAGTACTCTCTAAATTTTTACTTTATTATTTTGGTTTCAGAAAAAAAGTTAAATGTGACTTTTTGTAGCCATTTTATTCTTTTATTTGCCTTGGAGTGAGTGAGTGTGTGTGTGTGTGTTTCATCTCTTTCCTTTCTTTTTCTTGAAATATGAGAGTTTACCAAAAAAAAGAGAAAGCTAGTAAGAACAGAAAATGTATGATAGAAAAGAAAGAGTCAACTGACAATGGGTCCATCATCTGAGTTTGTGCATTGACCAAAATAACCCCCAAAAACCAAAAAACAAGAAGCCTCAATCACAGTTGAAACCCATTCTTCAACCCTTGCTTGTTGACCTGAGCCATATCTCCTTGGGAGGGGTGGAAATAGAATTTTATCTACAGAAGACATTTTTCCTTCTCTGAGAAAGTTTTCATAGGACTTTAGTTATCAAGAAAGGAAGCTATTTCCTAATATAATCTCCCTCCATTTCTCTTGTTTAAGACACAAGTGTTCATTACAGCATAAAATCTGGGATGAGGACCTGGTTCATACCGTGGAGTGATTATATATTGTAAACTCAAAAAATATTGAGTTTAGATAGATGAATCATAATTCTTATTTTTTAATTATTCTTATTTTTCTATTATTTATAATGTTTCAATAGCCTAACAACTCTTAACTCTTAAACTTCTTTAAATAAAAGCAGCTGCTGCTTCTACTGCTAAAATGCTATGGTGATACAGATTAAATAAGGTAACCAGAGAAAAATGCCTGGAAGGGATTGAAACAAACTTGAACCACAAGGAAAAGGTGATTTTGTGTTTAGTTGGTGTGTTCTTATAATGTTTCTTAAAATTAATTTTTGTTTTATTTCACATCATCCCCTTCCATCCCCAGGACAAACTCAGCATGGAAGGCTTAGGAACTATTCAGTAACTTCTTCCATCAGTAGTCACAGTATGTTTAACATTGTTGTTGATTTTCTTTATAATTTAATTAGAATTTTAATGAAATAATTGCAACTTTGCATAATAACTTAGAGGATTATATTTACTTTGAGAATATTTTAAAGTCTTTGGAGAAGAACAGAAAAAGAATATAAATAAACAAAACCGATGAGAATATTCAGAGGGAAAATTCAAGAGCAAATCACTTGGGCATTTTTATGTGTTCCTTATATTCTCAGCAAAACTGTTCAGCCATTGATTGTCACAACTGAAGAGAAACAGAATCTCCTGAGCTTTGGTATTTGTCTGCTTGATCTCACATTTCACATTTCTCAAAAACACTGAGAATCTTTGAAAAAAAATAAACCTAACTGGTCCCACCCTTCACCTCACATTGTCTTAATTCCTTTCTTTGCTCATGGATTAATTAGTATTGTTTTTGGTATCTTCATTCTAATGTTGTTATGGGTTAGGAAATGTGAGTTATGCATAAAGTACTAGAGGTCAACTGAAAAAGGCATCATTTAAAACATAGAAACAACATGTACTTACAGTTTACTATCTATAATGTGCTGATACAATAAGAAGTTAGACATTACTTGTGAAAAACCTACTCTTTATTTTGCCTTCAGGTACCTACTCGATAAACAAAAGCAATATACAATCCTGATATTACTGCCTCTAGTTGGCTTCTGTGTCTTTTGCTCTTACGTTTTAAATTCCAGGAACTATGGGTATATAGATAAATATGATCTCACAAAAGCCAACACTACCTCCTAGGCAAAAGAAACATTTATTTTAAACCAAGAACAAGGCTGTGCCTGGCTAGTCTGAAATAATTCTCCACCAGATAAAGTTTTACCGAGACAGATTAAATATGCACCTATCTTGTTTTCCCAACTTTTTATTCATGATGAGTAAGCTCAATGTTCCAAGCAATTTAGAGACTGGGATCTAACACTGTCACACTAACATCTGCCGATTTATTACTCTTCACTGCAGGATTTAGGTTTGACAGTTGCAGGGCAGCCTGATCAAGAAGAAACACCTAATTCTCAACCCCTGAGCTCTTCATTCTAGGAGTCTTTTAAAGCTATCAGTATTAGTAAAATCTAAAGTTAAAAGTCATAAGGTTTTCTATATAAACTTCTTCTAATTCTCCTCTCCTTCCTATCGTTTATGTTAAGGACTTTCTGTAATCTGTAATATCAGGTAGGAGTTTAAGCAAGCCTCCAGGATAATAATTCTCCAATTGAACAACTCTTGCCAGTCAGAGGCAGTTTATGTTGCATCACTTCTGAGAAAAATTCCTAGACATAAATGTGTCTTTTACTCTGAGTAATTTGTTCAGGATTCTACTCCAGAATCATAATCCTTGTTGAGGTGGCAAATATTTAAGAAATAGAGAAGATATTGGGATTATAGTATTACAGAAAGAAGAGCATTTCATCACATGCAGTTTCCTTACTATTTATTAATTTATCTACAGTGAATAGCAAGGAATTAATGAATGACAGCAAGAAACCAAGACTAAGGGGAAGAATATCTTCTTTATGAAGGCAACTTCTCTGAAGAGATCAGAGTAATGTAAGTAAAACTTTCATTTTCTCAATGGTCTTAAAAGATGGGTGATATTTGTATTGATGCATTCCAAAATGCTTAAAATATAATATCCCAAAGATAAATATAAGGTAATGAAATGAATGAGTTATTCACATTTAATTATGGAAACTATGATATGTTACATTCGATTTCAATCTTGGAAGTGTAGACAGCCCAATTCAGCTAATTATCGGAATAAACTTGAATTAAATATTTTCCTACCTGAGGACCATTTCATTATGTTTAAGTGTGAGTAATATTATGCATCTTGAAGAAATTAACTTGGGAATTAAATGCTCTCACATATTGAAAGTGTTTGACACATATATTTTTGAAAATATGGTTTCATGGGGCTTGAGCTCTGGGCCTGGGTGCTGTCTCTGAGCTCTTCAGCTCAAGGTTAGTGTTCTACCAATTGAACCACAGTGCCACTTCTGGTTTTCTGGTGCTTAATTGGAGATAAGAGTCTCACAGATTTCCCTGTGTGGGCTGGCTTCAAACTGTGACCCTCAGATATTAGCCTCTGGAGTAGCTAGGATTACAGGCATGAGCCACCAGTGCCTGGCTCCCATAGTCTTAAGTACATAAGTTCTGTAACGTAAAAGAACTGGTGAGGTACTTTATTGTTCGTGTAGCTAAGTTCCTTATTAGCTTCATTGTTCCTGGCTGTATGGCATTTAAGACTGACATTTCTACAAGCTTGATGGCTTTCCTAATATTTGCATGCTACAAATATTACAAAACTACAAATCTCATTCAATTTTTCTTTAATTTCAATATTGTATGAATAAGATCTTTAATAGGCCTCAATTTTACAGATGAAGACACCGAGGTTATGGAATATATTTGAAACAATATGACTAGGATCCACAATTACAATGTGGCATCATCATCATTATCATAGTGATGATGAAATTAGTCATCATAGTTTCCTGCTCAAAGTTTTCTCCATCAAATACACATCTTTTTCTTGACCTGTCTACCTATTCTCTCCTTCACATTGGATTGCAACAGACAGTAGGAGTAAAATGAACTAATCTAAATCCCTACTAAAATTTTATTAGCTATGAGCCTACTCTCTGCTTTACCATTTGTAGTGCCAGGTTCTGTTTATTGCTCTGGTATGCTTGATCTATTGATACCTACAAATACACACATGACAATATTTATTATATAATAACTATTCTGTATTTCATAAAAGTTCACATAATTTTACATAACATGGAAGTTAACATTTATCACAGTATCCCTTTATTATATAATAGTTATTTATATTTAACGTGAAGTTGGTGCTTCTCTCAATAGCGTTTTAAGGCAAAGGGATGAAAAACTCAGTCTGAGTGAGCACAAAGACCTTAAGAAATGCCATTCAGCAAATAAGTTGAAAAACACTTCCAGACTTAAAATAGAACTTTATTTCTATATTTTACTATACATTCCATGTCATATTGAGTCCACGCATTTTAATCTGTAATTTCTAAACTGACATTCTGGGTCTCAACTGAGGAACACCCTAAGATATTTGTGCTCAACAGTAGAATATTCCCTAAAACTATAAATGTCTAGGCTATACTTTTTTGATACTCAATTAGACATGCTCCTTATAAATTCAGCATTTCATTATCTCTGAGCTGCTTGAGATCATCTTTGTTCTATTTCAGAATTTTTCATATGAAAGACTGTGAATAGCTACAAATAAATGGATGAATAAAAAGTTTTCTAGTTCAATACAACACAAACATATCTGACCATTAGTTTCTTAGATGAGAACTCTTGGGGCTAAAGACATAACAATATCTCCTTGAATTTCCTGACCACAGGTGTACTGTGTGAAGGTGCATAAGTGTACTCAGGACTTGCCAATAGATAAAAGCCTTCTTTTCAAATTGTGCTTCCCTATACAGCACCTTTCTTTACAGTATAGTAAACCAACCAGTCAATGAGAGAAGTATGGCTCTGCAAACACACAGCTCTCATGCGCAAAGAAGGCTGTCTCCCCACTTTGTATCCTGGAGTTCCAATGGAGACTGTGACAAGAAGGTGATTTTGCTGACCTCACTGCAAACAAAATAACAAAAGGCAAATAATCAGACTTCTAGTGTAGGATGCCAGCAGATGCTGTGAATTCAGACAGCACCACAGCAGCCAGCCATGTTTCTGCTGCTGGCAATGTTTAGCTAATCAATATGGAGTTTGTGTCTGTGAGTTTCTGAGTCCAGGCATCAATTTAGCAAGCCACATTAGAAAATTCGGTCTTTCTTTATTTTTCTCCTACTAATGCACAAAAAATAACAAAATAATGTAATTAGTTCATTTTACACATTTTCAACATTATTGTAGCATTATATGTTAATTAAATCAGAGATCACCAATTTTCTCCAGCTTTAAGTACAAAATATATAGCAATATTTTATATTCAACCTCATGATTGTATATTATGTAAAGAATATATTTCTTCAAGGAGCTTATACATTTCACTATTCCCAGGAAAAGAGATTTTTAATTTGTGAAATGTCTACGTTGAATGAATCATGAGTCAGTTTTAAACATTTTCATTGTCATATTATGAAGTTTAACAGTAAATATATGCATATACACAGTTATCTATGAATATACATATAGGGGAATGGGAATGGGAAAGGCAAAGATTAAAGTGGTAGAGTGATTATCAAGCAAGCATGAGGCCCTGAGCTGAAACCCTATTACTAGAAAAAAAAAAGTGAACATATGATGATATGATAGTTTTGAGATTTTCAGGAAAAAGTAGGGCAAACTACAATTGACACAAAATAATGAATCATATAGGGTCAACCTCAAGCATAATTCACTACAAAGCTATACTGCATGCTTTAAAGCCTCTCACTTTATGGGGACCAGTGGCATACACCTGTAATTCTACCTATTCAAGAGGCTGAGATCTGAGGATTATGGTTCAAAGCCAGCCCAGGCAGGAAAGATGGTAAGACTTTTATCTCAATTAACTATAAAATATCCAGAAGTGAAGATGTGGCTCAAGTGGTAGGGTATACTATCCTTGAGCAAAAACAAAGCAAAACAAAGTCTCAGTGGTAGCACATAGGCCCTGAATTCAAGCCTTTCAACTGAGGCACAAGAAAAAAAAATGCTCTCATTGAATGCTTAGAAACAAAACGAGAAATTTATTCTCATAAAACAGAATATTATTAAATCAGTAGGAGGTGATCTATTACTCACTACTTCTGTCTACATTTATTTGGTGAGATTTTCCTTTCTTTTCCTTTAGCTACTTGCAACCCCCTCTTCTGTTTCTATTTCACACTAGGAATCATATTCAACTAGTAAAATACCCTGTGGTGTATACCTCCAGCTCAATACTAATGTCTTACTTCCTTGTATTCTTTTACACAATCCATTTCTCATACACCTGCCAGGGAAAAAATAGTAATGTTGGAACCCAGTATGTGAAATCACACCAAACAGCACTTTTAGCTGAAGTAAACAAAACACCCACCATTTCAGCTGGGATTTGTGTGGGCCTCCATTAGGGTCTCTGAGCTTAGATACTTCTGTCTTTCTGAGATAGGCCAAATCGATATAGAATATATTGTATGTGTGGACCATCTTACTCTCTTTAGGATAGTTGTAAAGGTAGTAGAAAGAAGTGAATTTAGACATGAGGTATTTGATGTTATCTCCGTGCTGTGGCTGATTAACACACTGGGGAAGAAATGTGCAAAAAGAACAGTCAGGACTGTTTCCATGGTTGCCAAACTCCTTGTGTAGAACAAAAGTAAGGAGGCCTCCGAAGGTCCCTTAGTCCTAAGGCTCAGCATTATTGAGTGCTGGAATAGAGGGAGGGGGTATTCATCAGGCAAAGGTAATCCACATACACTTTCATAACCTCATTAAAGCAGGTTACAATGAATATTTCCTGATGAAATATGACAATGCTAATGCAATGCCACTGTACAGTAGAATTTAATAGAGAACTTTGAAGGGGGATAAAACTAACTACACTCTACATGCTTAGAGCTAGCTAGGTTTTCCACATCCTGGGAAATATAATTTTTCTTTCATTAATGATGTCAAACTAAGATTGAAACAAAGCACCCTCTCAAAACAAACATCTTAGCCTTTTTCTCTCCAAGCTCAAAGCTAGTGTAATAAATTCCATATTACATATGGACATAATGTGATTGGTCTTTGTAAGTTACATTATAGGGTATTCTGGGAAAAGAAGTGTAGCTCTACAATATTTGTGCTAACAATTCTATTCACAACATAACCTATATCTTTTCAATGTGGATCTAAATTTGAATTGTTTAATGATATCAGAAATAGCTATATTTACTTTAAACGATGATTAGTTTGTTGTTGTCTTATGAATTCTGAATGATTTATAAGTGATCACTTTTGTGTGTGTGTGTGTGTGTGTGCAATGACTTAAAAAAGACTGAAAGTGAAATTTGGAACCTAGCTCATGCTCTATAGAGTTTATGATTCTAGCATGCCTCCCATTAAATAACTCCACATACTGTTTTCACTTCCATTCTTTCTAATTTTTCATCCATAGGCTTTTTGTAGTTTTCCATTAGTTAATTGTATGAAGAAGTTTCAGTTGCTCAAATCAGATTAGGAGCCTAATGCATCTTGATTAAAGTCACCTCCTCCATCTCTTCCTTCCATATGCTCCTGTCCCAATCCATGCCCTCAAGTTATATAGCAACTTTTGCACAACATAGATAGAATAAAATAATTGTACTATGTTACTGTTCCTAACTCCATTTGTGAATCCTGCTTCTTGCCCCACCCGGGCAAAATATGTTCCAGTTTCCAAGTATTCATTTTGTTAATTATATATTTTTTCTTCTTTATTGTAAATGTGGAGCACAGATGGGTTACAGTTTCATATGTAAGGCAGGGAGTACATTTCTTTTTTTTTTTTTTGTACATTACTTATCCAACTTGTTACTTCTTCCCTCATTTTTCCTCCCTCTTCCCCCTCTTGAGAACCCCCCCCCCACATGAGTTTTCTGTTGGGTTACACCAATTAGTTTTGTAAATATCACTTTTGCGTTGGTTTGTCTTTTTATCTTTTGTCTCTCATTTTTGCTATTCCCTTTCCTTTCGCTTGTTCCAATACATTTCTATACATTATCCAGGGTTCTAAGATCAGTTACAGTAATAGCAGGAGTAAAACCACAGGAAGTGGAAGGACTTGGAAAAAAACATACTAAGTGAAGTGACCCAGACCCAAAGAAACATAAACCCAATGGTTTCACTCGTAGGGGATAATTAGTACATATCTAGGATAGACATAGCAGAAGAGCACAACAACTCGATAGTTATGCCCTTATGAATGCATAATATAATGCCAACTGAAATGAACTCCATGTTGTGGAAATAAGTGCTAAATCATTGCTGTAGTTAATTTCAACATACCATGTGAAACTGTACCTTTTGTTCTCTCGTATATTTTTATTTTGTTGTTTTGTATGCAATGTGTTTATATTCAGAGACATAAGTGAGGGTGACAAATACTTATAATTGTTTTTCTTCTAAAGCAACTTTCATGCTTTGTCTTTCTTTTCTTTTTTTCATAATAAATGTCATAGATATATGGTTATTCTGAAAAAATGGCTTCCCCCCAGATCTTTGATTTCTTTTTCCACACCTCTTTTGAAAGTGTCTAATATGTTCCACTATAGAGCAATCTTCTAGGGCCAACTAAAAATCCATTCTGTCTTGTTATATCTTTGTCAGGAGAATGAATTTTGTTCTGTCTCAATCTGACCTCTCAAATATTATGCGTTGACAGACTCCCTCTCCTTCACCTGTCAGACACTCTTTGAAATAAGAGGAGAAAAACACCTAGTAAATCACCCTGGGTGCATCTATATTACAGAAGAAAAATAAAATGCTGATGGAAACACAGTCATTTTCCTTCCTGCCCTGGGAGATCTGGGGAGGAAAGATTTATAAAAGCATGCTTACTATGCTGAAAAAATGAATATATCACATTGGTGTGTTTAAATGCTAATCCTCAGCCAAAGAAGCTCAGTTCTCCTCTAGTTGTTTCATTTTGTTGCTTACTCCACCATATTTAATGGCTCATGCAGTCAAAAAGTCATAGAAACAACTATCCTTTATGATAGTTACACCATTATGGCATCCCAGGGACAAACAACCAGTTTGAGTATGAAACATCTGGACTTTTTTAGATAGTCCATGTCAATTAACCTGAATTCTTGTGGGGTCCAGAAGTAATCCTTTTGTATGTACAACCATGGAATACAGTGTTAATCGGACTGACGTCACACACACACCCACACATATGTGTGCACACACACACATATATACACAAACATATATATCATATTAATAGCTGCATAGCAAATTTAACACATGTATTATGTATCTTTAGTGTAAAAGGACTCAAAGTTATGCAACAGGTTTCCTAGAGTCATTTCAGCATACACGAAATTAGACATAAAACCTCAAATTTCTAGAACTAAGTTAAATACACATGCCCATTATAATATTCTAATGACTTGTTTGAACACGTTTTTTAATTTGAAAGTCATTGCTCATGTATTAGAGTATCAAACATAAAGTGAGTGTTCAGTAAACATGTGGTTAAATAAAACATATATTCCAATACTTTAACATGTGCCAAATTTGGAAAATTCAAATATATTGATAGTTTATCATAATTACCATCATCCCTACATACTAAAGCACAGGAATGAAGATCAGGAAGCATTTCTTAAAACAGGAGTAAAGGTAGATAGTTAAGCCAGGTGAAGAAACCATCTTTGAATCACTCACCAAATGCTCTTGTGAAGAAAATCTATTCTTTTTGAATTTCACTACTCATTCTGTGACCAATAGGGACAATGCAGAGCTGCTTAAAAATCTGAGAAAGCACATAAATATGATTGATGTTAAGTATGTTTGATGATAGCATATTAAATTATAATATAAATATAAATAATGTAGTGTATTTATGTACAAGTATATAATGAAAATATATACATGATTCTATCATTGTGTTAAAATACATTGCAAAGTATCTTACCAAATAATAAAAATCTTAATACATTTTATTTGGATTCACATGACTTACACTCTGGTTTCAAAGTAGGTAGGCAACTATTATGACTTGTTTTCTGCTCTAGCTATGAAATACTCTTCTCCATTTTGCTCATTCTTCCAACATTCTACCCATATTTAAACAGATTAATTAATATTTAAGCAACTTACACATTCATTAGAGAAATTGATCTACTCCCTTCACTTTTTTCTTTTGTTCTAATAATGCTAACGGATTGGTATATATAGTCTAGATTAAGTATGAAACATCTCTTTCGGAGATTTCAGAGAAAAAGATGCAATAGAAAATAGTTTGGTTACTTTTGAAAATCTTCAAGCACAGGATATTTTAGACAATGTGATGGTATTTTTCTTTATGTGTCTAAGACAAATTATTATTAGTTTATGTTAGTCATATAGGAAATGATCTTATTGTTACATCTCCATATATTTAATTTACATTACAGTCAATACCTCCCCTCTATTTTGAAGGAGGTAATAAAAGTTCAACAGGTAATTGAATTAAAAAAAAACAAAATTAAAATGACATTTAATTCTTAGAATCAATGATGCTAGATGTCCTTCGTCATTCTGAATTTCTTCATTCCAAGTGAGCTTAATTTATCTGGCCAGTCCATTAAAGTAATTGAAAAAGAATATCTGTAGTCTCTATAACTTTAATTGTACATACCCTAAACATTTATAACAGGTTCCATAGTGGCAGTTTGTATTTATTACTTTCAGTGTTATGTTTAATTCATTATACTAAGTATGCCTAATCATAGACATATTACTTTGGCAACAATGCTATGAGCTAATGTTGCATTGCTCCAATACAGAGGAAAAGTTGAGCTTAGTGAGGCGCCATCAATTTTTGCTATGGTTCACGTAAGGACTGCCAAGCATGCTCTATTTCAATCACTTTTTTCAGTATAATACCAGAAGCCTTGTGGATTATACTACAGAAATAGGAGCACATCTGCTCATGCCTGGGATAGGCAAGGAAAGAGTGTTCATTTTCTTTAGCAAAATAAATAAAAGGTGTGAATTTTTCAGGAACTTGCATGATAGCTTCAGTAATTTTTGAACAATGAGAGGCAGTACAGTATTTTCACTGGGAAGAGTGGTAACAAAGATAGTTATCTCTTATGGCACTGGATTTGCCAACTGTTTATAACAGGACAGCCAACTTACCGATAGTCAAGTCTTCACATTCGCTGGGTTATACAGGTGTCTATGCTTAAATTATGAACTGTTTCTAAGAAAAAATGTTTAGGGCTAGGAATATGGCCTAGTGGTAAAGTGCTTGCCTCATATACATGGAGTCCTGGGTTCAATTCCTCAGTACCACATATATAGAAAAAACCTTAAGTGCCACTGTGGCTCAAGTGGTAGAGTATTAGCCTTGAACAAAAAGAAGCCAGGGACAGTGCTCAGGACCTGAGTTCAAGCTCCAGAACTGGCCTAAAATAATGTTTGGTGGGTTATGAGGCTAGAACTCAGGGCCTGGGAGCTATCCCTGAGCTCTTTTCCTCAAGATTAGTGCTCTGCCACTTTGAGACACAGCACCACTTCTGTTTTATTGAGTGGTTAATGTGAAATAAGAATTTCATGGGGACTTTTCTGCCTGAACTGGCTTTGAAGCTTGATCCTCAGATTTTAGCCTCCTTTGCAGCTAAGATTATAGGCATAAGCCACCAGCCTCTGGTGACATTATAAACTTAAAATTTTCTTGCATATAATTGAATGTGTTTTCATTCTCTGATAAGAAGTATATGCAGAAACATTAATTATCAATCTACTTCCTCTGTGTGAAGAATAGTTTTTGAAGTCTACTAAAAACAAAGATATGTGGATTTTTAATAAAAATATATGTTCCTATGGACATTTATTGTACACTAGTAATATGTAGATTCTTTTGTTCTGTCTTTTGGCTGTTAATATAACCATTCACTTCTGTTGTCTTATGTCTGTATAAATTTTAAATAAAATGATGTAAAGAGGTAAGTCATTCGTCACTGAGATCCCTTCCAGTTGATAATGTACCCCAGAAACAGTATTTGCTCCAAAACTCTTTCCCTACTATTACCCAAAAGGCACAACTTCTCTACCCTACACTCAACTTTCAAATATCTGCTTAAAAATACTAATTTCTGTATTCAAGCCTAGATACTGTTAAAATTGGCCTTACCAGAGAGATTGGCATTAATTTTTTTAGTACACCATGCTAATTTTGAGAAGCACTAGTAGAAAACTGGTTTGAAGATGATCACAAGTGAATTAATTGTCATGTGATCTCTTCATACAACTTCACACACAAACCAAACGCCAGTCACTCTTTTCTTCTTAGTAATATTTAGTAGCAACTTCCCAGTTCTTGATTTATGTTAGCTCTGATCCTGACTTTGCCCAATTGTTTCAGACAGAAATTGTTTAATACCCAGGTGTTACTTAGTCATCTCCACTGACTATAAGATCTTTGAAACAAATCGTGAAGGAAGTGTGAAGATTGCCTACAGACATGCCATAATTCAATACATATTAACAAAAATAATTGGCCACATAAAGGTAGAAGGACAAAAGAGCACCACCAATTTAGAACCTTTTTCTTGTCATTGTACTATACAAAACAATTTGTCACAGCAATCGTACATGAAAGTGCTACTGAGCAATACTAGAACATTCCCCTATATCTATATGAAACTACTTTACTATTAAGATTTTTCCCATAAATCAATGTTCACTTACTTTATAACAAACAGTACTTCATACATAGAAGATGTTTAAATCCTAGTTTAATGTTCTTTGGCAAATTCTGGTGAGGCAAATAATTTAAAGAGCACAATATTGTCTTGTGGAACAGTTGACTAATCAAATATTGCACAATGGTACCACATAACATCTCTGACTTAATGTTTATGGCAATTGTATTCAAAACAACCATATTCATATCAAATCTTGAAGCACAGCTGGGAGACTTAAGGACAGCTTGCAAGAGTCTTTAAGTTGTGCATTCTCCCCAATTCTCTACTAAAAACTGCCTTTATTGCTTAATCCATGTAATAGTTCCTCCCATTATAAATTTGTCAACCAGATTATTATGCACATGCCTGGCATGCATAATTATAATTAATTTGCTAAAGGCTCATTTGACTGTTCCTATTAATTATGATCTTATGGCTTTAAATAAATCAGCGAGAAAATGGGTGAATCTAAGTGGAATCTTGTGGCATATAAGAAACTAGACCAATAAAGTTCATCACTCCAATGAAATTCCTCGATAGTGTCAGGGCAATAACTTTTATTGAACCCCGGCACTGAATGTAAAAATTCAGCTAAGTAAGCTAATGCTGTGTGATCTTACCCTCCTTCCTTCTTTTAGAAATAGAAATGAATCAATCACCAGATCACTAAAAGGAATACTGGACTAAAGTACCAGAGTAAACATCACAATGAGCAGTGTGAATTATAATTCCAAGGAACTTAATTGGTTTTTTCAATTAAAACAAACTGAATTCTCTTTTCTAATTAAACAATGTCATCACTTCCCCCACCATGCCCTACAAAACAACTGCAGAAAACATACCTCAAGTTATTAAAAGTCCATTGTGCTTCCATATAAAATACAGCAGCATGCTAGAAGAAACCTGAACAACCTATTCTCACTGTCTCTTTTCAACTTGTTCTGTTTCCAATGTAAAAGTCTCAACTGAAGTAATCGTGGTTGAGGGGGAAAAAAACAATATAACCTACCGAAGCTGTGGGAAACATCTTTGATAATTTATGAAGACACTTTTGAGAGTGAGTAGTCTTTGATCATAAAAAAAACAATTTCCAAAAAAATGTCCCTAACACTTTTCAGGAGGAAAGAAAGCAAAGGCTGTTTGGGGATATTAGGCAACACAGTGATTCTGAACAATAGTCTCTTTCTTTCTGACTAGGAACCTCAAGGGGAGAATATTGCATTATAGCCTCAAGCCATGCCTAAACGGTATTTTTAGTAGCTGTTTGAATTGAAACATCTCCTATTAAACAAAAACAAAAACAAACAAAAAAAAACGGTTCCCTATACTAGAATAGAAGGCAAATATAAATGGCACATGCTCTAAGTTCCTCTGAGAGCTCTAGGCATCCTCAGATGAGCAGTTTGGGGGTATGTATATAGTAATGACTGGTTCAGAAACTTGAGCATTCTTTCCAGAATGATGAACCAATATTCTTCCTAACAGGATTTTCATCCACCCTTACACTTATTTATTGCCTTTGAGAAATTACTAATAACATTCCATGGGAATATCAAAAGTATTCTGATTCACATAATAAATTATATGGTAGCTCTATTTATATGGATTTTAAATTAATTTCCAGTGCAAACAACAATAAACAAACCCACTTTTATTGTCTCTTGATAAGGTCAACTTTTTTACCTGCTTTCTGCACCAATGCCACATGGAAATCTTGGAACATTCCTTCGTGCATATTAGATTTACAATAAGATCTTGCTTTAGTAAGTAAATCTCTAAAATGAATGGCTAAGGCATGTGCCTCTACACAACAGTCTTCAAAAGAACCCTATGTGTGAAGTTCTTGAGAATTAAATGCATATTTAAAATACATATAATGATGTTGAAGCTAGTTGTATATCAGACTGACAGAACAATATCAGCAATTTATAAAAGAATCCCAAAGTACTTCGTTTACATTTAAAATAATTAAATATATTTTCAATAACAACAATTATTTCATCAAGACATTTTTTGGCAGTATTAGGTTTTAAATTCAGGCACTTAAACTTGCTAAGGTACTCTACCACTGGAGTTTTCCCTCCAGATTGTTTTGCTTTCCAGGTTATTTTTCAGGCAATCTCATTACCTTTTTGCCCAGCATGGCTTCAACAATTCTCCTGATCTAAGTTTCCCAGATGTAACTGGGATGTAGGCATGTATCACTGCACCTCACATGTTTCCAGATTTGTTCCAGGCAAGGAACTATTGTGAGGAAGAGTACATTTTTGGAAGTTTATTCCAAAATTATCAATATCCTTTGACTAACAATGAGATTTCCTACTACTAGCTGAAAATGTAAGTCTGCATTGTACCGAAACTGTTGAACATCAAAGTTAATCCTAACCCATCTTACATATGCTCAGAACAATTACAGAATACAGCATTTGAGCAAAATCATCTCATAGTTTTAATGATAAAGTGCTGAACAACCCAGGTAACAAGAGACACAGATAGGAATTTCATAGACATGTTGGGCTATAAAAACAGTAAATATGATATCTAAAACTTGCTGGCAGCACAGTGATACATAGTAGAGAACTGGTTGTTTCCCTCAGGATCTCCCAGCTTCCTGGGAGCTGAAACTCAGTGTTGCTGCTCATTAGCCCCAGGGAGTACTGTGTCATGTATGCCTACTATGTACACATTGCTTCAGTGCTAGGGTAAGGTTGAAACATCTTAAGTGGAACCACTGTTAGACAGAATTGATCTGTGTGAAATTGTTGTAAAAGTAGTGGCTATGGGAATCTGAGTATAAGCTTCCAATTGGTAAAACTGAAAGATTTGAAATCTACGAACTCTACTTCCACGCCACTTTAGACAAATAAGATTTCTCTCAATTATCTATCAGAGCTGAAATAAGGCAGGATGGGAAATAAAATGGGAGGATAATTCCAGTCATGAACTAAGTATAACCTGCCTAAAAACTAAGCCATAAATGCTGACCAAACACTTTTCACATATTTTCATGCTTAGGGAAAAAAAAAGCCAGGGGAATATATCAATAGGCCTTTACCACTCTTCATGGACTTTTATTTTTCTCTATTCCTATTTTTTATGTACTGAGTTTCCATTAACTGTCATCTCCTGGGGCATTCTGTCACTTTCTCCATAATAGCTCTCTAAATGGTTATAGACTTGTATTTGTAAACACTTCCTCATTAAAAAGTTGGAGGAAACAAGTTTGATAAGAAATGTACTCACTGCCTTATGTATGAAAATGTAACCCCTCTGTACATCACTTTGACACCAAATAAAACTAAATTAAAATTTTTTATAGGTAAGTAATTTTTTATACATGGTGTCCTCACTTAGAGATATCGTAGAGACTTGGAGTATCACATCAGAGAATGATACCATCACTAAGAGATGGTGGGACTGCATCCAGTCCATTTCCCTTTCAGGACACTGTTCTTCGTTTTTATTTCTAACTTTGGTGTTCACTTTTACATTGTTTTGGCCAGTCCTGGGCCTTGAACTCAGAGTCTGAGCACTGTCCCTGGCTTCTTTTGGCTCAAGGCTAGCACTCTGCTGCTTTGAGCCACATCACCACTTCTGGCCGTTTTGTATATATGTGTGCTGCGGAATCGAACCCAGGGCTTCATGTATGAGTCAAACACTCTTGCCACTAGGCCATATTCCCAGCCCCACCTTCACATTGTTATCTCCCTCAATCTATTCTCCACAAAGCAGTTTGTATATTATGGAAAATTCTCATAAAACTTTAGAGCATAAAATTCTAAAACATCTTGACTTTCACTGTACTTGAGTTGCAACTCAAATATTTTACAGCACCTAAAGGTTACAGTTGATCTGCTCTCTATCAGCCAATGGGTTTTATTCTATATCATTCTCCTGAATATCACATCTAAATGATCACTTCTTGTTGCCAGTCTTGGGGCTCAATTCAGGGCCTGGAAATGGTCCATGAGCATTTTTGCTAAACATTTTTGAACCACAGCTCCACTTCTGGCTTTCTTGTTGCTTAATTGGAAATAAGATTCTCATAGACTTTCCTGCCAGAACCGTGATCCTCAGCTTTCAGCCTACAGAGTCTTTTAGATTACAGGTATCAGCCATTGGCACCTGAAAAAATAGTCACTTTTATGGGACCACTCACTCTAAACAGTTTCTACTACTTGCCCTTTCATATCTTAGCATATCTGCCACAGAATTCACCTAAGTCTGAATCCAAGCCAGGAATTAATAATGCATTTTCGTGGAGTTTTCTTTATTATTCTTCATTGAAATATCTCAAATAAGTAACTTTTATTATTATTACTTTTTACTGTTAGTTCCATTCATTAAACTAATGGTCTCATTTATAGGATCCTAAACTTTCTGAACACAGATATTCTAAACAGAGACTGCTAGCACCCTTTGCCTTGAAAATGGATGATAAATGTATATTTTTGAATAAATTAATGGATGAATTTTTTTAAATCCCACAGTACTACTGTCAAAAAATATAGCACCTCATATTTCATTATTGAGCACAGTGGATTTTACTTTGGGGCAAAGATAATCTATGAGGAATTTTCAAATAATTATAAGCCACATTATTGATATTGTATACATATTCGGAAACATTTGCCATGTAAAGTCACAGGTAAAATCAAAAGCAAAAATCTGACCAGTATTTTGATGAGGCAGATATTTACATGAATTCCACCTTCTGAAATGGATCCTAAGTTATAAAATATATCCAGCAACATAAACACAGTCCACATAATTTTTATTAGCATATGTGTAACTATCATGAAAAGTGGACACTTTTCTTTATTCAAGCTTTCTAAAAGCTGTTCCATGGTGAATTTCAACTTTTTCTTATAGTACATTCCAAATGGAACATTTCTGCCTGATAAAGTAACAACAGGAGCCAATGGCTAATACAGTCTCTCCAGGATATCTTCCATAAAGATCATGTAGATGTAAATCATTGAACACACATTGTTATTAGTTTAAGAAGTAGCTGTTTTTTTTATTTTATATTTAAAATGTGATAGAGTATATTTTATGTGAATTACAATAAAAATGGGATCTGAAAGGTATAAAAATAATTTTTTCAGAGGTCATCATTCAATTTAAGATGAAAAGTAACATATGTGGATATCTAAGATTGATCCCTCCCTTCCCATTGATATAACTGATACAAACCGAAAAAGATGAAAAGCCTATGTTTATTTGTGTTCATAAGTGTGACATCTCTGTATATCTATGTCTATGTATATCTGCACTTTATTGATTTTGTTTTCCAGGAAAATATATGAAGCTTATCAACAAATGCAGAAATGAAGGTAGGAAATAAAGAATAACATACAAATAGTTTAATTGTGCCATAATCACAGAAAAGATGAGTGATGAAAGAAGAAGGTACAAAAAAACAAAAACAGGCAGTATGGAGGTTAGAGTCTCTTTTAGGTTGCCATTATAGTTAGAAACCTTTGGTCCATGCCCTGGGATCATATTAATTTGAGAAATAATACTACTGAATCATGCTCTTCACTCCCACCCACAGTTAAAAATACTTTGGCACATTAGCACCCTGAGATGACTGAGCTTATTTTCAGTAGTCCCATTGTCCTCTGATGGCTCTGGAGAATATCTTCACCCAGAAAGGAGGAAACTTGGTTGTTCAGTTAGGAACTACCCAGCTGCTCGTAACTGTTTTTACTTCTGCCTGCAGGTGAATTTACTTAGGCCAACAACAGCATCTGTGATAGGTCATAAAGACAACATTCATGAAGTACTTGCTACATAATCTACTATAAAAGTTCTTCTTAGGGAAACTAAAAAATTTCCTAAATAAGAAATATTTAAATATTAATTTGAGAGAAAGTTGGTAGTCAGCAAAACTGTCAAAACACAAGGATAATGATGCAATAAACAAATACTTGCAATAAAACAGATTTGTGTAGTAAGAATGTATATAAAGTGTTTAATTATTTAGTACAGTTTACAAAATAAGTGAATGTCAGCTGAATTTTAAAAAGTAATTACTAAAAAACATTGAAAAATGAGCAAAGGTTTTCAAGCAGGAAAATGAATTTAAAAATTTAGATGCTGATAGGCTTACTTTCTGGACAAGATGCAGTAACTAACTTTGTCTCAGTAATACAAATAGCAGGAAAAAATATATAACCCAGATCATTAAAAATCAGGAAATGCTAAACACACACACACACACACACACTCACACACGCACACACACACAGTAGCACATCTATGTTTGTTGCTGCACTATTCACAATAGCCAAATTATGGGGAAACCCATGTGCCCTACAAGAGATGAATGGATCAATAAAATGTGGCACCTATATACAGTGGGATTTTACTCATGCATTAGAAAGAATAAGATTATGTCATTTGCAGTCAAATGGATGGACCTGAACAAATCATGCTAAGTGAAGTAAGCCAAGTTCAGAGAGACAAATGGTTCTCTTGTTCATTCATCTGTGGAAACTAGAACTAAAATATAACTGGATATGATAATCTATACAGAACTCTGGGCATTCACACACAGACTAAAGAAGGATAACCTTAGGGGAGGAAGACAAAGGTGTAAATTCTTTGAACATTTAAAATACTATTTGTCAAAATGAACTCCATGATATGGAAAAGTTAGGCTTTTTATTGTTCTTTTTGTTGTTGGTGGTAGTGGTGATGGTACTTTTTTCTTTGGATTCACTTCTTGTGGGGAGGATGAAAGGGTAAAGAAATGCAATCAAGCTATGCAATACATACTGTACTGATAATTACCTATGTAACTTGTGGGTATGGATGGGAGAGATAAATGGGGAAGGCAAAGAAAACAGTTACATTTTCCATAAAAAAATGTACTCATTAACTGACTTATAAAATATTACTCCACTCTGACATATCTAAATAATTATAATAAAATCATTTTTTAGAATATGCGAGCTGTTGGTAAGATGCCAGGCAAGCAGAAACAGATCCCTGAGAGATAGAAACAAATAAGGGGAATGTTTTGGTTGTTTCAAATTGATGCTTTGTGAGAATTTTCAGCCACAGCCCACAAAGGACATACACATAGAACTCCAGTAGGTCGTGGCCAACTCAGTGAATTGAGAAGTTTCTGAGTTCTGAACTTTTGAGAGTTGAACAACATGAGAGATATCCAGGCAGAACTTTGGAGAAAATAATTACATGGGGCAGGGGTGGAGGAAATCAGCAGAATCCTTATTTCTTTTTTTCTAATAAAAGAATGTGTTCTAATCAAATACAAAATTAAAGCTAACTTGTAGTTTTATTGATGTCAAAGGAAATAATGTCTTGTTATTTAGAAATATATAACACAGGGACTGGGAAGATGGTGATGCCACAGTAGGGAGGGACCCCGACTCGATCCAACTGAATAGCGAGCTGGGAATTCCAGCACCCAACACCCCATCAAGAACCCAGCAAAACCAGCAGTAAGAAGCAGGAAAAATGCAGGAAACAAAAAGGAGCAAAAAAGAAGAGCCTATAACCTGCATGGAGCCGGAAAATCTCCAGGGTACCCTTCCCCCACCAGCCAACCCTGGCCCGAACAGGGCCAGGCTGGGAAAGGGGACCCGGAAAATGGCAGACCGACTGCCAAAAACTCACACTGGGAGTGCAGAGTCCAGACAGTGGGACTCCACGGACCCCAGGGAAAGCGCGGACCAAGACACACGGCGACGGCGGTGACGGGAAGTTCAGGTCCACGCAGCTGGAATGAATCTGAGCGGCGGGGAAACTGAGTGGTACAGAAGGGGAGAGCCGGGGACACCACCACGACATTTCGCCACACCACAGCATTCCACCCCTGAAAGACCAACGGTGGCGTGGGACACACACACAATTCAGGACCAGTGAGTCCCTCGTTACCCGCATCCCCAACAGGAGACCAGCTATCAGAGACCCAAACCCTACAAAGAAGCTAGAACTCCCTCCCTCCCCCTCCCCACCCCGAGGGAACAAAGAACCCCTAAATCAGGCAGGAAGATCCCATCAGGCCCTGGGCAGACACAGGAGCTAACAGAGGAAGGGCAGAGCAGTGCCAAGGCCACAGAGGAGCCTGAACTGGCCGCACTGGCCCTGCCCCCTTCCCAACAGGGGCCCCGGGGACTGCAAGCAGTGCAAGCCCCACCAAAGGCCCCTGCTCCTTGCGGACTTTTTTAACTAAAGCCACAGATGCTGGAAGGCAATACCAGCCCAACAGGAACACCTGGGCCTGATCACGAGCCCCCCTCGCAGCGGAGGTGCAGTCTGAGGGTGCTAACCCACGCCCAGACAGTAGATCCCACTGTGCCCCACACATACCGACCCCCACAGCAGGCTCATGGGAGGGCGCAAGCACAACCCAACAACCTGGGGCTCGCTTGGGTAGGCGTACCCCGCCCAGGTGGACAGGGCCACAGCGGCAGCGCCCATTGTAGTGGGCACACAGTGCACAGGTGGGCGGGGCCCCTGGCGAGAGCACCCGCTCTGGTAGGCGCGCCCGCACAGGAGGGCTGAGCTCTCCATCGGCCCGTGACCACTCAGTTTGGCGCATTTCACACAAGTGGGTGGGCCGCCCCTCAACAACACCAGCCCCAGAGCAGTCCACACAGTAAGGCGAACCACCTGAGAGGTGAACTCCTCTGAGCAAGATACAGAGTGGAAAAAAGAACCAAAGAAGAGATAAGCCTCCACGCCATGCTGAATTAGCGACCAACAAACCCCCAACAGGGGCACTCTAGGGTCAGCACAGCACAGCGACAGGACACTGTCCCAAAGAGAAAGACACAGAACCTACTGGCCCCCAAGTGCAGGGAGAGTGACCAACTCAGCAACAACCGAGAAGGACACACTCACCCATTGTGAAGCAAGCTTCAACCGCCAAACCCAAACCCAGAGCCAGGACACCAGGACACAAGGCTCCCACTGATGGACCAGTGGGAACCAACACAAAGCCAAACCAGGGAAGCCATCACAGATCTCCATATGCACAAATCACAAAGAAATATAACACAGTTCATCAAAGGGCAAGCCTACTCGCCAGCTCCAAAAAGCAGCACGACTGAAGAGGAGATGGAGAATAAAAATACAACTGAGGCCATGTTAACAGAAATGATGGAAAGCGTCAGAAACAAAATCAGAAAACAATTCCAGGAGTTTAGAGTGGAAGTCTTGAAGGACATCCAGGAAGCCAAGAAAGAAATGGAAACAAAAATGGATACAATGCAAACCTCCTTTAAAGAAGACCTTAACATCATGAGAATTGAAATGCATGAAAAAATAGATTTAAAATGCAACTCTTTAAAGGAAGAAATTTCCACAATCAGAGCTGATCTGGCAACCATAAATAGCTCTCTGACATCCATAAACTCCGCAATTGAATCCACAGCACAAAGAATTGACCATATGGAATCCAGAATCTCTCTCTTGGATGATGATGCAGCCAAGAAGAACCAGAAAATTACCACACTCCAAGAAATGGTGAAGCTTCAGGGCAGACTAAACCAGGAGCTAGTGGACAAAGACAAGAGATATAATCTGCACATAATTGGAATAGAAGAAGGAGCTGAATATCAGAGTAGAGGGCTTCATCATATTTTCAAAAAAGTTATTGCAGAAAACGTCCCCAATCTCAAAAGGGACCCCATCCGGGTAATCGAAGACTATAGGACACCTGGCAGGCCAGACCCCAGAAAAGCAATGCCAAGGCACATAATATTCAAGACTTCAGATCTCAAGAATAAAGAGCAAATTTTAAATGCAGCCAAAGCAAAGAAAGAAATTCTTTGAATATAAATGGCATAAACGCTCCAATAAAGAGGAGATCCGCAGAATGGATCCATAAACAAAAAGTTGCCATCTGTTGTCTACAAGAGACCCACCTAACAGCAAGAGACAAAAACAGGCTCCGAATGAAAGCAAGATCTTCCAAGTAAATGCACCTACCAAAATGGCAGGTGTAGCCATCCTGATCTCAGACAAGCTGGACTTTTCATTAAAATCAACTCAAAAAGACAAAGAAGGACACTACATTTTAATACAAGGAAAAATAAAGAATCAAGACATCACAGTGAAAAATTTATACTCACCGAACAAAAGAGGCCCTACATATGTCAAGCAAATTCTCACAGAACTACAGGACAAGATAGACCCAAACACAATCATAGTGGGAGACTTTAATACCCCACTCCCTCCAAGAGACAGATCCAATACCCAGAGGATCAGCAAGGGAGCTGAAGACCTAAGTAACACCATATCCCAAATGGACCTGACAGATCTTTACAGAATCTTCCACCCTGCAGAGACCCAATACACCTTCTTCTCAGCAGCACATGGATCCTACTCCAAAATAGACCACATCATAGCCCACACAAAGAACCTCAGGAAATACAAAAGTATTGACGTCATCCCATGTATTATTTCTGACCTCAGTGGATTAAAGGTAACCCTCAATAACAATGGTTACCACAGAGGCTATACACATTCTTGGAGGCTAAACCCGACACTATTATCCAACTCTTGGGCCACAGACCAAATAAAAGATGAAATCAACGAATTCATAAGCCACAATGATAATGAAAATACATAACAAATTAACCTATGGGACACAGCTAAGGCTGTACTGAGGGGCAAGATCATTGCCCTCCACACTCACATTAAAAGAATGGAAGCAGAGCAGGTGAATAACCTCACATTGAAACTAAAACAACTGGAGAAACAAGAAATGACAGAATCTAAAATGACTAGGAGTGGAGAGATCACAAAGATTAAAGAAGAGATAAATCTGATAGAAAATAGAAAGACCATTCAGCAAATAAATAAGACTAAAAGCTGGTTCTTTGAGAAAATAAATAAAATTGACAGACCCCTCGCAAGACTGACAAAAAAAGAAGAGAAGAGACTCATATAAGTAAAATCATGGACTCCACCAGAAAAATTACAAGTATACACGATATTCAAACAATCATAAGGAGCTATTCCCAGAACCTCTGATCAGTAAAAACAATAATTTTACAGAAATGGATCAATTCTTAGAGAAGTATAAACTGCCCAAACTGAACCAAGAAGAAATAAATCAACTAAAAAAACTAATAACTTACAATGAGATACAGGGGGTAATCAAGAACCTCCCAACAAAGAAAAGCCCAGGCCCAGATGAATTCACCAATGAATTCTATAAAAATTTAGTGATGAGCTAATACCAATACTCCTCAAACTGTTCCGCGAAATAGAAACAGAGGGAGCAATCCCAAACTCATTCTATGAAGCTAATATCATACTCACTCCCAAACCAGGCAAAGATCAAAAACAAAAGAACAAAAAAAGAGAACTACAGACCAATATCACTAATGAGCACAGACGCAAAGCTCTTCAATAAAATAATAGCTAACAGGATCCAGAAACTGATCAAGAAAATTATACATCATGACCAAGTAGGCTTCATCCCACAGTCACAAGGATGGTTCAACATCCGTAAATCAATCAACGTAATTCACCACATAAACAGATCTAAAGTTACGAATTACATTGTTATCTCAGTCGATGCCCAAAAAGCCTTTGACAAAATACAACATCCATACCTATTAAAAGCTTTGGAGAGAACAGGAATAGATGGAACATTCCTCAAAACAATAAAAGCCATATTCAACAGACCAACTGCTAATATCATATTAAATGGAGAGAAATTTAAATCATTCCCCCTAAACTCAGGAACAAGACAAGGATGCCCACTCTCCCCACTTCTTTTCAACATAGTGCTGGAATCCCTAGCCATAGCAATAAGGCAAGAGGAGGACATCAAAGGGATCTACATCAGCAAGGAAGAAATCAAGTTATCCCTATTCGCAGACGACATGATCTTATATCTGAAGGATCCAAAAAACTCAGTCCCCAAACTCCTACACCTAATGAACCATTTTGGCAAAGTAGCAGATACAAAATCAATCCACAAAAGTTAGCAGCTTTTCTGTACACCAGCAGTGTACAAACAGAAAAGGAAATTATGGAAACAATTCCATTTACAGTAGCCAAAAAAAAGAATAAAGTACCTAGGGAACAACTTAATCAAGGACATGACGGACCTATCTAATGAGAACTATAAGAATCTAATAAGGGAAATCAAAGAAGACACAAGGAGATGGAAAGACCTCCCATGCTCAAGGGCAGGCAGAATCAATATAGTGAAAATGGCCATATTGCCCAAATTGTTATACAAATTCAATGCAATCCCTATGAAAATCCCAGCCACATTCTTCACTGAAATAGAGAAAGCAATCCATAAATACGTATGGAACAGCAAAAGACCTAGAATAGCCAAAGCAATTCTAGGAAAAATAAGCAATGCGGGAGGTATCACAATACCAGACTTCAAGCTCTACTACAGGGCCATCATAACAAAAACAGCCTGGTATTGGTATAAAAACAGACCTGAAGACCAATGGATTAGAAATGAAGATCCAGAAATAAAACCACACTCTTACAGTCAGTTGATATTAGACAAAGGAGCTAAAGACATGCAATGGAATAAACATAGCCTCTTCAACTACTGGTGCTGGGAGAACTGGGAATCCATATGCAGAAAACTCAAAGTAGACCCAAGCCTATCACCATGCACCAAGATCAACCCAAAATGGGTCAAGGACCCCAATATCAGACCTGAATCCTTGAAACTACTGAAGGACAGAGTAGGAAAGACGCTAGAACTTACAGGCACAGGAAGGAACTTCCTGAATAGAGTCTCAGGGCCACAACAAATAGGGGAGAGACTTGACAAGTGGGATTTCTACAAATTAAAAAGTTTCTGCACAGCTAAGGACATAGCCACCAAAACAGAAAGACAGCCAATCATATGGGAAAGGATCTTTACCAGCACAGCAACAGACAAAGGCCTAATATCTGTCATTTACAGGGAACTAAAAAAACTAAGCCCCTCCAAGCCCAATAAACCAATTAGGAAATGGGCAAAGGAGCTAAAGAGAGACTACACAAAAGAAGAAATAAAAATGGCAAAGAAACATATGAGGAAATGTTCAACATCCCTGGTAGTAAAGGAAATGCAAATAAAAACAACCCTGAGATACCACCTCACTCCAGTTAGAATGGCCTATACTCTGAACTCAGGAAACAACAAATGCTGTGGGGGGGGGGGGGTGTGGGGAAAGAGGAACCCTTCTCCATTGTTGGTGGGAGTGCAAATTAGTGCAACCACTTTGGAAAATAGTATGGAGGTTTCTCAAAAAGTTCAATATAGACCTACCCTATGACCCATCCATACCACTCCTAGGCATCTATCCTGAACAGCAGGTCCCAAGATATCAAAAAGACATTTGCACTTCCATGTTTATCGCGGCACAATTCACAATAGCCAAAATATGGAAACAACCCAGATGCCCCTCCACAGATGAATGGATCTAAAAAATAGGGTACCTATACACAATGGAATACTACATAGAGATTAGGAATGGTGAAATATTGTTATTCTCAGGGAAATGGTCAGAACTTGAACAAATAATGTTGACTGAGACAAGCCTAGAACAGAAAAAACAAAGGGGCATGATCTCCCTGATATATGACTGTTAAGAAAGGGTGATGGAGAGACAGTAGAGACCATGTCTGTGAAACCAAAAACTGCTTGTCAAATGGTATTTCCCACAGGATTGGGGCAGCGACCCAACAGTATGTAACTAAAACCAAACAACTACTCAACATACAAAGGTCAAAAATTGACCTCTCAGTGGAATACAATAGCCCAAAAGCTATGTATGTACATTCATATAAGACTACTGTCAACATATTGTCTAATATCGACATTACATTTAAAGCCCTAGGCGAATTTTCTTGGGCTTGGCCACATGGATACTGTATACTTTCTTGATACATTGTATATTGTATATATGTCTATCTGACCTAGGGAAGGGAAAGAAAAACAGGGTGTAAGATATCACAAGAAATGTACACACTGCCCTACTATGTAACTGTACCCTTTTTGCACACCTTGTCAAAAAATTTGTGTTCAATTAATAAATACATTAAATAAAAAAGAAATATATAACACAGAATAGTGAAATCAAAGACACTGAATTTTCAGAGGTAGTACAAAGCAATCTGAATTAGACTCAGATATAATCTGAATATGGATGTTATCCAACCAGGACTCTAACACAACTTTGACAAACTAATATATTAAGGATATAAGTAGAGAAAGTTGACAGCATAAAAGATGATATAAGAAAGTGGGAGAATTCAAAGAATAAGATAGAAATTCTACATCACTTGAGGATATAGATGGGACTTGAGAAAAATGGGAAGATTGGAAGAGGTGACATTGGAGAAGATTTATTGTACTTGTAATCTGACTTACAGATTTGAAACCCACTTAGTCAACTATTTATTGTCAATAAAAATAAGTACAATTACATATTAGTAAGAATATATAGAAATCCAACGAGAAAATAAAATGATTGTAATATTTTTCAAAAAAAGTGCCAGTGACTAAAAATGCTGTTTTAGAAAGAGAGAATGCCATTGAGAAGAGAAACAAAATCAGAATATTACAAAACAAAATCATTATCAATGACAACTATAAAAGTTAAAATCACACAGTAGTGTAAGTTAAAGCAGAAGAGAGTACGATGGTTTATCATAAGGCTGAGTCATGCTCAAGTGGACTGTTAGCTAGCAAGCATGAGGCTTTGTGCTAATTGAGGTGAGGCTGTCAGAAATATCATGACTTTGGTGTTAACTAGGTTCCAAAAGTTTTAAATAATTGAATGACCTTTTAGAACTTTACTTACCATACCCATATACATCCAAACATGTAGTTATTTTACAATCAATAAAGCATGCAAAACCTGAATCATAAGTTAATAGAATATCACTGCACTAGTCATTATAGACATTTTTAATTATTTGAATTTGATAAAATTGCATATCAAATGCAACTTGAAATAGACAGTTGGTGCCCTGAATGTAGTTACCACATACTAATAATCTTTGTTTTTGTATTTACATGGAGAACATCTTGATAAACAGTATTTGCAGAAATAGGATTTCATGTGGAGAGGTCCTGTAATACATATAAATAGCAAAGGTAAACATAAGACATTTAATGTAATGGAGAAGTTAAAATTAAATCATAAATACATTTTGGATGGCTTCTCTGAAGGTTGAGGTAATATCTGTGGTTGTCAGAAAACAAAGTTCTTTTCTATATTTAAAAAAAAATTCTCTAAAAGTCACAACCTCTGAATCTAATCGGAAGGCAAGCAGAAGCCAGTTTAAAGGACAGACCACCATCCCACAAATCAACACATCGCCATGACAGTTAATTCAGTTAGTATTAGGAGTGGTATAAATCTATCCGCCCTTACTTGGGCCTGGACTTGTGCAGGGTACTGAGCAGCTCTGTGAACAAGGCCCCAAGGCTGTGGTTTTAATGAGCTGTCTTTCTTTTTATTTTATTTTATTTTATTTTATTATCACACTGAATTGCAGGGAGGCTACAGTTTCATACCTTAGGCATTGGATACATTTTTTGTACTGTTTGTTACCTCTTCTCTCTATCCCCCTTCCCCCTCCCCCTTTCTCTTCCCCTCTCTCCATGAGTTGTTCAGTTCATTTACACCAAACGGTTTTGCAAGTATTGCTTTTGTAGTTGTTTGTCTTTTTTTTTACCGTGTCTCTCAAATTTGGTATTCCCTTTCAATTTCTTAGTTCTAACACCAGTGTACACGGTTTCCAATAGCTGAAGGCTAATGGAGGCACCCAGCTCAATTCTGGGGAAATGGCCAGGTTCTTGTCTGGTGAAGTTGGCCCCAGAAACCAAGAGATCTTAGTAGACATGGAAGCCGAGAAATAACACAAACCCAAGAAAGGAAGAGTAATTTCCCAGCTATTTGATTGAACTCTTGATAGTGGAGCTGAAATATACAGATTTTAAACACTTAAAAAATATATGATCCTCTTGTCTCCCCTTCCTGTGGTTGTACCTGCACTATCTCTGTATCTTATCTGAGTACATTGGAAACCTTGTATACTGGTATTAGAACTAGGAAACTGAAAGGGAATACCAAAATCGAGAGACACAGGGTAAAAAAGACAAACGATTACAAAAGCAATACTTGCAAAACTGTTTAGTGTAAATCTACTGAACAACTCATGGGGGGAAAGGGAAAGGGGGAGGGGGGAGCCGGGAATGAGGAAGGAGGTAACAAACAGTACAAGAAATGTATCCAATGCCTAATGTATGAAACTGTAACTGGTCTGTATATCAGTTTGACAATAAAAATTTTAAAAAAAGAAAAAAAAATCTATTTTAGCAATACCTAAATATTGGAAATATGATTACATTCAGTATGAATATTTGATGTCATTTTTTAGAGTTTTCAATGACCAGGTTTTATATGCTATACTATCAAAACAAAGAGCTTATCAGAATAGAAAGCAAGAAGATAAAATGTAACCTACACATTTGGGCTTTTCTCCTGATATTATTCTACTATTTATAAATGCACAGGGCAAGCAACTCTTCCATTTCAGAGTTTGAGTTATTTATTATACTCATCTCTCTCTAAATTATTAGAATTTCAAATTATTAATGTCTGGCTGACTGATCATTTCTGCACATAGCTTCACATTCTTAAATTTTTTCTGCACTTTAACCAATCTGTTCTTTCTAAATTTCAACAAATATATCAAATACAATGTTTAATTTGCTAAAACAAAGTAACTAGGCAAAGCAGATTATTTCCTGTTAGTTTTGAGAATGATGCAACAGAGTCCCACAGAAGTGAAATGGCTTATACAGATTCAGTGGTGCTTCTCGGTAGAGTCACCTCCTTCCAGGTAGACTTAGTTCATGACAAGTAAACTACAATTCCTGTGTCTTCTGAGAAAGATATCTTCAGGAACTGATGTGCATTCATTGTGGCAAATACTCCGAATCAATATTCAAATGCTTTAGCATCTAACCCACAGGACAAACACTGATTAAGTATATGAAAGGTTATTGTACAGATAAGGAACCAAAACTGAATCTTAGATAGAGTAATAATTGTCTAAGAAAGAAAAAAAATAGATTATCAAAGAAAAAAACATATACACTTATCATGCAACCAGTTGATTGGGAGAAATATCTGTGAACAAATCGAAGGGAAAACATGAGTAAAATTGATAAAACTCAGAGTCTGTGTGTGGCCCTTATAGAAATATGAAAGGATCTGGAGCCAACAGGAAGGTTTTGAGATTGCAGCTTCGTTTCTGAAAAGGTTGACCATGTAGTTAGCATCTCAACAACTTATAGTTTTCTATGTCAGTAGAATTGAGTAACACTTGCAGACCTCAAGTACTTTGAATGGAAAATAAAAATCCATAAAACTTTTAGAGGAAAACAGAAGTAAAATCTCAAGGACTTTGAATGGGTGATGCCTTTTTTATGGATAACATCCAGGTAACAATCTGTAAAAGAAAGAACTGATAAGATGACCTTCATTCAAATTAAAGTTCTCCACTATATTAAACACATACATGCACACACACAATCAAAGAATGAAAATTAAAAGGTTCTCATAGAAGAAAGGTATTTTCAAAAGGCATATCTGTAATATGCCTATTATCCAACATGCACAAAGTAGTCTTAAAACTCAGGAACAATACAAAGTATAACCCAATACTCTGCTGTGCCCAGAGGCACTTTCATGGCAGGTTAACAAATTAGGAACAACTACAAATATTTGAGAAAACAATATATACAAAATTTTCTAAAAGAAGGCACACAAATTGCTAAACATGCAGAGAATCAATGATACAGACATAGAGAAAGGCACTGATTTTGGACCCAAAAGATTACAAGCAAGACCACACTAAAACCAACAAAACAACTATGTTCATCGCAGCTCAATTTGTAATTGCTAAAATATGAGTGGATCAAGAAAATGTGGTACAAATACACAATGGAATTCTATGCCTCTATCAGAGAGAATTATACTGCCCCATTCATAAGGAAATGGAAGGAGTTGGAAAAAATAATCATACTAAGTGAAGTGAGCCAGACTCAAAAAAACAGGAACTCTTTGGTCTGCCTTGTTGCAAACCATTGTGAGCACCTTGTCCTGCTGCAGCCAGGAGGAAGGCCAGGAGCAAAGCAATGACGGAGACCAGACTGTGGAATTGTTTTGAGGGTACCAGGAGACCTGCTGCCTCTCTCTGACAATATATGCTGATGGTCCCATGGACAGGACTTTTATTTATTATCAAACAAGAGTACAAGCAGGAAGGTCTCTACATCAAAGAGACTACTTCAAACAGGTAAGGGTGTCAGTTGAGGTGGGGTAACAATTTTAGGATTTGCAACAAGAAAACAACCAATTTGCATAGACAACCTACCAGCTCCAAGGTCCTATGATGTTTTGGATTAACAGGAGTGTGAAAACTGTGGCCATTGTAATGCTAAGCACAGTAGGTCATGACAGGGCCACCCTCAGCATTCTGAGGAACAGAGAACGGTGTTCCAATTCTCTACTGTGGAACTTATGGTCTGTATTTACAGTTTCCCACACTCCCTCATAGGGAATAATTAGTACATCTCTAGGAAAGACATAGCAGAAGATCACAATAGCTATGCCTGTATGAACACACAAGATAATGCCAAGCGAAATGAAATCTACGGAAATAAGTGGTATATCATTGTTGTAGTTATTTTCAACATGAATTGTGAAATCACAATTTTTTTCTCTCTCTCATATTTCCATCCTGTGGTTTTACTCCTGCTATTACTGTAATGGATCTTAATACCCTGGATACTTTATATACTTGTATGGGAACTCGGGAGGTGAAAGGGAATAGCAAAATTGAGAGACAAAGGACAAAAAGACTATCCATTGCAGTAGTGATGCTCACAAAACCAAGTGGTATTAATCAACTGTACAACTCACGGGGGGGGGGGGGGGACCTGAGGAGAGGGGAGATGGGGGAAAAATGAAGGAGGAGGTAACAAGTTGGATAAGAAATGTACTTCCCTTACATATGAAACTAACCCCTCTGTACATCACTTTGACAATAAAGAAAAAACAAGAATTTCTGAGTTTCCAAAGACTGAAATTACACATTACATACTGTGCTACTGTATTTGCAGCACAGAAAACCAATAAAGGACTAATTAAAATGCTTACAATCTTGTACAGGAATTTCACGAACATGAGGCTCGTAAGTCTAATAGGCATATTAAGATCTTAGATGACTTTCATAATCAGACAACTCCAACTCCAAACCATAAGGCGATATATGAATAACTACCCTAAAATATGGTCCAAAAATGACTTAAATAAAAATTGAAATGGGAAAGTGTAAAGTTTATACAACTGCTTTAGAAAGAAGAAGTCATTAAATAGCTAATGAAGACATACCATACAACCCAACACATTTACCTCTTCTTGTACATAGGCACTTGAATTCCAAGTGCTACACATGTTAATCTTCAGAGAAAGTTTATTTTTTCCTGAAGACTCAGAGTGCAAAGATGGTAAAAATTAACCCTGGACCAAAAGTCAAACAAATAATAAGTTGTGGTACATTTAAAGTTGTACATCATTGCAAAGTGAAGTGCAAATATAACTCAACCCTGTCTACTCTCGCAGACCTAATTGTGAGCAAAAAATAGGAAATCGTGAAACAAGAAATTGATGTGATTTTTATAAAGTGAAACAAAATTATACTGCGCTGATAAAATTATCTATCCCTATACAGCAGAAAAAAGCAACATTACCTCTGGGGAAAGAAGCTTGGATAGGAAGAAGTTGCAAAATTGAGGGAGAGACATAGGTCTTTTTTCTCAAAAGATTGATGAATATACTCCAAAGCTTTGTTGCTACTTTCAACATCTAGATAGATGTTTATTCTGTTTGTGAATTTCTCATAATTAGCAGTGTCTAAGAGGAAATAAAACTCAGAGAAGATGGGTCCATTTTACAAGGTCACAGATGAAAAGGTGTGATGAAATTAAAATGCCATTTGACCTAATTTTTCCCAAAGTGTCTTTAAATAAATCTCATTCATCTATGTAGCCGTTAACTCCACAACAACACAATTGTCATTTAATATGCATGTCTTAGTCTTCTATAAGGAAATAAACTTGCTTCAAAAAGCTCATTAATTTTCTCTACAGACAATGACAATATATTTTACTTAAGTATCTCTAGCTCTACTTTCTCACTTCTAACATATAAATGAATGAACATGTCATTTACATCTGGGATAAATTCTCAATTACTTATTGTTCTTATACTTGACCTCACTTTGCTTTTTTTTCTCTTTATAGAGATAAGTATATAAAATTCAGAGTTGAGGGCTGGTGGCCCATACATGGGATCCTAGCTACTTGAGAGGCTTCAATATTGCAGATCTCAGCCAAGTTCTGCCCAAGCAGATATGCAAGAACTTTCTTCAATCGCTGAGTATGTTGATGTGCCTCTATTTATTATCTCAACTAGTGGGAGGCTACAATCTAAAGAATCAAGGTTATAGGCCAGCATGGGCATAAAAGTCTGCAAAGTTCCACCACAATGGAAGAATTTAGACAAGAAATAAGACACCCTACAACTGCCATTCAATTAAAATAGGAAGCATAAAATAGGCAGATCAAACTCAAGGCACATTTCTGGGCAAGGAAGCAAGACCTATCTGACAAAATAACCAGTTTAAAAAAAGGGGGTGGAAGTGTGGCTCATAGGTAGAGTTTAGGTCTAGAAAACAAACCTCCAAGATACACCCCCACACACACACACACTAAAACATGTCAATTCTTTTACTGGTATCTTCTCTCCCAGACCATCTTCTCTACCCACTTTTCATGTAGTGATTGAGCATTCACCATTAGCAGTTCCCCTAGTACTTAGTGAACATCAAATTATATTCCAAATTCTGTAGAATAATATCCTCTCATTAAATACTCATAGAAATAATGGAAGAGGTACCTTTCAAGTGGACTATAAATACATATTTACATTGATGTTTAAAACATATCAAATAGTCAATGGAAGTTCTTTGTTACAGTTGTCAGTGAGAACTGCAATCACCTTTCTATTCATTTACTCTTTTTACAAAGTATGGGTGTTAACCGAAGAGTGTTTTCACCATCCAGAATCCATTCCTACTCTTGTCAAACCAAGAAGAAAAAGGGCCTCATATTATCCCTTAGACGTCAGAGAAGCTTGACCATCTATATCCCAGTTCCTAGAAGTACTAAGGTAATGCAGTTTGGGAAAGGTTAAGAAAATCTAACTTCTATTCTAATCAATGTCCAGCACAGAGCATCTCTTAACTTCTTTTCAGATTCTACAGATGGGAAAGGTCAGATCCTAGCTGGAGAAAAGTTCTAATAATTCCTTGGTGGAATCTCTACTGAAATGAAATTCTTGAGAATAAGTTTTAAAGAATAGATGCAAGCACAAAGGGAATACCAAAATTGAGAGACACAGGGTAAAAAAAAGAGAAACAACTACAAAAGCAATACTTGCAAAACTGTTTGGTGTAAGTGAACTGAACACCTCAGGGGGGTAAAGGGTAAAGGGGAGGGGGGGGTATGAGGGACAAGGTAACAAACATTACAAGAAATGTATCCAATGCCTAATGTATGAAAGTGTAACCTCTCTGTACATCAGTTTAATAATAAAATTTTGAAAGAAAACAATATTTGAGAGGTGACTGAATTCTCTTTGCAGAAACAAACAAATGAATAAAGAAGGAATTTAAACAGGAAAATGACTATTGATACTAATGGAAGAGTAAAAGTCCACAGGACCTGAAATGGGACTTATAAGTTATGTATGCAATTGTAATTCACATATGTAAGTATCTAATGCTTATGAGTACAAAACTAATAGGGATGCATACAGGAACTTATAGAGGACTCAACAACAAACTATGGTTGATCATTTCCTAGATAGTAGAATAGAGTGTTGGCAGATGGGGAAATGATTGGAATAAAAAAAAATCATGAAGAAAAAAATCTGAGGGAATGCCTGATATTCTCCCACTATGGTTAAAGAGCTGGAATGAAAAAAAAAAAAGAATAGATGCAAGCATTAACTAAAGGCTCTAGAACAAGGAAAATAAAATTAAAACCTAAATACAGTAAGAATGTTTACACACAGATTTATTACTTATTTTTTACATGTGATTTCAAGCAAGTATGGTTGCTCAGACCCACTATGCCTCTATAAAGACAAAACGTTAGACAAAATTAAGCATCCATAATTATTCCTTCAGTGGTAGTGTCTTTGGAATCATTATTCACTGATACCATGAATTTATCTGAAATGAAAAGATTTACCATATACTTGATTTGGGAAATTTAATGCTGTGAAAACACAATGTTTTACAACATCTTAATCAATCCCACAAACCGAATTCGTAGAATTTGACAAGCTGAAGCTACATGCAATATGAAAATATCAAGAATTTAGAGTAGTTTAAATAATTTGGTGAGGAAATTAAAATAATATTCAAAGAACTCAGTGAACTAAGACAGTGAGAAATAGATGCATAGACAAATGGGACAGGAAATGGGACACAGAATTAAGCTTGTACATTTGGGATCAAGTAACATTTGAGATATCACCAAAATATTCCAGTGGAGAAATGGTGCTTTATAAAATTATACATGCATTTGTAAACAAAGTATTATTTTTGCAAAACAACAAAAAGTAGAAACAAAAGCCAAAAAATACTGTGACCTTGAAGGGAATCATAATTTTTCTAGGCAAGGCGAAAGAATCACAATGTTAAATTATTAATTAAATTTTATTAAAAATGAAAATTTGTTTTAGAATATAATTTCTGGAAAAAACAGAAGGGCAACCACTAACAGGAAATTATATGTAACATATAACATATAAATATAACGTAAAACACATGTATTGAATATATGCAATAAGTAAAAGTTCCCAAAACTCAAATAACTAACCACTAAAAATAATCAAATATGGTACTTTTAGACAGTGAAATACAATGAGGAAATAAGAAGGAATGCACTCTTTAATCACTCAACATGTGTGAATACTAATAACTATGTGCTGCACATGTGTGTAACTTGAAATTTTATTTGCCTTTTTTTTTTAATGAAACTCAGGTTCAGGCAATAAGTCTAATGTAATAGAAAGATGTTGGTTCTTGTTCAATTTTGGAGATTCCACAATGAGAACTCTCAAAGTGATTAGAACTTCAAAATTCTAATGCATTTTATATGTTACTCATTAACACAGACTATGTATTAAAATAGCATTTGTCTATTTGTGCTCCTTTTGGCTGTGGAAAAGATTTACTCCTCACAGCAAGAGGGGAAAATGTTGTAGACTATACATACAAGGATAATTTCTGAACAGATGATGCTTAAATTTTTACCAAGTAGTATGAAAAAGCACGATGGCAACATTCAACATATTTTAAAGTATAAATATATATCTTGCCAGTGGTTAATCATGGTGATTAGGTTTAAGATGATGGTAATCCATCAGTGTCTTTTGTCATGTTTGTATTCTCAGCATGAGAGGAAAATCACAAAGTGACCAAGTTTAATGAAGCCGGAAAAATTTGTTACATCTCCATATGGTAACATAAATGGGCTTTCTGATAACTATTATTTTATTTTTCATCATTCGGAATTACTGGGTATTTGATATTTTCACAGGAAAAATCTACTTTATAGTTTTAGGGCAAGATTTGCACAAATGATGTAAGGAAATGGAAGGACTTGGAAGAAGTTATACTAAGTGAAGTGAGCCAGACCCAAAGAAACATGGACGCTATGGTCTCCCTTATTGGGAATAATTAGTACAGGTTTAGGCAAGTCATAGCAGAGCATCACAAGGCCCAATAGCTATACCCTTATGAACACATAAGATGATGCTAAGTGAAATGAACTCCATGTTATGGAAACAATTGTTATATCACAGTTGTAACTACTTTCAATGTCCCATGTGTATATGTAGCTTCTATTATTGATGATGTTCTTGTATCACCTTCCTGTGGTTGTACCTACACTATCTCTGTAATCTTATCTGAGTATATTGGAAACCGTGTATACTGGTATTGGATGCAGGAAATTGAAAGAGAATACCAAATTTGAGAGACACAGGGTAAAAAAAGACAAACAACTACAAAAGCAATACTTGCAAAACTGTTTGGTGTAAGTGAACTGAACACCTCCGGGGGTGGGCGGGGAAGGGAAAGGGGGAGGCGGGAGGGGGTTATGGGGGGTTATGAGGGACAAGGTAACAAACAGTACAGGAAATGTATCCAATGCCTAACGTATGAAACTGTAACCTCTCTGTACATCAGTTTGATAATAAAAATTTGAAAAAAAAAGATTTGCACAAATGAAAAACCAGGTACCTTGAGGAAATCTGTCAATTGAGATTATTTTGGTACTTTCTAGGAGAAAAAAGTCATAGACTGTTATCTGCTATACAAAAGACTTTAAATGACTCAAGTAAAACCACTTACAATTCAACTGGAGAATCACTGAGATATCTTAAAATCTGTAATGAAAGTTTGTAGAAAATACATATCATAGTTTGAACAAACATCAGTTGTGTAACTTCAGCAAGAAAATTCTCAAATAATAAAAGATTATGAAATCATAAACTTCAAGAGTCTAATCTACTGAAGGAAATCATGATCATAAAATGTGTAGGAAAATCAGAAGTTGTTTTTTTTATTTGGGGGTGGGGAGCCTGGATGGATTATTTCTATTGTCTTCAAGAGGAAATGGATTACTGAGATCCTAACATAGTTTGAACTTTCTCTATAAGTTAGACAGTAGATTGACTGAAATTTTTCAGTACATGCTCAAAAAGTATCCAAGGTCCAAGATCACTTCTCTAGTTGGACATCTCAAAAGAAAGAGGGTCACCAAAGAGATGTGGAATTCCACTTCATCATGGAAAGAAACTTCTCCAAATACCCCAAGAGAAGATGGATTTTTGTAGTATAGAAATTGAAAGCCGTGTAATACCGTAGATTTTAATAAATTACCAAATCACCTTATAGCCAACACTTGCACTCAGCCCAGGTGTAAAACACTCATGGGCTCCTAAGAAGTTTTAAATTGTCAGCAGGCTAGGACAGTCATTGACATTTGTGTAAAGGGATCACGCATCACAGTTATCCTTCCCCTTCAGGTAAAATGGTGTGTATGGTTGCTAATTACTCTGTCACTATGTGTAACAAATGCTCATCATGTCTGTTAGATACTGATTACCCTTCAATGTCGTGTCAAGCAAAATTACAGTGCCAATGTAGCAAAACTAATTAGGCCACACTGACCTTAGCAGTGGGCAGTTTTCATCGATCTTAGCCTATGCTTGTTAGAAGTTTGAAAAATGGAAACAAAGTCAAAAAACATTTTTATTTATTACTAACCCTTTTTAATCACCTATTGACTCCACGTGATGGAACATTAATGAATCCGCTATTAAAGAATAACATTCAAAAATAGACAAAAGAAGAAAATCTTTTCAAATATGCTTTTAATTATATCTACCTTCAATTTAAATGTTCATGGTGCATTTGAAAATGTTTATTCATGTGTTGTAATTTTAATATAAATGCTCTTCATAAATGAGCAATAGAAAATATGTCACAATAAAATAACAGATTCTCAATTTAAAGCAATGTGAAATTGCACTTTTTTTTCGTGGTTTGATATTTCTCCTAAGATGCACTGTTAAAAAAGTAAGAATTTGAAGATTTGCCTCAGAATAGGTATTGCTTATTTATATATAGTAACAGATAATTTATTTCTCCACACTACAACTTCTGAGAGATATTCAGGTGGCAGCTCAATCATACAGAGGCAAGGTGAACCCTACTATTGTTTGTATAGCAATGTGATTTTCTTTATTTTTATTCCATTTAGTTTTGTATCATTTTTGCTCTTGTGTCAAATTCTTGCCAGGCACCAATGGCTCACTTCTGTAATCCTACCTTGCCAGGAGACTGAGATCTGAGCTTCAAAGTATAAAGCCAGATTAGGCAGAAAAGTCCACGAGATTCTTCTATCAAATTAAGTATCCAAAATCCAGATATAAAGCTGTGGATCACCTGGTAGAGTGCTAGCCTTGAGCAAAAAAACTCAGGAGGAGTGTCCAAGCCCTGAATTAAAACTCTATGACTGACACACACACACACACACACACACACACACACACACGTCATATTCTTGCACATTCGCATGAGTTGTTGACTTTCTATAATAATCTCACGTTTGATTCACATTTCAACAAATGATGACTTTGAGTTGATAGCTTACTCTTGACACATGACTGGAATCTCATAAATTTGATGTTTTGTACAGAACAAATTGAATAAGTTCCCATTTGTATGTTTAGATATATTTCATTTACACCATTTTCACTACTATAATCCTAGCTTCTCAGGGGACTGAGATCTGAGGTTTACTACTTCATCCATGCTAGACTTTTATTCTATTTCTCAAATACTATAACCAAGCATTAGGGCATTTTCATCATCCGTATTCTCTTCCTGCTTGATTTTTACTTCAGTTTATAACCATTGCTCAGTCTTTTACCTCATTAAGTGTTTTCTCAAAATGACACTTCAGAAACAACATCCTGTGATGATTACATCTAAAATTCCAGTTGTAATACTTGTTCATATCTATCATCCTCTTCTCTCCAAAGAGGTGACCACTATTTAATGTATGAAATAGATACTTAAATTGGATATTTTAAAGTCAGACTTCCTACTCTCCTTGTCTTCTTAATTACCATGACTCCATATAACCATAATCCTTTGGGACGGGATTATTTTTTTAAATTTTTACTGCTGGCCCCTAGTGCCAAAGAGATGAATGTTTGACAGATAGATAATGGGATAGGAAAAAATAATGGGAAGAAAAGAAAATAAAAATCAATGCAACAGCAATACTTACAAGACAATATGTTGTAAACTAATAGTACAACTCGACAGGGGGATTTGGGAAGAGGGAATTTGGGAGAAAAATAAGGGAGGCAGTAACAAGTCTGACAAAAAATGTACTCACTACCTTACATATGTAAATGTAACCCCTCTGTACATCACCTTAACAATAAAAAAATTAAATACATAATGATCCTCTTGTATCCCCTTCCTGTGGTTGGACCCGCACTATCACTGTATCTCATCTAAGTACACTGGATACTGTATATACTGGTATTAGAACTAGGGAAGTGAAAGAGAATATCAAAATAGAGAGACAAAGGATAAAAAGACAAATGACTCCAAAAGCAATTCTTGCAAAACCATTTGTTGTAAACCAACTAAACAACTCATGGGGTGAGAAGGAAAGGGGGAGGAGTGAATGAGGGAGGAGATAACAAATAGTACAAGAAATGTATCCAATGCCTAACATATGAAACTGTAACCCCTCTGTACATCACTTTGACAATAAATAAGAAAAAAAGAGAGGAGAGAAGATGGTACCATCACAATAGGGAGGCACCCCAACTCGCTCCAACCAAATAGTGAGCTGGGAACTCCAACACCCAACACCCCATCAAGAGAACAGCAAACGCAACAACCAGAACAAACAGAGAAACACAGGAAATGAAAAAGAGCAAAGAAAGAAAAGCCTATAAACTTCATAGAGCCAGAAAATCTCCGGGGTACCCTCCCCACTCCGGCCCAAACAGGGCCAGGCTGGGAAAGCAGCCCCAGTGCCAGTAAATGGGATGACAGACCATCAGCAACCAAAGAAGCAACAGCTGAAAAGTCCCTCCGCGAGTGCAGAGTCCAAACAGCAGGAGTTCCATGGGCCCCAGACTGCGCACAGACCGGACCAAGACAGATGGCAAGACAGATGGCGGCATGGGCGGCATGAGGTGAAGAACCCAATGGCCTATCCCAGACAACAACATCAGGGGAATCAGGTGGCGCTGATGGGGAGAGCTGGACAGGAAGAGCCAGGACCGCCATCGCCAAAAGATCGATCACCACACCCCAGCCCGGAAAAGCCCACAGCAGCACAGAACACACACACAATCCAGGACCAGTAAATTCTTCCCCATTGCTGCCCCCCCCCATGGGAGATCAGCTCTAGCAAAGACCCAAAACCTCATGTAGAGCTCATCACAAGGGGACAAAGAAGCTAGAGCTCCTTCCCTCTCCCTCCCTACTGTGAGGGAACAAAAGAGCCCCATATCTTACAGCTCTAGGATCCTACAGCTCCTGGGAGGATACAGGAGCTAGCAGCAGGTGGAGCAGTGCCCAACAAAGTGACTGGGAGACACCTTAGGCCACCGTCCCCCAAAGCCCCAGCTGGGGAGCCAGAATCTGTCTGCGCCAGCCCCCCTCCCCTCAAGCAGGGACCTGGGGACCAGTAGGAAGTTGAACACCACCTGAGGTACCCTGGTCCATGTGGACTTTTTGAACAATAGTCACAGGCTTGCTGGTGTGCAATACCAGCCCAGCAGGGTCACCTGGGCCTGAGCACATGCCGCCCCCCCCCACAGTGGAGGCACAGAGAGTTGGTGGGAACCAACCCAAGCCCAGACACTGGAACCTGCTGGGAACCATTCATACTGCCCCCACAGTAGATTACCGAGAGGGCACAAGCACCCTCCAACAATCTGGGGCAGCGCACCTCCAAAAGAAGCACAAGAGTGCACATGCACGCGTCCCCCAGAGGGCCAGCATGGATCAGCGTGCTAACCCTCCAGCAGGAGGATTTCATGCCCAACCCCCCTGCGGGAGCACACAAGGGGGCAAGCTGCCCCCTCAGCAGCAATGCCCGCTCTGATAGGCGCACTCCACATAGGTGGGCAGGGCCCACCAGTGGCAAAGCCTGCTCTGATAGGTGCACTCCGCACAGGTGGGCGGGCCACCCCTCAACAGCAACACCTGCTCTAACAGTATTGCCGCCCCTCAGTGGCAATACTCAATCTGAGAGGTGAGCTCTCTTGACCCACAACAACTAGAGGGGAAAGAATCAAAGAAGAGAAAAGTCTCAATGCCACGCTGAATCAGCAACCCATGAATCCCCAACAGGGGCCCATAAGTGTCAGCACAACGCAGCAGCAGATCTCAGTCCTGCAGAGAAAGACACAGAGCCTATCCACCCCTAACTGTGGTGAGGGTGACCGCCTGAGCAACAACCAATACGGTCATGCTCACCATAGGGCAGTAAGATTCAACAGCCAAACTCAAACCCAGAGCTAGGATATAAACAAGTCCCCACTGACAGACCAGAGGGAACCAGCACAAAGCCAAGCCAAGGTCGACACCTACAGGCCCCTGAAAGTGCAAAAATTCCAGATGCATAAATCACAAAGAAATATTACAAATCTCATGAAAGATCAAGCCAACTCGTCAGCTCCAAAAAGTAGTACGACTGAGAAGGAGATGGAGAATAAAACCGAACTGAGACTAAGATAGAAGAAATGATCAAAAGCCTCAGGAACAAATTCAGAAAACAGTTCCAGGAGTTTAGAATGGAAGTTTTGAAGGACCTTCAGGAAGTAAAGAAGGAAATGGAAGCATAAATAGATACAGTCTACTCCACCATTAAAGAAGAACTTAACATCCTGAGAAACGAAATGCATGAAAAAATAGAGCTGATCTGGCAACCATACACATCTCACTCACCTCAATGCAAACCACACTCAAAGCCACATCATAAAGAATTGGACATATTGAATATTGAACCTCTCTTTTGGACGAGGAAGAAGCTGATAAGGACCAGAAGATTACCACACCCCAAGAAACTGCCAAACTCCAGGGCAGACTAATTCAGGAGATAGTTGACACGGAGAAGAGATATAATCTGCGTATAATTGGAATAGATGAAGGAGAGGAGTAGAGCTATACAACACATATTCAATAAAGTTATTGCAGAAAACTTCCCCAATCTCACAAGGGATAACCTCACCCAAATAACAGAAGCATATAGGACACCTGCCAGACCAGACCCTAGAAAATCCTCATCTAGGCACATAATTATCAAGACCTCAGATCTCAAGAATAAAGAGCAAATTTTGAATGCAGCCAAAATGAAGAAAGAACTATATTACAATAGAAAAAAGATCAGATTCACCAAACTTACAATGCACAAAGAGCCTGGAAGAACACAATCAAAGTCCTCCAGGCCAACAACTGCCAACCCAGAATTAGACACCCAGCAAAATTAGAATTCGCCTTCGAGGGAAAAAACAGATCCTTCCATAGCAAAGAGGATCTAAAGGATTATGTGAATTAAATTAAAAAAAAGCCTTACAACAAATTCTAAGAGGGAAACCACACCCAACAGAAAACATACAGGACCCCAGACAGAAACAGAAAGAAACTACAATAGCCAGAGCCCAACAGGAAGAGCAGCTAAATAAAGACAAGAAAGAAGGGAGAGGAAAAACAGCCTAACAGGAAAATGGAAGGGAAAAAACACACTTATCCATGATCTCTTTGAATATAAATGGCATAAACTCTCTGATAGAGAGGAGCAGACTGACAGAGTGGATCCGTAAACAAAAAGTTGCTATCTGTTGTGTTCAAGAGACCCATCTTACAGCAAGGGACAAAAACAGGCTTTGAATGAAAGGATGGAGCAAGATCTTCCAAGCAAACGCACCTACCAAAACGGCAGGGGTATCCATCCTGATTTCAGACAAGCTGGACTTCTCATTAAAATCAGCTCAAAAAGATAAAGAAGGGCACTACATTTTAATACAAGGAAAAATCCAGAATCAAGACATCACAGTGATAAATTTATACTCACCGAACAAAGAGGCTCTAAATATGTCAAACAAATTCTCACAGAACTACAGAACAAGATAGACCCAAACATAATCATAGTGGGAGACTTTAATACTCCACTCTCTCAAAGAGACAGCTCCAACACACAGAGGATTAGCAAGGGAGCCGAAGACCTAAGTAACACCCTATCCCAAATGGATCTGACAGATCTGTTCAGAGTTTTTCACCCTACAGAGAGCCAATATACATTCTTCTCAGCAAACCATAGAACACACTCCAAAATAGATCATGTCATAGTCCACACAAAGAACCTCAGCAAATACAAGAATATTCTGATGTCATCCCAAGTATTATATCTGATCAGAGTGGAATCAAGGTAACCCTCAATAACAAAGGATACCACAGAGGCTATACACATTCTTGGAGGCTAAACCCCACACTATTATCCAACACTTGAGCCACAGAACAAATTAAGGATGAAATTAACGAAGTCATAAGCCACAACGACAATGAAAATATATCACAAAGAAACCTATGGGATACAGCTAAGGCAGTGCTGGGGGCAAGATCATTGCCCACAGCACTCACATTAAAAGAATGGAATCAGATCAGGTGAATAACCTCACAATGAAACTAAAACATCTGCAGAAACAAGAAAAAATTGAACCTAAAACTACTAGGCGGAGAGAGATCACAAAGATTAAAGAAGAGATAAATCTGATTGAAAATAGAAAGATCATTCAAAAATAAATAAAACTAAAAGCTGGTTCTTTGAGAAAATAAATAAAATTGACAGACCCCTTGCAAGACTTACAAAAAAAAAAAAGAAGAAGAAGAAGAAAAGAGACTAATATCCGAAAGATCAGGGACTCCACCTGAAAAATTACAACACATACACAAGATATTCAAACAATCATAAGTAACTATTTCCAGAAACTCTAATCACTAAATAACAATAATTTTACTGAAACAGAAATATTCTTAGAGAAGTATAAACTGCCCAAACTGAATCAAGAAAAAATAAATCAAATAAATAAACCATTAACTTACAGCGAGATACAGGGGGTAATCAAGAACCTCCCAACAAAGAAAAGCCCAGGCCCAGATGGATTCACCAATGAATTCCATAAAACCTTTAGTGACGGAGCTAATGCCAATACTCCTCAAACTCTTCTGCTAAATAGAAACAGAGGGAGAAACTCCAAACTCATTCTATGATGCTAATATTATACTCATCCCCAAACCAGGCAAAGACCCAACAAAAAAAGAGAACTACAGACCAATATCACTAACGAACACAGACGCAAAGCTCCTCATCAAAATATTAGCTAACAGGATCCACAAACTGATCAAGAAAAGTATACATCATGATCAAGTTGGATTCATCCCACAGTCACAAGGATAGTTCAACATCTGTAAATCGATAAATGTAATTCACCATATTAACAGAGCTAAGACCAAGAAATATATCATCATCTCAGCCAATGCCCAAAAAGCCTTTGACAAAATACAACACCCATACATGTTAAAAATCCCTGGAGAGAACAGGAATAGAGGGAACATTCTTTAAAACAATAAAAGCCATATACAACAAACCAACTGCTAATATCATATTAAATAGGGAGAAACTAAAACCGTTCCTCCTAAACTCAGGAACAACACAAGGATTCCCAGTATCCCCACTTCTTTTCAACACAGTGCTGGAATCCCTAGCCATAGCAATAAGGCAAGAGGAGGGCATCAAAGGGATCCACATTGGCAAAGAAGAAATCAAACTATCCCTATTCGCAGATGACATGATCTTATATCTGAAGGACCCAAAAAACTCAGTCCCCAACTCCTACACCTAATAAACCATTTTGGCAAAGTAGCAGGATACAAAATCAACCCTCAAAAGTCAGCAGCTTTTCTGTACACCAGCAATGTGCAAGCAGAAAAGGAAATTATGGACATAATACCTTACCTAGGGATCAACCTAACTAAAGATATGAATTACCTATTTAATGAGAAGTGTAAAAATCTAAAAAAGGAAATCAAAGAGGATACAAGGAGATGGAAAGACCTCCCATGCTCATGGGTAGGCAGAATCAATATAGTGAAAATCGCCATACTGCCGAAATTTTTATACAAATTCAATGAAATCCCCATCAAGATCCCAGCTACATTCTTCACTGAAATAGAGAAAGCAACTCATAAATTCATATGGAACAGCAAAAGACCTAGAATAGCCAAAGCAATTCTAGGCAAAAAAAAACAGTGCAGGAGATATCACAATACCAGATTTCAAGCTCTATTATAGAGCCATAATAACAAAAACAGCCTGGTATTGGTATAAAAACAGACCTGAAGACCAATGGAATAGAATAGCAGACCCAGAAATAAAGCTGCATTCCTACAGTCAGCTGATATTCAACAAAGGATAAGACATAAAATGGAAAAAACATAGCCTCTTCAATTACTGGTGCTGGGAAAACTGGGCAGCCATATGTAGAAAACTCAAAGTAGACCCTAGCCTATCACCATGCACCAAGATCAACTCAAAATGGATCAAGGACCTCAATATCAGACCTGAATCTTTGAAACTACTGAAGGATAGAGTAGGAAAGACACTAGAACTTACAGGCACAGGAAAGAACTTCCTGAATATAGTCCCAGGGGCACAACAGATAGGGAAGAGTCTTGACAAATGGGACTACTACAAAATAAAAAGTTTCTGCACAGCTAGAGACATAGCCACCAAACTAGAAAGACAGCCAACCATATGTGAAAGGATCTTCAGTACAGCAACAGACAAAGGCCTAATATCTGTCATCTACAGAGAACTCAAAAAACTAACCCCCTCCCAAGCCCAGTAAACCAATTATTAAATGGGCAAAGGAGCTAAAGAGAGTCTTCACAGGAGAAGAGATAAAAATGGCAAAGAAATATATGAGGAAATGTTCAACATCCCTGGTAGTAAAGGAAATGCAAATAAAAACAACCCTGAGATACCACCTCACTCCGTTAGAATGGTCTATACACTGAATTCAGACAACAACAAATGCTGGAGGGGATGTGGGGAAAGAGGAACCCTTCTCCACTTTTGGTGGGATTGCAAATTATTACAACCACTTTGAAGAACAGTATGGAGATTCCTCAAAAAGCTCAACATAGACCTACCCGATGACCCAGCTATACCACTCCTAGGCAACTATCCTGAACAACAGGTTTCAGGATATCAAAAAGACATCCATGTTTATCGCGGCACAATTTACAATAGCCAAAATATGGAAACAACCCAGATGTCCCACTACCGATGAATGGATCCAAAAAATGTGGTACCTATACACAATGGAATACTACATAATGATTAGAAATGATAAAATATTGGTATTCACAGGGAAATGGTCAGAACTTGAACAAATAATGTTGAGCGGGACAAGCTTAGAACACAAAAACAAAGGGACATGATCTCCTTGATATATGACTGTTAAGGTGTGTGTGTGGTGGTGGGGAGGAGGGGTGGCGGGGGTAATAGTAGAGACCAGGTCTGCAAAACAAAAAACTTATTTTCAAATGGTATTTCTCACAGGTGTGGGTCAGCAACCTTACATTATGTAACTAAAACCAAACAACTACTAAACATAAAAAAATCTAAAATAGACTTCTCAGTGGATCACAATAGCTCAAAAGCTATGTATGTATGATCATATAAGACAAGGATAAGAAAACTCTATTATTGACGTTATATTTAAAGTTCTAGGTGAATTTCCTTTCGTGTATGCCACTTGGCTACTGTATATGTTATTGGTACACTGGGTATTGTATATATGCCTACCTGATCTAGGGAAGGGAAAGAAAAACGAGGGTGTAAGATATCACAAAAAATGTACTCACTGCCCTATTATGTAACTGTACCCCTTTTGCACAACACTTTTTCAACAAAATTTAATTAATAAATTTAAAAAAAAGAAAAAAGAGAAGAAAAGAAAAAAAACTAAAAAAAAAGGGTTCTTAAGTCAAGATTAATTAGGTGGCAAATCTTGGCTCTCTGTTTTCTATAAGTTATCTGAATGCTTATGATTAATACCATAACAGTTACTAAGAATAGTTTTGATATATAACTCTTAAAATTGTTATGATATTTAAATGACATAATATATGTTAGAATTGCAGGAAATTGAAAAGCTGAGCCCTTTATAAACATTTCTATTAAGTACATTTAAAAATTATAATGTAGCACTATTGAAGGAGAATAAAATCAAAGAACTTCATGATTTATATTTATGATACAATAATGCACACAGGGTGGCTCTGGTAAAATAATAGCGAAAGTGTTCTTTCTTTTTGTCTATGAGGGAAAAAACACAAACACAGAAGCTGTCCACCAAAAATATCCAAATTATCTTTTGACAAAGACAAAAGAAAAGACAGAATTTTAAACAAGTGGTCCTGGCAAAACTAGACATTCACATGATAAAAATAAAAATAAGTAAATTTAATCTGGACATAGAACTTATACCTTCAAAAAAATTACCTTTAAATTACTTTAAAGTACCTACATAACACAATCACTACAATCAAACAAGACATATAGACAACAAACAAACATTAAAAGATATCCCATATCAGGGCATTAGAAGTTGAAAAGATAAAGAAAAACAATGTAATGCAGTAAAAGAAAAACAATGTAATGCAATGTTTGCAGAACACTGACAAGACTAATGTTGGACAGGATGTGTAGCAACAAGAACCCTCATTCACTATGGCAAAAAGTCAAAACATATTCAATAGTCTTTCTATAAAATTAAACAACCTCTTACCATAAAATGCAGAGATCATACGTCCTGTTATGAACTCAAATTACCTGAGAACTTATATTCTTATGAAAACCCATGTACTTGTGTTTATAGCAGTTTTCATCCTAATCACCAAAATCAAAAGTAAACTAGATGCACACCAATAATAAATTGTTCTGTATTCAGGAAAAGGCATATTATTCAGCACCAAATGTAACTGAGTTACAGCTTTAAAAACATGTTAGGTATTTAAAGGGGCTTTACTAAATTAAAAGCCAATTTGCAAAGGTTGAATCCTACAGAATTCCATGAAACCATGGAGGCAGTCAAAAGGTCCGGTGTTGTCAAGGGAGGAAAGGCTGAGTAGGGAGAGAACAGAGGTCTTTTCAGATAGCAGTAAAGCTCTCATCATTCAGGATATTATGATACAATAAGATCAGATTCATGTCACAATGCTTTATCCACACCCAAAATATGTATTAGTAAACCTAAGTGAAAATCATGGACTTTGACTGAACATATAGGATGTGCATGTGGATATTTATTGCCCACAATAATATCACTCTGGTCATGGATGCTGACAGCAAGAGAGGTTGTGCATGAAGTTGGTGCATAGTAAATTTTAACTACCTACTTCATTTTGCAATTACCTTAAAAACCTCCTTTAAAAATAAAATCGGTGCTGGGTGTTCTTGGCTCAACCTGTAATCCTAGCTACTCAGGAGACTAACACCTGAGGATATTGATTTGAAGCCAGCTCAGGTGGGAAACTCCAAGAGACTATCTCCAATAAACTGCCCAAAAAAGCCAGAAGTAACATTGTGGCTCAAGTGGTAGAACACCAGCAGTGCACAGGCCCAGAGTTCAAGTCCCAAAGTGGCAAAAAAAAATACAAGATAAAATCTGTAAAATTGATGACTAGTATTATGATTAAAGCTAGATATTTGTGCTACTGATAATGACAGATGAGCAATTTGAAACCAACTGAAAATCTAATCAAAGTCATCTAAAATATGTTTCTGAGAAAAGGCATTATAGCTCTAACTCTGGAGACAAGATTGGTCATCTGAATGTCAAGACTAAAAGGAGATTCAGTGTGAAGGCAGTGGCTACTGGTCTAATAATTACATAGGAAAACCTACACTAACATGTTCCTAATGAAATCAAAATAGAAAAACAAATAGTACAGTTACTATAATGGTTTCGATATTTATCATAAATGAATAGACTCCATTAGAAACTCATGCAAGAGTATGAATTAATTTTACAGAAAGAAATAATATCCATATTGGAAAACTTGTGACACTGTATTTTCTTTAGAAATTTCATAATTGCAATTAAGAATATCTAAGACTAAGCAGGAACAATTTGATAGGAAAACATAAATCATCATATTGGATAAAAAAGATTTGCATATAATTGACAGATTTACTCAGTACATTTATAATGTTTTCAAATCCCACTGAAATTATCAGGAAATAATTACATGTCAGTTTTTTTATGTCATTCTAACTATAGCATGTTACCACAAGGTAATAATTCGATTGAGTTTCAAACTATATGTAAGACAAAATTTCTTATATCATTATCAGCAATAGTAAAACCTATCAATCCTTGGAGGCCACATTAGAAAAGCCTGGTATATCAATATGCTAAAATTATCCTGAATAACTAAAATAATAATTAGTATTTCAATTCACAGTTATTACTAGAAAATGCTCGAGCAAAAATATCTAATATGATATTGGTACTAAGGTTGAGATTTTTGTAAAATTAGTGTGCACATGAAAGATAATATATAAAAACAGTGAGAGATTATGGCTGATGTTTTAGAGTCATTCTTTTTGGAGCATTTTTCTTTAACATAATGACTTTTCACAAGGAAAAAAACCCTGATGAGCCAATTTTTATTATTCTAAATTAATACTGCAAACTTACAAAGTGCTTAGAAATGATTAGAATGGAAACTGTTAGAAGAGAGAACACCATGACCTCTTGCTCATGGATAAAGAAACTGACCTTTAAGTTAAGGAGAGGGGAAAAAAAGGAAAGAAAACTATCACGTATTAAACAAGTAACTTTGTTAATATCTGCTAGAGAAATGAGACAGGAAACACTGACAGTCCTCACTGACCTTCCAGGTACCTATGACACAATATAACTTTGAGGCTTCAAATAAAAAATGCAGTCTATTGTACCTGACAAGAAGCTTTACACTTTCATTATGCGTATAATACCTAATAGATCTTTTGGAATCATTACCTGTCAAAAGGGGAAGAGAAAGGCAAAGGAAAAACCTTGAAAAGTAGAGTTTGTCAAGGGTCAAAGTAAATGGCAATATACTTTAATAAGCAATAAGCTTTACATTATTTCTGGGTGGCCTATACACTCAGTCGACTGTGGTAGCATAGATTAAATTGCAGAATAACTTCACTTTGGTTGAGAACACCCTTATGGGATGTCTCTCTTTCCATTAGTTTATATGTAGCTACAAATAAAAACAAAAACAAGTAAATGTCATTAGTAATGAAATAACCCATAATATACTTTGAAGCTACAAACCTTAAGGCACATTGCATGTTTGTGCTTGTTACCATTTTTATGTTATCTATATCATTTTTCTACATATTGATAGTTAACATTGAGAAGTAAATGTGATTTGCACCTTTCCAGTACTCCTTGGGTAAGTAATCCCTTATGCCAATCAGAGAGCCAAAATGCACACATCATAAAATGAAAATTGTGCTAAGGTTGAGGAGGACAGGAACTCTATTTTTCAGGAAAATGGCCCTTATCATATTGTTTGCCAGCCAAACAACAGGAACTGCCTTCACAACTAATCTTGCAAGTCGGAAGATGACACTTTCTATGCCTCCATGAAATCTCGATGCATCACAACCTAGTGGCAGAATAACTTGATGTAAAGATAGAAATGAACAGAGCTCAGGCTAATCAGATTCTCATGTGTGCTGTATTCTAAAATACTTTGTTATCTTTTCTGATTCTTGAGTTCTTGACCTTCTCATTGCCCTGTAAGGAACTAAATTCAATATATGATATGGTCCTCAAAGTTACTACCAACTTTACATCCTGTTTCTATTTGGAAACAAAATTTGCCCTTCTTTTGATAATACATATGAGAGGAGAAAAATCACTGCAGCATGCTTAAAAGATTGGCAGTTTGTATATTTAACAAAATTTCAATGTGGCAGACTGCAGGGAAGGTTTCCATCTTCCCAACCTTACCTCTGATTCTCATGTTTTAATAGTATACTTGCTGCTAGCTTTTAACAGGTCTAATAAAAAGATTTGCCATTATAAATATGTTTTACTTGTAAAAGAGAACATAGTAACTTTCAGGTCATTGTTGGTATTATGCAAGTCAGAAAATACTTTGAAGTTCAGACTATGCTGAGTGGTGTTTATTCAGTAAGTTATCTTCCTTTTGCTGATGGTTATTTTTCTGGTGAAAGGTTGCACATTTTGGTGCAGTCAGTGTTTCTTCTCAAGTTCCTCAATATTGCAAACAGGGGTCACAAACAGGAAGACTTAATTTTATAAGTGAAAAAGGATAACATGAAGAGTTAAAGACCTAGGCTCTTTTTTTTTTTTTTTTTTTTTTTTTTTTTTTTTCTTCTTTGCTAGTTCTGGGCCTTGGACTCAGGGCCTGAGCACTGCCCCTGGCTTCTTTTTGCTCAAGTCTAGCACTCTGCCACTTGAGCCACAGCGCCACTTCTGGCCATTTTCTATATATGTGGTGCTGGGGAATCAAACCCAGGTCTTCATGAATATAAGTCAAGCACTCTTGCCACTAGGCCATATTCCCAGCCCCAAGACATAGGCTCTTTTTACAACATTTTTATGTTCAGGTTTTTAAAAAATACACTTTAGCACTTTGACAATAAATAAGTAATTATTTTTAAAAGTACACTTTAATAACAGATTTTACTTAAGAATGAAGGAAATTTTAGTTTTCTGGATTCACGTGGCAATCTTAAATGCTCAAAATGCCTATTGATTTATCATGGCAGTTCTTTTCAGTTTCCAAGCATACCAACATTACTTACTCCTACAACTATCCATGTACATTTATATAATTTTATTTTGTCAAATAAAACTCAAACTAAATTTAACCTACATTGTAAAGCTTTGTATGTCTTTTAGACATACTTGCTAAGGACAGTGTAAACATTATTGCTTGACTTTCACATATATGAAGATACTTAAAGCCAAGCAAGATAATGAAGGCCTGGAAACATAGCCACTTGGGAAGTTGATATTGTGGGATTGTGATTTGAGGCCAGCCAGAAGGAAAAGAGAAAACCATTCTGGGTGTAGTATCTTATACTTGTTTGTATCTCAGAGATGTGAAGCACAATTAGGAGGATTACAGCTCAATCCAGTGTAGGTACAAAGCAAGTCTCTATGAACCAAAAAGAGTTGCTTAAATGTTAGAGCACCTGCCTAAAAGTGACAGAGTCTGAGTTCAAAACCCAGTACCTGTAATGTAAAATGTTCAATGTATTAGAGTAGAAAAATATTTCTCTACCTTCTTTTTTGTAATGATTTTCAAGCTTTCTATAGTCTCTGCCAGAAAATTTTACTAACATTTGCATTTTTGCTTATTAATTACTAAAAATAAACTCAATTTAACTTATTAGCTACTATACAATAAATGGTACTATTTGGCACTTAAGATGTTAGCACAGCAAGGGAATTCTATCCAATATGAATACATAGCCTAATGGCCCCTTTGCTGTCTTTTGTGTACATATCACATGCAAAGCCCACATAAATAGAAGATAGCATATTTACATTATTTAATTGTAAGAATATTACAGAAACTACCTATAAGCATTGAGAACTGCCATTTAACTGATATCCTTTACATTCAAGTAGTCTCTGATTGTTTCCAAATAGATCACGCTTCGTTTTATATTTTATACCGAAGTGGCAATGTCTGAATAATTACACAGTGACTCATGTATAATGTTGTATTTGGAACTGACTCTTTGCCCACTCATTTCAGTAAATGCTAAATAACAGCAAGCAATTCAATCAGGAAACCCAGCAGGAATTGCAAACACAATAGTCTAAAAGCTGTATATGCTATAGTTCCATGGGAAATAGACTTCTTGTAAAGGTTATCTAAATTTAACAAGAAAAATATTTCATACATTTTATAAAAAAGAGGCAGATAGAGATAACTGATAGGTAAGTCAGGGTGTGTGTAAACATTTTACAAAAGAAGTAACCTTACACATGGAAACATGAAGTAATTTGGGATGAGTCCTAAGAACTAGCTTGTTTTACACTTAATTTTATGTTCTCAAAGAAAAGGTAGTATAATTGGAACAGGTTTCTTAGTCTTCTCACTTTAGTTCTTTTTCATTCACCCTAAATTCTTACCATATCAAACTTTCCATTGGCAAACTTTCTTTCTGTGGCACCACTAGTATTTATTCAAACTTGAGACCTATATCCCGTTGTTGGTTGGTGTTTTTGCTAATTTATGAACGAATTTTTTAAAAAATTCCTGGCAGTGTGGCTCATGCATTGTAGTTACAACTACATAGAAAACACAGATTGAGAGAACTGTGATTCAATGCAAGTTTGGGCAAAAGTTCTTGAGACAACTAACAACAACCAAAAATATAATAAAACCTGGGCACACTGTTGTGTTCATGTCATACCAGCTATGGTGGAAACACATGAGATGGAGGTCCAGGCAAGTCTAGGGGGATAAGAAAAGTAGGACTGTATAAAAAAGATTAGACCATAAAGTATTTCAGATGGCAAAGTACCAAGCACAGAGCACAGAGTACAAATCCTAGTACCAATAATAACAACCAAAATTAGAAAGGAAGGATGGAGGGAGGGAAGGAGAGAGGAAAGTAAGGAAGCAGAGAAGAAGAGCAAGGAAGTAAGAGAAAGAGAGAAAAAGAAGGAAAGAAAGAAAGAAAGAAAGAAAGAAAGAAAGAAAGAAAGAAAGAAAGAAAGAAAGAAAGAGAGAGAGAGAAAGAAAGAAGGAAGGAAGGAAGGCAGGAAGGAAGGAAGGAAGGAAGGAAGGAAGGAAGGAAGGAAGGAAGGAAGGAAGGAAGGAAGGAAGGAAGGAAGGAAAGAAATGGAAGAAGGAAGGAAGAAATGAGGGGGTGAGGGAGATGGGAAGGAGGAAAGGAAGGAGTGAGGGAGGAAGGAAGGAATATATCCTTTACTATCTCCTTAGCACATTAACATACAAAATGCAAATATTGCCCAATATTTATGTTATCTTTAACTTGAAAAGTTTCAACTTTGTTTTTTTTTAAATCAGTTCCTGCACCAGAGCCACCATTCGTAGGCCAGTATGAGTCCTATTCTTTGTAGGCGACACATGAGCCACCAGATAGAATTTTGAACATTAGCAAAACTTTTGTTCCATGGCCACCCAATAACAAACTCTGTTTTGCTCTCTACATTAATGGGGAACAGCACAGAAAATAACACCTAATGAGTTAACATAAACATGTCCTACCAGAAATTTCTAAGAAAATGAAAATATAATCAGTGGATTATTTTTCCTTATTTAACTTAATTTCATAAGTGTTTTCACTGTTGTGCTTTTGCAGATCTTGCATGTACAAGGTTAAGGAGAAAGAGCCTTTGGAGTTTGGTAAATTAGGTTTTCCATCTCATTTCAGTGAATTACTAATCTGCTGAGGAAACTTCCACTGTGACCTTGGCCAAGTCTATGAACTTGATTCACTCTCAAGGAAAACTACAATAAAAAGAAAATGTCTTACATGTCTAAATATTGTAAGAACATGAACTACCCAAGAGTGTTTATTACCATGCATATATTCATATCAGCATATATTCATAGTAGCATCATTTTGTCGAATTTAGGTCTTTATCACCAAATAACTAGATCAAGAAATGGCAAATGGTTCTTTAAGGGCAACATAGGAAAGAATTTAGACTTTATGAGTCAAATTGAGGCTACCATGTAGTACATATTACCATTTGAGTGGCCATCTTTTAGCTAATTTAATCTTTAAGACAAAGGCAATTGGGGAGTCAGGGTATGATGTTCTCAGTCCTGAGTTAGGACATTAAAGTTGAGAAGTAAATTGAAACCATCTAGTTAGTTTTACTTTTACTTTGATAGAGAGTCACTAATCTTAGCTAAAATACAAATAGTCTGAGAACTACACCCAATTCTACTGTTACTGTCCATAAAATTTAACCACAATTCCTAAAATATGAAATATGCAAACATGCTTAGGAAAACTGCATGACAATGAAATGCGTACAACATTTGGAAAATGTATCTTGAGGAATTTATCTGTGCCATTGAAATCAAATATGTGTCCAAAGAAACCAAAATTCAGAGATAGAAATATAAAATTTTAGATACACAAAAGGTTACCATGACTTTGTTCTTGGTTTTCAAATGGCATTTATGATCATTTTACTATGTTCTAGACCATGTTCTAGGGCCAATGAACTAGAAATTTCCTCATTTACAAAGAAAACTACCACTGATATCAGATTCTGTGTAAAACCCTACACTAGAAGGATGGTTGAGATACATTGAAAGGGACTGTATCTTTCAGAGAAAACTATAATAAAATAATTAGACAATGCAAAAGGAAAACAAAGCAGAGTAATCAATATGTGAACTTATTTTATTTTCTGTTTTATTATTATTATCAAGAATTCTATAAATAGCAATGACAATCATGATAATAATAAAACAATCATTAAAACAAAGAGCAAACAGAAGTTTTGGGGAGATTCATTGGCACTATGTTTGCATGTAGTACCAGGGACCTCATCTTTATTTCCAGAAAATTAGAAAAATCTGTATGCTATCTCTTCTCTGTATTTTCCACATGTCTTTGAGAATTTATAACTGTTATTGTTAGTTCAGTTTCACAAAAGTATCTACCCTTCTAGAATTCTCAGTCTTTATCTTGAAATGCAAAACAATTCAAGGGACTTCTTTTGAAGTTACTATGAATCATTGCTAGCAACTAAAAGCAATCAAGGTACCTGAAAATTAGAATTGATAATCAATAGCACAAAATCATGTAGCAGTGTCATATGGATTTCCAGCGAGGTATATAAGAAAGGACACAAGATTAGAAGGATGGGAGGGTTTCATTTGAATGTTAGCTTTGCAGATTGCTGTTGCCATGGAAATGTAATTTGGCATCAAATTAAATTTATTTATGCTCTTCTTTATTTCCTTTCTACTCGGGATGAAATTTTATCTCCAGGAAGTTAACTGATCTGACAATAAAGGAACTCAGAACTACTAGGACTTCAGTGTAATTGAAGCTTGACGTGGAATCATTTGTAATATTTGGTAATTTTAAACAATTGCAACCCATGAGTAAATACCATGGACATTTGGTGATAAAAAAAAATCAGCAAAGGAATAGTTGTGATGAAGTCGTTGTAAGAAATATGAGGACATAGAAAGCACAATTAAAAGGCAGTGGTCAGTGAAAAGTTCACAGAGGAAGTTGGATGTGTACATAGAATATTTACAAAAGATATACAGTGTCACGTGATTTACTTCATAGTTGATATTCGATATTCAGTTTTTAGGACAACCAATATAATGGGCAAAGGGCTTAAATTTTAATGAACATGAATATGAAGATTGTAATAATGTTATTAAATTTTTCTATTGTAAAATTCCACAGCTATAATCTTTATGCTTAAGCTTTGCAAGAGCTTTTCCTTGGACATGAGATATAGGGATAGTACTCTGCTTGATACTATGTATGACTAGGCACATGAATTTAAACTGTAAGCTTTTGCCAGATGCCAATGTTTTCTTTTTGTAATGCTTAGCTACTCAGAAAGCTGAGATCTTGAGATCACTGTGTAAAGCCAGTCTAGGCTGTCAAATACAATAGATTCTCATCTTCAAGTAACTAGCAAGAAGCCAAAAATGAACCTGTGGCAGAGCTCCATGGCCCTGAGTTCAAACCCCAATACCTGCACCAAAAAATAAAAAGGAAACCCTCAGTTAAAGATGAGTTTGTAAATTTACATTTACTAAGGTTCATTTCCAAAAGAAATACATTAATTCTTCAATTTCAGCTTTCAAGTAGTTTTTCATATAGAGATTAATCTTAAAATGATACAAGGTACCATTTGAGAAGGTATAGATGTATTTACTATGTAATTTCTTTTCAGAGGATAAAACATTTTAGATAACAAAAGCAATCAGCTGAAACATTTATCAACCTAAATTTTGCAGGAAACACTAACCCAAAAATTAATGGAAATATTGCTAGAGTTAATATTTGATTTCAATATTTGTGATTGGGAACACAATACTTAGAGTTGATGAATTTCATTTCTCTTCTCCACATTGTGTTGTTTGTAGTACATAACAATGCTATCTATGTCCATTTTCTTTGGAGAACTATCTGGTAATTTTTACTGTCTGTATTTTGTGTGTGCCTGTGGACAGTATCTTTCTTTCTAATTGACTTTATTTACATTGATTTTGATTTTCTTTTCTTTTCTTTTTTGTCTTTTGCCAGTCCTGGGGCTTGACTGAGGGCCTGAGTACTGTCCCTGGCTTCTTTATGCACAAGGTTAACAGTCTACCACTTGAGCCACAGAGATACTTCTGGCTTTTTCTATATATATGGTGCTGAAGAATTGAATTCAAGGCTTCATGTATGCGAGGCAAGAGCTAGGCCATTTTCTCAGTCCCGGTTTTGATATTTTTAAAGAAATGATTTATCTTATCAGTGAAACACATTATAGAAATTTGGTCTGTAAAATCAATATATCAACCTAGTTTTTTTTTTTATTTTTACACATGAGAAAACAGAAATAGTAACTGACTTGCTCGACACTAAAGAGCTGTGGCATTTCCTGAATAATTCCACTTTGCATATAGAGATTTGAATATATACAGACATTGCATTTGAGCAGTCTCTAAATTTATTCACATTGGTCTTACTGTTTGACAAGTTAACAATAAGAAAAAGACATATTCATAAATTTGGACTTTTTGCTATAGCTCAAGTATCATAAATGTTGTATGACTTAAAATACTACTGATTTAAAAGACAATTTATCAGGACAAAAGCTTTACCTATCGTGACCCCTTAGTTACAACTCAATCTAGTAGATATAAAATATTGTTTTGTATAATATAAATAAGATTCTGGTATATTTTTTTATGAATTATTTATAGAGTTGAGAAAAATAGAAATATGTGAAAAAATCATATGACTCAGTTCCATGTCACCAACAATGTTCTATATTTGCTTTACTTCTCTCCTCATAGATTCAAGATAATTTTCTTAGAGTCGAGTATTTTTGTCGCCTGCTCTTAATATTTATGTATCAGTTATAAACTCTCAGTTATAACAACATGCAGGTGTCAGCTTAGTTCTTACTGGATACAAACTCTCCTGACCATCTCTAGACATAGTTACACCTATTCCAAGGCCAGATCATTCTCTTAGCACACTCCATAGACTCAGTGAGTAACAAAATAAAAAAGTCTTTTATCCAACTTCATATCAAAAAAGGAAAAGGTGAAATCAATCAAACAATAAAAATCGCAATCTCTTTTTGTCACATTTTATGACCTCATCACCAACAGAGTCCAGAAGGTCATCCTTTCTTGTATTAGTATCTTAACTGACTGACTGGTGCAATCACTGCTCCCTTCTGAACGTTTTTTTTTTTTTAAATATTGCTTCTTTTTGTTTGTTTTATTGGATGTTAATATTGGTGACCACCTTTTGGTACAAACAAACCCCAAAGAAGGATGTTACTATAGAATGTTGTTACGAGTTTATGCAATAAAGCTTTGTAAGAAAAAATACATGCGTTTCTAAGGTAACATCAACCCAGGTACCTTCTGTTGCCCAGACACTTGGATTCTCTGTAGTTGGTATTCCATTCAAACACCAGATAAAGGCTAGAAAACAAAAGAATCAGCTCTATATAAAATATATTGGCTCACAATTTCTAGTTTGATCTCCTAAGATATAGATGAAAGAATAATACTTTTCTATGCAAGAAAAAAAATGAGAGCTACCTTATTGAAATAGATGGCCTTTCTTTCAGCAAGTAACAGAATTGTGAAGGAACATTCATTCATTTTGGCTACTAATATTTGGTTGGCTAAAACCTCTGGTCATTTTCTTTTTATGTGGTACTAGTGATTGAATTCATAGTCTTGGTTTATCATGCAAGCACTCTGCCATATGAGCCATACAATCAGTCTTTTTCCTTTTTGGTTTGTTTTTCAACTAGTTCTTTGTTTTATGCCTTTTCCTAGTCTTCCTCAACCATGATTCTAAAAATTTTGCATCTGGAGAATGTGGTATTATAGGTCTGGTCCTTTTATTCCCCTTTAATTCATTCATTTTCAGTATATTTTAGTAAAGAAATGTAAATACACATGTATGCATACATATATGCATATATGCACATATACATGTGTGTATATTAATTCCAATATATGCATGATTGTGTGTATGTGTATTATCTACTGAAAGATTGTGCTTGATAAAGATTTTATGAATTTCTTTTTATAGAATTGTTCCAAGAGAGGGAGGGATGGTCACATTTCAATATCCTGCATTAGACTTCACATTTCCCCTTCTATATGTTTCTTCTACTATGGGACAGAATAGTGACTTCTATTTCTCTGTTGATAGAGCACTGACATCCTTAGTTGTTTAAAAGAAAGTTCTTCCCTATGTTGATGTAATACAATCCTAGCAAGCAATCTCAGTTTGTCTTTTAAGTACTCTTAAAGTTCTCCCATCTTACATTAGCCTCTGAGCCTAGAAGCTATGTGGATACAGTATTCCTTTGCTTAGTGAAAATGCCAAGTCATTATATTTAAGTAACCATATCTATAGATCCTCTATTTTGAGTATCTTGCCAATTAGTTTGCTTTGTAAAATGGCTTATAACTCCCTTATGCCAATATTTCAGCTACTTCCTTAGTTATTTGAGGCTATTAGTAATAGAGAATTGATGGACTTCCTACATTAGCCTCCACACTGAAATTAAGACACACTTTCAGCTGAATTATACAATCACCTCATTCAAGGATAGTCATTTGCTGCATGAAAAATAAGTCTCTCCTCTTGCTATTGTCGTTTCCATGATAAATATACCACAATATTAATGTATTAAAGTCTTGGTCCCCAGGATGGTGCTGTTGGGAGATGGTAGAACATTAGGAGATAGGAACTCATAGGAAGCCCTAAGGTCATGGGCAGGACGTTGGGAAGTACTCTAGAAAGGAGTCTTTGCATACAGAGAGATTTCCCCCCTCATTCCCTTGATCCTGGCTAAGGTTGTGTCTGTTTTCCCTGATACACAGTACTGTCATTGCTATCCAATGCCTCTGAAAGAATCCAATGCCAGTGAGCAGAATTATCTTGGACTTGAATACCCAGTGAACTCAGTTAAGTATTTTCTCTTTACTAATATGATCACCTTGAGCATTTCATTGTAGTAATGCAAAGATGAATAATGCACTTCTGCTAGGTACCAGATTTTAGATGCAAAATGAATTACCTTCAGAGTTTATAAGCACTAACTTCAGTGAACAGATTTCTCATGTTTTCTGTTGCTTTAATTGCCAAATCCCAGCACACAGCATACCAACCATTTAATGGATTAAAGTTTCTTCTACTATGGGACAGAATAGTGACTTCTATTTCTCTGTTGATAGAGCTCTGACATCCTTAGTTGTTTAAAAGAAAGTTCTTCCCTATGTTGATGTAATGCAATCTTACCGAGTTTTTCCTAGCTGAACTCAGTCATTAGATTTTCTTAACTACTTATCTGATTCTAGATATGGTACATAGATTCTTAAATACCAGTTTTCCCAATTGTGAAAATCCATAAAATTAATGAAATAAACTACTAATACAAAGAAATATTAAGCAAATTTCCTGACAACTGAAGTATTCTGAAGTACTGTGTATATTAGGCATTTATCTCATTTGTTTAGAAAAGTAGCAATAAATTGGAGTAAAAATATACAACCCCACTTTTAATGAGATGAACAAAAGTGACCCCAAGGTCTCATTGTAACAATAAAGGGGCAGGCCAGGAAGAGAGTGGCCAGAAAGGAACATTCTCCTTATCATCATCTCTGGAGGGATTTTCAGGAGTGCCAAGGATGGTATTACCAAGGAGGGAGAAAAGCCTAAACTCATAATACTTTACCATGCTCAATTGCAAAAGAAAACAAAAGAGCATGCTTTGGAAGTTCATATAAAGTAAAATTTGTTTACAGAATAAATAACTAATTGCTCATTAATTATCTCCTTTGGGAAATAGGTGTGATAAATTTTATCTGTTTGGTGGATAATAGCAGCATTTCTGAAAGGGAGAAGAAAGTATACTAAAGAAACATCATTATAAATAACTTGTTAAATATAATAGACAACAAAGTTTTGCCAAAAATTTTACTGAATAAGGAGGATGGCAGACATGGTAGCACATACTTGTACCCTACCAGTTGGGAGGTAAAGATAGGAGAACTGAAATTTTGAGGTCTGTTTTGGGTCTATAGAGAGACAATGTCTCAAAAAAAAATAGAAAAGTCCAACGTAAAACTATAGTCATTTTAGAAATTTATAAATTTAACTTAAAATGACAGTGAGGAACAAATTACTATTTGTAGTCAATTTTATATTCATTTTGATTTGTACCATAAAATCAGATATAAGATGTAAATTTCCAAAAAAGGATCTATAAAACTATGGCTAACATCATTTTTAACTCAAGCAAATTCTAGTAAAAGTTTAGGATTAGTAAGCAACCTAAAACTTGGGAAAAAGAGGACAGATATAAAATTGAGAAATATATTTATTATTATTGTCAATCTTGTAAGAATATAAGACTTCAGGCATTTTGTCAGTAAATATGAACATTATTCTACATCTATTCTCAAAGCCAACCTCAAAGCTAATACTACAAAGAAAGCCACATCAACCCAAACCAAGCATTAGCAGGAATGGCATCAGCAACAAAGAAGGCAGGAAAGGAAAAGCCATAAACATTAATTTAGTTCACTAGAAACCCATTACCATCACTGTAATCTTCAAAGTTGGAGCACTCTGGGGTAGCTTCAGATTTAATGTCAGAATCTTCTGCAACTAAATTGAAGAAATCAGCTGCTATCATCTTCTGAGCAGGGAAATTTATTCTGTGTAATTTAATGTAAAAGAGCCTTTTATTCTTGTGACCATTATGCCCTCCCACATTAGAGCAATAACAGGACACACTGAAAAGCCAGCGGCGTTTTATTAACTAGGCTTTCTTATTGACACTACAAAGAAACAGAAAATCTTGCAAATCAGGGCATTGCCTGGTGATATTTCCAAAGGTTGTTTTTCTAAGTTTACATAGTGCTCAACAGTTAAGAGTGTTTTGTTTATTTATTTTTGGTCAAGGACATTTTATTTTATTCTTAAATTATATTTTTATTATCTTTAAATGGTTGTACAATGGAGTTACCATTAGACAAGTCAATTTAATAAGTACAATGCAGATTTTCATTCTGCACAAACTAATGATAATGTTGACAAGAGTGTTAATATTGGGCTGTACAATCTCTTTCCTGTTTCTGAGTCTGGCCTTCGGTGGTTTTGATTCAATTAAGTATTTGTAGAGCTGTAAAGAAGTTTCAGATCACTTAAAGTCTCTGAAACAAAGCTTATAGGTTAGAATCCAATATCTCTTTAAGCCTTACATGACATTCATCATGTCAAATGTGTCCCAGGGTCTCAACGGAGGATGAGTTTCATAACCATATCATTCATATCATGGTTTACAAAACCTGTAATATCTGGTCACTGCTCATATTTGCCTGGGAGTTGGGAAAAAGAATATTATTGCCTGTATCACCTGTATTTTCTTGCCATTACTCATGTCTTTTTTGAATATAAGCAATTTTTTGGAAGCAGGTTTTCTCTAATAATTTGTTTCTTAAAAACTCTGCCATAGTTTATGTTAAAAAATTTAAATTGGAAGTTTCTTCCCTTCCTAGAAATTTGCAAGATCAGATATAATTGGATCCATTCTGGAACCAAGTGTTCTTACAAAAAGTGCGGCTTGCACAAGGAAGAGCTCTGAGTATCTTAACATCCTCAACATATAATACTATTTTCTCTAATATGCTTGGCATCTATCAGAAGAAATATAGCTGTGGCCTTACTAATACTTATCTATTTTTAGCATTGGAAGAAATCATATTTTCTCTCCATTTAAACTATGCAGACATAGGCAACAAAACTATACTTTATTTACAGTTAATAAAATCTAACACAAAATCATATACATTTTTGTATTATGGTATAGTTTGTAAAGACTCAATAATACATTAGTGATATTAACTAGGATCCATTAATCTCTGAGAAGCATTGCACTAATATATTTGATATAGTAGGTACTATATAGCTTTCATTTAAAAGAGGCATTTATTTTATCATTCAAAAGACCAAATAGAGTCCATGGATGATCATGTAAAGAGATCTATGGAATTTTAAATTTCAAAAATTTATTTTGATTCTTTTGTGTACCACATATCAATGTCCTGTGTAATCAAAAAAGGAAAAAAAGGGGGCTGGGAGTATGGCCTAGTGGCAAAAGTGCTTGCCTCTTATACATGAGGCCCTGGGTTCGATTCCTCAGCACCACATATACAGAAAATGGCCAGAAGTGGCGCTGTGGCTCAAGTGGCAGAGTGCTAGCCTTGAGCAAAAAGAAGCCAGGGACAGTGCTCAGGCCCTGAGTTCATGGCCCAGGACTGGCCAAAAAATAAAAAAATAAAATAAAATAAAGGAAAAAAAGAAAAGTTGGTCTAAATTAATAATATTTGAGCAGCCCATGTATATTAATCTCTTCTAAAGGGTTTTATTACTTGGCAGAATTTTTCTCAAGGCTTAATATTTCTTGTATAAAAAAGAAAGGATGATTGGGAATGATTAAAAATATAATTGAGGAAAATATTCATTTCAACCATAAATGAAAACCAGTAATAAATGAACAATGAATGACCATGGGTTATGTCACTGCTCAGTAATAATATCTAATAGAGAAATATAATTCCAATTAAAATATGCTGAATTAGAAATGAAGAAAAAATGTTAAAGCATCTAAGTATTTTACTTTCAAATTAGGTACCTTAAAGTAGTGAGCAATTTCACTAAGTCTAAATTGCCCTTTCCACTTAAAGTCTTTATAGGCAGATGATATGGTCTAGCAAGCCCTAACAATTTCATAATTGAATGCATAGGTTTTTGCATAGTTTTAAAGGTTGTAATAAAATTATAAGAACACAATAGGTAGTCATTATAAACAGATAATGTATCTGGTAATATATCAAAATATAACAGGTACATATATAAAAGTATATGTGAGTTATATTTAAATTCTACAAGAAAACAATAAATGCTTTAAAGCAGATTATGCAAAGAGCGAGGTGTTCATGAGAGAGTAATACACATTTTGATTCAAGGTTCAGAAACCAGAAGAAAACTTGAACAATGACTAAACCTCTCTGGCCAATTAAAAAAGAAAAAAGAAAAACAGATGTAACTCAAAACTCATACAAAATGCTTGGAAAAATTATTTGTGGCATTTTTCCAGGAAAACTCTACCTGTGAGTTATTATATAAGAAAGACACAAGATGCAAGGTACAGTCAATTGATGAACATTACTTTAAACTGAGTATATCACACTTGATTTAATCAGATAATTATTAATTACTATGTGCAAGGCAAAATGCAAGATAATAGGTATTTCTTTCATTGAACAAAAGAAAGCATCCTATACTCACTGGATTTTCATTTCAGCTAAGAACGTCATAATTAAATTCATTTTAAAAATGTGATTCATTGGAGAATTACTTTTGTACTTTTGAAGTACACTCTTGCCCTGATTAATTTCATGGATGCTGTGCTGATAAAGATATAAATGGATATAGCATAAATCAGTGGTATCGAAGAAGAACATAAATCAATGAAGCAAGTTTTGCCTCATAGAAAATATAGTATTTACATATAGATTTTTAATGCTCCAATATAAACAATTGGTGCCATTCATGAAAATAATGGTTTTCTAAGCCTTCAGGCAATCATACAGGTTTCAATCAGTTTATGATGTGGTAACAAATAGAATCTATTATTTTTTTTTACAGCTTAAAGGTAATTGTTTACTTCCTACTGTGCATGGGTCATGAGTGACATGGCATACCCTATGACCTTGCTTGATCAGAAGGGAACAAGTACAGTCACGGATTGACTCTGAAGTGATGCTGCCTCAAAGGAACATATGTTCCTTGGATCAACAAAGTAACGTGATCACCAGGACTTTCATAGGGATAGTGAAAAACAGTCCTATCCTGGAAGAAGAAACCAGGAGGAGATGACAAAAACTACTGATGGCCATATTCCATATAAGATGTCTGTAAAATCTGCAATGTGCATGCTGAGAAGATCTGCAAAACATATTTATCTCCAAGAAAACACTTAGAAATACTACCATGAGCTCAGTATGACATTCTCCTGTATAATTTAAGGAGAAACAAAAGGAATCTGAAAGGAAAATCTACTCGAATGCTCAATTTTTTCCTATATTTAGTGATGATGATGATGATGATGATGATGATGATGATGATGATATAGGTGTCAAAGTTCTGAGCCATATTGTATGGATGTGTGTGTGTGTGTGTGTGTGTGTGTGTGTGTGTGTGTGTGTGTGTGTGTGTGTGTTCTGGTCTTGGGACTTAAATTCAAGGCCTGGATCCCTTAGCTTTTTTGCTCAAGAATAGTACTCTAGTACTTGAGCTTTAGCTCTATTTCTGCCGTTTTTGTCATTAACTGAAGTGTCCCATAAACTTTCCTGTTTAGGCTGCTTTCAAATCATGATCCTCACATCTCTGCATTTTGATTACTAGGATTACAAGTGTGATCCACCAGTGCCCAACCCTTCATATTATTTTTAACAAGATTTTTTTTCTCTTAAGATTACTTGATAGAGCAATCTCTGTGTAGTTTCTGAGATACTACAAAAATAACTAGTTAAATAATCTATGCCAAGGTAAGGAAGTAAGGAATTTCATTCATCATATGGATTTATTAGATACAATTCACTCAAAATTGTAGAAATAATTATTTAAATTTGAAAGTAGATTTAAAGTTTGATAGCATGCCCAGATCACCACAATAAACAGACAAATAAGACTTAGCTTGCAGGTCAATAAATAACATTTCCTTCTCACAAATCCAAACATTCATGTATGCACATATGATGAAAATACACACATACACACACACACAAACACACAAATATCCAATGATAAAGAGAATACATTTGACATACAACATATATTATTAAAATAGATTGAATAAAGATAGGTGTGGTAACACACACTTGTTACCCCAGAACTCAGGAAGCTGAGGCAAGAGGATTCAGAGTTCAAAACCAGCCTGACTGAACAGTGAGTTCAAGATTCCACTGGAATATGTAGTGAGATCTCATCTTAAACAAGAAACCAATGAGCAAGCAATTCATAGATTTAATGTTTATTTTTTCTCTAGAATTACTTTTTCTTATCCTTCTTTATTGTCAAAGTGAAGTACAGAGGGGTTATAGTTTAATATGTAAGGCAAGTACATTTCTTATCCAACTTATTACCTCCTCACTCCTTTTCCTCTATCTCCCCTATCCCCACTTTCCTCCCCCCTCACTAGGTGTACAGTTGATTTACACCAATTAGTTTTGTAACTATCACTATTGCAATGATTTGTCTTTTATCCTTTGTCTCTCCATTTTCATATTCCCTTTCCCTTTCCTAGTTCCAATACACATACATACAATATCAGGGGTACAAAGATCAGTTACAGTAATAGCAGGGGTAAAACAATAGGAAGGGAATATGAGAGAAAAGAAAAGGTACAGTTTCACATGGCATGTTGAAAATAACTACAATGATATACCACTTATTTCCATACCTTGGATTTCATTTTGTTTAGCATCATCTTATGTGTTCATAAGGGCATAGCTATTGAGCTATTGTGATCTTCTGCTATGAATATCCTAGAGATGTACTAATTATTCCCTATGAAGGAAACCCCATAGAGTCCATGTTTCTTTGTGTCTGGCTCACTACATTTACTGTGATTTTTTTTTCCAAGTCCTTCCGTTTCCTTATGAATGTGGCAGTATCATTCTTTCTGATAGAAGCATAGAATTCCATTGTGTATATGTACCACATTTTCTTTATTCACTCATCTACTGACACTTTAGACACTTGAGTTGACTTTAGTTTTTATCCCCCATTTTATCCCCCATTTTAATGACTTCTCATGGAGGCACATGAAAGTCATATCACTGGCTCTATGTAAACATCCTAGGCTTACCTATGGTAAGATTCTCACCAGAAATAGGCATGGCGATTTTTCTCATGACCATGAAAATAATAAAGACCATGCTGATATTTCCACTGTTCAACTTTAAGCCCTCTATTTATTCTTGCATACCTAGGTTAACACTTGGCATATTATCATACTCTGAAAACAACTATTAGGAAATTCATTAATTAAGGTCAGGTTCACACTTCTATTTTCAACTAAAGCAACTGTTAATTTATACAGAGGTCTCCTTGGTTTAAACCAACTCATCTTTACTGCTTCTCAATAAGGGATAATGTGTGTGGGTTTTATAGGGACTTTAAATGTGAATTGAAAAGCTTAACAGTTCTTGCCAATGGGCAGACTCTGTCCATATTTTTACATAATAATAGTTCTCAAGAAGACACCAGGTCTTAAGATAATAAATGATCATTCCTCACAACAGATCTATAAACAGGATGAGGATTAATGAATTTGCTGGCAGCTATTGGTTTTAATTAGCTCAAGTTCAATTGCAGCAGAACCATGTCTGTCCAAAAGATTTTGGATTGTGCTAATACAGGTCCTAAATAACTATGCCTGTCAGTTTAATGAAACAATTGGTCACATTCTCTTTTCAAAGGCAGCAGTGCAAGTGGCTTGGCTTAAAAATAAATCTTTAAATTCTTCATCTTTGTTTCCTCTTTCCCTGGCAATCAGTGTATTTTTAAAAATATATTTTAAAAATAATTTAAAATAAACCTTTATTATACCACCTTCCATGTTTTCTGCATTCCATACTATCTCATTTCCTTTCTACTTGTACTTTGATGCAAGTACGTTCTTATGTTTACAAGTGACTTGAATGTCTTCCTGCCTTTCTCATGTTAGACAATTAGAAATGATGCTAAGCTCTCTGTTAGGAATCCCTCTGTTAAACGCACCACACATTCTGCTCCCTATTAGCATTTTTCTGGATACCAGTTTAGAACCTGCATCCTACAGAGTTGCAATGGTACATCTGTTCATATTGCTTTTCTAGGTGAACTGTGTTCCTCCTAGGAGATTAATCACATTTGCAAGAAAAATGTGTTTAATGGCTGACTGTTTAAGTCTCCCAGGCATGCCTGCCTTGTGAAAAGTCCTTATAACCCTGAACCATTGTCTCCTGCACAAGTGGGACACAGAACAGCTGTCTGAATGAAACAATGATCCTTCTATTTGTAGGCTGTCTTAAGACAGCAAGTGTGTATTCACATGACTCATTCATCTATACTAATTCTCTGCAAGTGTCAAAATTTCCTCCTTAGTCTGAAAAATATAATACTGAGAAAAAGAGTTGTAAGGAAATTCAAGAAGGATTTCTAGAACAGCACATTTCACCATAGAATGTGGGTCTGTGAAATCATGAAGTAAGGGATATAAAGGCACTCCATTGTGATGATTAGAGTTTTCCACTACTGGATTAGAGTTCCAGAGAATCAAAGAGTTCAAGGTCAGTGTGGGTGTAATTTATATCTTCAAAACTGGACCAAAGGAAATCTTTCAACAGTGGAAAATGATAAGTACTTTGAATGAATTACATTTTTCTGTTCTAAGAAATGTGGATAATATTTTTGGTTCTTCAGAATCACATCTTCTTTTTCCTTTATTTTCATTTCCTTTCCTCTTTTTTTCTACTACTGTTCTTTGAACTCAGGACCTCTTGTTTTCTGGGCACGAGCTCTACAAATTGAGCCACATCACTGAACTGAAAAAAAAATCACATTTTATATGATTCAATAACTCTTCTTTCTATTAAACACTCTCACAAGTTACTAGGGGAATTTTTCTATTTGATTTAATATTTGTCAACTGCAAAATGGTGCTAGAGTATAAGTGCATTCTGAAATATATTTTAAATTAATTTAACATAATTTTTAAAAGTTATTAATTAATTTTTAAAATAAAAGGACACCTTTAGTGAGTCTTTTACAAAGATTATAGTAAACATAATTGCCCCTTGCTACTCTCAAACATCTACAGTCTTATTTTTCCTATGATCTTCTAGGAACAAAACAAAAGGATTAAGCCTCAGCAAAGATCTGACCATTTAGAGCTTGCTTTGATGATGTTGCATTGTCTAGAAAGCCTTTTTTACATTCTGGAAGTTGTTTTGCTGATTGGTCCAGACTCTGCTTTCTTTGGGCTCCCACTTTCTAATAGGCTACTCAAGTCTTCTGCAGAAAAAGTGATAGAAAAACGTTTTCTGTGGGAAAACTGATCCCATGACCTAATGGAGAAAGTAACAAAATTACATTCCAATAAGGTATAATTTTGCTAAAAAGGAATATGTGAGCTTTCCTACAGTTCACTATGAGGACAGAAATTATGAAATATTCCTACCCTATGGCAAAGGTTATAACTGATACTCATAAAAAGGAAAAAGAGAGAAAAGCATGAAAGATCTATTTCACCAAGATTTTTGTATAAAATAGAAACTTAAAAAATGAAAACCCAAAGAAAACTGTCTATGGTTATTCTTCTGATCAATGAAGAAAGCATAACAATGTAGAACTCTGATTAGACAAAGGATATGATCTAATTATAACAAACTGAGGGAAACTCAGCAGGACCTAACTAATGATATTCTTATTTTTCTATATAGCAAATCCACATACAGACAGAATCCCTTCTGAGAAAATTATCTTATCATGTACTACTGGACAGAGAAGGACATAGAATTTCTTTATGACTAGTTCTTACCCTATGTAGGAAAGACAAGAGAAGTGACTTTTAAAAAAAAAATTCTATTTTCCATTCCTAAGCATAGAAAAGAGGGATTTGATTGCTCTGAATCACTTCAAGGAAAAAAAGATGGACAGGACATAGAAAGCCATCAAAAGGTCAGAGATTTTGATTCATAAGTTACTTTTCAGAACCTCCAGCCTAGAGCTCAACGGACTCAGCATGCCAAAATGCCATTGGGTTTACTATGACTTGACATTCATTATTCACTAATTTTTATTTCCTATATTCTGACATTTTATATTTTGTGTCCATGGCAGTAATAGATACATGGAAGAAAAAAGAAAGATTTGTGATAGGCATAGTAAAATGGAGAAAATTTGAAAATTGGAAATGATAAGTATTGAAATCCTAGACTATCAAATTATTATATTTAAAATCAAATATATAGAGAGAGACCCACTAAGTGCCCTCAAAGGCTTCACTGAATTCCTCTTTGAAAACCATATCAAGAGATGGAAGATGGTGGAGGAGCAGCAGAGACCTATCTAAGCTCTGTCCAAGAACCCAGTTTTTCCTATACAGGGAAACTTCTAACTCTAGAGAGATAGCCCAAGCCAGGTATAACAAGTTAGGAAGGGGAAAAAGAGAGAGCAGATCAAAGAATCCAGATTTCAGCCCTAGGCGGCGGTGCCAGCACCTCCGCTTACCTGGTGGAACCAAATCCACACCCACCTCCAGCATGCACCAGCAAGGAGGAGAGAAATCCACCAGATGGCAACATGCAGACACAGTCCGCAAGGAGAGCGAGAAAGCATTGCAGAACCAGAGGAAGTGTGAGTACTCCACAAAAGACAGTCTCGCCTGGGTCTGCACCCACAGAACACCTCTCAGAAAGTAGCACTTTCCCCCATCCACCATAGTGAATCTTCATCTTTGTCCCTGGCATAGACAACCAGAGCAGACCGGAAATAAAGCAAGCCAGGGAAAAGTAAGGTCAAAGGGTCCATCTTTGAAAAGGGCAAAGGTGCTGGAGTAGCAAGCCCCAGCTCTACCTAGGGGAAGGAGTCCCTGCCCAGATGGGAGGAATTTCCCAGGGGCAAGCATCCTAGCAACACCAGAAAATACAACAAGAGGACGGCCTCCAGGACACTATCACTGACCCTACCACTGAGACAGCAATAGACTGGTTTCCCAGGCCAAACATTGCCCACCAGTGTCTGGGGGAACCCAGCTTCTTCCTGCAAGTCCCAGGAAAGACACGGCCAGCCCCACCCAGGAGGGAGGAACTTCCCTGCAGGCAGATCCATCCACCCAGCCAGAGCCTGCCACCACAGCCCTTCAGCAGCCCAAGGTCCCACCCAGGGCCTGCCACAGGAAGTTTAGGGGTCAGAGCTAGAGCTCTGTAGGCAGTTCGGGGATCCCAGCCGGGGGCCCCCAGGCAGTTCATGGGGCCCATCCTGGGCTCTGCCGACAATTCTGATCCCCAGCCGGGATTCCGAGGACAGATCTGGGGCCCTTCCCTGGGGTTCCTAAGGCAGGCCTGGGGTCCTACCCAGGGCTCTGTCTACAGTTCAGAGGGTCCCACCCCGGCTCCGCCCACAGTTTGAGAGTCTCACCCAGGTCACCGCAGGCAGCTCAGTGGTCTCAGCCGGAGTCCACCACCCAAGGTCACCAGCCCAGGGATCCCAGTTGGGACCACCGCAGGCAGCACAGGGGTCACAGAAAGAGCCCACTGTCCACCTTTGGTAGCCCAGGGGTCCCATCTGGAACCCACCGCAGGCAGCTTAGGAGTCTCAGCCAGAACCTTCTGCCTGCCCTCGGCAGCCCATAGGGCCCAGCTGAGCACCACAAACCCTACTGTCTCTGAGGTAGAACGCTGCTGCTGGCAATACCTTGGTAGCAACAGACTGGTTCCCCAAGCCGAGGTCCCCCAATTACTGAGGGTACCCAACTTCTACCCACAATCATCAGAGAACCAAAGAGTCACCATCGACCAGGACCTCCAGATTTCATTGAGCCCAAGTTAATGGTAGGCAAGATAATAGACATCTGGGATCAATCTAAGTGAATCAGAGGGGTTCCTAGAGCAATTGTATCAACCAAAAAAGAAATAACAAGATTGTAACGGTATGCAATATAGCTACTGTATATGGGGCTCAGGGTTGGTTTTTACTTCCAAAATGTAATTTGTGGGGACACCAAATATGCTGATATACCTCCCAAAAAGAGAGGGAACTTGTTTGTCTAGGTCTATATATCTATAAGAATAGCACAACAGGACCTGATAAGGTCTGGTTCAGATCCTAAACAGTGCCAAAGGGGGCAGCAGACTAGCATTCCAAATCCAAATGGGCCGAAGAAACACAAAAAGTATGGCAAGACAGGGAAACTCATCATCCACTCAAAACAAACAGGAAACCGAGCATGCAATTGAAATTCCAGAGGAGAGCCTTCAAAATGCTCTACTAACTATGCTGATAAAAATGATAAATGAAAAGTTTGAATCTCTCCAGACAAGTATTCTAGAGCATGAGGAGGCAAACCAAAGAATAATTTGTGAACCTGATGAATCCAATCATAAGTTAATAGAGGACTTCATGGTCTCTGCAAACAGAATGATACCTGAACTCCAACAGAAAGAAAAAGAGTCCTGGGGCTGAGGATATGGCCTAGTGGCAAGAGAGCTTGCCTCATATACATGAGGCCCTGGGTTCAATTCCCCAGCACCACATATACAGAAAACGGCCAGAAGTGGCGCTGTGGCTCAAGTGGCAGAGTGCTAGCCTTGAGCAAAAGGAAGCCAGGGACAGTGCTCAGGCCCTGAATCCAAGCCCCAGGACTGGCAAAAAAAAAAAAAAAAAAAAAAAAAAAAGAAAGAAAAGAAAAAGAGTCCTATGAAAAGATAAATACTCAGCTAAAAGAGATTAGAGACAGCACCCAGAAACAAATTAATGAAGTAAGGAAGTCTATACAGGACCCAAGAGAGAATTACAGCAGAAATATGGAAGCAATCAAGAAAGATCAATCAGAAGGTAGGGAGAAAAGAAATCAAGTTGTAAGTTTAGGGAGCAGACTGGATGATGCAGAAGATCGAATCTCAGAAATTGAGGACAGCCTAGACATTATGGATAAAGAACAAAAAACAATACAAAATCAGTCCAAAAAGCAACACAGATCACTACAGGAGCTTCAAGACACAATAAGGAAGCCCAATAGGTATTGTAGGTATTGAAGAAACCCTAGAGAAAGTTGTAACTACTTTCAACATCCCATGTGTATCTGTAGTTTCTACTATTGATGATGTTCTTGTATCACCTTCCTGTGATTGTATCTACACTATCTCTGTAATCTTATCTGAGTATATTGGAAACTGTGTATACTGGTATTAGAATTAGGAAATTGAAAGGGAATACCAAAATTGAGAGACAAAGGGTAAATAAGAGAAACAACAACAAAAGCAATACTTGCAAAACTGTTTGGTGTAAGTGAACTGAACACCTCAGGGGCAGAAGGGGGAGGAGGGAGGGGGGTATGAGGGACAAAGTAACAAACAGTACAAAAAATATATCCAATGCCTAACGTATGAAACTGTAACCTCTCTGTACATCAGTTTTATAATAAAAACTAAAAAAAAAAAAAAGAAGTCAATGGAATAGGCAACTTATTTAACAGAATATTAGCTGAGAACTTCCCAAACATCCAGAAGGACAGGCCCATCCAAATACAAAAGCGTTTAGGACCCCAAACAGACCAGACCAGAAAAGGACTTCCCATCGACACACTGTAATCAAAACAGGATCAAAAGAGGCCAAAGAAAGAATCCTTAAAGCCCCTAGGGAAAAGAGAACAATCACATATAAGGGAAAACCAATTAGAATTACCACAAATTTCTCAGTGGAGACCATGAGAGCAAGGAGAGCCTGGAATGATGTTTGCCATATCCTAAAGACAAATAAATTTCAACCAAGAATTCTATATCTAGCTAAACTCTCATTCATAGCTGAAGGTTAAATAAAAGTCTTCCATAGGAAGGAAAAATTGAACCAATATATCTCCACCAAACCAGCATTACAGAGTATCCTCAAAGATATCCTCCACATTGAAAACCACCAAGACAACAATCCAGACAGGGAAAGCATCCCTAAATAAAACTCCAGATTAGTAAAGCAAAAAGGGAAGACACAGCCCCTACAAAGATAGATATGATGAAAGGAACAAGCAATCACCTCTCAATCCTAACTCTCAATATTAATGGACTTAAATCTCCAATTAAATTACATAGATGGACAAGTTAGATCAAAGAAAATGTATCCATCTTTCTGCTGCCTCCAAGAGACTCACCTTGACAGAAAAAGCAAACATATTTTAAAAGTGAAAAGCTGGAAAAAAAAATCTATCCAGCATATAGTCCCTGTAAGCAGGCTGGTGTCACAATCTTAGTATCAGATAAAATGGGCTCAAACTAAAAACAGTAAAAAGAGACAAAGAAGGTTACTACATACTAATGAAGGGATCTCCCCCACAGGAGGACATAACCATACTAAACATCTACACACCAAATATAAGAGCTCCCAACTTCATCAAACAAACACTATGGACTCTAAAAACTCTCATAGACCCAAACACATTGAGTGTCAGAGACATTAACACACCACTCTCACTTCTGGACAGATCAACATACCAAAAACTGAGCAAAGAAACCTCAGAACTAAACAACTGCATCGACCATCTAGACTTAACTGACATCTACAGAATATTCCATCCAACAACACCAGAATATACATTCTTCTCAGTAGCACATAGAACATTCCCCAAAGTAGATCACATGTTAGGGCACAAAGCAAACCTGTACAAATTCAGAAACATTGAAATCATCCTTTGCATTCTCTCAGACCACAAGGGAATAAAACTAGAGCTCAATGCCAAAGGCCACCAAAGAAAACTCCACAACTCATGGAGACTCAACAATACATTGCTGAACCAGCAATGGATCACTGAGGAAATCAGACAGAATTTCAAATGTTTATGGAACAAAACCAAGAAAAACACACAAATTACCAGTTCCTCTGGGACACAGCAAAAGCAGTACTCAGAGGAAAGTTTATAGCCCTGAACACCCACATCAACAAACTGGAGAAATCACAATTCAACAACTTAACAAAGCAACTCAAACTCCTTGAACAAGAGCAACAAGCCAAACCCCAAGCCAATAGATGGAAGCAAATAATTAAAGTCAGAGCAGAATTAAATGACTTGAAATCCAGAAAACAAAGAGTTGGTACTTTGAAAAAATTCACAAGATAGACAGACCCACTAGGAAACCTGACCAAAAAAGGTAGACAGCACACCCAAATAAACAAGATCAGAGACGAAACAGGTAACATCACCACAGAAACAACAAAGATCTAGATTATAATAAGGGACTATTTCGCAAACGTATATGCCAACAAATTTGAAAACCTGGAAAAAATGGACAAATTCTTAACAAAAATTGATATGTCCAAACTTAACCAAGAAGATGTAAGTCTACTGAACAGACCCATATCCAGCAATGAAATTGAAACTGCAATAAGAGATCTCCCTTCCAAGAAAAGCCCAGGTCCAGATGGATTCACAGCAGAATTCTACACGGCTTTCAAAACAAATCTCACACCAACATTCCTCAAACTCCTCAATGAAATAGAGAGTAAAAGCTCACTACCAAACACATTCTACGATGCTAGCATAACGCTAATCCCAAAACCAGACAGGGACATATCAAGAAAAGAGAACTATAGACCCTTCTCCTTGATGAACATTGATGCAAGGCTCCTCAACAAACTTCTGGCCAACCAACTTCAACAAGTCATCAAAAAAGTAATACACTGTGATCAAACTGGATTCATTCCAGGGATGAAAAATTGGTTCAATATATGGAAGTCAATTAATGTAATCTACCACATCAACCAGAACAAGGTAAAGAATCACATGGCTATATCCCTAGTTGCCGAAAAGGCATTCCATAAAATCCAGCACCCATTTATGATAAAAGCTCTGGAAAAACTGGGATTTCAGGGAACATTCTTGAATATAACAAAGGCTGTGTATGACAAACCAACAGCAAGCATAAATCTAAATGGTGAAAAGCTAAAGCCATTCCCTTTAAAATCAGGGAGCAAGACAAGGATATCTGCTCTTTCCTCTCTTCTTCAACATAGTACTAGAATTCCTAGCCAGAGCAATTAGGCAAGAAGAAAACATAAAGGGGATCCAAACAGGAAAAGATGAAGTTAAACTTTCTCTCTTCACAGATAACATGATCCTATACCTAAAGAACCCCATAGACTCTACTCCCAAGCTACTAGAGCTGATCCAAAACTTTGACAAAGTAGCAGGATATAAAAGAAATCCTCAAAACTCAATAGCTTTTATATACACCAACAACTTGAAGAGCTAGGCTAAAATCAGGAAAGCAACTCCTTTTGCAATAGCCTCAAAAAACGTAAAATACCTAGGAATAACCTTAACCAAAGAAGTGAAAGAACTCTATGAGAACTTTAAAAACCTAAAAAAAGGAAATTAAGGCAGAACTAAGGAAATGGAAAAACCTCCCATGCTGCTGGATTAGGAGGATTAACATAGTGAAAATGGCAATATTGCCAAAGGCTATCTACAAATTCAATGCAATGCCCATTAATATCCCAACATCATTCTTCAATGAAATAGAGAAAGCAATTCAGAAATTCATATGGAACAACAAAAAACCCTGAATAGCAAGAACAATCTTAATTAGAAAGAACAATGCAGGAGGAATATAAATATCAAACTTTAAATTGTACTAAAGAGCTATAGTAATAAAAACAGCTTGGTACTGGCACAAGAACAGGCCCGAGGACCAATGGAACAGAACTGAAGACCCACAAATGAACCACAGACCTATGGCTACATAATCTTTGACAAAGAAGCTAAAAATATGGGTTGGAACAAAGACAGCCTCTTCAACAAATGGTGCTGGCAAAACTGGGTCAACATCTGTAACAAATTAAAACTAAACCCCTATGTATCACCCTGCACCAAAATCAACTCTAAATGGATCAAAGACCTGGAAATAAAATCAGCCACCCTGAAAACTCTACAAGAAGAAATAGGAGAAATTCTAGGACTCCTAGGCACTGGAAGAAACTTCCTCAACAAAACCACAGAAATCCAACAAATCAAAGAAAGGCTGGACAAGTGCAACTGTATCAAACTGCAGGGCAAAGGAAATAGCTTCCAAGATAAATAGAAAGCCCACAGATTGGGAAAGGATAGTCACCAGCCATACAATGAACAAAGACCTGATATCTAAAATATACAGAGAACTAAAAAAGTTAAATTCCTCCAAAACAAACAATCAGAGAACCAACAGCCCTGTCAACAAATGGGCTAAAGACCTAAAAAGAGACTCCTCTGATGAGGAAATGAGAATGTCCAACAGTCACATGAAAAAGTGCTCTACATCACTGGCCATAAAATAAATGAAAATCAAAACAACATTGAGATTCCACCTCACCCCAGTAAGAATGTCTATTATCAGGAAATCTAATAATAAAAAATGCTGGAGAGGATGTGGCCAAAAGGGAACTCTGCTACATTGTTGTTGGGAATGCAAACTTGTTCAACCTCTCTGGAAAGCAGTGTGGAGGTTCCTAAGAAGGCTAAACTTAGAGCTCCCAACCACCCAGCAGCCCCACTTGTGGCATCTACCCAAAAGACTACAAGCAAGACCACACTAAAGCCACCAGCACAACTATGTTCATAGTAGCACAATTTGTCGTCACTAAAACATGGAACCAGCCTAGATGCCCTTCAGTAGATGAGTGGATCAGGAAAATGTGGTACATATATACAATGGAATTCTATGCCTCTATCAGAAAGAATGACATTGCCCCATTCATAAGGAAATGAAAGGACTTGGAAAAAAATCATAGTAAGAAAAGTGACCCATACCCAAAGAAACATAAACTCTAGGGTGTTCCTCATAGGGAATAGCTAGTACAGGAATAAGCTAGTCATGGTAGAAGACCAAAATACCCCAATAGCTACACCCATATGAGCCACATAAGAAAATGCCAAGTGAAATAAACTCCATGATACAGAAACAAGAGTTATACCACTGGTGTAATTATTCTCAACATGCCATGTGAACTCGTACTACTATTTTTTTCTCTTTTTCCTTGTCTGTTTGACCAAGTGGTTTGTTTCTCTTGTACTGTCTTCCTGTGGCTGTACCCTCACTACCACTGTATTACATCCATGTACCCAGGATACTGTTTATAAGGGTAATAGAACTGAGGAAGGGAGAGGGAATACTAAAATCGAAAGACAAAGAACAAAAAGACAAACCATTCAAAAAGCAACACTTAGAAAACCATTTGGTATAAACCAATTGTACAACTCTTGGAGAAGAGGGGAAGGGGGAGGGGGAGGGGGAAAATGAGGGAGGAGGTAACAAGTAGAACAAGAAATGTACTCACTGCCTTTCATATGAATCTGTAACCCCTCTCTGTCACACTTTGACAATAAGGGGAAAAAAACATAAAAAAAAAAAAAAAAAAGAAAATCATATCCACATGAAGTCTTGCTATTTTCTTTTCAGGGTTTCCTTTCACTTTCAAAGAAACCTGTTTACGTTCAGAAATCAAATATACACATAAAATTCACCATGTGTATTTTTATTTAAAGAGAGATTTGCCAATCTTACATTCATGGTCTTTTGTAATTTACATAATATGGATTTATCCTCCATATCTTTTTTTGGTTTCCTTTTCATTTGTTTTCTTTGAGTGTTTTGTTGTTGTTTTTTTTATACTACTTTGTATATTTTTTCATCTTATTTTATTCACATAGAAAAATATTATAAAATATAGAAAGAGAACATTAAGGGAAGAAATATAGGACTATCTTCCAGTTAGAAGAGAAATACAATCACATGTTATTAATAGTGCAGGGCTCAGATTGACCAGTTGATTATTAATTCTATGATGTGAAACATTACAAGAATCCATCTTCACTAGTGCTTCTAACTGAGAATAGCTCTTGATATATTGTATATTGTGTATATGTCTATCTGACCTAGAGAAGGGAAAGAAAAACAGGGCATAAGATATCACAAGAAATGTACACACTGCCCTACTATGTAACTGTACCTTTTTTGCACAACACCTTGTCAAAAAAATTTGTGTTCAATTAATAAATAAATTAAGTTAAAAACAAGAATCCGGTTCCCGAGGAAGACAGCGGAGGAGAGGAAGAGCCCTTGCAGAGCTCCCTCCGATATCGTAGTTTTCTCACCCCATAGAAACTGTTACTCCTAGAAAGACAGCCAAAGTAAGTTCTAACAGTACAGGGATTCTGAACAGGAAGGAAAAATCGACTTTGCTGGTCTGAAAACACAGATTTGAGCTCCAGGCGGTGTCCCGCCGCCGCGCCAGTGCCGGCTCCGGCACAGTGCCCAGCACAGCCCCCCCGCACTCCACACAGCTAAAGCTTTAAATACTCCAGACGGCAGCTGAGCACCGAGGACCTGACATCGCAGAGACAGCGTGAGTACCCCACAAAAGTTATTCTCACTTGTGCCCACAGTCCAGCTTTTGGAAGGCATCCCTGTCCCCACCTCCAGAGCAAAGCGCCATCTTTGCCACTGGCATAGGGTCAGACCAGACTGGAACTGAAGCGGGCCTGGGGAAAGCGAGGTCAAAAAAGCCATCTTTGAAAAGGGCAGGAGGGGCGGAATCAGTGAGAACCAGCTCCGCCCAGAAGAACGCCCCCTGCCCTGGTGGGAGGCGAGTCCGGGGCTTAGCCAGAGGTGCCCCGCCCTGCCCGCCGGAATTTCTAAACTTAAAGAAAAAGCTGCAAGCAGCTACCAGGGGCACGGAAACACCAGAGGGAGGAACAAACAGTTCCTGGGACAGCTAAACGGTCCCATCACAGAGGAAGCTAATTCCCAGCCCAAAACGGAGCTGCATTCCATACCCACCTATGCCAAGGAGGCCGCCTCCCTCAGGCAAGCAACTCTCAGCGGAGCAAAACAGGCCAGAGGCGCCCCGCCCTGCTGAGTTCACAGCCTAGTCAAGACCAGGCATCAAAGGCAGCAGCCCCACAGCAGACAGAGGAGCCACAGTTCCTGAGACTGCTCACGTCCCCATCAACAGAGGACCCCCAAGGCCTGCCTGCAAGCTGTGCGAACCTCAGAGACACACGATTGCACCAACAGGGGAGAAGGGTCAGAACAGACCCACCCCTTGCCAACTGAAATCAAGCCAAACCAGCCAATCAGGAAAATAGACTGCAGTCCATTGCAGGGAAACCAGAGACTGGGGAAAGACCACCCAAACAAGGAGGACTCCTTTTTTTTTTTTTTTTTCTTTTTCTTTTTCTTTTCAAACATTTTTTTTAAACTTTTTTTTAAAATTTTCTTTTTAATTTTTTCACATCTGAAACATCATTGGTTGTTTTTTTTTTGGTTTGTTTGTTTTTTGTTTGTTTGTTTTCCATTTTTACCGGTTTGTTTTATCAAGTTTTTTTTTTGTGTTTGTTTATTTGTTTGGGTTGTTCCTTTTATGTTATTTTCCTTTTTATTTACTTATTCTTCCTTTTTAAATAATTTTTCTCTGTTTTGTGTATCTGTCTTCCAGTATTTTTACTTTACATTTCTCGTTGCGTCCTCTTCCTTTAAAAGTTACTTTCCTATAAATAACACCTCCACCCTTTTCTGCTAACTCTCCAGTGTCTGTCATTTTAACATTGTTCTTTCTACTGATTCTACTCTTCTCCACATTTCCACGTCACTGAAACTAAACCAAAATCACCACCCCCCCCCCTCAATACATTTTACTCTATTCTCTTTACTACCTCCAACTTACCCTCCTGACTTACTGCCTGGACCTCCAGGTTCCATTGACTCCTGGTTATTGGATAGAGGGTATCCCAGCTTAATACGAGTTAATCAAAGGGGTTCATAGAGAAAGCCAGTCCTAAAAGAACTTAATATAAAAACAAGAATTGTGTATAGGGTTGTAACAGTAAATAAGTAACTACAGAATACAGGGCCCAGAATCGGTTGTTATATTGAAATTGTATTCTTTAGGAACACCAAATCTAACTTTATAGACAGGTATACAAGTTATCTGTATATAATTGTGAAATTGTAAGATCTACACAACAGTGTTTGGTAAGGGCTGCTTTGGGTCTTAAACGGTGCTCACAGGTGCTGGTAGACTGGCATTCCCAATTCAAATGGGCAGAAGAAACACAAGAAAGACGGCAAACAATGAAGTCTTATCCCCCACTCAAAATAAGCAGGAAGCAGAGCAGTCAATCAAAAACATAGAAGAAAACCCCCAAAATGCTCTACAAAGTCTACTGATAAACATGATAAATGAAATGTTTGAATCTCTTCAGTCAAATATGTTAGAGCGTGAGGAGGCAATGCAAAAATTAATGGAGAATTTCATGGCATCCACAAATAGAAAGATAAATGAGCTTCAAGAGTCAAATGAAAAGATAGCTACCCAGCTTAAAGATTTGAGAGACAACATTCAAAACCAAAGTAAAGAAGTTAATGAAGTAAAGAAGTCCATACAGGACCTAAGAAATGACATGGAAATCATCAGGAAAGACAAGTCAGAAGGAAAAGAGATTCAAAATCAAGTAGCTAGCCTACAGTCCCAACTAACTGAAGCAGAGGATCGAATCTCAGGAGCTGAAGATTCCTTAGATTCTATGGAGAAAGATCAAAAATCAATACAAATCCAGTCCAAGCAACAAAACAGATCGCTACAGGAGATTCAAGACACGATCAGGAAGCCCAATTTAAGGATAATAGGTATTGAGGAAAACTTGGAGAAAGAGGTTAATGGGATAGGCAATCTATTTAACAGAATATTAGCTGAGAACTTCCCAAACATCCAGAAGGAAAGGCCTATACAGATACAAGAAGCATTTAGAACCCCAAATAGACCAGACCAGAATAGGACTTCCCACCGACACATTGTGATCAAAACAGCTTCAGCAGAGTGCAAGGAAAAAATACTCAAAGCTGTTAGGGCAAAGAAAACAATCACATATAAAGGAAAAGCAATCAGAATTACCCCAGACTTCTCAGCAGAGACCATGAAAGCAAGGAGAGCCTGGAATGAAGTATACCAAACTCTAAATAAAAATAACTACCAACCAAGAATTCTGTACCCAGCCAAACTCTCCTTCATAGCTGAAGGTCAAATAAAAGTCTTCCACAATAAGGAAAAACTGAAACAATATATCTCCACCAAACCAGCTTTACACAAAATCCTTAAAGATGTACTATACAGGGAAAATAATCAAGATCCCAACACGGACAGAGAAATGAACCCTAATTAGTAAACATTAGATCAAGAAATGGGAAGACACAGCTTTAAACAAGATAGTGATAATGAAAAGAACAAACGATCACCTCTCAATCCTAACTGTCAACATTAATGGACTTAATTCTCCAATCAAACGACATAGGCACATAAGTAGGATCAAAACTCAAGATCCATCTTTCTGCTGCCTCCAAGAGACACATCTATCCAGCAAAAGTAAACATCTTCTAAAAGTGAAAGGCTGGAAACAAATGTATCAAGCAAATGGCCCCCATAAGCAGGCTGGAGTTGCAATCCTAGTATCAGACAAAATTGACTTCAAATTAAAAAAGGTAAGAAGAGACAAAGAAGGTTACTACATACTAGTAAAAGGATCTCTCCAACAGGAAGAAATAACCATCCTAAATATCTACACACCAAATGCAGGAGCACCCAACTTCATCAAACAAACACTACTGGCTCTAAAAACATTCATAGACCCAAACACAATGATAGTGGGGGACTTTAACACTCCACTATCACCTCTGGACAGATCAACACGCCAAAAACTGAACAAAGAAACCACAGAACTAAACAATTGCATAGACCAACTAGACTTAATCGACATCTACAGAATATTCCACCCAGCAAGGACAGAATACACATTCTTTTCGGCAGCACATGGAACATTCTCCAAAATAGATCACATCTTAGGGCACAAAGAAAATCTGTACAAATTCAGAAGTATCAAAATCATTCCCTGCATTCTCTCAGACCACAATGGAATAAAATTAGAGCTCAACTCATTCAGCCACCACAGAAAATCCCACAATTCATGGAGACTAAAGAAAACACTGCTGAACCATCAGTGGATCATTGAAGAAATTAAAACGGAAATTCAAATGTTTATGGACTTCAACCAAGTTGAGGACACAAAGTACCAGCTCCTTTGGGACACAGCAAAGGCAGTACTCAGAGGAAAATTTATATCTCTGAGTACATACATCAATAAATTGGAGAAACAGCAACTCAGTAATTTAAGGAAGCACCTTAATTTTCTGGAGAGAGAACAGCAAGCCAAACCCCAAGTCAGTAGTCGGAAGCAAATAATTAAAATCAAATCAGAATTAAATCAATTAGAGACAAAAAAAAAAACCATCGAAAGAATCAACAAAAAAAAGAGTTGGTTCTTTGAAAAAATCAACAAGATAGACAAACCCCTGGCAAACCTGACCAAAAAACGAAGGCAGCACACTCAAATAAACAAGATAAGAGATGAAACAGGTAACATCACCACAGAAATAACCGAAATTCAGAAAATAATAAGGGACTATTTTGCAAACCTTATGCCAACAAATTCGAGAACTTGGAAGAAATGGATGATTTCCTAGAAAAAATTGATACTCCCAAACTCAACCATGAAGATTTAAACCTTCTAAACAGACCCATATCCAGTATTGAAATAGAAATGGCAATAAATGATCTCCCATCCAAGAAAAGCCCAGGTCCAGACGGATTCACCGCAGAATTCTACAAGGCCTTCAAAACAGAACTCACCCCAATATTTCTCAAACTCTTCAATGAAATTGAAAGAGAACGTTCACTACCAGACTCATTTTATGAAGCCAGTATAACCCTCATCCCAAAACCAGGCAGAGAATCATCACGGAAAGAGGACTACAGACCAATCTCCCTGATGAACATAGATGCAAAAATTCTCAACAAAATTCTGGCCAATCGACTTCAACAGGTCATCAAAAAAATCATACACCACGATCAAACTGGATTCATCCCAGGGATACAAAGCTGGTTTAATATATGCAAGTAAATTAATGTAATCCACCGCATCAACCGGAGCAAGGTAAAGAACCACATGGTTTTTTCTCTGGAGGCTGAAATCAGGAAAGCGACTGCTTTTGCAATAGCCCCACAAAACATAAAATACCTAGGAATAACCTTAACCAAAGAAGTGAAAGACCTCTTTGATGAGAACTTTAAAAGCTTGAAAAATGAAATTAAGTCAGAACTAAGAAATTGGAAAAACCTCCCATGCTCCTGGATTGGGAGGATGAATATAATCAAAATGGCAATATTGCCAAAGGCTATCTACAAATTCAATGCAATACCCATTAATATCCCAAAACCATTCTTTAATGAAATAGAGGAAGCAATTCAGAAATTCATATGGAAAAATAAAAGACCTAGAATAGCAAAAACAATCCTAAGCAGAAAGAACAGTGCTGGAGGAATTACAATACCCAACTTCAAGCTGTATTATAAAGCTATAGTAATAAAAATAGCTTGGTATTGGCACCGGAACAGGCCTGAAGACCAATGGAACAGAATTGAAGACCCAGAATTGAACCCACAGAACTACGCCTACTTAATCTTTGATAAAGGAGCTAAAACAATAGTATGGAAGAAAGATAGCCTCTTTAACAAGTGGTGCTGGCAAACCTGGCTCAACACATGCAACAAACTAAAACTAGATCCTTATATATCACCCTGCACCAAAATCAATTCCAAATGGATTAAAGATCTTGAAATCAAAACAGGCACCCTGAAAACACTAAAGGAAGGAGTAGGAGAAACACTTGGGCTCCTTGGCACAGGACAGAACTTCCTTAACAAAGACCCTGAAAGGCTACAAATCAAAGAAAGGTTGTACAAATGGGACTGCATCAAACTGCAGAGCTTCTGCACGGCAAAGGCCATAGCTTGCAAGATAAACAGAAAGCCCACAGACTGGGAGAAGATCTTTACCAGATATTCAACAGACAAAGGCCTCATCTCTAAAATATATGCAGAACTAAAAAAATTACCTTCTTCCAAAACAAAACCGCAAAGAACCAATAGCCCCCTCATCAAGTGGGCTAAAGACTTACAAAGAAACTTCTCTGATGAGGAAATGAGAATGGCCAAGAGACATATGAAAAAATGCTCTACATCACTGGCCATAAAGGAAATGCAAATCAAAACAACATTGAGATTCCATCTCACCCCAGCAAGAATGTCATATATCAAGAAAACTAATAATAACAACTGTTGGAGGGGATGTGGCCAAAAGGGAACCCTACTTCATTGTTGGTGGGAATGTAAACTGGTTCAGCCACTCTGGCAAGCAATATGGAGATTCCTCAGAAGGCTCAATATAGAACTCCCCTATTACCCAGCAGCCCCACTTTTGGGTATCTATCCAAAAGCCCACAAACAAAATCACAGTAATGCCACCAGCACAACAATGTTCATCGCAGCACAATTTGTCATAGCGAGAATCTGGAACCAACCCAGATGCCCCTCTATAGACGAATGGATCAGGAAAATGTGGTTCATATACACAATGGAATTTTATGCCTCTATCAGAAAGAATGACATTGTTCCATTTGTAAGGAAATGGAAGGACTTGGAAAATGTTATACTAAGTGAAGTGAGCCAGACCCAAAGAAACATGGACTCTATGGCCTCCCTTATTGGGAATAATTAGTACAGGTTTAGGCAAGCCATAGCAGAGCATCACAAGGCCCAATAGCTATACCCTTATGAACACATAAGATGATGCCAAGTTAAATGAACTCCATGTTATGGAAACAATTGTTATATCACAGTTGTAACTACTTTCAATGTCCTATGTGTATGTGTAGTTTCTATTATTGATGATGTTCTTGTATCACCTTCCTGTGGTTGTACCTACACTATCTCTGTAATCTTATCTGAGTATATTGGAAACCGTGTTTACTGGTACTGGAAGTAGGAAATTCAAAGGGAATACCAAATTTGAGAGACACAGGGTAAAAAAAGAGAAACAACTACAAAAGCAATACTTGCACAACTGTTTGGTGTAAGTGAACTGAACACCTCGGGGGGGGGGAGGGAAAGGATGGGAGGGAGGGGGGCATGAGGGACAAGGTAACAAACAGTACAAGAAATGTATCCAATGCCTAACGTATGAAACTGTAACCTCTCTGTACATCAGTTTGATAATAACAACTTGAAAAAAATAAAAACAAGAATCCATCTTCACTAGTGCTTCTGAGAATAGCTGTATCACTGTTTGAAGAGCCTTGTGTACATTCCAAATGCAGAATCAATGTGTTTGCCAAATAAAATTAGTAATTAATATAATATACTTTGCCTTGATATGCAATACTTTATGTAATACTGTCACAAAAGATGACTTTACTTTAATGATAGATTGTATAAAACTAGTAATTTTGGTACAGCAGGGTCTCTCCAAATAACTTCTGACATCCTGGAAAGAAAGTCATAAGTGAATGAAGTTTCTAGAAACCTTTGTGTTACTGTAGTTTGAAGTACATAGTATCCAGTGCAGGTACTCAACTTTCTAGATTATCTTGCCAGGTCACAAGAGCGATGGGGATTTCAGATATGGACAACTCTCTTTTTTTTCACTTTCTTTCCTTTTAGATGGCCAGATGGACTCATAGGTACTTGGCCTGTAACAGAAGTCCTGCAAGTAAACAGGCTCCTTATGAAACCTGGCACAGAATGCTCTTCTTTCTATAATGTCCTATTCTTTTACTAAGAATTTCACTCTGGTCTTTATATAGAGAGAGATGTCTCACTTCTCCATTCTCCATTTTGTTCCCAGCACCAAGTATTGAACTTGTAACCAATATGCAATAATGGGTTTGGAATCTGAGATTAACCATTTGCCACCTCAGGTACCACCTCATCTCATGATTGATCTTATTTTTCATTTATATAATTGATATATGTGCACTTCTCTTCCTGCTCAATAATTTTTCCATAGTCTATGCCTCCAAACAGACTGATATTTACTCAATATACTAATGAATGGCTTAAATATATTTGACCCTGAATTAAAATACCTTTGAGAACTATCTTAAGGATTTTTATTACAAGCTACAAAGAACAGAAACCAAAACCTAAAGAAAACAAAATAGTATGACATCAAAAATATGGTCGATTTAAGAGAGATCTCACTGTAATTCCATACAAAGCCAAAATTAAAGTTCAGCAAAATAAAACAGCAGTAAGCAAATACTTGAAAGGGGTGAAGTGGAATCAAGAGGAAAGGGGTAAAGGGAAGAAAAAGAGAAAAGGGGAGACGCAGACAAGAATCTAATATATATCCTACAAAATTAAGACAAGTGAGGGAAGATGTAGGTATGGGAGGGATTCAAATGTTGTTAGTTGACATTACAAAATGATTGTTAAATGGTAATTTCTTTGTACAACTATTAAAAGAGAATCATAAAAAAATCTTCCTTGGATGCATTTATTCAGTTGTACTTGAGATAAGAGGAAAGAACAAAGGGAAAAGAAGGAATCAGCCTCTGCTAGACTTGAACAAGGTTGGCTTTTAGTTTATATGATTTTAGCTGATACTTCGAACAGACCAATTATCTAGGTATCATTATTCTTGCCTCAAACATGGGGACAAAGAACCTTGATTTTTTTTTTTTACTAGAATGTGTAAGTGGTAAGCCTAAATTTATTTATTTATTACTTCAAAACTGTAGCTTTTCTAGCATACCGTGTTCCATCTTGTGTCTTTAACCTAGATATATTAAAACTTCTTATTAAATACATTATAGGAAACAATAACAACCACAAAATCTGAAAGATTGTTTCAACAGAAATAAAGAACTAGAAAAGGGGTTGGAATAGAAATTATGGGCTCAAGTAGTATCTGTTAACTCACTCCTATAACACTAGCTACTCAGGAGGCTGAGTCAGGAAAAATAATGCTTTAAAGGCAGCCCAGGCAGAAAAGTCCATAGGACTCCAGTAACAATTAACCAGCAAAATGCCAGATTAGAGATATGGCTCAAGTTGTAGAGCACTAGCCATAAGCAAGAAAACTGAACAAGACCTGAAATCCCTTATTTTAAGCATGCTATATATATATATATATATATATATATATATATATATATATATATATATATAAATCATATAGTATTTAGGGAATAAATGTTATATATAATATATTAGGGAATATAATATATTAAATATTATATACATTTATATATATGTGTGTATATATATGTGTGTGTGTGTGTGTGATCAGCTACCACCTCATTTTGTGCATGGTCATATTTTGCACTTACAAAACGAATCTATATGTATTTACTTCTCTTCTTACTCAACTTTTCCATATATCTATACATATATACATATATGTATCTATACTTATATAGACATGTTTTTATAGACATAGATATAGATACATATATGTATATATGTATTCAGTGACACAGAAATAGAGAGATGTTGAGACAATTAGTATGTACCTGTAGAGGAAACATGGACTTGAATGTATATCTGTAATGGGGAAACAGCTATCAATATTTGTGAAAAATTCTTTATTGTCAAACACCAGTTATTTAAAAAAATTTCCTTGTTATTACAATTGGATGTTATTTATCTCAGTAAGTGTTCTTTTGTTCATGTTTTTAAAGTTTGAAATATTAAGTGTTAGTTAATATGATCTATGAATAGGAATCCAACGCAGTCACCGTTTTCATAAAATTGAATTTATCAACATGGCTTTACAAGTGATTATTTGCTATGAATTTGTAAATTGATTCTAATTATGATTGAACAAATACCTATTACACAATAATTGACATTTCAAAGGTTGAAAGTGTTTTTACAATGACTCAGTAGGTTTGGTGCATGCCACTTCTAAATTGGAGAATGTAAATGTACTAAAATAATTAATAAATACTAAACAAAAGCATAGTAAGACAAGTCTATGTTAACATAAATAGCTTTTCTTCTGTTACTGTAGCATGTTTTCTTTTGCATGAATCATGTTATAATCAAACACAAATGGAGTCTTGTGAAATGAAGCTTGGAAGAAACACACGTATAATTTTTGACAACAAGCTATTGGTATCTTCTGTTATTGGTTCTTTGGTTATCATCAGGACTTGCACTCAAGACTCTAACATTTACTCAGTTTCATGCTGGATTTGCTTATGAGATTTGTTCTTTCAGAGATGGAGTCTCATGGGTTTGTCTGACTAGTTGGCATTGAAGCATGCTTTTCTGGATCTCAGCCTCCAGGCATGTCAGCATTGTATGTGTGAACCACTGCCTTCTGGATATACCTTTTTAAAGACTGAGGAAGGATTTGTCTTTCCAAGATACCACAATTTAAAGAAATTTGGAAAGGACACTTGTCTCATTGAATGGAACATATATATCTTACCTTGATGTTGTATCTGAAGTACATTTTGCAATCCAAGCATTTGCTTTCTGTAACCCTCTTTATGCTGTTAATGCATGGGAATATATCTGAAATCCCTGAGTATAAAAAAGAACCCTACCTAATTTGTATAGGGACATTTTTGCAAGGAAGGCAGAAATGTATTCTGTAACCCTGTTTAGGGACTAAAATTCCATTCATCTCTGACTTTAATAAATTGTGGATCTCTCTCAAAGGGAAATATACCCAACACAATACCATTTTAGAAAGGTATGCTTTAGTTTAAGAAGGTATAAAATAAATTATAGTGTTTTCAGAGGTAAAAAATAGAACATTGTTTAACATCTGTCACTGAATAACTAAAAATGCATTCAAAACAAAATCCCTTTGATAATGGCAATGAAAATAGCAATGTAAACTCTTGTTTTTTTATTTTCATCAAAATCATTCAGATCAATTCTACTGTGATTATAGTCTTGGTCTACTAACAATTCAAACAGAAAAATATACTTAACCTGATGCTGAGTTAGAGAATCACAAATGCTATTACAAACATAGACATTCCTTATTTCTTACAAATATTGTCAAGTTTGGATTATCTACTCAAATACCTCTAAGTAAAGCATAGATAACCCAAGCCAATGGATGATCTTTGCAATGAATTATATTTGGCTGTAAAATATATTCTGTTCATTTGTATTCCATGTTTTTCTTGTGTAGTGTACTTAAAACTGCTTATTGTAAACCAGGAGCTGGTGCTCATGACTTTAATTTTAGCTACTCAGAAGGTTGGTAATTACAACAAACAGAATCAGCTTTTGTGTGAGCTTTAATAGACTAAGTCTATTATGCCACATTGAGGATAACAAGACTGAGTATGGAACTCCTAAAGTTTGCACATTTCCCATTCATATTATTAGCATAAATGGGATATTTCATGTTTTTTTACTGAATGATTCCAAGGATAATCTTGGGCACTAGAATGAACAGCAGTGAACTAAACAAAGCCTTATGTATACAGGTATAGTAAGGTTGTTTACATTTTGAAATTATAAAATAAAATGAATTTCCCCAAAAGAGAGGATGGTACTGGTTCTTTGAGTGTGGGATCTCATTTGACCTACAGAGAGCAAGGATGCACTATAATGAAACATGTAAATGTGAATAGTGTCCTGAAAGGAAAGAGGTTAGTGTACAGAGAAAGAACATACCCATCAGGAAGAAGAGCAAAAGGGTCAGGTCCTTGGTCATTTCACCCCATGCACAATGCCGTTTGTGTGTGTGTGTGTGTGTGTGTGTGTGTGTGTGTGTGTGTGTGTGTGTACACTACTTTTATTTGCTATTTTTTAACTTGGATAGGTTTAAAAATAAAGTAGGGGGCTGGGAATGTGGCTTAGTGGTACAGTGCTTGCCTAGCATGCATGAAGTTCTGGGTTTGATTCATCAACACCACATAAACAGAAAAAGCCAGAAGTGGCACTGTGGCTCAAGTGGTAAAGTGCTAGCCTTGAGCAAAAAAGGAAGCCAGGGACAGTGCTCAGGCCCCGAGTTCAAGCCCCAGGACTGGCAAAAAATAAAAGTAAAGTAGACATCTCTCAATATAAAAGACACTTTCTCTTTATTATCCTTTTATCACATTGAAAAATAGAGGCATTGATTATTCCAATCTTTAGAATTGAGATATCTTCTTTATATATATGAACATGCAAAATGGATCATAACTACTTTTTGTAATAAGCTAAAGAACTTCAGAGAAAATCATCCTGAATTGAGGAAGACTCCTCAATCAAATGAGTAGTATATTAATAATAAGTTGGAAATGATCTATACAACTTTGGGTAGAAAGAAGTAGGGAGGGGGAAAACTGGGAGAGAATGAGGTAGGGGGTGACACTATACAAAAGGAAATGTACTCAATACCTGAATCATATAATTGTAACCACTCTGCATCATCTTTGCAGTAATTTTTTTAAAGATGGAAATTTGAAGTGTAGAGATGTAATAGATATCTGAAGAAGAAGACTATAGATTTTAGAATCAGGCATTTGTAAACTCATGGCTGTCAAGAATTGTTAGGATCCTCAGAAGCCAAAAGTGATCATGAAACAGCTTCCCCCTTGGAGTCTTCCAGAAGTACTAACTCTTGATTTTAAATTTCTGGCCTCTTGAACTGTAAGAAAATATATTTATGCTGTCTTCAGCCATCAAGTTTGTGTAAATTTGTTTAAGTATCTCTAGAAAACTAATACATCTACCAGTGTCTTAAAAATCTCTATATCACTGCAAATACTTAAAACCAACATCTTCAGAAAATAGATATACTATACACAGAGTAGGAATATGTGTTTTTTTAAACCTTTACATACACACATGTGTGCACATACAACATTCACAAACACACCAAGATTACAACCTCCAAACACCATTCATCATTTGTTTTATTTTTAAACAAATAGGATACTTCCTTTTATAATGGCATATGTAAGCATGAATGCCTTATTCTAGAACATTGATCTGTTCCTAAAATACCTTTACATAGAGAAGTAGAATAAGTAAAATAGTACTATTCCATACAGTGAAAGAAAAAAGGCCTGAGAGTAGCCAGATATGTGCATATAGGTACATATGTGTATATATAGAGAGAGCTAGTAACAAATGTCATGAAAGTTGATATATTTTACATTAGCAATTATGATTTATCCTGACAGTAATCCTACCATATGCATGACCAATATAACAGCATATAAATGACTACTATCAGGAAGGACTAGATAATAAAACAATAATAAGTATTAAAACAGTGTTAAGTAATTTTCAATATTGGTATAGTAGGTTCAGTGGTAAATGTCACAAGCATTTTTAAAGTGTTAATTTAAAAACCTTAGATTAATATGTTGAGGTATAAATTAAGGACATAAATGGTCATCTAAGAATCAAGTTGTTTCTTTGGGATCTGAATTGCATAGTGATTTATTTTTCCATACTTTGATTAAGAAGGAGGGGCTACATGTCCTCCAAACAGATATAGTTAAGTAATATTGAAAAATATTATATATATATTCATTATTACCAAATAAATATTGAGTAACTTTAAGATTGCTATCACTGAATTGTGACAGCATTTCTGTTTGATAATCCCAGTTGAGAAACAAACTGTTTAGCTTAGTACTGTGTAGAATTAGAACCCTTTTCGAAAGCAGAAGAGCCTACTTCAAGACTTTACCTAATATCACTTCACCTCTGCTCAGAGTTTATGTAAATCCAGTTTCTTGTCTCATCATTTTTTCTAGCATTTTTTATTGTTATTATACAGGCAATGTACAGAGAGGAGTTTCAGTTACATGAGTCAGATAAAGAGTACATTTCTTTGAACAATGTCACCCCTTTTCTCACTGTTTCCAAGTTTCTACTTCCTGCTCCCATATAAAAGTTTTATAGTTCATTTTCAATATAGTGTCTAAGTGAGTATAACTATGAATTTCTTCACCCTGTGTCACATACTTTCTGTTCCCTAGCATCACTGTCTGAAAGAGAGATTAACAAACAAGAAAAAAGGAAAAGAACACAGTAAAACAGCAACAAAAACAAAACCTCTTCTTTCCATTTCCTGGAGTTCATTTGGATATATATTGTTTTATATGATATGATGCATGTAAGTATTGCACCTTCTGTTTCTCTCTTATTAATATCCCCCTTTGGTCTCAAGGTGCATTTCACCATTATTTTAGATCTGAATAAACACAACACATGTAAAATTAACCATTTAAATGTCTGTGCCACGTAGAAGGGCTGATGGTTTGACTAAAATGAAGCAATAAAATTATACAAATAGCTTGAATGGCTTCAAAGCTTTATGAAATATTCATCACATTTCATTGAATTGAGGTACATGATAGTCTCCTGCAAGGTACGATATATATATTCTTTATTAAAGGAAAAACAAGATAATTGAGGCATTTCCAAAATTGTAAAAATAACTCAATAGTGGGTGGGAGTGATTAATTACCAAATGTAATGCTAGTTTTACAAAATTTTATCTTAGTCTGTGGGAGTGATTAGTTACCAAATTTAACATGAGTCTTATGGAAGTTTATCTTTGTAGTGTTAATCATTTTTTCAGTCATAAGACTATTTAAATTATAAAAATATATAACACACCTTTAAGTTTTGTGAGCATAAAAAGAAAGTTCATATCCAACCTTAAAATGTGGAATGAAGTATTCCAAAAATAGAAATTTGGAAGAGGAGCTCCTATCAGACTCATTGTACTGGCCCACATATATCCCTTCTGTATTCACCTCTATTCTGCAAAGGCTATTTACTCTGACCGCTTGAAACACTCTGCTTGAGGGCTTTTGCTGAAAGATCACACCACGCCTGTGTCAAAGAAAGCCAGAAATGTCAGCCTATTAATTCTTTTGGAAATGTTATCATCAAACTTCCTGAGCCAAACAGAGTCATGTAAAGGATTAAAGTAACCATTACTTACTAGCCAGGGTACTGTGTTGAAAGTTTTCCTGAAAAATATCAGAAATCTCAAAATGTAAATTCATTTGGATCATGGCGGGGGGTGGGAGTGATGGGGAGAGTGGAAGTGGGAGAATGAGGGAAGAGGTAACAACTTGGGTAAGAAATGTACTCACTGCCTTACATATGAAACTGTAAGCCCTCTGTATATCACCTTGACAATAAAGAAATAAAACAATCATTTGCAAACATGATGTTTGATGATGTAACCAGTTAAACATACTAAACAGGGTTTTAGTCTTAAATCTAAAGACTAGCTATGCTAGGCCTATGTCAAGGACAGACTGAAATGCCAGAAAAGACCACATAAAGACGTGAGAAAGGAAGCCACTTATATGACCCAGCAGCCCCACTGTTGGGTATCTATCCAAAAGCCCACAAACAAAATCACAGTAATGCCACCAGCACAACAATGTTCATCGCAGCACAATTTGTCATAGCGAGAATCTGGAACCAACCCAGATGCCCCTCCATAGATGAATGGATCAGGAAAATGTGGTACATATACACAATGGAATTTTATGCCTCTATCAGAAAGAATGACATTGTTCCATTTGTAAGGAAATGGAAGGACTTGGAAAAAGTTATACTAAGTGAAGTGAGCCAGACCCAAAGAAACATGGACTCTATGGCCTCCCTTATTGGGAATAATTAGTACAGGTTTAGGCAAGCCATAGCAGAGCATCACAAGGCCCAATAGCTATACCCTTATGAACACATAAGATGATGCTAAGTGAAATGAACTCCATATTATGGAAACAATTGTTATATCACAGTTGTAACTACTTTCAATGTCCTATGTGTATGTGTAGTTTCTATTATTGATGATGTTCTTGTATCACCTTCCTATGGTTGTACCTACACTATCTCTGTAATCTTATCTGAGTATATTGGAAACCGTGTTTACTGGTATTGGAAGTAGGAAATTCAAAGGGAATACCAAATTTGAGAGACACAGGGTAAAAAAAGAGAAATAACTACAAAAGCAATACTTGCAAAACTGTTTGGTGTAAGTGAACTGAACACCTGGGGGGGAAGAGGGGGAGGGAAAGGGGCATGAGGGACAAGGTAACAAACAGTACAAGAAATGTATCCAATGCCCAACGTATGAAACTGTAACCTCTCTGTACATCAGTTTGATAATAAAAATTTGAAAAAAAAAAAAAAGAACAGAGTTTGGAGTTAGGACACTACAACTAAAATATAATCAGGTTATTAACCCAAGGGGAAAGTGTAGACAAAAAGTTTTCCTAAATTTTTATTTGACTATGTTTTTAGTTTTCTACAATGCCCTCCTTCCACCTAAGTAACCATTTGAGAAAAACCTTTGTTATAATCTCAAAATTTATTAAATGGGTTATGTTGATACATTCTTCAATTGAACTGTAAAGAAAACAAACCTACTTATTTTCTGTAACAGAGTATTGTGAACTATCACCAATACAGTCCAAATTCATTGTGGCTCTGAAGGTGAAAGACAAAATATCCCACACTGAGGAGAATCATTTATTCAGGTTTAGTCAGAAGAATATATTTAAGAAGTGGATGAAAATTTGATTCTTTTTTTAAAAAAAGGAAGCAATGAGGAGAATGGAAAGCTAGTTTCAAATAAATGCATAACCCATGGAACAAAACAGCTAACTTTCATTTTTCCAAATATTAAAAATAATTATAACACCTTATTGTTATAAAATTGGCATCCTAAGACAACACAGAAATACAATGTTCTCAAAATTATCTCCTTTCCTGTACTCTCAAGTAAAAGTGAAAAATATAGAAAATTTAAGTATTTTTAATGTGAAATTAAAGACCAGACCTCTCTAAACTAAATTTCTTTTCTTTTCTTTTTTTGGTCTACAGACAATGCTGAACTTTAAATCTGTGTTTCCAAAAAGTAGCAAAGACTGTTGTAAAAATCGACCATACATTTTTATGTTTCAAGAAACAACTAACCAATATGGATCATGCTGTTCTGGCATATCACAAAATAATCCTTGCTCCATTCAGGGTGGATTTGCTGTTCACCCTTCCTGATGAATCCCATATCTGTCTCTATAACCCCCCCCCATTTATATGTCCCCTTTGCAATTTTCCTTATCAATGTTATTTCTATAACAATAGTCTGAATAAAAAACATCTCAATTATCGGGGGCTTTTGATCTCTTACAATACCATTCAAAATCCTACATCTAGTTAATATCTCACTAACACCTGCTGTTAACTACATCATCTACATTTGATCTTCATTTGCTGATTCATCAACATGAAAGTTGATCTGTTATTAAGTCATTACTATATTCCCTTATGGGTTCTTCTTTCTTTATTCTAAATTCTTGAGTGCCCATTAGGACACAATATATGGAGCCAATTCCACAGACAGGCAGTGCAATCCATAGGCACTAAGATGCTTTACCCTCTAAATATCAACACCCTCAATAAATGGACTAACCAGTGTGCTTTATAAACTTAATCTGTATCATAGTCAATATCTCTGAAGGTCCAAAACAACTTTGAAAATGGATTAGAAAATTTCATAGTCATTACTCCAACTATGCATTTTTAATTAATTGGTATACTGATGTAAAATAAGAATGCACAGATTTAACATTTATAATCTTGTCTATAATTTGTTCAGTTCAGGCATATGTATAGCCCTGTGAAAATTATCACCACAATTAAGGATATAAACATATTCATCATACCCTCGCTTCCTCATTCTCCTTCAATAGTTTTCTTTTATGTACCAAAGTCACTTAAGATGAACTCTAATAATTATGTTAAGTACAAAATACACTATTTTTCCTATAAACAGTATGTTCAACAATCTCAAGACCAGACTTATCTTTCATAACTTAAACTTTATACCTATTGAACAACTCCATATTTATACCCCTTCATTTTCTTTCTATGAGTTTAAATATTTATCTACCTCATATAAATAGAATCATGAGTTACTTCTTCTTTGACCACAATTTCAGTTAGTTTAATGCTCTTCATATTTATCTATTTTGTTATTGGTCTTTTAGCTATGCAGAATCTTTTTAATTTGATGTAGTCTAACATGTCTATTTTTGTCATTGTTTCTGTTTTGATGTTATGTGCATACAATTATTACCAAGCCCTTTTGTTTCTTTTTCATGAATTTAAACAGCTCCATGTCTTATTTTTAAGCTTTTAATCAATTTTAAATTTTGTTAAAGTTTAAGTAACTTTTGAAAGTTTAACTCACCTTTTGTGTATGGTATATGATAAGGGTTCAACTTATCTACTTTGAACATAGCCAGCCCATTTTTAGGAAACAAATATATTAACTTCAACCCAAGTCTACACAGCTCTACTTAGCAGATTCATTTGATCCTGCAGTGACTCTCTTCTGGGACCTTTTCTCATTGCTACATTGAAAATCAGTGACAGTTGCCCAAAATAATTTTATTGTTCTCATGTCTTTTACAAGACACAGAAAGTTATACTTACTTTTGTGTTTTATTTGATTTTTGAGGACCATTGCCAATTTTCACATGAAAAAACATTAACCTCAGTGACGTTTCACAATTTATCTATTAATTTGACTATCTGCTCATAGTCATCAAGTTTAGCATTAAAATAAGTGACTCCCATTTTTTTTTATATTAAGAGTTTGAGATTTTAGTTCACCAGGTATAAGAGGATAAGAAAACTTTAAGACATGTTTCAAATGAAGCAAAATGTGAGGCCTAGTTATTTCATCTTCTCTTTAATTTCTGGAATATTATATAAATAATATATGTATAAACCTTTTCAAGGACATGAGAAATTTGATAAAAAAAATGTTACTTTCTTATATCCATATTTCTAGGAAGAGATTTGAGAAGTATAAACCTCTTTTTAAAAATATAGTTGACACCACTAAAGGAAGAAGTAGGAGAAACACTTGGGCTCCTTGGCGCAGGACGGAACTTCCTGAACAAAGACCCAGAAAGACTACAAATCAAAGAAAGGCTGGACAAATGGGACTGCATCAAACTGCAGAGCTTCTGCACGGCAAAGGACATAGCTTGCAAGACAAACAGAAAGCCCACAGACTGGGAGAAGATCTTTACCAGCAGTTCAACGGACAAAGGCCTCATATCTAAAATATATGCAGAACTAAAAAAATTACCTTCCTCCAAAACAAAACCGCAAAGAACTAATAGCCCACTCATCAAGTGGGCTAAAGACCTACAAAGAGACTTCTCTGATGAGGAAATGAGAATGGCCAAGAGACATATGAAAAAGTGCTCTACATCACTGGCCATAAAGGAAATGCAAATCAAAACAATAGTGAGATTCCATCTCACCCCAGTAAGAATGTCATATATCAAGAAAACTAGCAAAAACAGTTGTTGGAGGGGATGTGGCCAAAAGGGAACCCTACTTAATTGTTGGTGGGAATGTAAACTGGTTCAGCCACTCTGGCAAGCAGTATGGACAGTCCTCAGAAGGCTAAATGTAGAACTCCCCTATGACCCAGCAACCCCACTTTTGGGTATTTATCCAAAAAATCACAAACAAAATCACAGTAAAGCCACCAGCACAATGTTCATTGCAGCGCAATTTGTCATAGCGAGAATCTGGAACCAACCCAGATGCCCCTCCGTAGATGAATGGATCAGGAAAATATGGTACATATACACAATGGAATTTTATGCCTCTATCAGAAAGAATGACATTGCCCCATTTGTAAGGAAATGGAAGGACTTGGAAAAAATTATACTAAGTGAAGTGAGCCAGACCCAAAGAAACATGGACTCTATGGTCTCCCTTATTGGGAATAATTAGCACAGGTTTAGGGAAGTCACAGCAGAGGATCACAAGAGCCCAATAGCTACACCCTTATGATCACATAAGATGATGCTAAGTGAAATGAACTCCATTTTGTGGAAATGATTGTTATATCACAGTTGTAACTACTTTCAACATCCCATGTGTATCTGTAGTTTCTACTATTGATGATGTTCGTGTATCACCTTCTTGTGATTGTATCTACACTATCTCTGTAATCTTATCTGAGTGTATGGGAAACAGTGTGTACTGGTATTAGAATTAGGAAATTGAAAGGGAATACCAAAATTGAGAGACAAAGGGTAAAATAAGAGAAACAACAACAAAAGCAATACTTGCAAAACTGTTTGGTATAAGTGAACTGAACACCGCAGGGGGGGAAAGGGGGAGGAGGGAGGGGGGTATGAGGGACAAGGTAACAAACAGTACAAGAAATGTATCCAATGCCTAACGTATGAAACTTTAACTTCTCTATACATCAGTTTTATAATAAAAACTTAAAAAAAATATAGTTGACACCAAAGGACAGGAGTAAAAAAAAATTCCATATTTACTCCATATCTCTAATAAGTGCCAACTGGTTTAGTCCATAAATGAATTTGTAGGTGTCACATACACAAATATATCCACCTCCAAAGTATATAGAAGTAATCTTAATATTATTCCATTGATTTGGGCAGGAATCTAACATCCAAGTGAGAAGTTTGTCAAATTCCCCTCTAAATCATAACACAAAGTAAATACCCTTTCCTCTTTATAGATGTGAGTAGTTTAAGCTAAAAAGCAAATAATATAGTGTCCAAGTATTATGCCCTTCTTATTTTCTCTGATTTATTTTGAATTGTACATCAGTTGTTTGTTCTCCAAAGTCAGATATTAATCAATATAAATTCTAACCAGTGGAGTTTCTTGAGCACTTAATCTTTTCAGTCATTTGATTATTGAACATTATTATTGATATAATAATTCTGACAACATGAAAATCATTAAAGTCCAGTTATTTCCCCAATATTTTACAATGTTTTAGAAGTTAGAGTTGTCAAATAAAGAACTCATTCTGATTATAAGTATTATAACTACACAATACTATCATTTCATCTATGTGTAATTAGATTGGTCTGCAAAGTGAAAAGTAACAACTTATACATGAACTATAGAGACTGAAAATATTAGTCCACGGTTTATTTTTCAAAGTAGTGTTTGCGATTGCATGATAGTTTTCCCTTTTTCTGTTTCCTTTTCTTCATCAAACACTAATTAGGGAATGAGTAAAAATTTGTAAGAAATAACGAACAAATATTAGAAGTAAAAATAGTAGACTCTACATCCTTCCTTCATTTTTATTCTAGTATATTTGGAAGGTGATAGGCAGCAAAGATTAGGATTAGAAGTATACCTAAGTAATATACAAAACACACTAAAAAACAAAAGACAGAAAAAGCAAACAACAAGAACAATAACAAAACCAAAGGGCCGTGTTCACTGAGTATGGAGGAAGCAAGTAGAGTTTCCATGGAAAAGAGATCACTGCATCCAGTGACTAGTCAACTCTGAGGGGTTCAAAGTACTGCCCTCAGTGCAATAGAAAAATATGCGAAGTACTGTTTTGAACTGCATAGATATTCTTTATATTCTGCTATTTTCTTATGACTCATGTTGGGAATAAAGGAGATTCTGGATTAAAAGAAAGATATAAGGCACTAACAAAGAAATATTGACGATATCACCATCATCATTATCACCAACCAATAACATTATCATAACCATTAATTTTCTTTCTTCTTAGTAATCATTGTTATCATCATTTAAAATCTATACTGCGGTGGCTGGGGATATGGCATAGTGGCAAGAGTGCCTGCCTCATATACATGACGCCCTGGGTTCGATTCCCCAGCACCACATATACAGAAAATGGCCAGAAGTGGTGCTGTGGCTCAAGTGGCAGAGTGCTAGCCTTGAATAAAAAGAAGCCAGGGACAGTGCTCAGGCCCTGAGTCCAAGGCCCAGGACTGGCAAAAAAATAATAATAAAATAAAATAAAATAAAATCTATACTGTGAATATTATGCTAAGTACTTTGTTCCCAAGTGTTTTAATTATTTGCTTATAATAATTACTCAATAATGTATATTTCTATCTTATTTTGGTAGCTAAGAAAATTAATGTAATAACTTGTTAAAGTTCACATAGCGGAAAGATATTATCAGGATTACTTAATGTAATTCTTATCAAAATCCCAGTATTATTCTTAAATGGCATAGAGAAAATGCCCCAAAAATTCTTATGAAAAGGCAAAAGGCCTCAAATCATGAAAGCAATCCTGGACAAAAGAAGCAGTGCTGGAGGTACCACAATTCCAAACTTTAAATGTTATCAAAGAGCAATAGCAACAAAAATAGCTTGTTACTGGCACAAAATTAGACTTGAACAGAATACTTCCATGTATGTGTTTATCTGCCTGCAATAGCTGTGGTTTTAGAATGTTGTATTCTGAGAAATTAAACAAATGTACCATGTCACTGAATTCTGCTCAGTGAATCTAAACTTTTTAGAACTATATCCTGAGGAAAATAGGTTTAAATTCTTTTACAATGAAAGCCTAAAGCATCCGTTAATAAAACTGACTTTTCCTACATTGTTGACCTGCTTCCTTGCATGGAAAAAACCAAAAGGGAAAAAAAAATTACACTCTGACAGAATGATACCTTGCCTTTTAAAGCATGGTTATATTATAAAATTGTATTAAAATTTGTTAAGTGCTTTTAAATGACTCTGAGTGCATATGTTCTGTGTGTGTTGTCATTTATACCAAAAATAATCAAATTTTATGGGTCTAGGAAAATTGTCACCTGAAAATTTAAGTGCAAATTGTTATGTATATAATTAAGACGTTCAGGTGTATGATGGCCTAGTAGTCTTCATATTAAACTATGTCAAAAAACAGTTTTCAAACTCTCTTAATTGCATTGAGGGCAATAAAATACCAAGATAGATCCTGATATATCAAATAGACTTGGATTCCTCTGCTATGCTCAAGGTCTCTTTATTATTCTATGAAGCTTGAAACTAATCACTTACTTTGCAAGGTGAGCATAATTATCCTCTTTAAAGGATTCTGATCCAATGTTGCATCACTTTCATAGGGATATTTGAAGCCCAAGGTCAGGCCAGCTCAGCTAAAACCTGGCACAGTCATTGTCAGAATAATTACATTTTAAAATCAGATTAATTGATCAAGTTTCAGAAAGATAGAACAAAAAGGCTGTTGGGATCTGAGAAATCTACTAGAGCTAAGAATGTCTGAGGGGGCTGGGGATATGGCCTAGTGGCAAGAGTGCCTGCCTCGGATACACGAGGCCCTAGGTTCGATTCCCCAGCACCACATATGCAGAAAACCGCCAGAAGCGGTGCTGTGGCTCAAGCGGCAGAGTGCTAGCTTTGAGTGAGAAGAAGCCAGGGACAGTGCTCAGGCCCTGAGTCCAAGGCCCAGGACTGGCAAAAAAAAAAAAAAAAAGAATGTCTGAATTGGAGATGTCCGATTTCTTGGTGAGGAGAAAGGGAATGTAGGGGCTGGGGATATGGCCTAGTGGCAAGAGTGCCTGCCTCATATATATGAGGCCCTGGGTTCGATTCCCCAGCACCACATATACAGAAAATGGCCAGAAGTGGCGCTGTGGCTCAAGTGGCAGAGTGTTAGCCTTGAGCAAAAAGAAGCCAGGGACAGTGCTCAGGCCCTGAGTCCAAGCCCCAGGACTGGCAAAAAAAAAAAAAAAGAAAGAAAGGGAATGTAAAAGTCATTGAGATTTTCCTTTGACCAATTTTGAATTTGTATTAATAAAAAGTGATAGATAAAACAAGAATGCAATATGCTTATCTAAACTTGAACTGCTTAGAAGCCTTTTTTTTTTTTTTTGGTGGAATGTGGGGCTTGAACTCTGGGCCTGGACACTGTCCCTGAGCACTTCAGCTCAAGGCTAGAGCACTACCACTTGAGCCACAGCACAATTTCCTAGAAGACATTTATTTTAGCCTCCTGCCTATGCTAGTAGTTGTATGCATAACAATTAGGGTTTATATTCACTTGAAAAGAAACCAAAATGAAGAGTTTCTGTTTTGAGAATGTTTATATTTGAAAACTTTCAGTTACAAATTATACACACACACACACACACAGATCATATATATGTATATGTATATGTATATGTATATGTATATGTATATGTATATGTATGGCATCCTGCTCATAAAAATCCCATTCCCATTTAGTCTTCCTTGAAATTTCTCTGTGACTTCCTTCTTCTCCACTGTCAGCACTGCCCTCTCCCCTTCCTTAATTTGATGGCTTTAATCAGGTTTTTATGTTTCCATTATATCATTCAATAGGTCACAATGAAAGAGTGAGATCTTTTGCAAATAGTGCTACAGGCTCATCAACATTTGACCTCCCAAGGTGCCAGAAGTATACTTGCCCACAACTGATGAATATGATTAATGGAAAACAACCTAAGAGTCAAATAAGAAAATGTGAATCATTAGAATATTCTTACAGAGATAAACACAGAGTAAAGAAAATCAAAACTCTGAAGGTGAGTAATCCCATACAGTGCATAGAAAAGAAGTGAAGTTACTCAGGAAGACATGTAAATAGGAAGTCAGTAAGGAATGCTGAACAGGTCTCCTCCTGATGAATCACATGACAGTAATTCTATTGGGCATGGAGAAAAGTAATGAGTAAAACCTCAAAACTCAGAATTTGCTAAATTCAAATATCAAGTAGTTTTCCAATCAGATCATGTAATACAGACAAATAATATTAATATTACTGCCCTATAGTTTCATTAAATGCATCAAATTGTGGATATATAAGTATATATGTATGCATATTCATAAATATTTATCCACCATTATACTCCTATCAATTGCTAGAGCTCCAAGTGTAAGTAGTTAAAATCAACATGAAGGGATGAGACTATATATTTACTAAGCTTGTGCTAAACAGTAAATAAGGCAAAATATTTATATTTTTCTGCAATTGTGTGTGTGTGTGTGTGTGTGAATTGGTCCTGGGAGTGAACCCAGGGCCTGAGTGCTGTCCCTGAGCTTTTCTGCCCAAGTCTAGTGCTCTATCATTGGTGCCTCAGTTCCACTTCTGGCCTCTCTCTCTGTCTGTCTGTCTGTCTGTCTGTCTGTCTCTGTCTCTCTCTGTGTCTCTCTAACTCCCTCTTTCCTCCATCCTCCTCCTCTCTCCCTCCCCCGTCCTTGGTAGTATATTCAAGATAAGAGTCTCAGGGAATTTTTTCGTGCTGGCTGGGCTCTAAGATCTGGGGCTTCTAAAATGCCAGGCCCTCCTGAGTTGTTAGGATTGCAGGTTGTGAGCCTGGCTCTGCAATATGGTTTTATTGTGCAAAAACATCACAGATATTTCCTTCCGTGGTAGTGATTTCTAATCAATGAATGAGACCTCAATATTCTTTTCTCTGATCATTTTTGTTGACAACCAAAATGTAATCATGAACTCGTATATCTCTCTGTCTAATAGTTGGTCTTAAAAGTCATTTGTTTATGTGAGTTATTCCTTGATTTTCTCATGCTGTGATTAATTTATGCATTACTTCAGTATAAAATTATATATGTGAATATCCTACACATATGTATTTATGTGTGTTAGTGTATGTATGTTTGTGTGCATATATTTATAATATCCTATATACCCATTAAACAGTGAGAAAAAAGTATGTACATGTTATATTTATTAAAACAATGAGAAAAAAATGGTTGTACTAACTAAGACCAAAGCATCCTTTGTAAATATTTTAATGCATATACTACTTTACTTCTGATCAGGATGAAGATAATTACAGGAAGTCTGGGATGTGGGTACTCACTTAATTGATGTGGATAAAAAGTAGATTAAAAACTTGTATTTTCTTTATGGTCTTACTGTTAATCATCCAGGTGAAAAATTTTAAAAATATTTGAAAATTAAATTTTATTGTTCATGTGAGATTTTATTTAAAGAATTATTTTCTGAGAAAGTTTATGGTTTTAAAGGGAAACTTTACTTAGCTTTGAAATGTTTACTATTGGGCAACAAGTTTTGCATGGGTGAGAGCTATGACACAGAGACCACTTCTCTGAATCTCAATTTGCCTAAAACTAGATACTTCAAAAAGTTGATTTACAAAAGTAAGTTCATGCTTTCAAAATTCTAAAACATCCTATGCTCATATTTAAGAGCTTTAAACAGAATAGGTTTAGCACATGTCCATTTTTTCCATTAATTACTTAACTATAGATATATACCCAAAAATGTTGCACACATACACACAAATATGTGTGTAAGAGGGAATAAAAGCTCATCAATGCTGATTTTTTAGAGTAAACTAAAAATATATTTTAATTACACTTTCACCATTATCAAAATACATTTGATTATAAATTTCCTAGATATTTTGTTTTACTACAATGTTGCTAGCACTTTTAGAAAGAAAATAAAAACAATATTAAATGCCAGACTATTTTAAACAGGAATTATTTGGTATCACATGCTTTGTAAAACCTACTTTTACGTATTTTGGTATGGTTCCTATTATTGATCAAATTATCATATCTTTTCCTTTTAAATACCTGGAATGTTTTGTTGTTTTTTTTCCCCTTAGGATTTCTCTATTCATTGAAGGTAGCACATCTATCTGGTTTTGTGTATTTTTCCCACAGGATGTCAGAACAAGCTAAGGGCAACAAGCAATGGAGCCCACTGAGGCTCTTGTTTCCTATCTTGCCAAGTCTCTCTTTAGTTATCTTTGTATGTCATTACTGTTCTCCTTTTATTTCCAGCTTTGTTTGTTATGTCCCTCTTTCGATGTTTCTGAAAGTGTTAAACAGTAAATTTAGTTTTGTAGTATCATTCCATGAAAAGATCACATAACTGTTTGTCCCTATTGCTTTGCATTTTGAGACCTATCTTACTAAAAAAAAAAATCTAGAACCGGTTCAAAAAAGTAGAAATATTCACTTTTAGGAGAATATTTGAATGTTTAGTATTTTTTTAATTTGTTTCTAAGAAAAAATAGTTTAGCTTTAAACACCCTAACATATAAATAGAGGGTTGGTGCTTTATGATTCTTTTATAGAATGTAATATGTATTTACCATTTGTCATCTCAAGAAGTTAAAATTAAAATTACCTTAATTTGAACAAAGGTGTTAGCACATTTCATTCCATTTCTACATGGTTTTCACAGCATCTGCTCTTTGCCCTTTCTAAAATAGTCTGTATCTCTTAAGTTGACTAAATTTTTTTGACAGCCAAGTATCAACCACCATCTTCCTTTCCTATCATCTCTTGCAGTCATAAACACTTGCTTCCTCTAAGATAGAAAGCTCTTGAATTATTAATTTATTTATTCCACAAATAGTCTGATATACTCCAAAAACACACTGGTATTACAGAATGTCTCTAATCTTAATACTTATACTAATCTAATATGAATACTAGTTTAGACCCTAAACCAATAATTATATATATGTATGTATGTATATATATATATATATATATTCAGATTAAATGGGTAACTTGAGCACACTTAGAAACAACCTGTATTTGTCCAAAGAAAATCAGATTTTTTAGATGCATTTCCAGCATGATATCTAAAATTACCTTCATTAGGCTGGTGGAAATTATCTTCACAAAGAGGCAATACAAGTTCTTAAGGCTTTGTCTCTAAAGAATAAATATTTTGTGCAGTCACTTTCACTGGTTTGACTGGGCAAATTTCCATTAGTGCAAAATCAAGCAGAGTTATGAGTGATAGCTTGCTCCTTTATTTAATAGAGTTAAGTATATATTCCATCCCCATTGACCACTGTGTCAAAGCAGAGGCCAGTCAAAACTCAGCAGGCCATTCAAAATAAGATCATGCAAGCAGATTAATACTAAATTGTGCATAAAATTATTAAATTTCAATAATATTAGATGCTGCTCAGAGGCTTCTTTATAGGCAAGAGCAATAGACACTAAAGACCAAAAACACATATGTTGGCAGTTATTTTGTTTTTAGAATCTTCATTTTCAGCTCAATTTATTTCTTCACATTATATAAAACCTGATTTCCTAAGGGAACAGATCATCAGCAGTGTGCCAAATAATATTCCTTAATAAGCACTTGGCATTTGTGCTTCTAAATATAATATATGTAAACAAATGTTCAGCCTTTCAAGGAAATCCTATGATCCTTGAAAAAGTTCACACTCTTACTTTCAAGTACTAAATATTCTTTGTTTTTTCTTTGGATAGTAAAGTAAGAGTTTCTTAACCAATGTGCTGTCCCCATATCCTTAAAATAGTCTTGATATTCTGCTGATATATGTCAACTTTTTCCTTCAAATCTTCCTAAATTTAAAAAAAAAAAGAATTGATGTCATGTTACCCTCTAGGCAAATGCTACCTAACCTATTTACATGGCTTGTCTACTTTTATTGAAATTTTGACTTATTTGAAATTATATTTGTCATCATTTGATCATTTGTATTGTTAGAGAGAATAACCTAAAGCTCCTTTAATATAACTGCCAACATACTTCTGCTGGGACATTGACATGGTGATATAGAACTTATTTTTTTCTCCATTGTGTGAGATGGTGGTACACTGGACAGTGTCTGTGGCCCTCATTCGTTTTTCACTTCCTAAATGATGATAGTGACTAATATTGCCTCCTATATATTCTTGTTCACCTCCTGGTCACATAGTGACCACTCCTTATTTCTCCCTCTCATTCTCTCTTCCTTCGATACTTCCTTCCTTCTTTCCTACCTCTCTTTTTCATTCTTTCTCTTTTTCAGTAATATCAAAGTTTAAACATAAAGGCTGGTGCTTGCCAATGAAGCTCTCGCTTGTGAGACATACTCCCCAAACTTACCTAAGCTATGACTTATCTTTTTCCTCCCCTTTTGGTGAGTAAAGTGCAATCATGAGTGCTGTGCATGTAATGCTTGAAAGCCAATGGGTACTTTGCCAGAGATTTATTTTTCCTGATTCAGAAACTGGAAAAATGTGGGTGGTAGCTATTGCATAGTCTTTTCATGGCCTAAAATGTGACAGAAAAATAAATATTTGTTATATAAAGGTATAGAGATCAAGGAATTTTTTTCACAACCTAAGTTATTAATCCATACACAAGTACAACAGAAACAGAGTCAACCTGCAATATCACCTGTGTGGAGGAAATGGTAAATCATATCTCATCAGGAAAATTACTTCTATATTTCTTTTAGTGATAGCCAATATGGATATATTATAATATTGGCCAATATTCTCAGTATAAACTAAGACTCTTCCTTAGGGCTGTACTTTCTAACAATTTGTAAATACAACAAAAACATTACAAAAACCCTATATAATAATTTTAAAAGTCCTATGGTTGATTTCTATATTTTAAGTATGAATTTTAGGAAAATTGAGTGGTGGGATGGAAGACATTTTTTGCAGATTTTAAAAACTCAATAATTAGCTAGATAATCAGTGGCCATGCAAATACCCCTCTGCCAAGATTCGCCAACCAAAATGTGAACAAAAAACACAGATTTCATTCTCAGGGAACATCTCAGCTCCTACATATGTGATCCAAATAGTAACAAAAGGCATTACTATCATTCCATCTCTTTAGATAGAAACTACACCAAAATGTTGTTGAGTTGACCTCTCTTTTATCTCTAAAATTTGGTCTTTTTTTTTCTCCTTACAGCCATTATCCAAGTCTACATCACCTACATTTCTCACAAAAATTACTATCTCAACATTAAGAGGTTTTCCTCTTCAGTCTTGTTCATTTTAACCCATCCTATAAAACATAACCTGTGTGAGCTTTTAAAAGTTCAAATGTGATTATTTTAGTGGCCTTTCAGAAATGGTAAAATAGATCTTAAAGAATTATATTCCTAAGACTAAATTCACCCTAATAGGTTTTGTATACTGCTATACTCAGGATACTTGTTCCCCCTACTCTAATACATATATCAATGCCCTAAAACCCACCATATGCTGGTAGTAGGGGGTGGGCCTTTAGGAGATATTATGATTTCAAAGATAATATTGTTGGTACCCTGGTGATAAAATAAGTATCTAGTGATCAGTATACCCAAATTATGATACGATGTTAAATATTTACAATATACAAGATAATTAATGTTATAGTAATATATTTACTAGGAAGAAATGGGACTCTTAAACTGAAGAAGTGGCATATGAGTAGACTTGAAAAAGCTATATACATCGAATTCCTAAAGTATGCCAAATACCTTGAAAGTAGCAACAAACTTTCTCCTCTCCTTCTTTTCATGAAGAAATAAAAAAAATGAAGAAATGGAAAATAATGGCCTCCACAAGTATGTTGCTGTAGAGTGATATCCATTAAGACCTAACACCTCTCATTGTTCCTATTACCATAACCAGATTCATGTCTTGCAGGCTGTAAGAAGGCAAGGAACAAGGTCCCATGAGAAAGTAATTGGCATAAAAATGTTTCCCCTATTTCATTAAAGAATGGTGTTGGGATATTGATCTGTATTGCCTTGAATTTATAGATAGCCTTCAGCAATATTGCTATTTTCATAACGTTCATCCTCCCAATCCAGGAGCATGGGAGGTTTTTCCATTTCCTTAGTTCTGCCTTAATTTCCATTTTCAGATTTTTAAAGTTCTCATCATAGAGCTCTTTCACTTCTTTGGTTAAGATTGTTCCTAAGTATTTTATGTTTTTTGAGGCTTTTGCAAAAGGAGTTGCTTTCCTGATTTCAGCCTCACTCTTCAGGTTGTTGGCATATACAAAATCCATTGATTTTTGAGGATTTATTTTATATCCTGCTGCTTTGTCAAAGTTTTGGATCAGCTCAAGTAACTTGGGAGTAGAGTGTATGGGGTTCTTTAGATACAGGATCATGTCATCTGCAAAGAGATAGAGTTTAACTTCATCTTTTCCTATTTGGATCCCCTTTATGTCTTCCTCTGGCCTCATTGCTCTGGCTAGGAATTCTACTACTATGCTGAAGAGGAGAGGAGAGAGCAGACAACCTTGTCTTGCTCCTGATTTTTTAAAGGAAATGGCTTTAACTTTTCACCAATAAGTATAATGCTCACTGTGGGTTTGTCATACACAGCCTTTATTATATTCAGGAATGTTGCCTGGAATCCCAATTCCCCAAAGCTTTTATCACAAATGGGTGCTATATTTTATCAAATGCTTTTTCTGCATCTAGAGAAATAATCATGTGATTCTTGAGGAAATCTATGCCTCTATCAGAAAGAATGATAATGCCCCACTCATAAGGAAATGGAAGGACTTGGAAAAAAATCACACTAAATGAAGAGAGCCAGACCCAAAGAAACATGGACTGTATGGTTTCCTTCATAGGGAATAATTAGTACATCTCTAATATAGTCATAGCAGATCACAATAGCTCAATAGCTATGCCTGTATGAACACATAAGATGATGCTAAATGAAATGAACTACGAGGTATGGAAATAAGTGGCATATCATTGTTGTAGTTATTTTCAACATGCCATGTGAAAAATGTAACTTTTTTCTCTCATATTCCCTTTCTGTGGTTTTACCCTGCTATTACTGTAACTGATCTTAGTATTGGAACTAGGGAAGGGAAAGGGAATATCAAAATCAAGAGACAAAGGATAAAATGACAAACCATTGCAATAGCGATACTTACAAAACCAATTGGTGTAAACCAATTGTACAATTCTTGAGGGTGGGGAGAAAAGTGGCAAGGGGGGAGGGGGGAAATGAGGGAGGAGGTAACAAGTTGGATAAGAAATGTACTTGTGGGGCTGGGAATGTGGCTTAGTGGTAGAGTGCTTGCCTAGCATGCATGAAGCCCTGGGTTTGGTTCCTCAGCACCACATAAACAGAAAAAGCCAGAGTGGACCTGTGGCTCAAGTGGTGGAGTGGTAGCCTTGAGCTAAAAGAAGCCAGGGACAGTGCTCAGGCCCTGAGTTCAAGTCCCAGAACTGGCAAAAAAAACATGTGCTTGCCTTACATATGAAACTGTAACCCCTCTGTACTTCACTTTGACAATAGAGAAGGAGAAAATGATTTCCCATTTTGTGTTATAAACCTAATCTTAAAATTTTGATTCATTTGTATTTATCTGTGATCATGTTGAATTTACTAATATCAACAGGGTTTACTGGATTCAGAGTTTTAACTCAAGTAAGTTTTGACTGGCTGGAAGTGGTCCTGATAGTTATCTCTATGGCTGACTGAAAACTCATCTCAAAGCTGGCACACAGTGAATGAAGTTAGAAATTAGTGGATAAGAAGGATCTAGCAAGCCATCCATACCTTAACTGCTCAGGTATGTTTGGGTGAAAAGCCAAACACTGGATTCACTCTGTTAGACTTGATCTCCTCTTCTGTAAATCGTTTCACCAAAGCTTGGAGAAAGAAAAATATTTCTAAGAGCAAAGCACCGGAGAAGACCTTTGTTGCGCCTGTTCTGTATAGGAAGATATCACAGTAAATGCCATGTCTTCATGTAGGTATGACAGGAACCCACAGTGGCCTAGACACTTAGAGGCACTCATCAGAGAAATGCCTAGGGAACTGTGTTTGTATCTTTCTATAAATGCAGTCTTCAGTGGCGCTTTTGATATCTCATTTGGTTTTGTGACTTTAATTCACTTATCAAGGAGCCTGAAAATTGCTGAACTACTAAAGTGGTACAGAACAAGGAAATTTCTGAAGAGGTTCATGCCACCACACAAGTAGTTTTTTCGTATGACTTGCAAAGTTTTTTTTCTTAGAGTGTTTATGGCAGGTTCAAATACTGCATGAAGCTTTCTGCAAACATGTATAGTTGAATCAGTATGGAGAAACTAAAGAACTGATGAAAATTATATAATTCTTTGTGGATTAATACCATTGGTAGAGAAAGAGCTTCTGATTTCCACATGTAGGAGTAAAAGTGAGAGTTAGAACACAAACTACAAGATGCAATGTAATCTGAACTTCCTCTTAATAACTGAGTGCTGTATAAACATAGATCAACCCCCAAACAATAATTTTTGGTATGTAAAATAGTTTACTGTCACCTGAAAATGGTATATTGGAGATTAGGCTCAAGCTTTTGGCCCAAATAAGCCACTTGAGTGACTGCATCAGATTTCAAAGGAACCTATCCCTGCTATTCTGAACACTCCCCTTTCAGTTTCCAGTTATGGCCTTCTGAGGAGGTCCTTAGGCCTAGCTAAGTAAGGGAGAAATAATTTGAGCTCAATTTAATGGGTGGAAAATTTCAGGATATGCTGAAACTATGGACAGCTATGACACAACAGCCTTGGCCTGAGGTATTCACATTAGGACAATGGAGAACAAAAATGCTTTCCAAGGGCAGAACTTCAAGCTAGTACCAGATGTTCATTTTTTTCCCCCAGATGATCGACATGGCCCTAAGCACAGATCTACAATAAATTATGCCTAATAGCTGAGACTTGGCAAGAAATATGATTGGAAAGTTGGTGACAAGGATATCTTATCCCCTTATTTCCATTTTGCTCTTTTGTAATTTATTCTTTATAAATGTAGCCTAAGAGGGAACTTTCACAATATCTATCCACTTATTTCACTGTCCTGTTTGATGTCTTACAAAGGATATTCATGTATCATAGATACAATCAAAACTTGTTCATATACTTTTCATATTCTATCCACTTATTATCTCAAGATAGTTTATTTTTCCACTCTTGTATCTTGTTACTCTCTGTAAGGAAATCTATATTTTAATTTCCACTTATGCATGGTTATTTTCTCCTAGGATTACTTTCACATACATTATTTTTAAATCCTTTAAATGATGGTTTAGCTGCCATTTTCTCTGGTAATAGTTCATGGATCCATCTTCCCACCAATTTCACATAGGTAGTCCCATTATATAAAAATATTGTAAGCCATGTTTCTAAGTGAACCTTTCAGGTAAAGTTGATTGCTATACTAAGAGCTGTTTTAGGCTTACTAATGAATTAGTTTTCAGGCTCAATTCTCTAAGATCTTTATTGCTTAGTAGGGAGGTATCTCTTCCTATGTCACTTATTCCTACTTCTTCCTGATAGAGTAACTTCTTTCAAAAACACTTTCCCTCCTTTTAAACATTTCAGAAACTTGAGCAAATCATAGGTGTCATAGGGAACTTATTATATAGGTATAATGCTTATAAATTAATATTTACATGTCTATGTATAGTTTGGTGAAAATTTATATACACTATTTATTATTTGTTTTACCACATTGGCTCTCCATATATTCCAGGCTGGCAATTCTGTCTTAACCTTACAGGTGCTGTAAATATAGGTGTGTGTTATTATATGCAGCGAATATATAATACATTTACAACCCAATGGAGTCTTTCTCCCATGAAGTGATTAGCAATGTAGTGACAGAACGTTTCCAGAACCTCCATGCTTACTTTAATTCTCAAAAAAAATCCTTCCTAGTAATTATATATTTTTGCTTTAACATTTGCAATCATATAAAAGGTCAACACCATACAAGAACAATCAATGCAATGTAAGGTATTTCTAATTAAAAACTATCACTTATATATTGGTTCCAAATTTCTCTCCCTACAGTTTTCCATTCATTATTATCATGAAAATCCAAATTCACTAAGTTTCTTTTGATCTTTTTGGTGTTGAGTGTTAAAATGAGAACCTTGCAAGCACTCAGCATACCCCCTATACCTCTGAAGTATGGTCCCCAATCATTTAACAAAGTTTAATTCTTCTTAAATGTAAACTTAACAATCCTTTTACTATTTAAGGGTTGTTTGTTGTTCTGAAAACATCACCAATGTAATCTTACACATTGGTCATAAAAAATTTAAAATCTCCCAGTAAGAGATGATCGTGTATGTGTATATGTGCCTATATGAGAGAGAGACAGAAAGAGAGTAAGAGAGAGAATATGTATTAGACAGAAATTAGAATATTTTGGGTTCAGCCACCAGCACTGCAAAGAATTGCCTATACAATTAAGAGTAAACTTTTTCCCAGAAAATTTAGTTAAGTAGTTACATTTTATTAACATAATACAAGAAGCTGCTTTTCTTATGTTTGTATAGTAACAAAAACAAAATCTTGTTTTTAACTGAATGTACATATTTACATAATTATCATTTTGTCAGAACTTTTAGTTTTGTTCTTAATTTTCTACACAGTCAATTACTACTAAATACTTTGGTATGCAATCCTGGTAAATTATGGAAGGTAAAATGCAGCATCTTTTGGCTACCTTCACCTTTCATTTTTGGAATCTGTGTGGGTGACTAAGAAGAACAGATGCTCCTGGGCACCATGGAAAGGCTCGAGCAGATCTGAGGCTCAGCACAAGTCACACAGTGCATTCATCACATGCCCCAGCTATAAATGGAAAAGGCAACAGTGACCAGGGCAATTAGCCCAAGGCATCTGGCATTCAGGATTACTGTGAGGTTCCGAGGATATTCTACATGTCCTTGAGTCTAGAAAAATTAAAGATGTTGAACATGGACAGCATATCTATATCTCTATATAGATATAGATATAGAGATATAGATATAGATATATAGATATATAGATATAGATATATACATACACACATACATATATATGTTCTGATACATACTTGCCAGATATTATAAAACTATAGTATTTCCAGAAGGTAATGAATGTCATATATTTTATCCTTATTACTATAAAACAATGATCTGTTCATACTGAAATACTCCAGAGAACCTTGCCATAACCTGTAAGAATTTCTGTGCTGCTGACTGCAATGTTAAATGATAATAGGTAAAGAACAACCATGGAGATGGAGTTCATCACTATCAAAATAAACTTTAAGCTGGGCACTAGTGGCCATAATCTGTAATCATTCGTGTCCAGAGGGCAGAAATTTGAGGATCTAGAGTCAAAAACAGTGGAGTGGGAAGAGTCCCTGAGATTCTTATCTCCATTGAACTTCAAAGAGTCAGGAGTGGAGCTGTGGCTCAAGTGGTAGAGCACTGGTCTTGAGCAGAAAAAGTTCAGGGAAAACACCCAGGCCCAGAGTTCAAGCCCCAGATAAGTACCAAAATTAAATAAATAAATAAATACGTATACTTCAGCATCCTAACAGTGTGGGACTGTATGAATTTGACAAACTTTCAGGTATTATAACTGAAAAGCAAGAAAGTATTGACAGTGTTATCAATTACTGAAGAAGACCATATCAAGAAATTACATAAATGAAGTAAGATTACTAAGAAATTGTAAGTTTTATTTATTCTTGAGAAAGATAGAAAAAATATATAAAATGACTGACTTAATCATGGAATCAAATGAGGAATTGATGGAAGCAATATCTCATATTAAAGGGATTTTGCTCTTTTATCCCTTTTTCAAAATTACTACTAAGATGATTGATAAAACCATTTTTAATGTTTTATGGTGATCAGTTGATAAGATAACTTATTCAGATCAATTACATACTTTTACAGTGAAATGAATATTATTCAGGTCCCACTGCTCCAAATGCTCCAGAATCATGAGGCGCTGTGTTTATCAATTGAAAGAAAAGAAAATATGTTTAACAGATTAAGCAGAAATAATATAGTGTATATGTCTCTGTATCCAATCTGAAAATTAAATGGAAAGAGGAGCCTTCAGCATTGGCTAATCCAACTAAAGTGAAAGCACAGATAAAGCATAGAAAGCACAGATGCTTCCTATGAAAACTGAGCCAACCTGGATGCCAAGGTTACCCTTCACAGAAATGCTAAGGCTAGATCAATATATCAGTATTTAGCACTCTGTTACCTGATCAGAGACAGCCTCACTGTAAGGGAGACACTGTAGTGAAGTACGAAGATGACAGTGTTTGAACTAGACAAATGTTGACTCTACTGTCAGCATTGGGACACACTAAAATTCATGGCCACATCTAAAAACAGAATTGTAACTTTTGAGTATTACTGATTTGCTTTGAATTTAAGGATTTACCTGATAACACATTTGAAAGAAACACATTTTTTGTTTGCCTGAGGTTGCTAAATTTCTTTATAGTACAGTATCCACTTAAAATATGTACAGATTGATTTCTTCCATATCACTCATATTAAAAATATAGACTCTGATTGATTGATTGGGTCATCATTGTACACTCACTACTAAAATTTATGTTATCCAGGGTGGATATATAGGGGAAAGTGGCATGATTTTAACCAGTGACAGGTGGTTTCATAGGATGTCAAATACAGTGTACCATTTTCTTTGGGTGCCTTGCTACTTTCTTCCTGGTACCTGGAAAGGTATGTGGAATGACTTTCTAGTAACCACAAGGGGGCACAGTTACATGCTATGGATGGCTGAAAGACAAATATAAGCTCCTGACTGTGTCATCAGCCCTTTCTACTACCCCTCAAATGCCTTCATTCAAAACTTCACAATAAAAACTAAAGGCCTTAATAGTTTGAATCACTTTGTTGGGGGAATTTCCTTGATAGCCAAATAAATTTCTCATCCTACTGACTTAATTTCCTTTTAATTGAATTTCTTAAAGGACTCCTAAAGCATTCTCATTAATACTGATAGACTAATGTGTCTTAATATTTTTAAAACAATGTATTGAAGGGGTCAGTTACTCTGCTAAGGTCACGATTTACTCACAAAGATAACTGGAGGCACAGCCAAGGTTAACACTTGGCTAGGCAAGTCATACCCAAAGTATGAATGTTTCCCTATAATTCAAGACCTAATACAGTGTGAGTTTTAGTTTTTATGAGTTTTCAGGTAGATGACCTTGGCAGACATGGATCTATGGGTTCAATTTGACATGATATAATTAAATCTTTACTACACCTGTAGGAGGTAGTAACTGCTATTACCACATTTCACAGAGAGGGGAATCAAGGCTTAGAGAAATGCAGAACTCCCAGAGAACACACATCTATTGAGCAGAAAGATTTAGATTCCAATGTAACTCCATCTGATCTCAAATCCATATTTATAATGACAGCATTTCACTGTCTTGATTTCACATATAGAATATCAGTGGCCAACTTCTGTTAAAAGATATCTGACCAACAGAAGCAGAAAGCCTCTCCCAGAAACTTTACATATTTGTTTGAGATTAAGTCCTTCGACTGCCTCAGAGTCACCCTCAACTCAGCTGTGTTTAATAAAACCAAATTGAATAATTCCATAAAATATGATATATAACTGTGAAATCACTAATAATATGAGAGATTTCACACAGTTGAAAATATCAAATATACACCACTGCAAACTGTAAGCAGTATTGTCGATGGCATATAGTTCATGCATAGAAAAGGGTTAGCCCTTTAACCCTTAGAAAGAAGGATAATTCAGTCTTCGCTGTCTAGTAGAACATTAGCAGATTTCCCATTTCATTCTTTCTAAAAGCTCTCATGTAAAGCCAGTCAGCAGCATTTCTCGTTTCTTTCCCTTAGCATCTGGAATATCCATGATCTGAGATATATTTCTGTAGAGTTAAAGTCTAAAATGTCACCACATGCTGTGGCTAATAATAACACATAATAATAACTGCTGTGAAAGTTCTTTCGCTGTCAGCTCTATTTTTATTTTATTTTAAAGCTAATGATTTCAGTGCCCATTGCTGTGCCTCTGAGTACATTTACAAACCAAAACTATATTTTATATTTGAAAAAACCCCACAAAATAGCAACACTCAAGTCATTCAAACCTCATGTGTTGGGCAAAATAAAATTGACCCAACTTCTAAGAAAGAAAGTGATTTTCAGCTGGGCACCAGTGGCTCACACCTTAATCCTAGCTACTCAGGAGCCTGAGATCTGAGTATTGAGGTTCAAAGTCAGACCTGGAATGAGGGTCTGTGAGACTTTTATCTCCATTTAACCACCAGAAAAAACGGAAATGGCACTGTGGCCCAAAGTGGCAGAGCGCTAGCTCAGGGACAGCACCCAAGCCCCAGAGTTCAAGCCCTGTGATTTTCAAATGGTCAGAAACTGAACTAGAATGTCAGTCTAGTAGATTAACAAACTCAATGATGTAGATTACTTTGGAGTTCATCTGCTTCATCTTTTATGTGTTGCATTAATATTTTCTCCTTCATACCCATATAAAAACACAGCAAATACTCTTATGAAATTATTGTCTACCTTGTATTTCCTTGTGCTGATGGGAAACTTACTTTGAGACAGTTTCATTTTTGTGAGTTTTCAATTCAACTGTTATGTGTTGGAATCAAACACTATAGGAAGTTGCTGTTTAGTAGCACTGATTAGCCCTGTTTTTTTATCTCTATGGCCATCAATTCCATACATATATTATATAATATATATACATACATATATAGTCTTAAATAGTTGTACAAAGGAGTTGACATTCAACAAAAGAGTTTATCTATACCATGCATCTTGATCAATGTCACCCCTTTTATCATTCTCCCCCACCTCTCCTAAACCCATCCCTTCTCTGCATGCTCATATTTTACTTCTTATAATGACTTATAACTATTGTATATCTCTGCAAGTCTCAAGATTTTTTATTATGTAAAATAAATATTATTATGTGATGCAGACATGGCATAAAACTGAATGCCCTCAATAGTTGGCTTAGGGCAAGACACCTGATCCAACTGATACCACAAAATTCAAAACTGAATTGTAGTTTTGTTATTTCTATATCCATATCTATATACAGTTTAAATTGGAAAAAATAAAGAGAAAGAATAGGGTTAAAGAACATATTAAAGTTGTTAGAGTAAAATCTCTGGAAGACATGATACAAAAGAGTTTTATCCCTTTATTCCTTTGACCTCTATGCCTTATCGTATTTGGGTGCAAGTTTTGCCTACTCAAAAAGTCAGTAAAATAATGACTTATTGAGTGGCATTTTTTTTGTTTGTTTGTTTGGTTTTTTGGTGCCCAAACTGGTGCTTGAACTCAAGGTCTGGGTGATATCCCTTTGCTATTAGGATTAAAGCTGGAACTTACCATTTGAGCCTCAGCTGTACTTTTGGCTTTTTGGTGGTTAAATGGAGATAAGAGCTTCTCAGATTTTCATGCTCAGTCTGGCCTCCAACTGTGATTCTCAGATCTGTGTCCTGAGTAGGACACAGGTAGGAGCCACCAGTGCTGGGCTAAAATCAAATCCTTTACAATGGACTGTAAAGCCAGAGAACTCCCTGAGCAACATTGAAAAGGATTACTGAAGTAGGATGGGGTGCACACTGTGCCATAAAATATTCATCACAATTCTAATATCCATAAGCATGTTGAGGAACAAGATGGCCTAAAGAGGCCAAATAAGATAGGAAACATTTCTTTGTACATTGGTAAGTGTCTAACGAAGCAAAAAGGTTGCACAATAGATTGTTGTACAAAGACAAAGGACAGAGAGGAGAAAAGAGCATGATTATCATACTAGGGACTCATGTTCCTAAAACTACACAGTACTGGACTCTCACTGTGTGCCAGAGGGAAGGATTTCAGAATGTTGGCACTCAGTGAAGCTCAACGCTTTCTGCAGTCTGAACAGGGGCTAGGTGTAATCATCGACACACAATAAATGGAAGGTTTGTGGCCTAAGGCTTGTAGAATGTTTAGTCCTATATATTAATTTTGATAAATAAAGTCTTTATGACATTTTATTTATGTATATAACCTATTTTTATGTTTACTTACATCAGTTACTCACACTTATCCATCCCCCCATTCTCATTACTTTCTCTAACACTTGTGCTTCTACCTTCATTTCTTGAAAAAACAACAAAAGCAACAACAAAAACCCCAAAACTTTTTGAAAACTTTTTGAAATTCCATCTGAAGGAGAAAATACAGAACTCATAGGTTTTATTTTAAAACTTTATTGTAAAGGTGATATACAGAAGGGTTACAGTTACATAAGTCAGGTAATGAATATATATCCTTTTGAAAAGTGTCGCCTGCTCCCTCATTCTCTCTCAGTTTTTTCTCTCCTGACTCCCTCCTCCTCCAAGTTGTATATTTCATTTCCAACATCATGTCTAGTGGGTCTCAGTGCTGAATTGGTTCACACTTTGCCTTACTATTTCTGTACTCCTCCTCTCCCCACAAATCAGATATACTTATATACAAGGCAAAGGGTACAGAATTTTTTTTAAAGTGACAGAAGGAAATAAACCAAAGCAAAAAGGAAAGAAGGGTTAAAAAATAAGTGAAAACATTACAATAAAAAAACCCTCTTGCTCCCATCTCTAGGAGTTCATTTCATTAAACATTATTTTACATGATTATATATGCACATAGATATTGAGCCCTTGTGATCCTCTCCTAAGAATATCCTCCTTTTTCTCACTGCGTGAATGTTTAGACTTGTTACTCTATAAGGAAAACTATATTTTAATTTCCGTTTATGTATGGTTGTATTTTTTCTTGTATCTACCTTCACATGCATCATCTTTAAATTCTTTAAATGATGGTTTAGCTTCCATTTTCTCTGGGAAGATTTTGTTGATCCATCTTCCCACCAGCTTCACATAGGTAGTCCCACTTAGGAGGGAGATATTGCTTTTATTGTCACTTATTCCTACTTCTTCCTGGCTAAGAGTAAATTCTTTCAACAATATTTTTCCCCATTTGAACATTTCAGAAACTTGAATGAATCAGAGATGTTTTAGTGAACTTACTGTACAAGTATAGTGCTTGTCATTATTTAACATGTATATTTATAGTTACATGAAAATTTATATACATATTATTTATGTATTGTTTGTTTTTAACACATTGGCTCTCCATATAGCCCAGGCAGGCAGTTCTTTCATATGGGCACTAAATTCATGACTTGACTACTATAAATAATGCAGTAACATATAATTTTAATGAGACCAATAGAGCCTTCCAAAGGTTTGCAATGGTCAATAATTCATTGTACTTACCACAGAATTGAGGAAATAATGGAAAGAATGGGCCCAAGGGTGTTGAAAAGGCTGAAGGGATGAAACAGATCAAGATACATTATCTACATAAATTGCTTTGTTAAATGGCAAAAAAGTAAATTCAAGATATATCCTAAAAATTAATAAAAGTGAGGAAATGGGTGGGGTAGGAGAGGTGAGTGAGAATGTTGAAAGGGGTAATATTGACCAAGGGGCACTATATTTATAAACTGGTTTGTTGAATGTTAACTCCTTTTACAACTACTTACAAATAATTTTTAAAATTTTTATTGTAAAGGTGATTTACAGTGTGGTTACAGTTACATAAGTCAGGTGTTGAATATATTTCTTTTTGCACACTATCACTTTTTTCCTCATTTTCTCTCGATTTGTTACAAAATACTTTTAAAAAGGCTTGCAATCAACTGAAAAATAAAATATCGTTCAAGACTTTCACAATGAATGTAGAGAGCATCGAGATATTTTCAGTTAAGTATGCTGTTTATTATTTCCTTCCTCTTAAATCAAGTTCTATCCCTTGCATGCCTCATTCCTAATTTCTCAATTTTCTACATGTGCATCTTTCACATCACTGACACCCTGATACATGAATCCATAATAGTTTGTTTAAAACGGGGGAAAATGAAAGTTGTTTCTGCAGAAAGTTATTTTAGAACAGGCTGCAAGATGCACCATGTTCATGTTCCCACGGGAGAAAAAAGCAAAAAAAAAAATAATAAGCAAGCTCACTGTCAGTCTGCTTCTAAGCAAGAGAGAGATTCATGTCAGTTTTGTGGAAGATGTTGATATATGGTCAATCTAAATTTATTCCTAAAGCATTCTCTCAAACTTACACTAGTTATTAAATCTCCCCTTACATTTCGCCATCGAGCAAGTCTTGAAGTGAGCAAAGAATCAAGAATTATAATATCTTCCTTTCTGTAAATATAATTGCCTCCAGTGGACTCTGCTATTCGCACTTGAAGCCTAGGTAGAGAGAGGGCTGGATGTTCTTCAAACTTCCAGCTTAATATTGCCTTATTGGTTTTTTTTTACTATGAACACATGTTTCTGTACTTGGCCATTTGCTAAAGTTTAAATTATAGTTCTAATAACTCATTAACATCAAGTGTTTTACAAAATATTGCTTTGCAAGTCATCATAAGATGCATAATGTGTCAGATAGATGGATATAGAGTGTTTGCAGAGATACATTATTTCTTCCTATCCTTGCTATTGAAGTGGTCACTGTTTCCTTTTACTTTAAACAGTTCTAGAATACAAGCTACAAAAAAATAATTAGTCACATATAAAGAAATGCTATTTGAAGAAATAATGGTAAATCATTTCAAAAATATAAAATAAATGTGTCATGTCTTAATATAGAGACCTAGGCCCTTATGAACTTTAGACAATGATTTTTACAAAAAGTTGGGAGCAAAATCCCCCTTTCAATACTGTGATTGCTTAGTCCTTAGTGGTCACATAGATCTGGCTTACAGATTTCATTTTATATTTTGGTCATTTTTTTCACCTGACACTTTCTGTTATCCTCTCAGTATTGACTGGAAAAGGAGAGCTATTGCTATCATATTCTGTTTCTTAGCCACTTGGAAATGCTAACATCCTGTCTTACACCCTTTCTTTGTTGATAAATGTATATAACAGCCTCTGTTAGAATGACAGGCTCACACAGGAGGATTGAGAGGGGGAAAAAATGGTGTATTATTGCCTAAATAGAATGACCCTAAGTGGGGCATTATCTGGAGAAAATAAATTGGATGGGTTAAACTTGGTAATACATACGTTTCTAAGGCCTCCCCTTCTTGTCTCAAACAATGAAGAAATGACAGGAAAACATACATCACAGATCAAACCATGATTATTTATATGGGCAGAGAAACCAAAAGCTTTCCTTTTTGCATAAGTTCTGGGGAAAAATTATTAACTGCATTACAGAAAAGAATCTTGATAATTATTTTCCAGTGCTGGTATTCTGGATAGCACACATCAATAAAAGAGATAGGAAAAAGTTTTAACTTTTTACAATTCACGTGTGGTAAGTAATTTGAATTCCTATATAAACATTTATTAAGCAAGTTCCTAATATTTAAAGTTGTTTGCTTTTATCACTGCTAATAGCTTAGAATTGTGGGTGAAATTAAATAGGACCTGAGGGTATTATTTTCTAATAACAGCCAAGGAAACAAGAAAGGAAAAGCAGCAAAAGCAAACATAATTCTAGACAATTGAAAGGACATTTAAATATACTTCTACCAAAACAAGATGGTTTAGACATTTTTCTTCACAACTAAAGAATGATTTTTCCTCACAATTATTTGTTATGTATTACAATTAAATCCAAGAAACATTGCTTTTTGAGTTTCAATTAGGTTACCAAGAAAAAAGAAGCAAATATTTCTACTTAAAATAATATGCATGCAAGTCCTGGCTTGCCAGTTTGAACTCAGTGCAAAAGTAACCTATTCTTTGTTTCAGCAAAGATTCTTTGTTGTCATCAAAGAAGTTATTTGCCTTCTGAATCTCAGATTGTTATCCTTTATTCTCTGCATCTTTCTTTAATTAGTATGATGTAAGGATCATTAGGAGTTCCATTTTCTTTTATGTCTTAAAATAAGTATGCTGTTAAAAGACACAAAATCAGCCCAAGTGTTTCTTGTTATTTCCTCAAACGACTGCTTACCTGAACCAATATTCTTATCTATGCTAACTCTTGCTTTACTTTTCATATAAGAGCACAAATCTTCCACCAGCCAGTATACATGAAACAGTAATGCAAAGCAAAGCAAAATAAAATAAGCACAAAAGAGAAAACAACAGAAAAGGACTGACCTGTTTCAGACAGAGGAAATGTTTATCCTATTTATAAAAGTTTTATTCTGACATATATTTCTCCACAACACAGGAAGCATTTCAGCTGTGTTCTACTAAACAATAAAGCATGTCACTGTAATCTATTCAAACCACACAAAAGCCAAGTGCCTGTGACTCTGTCTATAATTCTAGCTACTCAGGAGCGAGAGCTGAGGACTGTGGTTCAAAGCCAGCATGGGCAGTAAAGTCTGGGAGACTCTCATTTCCAATTAATCACAGAAAAGCTGGGAAATGGCACTGAGGCTCAAATGATAGAGTGCTTGATTTGAGCAACAGAAGCTCAGGGACAGCTCCCAGGCTCAGAGTTCAAGCCCCACAATCCACCATCAGGAAAAAGAAATGAAACCAAAACCAAAACAAAACAAAAACCAAAACAAAATATAAAACATCCCCAAACAAAAAAACCCACCCAACAACAAAAAGCCCAACTTACAAATAAGCAAATATAACTGAAAAGTTTTGTTTTGTTGTTGTGCCCATCCTGGAGTTTTACTTCAGAGCCTTCGTGCTGTCCTGGAGTGTTTTTTGCTCAAGGCTAGTATTTTATCACTTGAACCATAGCTCTACATCAAGCTTTTTACTGGATCTTTGTTTTTTTGCTGGCGATAAGAGTCTCAAGGACCTTTCTGCCTGAGCTGATGGAACTCTGATCCTGGTAGGATTATAGGCTGAGCCACCAGTGCACAGTTGGAAGTTTTGGTGAAGACCAGACTTTCTCTGGATTATCTAATTTTTTATGTATTTTTTTACCTTTAGCTAAAATATTATTACTTATCAGCACAGTATATACTTCTTTATCTTAGAGATTAATTGATGGAAAAGTAAGATTCATGTGTACAATTCTTGTCTAAGGATTTGATTGTTAATTCATCTCTAAGAACTTTATGAATAGTTCTTCATCAGAAGTAATGAAAACAATATCTGAATTAGAAGTCAAGTAATCCAAATATTACATGTCATGTTTACATTGAATCTAAACTAGTGCCATAGCTAGGAGAAAAATAATTTCTAACTTTTTCTGAAAAAGTATAGCATTCCTCTTTTTACCAGTTTTACTTACTAGTGTTACATTTTACTGATTATTTCATGAAAGATAAATTGAAGGATCAGTTTATATTGTTCTGAATACTATGCATTTAACTCTTTTAAAAAAAATTTTATTGTCAAACTGATGTACAGAGAGGTTACAGTTTCATATGTTTGGCATTGGATACATTTCTTGTACTGTTTGTTACCTCCTCCCTCTTTCGCCCTTCCCCACTCCCCCATTCCCGGCCCCCCTCCCCCGTGAGTTGTTCAGTTGGTTTACACCAAATGATTTTGCCAGTATTGCTTTTGTAGTCGTTTGTCTTTTTATCCTGTGTCTCTCGATTTTGGTATTCCCTTTCACTTTCCTAGTTCTAATACCAGTATACAGTTTCCAATGTACTCAGAAAAGATACAGTGATAGTGCAGGTACAACCACAGGAAGGGGATACAAGAGAATCATCAACAATAGAAGCTGCAGTGTCACATGGAATGTTGAAAGTAATTACAACAGTGATATAACACTCGTTTCCATAACATTGAGTTCATTTCACTTAGCATCATCTTATGTGTTCATAAGGGCATAGCTATTGGGCTCTTGTGATCCTCTGCTGTGACTAGCCTAAACCTGTGCTAATTATTCTCTATAAGGGAGACCATAGAGTCCATGTTTCTTTGGGTCTGGCTCACTTCACTTAGGATAATTTTTTCCAAGTCCTTCCATTTCCTTACGAATGGGGCAATGTCATTCTTTCTGATAGAAGCATAAAATTCCACTGTGTATATGTACCACATTTTCCTGATCCATTCGTCTACAGAGGGGCATCTGGGTTGGTTCCAGAATCTCGCTATGACAAATTGCGCTGCAATGAACATTGTTGTGCTGGTGGCTTTAGTGTGTTTTGTTTGTGGTCTTTTGGGTAGATGCCCAAAAGTGGGGCTGCTGGGTCATAGGGGAGTTCTATGTTTAGCCTTCTGAGGAATCTTCATAGTGCTTGCCAGAGTGGCTGAACCAGTTTACATTCCCACCAACAATGAAGTAGGATTCCCTTTTGGCCACATCCCCTCCAACATTTATTATTGTTAGTTTTCTTGACATAGGCCATTCTTGCTGGGGTGAGATGGAATCCCAGTGTTGTTTTGATTTGCATTTCTTTTATGGCCAGTGATGTAGAGTACTTTTTCATATGTCTCTTGGCCATTCTCATTAACAATTTTGACAATTTGTTCCAACATTTTCCCTAACAAAGGTCCTTAACTAATAAAAGAGTTCTCCAGTGAAGAGAACAGGAACCAAAGGCTAATCACAGGAACCCAGAATGAGCTGGGGGGCAAAAAAAAGAAAGAAAATCCTGAAAGGAGAAAGCAAGAAAGCAGGTAGATAATTGCAGCATGGTTCAGTTTTAAATTATAAATGGTAAAAGTGTGGTATCTTACACAGGGAAAGTAACAAAACTCTCCAGGAGACATTTGTTGATAGATAAAATTTGTGACAGATAAATTTAATCAAATAAATAAGCAACAAGTAAGGATTTTCTTCTGCTCAGACCATGTCAATAAACATCAAGTGTTCCTAATTCTGTGATGCAAGACTAAAAAAAACTAAATCTTAATTTCAGTATGATTAGTGTAACATGGGAAGTACTGTTCCCATGAATCTAGTCTGAATTTTAGATTATTTAGTTCATATGACTTTGCTATGTCTGAACATTTATTTGTAAATGTTCTGTAGGAAAAAAAAATTGTACAGAAAAATCTAATTCTCATGTATCCAAAGGCAAATAGGAACAGTGAATATTCAAGAGCCTATGTTGTCTTCTCCTTAAACTGTATCAATAATGAAACCTATTTCAGTGATAATAGGACAATATTTTAAAATAATGACATTTGAAAAGTATAATTATAAAATGGTAAATAAAAATTCAACCAGCACATTGAACACCTATCAAAGTTTAATTCATATGTTATCTAACTGCATAATATCTAATTAAATATTTCAAATTACATAAATACATATGACTATAGAAAGACAGAGAGAGGAAAAATGATAATTTAGACAACACGTGAAACAATGTTTAGACAGGCTTTGCTTTACTTTTTTTAAATTTTGAACTTAATTTTTTTTTTTTTTTGGCCAGTCCTGGGACTTGGACTCAGGGCCTGAGCACTGTCCCTGGCTTATTTTTTGCTCAAGGCTAGCACTCTGCCACTTGAGCCACAGCACCACTTGTGGCCATTTTCTGTATATGTGGTGCTGGGGAATTGAACCCAGGACCTTATGTATATGAGGCAAGCACTCTTGACACTAGGCCATATCCCCAGCCCCAAGAACTTCATTTTTTTAACTAAAGTAATAAAGGTTTTAGAATTTGGGGCACAGGGTCTCAGAGCTCTATGACACCAAAGTATTGGGCAAGGCAAAATTCGGGTAAGTGCTTAATTTCTACCAAATAATCTTTTAAGACAAACAAAAGAAGAGCAAGGAATATTTGTAGATACATTAAAAACATTTCTAGTAAATAGTATAAGCTAAAAATTTAAGAAGCGTGAGAAGAGAGATAGTGTAGGGGACAGATGAGTTAGAATGTTGAAGGGAGAGGCTTTGATCAATATATATTTTTTCATAAACTCCTTTGTTAAATTGCAACTCCTTTGTACAACTAAAGATAATAGTAATAAAAAAGCTATTAAACAGTGATTTAAACACGAAAAATAGCTAACAAAGTGTACAGATTTTAGGGAACATTCAACTTGGTTCAAGTCCACATGCTTTATTTAGAATACTTAGATGATTTAAGAAAATTATTTAAGTTGTCTATGTTAGTGCTTTCTTATTTCCAAACAAAGATGTTACTACTACTTCATATCTTAATTTGAAAGAGATAATAAGTTTTGTGGTTTTTTTTTTTGTTTTTTTTTTTTGTTGTTGTTTTTTTTTTAGTGGCCAGTCCTGGACCTTGGACTGAGGGCCTGAGCACTGTCCCTGGCTTCTTCTTGCTCAAGGCTAGCACTCTGTCACTTGAGCCACAGCGACACTTCTGGCCGTTTTCTGTATATGTGGTGCTGTGGAATAGAACCCAGGGCCTCATCTATACAAGGCAGGCACTCTTGCCACTAGGCCATATCCCCAGCCCCGGATAATAAGTTTAAAAATACACCTCTCCTCGAACAATGTATAAAGTGTTTCACACACCCAAATGTAGTCAGTTGTTTAATGCTAGTCATTATTTTTAAGGGGTTTAAAAGATGTATTAGTAAAGACAAAAGCCTTCACAATCTGAATACTCCTGTTGTGATCTTGCTTACATGTAGAATATGGTGGATTCTGGGGATATCTGGATTGAACTGATTCTCACCTAAATGTGGATACTGGATGCTGTCTTTCCACAATAACAGCATTTGCCAGAGTAATTATAGTTCAAATACCAGGATGGAATAACATAATATAATTCAAGTTTTATCTAAATTGCTCTAAGTATCATTTAACTTTTTATAATAAAGTTATGCTTATGCTCCTGGTATAGAAAGAATATAAGTCATCCCAACATATCACTACAAGTTCAGATATTTATTTGTAATTCTTGATATTGTCTTCTAAAATAGCTGTTCTGAATATAACTTGCTACTGTAGCCTATGAGCCTGTGGCGAAAAACCCCATAACAGAGAATTACAACAACAATGGGGGAACACAGAACTAGGAAACTAGCAGAATGTAACTTTCTCTTCTTGCCATGTGCTTCACATTTTTATAAATCACCAAATGATAACATGAGAAGCATGTTAGTTATTCCTCTAGTCCCAGCTAAATTCTGATCTCCAGATCAACTGGATGCTATCAACTGTACATGTCTAACTTAATGTGAATTAGAATAAAAGAAACAGTAATATTCTCTGAAGATCTTTCCTATTGTTTAAGTATTAAGATCTCCTCAGCTTGTACTGTGACAAAAGTTCATCTCTTCCACTAAATATATCCTTGTTAGCACAATGCTCTAAATAAGGAAAACAGCATAGTATTCTTAAGTATTCTCTTTATAACTGATAGAAAAAGAATCCTAAATCAAATCATTTTCCCAATTTTGTTTGTCTTGCTTTAAATAAAGTAGGTGAAATCAGGATACTCGGAGCTATTTAGGACATAAGTGGAAGGAAAATAAAACAATCATTGTACATTACTGTAAGTGCATTGGAGTTACAATTACAAATGTTCCTGAAGCTAAGGGGAATGAGGGACTGTACACAGAACAAGAAGCAAATTCTAGAGTCTATTTCACGGTGTTTCTTCCCAAAGGTTTTAGCAAAAGTCAAAGGAAAATAGACTCATCTTTGACTATTTTCTGGTTTCTTTGTTACTTTGATAAGTTCTTTGACATCGTATTTTCCAATTTTACCTCCTCCAGATATTGTAAATATGTCCATACTAAAATATGAGTGTGAAGTTTGTTGAAGAAGCCTTTCGAGTAACTTTGAGACTAATTTTCTTAAAGATGAATATAAAAGCCCATCAGCTATAATTTCACAAAAAAGCAACACTGTGTACTTCGTGGCCACTTTACAAGATATATTTAACCATCCGATCTGAAACTAACACAACCAGTAGAAATATTTATGGTTTTTTTTTTTCCTATACAACTCTCACTGACCACATTTCAAGAGCTGAATTCTCCAATGTTAATGAGCACATGATGTTTGTTCTTGCTCTGGTAATGTATCAATTGAGTTTTCTTAACAGGATAATAAGAAAATAATATCAAGGATTTAAGAGAGGGGGGAAAATGCTAGCATCCAGACAGCAGCTGCAGAAGATAATGGATGGAGTAGGTTTTTTTTTTTTCATTTTTAATCACATGAACTAGATAAATAATTTAAAAACTTTAAATATATAATGCTTTCAAAGAAGGGAAATGGACTAGGTTGCCAAAGATATTGACTTCCAAAGTGCTATATGGAGTGGCAAAGTATTAAATTTTTAAATATTCTAATCTTAATCTTTACATTACAGACAAACTCTGTATTGATTGACACAGCAGTGTGCTTTCTTTCTTCTACCAAAATCCATTTACGGATATCACTAGTAGTCATTCTGGGAAGGGCTTTATTGCACTATCATCATCATCCCACATAATCAGAACTGCTCTGAGTTTGTTTTATACATTTTTAACATGAGCCTGCATGTTACTTTCCATAAAGAGAATTTCTGTGTATTTATAGTCTACTGGAGGTAAGCATTTTAATGACTATTTAATTTTGAATTTGAATTTTGATCTTGGAAATAAATCTATTCCTGCTGAAACATCTTTAAGAGCATAGTACAAAAATCGATTTACTTTTAAGAGACGAAACAGTGAAACTACATGTTTAGTTCAGCTTCCAAATGAACAGATGAGAAAAGTACTAACAAACTCTCTTTTTGAGACACAATCAGAAAATGAAGATGTACTATGAAAGGACTTAGGGATTCTTATAATAAACATTCAGAATACATAATGCCCTAATTACCCAGAGATTTCCTGCTTAAGGAAGGTCCAATGAGTGTATCTCACAACTCCTTCCAGCATTGATGACCTTATCAGCACTAAGCCCACACTTAGCAGTAAGGACAACTATAAGCAAAGGCCAGGACACCAACTTCTTTTCCTTTCCCATACAACATGTATGGTATATGTTAAGGCTGAGTTTTTTCATACTCACCAATTTAACACGGTATCATTAAATTAGCTTAAAGTGTTAGTGTTAAAACAAGTGGTGTTTCAATGAGCACCAAACTTCATTTGCTAAAATAACTGAAGCAAAAGTTGAAAGGGTAATTTAGGGCACATTGGAATATTTCTGTGAATGGTTTGGGTCCAATATAGTCACAAGTATTCTCTAGTTGAGATGATACATGTTTCTGTTTTCTCTTTTATTAAATCATATCATTATCAACCATGATTTGGCCGTTCGGGGCTGTGAATATGACCTAGTGGCAAGAGTGCTTGTCTGGTATACATGAAGCCCTAGGTTCAATTCCTTAGCACCATGTATACAGAAAAGGCCAGAAGTGGCGCTGTGGCTCAAGTGGTAGAGTGCTAGCCTTGAATCAAAAGAAGCCAGGGACAGTGCTCAGGCCCTGAGTCCAAGCCCCAGGACTGGCAAAAAAAAAAAAAAAAAAAGATTTGGCCGTTCATATTGTCATCCTCACTTGTAACTCCCAACATCAATAATGCTTCTCAGATTTCAGTTTTATCATGAGAACATTCAGCAATGTATTCCTCATTCTTCACAACCAGATTATATATACATAACTATCACCATGCAATCCCTTTGATGTTACATTCATCATACTTAGAAAGCCACATTTACTTCAAAATTTTATTATTTTCTGTCATACTTACTAGCCTGTGAGCTAAAAGAAGTTTAGAAACTGCCTTCCCCATCTCTACTCAGCCTTTTATGGAATCTCTAGTGCTAAACATAGTGCTTGATAGGAGTCGAGTAAAACTTGCTGATAAATAAACAGATGAATGAGTAAATAGAACAATAAAATTGTGAGTTTCAAATGCAATTAATATTTCCTATCAGTCTTATAAAGATAGAATGTCCTCCTAGGTAAGATAAAAATTACAACCTATAATTTACAGACTGGCTAAAGTCTGACATGTTGAGATGGAGAAAACCAAAACAAATAAGTAGCAACAAAGGTTTTGTGCACATTAACTTACACTTTTGTACCAGTTTTTTTATATTAGAGCTTCATGATTTCACTATATAAAAATCTATTAATTTTTATTATAAGCATTGAATGGCGTCTTTCCCCAATTACTGAAAAGAACTTTATTCTTTAGGAAGTTTACCAATAAGCATCTCTGTCAAATGCTCAGTGTTAATGACAAAGTCAGAAGTGAGAACATTCTGCTGTTTATTATGCATGCAAACTACTAGTAAAAATTATGTCCCCCAAATATTAATACTAATTTTTGTCTAATGAAACTGAAGATATTTATCAAATCCTTTAATATATGGAAATTATGTTATTAAATTATTTTAAAGTTATGTTACTTTTTTGTTGTTTTGTAGTAGTCACAAGTCTTGAATTCAGGGCTATTTCTGAGCTTTTTTTTTTCTCAAAGCTACTATTCTACCATTTGAATCACAGCTCAACTTCCAGATTTTGGTGGTTAACTGAAAGTAAGAGTCTCAAAGATTTTCCTGCTCAGGCTGGCTTGGAATTGTGATTCTTAGATCTCAGCTTCCTGAGTAGCTAGGAATACAGAGTGAGCCACTGGAGCTCAGTAAGTTATCTTATTTTTGTAATCATCTTTTATATATGCACTTCTATAACACTTAAAAAAGAACAGACATTAGTTTGGCATACTTAAAATTCCATATAATTTAATATATGCTACCTGACTGTGCCAATTTACACATTTTAAATAAATGTTTCATCTTCTCTCTGAGCTTGGAGGTGATTTTGCCCTGAAGGGCAACATTTTATGAATTAAATAGCAAATGCTCTGGTAGAACCTAGAAGGAGCCTTTAGGGCTTTTCTTGATCTATTCTTGAATCTTCAAACAGGAGAATATCATGACCATTACATAAACAAGTATCAGCTCATGTGCAGACACCCTAATGAATTCAGGACAGGACTAAGGAGAATTAAGCAGTAAGACATTAATGTTTAATCATCTCTAAGCCTTTAGTTCTTTTCCATCTGAGTTTTCTGTGGATGCTGAGATGCCATAATGTAGGTACAATGTTTGGAGATGTGAAGAGCAGCATAGAGGAGCCTAGAAGTGGTGATGAGAGCTGGGCAGTTCAACAACCAGACTGATGTCGGGCAGAGCAGAATGCTGGCAGGCCTAATGTAATGGCATGGCTAAGAGAGTATTCAAGTTACCAAGGATTAAAAAAAATAGGAAAAATTGTTATATTATTTTTGCTCCCCCCAAATACTAGTGATAGGAACACATTAGTTCCCTGTCAAATCAAAATCTCATATTTGGTTTTGAGATAATTTCCTTTGTCTGGTCTTTATCTTTGTCTCTAGTATATTGGAATCTTGGGTTGATTTTTCTAATTTACATGATTTATTTTATGTCAAACTATGAAAATATGTTTGAGAAAATGCATTCGTTCCATTTTGTCCATTTTAATAGGTTACAGTTCTTATTTTTAAGTATAACACAAATGATATATTTGTACATTTTTTGGACTGGTCTTGGGGTTTAAAATCAGAACCTGGCTTTCCTTGAGTTTTATTTGCTGCTTGTTTCATTTCGTTTTGTTTTTTGCCTGGCCTGGGCTTGAACTCAGGGTCTGAGCATTGTCCCTGGCTTCTTTTTGCTCAAGACTAGCACTCTACCACTTGAGCCACAGCACCACTTTCAGCTTCTTCTGTTTATGTGGTGCTGAGGAATCAAACCCAGGGCTTCATGTATATGAGGCAAGCACTTTACCACTAGGCCATATTCCCAGGCCCACTGAGTTTTATTTGCTCAATGTTAGTGTTCCAGCAAATGAACAACAGCTTTCTACTTTTGGCTTTTCATGGTTAATTGGAGATACAAGTCTCATAGACTTTCCTTCTCAGTTGTCTTCAAACAGTGATCCTCAGATCTCAGCCTCCTGAGTAGCTAGCATTACAGGTGTAAAGCTGCCATTGCCTAGCTAAAAATCCTGTCTTTATGTAGTCCTCTGAATGTGAGGCAAGCATGCACTCTACCACTTAGCCATATTCGCAGACCAGTTCTCTGCATGGTAACAGTTTTCATTTCTGTAGTAAGTCAGCCCCAGAGGGACAAAGGATAAAGGTTTTCCTTTATTTGTGGATGCTAGATTTCACTTATTTACTTATGAATAAATATGTGTGTGTTATGCAAGGGAATACCAATATATTAACTAAATATAGACGATTCCAGGAAGGACTTAAATAGTACAATTCCTAAGAAATGGGTAGTCAAAAGGAGTATGGTGGGGTCAAGTTCTGGGAAAGGAGGAGATAAATTAAGAAGAGAAGAGGAGGAGAACGTAGTCAATAAACTGATGCATATTTTATAAAACTAAAAATCCTGAGGGAAGGGAACAGTAGTAGAGGAATCGACAAGACTGCTGAAAGGGGTGACCTTGATCAAGATATATTGTATTCATAAACTGTTTTGATAAATGGCAGCTCCTTTGTACAACTACTTCACGATTTTGTACACACACACACACACACACAGTTTTGTTTTCTAAAATGTATTAGTGGCATCTTGGAAGAAAGACAGGTTTCTTACTATGGAACAAAAAGTCTGGTTTAATTAAAGTGCAAAGGAAGACAGGATTATATCCTGTTACATATAGAATTATGTTTCTCTTAGCATAAGTCTTCCTCATATCTGTGTGTATATAGCTATTGCTCCACTCACCTTGTCTCATCCTTTGGGAAATGGATCTCATGGAACTAACACAGACAATCTGGTGCTGTTTTAATATGATTATTCTGAATTAGCAAGGCTTTGGTTTTTGAACCATGAATTTTTCAATTTCTGTTACCAGCCATGATACCCTGGTGAGTTTGAAAGTAGAGTGTATCTGTCTGTTATGGCTCCCAAAACAAAGCATTACATTGCTGTATCAGCTTCCACATTAGATATGTATTTTCTCACAATTCATCAAGCTAGAAATCCAATATAAGTTATTGGTATGTTTGGCTTCAGTATGGCTTCTCTTTAGGTTAGGGACAGCTGTCTTCTGATTTTGTTCCTCTCAGGGCCTTTTTTCTCTACATATGAACTATTTTAGTGTTTTTCCCTCTTCCTACGAACACACTGGTTCTATCATATTAGGAGTCTACCCTATGAATTCCTTTAACCTTAGTCACTTACTTACCATATATATGCACATGTTTAGCCCATGTGAATACATTACAAATACACATATAAAAATAATAATATAGAAAGGTAGTATATGCTTTACAGCCATCCATATATATGACATTTACAATAAATATGTATACTTTATATCTATCTGTAAGATATGTTTAAAAGTGTCTTTTTTTTTGCTGAGAAACACTGACTACTTACTTAGGTTTAGAAATAGGTGCAGGACAAACACTAGATATCCAGACTCCTTTGTTTCATATCTATATCTTTTACTTCTTGCCATCCCCTACTGAAGTCACCTGCACTCACCCTGGGCTCTAATGAGAACAGGATGTACTATAAGCCTCTTGTGGTCCAGAGAAACTATCTCTCAAAAATGAATTACCTCCTTCTTATCCTGCTTTCTTCCTTTGCAACAGTCAAAAGCTCAGAACAGACTACTCACCAGAATATAGTGACTAACTCGCTCACACTCATCTGAAATGATACAGTGATACTGACTTCTCTGGAAGCCTCCAGAAAAAAGAGAAAATGGTCAACCAGGCCATATCTATGTCTTGGGACCATCTATGCATACTTTGTCATTCCTTGTCCCCAATTTTTAGTGAACCTAAAGCAAATGTCTCTACCCCAAAAATGCGGAAGATGGGCTGGCCTCTGTCTTTCTATGTCATGCTCATGCTATATAATAAATCTCCCATCTCTGCCCTTATTTTTGGTATGTATAATTGTGTGGCTGGCCCTGACATGTTGGGAGTTTGGATTTGATGTTTAAAAACTCTCTCTTCTATAGGGAATTTAGTTGTTAGAGTGTCTGTTTTGAATTCTGAGTGGCCTTTTGAAAGCTGCATGGGGAATCATAGAAAATCATTGCTATTGAGGCTGAGATTTTATAATGTTCACAAGATGTTAGTAAGTTTGTGAATTAAAGCTCAATTCTCTGCCTGTTAGCCCAACAATTTATTCATAAAACTACTCACTACTAAATACAATAACCTGCTGACATTGGATCAATTTTCCAATGTAATTTTAATAGAAATAGTTTCAAAACTTCAACAGATAGCATAACATTTCAGTAGCTACCACTATTGTATGCTGATTAAAAGCTTCATCAGACCTGACATTCTATCTTTCTCTAAGTGTTCTGTTTTTATTATTGCATACCCAGTTTCTTTGCAACCCTGGGTCTTTGTATAGACTGTACATTCTGCCAGTAGTGATTTTTCTACAGGATCTTCAATGGCTGGCCTTTCACTGGTCATATTTAAGTCAGATTTTCTCTAGTGAGATGTTTCATTTCACCAAGGCATCTAAAGCTGTCTTGAGCAGCAGTGAACCTGTATCATGTTACCTTTGATCTTTCATTGTTCACATATTACTTCCAATATGCAATTGTCTTAGCTGTGTGTATGGTGACTTGTATATTACTCCTCTTTTCTTCAAGGTGAGGATCTTCTGTTTTGTGCAATGCTCTGTAACTGGAACCAAAAAACCAATTCTAGTTACATAATTGTTGAGTAAATGAATAAATATTTTCATTAAATTCTAATAAGAATCTTCAAAGAGGGATATTTATTTTCAGATGAGGAAATTAAAGATTAAAGGAACTAAACAGCTGCTCAAGGTCATTGAAACACTGGTGCTATAGATAAAAGTCCTGCCTGGTTAAACCACATGTTCAATATCCTCCCTACTTGCGTGAATCAGATACCAGCTTTCTGCAGGAATTGTGGAAATTCCTATGCTTACTGTGAGACACTGAACCATATTCTAGAGCCTACTACTATCCTGACAAGAGTCCACTCCCATTTCATACCAGTAGTTAGAAATATACTGAATTAATGGGAAAATACCAAAGACACTTTTTCTCCCAATACTTGTCAAAAATAGTTAAAATCTTCTTGTGGTAATGTCATCTCTTTTTTGCTAATCAGTGTCATTCACAGTAATTTGGGACTTTATATGTTCCCTTTTGATAATTGGTATAAATACCATTGTGGAATCAGCAAAGAACAGGTTCCTTTAATGCAAATTCATGTGAAGATTTTCAGCACTGTCTTGCATTGGCACCTCAGTAATCAAATCTGATTAACTCTGTGATTCTAGCTACTCAGGAAGCTGACATCTGAGAGTCTCTGTTTGAAGCCAGCCTAGGAAGTAAAGTCTGTGAGACTCTTATCTCCAATTAATCACAAAAAGTAGAGTTACCAACAAGTGTAGTTGTGGCTCAAATGGTAGAGCACCAATCTTGAGCAAAAACCTAAGGGACAACACCCTCAGGCCCTAAGTTCAAGCTCTAGTATCAGCACACACATACACACACAGACAATACCTTGGTTTTGATAACATTATATTCAAAAGACTACTATGAATGAAAGAATAAAAAAGAAACTACAAAGGAGTTATATCAATAAAATAAGTTATCTCATCAATAAAATAATACTACTCCTTTGTACTCTTTGAATGTGTTGAACATGTGTTGAAAATATGGTTAATGTGTCCTAGGGTTTGCATTACTTTGGCTTTTATACTGTACAGTTAAGCATTTAAGGACATGGATGTATAGGCCAATATAAATTTTTCAGTCAATAACAGATCACATATATAAAGGACACACGGCATTAGCACGGAACTGAATGATCCCTATGGCCTAGTTACCTATCACCATTGTACAATTGTAGCACAAGCATTATTCCTGTCACTGGTAATGCTGCTATAGTCAGACCTACAATACTCAGTTATGTAAAGGTGGTATACATACAAGTATGTATACTACATAATACTTGATGACACAAATGATTGCTACTTGTTTCTTTATTGTCATGTACATTTTATCTTTTTATTAAGGTATGGTACACTTATAAATGTCTAATTTTAAGCAATGGTCTTGTATATATCATGTTTATCTTGTTTCTTGATTGTATTTTTCAGGTAAACTCTAGTGACTGATATATGCCATTTGGCTTGCATAAGTATAGAGAACGATCTCCACACAATAGAAAAATAGCTTGATAATGACTTCTTAGAGTATGTCTTTGTAAGTTAGCAATACAGGACTATTTTTCAGTGTACACTCTGGTGAGTTGTGCAGTTAATGATCAGTGTAAATAATTTCAAAAGCATTTTCTCCCAGATAGTAATATAAAATATAAAATATGACTCTTGTTTGGGCCCAAAGAAGAGTGTTTGAATTATATAGCTAAAGGTTCTATTTTGAATTAACATAGTTCTGAATCATACATATATGTATAAACACTACAAAACAAGATTCCCTTTAGAGCAAATGAAACTCAATAAAAAAGACCAACAAACTGGTACATATATTTATAACTGCACAACCAGGCTTATGGAATAATGTATTACAGTTTCACAAACAATCAATACTTATTATTGGATATAAAATTACTTTTTGATGACCACTGTGAAAATACAAGCTGTTCAAGTCATTTCTCACACTATTATTGATTTTACTCTATTTTTTTCCTATTGCATTTTTAAAGCACTTGATGTCAATTTTTAAGTCTATGGTCTGCAGTAAAATACTAAGCAAATTCATGTACACTGGAATTGTCTAAAGTATCTGAAAGAAGAAAGGTTCTTAAGAAAACTCCTTTGAATATCCTATTTCAAGAAGCAGCTGTTATTATTAAAGGTGCAAACAGTCTTGAAAGTTAAACTTCTACTAACATTTAAAGAAAAACAATTAAAAGTTGTCTCGGTATTTTAAGTTGCACAAGAATAATCATTTTCTATATATTTAAAATAATATGACACTTAGCAAGAGGTTACCAAGGAAACAATCCTTTTAACTATCAAACATGAAATCACATATAATCACAATATTTCAGTGCAAGAGTTTCCTTTGAAGCCTTTGTTTTTAATTAGTATCTAATATTAATTTAGGTTTATTTCAGTTTGTTGTAATAGCTAACTGACCGATTGCCAGAAATAGTAATGGGAATCCCAACAAGGTGCTTTGGGCATGGCTACTGAAGAAGCACTAGGAAATGAAGATTTGCTTGTACATAATATACATAAATACACACACATATATATGTATATGTATATGTATATATTTGAATCAGGGCCTTGGGAAGAGTGAGAGAATGTTAGAGGGGTGAATTTAGACTACCAGAAAGTTAAAATCTAGGCCTCCTTTGATTTTATTTAGAGTTCTAATAACAAAAATGACCTCAATTCTACTCATGGAAAAGTGGATGGATGCCTTCATATTATTTCATTAGCTTTCACCAATCATAAGCAGTTTCCTTGCTTGAAAGGAGAGATGAGAGCATTCATCTTGACAGAGGACCCACACATCACACCATAGACTTGTTTTAAAACTATCTAGAAAGTTTATATATCCTGCGATAAAGAAATATGTATCATCTTCACATTATAGAGCCTCACATTGCCTCAATCTTTCCTATGTTTCTAGATGCCAACATTTACTCTTAATAATAAACAATTACTATTTAGGATGCTACTGATCCCTCCACAGCTCTGTTTCTATATGAACTTCTTTTTTTTTGTATTTATTTCACTCCTAAACTAGCACAAACATTTGATTCACACTAACTCAGTAAAACTATAGTAAATTTTGGACAGAACAATGGGTGTTATTATTGTATTGCTACAATGCAGTTGGAAATCAAGGCATGATGCTTAAAAGGCAGGTTGCTCCTACCTACTACTTCCATGTATCTGGGACCATGGGTGCCTATCAACATTTCCAGATTATTTGTTGAGATGGAGTCTTCCTTGATTTTTGCCTGAGCTGGCCTCAAACATTGACTCTCCCAACTCCACCTTGTCTGTAGTTTCAGTTACAGGAATATAGCACCAGATGTGTCAAAAACACTATTTCTGAATGTTTTCATTTTCTTTTTAATTAATTAATTAATTAATTGCCACAGTGAAGTACAGAGGGGTTACAGTTAAATACATTAAGTAGTGAGTACATTTTTTGTCCAACTTGATACCCCTCCCTCATTTTTCTCTCACCTTCCATCCTCCCCCATCCCACTACCCCAAATTTATAGGATTTGATTCCAAATCTAAGAAAGTATTTTAATTTTCAGAAGTATAATTTATACATTCAAAATGATTTAATGTTATACTTCTTCATGGAGATTTTAAGCCATAACTGAAAACTATATGTGCTAGAAATCATAGAAATGGAGGACAAAGAGGAGACAGATCTTAGGTTAAATGGCACTATTTAAACTTTCAGTTAAAAAACAACAATATGGCAGACGATCACTAAAGCAGAATTTTGTTGAGCCTCATAACACTTTTATTTTAATAAAACAGTACTTTTGAACTCCTGAGAAAGTGAAATAATTTCCCATGTTAGAAGAAAACTTCCAGGGCTGGGCATGTGGTGGAATGGTGGAATGCTTACCTTCCATGCATGAGGTCCTGGATTCAATTTTTCTGTACCATGTAAATTAAATATTTTTTAAAAAAGAAGAAAACTTCATTTCCATGAGGCTATGTAATTGATGAAAAAACACAGCAGGACACAGCAGGACATTGGCCGAATTGTTGGTAAATCTCTACTTAAGTGGATAAGAGGAAAACAATTTATCACAAGATTGGTGAGACTTGAAGAAAACACTTATTTTTGTAAGATTCCGTAATCAGAGATTACTTTCCTTTGTAACTCCATATTCATTTGGCATATTGCTTGATATTTTCTACATTTCTTTTAATTTAGAGACAAATCTAAATAGGTCTGTGATATCCTCACAGATTTCATTTTTGAAAGAACTAAAACAGCTCAGTGCCAAATCATGCGATCATTTCACTGCACCCTGAGTCTGTGTGATAACAATTAGGCCACAATATGGAAGATTCTAATGGTTCTATCCTCAGAAAACAATTTACTAAGGCCCTCTTAAGGTCAAGAATAAAACAATCAGGGAAAGCAAGGTACTTCATAGTGGAAAAAGTATATACATTGCAATTTGACATTGCTGCTTCTTTGAACATTTTAAGGCCACCATTTCCAGACACTTTGTTGTCAGAACTATGCTGCTTTGGCCAAAAACCACTGTTCTTAAAACTTGATTTCCTAGTAGTACACAAAATACATAAAAGGTGAGAGACAGTGCAGGTGCCAGGTATTGCAATTGTGAACATGTTAGAGTTAAGAATGAATAAGAGTGAAGTTCTACATAGCAAAGACTGTCTTTAAAGGTTAGAGATGCTTTGATTGTTCTATAAATCATCTTATAGAGGTTCTAAGAGAGTACAGAGTGAATTAGGATCCACTTCTCCATTCACATGCCTATATGAAGATGGAGGAGAAAGCCAGCATAGGTCCATCTGAAGTCATTTTTCAAATGGCTTCCTCAGTCTTTTTCTATAGGACATTAATATCCACATAGGTGATGGGATAATTATTGGCTAAAAAGGGTATGGATTATTTTACACATAATGGATAAGGTATAAATCTATTATAAATAGGACAGGTGAAAATGTGCAACTCTAATCAATTTTTTGTAGATGATTCTACCACTTTCTTTAAACTCTTAACTCAGACAGTTGCCTATCCTAAATGGATCTCTTTTTTTTTTTTTAGACTTTAGTACTTGGTACATGTTTTTATCTTCACTATTCCCTATTAAACTTTTTCTAAAATAAATACTAAGTTTCCACATTCTTTTTTTATTGTTATCGTTCTTTATACCAGTCTTGGGGCTTGAACTCAAGACTGAGCACTGGGGCTGGGGATATAGCCTAGTGGTAAGAGCACTTGCCTTGTATATATGAAGCCCTGGGTTCGATTCCCCAGCACCACGTATACAGAAAATGGCCAGAAGTGGCGCTGTGACTCAAGTGGCAGAGTGCTAGCCTTGAGCAAAAAGAAGCCAGGGACAGTGCTCAGGCCCTGAGTCCAAGGCCCAGGAATGGCCAAAAAAAAAAAAAAAAAAGACTGAGCACTGTCCCTGAGCTCTTTTTGCTTAAGGCTATCACTCTACCACTTAAGCCATAGTACCACTTCCAACTTTTTCTGTTTATGTGGTACTGAGGAGTTGAACTCAGGGCTTCATGCATGCTGGGCAAGCACTGTACCACTAAACCACATTTCCAGCACATACATTGTTTTTCTTAATTCAGAAAAATGTAGAACAAAAATAAAAATGATAACTTTTTTGGAGAAGTCACATTAGTTTTGTTAATTCAAGTAATCTAGTAAAGCTCTCAATTTTAATATCCTATCTCCAGTTTCCAAATGTATATCCTTGCTTTATTATTCCACATCAGACAGTTTTGCAAGTAAACAGACCCTAAATATTACAATCAATACCATTATAATTACATTCCTAAATATGAAATAGGAAATAGTGTTGAGACTGAAAAATGAACACAAAATGAAGACATCTTGAGAAAGAAGTTACTTGACTGAGACTCAAGTATCAAAATATGATTTCTATGTATATTTTATTAACAGTACATTGAAATATGCCATGCACCATTTTGCTGTCATTTTAAAATTACTATTCATTTTGCAGAATGGCAACTTGCATAGAAGCATTGATGATGTAAAATTTAAGAAACATGCTTCAAATATTTTAGGTATGGATTTTTTTGAAAAAATAGCAATATACAAAAGACTCCATTCCATTGTATCAACAACTATATATGTCTTTGAAATTTAAAGTGTCACTTACCTGATAAACACATATTACTGAACCAAGTCAGTATATGGAAAGCTTATCTTTTTATTTACTTAGCTAGAGCATTTACTTTAGTATAAGTCGACATTCTCTACTTGCAAAGAAATTGCTATTTTTCTTGTTTCTGCTACCTGTTTCATTTTAAACAGAAGTTTGATGTTTGCATCCTAATTTTTTAACCTTGAGTGCTAGGGTCTTCCATATATTTAATGATGTCTGTTAATAAATCTTCAGTTCTCCTCGAGTAAGCAATCCTACTGCAGACTCAGCTCTCTCTCCCTTGACTTTCCTGGAACCCAAACAAGATTTGTGCTCTGACAAGATGAGCATTTACTTTATCAGAAAGCATATTAGGGTAGGCATGTCTCAGCATAATGTGCACCAGAATCAGAGAGGAAGACTAATTTGTTCTGCTATTAAGCATATAATAAAATGATTTAAGCATGTAGATATGAAACACCCAGCACTTTGCAAATTATATGTAGCATATTTCATCCTAAATTTGGCGAGTCCAAGAACCTTTTATGTATTAACTGGCATTTACAGGAAAGGCAAGGGTTTGCATAGAACTTAGCAATATTTATCTAAGATGAGGTTAGTGGATTATAACTAAGGATTATTTAGAAATAGTGACAGCTAAATACATTTTATAAATTTTGTTTTATATCATCCAACTTTAATTGTTTTCCATGCTTGTAAAGGTTTTGGGGTAGCACAGAGCAGGGAGCAATAGAAGACTACTTCTTAGAATTATTTTTCTAAATCATATTTTGTTAATGACCAGAATGAGTGTTAAAGTTTATGGATACATGTTGATACCTGTCTTTTCAAGAAAATAAACTTTGGTAAATGCTTCTGTGGCAGATATTCTCTACTAGAGTTGTACATTGTCTTGAAAATCTTTTAAAAATATCCTAAAAGTGTAAATGTTTTGTAAAATAGAATTCTATTTTGAAAGTCCAGGTAAATATGATGAAACATCATCAATAACCTATAGACTAAGATACTCATCCCAGCACAGTTATAATAGAAATAACTAATGAAAGATGGAAAACACGCAATACTCCACTGATCCTATTCCATTATGTCAAAGTATTAAAGTTTTTATAAATTTTTGAAACCTTATTAATATATTAAAAATTGATAGATCTCTAGAAATTTAACTTGAAAGTATAGATGTTTTTCAGATTTAATTATAATCTCTTTCAATTTTCATCTAAATTTATGCCATTAATAAAAAATTGTATAAAGAATTAGCAATAATTCAAGGTAAAAATAACTAGACTCTGAAGTTTAAAAATTCTAGTAACTAATGTTTTTTATTTATAGTGTTTTCATATAACTATTTATCAAAATAAATGTTTCTTGCATAAGAAACACACTGAACACAAGGTATCTAAGGGGAGAAAATATATGACACAAATCTCATGACAGGCTTCATCAATTATAATTCTGGAAAAATTACAAAAGCATGACTCTTTTTCAAACATAAAAGAACCATGCTAAAAATTTTCTCCCACTGACAAATTAATGAGATATGGAGTAAGTTGCTGAAGCTGCTTCAAATGACAATTCAATTTGCAGTAGATGAATATTTTTTACTGATTAAATTTATTTTCCTTGCAATGGTGAGGAATTATTTGTAACACCACGTTCTTCCACAGCTTCCTATTTTCCTTAAAGATCTTGGAATAGACTGCACCAGAGAAGTCATTAAGTGTTCACAACCCTAAAGCAGAGGGTACCTAATACTCTCCACTGCCCTTGTCCCAGCCCTAGATATTTTCCCCCTGAAAAGCCTTAAGCACTATTTTTCATGGATTTAGGGAAAACATTAAAAATTATCATATAGGAAATGTTTTCCTTTGTAGTAGAAGGAAAACTTATCTCTGTCACAAAGGAGCTTGAGTTTCATCTTCTACAGATCACATACCTATTTGTCACAAGCCAGTCACTAAATTGCTGTTACCAATTTTCTTCTCTTCATCTCTAAAACTAAACAGTGAATACATTCTGATTTCAAAAATTATCTCTTATAGGTGAAAAACTGCTTCACAAAGAATTAGTTTGAAAATACAGATGGTAAGCATGCTTTGTTTTCTAGTACTGAACACCCACTACAGTGGTGTCTTGCATGTATGAACACACGTAGCAGAATATTGAAGAAATGAAAAAAGAGGATCATGAAAACCTTTTGGTGTTAGGATGTTTTGATGGTAGGGAAATCTACACTAACTAGAAATTAAGATTACAATCTCAAATATAAGAAGATGATTGCTATTCTATAAGATTATTTAATGTAAAGAAAATCTCACTAAGAACAGAAAATCTCCTCTAATGTTTTAAAATGACTTTTTAAGCAGAGTAACACTATCATTTTCTCTCCTGTTGTTGTTGAATAATCCCTAGTACATGAAAAATTTCCAACAAATCCCTCTCCATTCTCATGGTAAACATTGGTAAATTAGAAGACATTTCTCACTGAAACCAGTAACCATTAAAATGAAGATGATTTGGGAAAGCTGATGAGAAAACATGTTAGAAGCACTGCCTACCAAGTTCTATTTAGTATGTTACATCCTACCTCAAGAAGTTCTGATGTTTCCCCTATACTATCTTGTACAAATTTTAGCTTATTAGCAGCAAATCGCAATAGCTCAATAGTTATGTTCCTAAGATCATATAAGATGATGCTAAGTGAAATGAACACAAAGACATGGAACAAGTGGTTTTTCACTGTTGTTATTTTTAATGTATTATGTGAAATTCTTTTTTGTTTCATTTGTTTTTCTTTGGTTTCTTTTGTTGTTACTGTATTTTATTTTGGTACTCTGGGTATTGTATATACGATTATCTGAATTAGGGAATGACAGGGGAACTTCAAAAATGTGAGACAAAGGATAAAGGATGAACCAATACAACAGTGATACTTACAAGACAATATGTTGGAAATTAATTGTACAACTTGGGAGGGGTAGATTTGGGGGGTAGAAAGGTAGGAGAATAATAAGGGAGGGGATAGCAAGTTTGACAAGAAATGTACTCACTACCTTACATACGTAACTCTAACCCCTGATTTTTTTTTTTTTTTTTTTTTTTTTTTTGGCCAGTCCTGGGCCTTGGACTCAGGGCCTGAGCACTGTCCCTGGCTTCTTCCCGCTCAAGGCTAGCACTCTGCCACTTGAGCCACAGCGCCGCTTCTGGCCGTTTTTCGGTATATGTGGTGCTGGGGAATCGAACCTAGGGCCTCGTGTATCCGAGGCAGGCACTCTTGCCACTAGGCTATATCCCCAGCCCCCTAACCCCTGATTTTTACCTTGACAACAAAATTAAAAAAAAAAAAAACACAAGATATCTTCCAGCTACAAAGAATTGCTGGACTACATACACACACAAGCACACACACATACACACATATATTATATTTATATATGCTGTTTGTTCCATTTTGAATTGATATTAGGATAGGATGAGTGATATGGGTCAGTTGCAGTCTTCTACGTGTGGATATTCACTACTCCCAGCACCATCTTGTGAATAGGATATCTTTTCTCCAACATATATTTTGGGATCCTTTGTAAAAAAAAAAAAAAGTGGCTCTAAGTGCAAGGATTAAATTAGTGTTTTTCTGGTCTGTTTCATTGGTCTGTGAGTCTGCTTTTGTACCAGCACCATGTAGTTGTTTTTTTTTGTTTTTGCTTTTACTGGCTTTATAATATTTCTTGACATCTAGTACTTTCATACTTCTGGCAGTTATTTTGCTCAAGATGGCTTTGGCTATTTGGGACTTTTGTACTTCCACAGGCATTTCAGTTCTGCGGTTTCTATCTCTGTAAGGAATGACACTGGCATTTTGATGGATATTGCATTAATTGACACATCATATTTGATAACATGGGCATTTTCACTGAATTAATTTTGTCAATCCATAAATAAATTAGTTCTATCTACATTTTCCCAGTTATTATAAATGGACCTATTTTCCTCCCAACTCTGTTTATCATTATCAGTATATACAGACAAACTTTTGATTTTTGTGTATTTTATACTCTACTATGTTACATACATTTACATACATATGTATAAAATAAATATATAATAAATATAATATATAAAACAACACATGGTATTTTCAAATTGAGATACAATAATGAAATCCCTTCATGCCACTAACAGTCAGTATAACAGCAAAAACATAACCTTAGGAAGATGAAACATATCTGACTTGGGGTAGGGTGGTAGTAGGGGAAGACAGGAAAACAGAGAAGGGCAAACATGGTTAATGTACTCATAACACAATATGTAATGTATGAAAGTAGAATGAGAAACTTGAGAGACTGAAAAATGGGGAAGAGAGAGAGTGAAAGGCTAGAGAAGATAAGTGATCAAGATGCATTATATCCATAAACAGACAGGATAAAGCGAAACACTCTTGGAAATTAAATGACACTAATAAATAAAAAAAATTACTGGGACAGTAAACAGTACTGGAGGGAGCATCTTTCTTCCCATTCATAGTAGAAAGAGCTGTGGCCCTTGCAGAAACAGATAGATGATCCCTGATCTTGTGGCTGCTGTGAACAGCTGGGTTCATTGGGATGACATCAAACATATATAGCTTTTGTATAAGATGAGTAACAAAGTCCTTTCAAGAGTGACATAACAGCAGGAAAATCAGAAGTGTTCATACCTAGGAGCCATAGAAGCAGTATCTTTCAACTTTTAATGAAAGTTGAGTACAAAACCACAGATAGTTACTGGTCTATAGGGGAGTAACTAGTTCAATTTTAACGTTAATGTTTTGAATCTTGGTCAAAAATCTCTAGGATTAACCCCAAATTTTATTTTCCCCATACTTTTTAGTTTCTAATGTGCTTCTGATATTCTTTCCTCTAATCCCTTCTGCTGAAATCTCATGGATTTATGGCCACAGAGAAAACCTTATGCATGCTTATGCAGCTGGACTGCCCTTTGCATGAGGGTTGTAGCCTCCCCAGCATGCACTTGCTTCTGTTGTCATTCCTAAAACCAGACAGTCATAAGTCCAGTGTCACTGACCTCTTGTCTTTGCAGGAGTGAGAGGGAATCTGAAACTGATTCAATGATAATAAAAATTTAATCACATTGATATACACGATAGAATTCATTTGTTGAATCCTCAGTGCCTTAAATATAACTCATGCCTTGATATCCCTTTATGCTCAGAGAGGACCTTTAAATTTTCAGAGTATAAGAGTTGCACATGCTTTTTGCTTCAGTTTGTTAATATTGGATATTTGTTAAGAAAAAAGAACAAAAATAGAGAGTATTTCTATGAAAATTAAGTTGTTTTGAATTCTCAATTTTCCTTCCTTTGTCTCCCAAATGCTGGGATTACAAATATGTAGCACTATGCCCAGCAATATTTATTTCTTTATTCTTACATTTAAAAAAATGATACATATCAAAAGAGAAATACAAATCAGGATCGATTTCCCATGAGTTTCATACCTATGAGTTAATACATAATCTAATACATTTGCTAATCTGAAAAGCTTTATTTTCTTTTGAAAATATAGCTGTTCATCTATAGATGGAACATGACTGATAAATGCAAGGATTTCTTAACATTAGAACCACAGATGTCTAATATATTAAAACTTACAAAGCTATCTTTCTTTAGGAATATGAAACAATTTTTAAATATGGATACACAAAGCTTCTCAAATCATCACAGAAATTTTGACATGACATTTAACAAATCTCAATTCATCTTCGAAAAATTTCCAATTTACCGTTAATCTCCAGTTGATCCAATGTGTAATAATAAGACAATCTTCCTTAGGAATCTGCTCAAACTGACAAATTTCCACACATCAGAATTTGCCTTGTTTCTGACCCAATCTATTTTCTCTCTCCTTTCCCCACCCTCTGGTGCGCGCTCTCTCTCTGTCTCTCCCTCGCTCGCCTCTCTTCTCTCCCTCGCTCGCCTCTCTTCTCTCTCTTCTCTCCTCTCTCTCTCTCTCTCTCTCTCTCTCTCTCTCTCTCACCTCTCTCTCTCTCTCTCTCTCTCTCTCCTCTCTCTCTCTCTCTCTCTCTCTCTCTCTCTCTCTCTCTCTCCTCTCTCTCTCTCTCTCTCTCTCTCTCTCTCTCTCTCTCTCTCTCTCTCTCTCTCTCTCTCTCTCTCTCTCTCTCCTTTCCCAGATTTCCACAGTTGAATGATTACATCTTGTCCAAAGCAAGCTGTGATTTCCCACCCCACTCTGGAATGTGTAGTTTCTAGAGCCTTGTCCTGTAAAGAATCAGTACCAATCTTTTCTCTATAGATTTCTTTACAAAAGCTCCCAAGTCAATGTACTTCATTATAATTACAATATTTTCTTAAAATTATATATTTGAGATACTTAAATATTTTAGGGAAAAGCAAAGAAAAACAATAAAGCAGGAAATAAAAAAGGAAAGGTGACAATGTATGCTTCTTACATTTTTCAGACTTGAATCAGGGCACTGCCAATGATGTTTTTCCAAAAGTCTCAAAAGATGGCATGGAGACATTATTGCATTTCTATGTGTTTGGGGAAGGGGGTTGGGGGGGGGAATGTGTGCACATGTGTGCGTGCACCAGTACTAGGATTTGATCTCAGGGCCTGGACACTGTCTCTTAAGTTTTTCTGCTCAAGAATGGATCTGTCTCACAAACTTCACTTCCAGGCTTTTTGCCCAGGCTTACTTTGAGCTAGGATCCTCAGATCTCACCCTCCTGATTAGCTAGGTTTACAAACATGAGCATCTGGTTTAGATATCAGTGTATTCTGCCAAAAGGAAACAATCTAACTCTAATTGTAAGGAAATATTGCAATGTATCAAACAGAGGTATTCTTAAAAGTGTGTGACTTTTCTTCTTTATAAATGTCAAAGTGGAAACATACTAAGGTTGAGCAACTGGTTCAAATTAACATGGACTTAAAAAATGCAATGAGTAAATGCAATGTATTATCCTTGATTGGAAGCCAGATAAGCAAATAAAGATGAGTATGAACTATTGATAAAAAAAAATACTGCACTGCTTTATAATGTCTAAATCCGTTTCTTTTTTAGAAATCAAAATTTTGGTTAAGTAAAGGAAGATAAAGGTTCCATGTTTTCTCTCTTATGTGGAAGCTAGAATTAGTTTATAAAACATAATGAAAACTTTGGGTGGTATGCAAACATACACAAATGCATGAACTAAAATATGTTACAATCAGGAGAGAATGCAAACAGTGCAATTCTTTAGAAAGCCTAAAAACAGATAGCAGCGGTTCAATCCTTCAATGCTAGTTACTAAGGCAGCTGAGATTTGAGGATTGCAGTTCAAAGCCAGCTTGGGCAATAAAGATCTTGATACACTTATATCCAATTGTGCACCACAAAATCTACAAGTGGATCTTTGATTCAAGTGGTAGAACACTAGCCTTGAGCAGAAAATATCAGGGACACAGCTCAGTCCTTGAGTTTAAACCTCAGGGAAGATGAATCCTTGCACACACACATGCACACACAAACACAGAGAGCCTGAAAAGGTCAACAAAATCACACACAGGCTAAAAAGAAGGTCAACAAAATAAACACCAGAAAATGGGTACTTGAAAGGGGGTGGGAGAGTCAAGGGGAGGAAGAAGAGGATTGAACAGAGGAAGGTAGGAGAATGCAATTTAAAAAAATCAAAGTAAATCTTACCAAATTAAGTAAAGTGAGGAAAGGGGTTAGATGGGAAGGATGAGTGAGACTGTTGATCGTAATCGTAAACTGTTGTGTTGAATGGCACCTCCTTTGTACAACTACTTAAAGATAATTAAATATTTTTTAAAGAAAAAAAACATGAATTTCCAGGGTAAATGGCATGGTATGCAGACTATCCTCAAATGGTTCAAAAACTGACATTTTAAGAATAGCGAGAAACCATGAAGTAGGACCAAATATAAACAAAATCTAGCTCTGGGTATTTACAACTCTTAATCAAACAGTGTATATAATCTCCCTTCTAGATTCCTCACATAGCTATTTTTACTTACCTGTGGAATCCACAGGTACTTTTAATGGGTAGTCAAGGTTAAGAACCACTGGTTTTTAGTTTATATTCCCAGTTGCTTCAGATGAGAGCTTCTCCGTGTTGTAAGAATAGAAATATGTAAGTACTAAACAGTCTTCTGACTTTGTTAGTGAAATCATCTGTTTTTATTTAAAAAATAACTTGTTGAGAAAAGTAGATTTCGGTAGCCTTTTCATTTTCTTCTAAAAATGTGTCTCCTCTGTTTGTACTTTACTATCCATTTTCTCTCATCTATTAATTTTCTAGAGTCTTAGGTTGTAAACCATCATTTTCTGACTTTGCAATATTTGCTATTAATATTTAGTGAGCTAAATTCCAAAAAATCTCCTGAACTTTATCCATTCTCTAAATCTATTCCTCCCAGATATCTTATTAAGTACAGATAGCTTATTAAGTACATTTGAAAGTTGTTTCTATTTTTTTATTGTCAAGGTTACATACAGACAGGTTACAGTTACATATGTAAAGTAGTGAGTACATTTCTTGTCCAACTAGTTACCCCTCCCTCATTTTTCTTCCACCTTCCCTCCTCCCCACTGCCCCCCTGCAAGTTGTAGTTAGTTTATAAAGTATTATCTTGTAAGTATTGCTGTGGTATTAGTTTGCCTTCCAGTTTATCATTGACGTTGTTTTTTTCAATATATTATGTGAAATTATTTCTTTTGTCTTTTGTACATTTTCCTTATGATTTAGCTCCTGTTGTCACTGTATTTGATTTGGGTACCCTGGGCATTTTATATATGTCTGTCTGAATTAAGGAAGGAAAGGGGTACATTAAAACAGTGAGAAAAAGGGTAAAAGTTGTTTCTTATTTAAGGTAGCAAAACAAAATAAAAATAAACTTTTCTGCCAAAATACAACTGTTCTATAAAACAACCTCTCAGTAGTCATTAAATCCATCACTTACTAGACTTGTAAGGTTACTTAAAAAAAATCTAGCACTAATATTCCACCATGCAAAGTCAACAAAGCAACTCCATTGTTTCAAACTTTCCTCCCAGTAAGTGGGGCTTCTTTGAAATTACAGCTCTAACATTTTGAAATATACACAATTACAGGAGATGATATTTTCATTACTACCAAATGAAGCATTTTATATATTCAACTTAACTTTCACAATTATTGTTAAGAAAAAACTGACTTGCTAAGATGTAAGGTCTGTGACTAAATAAAATGGCTTAGTCAAATGAAAATGCATGCTTTTGCAAATCAAGCTGTTACTATCATAAAAAATAAATACTGAAATTAATGAAAATTCCCATTTCCAAACATACTGCACACATGTCTCTTAAAATAATGGTTCTAATCTTAAATAACATGGTTTTAAAGAAATGCCTTATTTTCTCCAAGTGTTCACAAATAACACTTAACTGAAGTGTTACCAGTAATACAACCATTCAGCCTAAGGTAAATGAAATATATTTTAACTGAATTTTTTAACCAAATCAACTTCTCTTTTTAACAATAGTTGTACTTTTAAAAATATGGATGTTTTAAATGCAAAAAATAATTACTTCCAAAAGTAGCAGCAAAAGAGAACTAAAATTTGATTTGAAATTTCTTATAATTGGTCAAAAGATTGATTTTTATTTTTATACCTTGTTTTCTAAATTTTTTATAACTACACAACTATTTTCATCAAATTCTTTCAATATTATTGTTTAAAGAATACAAACATTAAAATTAAATTAACATTTAATTAAAATTAAAATTAAATTAACATTAAAATTAAAAAATGCTCTACATCACTGGCCATAAAAGAAATGCAAATCAAAACAACATTGAGATTCCATCTCACCCCAGTAAGAATGTCATATATCAAGAAAACTAACAATAACAGTTGTTGGAGGGGATGTGGCCAAAAGGGAATCCTACTTAATTGTTGGTGGGAATGTCAGCTGGTTCAGCCACTCTGGCAAGCAGTATGGAGAGTCCTCAGAAGGCTAAATGTAGAACTCCCCTATGACCCAGCAACCCCACTTTTGGGTATTTATCCAAAAAACCACAAACAAAATCACAGTAAAGCCACCAGGACAACAATGTTCATTGCAGCGCAATTTGTCATAGCGAGATTCTGGAACCAACCCAGATGCCCCTCCGTAGACGAATGGATCAGGAAAATGTGGTACATATACACAATGGAATTTTATGCCTCTATCAGAAAGAATGACATTGCCCCATTTGTAAGGAAATGGAAGGACTTGGAAAAAATTATACTAAGTGAAGTGAGCCAGACTCAAAGAAACATGGACTCTATGGTCTCCCTTATTGGGAATAATTAGCACAGGTTTAGGCAAGTCACAGCAGAGGATCACAAGGCCCAATAGCTATACCATTATCACATAAGATGATGCTAAGTGAAATGAACTCCATATTATGGAAATGATTGTTATATCACAGTTGTAACTACTTTCAACATCCCATGTGTATCTGTAGTTTCTACTATTGATGATGTTCTTGTATCACCTTCTTGTGATTATATCTACACTATCTCTGTAATCTTATCTGAGTATATTGGAAACCATGTATACTGGTATTAGAATTAGGAAATTGAAAGGGAATACCAAAATTGAGAGACAAAGGGTAAAATAAGAGAAACAACAACAAAAGCAATACTTGCAAAACTGTTTGGTGTAAGTGAACTGAACACCTCAGGAGGGGAAAGGGGGAGGGGGGAGGGGGTACGAGGGACAAGGTAACAAACAGTACAAGAAATGTATCCAATGCCTAACGTATGAAACTGTAACCTCTCTGTACATCACTTTTATAATAAAAACTTTAAAAAAAAGAAAACAAACATTACTTCCTAAAATATAATATTATTAAGAATTTTGGCAATATATTTTGCCCTTAATAAGTTATAATATATATGTACAGGTATCAACATATACACATATTGTTTTTTATTGAAATTTCTTTCTAGGAAGAGAATATTTACCTTTATTAGGGCTCTGGATACTTATTGATATTTTTATATTAATTTTTAGGTATATGTTGATAATATACCCACTATTATTTCCCTTTCTTTAAATACTTTACTCAATGAGAAATGAGAATTATTGTGAGAATGAGTCTAATTCAGGATATGGAAATAATTCATTTTGTAATTTCCTTACAAGAGTTAGGCAAACTCTTAGATTACTAAAGCAATAGAATTAGATCACATAGTAGTATTAATTTTTCCTACATCTAGAACATATTTTTATCATTAACATAACCAATATTTGTATATCATATTAACTTCTTTACATTGACCCTACTAATTTTCCTGTCTGTCATCTGAGTTGCCAGCAATTATGGACTACTGACACCTCATAAAATCATTGAATCAGGCATGTGAGTTAGGATGACAAACAGATGCAGAAGGCTTCTTTCAAAGTTTAGCTATTGAGACAAATTCACACACACAAATTTAATTTCATACATATTATAACAAACAATAGGATCATATAATTTTATCTTGGTCTTAAAATAGTTTATGATTCTACACAAAGGACTCTGGTCTTGATTTCATAATCTTGATACTTTTCTCGACAATGGACTTGCTTGTATGCATGTCACAGATTGGAATGCTTTGGCAAAAAAATCACAAAGTGTATTTTATATTTAACAATATCACATACCAAATATAATTTTATATTTTGTGTATTTGAGGAAAATTACAACTATTTATTTATAGTGTCTATATTCTCTGTGCTATCTTGTATGATTCTAATATATTTCAGACATACATAGATACAGAAGAAATTGCTATTGATATTTTCAAAAATGTAGTTTATCTGCTCATTAATAAAGATAGTGATTTACTTTGTACTATGTAGGAGAATGAATCCTTAGCCAATACTAGAATATAAGCAATGTAATATTGTCTTTTCATATAATTTTAAATTATTTATTATTTTATTGTACATTTTCATAATTATGTATATAGACTTTTAGCAATAAGGTCATAAAGTAAACATTTAATGAGGAAAACTTTTGAACATCATATGAGAAGTATTTTAAAGATTCATATTAGAACTCCCATAGGTTGGAAAAATATAACAAGATTTAGTGGTTCATTTTCTTATGACATATAATATACACAGTCAATAAGTCATCTGGAAATTGAATCTATGTATATGTAAGATGAACATTTACATGAATATTTCATCCAAGGTTCACCTATTCATTTTCAAAATATCATGAAAGAATAAAAAATGGTCTCATGTAGGTTTGAAGTATATGTTTTCTTCACAGAGAAAAGAAAACTAAAATTGTTAGGATATATGAATCTGAATATAAGGAATAATATCCAATATAGTGATAGGACACACAGCCTGCTTGCTGATGTATGATCTCATTTTTAATAATATAAGTACTGCAAATTTTAGAAAGAAGAAACAAATTATGTTGTTATTAGTTCGTTTTTATTTATAAGAAATATGGATTATAAAAATATAGTATGAAAATTGAATTGGTTGATCCTCCTATTTACAATGTATATCACCTAAGATAAAATCTTGTTATATTTTATTAATCACAAGAAATAGCTTATAGCTCAAGGACAGGAATAGGCAAGGAGTGATCTTCTTTGGAAGGAGCTTCTTAACTTTATTTTAAACATTTTAGTAATTTTTTGTGCTGTTCATGCTGTGATTCACATTCTACCATAAGCTGATTGCTCCATGGTGGCAAGTTGGCAATATAAATGTTTATATTTAAATCATCATAGCACTAATTATGCTCAAAATAGGAGGAAATTCATTCTTTTGAAGTAGCAAAGCAATATTGTGTGAATTATTTCTTGTAAAGATTAACTTTTCAAAAAATTAAATTAAGAAAAACCGATTAACTTTTGAAGGCTTTAGCCAGGCTCTCGTTGTCTTTCTAGAATCTACTACAGGAACGAAGCTGGGCTACGCTTCTCAATAATCCCATTAGACACTGGGTCCAAAAGGCAGTAAGAAGAATTTATCCTTATCTTTTAGACCTCATTAGACTATATAAAATTGTATATTAAATACTATATAAAAGCTATGAATAAGAGATTTTTAAAAAAATATGATCAGATGTAGGGACTATATAATAGTTTAAAGAGTCAATTTGGTATACTCATAAAATGGGCATATAATAATTATGAAACTTGGGAAATTAAATTAGATTTTTTTCACTGATAATTTTTCATTTTGAAAGAATAAAATAAGCCTGCATAATTTGTAAACACACTTAAGAGATTTTTCTAATTAACTTGGTCTGATTTTTAAAATTCACGTTTGTTTTTTTTTCCTATTTCAATGAAATAAGAATGCTGAAAATTAAATGCTAGTTTAGGCCTACAAATCATAAGCTCAATAATTTTAGATAACTATAGATTCTTAAACAGATGATAGATTATTCATTATGTTACTTTTCTTCAATAGCCAGATATCACTTATCACTAATTTTTACAGAGCTATTAGGAGAAATGAAAAATGTTTTAAAAAAGTTTTTCTGAAGTACAGAATCTTTCCGCCTTTGACCCATTCAACTCCCTATATAAAATGCATAGTACCAAACTATCAGTACATATATTTGTTTACACAAGTGCATCACATGTATATTTCTAAGTGTTTCTCAAGAAGATAGACAAAATGACAGTTTTTATACCTTTAGTCTTTTATTTATATATATATATTTAAGCTTTTTATCAAAAGATTCAAAATGCTACATTCATAAAAATATGATATCTAAAAAGTATGTGTTTATGTATTAGACAGTAGAATTTTTAAAAATTATAATACACTTGGAAAAGTGAAATATTATCTATGAAATAACTAAGAGCTCATATCAATGGCAATTGAAATTAAGAAACCAACCCAGCCAGAGACATTTGCCTTAACAAGAGGACAAATGAAAAATCAAAGGGTTAGGGGCAGACAAAGGAGACAGAAAAGTGAGGCGCAGTCATAGGTTCAATGCATGGTCTACAAAATTAATAAAATTAAGGAAAGAAGTGGTGTTGGGAACGATGGAGAGATTAACAAAAGGGGTGACATTGATCAAGATGCACTCTATTCATAAATTGCTTTGTTGAATGGTGACTCATTTGTACAATTACTTAAAGATAACTTTTTAAAAAATGAATAAAAAACAAATGCAAAAAACGAAAAAGAAAAATTCACCAATAGATAAGGAAGACAAAGTGAAAATAACATTAGTATCAAAGAAGTGGGGCATCGGTGCCTCATGGCTGTAATGCTGGCTATTCAGGAGTCTGAGTTCTGAAGATTATGGTTCAAAACCAGCCCAGGCAGAAAAGTCTATGAGACTCTTATCTTCAATTAACCCCCCCAAAACTGGAAACAGTTCTGTGGCTTAAGTGGTAGAGGGCTAGCCCAGAGTTCAAGCCCCATGACTGACAAAAAAAAAAAAATAGTGTCAGAGAATGCCTAAACAAAATAGTAAATGAGAAAAACTTGTCTTAGTATAAGAAATACTTGGCTTATTTTAATATTTTAAAGTCTGATGTTCTAGTGTATTACAATATACCAATATACCTTTACCTTGTAAATTTTACCACATATGGGTATTAGGACATAAAGATAAATAATTGATATAACATGGCTAAGTTCTATTTTTCATTTATAAAAATATCTTTTTATTGACAGTGCTATCTGTTATATTTCATTTTCAGTCAAATGATTTATTGGCATTTGATGCTCTATTTTTATTAGTTGATAACTCACGTACAAACTTGCTAATAGACAAAATAAGCCATTGCTCATTATTACAATCTGCATAGTAGGAAAGATGCCCAAAATATTACCCTGACCCAGGAAATCCAAGACATTACAGAGATCAAAATTTGACATAACCTTTACCACAAAACTATGATACCCATCATCCTTACATTTCATACATAAATGAGGAACTTGAAGTTCAGATATTTTTATTAAGTGCTTTAAGTGTTCAAAACTTCCTTGTATTTAAGTATGGAAATCAAAGTGCAGATGACTGACAGAAGAATGTGATGACAGTTTTACACTTCCTGTTAAAACTATAACATTTTCTCATTTCCAAATTATACTGTAATCTTTGAAAGCATCATAGTAAAAATCAAAACCCTTAGGAAGTTATTAAAAATTTAGCACTCAGCTCATGTGGGTGTACAGACACCACTTTCTGAAAAGATTATTATAGATGTGTCTAGAATAAAATGCAAATATCACACAGAGTGGGCTGGATATCTCAGTTGGGTTTCTCTAAAACTTATTACCTTAAAATCTTACATGTAAGAGTAAGTTTACATCCAGCAAGCTGTACTATTCAGAATGTGGGTTGTCAGTATTGTGAGATGAAGTCATCAGCTGAGTATGGAAAGCCAAACAGGAGGAGACGAACACAATGAGTATTGTAAAAGGATCAGCATAAATGTATGGAAATGGATAGCAAAGTACAAAAGAACATCATGATCTGAATATGAATTTACTTACAAAATGGGAGCTCTTTCAATTTTCAGGAAACAGATTCTTTCCATTTTAGTTCAAATTTAAAGCTAGACACGGGGGCTGGGATGTAGCTCAGTGGCAAAGTGCTTGCCTAGCAAGTGCAACGTCCTGGGTTCGATCCCCAGTACCAAAAAAGAAAAGACAAAAAAAAAAAATGCAGTTAAAGCTAAACATGGTGGCATTCTTCTCATGTAATCCCTATCACAGACCTAAAGCCACCTAATCTTTGATAAGGATGTCAGAAATATAGGTTGGAAAAAGTTTTGAATGACGGAACAGATCATTCCTGCCTTCATTCAAGGCTAGAACTCATCAAATAAACTCTCTATTATACTATAAGTTTTCTCAATCAGCATGCCTGATGTCCTTTTAAGCATATTATTTTCTGAAATTCTAATTCAGGTAAAAAAATTACAAAGAATAAAATTAATGTCAGGGATAAATGCCTTACAAAGTGCCACAATAAGTTATGGTCACAGTTCAAATGCAAAGTCATGGCGTGGATGGCACTGAGTTAATACCCTTATTTAAAATGAAACTGCTAAAAATATTAACTGATTGTTCTTACATCACTAATATTTTTGCTATGATTTTTCACATTCATAATTTAACTTCAAGTAGTTATTAGTTCTGGAAGCATCACACAGTAACATTTAACTATTCCAACAATAATCACAGTAAAATGGAAATTCTTCATGTGGAAATGTGTATTTTACTTCTACATGACATTTTCCAGTAGTCTCTGACCTCAGAACTACCCTTAGCCCTAGCAAGAGGGACCTAGCTGTGCCTGGAGTTTCTACCGATCTGATTCAGCTGAATCGTCTCAATTCCTGGATCTTTCAATTTCTTTGGAGGATGAAAACCTTGTTCTTACTATCCTAAATCTTCCCTCAGAGCCTACCTTCGACAGAGGTGGCCTGGGGCTTTCTGAGTTTACATTTTCTTGGTAAAAACAAAAACCACAAAACCTCAGAACCCTCTCTATTCAAGGGGTCTGTCTTCCTTGAGACATTTACATGATATAATTACTTACTTTTCCTGACTTGATAATTCAACATTTAAATTTCTTTTCATTTTGATTGAGGTTTTACATATTTTCCAAACGTTTTAGTGAAAACTTATTTCTTGTGTGTTCCTCTCTTTTTTGCTTATATAATTGTTTTTATTTAAAAAAGATTTAAGCACAAATTTACAATAATATTCATAAAACCACAATCATATGAAAAATAAGAGTGTATTGTCATTTCTCCACAAATTTGTTAACTGTGCTTTTCCATCTTCCTCCTTAGAAATCATATAAATAATTACCAACTCTACACAAATACCTTAGTTGTCTCTTTATATTCTGGTATCCATTTTTAATCACAATTTAATTACCTCCACAATAAATTTAGTATTTTCTTTTTCACTGGAGAAGCTTTTCACCTCTGTTGAGCTATCAAGCTTGCTAGTGATTTTACTTTAATCCTTCTTTCTATGTTGACATTTGGTTTATAATTACTACCTGCCTTTTACATAGTTATGGAAAGTTTTAACAAAATCCACTTAAAATACTCATTTGTTAACATGCATGTAGAGCAGAATGTCTGATAAATCGTTTGGGGAGTAATTAAATGTTTATTCAAAAACACCTCAAATTTTGGCTTGATTTTGACTTTGAAACACAAGAAGGAAAAGTAAAAGACAACCATAGTTGATTGCGCAGAGAGTAATTGTATCAAAGAAACTCAGAAAACTTTAAGATATCAAACAAAAACTAGTCATTTTGTTTGCAGAATCAGAATTCCCTGCACATTAATAGGTTAATAAAATCTTATTTTCATATATATTTTCAATTTTCATTGAAACAAATACAATTTTGTGCTTTTATTTTCTATGTCAAAATGTTCATATGTACAAATGTGAGATTCAGTTTTATCTATTGACTTTTCTAATGCTTACAAGAATACATGTAAAAAACTGAAAGTGAAGAATCAATTCAGTATGTTTTAGTTCTAATGGGCTAAATGGATTGGTTAGAACTGCTTTCAATTTATTTAAAAACTATAGCACAGATTTCTTTGTCATCCCTCTAGGTACACAATTCATTTTATAAAAGGCTTAAATAGGGCAAGAAGTTTAATTTATATAAACTGCCAATTCAAACTATACTTACAATTTTGTAAGATCACAAAAGCCTAAGATTTCATAAGAATAAGTAAACAATTGTAGCAATGGATAAGGATTGTCCAACTGTTTTTTTTACAGGTAGATTACAAGCCCTTATTGGAAAATACCCCCAAAGTTGAAATATATAAATTCCCTGTAACTTATTTTACATTTCCTAATGTTTTTGATTTAATTTTCTTGTCAAAGTGATGTACAGAGGAGTTACTGTTACATGTGTAGGGTAGTGAGTACATTTCTTGTCAAACTTGTTACTCACTTCCTCATATAACAATAGTAAAAATTAAAAATAAATCAGTAAAGCAATTCTGGGCAAAATATTAAAACCTTTAAAAACTCAGTAACATCCATATATTATATATGTATGCACCAATAGCTCCATCAGATAATAATTTTCTGAAAATTCTTGTAGATAGTAAATAGTTTAAATTATGAAACAATAATTCTGTTTAATAACACTAAATATTTTTAGTAATCCTAGAAAGAAACCCTACTCATATTCTCCAGCTCTCAATCTGAAGATTTATATGATAAAGCTGAAGGTTTTGGTTTGTGAGAAAATGTTTACAGCACAGTGCCTGGCATCTTGTAAAGCTCTATTACATAGTATTTGTGTGGATTATCAGCAATCATTGGCTTTGTTTAACCTGGATAGTAGGAGGAAAAAAAAATAAGATAATCTTTTCTTCTGTAACATTTCCGTGTTCTATCCAATAACTCCCTCTGAAATAGAAGTGCAATACTGGCCCGGGTGTTCTCAGAATAATGTTCTCTTAAATCTTCCTGGCACTAACAGCCTAAGTACTTACTATAAAAGTCCCAGTCACTCCCCACAAGCAGTCCAGCAAGAAAATTGCTTATTGCATAGATCCTTTGTGTATGTTGCTCACTATGACCGACAGGAACAAGAAAGAAAGGGAATTTCAAGTACATCAGTGGATGGCAGATATGGATAGAGTGGAATACATTCACATAGGTGGGGTGATAAAGAAAAAAGAAATACCTCAGCAGATTTAGTTGGAAATCTCTGTCAGGCAGCAATGGGAGAATGGGAGCCCCAAGAGGTTAACAGGCAAGAGAAGAGATGGATAGTCTTAAGAAAAAAGTAAAGCAACATAAAAAAAAAATCAAAGAATATCTTACCCAGGGAAAGAAAATCAATGAAAATGATGAACTGCTATTCAAAGGAAATAAACTGATTATTCCAGTGTCATCAAGAAGGGAGTAGTACAAGCAACACATGGGACCAGCAGGACAATGAAAAGTGACACCGAAAGCAGAGACATGATCATCACTTCAATCATATTCTTATCTGAGAAGAGACAGCAGTGTATTATTATTATTAATTTGTACAAAATAATGAATGTTGTGATATTTTAATATACATACTCTATACAATGTACTTTAATCACATTTAATCACATTTACTGCTCATCATGCTCTCTTGTTTCCTTGCACTGGTCCTCCCCAATACTGTCTACCTTCTAACATAATTATCAAATTAGAACACATTACAAACATAAGAAAGATTCATTTTGCTATTCATTGTGACTCATAACTTTGTGCGTGGTGTGCTTGGACCACGTTCACTCCCTCGAACTGATTCCCTTTCCTCAGTTCTAGACTTTCACCTTTATTCAAAAATTATGTTATAAGTGAAATTTAATGTCTTTACTGCAACAATGCTCATTGGAATATACAGGTTTGCCTTTTGTATCTCATGAATGAAATATTCCACAAATATTAAGGACACAATAATTAATATGAAAAACTTGAATTACAGAATAAAATACTACTCTTGTAACTATCAAACTAAGAAATAGAATGTTGTGCATGTATGGGAAGCCACCTGTGTTCGTTTTCTTGAAAACTTTTCCTCTTTGTCCTAACAGGATAAATTAATGCTCCCCGATATCTGATTTAGTCACAGAAGTTATTTTCCTTTACAAACAAAACATCTCCTAAGTAAGGGTACTAGAGTATATAAATTTTCAGTTGTTAGAAAACAGGACTTTACAGGGATTAATATAAACTGGATCCTACAGTGCAGTGTGACTTTTCTGTGTTCTCTACCATTCACAAAACTCTACAGTATAATTTTTATTAAATATATTCTACTATATTTTTCATATATATTTAACTGTGAATTAAAATGAACATTTTCTCATGATACAATTCAGTATTCCTATTTACTCTTTGGTGTACTTTCTGCTCATGACTTTGTGCCAATTTGAGGTTAATGTTTGCATTTTACATATAGTTTTGAGTAAGTTTGTCTTATATTCTACAAACTATAATTTGATCAGTGATAAATCACTATACTTTTGCAGATTTTATCTTGGTCTTTTTATACCTTTTCTGATTTGTTTATTTGCTTAGACTCATAATTTTCATGTCATGAAGCTATCAAATGTTAATTACTTAGAGGTTTGACTTAGAGGTCATGCTTTAAAAGAAATAAAAATAAACACCTAAAGTATAGAATACAAAGAATTTAACCCCTGGTATTAATATCTACAAATGTTAGATTGCCTTTCTTATAAAATTTTAAGTGGTACTAGTTGGAGATCACTGGAGCTATATAATAAATGGAATGTATACTACAACTATAAACAGAGTAGTAGATTGTCCATTGCATGTATCTTACTATAGGCAATTAAAAAGCTACATTCAGTTTCTTTGAGTTAATTCAAACATCCCTATTATTTGTAAAAGACTACTTCAAAATTTCCAAGGAAATAAAAAATAGCAATTGGTTTTAGGAGATAAATTTAATTTTAGTAAATATTACTAATCTAAAACTTTGTTCAAGAACTGTGAGCTCAAGTGAATAATAGTATCCCTCTCCAAATTCAGTTAACCACTTTTGATTAGAAAGGACTTCCCAATGTCTTTACAAACTGTATTAGAAGAATTATGTTTACAAGTTCAGTGCAGAGTTACTTTCCATTCTACCTAATACAGACACATTTTTTGGATTCACTTTCTATGAGTTTTGAAGAAAGGAAAAGATTAGGTGTTCAGTATGATGACACACACTGATGAATACTTATCCAACCCTATTTTATTAAATACTCAACGACTGTTTTGTAGATGAGGAACTTAAATCTCAAAGATTAAATAACATACTCAATATCAACTTAACTGTCTGAATCGAACAGAAATTTGACCCCAATTCTCTCTGAACTTCAATGACTGTTCCATTTTAATTTCCCACACTGCTGTCTTGGGTCTGTAAAGGTGACTGACATTTGTGAATGGACCAGAAACTTCCATGATCTTATTGAGTACTCACAACCGCTTGTGGCAGGAAGTTGATCTTAGTCAAACTAAATAATCGAGAACCTGAAATTCTGCCAGTGATTTTATTTCCACGTTTCAGTGCCAGCAATTTAATCGTTATCTGGCTTCATATTATAATGCATTCCCTACATTACTGAAAGCAAAAACCACTTGGCAAAGTATGTACTGAGATATTCATTTATCTTTTTTCTTTCTTATATTGTGTGTCTCAACATGAGCCATTTCACAATTGGATCTTTTTTCTTCTCCTTTGATACCTCTAACTAAAGACACCGTTCTAGCTGCTTCATCCATACCAGGGAACTTGCAAAAACGGAAATCTGCAATCCCCACCCAAGACCTACTGAATCTGAAGCTCAGCTGGTCAAACGCAGCAATCCTCACCAAGGTCTGAGGTGATTCTGACATAAGCCACAGCCTTAGTGGAAGTTTAATTGTGTGCTGGATCAAAGCGAAGTTGACTACATTGTTGCGTTCCAGAAGTCTAGAACACAATATCCTCAATAATAGAAAATTCAAGAAGCTCTGAAATCATAGAGGCATGGTATTGTTAAAAGTTTGCCCTGCTTCTAGACCCCATAAAGATGGTCAGTACCAGATGAGAATTAGAGGAGCAGCTAAACTGTAGCATCATACAAAGTTGGCTAGTAATAACTGTTATATTGAACTATTTCTCCAAACAAACAAAAAAAAAGAGGTGCTTTTACAGACCCAGACTGGGATAGACAGGTTGGCAGAGACTCCTTAAGTTTGAAATTCAATGAAATTGACCATTGTGAGGCAATTCATTGACAAAAGAAGTCATATGACAAATCATTCATACCTATTGTAAGATGAATTCTGAGAAGTAACCTGAAGGAAATAAAAAGTTCAGCACATAGAAAACAAAGAATTTCACAATAGTCATGCTCTGTAACTTTTCTCATACTCAATGCACTTTGCACAAATAATGAATATAGTATCCATGTTTGTCAAGATGAAAAATCCTGTTATATTACTTAAGAATAATTAAAGTGGGAAATGATGTACATTTTACCACACTAAAAATAGGATAAAATCTTTACCTTTTCAATGAATATCTCTTTGGCAGCAACATTTTTTACATTTTCTATAAAAGGAAAGTAAGAGGAATATAGAAGATAATTAAATGCATTGTGTAACTCTCACAACTAGCCAAAGTGAGTATTGCTTGTTAGTCTCTTATTTTAGGTATAAACGTAAGACGAGTAAAATACAATATTAAGATAGTCCAATTTAATGAATATAATGAGTATTTGAGTTAATTTGCAAACACAGTTTGGGAAAAATCATGCTCTTTCCTACACTACAATGCTTTCCAAAACTTCATACTGAATGTTATTCTGTAAAACAAAGGCTTTTATGGAGTAGGTATACAACAAGAAAATAATGAGGATCAACTACTTAAAAACTGAACAAAATTCAAAAATCATTAATCTTGCAGGCAGTAACCAAATCCTTTTTAAAGTGAGTAAACCTGTTGATTAATAAATCTATTACACACAATGTCAGCTTCTCTTTATTTTCAAAGTTAAATTCAGTGTATCCAACCAAGACTATAGTGTGTACCAAGAGGTAGAAGATAACATCACAAAGCCAAATGTTCACTTATGTTTTTCAAAATAACTGAGAAGATAGATTCCAAAGCAAAGATGAGTCTTCTCATGAAGATTTGTTTCATAGAAATATAAGTTCATAATGTATTTCAGGTACAAAGCACAGGTCACTAGTAAAATTTACAGTGGAAAAATACTGGGGAGTAATAGTTTTTATATGAAACAAGTTTATGTCATAATTAAAGGCAAAGGACTAATTACCTATGTATAACTATCTCTATGAACTATATATGCTTCATAGATTTAGAGAAACATAAAAGCAATCAGTGGTAACTGATTGCCAAAGAGGGAGACAGGAGGAAATTCTCTTTCCTCCCTTCTCCCACTAATTTACCTGGGGTTTCCCATTAGCAAGCAGAAAACCAGAGGGAATGCAACCTTTCTGCTCATCAGCCTCTGGGAACACAGAATACGCTGGAGAAAGGCGGCATGTGAATCTCTAGGAGCATATGAAAATGGCCAACCCAAATTTGCATAGTGCTCCCAGATCATCAATCATCTTTCACACTAACCCATCCACCTCTCACATCTTGAAAGGAAAACTGAAGAAGTATGAAGCTCACAATCTTTATGGTTTCTCAAAAACATTGCCCATTTTTAATGAAACAGACAACATGTAAGCTTCTTCAAATTCTATACATGGATTTTGTGCCGTCTACTTGAAGAAATTTGAATAAAAGAAAATACAAATAAACATGCTTGAGAGATGCTTTGGAACTTCTTTTCATCTTCTATGATGGATCTTGAAAATATTACTGCAGTACTTGAATATTATGGGAATATGAAAATCAAATCTCATTAGTTGTGTGCATCCATCCTTTCAATGGTCCATCCTATCTAAACAGATTCTAGAACATCTTCTGTCACCGTTTAAAGATACCCTGTACTGCTGAGCACTGCTGAATCACACCTATAATCATGGATACTGAAGAGGCTGAATTTGAGGATTGAGTTTCAAAGCCATCTCCATGAAACTCCATTTCCAGCAAAAAGCTGGAAGTGGAGTTGTGAATCCAGCCTTGAGTTAAAAAGCCAAATGAGAGTGCAGGCTCTGGGTCCAAGCCTCAGTACCAGCACAAAAAGAGAGAGAGACAGACAGAGAGAGACTCTACATTGGAATACATATTCAAATATATGATCAAGAATAAACTATGAAATACAATGCAAGTAAGGAACTGCAGCTGCACAGGTAGTGAAACCAATATTTTGTGATAAAGAGAAATAACAGCATTTGGAGGAAGAAATGGGTTAAGCCGAGAAAGATAACTAAATTCAAATGAATAAACCACTGCAAAAAGTTCTGACTTCTTCTGACAGAGCATGCTGTGTGTGATGTATAATGTTTTGAGTTGTGCATTTGAAGCACAAAGTGTGCAGAATTTGAGGCATATTGACGAAGTTAGAGGTTGAATGATACGCCAAGGCTAGTCCGTAAATTACAAGAAACAAGAATTACCCCCTTTCTCATTTATTCTAGAACTGAATCCTAATAGTAAATCTCTTTGGAGACAGTTCTTCTAGCATTTTACAGCCTAAGAAACACTGAGGAGAATATACATTGCATTAACTGGGGTAGGGAATGGCTGTTTTTTTTAATGGTACAAGGTACATGCTGTAAAGATGCTGTATCATTCATATGATTTGTAATAAATCTTTTGTGTTTTTTGCTCACAATAATTTATTGGAAATAGAAACCAACACCTTCCAGGTTACTAAACCTAGCTATTGAATTAATTCATGAGTTGCACTGGGAAAAAAAATGGGCCATTCTTCACCACCAAGATCATGAATATTTTAATGTCTGAATAAGGATGAGAACAAAGTTAAGGTAACTCAACTTTGTGAAGAAAGAAAGGTTTAGATGCTAAGCTTTAATTTATTTCAAATCAACATGATTGAAATAAAAAATGAGCTGATGGTTGAATGAGAAATAAATTCTAACATGAATACTATTATGGTTAGTTCATGGAAAAACTGGAGAATTACCATCCTTTCATGAATTAAGTCAAGTAAGGGAAAATTAGCTTATTTTGGTGTTTTATAGGTAGATTTACATAACTTTTTTATTAGTAAAAGAATTTGCAACAATAAGCATAGTATTTTATCAGTTCAACAACAAAGGATACATTTAGAGCTATTCCTTAGAATAGAGTTAAATTTCTTTAGAGTACAGAACCAGAAATGGATATGTGAAGGAATATGTAAATAGCCTGAAACAAAAGAGCCATGTTGAAGCTTCTGAGCTTCTGCCAACAACAACAATCTGACAACCCAAAAAGGAAATTGCAGAGTTCAAGATATAATTTTTCTCTGTTCTCCAACAATTTGTCAGTTTAAGTTTTTCAATAATCAGAAAACATAAGGGGAGAGAAATATGCACAATAAACTTTTGACAAGATGTGTAAAAATGCATGCAATATTTTACCACCAACTCTAAGGATCAGTGATTCGGGAGATCTCTATAACTCAGTAGCTCTCTGTACTTGCTGCATCTTAGAATCACCTGAAAGAATTTTCACTGAGTGGGAACAAAAATAAGGTTTGTTTGGTTTGTTGTTTTGTTTTGTTTTGCTGTTGTTTCATCTCTATGTTTCTAATGTTAGGATTGAGGACTATCACTCTCTTAAGGAGCCAAATAAAGGCAATGAATGTGGATCTGAAGACAATAGGGTCTACATACCCATGGGCCCCACATCCATAGATAGAAAGTCTTCAGAAAACAGTCTGTCTGTACTAAGCACATGCAGACTTCTCCTTCTGTTGTTATTTCCTATACTATACAATAGAACAATGAATTAAATAGTAGTCATATTCTATTAGGTCTGAGATATCTGCAGTTTATTTAAAGGTATATCTAGGTTATTTCCGAATACTAAATCATCATATATGAGAGATCTGAGCATCCCAAATTTTCCTGTCCCACAGAATCCAACATCCAATCCTCTCCAAAAACTAAGAGACAAGTATAACTTCAGGACTTGAATAGAGGGGGAAAAAAAATCTCTCAAGTAATTAAATTTCTTCTACTTCCTTTCATTAGTAGAACAGATAGTATTATTCTCATACCTATATGGCAGGAATTTGAAAATAATTACTTAGTTAAAAAGAAACATTAAATGAACACTTTATCATACTCATGTAGTCTTAATTTCTATTGCTGTGAGACCATACACATAACTAATTTTGGTAGATTGAGTACTAAATTGTGAAATGTTGATGAGTGTTATCTATTTGAGAGATGTTTATAAACAAAATGTATTAGTTCATTGTAAAAAATCTAATAAAATAGCTGGTCATCAGATGCTCCTGGCTGTAATTCTAGCTTCTTGGTACACTGAGATTAGGAAGATCACAGTTCAAGGCTAGTCTTCAAAGAAAAGTTTATCACACATCTTCTTAATGGAGAATCAAGACTTTTTGCTAGTATTCATAGTTAATATACACATATTACATCTAGGCATGTGTCTGGTAAGGTAGTGAGCCTCTATCTCAAAAATACCACACCAAAACATGGCAGGAACTATTTATAAATGGGAAAAATGCCTTCCTAGTAATTTTGAAGCCCAGAATTTAAACTTCAGTAATGCTCAACAGGAAAGATAAAAGCTTGTACATAATAGAGATTTATGATATGGGGAGCTATCAACATATGTGTAAATAAAAATGTTGGATATGTATCAATAGCCATGATTACAGTAACAGGCTTACTTATTCAAAATTTTTGCTTGAAATTTATGCAACAAATAGTTGCTAAGCACTTACCATGCTAGGCACCATTCAGCATGCTTATCAGCAGCAACACAAACAAAACATCCCTATCTTTCCTTAAATTTCATTTAGAGCGTAACACTGATAAAAAGAGGCAATCAGATCTTGGGAGGGGAGGATAAAGCAGAAAGGTGAGGCGGAGAGAGAATAATAGTTTTATTTTTTGGTCAATACAGCTTTATTAGACACAGTGATGCTGTCTAGTTTATATGCTGTCTGTGCCTATTTTAGCATTATAGGGCTGTATCTGAATAGCAACAGTATCCATAGGATCTATGATATAACTCCTTGCAGAAAATAGAAGTAAAGATGACTCCTGAAGTGAGTCAACTGAAAGACAACTGAAACCTTAGTTTTACTGAGTTTTCTGATCCATGGGCAGATTCACTCATCATATATGCTCATGTGAGTTATAGAATAACGAAAGTACTCCTTGAACAACCAGTAAGTACCAGAGAGAAGTGAGGAAATCAGCCATGGAGCTGTAATAAAGAAAGGCATCATCAGCATGAGTAACAGGAAGCCTCTGATCCTGTGGGGTCCAGGTAGCAGCAGTGAGGCTATTGTTATAACAGGCTTGATATAAAGAAAAGAAGAGAGTAATCAAAAAGTAAACCACAAATTTAAGTAAATGGATGAAATGACTATACAAAGCCTAAAGAACTATTATATACTTTTCAAGAACCCTTTCATGCAGATTTCCATTATAAATCTGAGTTGTTTTCTCACTAGACACTATGTGGAAAACGAATTGTATCTTGTGGGTGGGGACAGGAGGGAAAACCCAGTAGAGAGCCATGAAAGGGGAGACATTCCAGAAAGAAGTATACTCAGTACACATTACCTGATTCATGTAACTGCAACCCCTAGTACATCAATTCTACAATAACAATAAAATATATGTTAAAAAATAAAAATGAAATGCAATGATTCTAGCCAGACACGGAACAGTGACTCACACCTGAAATCTTAGCTACTCAGTAGTAGGCTGAGATCTGTAGATCACCAATTAAAGCCACAGTGGGAAGGAAAGTCCATGAAAATCTTGTCTCCAAGTAACCACCAAAAAAGTCAGAAGTGGAGCTGTGGCTCTAGTGGTAGAGTGCTAGCCTCAAACAAACAGAATAAACAAACAAAAACACTATGATTCTGGGTCTGTTTCTGCTTATAAAATGTATGGACAATGCATAGTTCATGGTAAGAACTTTTTTTAATTCTTATCCAAATTGGTAACCAAGGGAGTTTTCTATGACAGGTATTAAATCTTTCGACTTGTCTTTAGCAAAGACCACTCTGTCAATTTCATTAGGAAAAAAAAATCTGTAGGGCTTGGAGCAAGGGTAGAAACCTGGTGAAAAGAGACTCTGGGAAATGGAGTAAAAAGTATTTTGACTTAACATTTGTATTGTTTCTATGCATTTAATTTCTATCCTTACTTGGGGCTTTCATCTTTAATTGAGACATTTACTTATTCGTCTTTCTGTTTGATTGTCAGTGGTTAAATTTATTTATATATATAATTATGTACATAATATATATATTATATTATATATATTATATATATAATATAATATATATTATATTATATATAATATTATAGTATATAATATTATATAAATTATAGTATATAATATTATATTATGATATATATATTATATATTATATAATATATATATTATATAATATATATTATATATATACGTATATATATTATATATATACGTATATATATATTATATATATTATATATATATTATATATATTATATATATATTATATACGTATGTATATATTATATATACGTATATTATAATATATACGTATATAATATATATATTATATATATTATATAATATATATATTATATAATATATAATATAATATATATATTATATACATAATTATATATATAATTACATATAATTATATATTATATATAATTATATATACATAATTATATATGCATATGAATATATGGTATGAATATATGATATATATGCATATATGCATGTGTATATATGTATATATACTATGTAATAAAAGTGAGAGATTAATATAAAATAGTATTTATATGAATCCAAATTCAAACTCCACTTCATGGTTAAGTAGTAGAGAAACAAGATACAAACCCTCTTTTCTTATCTTTGTAATCTTTCAACCTATTTGGAATCTCTGGACAGAGACAGTAAAGGTACATGTTAGTCAAGCTGCCAATGATCTTGAATAACATATGTGTTAGTATAGTTTAAAAGAGGTGATCTGATAGCAGGCACTGATATAAGGTAGCTACAATGTAAGTTTTGGAGAGCCAATAGAATTTTCATGAGTGAAGAATTGGAGAGCTATTTGGATAAAAATAAATATATGTTTATTAGTGAAGACGTTTTTTAAAATAACAATCATTTTCAGACAAAATATATAGACAAACAATAAAATAAAAAGAAAACAAAAGTAATCTAGGGGAGTAATGAAACAAAATCATAAAGGACCATGAATAACAGGATGAAAAGAAAGCAGGATGAGGAGAATTTAGTATTACTATAGTTTCAACATGACCCAGGAATGTTTAGAATTTTAATATCCAAAGATAAAAGTAGTGATTAAGATAAAGTTGCCAGCCTGGTAACTGTGTATCAAGCCATTGATCCTAACACTCAGGAGGCAAAGATCTGGGATTATGGTTTTAAGCCAGCCCCAGCTGGAAAATCAGTGAGACTCTTACCTCCAATTAACCACCAAAAACCTAGAAGGAGAGATGTGGTTCAAGGAGCTGAGCCCTAGTATGGTGTGGAAGCCAAGATACAGGGCTCTTGGCCCTGGGTTCAAGCCCCAGTAGTAGCCCAAAATATAACATCCCTAAAGAGAATTGGATTAAAATTAATTAACTATTATATATTTTCTAAGTTAACAAAATAAATTAAATAAATAAGAAACAATTGCATTGAACATTAACAAAAATAATGCATAAAAATCTCACCTGTGCTCAAATAACATTTCTATAGTCATTTTACTAAGAGCATCCAATATATTAAAATAGCTTTTTAATATTTACTAACAGCACTATCTTCAAGAAAATTTCTGAAGTATTAAAACAAATCTTATCATTCCATTGGCATAATGTACAGCTATAAATCCAGTCTTCTGTAAAGGTCAAAATGATTGCTAGGGGAAAAAATGTATCTACTAAACAATTATTCCAGCAAAATTAAGTTAGAGACTATTTTAGAAAGGAACTGATATGACCTAGCAGTGCACCAAAGGATATGAATAAAAAGGTTTCATGTGTCCTTTGGGATCACTTACATTGCCATTCTGAAATGTAATATATGATAATTGTGTTACTTTGGTCATCAATGGCGAACAATGGAGGATACTGGGATTCTTAAGCAGGTATTTATATTGCAGCCTGATGAGTCATAATCTGATGATTTTCATTGTTTATGTTGGAAGGTGTTGTATTTCCATGAAAGAGTGGATGTAATTTCTTTTAAGCATGCAAAAGTGAGATCATGGAATTGCAAATCTCAGGATAGTATAGCACTGAGTAAAGTCGTTAATGGTGTTTTATTTCATTGCTTTAAAGCACGACCCTTTATGTATATTACAATACTAAGTAATGCTGTTCTGAAAACTCAAAATTCATATTTTTGGATAAATGTTACTGTTTTTAAAGTCATTGACAGAAGAGCAAACCACAAAAGGTACATTTTTTGTTGTTGAGGGGTTGATAATGAAATTGTATGGCCTGTTGTTTCTTTAAAATGGAGTAGAAGAGACAAGAAGAAAGGTTAAATTAGGAATGCAATCACAGTATGTGTTTCAGGAGAGAATGGAATCATGCCAAGGCCTTCATGACAATTAATTTGGATCTTTGGATTGGAGAAAGGACATAAAATGTCTCAGTTAAAAACCAGTTATAAGCTGGACAGTGATGACTCATGTCTGTAATCCTAGCTACTCAGAAGACAGAAATCAGAGGATCACAGTTCAAAGCCAGCCCAGTCAGGAAAGTCTGTAAGATTCTTATCGCCAATAAACCGCCCCAAACTGGAGCTATGCCTTAAATTGATAGAGTGCTGCTAGCCTTAAGCAAAAGAAAAAAAAATCCCAGGGACAGTGACCAAGCCCTGAGTTCAAACCCCATGACTAACAACAAAGAAGAAAAAAAAAAGCAATTGTATACATTGATTGTGAATGTCACTAAACTACCTCGATTAATGATCACTATTTAGTCTATAATGACAGTGTTAACTTTGTGTAGTCTATCTAACTCTGTTACTATGCACTCAAACAATTCATCTGATGCAAATTCTCATTCTATGCCAAAGTGTCTTCTATAATAATATAATCATTCTAATACCTTTTTCTGAGTTCTTCTGTGTGAATGCATCCACTATACAGTGTTCAAGCCTCCTTATATTATTTGTAGAAAGAAGGGCATGCATCAATATTCAGAACACTTTATGTAATTTATATATTGTCCAATTATGTTTAGTAGTACTTCTTTTCTTATACATATATTCAAGAATTATTGCTCTAATTCCATTTTCTCTTATGGAAAATCATAAGTTTTATACTATGTATGCTACTCTACACATTTAAGTTCTTTCAGAAATATGTATTTCCTTTCTTTGTTTTTCCCTGACCTTTGTTGTTATTGTGATTCTGATGCACAGTGGCATTACAGTTATATAAGTAAGTTAATGATGATATTTCTTTGTGAACAATGTCACCTCCTACCTCACTCTCTCCTAGTTTTTACCTCCTATCCTCACCCCAAGTTGTATAGTTCATTTTCAACATAGTGTCTACTGAGTATAACTGCTGCATTTGTTCTCTCTTTGTCCCAACATTTATAACTCCTCCCCTTACCTTCTCAAAGACAGATACACAAAACAAAAAGACAAAAGGAAAACAAAACAAGCTAAAGACATTAAGAAAAACTTTTCAGAAGAAGTAAGAATAGCCAATGAACTCATGAAAAAAAAAATGTTCAACATCTATGACCATGAAAGAATGTAAATCAAAATGATACTGAGATTCCACCTCACCCCAGTTAGAATGGCCATTATCAACAAAACTAACAAAAACAAATGCTGGTAGGGATGTGGCCAAAAGGGAACTTTATTGCACTGTTGGTAGGAACATAAACTTGTTTAACAACTCTGGAAAGCAGTATGGACATTCCTCAAAAAACTAAACATAGAGCTTCTCTATGACCCATCAATTCCACTCATGGGCATTTATCTAATAGAGCACAAACAAGACCACACTAAAGCTACCAGCATAACCATATCCATTGCAGTACTATTTACCAAAGGCAAGATATGAAATCATCCCAGATGCACCTAAGTTGATGAAGGAAATGTGGAATTCTACTCATCCATCAGAAAGAATGATATTGCCTCATTCCTAAGGAAATGGAAGTCTTGGAAAAGAATTATACTAAGTGATGTAAGACAGACATAAAAAATATAGGTTTCATGATTTCTCTCATTTGTGATAAATAAATCTACAAGTAAACCTATAAATCTACAAGTAAACACATTGGATGATACAAATAAAAATACATTGGGGGGACGGGCTGAGAATATGGCCTAGTGGTAAAGTGTTCACCTCGTATACATTAATCCCTGAGTTTGATTCCTCAGCACCACATATATATATATATATATGTATATATATATATATACATATATATATATATATATATAAAATAAAATAAAAAAAGCCGGAAGTGGTGTTGTGGCTCAAGTGGCAGAGTACTAGCCTTGAGCAAAAAGAAGCCAGGGATAGTGCTCAGGCGCTAAATTCAATCCCCAGTCCTGGCAAAAAAAAAACCCAAACAAACAAAAATACATTGGGACATGATAAATTATATACATCTTTAGTCTTTTTTCTTTTTTTATTTTCAAATTTTTATTATCAAACTGATGTACAGAGAGGTTACAGTTTCATACGTTAGGCATTGGATACACTTCTTGTACTGTTTGTTACCTTGTCCCTCATACCCCCCTCCCTCCTCCCCCTTTCCCTTCCTCCCCTCCCCCCGGAGGTGTTCAGTTCACTTACACCAAATAGTTTTGCAAGTATTGCTTTTGTAGTTGTTTGTCTTTTTTTTTACCCTGTGTCTCTCAAATTTGGTATTCCCTTTCAATTTCCTGCATCCAATACCAGTATACATGGTTTCCAATATACTCAGATAAGATTACAGAGATAGTGTAGGTACAAACATAGGAAGGTGATACAAGAACATCATCAATAATAGAAGCTACATATACACATGGGACGTTGAAAGTACTTACAACTGTGATATAACAATTGTTTCCATAACATGGAGTTCATTTCACTTAGCATCATCTTATGTGTTCATAAGGGTATAGCTATTGGGCCTTGTGATGCTCTGCTATGACTTGCCTAAACCTGTACTAATTATTCCCAATAAGGGAGGCCATACAGTCCATGTTTCTTTGGGTCTGGCTCACTTCACTTAGTATAACTTTTTCCAAGTCCTTCCATTTCCTTACAAATGGGACAATGTCATTCTTTCTGATAGAGGCATAAAATTCCATTGTGTATATGTACCACATTTTCCTGATCCATTCGTCTACTGAGGGGCATCTGGGTTGGTTCCAGATTCTCACTATGACAAGTTGTGCTGTGATGAACATTGTTGTGCTGGTGGCATTACTGTGATTTTGTTTGTGGTCTTTTGGATAGATACCCAAAAGTGGGGCTGCTGGGTCATAAGGGCGTTCTATATTGAGCCTTCTGAGGAATCTCCATACTGCTTGCCAGAGTGGCTGAACCAGTTTACATTCCCACCAACAATGAAGTAGGGTTCCCTTTTGGCCACATCCCCTCCAACAATTGTTATTGTTAGTTTTCTTGATATAGGACATTCTTACTGGGGTGAGATGGAATCTCAATGTTATTTTGATTTGCATTTCTTTTATGGCCAGTGATGTAGAGCATTTTTTCATATGTCTCTTGGCCATTCTCATTTCCTCATCAGAGAAGTCTCTTTTTAAGTCTTTAGCCCATTTGATGAGGGGGCTATTGGTTCTTTGTGGTTTTGTTTTGGAAGAAGGTAATTTTTTTAGTTCTGCATATATTTTAGAGATGAGGCCTTTGTCCGCTGAATGGCCGGTAAAGATCATCTCCCAGTCTGTGGGCTTTCTGTTTATCTTGCGAGCTATGTCCTTTGCCCTGCAGAAGCTCTGCAGTTTGATGCAGTCCCATTTGTCCAACCTTTCTTTGATTTGTAGCACTTCTGGGTCTTTGTTAAGGAAGTTCCATCCGTGCCAAGGAGCCCAAGTGTTTCTCCTACTCCTTCCCTTAGTGTTTTCAGGGTGTTTGTTTTGATTTCGAGGTCTTTAATCCATTTGGAATTGATTTTGGTGCAGGGTGATATATAAGGATCTAGTTTTAGTTTGTTGCATGTGTTGAACCAGTTTTGTCAGCACCACTTGTTAAAGAGGCTATCTTTCTTCCATACTATTGTTTTAGCTCCTTTATCAAAGATTAAGTAGGTGTAGTTGTGTGGGTTCATTTCTGGGTCTTCAATTCTGTTCCATTGGTCTTCAGGCCTGTTCCGGTGCCAATAACAAGCTGTTTTTATTACTATAGCTTTATAATACAGCTTGAAGTTGGGTATTGTAATTCCTCCAGCACTGTTCTTTCTGCTTAGGAGTGTTTTTGCTATTCTAGGTCTTTTATTGTTCCATATGAATTTCTGGATTGCTTCCTCTATTTCATTAAAAAAAATGGTGTTGCGATATTAATGGGTATTGCATTGAATTTGTAGATAACCTTTGGCAATATTGCCATTTTGATTATATTCATCCTCCCAATCCAGGAGCATGGGAGGTTTTTCCATTTCCTTAGTTCTGACTTAATTTCGTTTTTCAAGCTTTTAAAGTTCTCATCAAAGAGGTCTTTAACTTCTTTGGTTAAGGTTATTCCTAGGTATTTTATGTTTTGGGGGGCTATTGCGAAAGGAGTTGCTTTCCTGATTTCAGCCTCCGTCTTCGGGTCGTTAGCATAGAGAAAGGCCGTTGATTTTTGAAGGTTTATTTTATATCCTGCCACTTTGCCAAAGTTTTGGATCAGCTCTAGTAGCTTGGCGGTAGAGTCTATGGGATTAGTCATTTTTCTTTCTTGTTGTCTTTTTGTTGTTGTTGCTGTTTTTGTTTTCTCTTCCCTGATTTTTTACAAGGTAAGGTAAATTGAAGGTCTACATAGATGTTGTAGCCATAAAATCATCATACAGATGTGAATAAAACTGGTTTCAAACCAATTATGTAGCATTATAAGTCTGAGACAATAAATAATCTTCTGTAAAAGGATTTAAGTACATTAAACTTTCTAGTCCAGATAACATATAACATATATAGTCCAGATAACAGATAACACATTCTTCATTGTTTTCCCTAAAAACAATCTAAGATGTAACAACTATCCGTAGCATGTAGGCATTATGAAAGTAGAAAATATGAAGTATTTGACATAGTGACAGTTGTTTGAAAACTCCAGTGGTAAGTTATTTATATATTGTCCAATTATGCTTAGTAGTACTTCTTTTCTTATACATATATTCAAAAAATTATTGCTCTAATTCCATTTTCTCTTACAGAAAAATCATAAGTTTTGTATTATGTATGCTACTTTACACATTTAGTTCTTTCAGAAATATGTATTTCCTTTCTTTGTTTTTCCCTGACCTTTGTTGTTATTGTGATCCTGATGCACATTGGCATTACAGTTATATAAGTAAGTTAATGATGATATTTCTTTGTGAACAATGTCACCTCCTACTTCACCTCCTACCTTTCTTTATCTGTGAGTAAGTGTGAGGACTGAATAAAATATATTGGGGTGAAAAAATAAATTATAAAAGGTAGTAATGCAGTCTCCCCCACTTCTCTCTTTCTCTCTCTCTGTCTCTCTCACACACACACACACACACAACACACAAAGTATGGTTAGTATGATATCAGTACTATATGACAAGATGAATAGAGGTTCTTATTACGCAAAACACATGCAATCACACACAAAAATGGTAATGAGGTTATGGAGATATTAATATATTTAATCATTTTAAAATATATATTTTGAATCATCACATTATATACCTTGATTTTATGGTTGTGTATTATATTTCAATGAACCTTGTGTGAATGAGGGGACTACATGTTTGACTGAGAAGATGGTTCTAGTTCATTGACAAACCATGTAGATGAATTCAAGAGATCCCTATCTTCAGTTAGCCAGATTCAAAACTAAAAGGGGTGGTATAGATCAAGGGTTAGAGTGCCAGTTATAAACAAGCATCAGCTCCTAAATTTCAAGCCCTGGTATTGGGGGGAAGGTAGGGGGTGGAGAAAAAAAAAACTCAAGAAAAGAAAATGAGAAATAATCATTTATATTCTCAGCAATATTTCATTTGAAAGGAATCAATTTCTAAATAAATATGAACACACACACACACACACACACATAGAATACAGATACATTGTCATAGCCATTCAAGATAAATTTCCTGTGCAATGCAATACATAGCATCAATGCAATACATAGCATCACCTTATATTATTTTGTAGTCCTTCAACATCCAAAAAATTTTAGGAGTAATCTCAAAAATCATTTAAATTTAATAAAAGTAAGTACACTATCATAGTTTATTTAGAGTAAAGGTACTTTTAGACACCAGGAAGGTGATAGTTTCTCCCTTTTTTCTCTGTTTACCAACAAGAATAGACTAGCAACCCAGCCAGTTCCACCTGTTATCAGCTCCTGCTGAAGCTGTTGTAAGCAAGCAGCCATTACTGGCAGGATAGCAATTATAGCCCACACAATTCATTACCCCTTTTACCAGAGTTCTTTTGTTTTGCAGCACAAAGGGAAAGGCAACTATGAATTGACACCCAGCCCTGCATCACTAGGGCTATAAATTCTCTAGAGTTATGTACCAGAGCTACCATGTGTAGTGGTACTTGAATGTGCTGTTTATTTGTAAACTGTTTTGTTTTGATTAAAGTGATGAGGAGTCTTCTAGAGAAACAGCTTGCTTGCTACCTCCTGAAGCTTACTGAGTTCTTTGAAACTTCAGACTTACTTTATTTGGGGCATGTTTTACACAGCATGTCAATTCTGATTTTAAATTTGAAAACACACATGAATTTTCAAATCTTTTTCTCCTTTCCTTTTTATTTTTGCTGAAATAAAACATTCCTTTTCTAAGAAAAATATAAATATGAGAGTCTTTCCCAATATCTATTTTTTTATCATTTAAATAAATCAATACCGTATGGATTTTCTTTCTCTTACAATATATGTCTTAAGAAATCTATAGAAGAAAATGTCTATATTTTTACCTAAAACAAAATCAGTCAAATAATGTTCTCAGCTACTCAATATGCTGCACTCACTCCACTCTCCAGGTGTCAAATCGCTCCTTTTGTCCTGTTATAAATCATCAGTTAAGTACAGTTGACTACTCCACATTAAGGAGCCATCGCAGCTTTGAGAATAAGGAGCCTAGAACTGCCAACTTAATCAAACTTGGCTCGATTGAAGATTGTGATATACTAGAGATAGGGTAGTTGGAGAAAAATCTATGGGACTGAATTCTTCCTGTGCTTTAAAACAGAAGAAAATGTCCTTTTGTCTATCATGCCTCTTTTAGATGTTTGAAATAAATTTAAATATGATGCAAACCAAGCAGGTAGCAATATAACTGACTTTTAAGAAAGGTTTTTAAAGGGTAGCAATTGAATAACGTAACAAGCTTTATGTATACCTTATTTCTTTATTAGGTGAGGTGACTTATATATGGTGACAGCTTTCCTGGCTTCAGGTAGAAATCCTTCTATCATCAGCCCCAAGTTTTGAATAACTATTATAAAACCATACTGATTGTGTATAAGTACTTTGGCTATATGTATTTTTCCCATTTTTTCATTGTGTCTTCTATTAATCTGGAACACATAAAGAAAACATCTCTCTATAGCAGAAAAAGCTAAAGTATCAGGTGACTGGCTCAATGGGGGTACATGTGATATAACAATTTTTAATAGTTCCAAGTCCTGAACCCTAATTTTAACTCTTCCAGTCTTTAACATAGACTTTCCCCCCCCCCCCTTTGGCCAGTCCTGGGCCTTGGACTCAGGGCCTGAGCACTGTCCCTGGCTTCTTCCCGCTCAAGGCTAGCACTCTGCCACTTGAGCCACAGCGCCGCTTCTGGCCGTTTTCTGTATATGTGGTGCTGGGGAATCGAACCTAGGGCCTCGTGTATCCGAGGCAGGCACTCTTGCCACTAGGCTATATCCCCAGCCCTTTAACGTAGACTTTTAAAAATGAACTCTAATGAAAACTTCTTACAACAATGCCTGACACAAAATGGACAGTACTTATTCAATCATACCTGTTTATTATTTATTAATTAATAACTTGGTATTTTATTATTATAGTTACTAAACTGATGAAATGAAATATGTGAAGATCATGTAGTAGTACACCAAAACATGAGTATGGTGGTACAATAAAGTACTGCATTAGAAAAATATTGACTTAGAGTCCTTGGTATGATTTTGTTATGTTATGAGTAAGGCATCTGAGAATCAAAGTGAGATGCTGTGATCAATGTTCCCCAAATATATTAGAAGCACAGGCTAATCTGTACATATTTTTCTTGCTTGTATTATTCCAACTAAGGCTGAAGAATGCTAAACGTCTGAAACCTTCACTATATACCTTGTTTCTGGAGCGCTGTCATTCAAGAGAGTACCTAACACACATTTTATTTTATTTTATTTTATTTTATTATTTATTTATTTACTTATTTTTTGGCCAGTCCTGGGGCTTGGACTCTGGGCCTGAGCACTGTCCCTGGCTTCTTTTTGCTCAAGGCTAGCACTCTGCCACTTGAGCCACAGCGCCACTTCTGGCCATTTTCTGTATATGTGGTACTGGGAAATCAAACCCAGGGCCTCATGTGTATGAGGCAGGCACTCTTGCCACTAGGCCATATCCCCAGCCCCTAACACACATTTTACTAAATATTTCCATGTGTGCATGAAGACAACACCCCCAACAATACCACTATGCTTCCATTGTAATTCTTTGCTCTTGCTCTGAGACTACAAAGTTTTGTTACAAATATTTTCTACAGGAAACAGCCAGAAAGGGCAGTACAATTACAATCTTGAAACGTATCACAAAATTCCTGAAGGTCTTCCAACTTTTGTCCCTCTTATACTGTGAACATATCTGTACTTCCTGATTACAACAACCTGAAATAAAATATAAACATGAAAATAAGAATCATCAATAATATTTTGGACCCCAAAGACCTTCACTGTGGAAACTCAAATATATGTAGGAATTCTTACTTCTTTCTATCTGGAAATTAGTCATTTAAGGCATGAAAATTCTTCTTCCTTCTTTCTTCATCCATTGTTCAGGATACATTGTTTTCACCCATCTCTGTGGGTTCTGATGTCCGTGCTGAAGCTGGAAAGGGTTTTTGTAAATAAGAAACCTACATTCTTGGAGGCAGGGTAACTGGTCCCTTACATTACACACTTATCTCATTAGTGCAGCCAGAAGGGATTAATGATACCTGAGCAATTGTGATTAATAAATTTTATAACTCTCAACATAGGGGCTAGACTAGCTCTTATTTGTAGAAACTTTCACAGTGGTTCAGAACTCAGTTTATGGATGTAGGAACAAATATGATCTGAATAAAATCTTTGGTTCATATTCAGTTCTCCAATTGTTACCTATTATCTAAACTTTTAGAAAGTCCCTTCTCATGTCCAGAATGCCTTCCCATGACACCACCAACTTACTAATCTCTAGTTTTTTAGGTATGGTATTTGTCACTTATTACATGTGGATTATTGCACATGTTTCACATGGTTGGGCCACTGTAGATGCTGATGAGTTGGACACAGAGGCATAGATAAATACAAAATATTCTCATCAGGAAACAATAAAGATAATTTTACACCCACTTCCATTACTATACTATTCACCATAGCCTAGTTATAAAAACATACAATGCAATTTTACTTATCATTCAGAGGAATGAGTATGTTTCCTCTAGTATCTGGAAGTTAAATCTAAATTAGAAACATATGAAAGCATAGCAGATATACACAAAAAAGTGACTGAACTATGACATGTACAGAGAACTAGTGCAATCATGTAATTCTTTGAACAACTCATTTTCAGTTTAACACAATGAACATGAGGAAGCTGGAAAATGTGCATCAGAGGCTGAGATGAAGTCAGGGTTGGGGGAAAACAGATGAAAGAAGACAGGAGGGGTGATGGAAAACAATCATAATGTTTATATGTGAAAATGGAACCCAGTAACTTGAAGGGAGGAATGGGTTTGGGAGAGATGCAGAAGAATGATGGAATATGTGACATTGGTTGAGACATGTTACACTCACCAACTAAATAAAACATTGAATTGAAACTGCTTTGTATAGCTACTTGAAGATAATTGTGTGACACTGGTGGCTCATGTCTCTAATCCTAGCCATTCAGGAGGCTGTGATCTGAGGATCAATGTTCAAAGCCAGCCTGGGCAGTAGATTTTTTCCATGAGATTTTTCAATGAAGTTCAAATAAGTCAGAAGGAGAGTTGCAGCTCAAATGGTTGAGTGCTAGCCTTGAGCACAAGGACTCAGGGAGAGCACCTAGACCCCTGAGTTCAAGCTCCAGGACCAGCACAAAAATAAGAAAAGAAAAGGATAACAAGATATTCTCATCAGCATTATGAATCCTAATATTATCACAAAGAAATATTAGCAGCAGAAGCCACTATCTGAATATGTCTCTGATATCTAAATCTAAATTTCTTTTCTCATAGATGGCATTCCAGTTAATTTTTTCTTTGCTTTGTCTGACTCCTTTAAAGTCCTTCTGCATTTATTTCTCTTTCTCCTGGTGTCAATGCACCTCCTAATTTAGTAAACCAGTGCATGTAATTAATGAGCTTTTCACTCTTCCTTCCAGATCATTAACAAAACATTAAATAAAAGCAGCCCTAACACCTATTCCTGCATCTTCCCACAGGCTACCTCCTTCTATCGGTACACACTGCTATATATTATCACCATTAATTTAAAATTCTCCAGCCAAAAACAGTCACAGCTGGTCCCCACTTGTGTGATTTATTTATTTTTGTAAGCAGACAGTAAATGCATTAGAGACATTCCATTACTTTTGGTTTATATCTAAGATAAAGAATGAAAATAAAAATATTGATAAAAATTATAGTTATCTCATTAACTAAGAAAAATGATGAAAAACCGTGATAGAGAAAAAGTGTGATTGCTTGTGATTCCCCTCTCGTCAAATATTTGTGTGTGTATGTATGTGATTGGTTTGTGTATATTGAATTCAAAGCCTTGTATTTCCTTCTGCTCTACCACAAGACATACTACTAGTATTTTGCTCTTAGTTTGTCTTTCAGATAGAGTGTCATGTTAAATTTATCTATGCCTCAGACTGTGATCTGCCCATTTCCACAGCCCAAGTTGGGATGACAGGCCTATGCTACTATACTTTGTCTCCCTTGTGAAATCTTAACAATCACCTCTTTGTCATCATTTTTGCCCACTCCTTATTAATCTAGAGTCAATACTGCCTCATTTTTCCATTCAAAATGATAGAAAAGTTTTGAAAAATAGTTCATTTCCATTCAATAAATATTTGATATTTCCTTTATGTCTGTCATTCTTCTAGACAGTGAATATAGAAAAATGTGCAAGAGTGAAAAATGCCAATGACAAAGGAAATTATGTTTCAGGAATTAAACAAAATCTGGTAAATTAGTGTGTGTGTGTGTGTGTGTGTGTGTGTGTGTGTGTGTAATATGTCAGATGGTGGCCAGTGCTACATAGGAAAAAAAACATGTTAAGAAAACATGTAGTGGCAAGTTTGAAGACAGAAAATTTCACAGAAACTCTTGTTAAAAACATTGTCATTGACATAGTGACATATTTTAATTGAATAGAGAAAGTTTATTTGAAAGTAAAGGAAATGTCATGAAACAAAGTAGCAAAAAATACCCATTTGGAGAGGAAACTCAAATGGAATCCTGACATGGTAACTTTTGAGTAGAGAGTAAATGGAAGTGCAGGAATGGACTTGGTTGGTCTACTGGGGAAAGAATATTCTAAGCTGAGAAAGAAGCATGATGAAGCTGAAGGATGAGCAAGCAGACCTAACAGGACAGAAGTACACTGCCTCAAACTATAACTTGACTCATTGTATGCCAGTACGTCTTAGGTTTGCTTGTTGTTTCCATTACTGTCGTTCTGTTGAGTAGTACAGATCTCAAATGTGGACCTCCAGGTCTCACGTTCTGTCGGGAGCTGAGCTAGCAACTAAGCTCATCCTGACCTCTGGCCATGCTGATGTCGCCAGAATGTTGGGAGCCAAACTTGCAGCTAGATTCATCCTTACCACGGGCTGTGCTGTTATCACTAGGATGTACCAGATGCAAGGACCTTTGCTCACGGCCACTATCTGGAATTGCTTTGCCATTGTCTGCACCTTGCTATGTCCCCCGGAGTAGATTCCTATGTTAATCTACCTTTTCCTGTGTTTACCATAATCAAATGTTTGCCAACTTCAAAGCCCCTGTGTGTTCTTAAATTTTAACTACCCTATGCTATTCCCTGGTTCCAAAACTGCATATAAGCTGGAAGTTAAGAATAAACTGTTGCTGCAGTCTTGAGGTTCAACCTTACGGCTGCAGACCTCCCGTACCCCATCTTTGTCTCTTGTCTTTTTTCTCTTACCTTATTTTTCCTTTTCCTTATCCCCGCCGCCCCTCAGTCAGGATTCCTGTTTCCCTGCCGGCTGGCCTGGCAGGACGTTCCACTGTGTATCACCATCTGTTAGAAGCTTTGTAAAGATCTGGATTGATGCCTAAGATTTGTGAATCAGGAAGTGGACCTCAGAATTTGCTCTTCAAAAATGTCCCTGGGTCATACAAATGATGCTGGACTGAGAACAAACCTTAAGGACCCCTAACATGAGGCTTTGCTACTCAAGGTATGGTCCACTAGATGAACAAATCAGCCACATCTGCAAGCTTTTCAAACATGCAGAATTTTAGTGGATCTACTTCAGACACACTGGATCAGTGTCTGCATAGTGCCATGTGTTCCAGATGATTCTTGGTACATGACCAGCTCAGAAACTTTGAAGAGTATTCCTTTTGTATTTCAAACCACATCATGTTGTTTCTTTGCCAGTCCTATTTCCATCTCATTCCAGGTAAAAAGTCTAAATAAAGTGAGTAAAGTTATAGATTAAGCCAGAAGATTTTGGTGATTTTCATAAGAATTCCAAGAAATGGAAACAACAGGTTGTTTTGTTTCATTGTTACTATTTCTGTTGTCTGTACCTTTTGTCATCCTGTCAAGTTTATCTGCTCTTGTGGAGGTAAGGGTAGGGAACAAGGAAAGGAAGGGACAAAGGGTGAATAAATGCAGCAGTGATATTCACAAGATACTATGCTGAAAATGAACCATACAACTGTGGGTGGTAATGAGGGGGCAAAATTGGGAGAGAATGAGCGAAGAGATGACATTGTTCAAAAAGAAATATACTAATTACCTGACTTGTGCAACTATAATCCCCCATATATCACCTTTACAATAATGTGTGCATGTGTGTGTGTGTGTGTGTGTGTGTGTGTCTGTCTTTCTGTCTGTCTGTCTGAATTTTGGAGAGTATGAAGAGCTCATATGAGATAGAATAAAGCTAAAAGAAACTAGGAATGATTAAAGGTCTTTGTTTCAGTTATTGGAAAAGTAGTTTCCATCAACCAACTACCAGGAGGAAGACTGTAGAGGAGCATAATGGAAACAAAAAGAGAATAAAATTTCATTTATATTCTAAAATTTTAGGTATAGCACTACCTAGGAGGCAGAAACCAAGAGGATTGTGGTTCAAGACAGATGGCACACATCTATAGCTACAGCTTTGCTCTATGCCAGCCCAGGCCCACAGTGTGAGAACCCATCTAAAAGAACTAATCACAAAAAAGGGTGCAGGAGTATTCCTAAAGTGGTAGAAAACATGCATGTGGTTGAGACTTCAAACCCTAGTACTAGCTTCCAAAATACTGGCATACATAGTAAATAAATCCAAGCAAATGATGAGTAGGTAATCTACTTCTGGAGATCAGTAGAGTAATATAGACAAGAGGCATAAGATGGTGAGAGATGAAGATATAATATCCACTGATAAACAAAAACACCTAGGTAGTCAGTATGGACAGAAAAGAGGAAAGGCCAAGAAAAGTGAACTCAAGAGAAATTTACCTGGGAAGTTCTCAGAGATGTAGAACAGAGAGCAAAGGAGCCTCAGAAGCAGCAATCCACAATGCAAGCAGGGAAATGAACAAATGATGAGTGAGAATGACAGTAGTTGATTAGAAATTCATCCTACCCTGAAGAAGACTAAATCCTGCAATTTGGGAAGACAGCTGTGGAGCTCAAACAATGGACAAATGTCTTGAGGTGAGAGCACACAGGTTACTGTGTGCTCACATCTAGAAATCTCTTTAGTCTTACCTTGGCAATTTTCTTACATGGCATATAAACATGATGTGGAGCATTAGAATCATAAACTTCTCCCCTGGTCATAAACAGAATCATCCAGCCAGTCAGGTGTGTTAATCCTAGGCCTTCTTTTGCAAGGTACAAATTATGGAATGCAAGTCATGGTAGATTCATAATTAATATCTACAGCCAGTTCATATACTTCATTCAGTATTTGCATGCCTTACACCAAACTGTTTCCTCTCTGGGCTATTATATATCCGATAAATACATTGAAGAAATTTTTAAATCAATGTATTAAACTGCCAGGCCCTAACAAGCTACAATTCTGCCCATGGAAACATTCTCTTATTATCACTGATTTTATAGAAAGACAAATAATTTATATTAAAATATTTTAAGGTAAGGAAATACTGTCACATTTATTGTCACATTTAAGCTTGCAACATACCTGTGATATTACTACCTTATAGCTAAGAAAAATAAGTTTGTCCAAGGTCAGAGAGAAAGTCAATGAAAGAACTCAAGCTAGAATGCAGAATTACAAGGGTTTTAGACCAGGCTACTCTCTCTCACACTCTAGTGCTTCAGATACAATCCAGGCACAAATGGGAAAACCAAAGCCTAAATTGGCATGATTTTCTCTGAAAGGATGAATGATCATGATTTTCATTCTTATTTTATAATATTAATTCTTCACAAATTTAATATTGTGAAATACATGCTACATGAAACCACAGATTATTTAAAAAATAAATTATTATATACATGCACATATACACATAAGTCCATAATTAATTACTTCAGTATGGGTGATCAGCTCTAGCCAATTTGCCAGTTCACAAAGGTGTTGGGAAGATTAATTAAAATTAATTAAGTGAATTAGTTGAAGGCAAAAGCATTGTAAAGGTGCTAAGAATTATTATCATTTCACTTCAAGATTTGTTTTGAGTTAAAAAAAGCAACCATTGGTCTGCAAACTATTACTAAAAGGAATTCACTCTGTAGACACATTTCTGATTTGTTCTTATAGAAGAATGAACAGTCATCTCTTGGATTATGATCAAATACAGAAAATGAACACAAACTTGTAAAAATATTTAAAATGAAAGTATTATTTAGTTGTGTGCCTCTTGATTCATTATTCTCCCCAGATCAAAACATAAGCATTTTCCTATTTTTATACTTAGTATTAATTTTTCAACCTCACTTGACAAATCTCTCTTAAGAAAAATGTGTTCATCCACTACATAAGGCAGCCTTCAAAATGTTTGAGTATTTTTCTTGAGTGTGGTTTTGTGAAAATAGCTTTTATTGCAAAATGTCAAAACTTATCAAAAAACACTTAGTATGACACCTAAACATTTAGATAGTTCACCTAGTAAAAGGAAAGTTGCTTTTATATAATATTTCTTAATGCCTGTAAGTAATATGAAAGGCAGCTCCATGCAACGATTTTTACCTATCTTTGTTCTTTTGGCCAACTGTTTTAAGTTCCACTTGCCTTACTTATCTGAAAGAATTCAGTTAAAACATGGATTTGAAGAACAATAAATCAATGTCAGTTACTGGAATGTATTGACTTGGTTTGAGTTAAATCTCTAAATATTAAATAGTTTCAAATGTAAATGTTAGTCAAATGTAAACATAGAATAGAAAAAGTCAGCACTTAAAGATAAAAATTTAAAAGTAATACTAACTAGAAGAACACTCATGATCAGAGAAATCATAGTTATGCAGAACCTTCATGTCAAACACTTGTCTCTCAACTCATCATGTTGTATAAGAAGCTAATCAATAGTGAGTTAATTTCTCTAATGGATTTTAAATAAATGGTCAGATAACTGATGCCTTTCTCCCCTGATTACATCTAAAAGGCAGAGTAGGTTTTGCAGAATAGCAAGTGTATTTTTTTTTATTTTTGTTAAAAAATGTTCACTCAGATATTTCTGAGAAAGGTACAACTAAATAGGATTTTGCAGTAGATAACAAGTTCACATTCTAATTTAATTTGGGACATGATATTCCTTAAACAGCTTTAGTCAGTTCATTCCTTACCATCTGAAGTATTTATAATCAATGTTCACTACAACTCAAGGCTCATTACTTCTCACTTTGCTTTGTAATGAGTTGAGGTAAGCAAAGCTCAAAACAATGATCTTGTTCATGTGTATTAGTTTCTGTTAATTGCTATTATAAAAATTCAGGCAAGAGTATACAAAGGATTTGCATATAAATCTTTCTATAGGATTCAATGAAGTGGAAAAAGCTAGTTTTTCTTTTCATTTTAATGTTCTTTCTCTGAATATTTTTATTATCTTTAAGTAGTTGTACAAAGGAATTGGCATTCATCAAAGCAGTTTATGAACACAGTGCATCTTGATCAATGTCACCCATTTCTACATTCTCACCCTGCATTCTCAGCCCTTCCATTTTTTCCTTGCTTATCTTAATTTTAGGTTATGTATTGAATTGTTTGCAACCTAACAAAATAGTTTATATGTACAAAGACTCTTGATCTGTGTCATCACTTCAACATCTTCAACCTCCTTTGATCCACCACTTTCCTTGTATTTCCCAATTATATGTCATTTACAATAAATTATTGCATTCTTGCCTTCTTCCTCTCTTCATTTTACTATTCCTCTCCCTTTTGCAAGTACCTATTCCCTAGTACTTATTTTGTTGGACTTTGTAAACAACTAACTAAATCAAAAGCCCAGAGAAGGTGCTGGCAAAACTGGTTCAACACCTGTAACAAACTAAAACTAGGTCTTATTATGTCATCCTGCACCCAAATAAATTCCAAATGGATCAAAGACCTAGAAGTAAAATCAGATATCCCGAAAACACTACAAAAAGGAGTAGGAGAAATGCTTGGGCTCTTGGCACAGGAGGAAACTTCCTTAACAAAGGTCCAGAAATGCAACAAATCAAAGAAAGGTTGGACAAATGGGACTATAAAACTGCAGAGCTTCTGCATGGCAAAGTACATAGCTTGCAAGATAAACAGAAAGCCCACAGATTGGGTAAGATCTTTACTGACCATACTACAGACAAAGGCCCCATATCTAAAATATACACAGAACTCAAAAAATTAAATTACTCCAAAACAAATCCTCAAAGAACCAATGGCTCCCTGAACAAATGGACCAAAGACCTAAAAAGAGACTTCTCTGAAGAGGACCTGAGAATGGACAAGAAACACAAGAAGAAGTGCTCTATATCACTGGCCATAAAAGAAATGCAAATCAAAGAGAAGATTTTTACTAGCTATAAATCACAAAGGCCTAATATCTAAAATGCACTTGGAGCTCAAAAAATTACCCCCCCAAAATAAACAACTCAGTAAATGAGCTAATGACTTAAAGAGAGACTTCTCAGAAGTAAAAATAGCCAGTTGTCACATGAAGAAATGTTTGTCATATCTGTGCATAAAGTAAATGCAAATAAAACAACACTGAGACCAACCAAAATAAATAAATGTGCTTTCTACATTATATGTCTGAATTAGTATGAATCTTTGCAAAAGTGCATTTGGAAAGAACAACTTCTCACAAGCAAATCAAGTCTTCAAGTTGGAAAGGCATTGGAAGGATATCTAGATGTAGTGACGTGCCCACAGATACTCAATTCATTCAGAGCCATACTTTACAAAGGGAATTTGCCTACTGCATAACACTCTTCTCTGCAGGGCATTAGAAATCACATATCGACAGAGCTGGTGGATATGGCCTAGTGGCAAAGAGTGCTTGCCTCATATACATGAAGCCTTGGGTTCAATTCCCCAGCACCACATATACAGAAAATGGCCAGAAGTGGCACTGTGGCTCAAGTGGCAGAGTGCTAGCCTTGAGCAAAAAGAAGCCAGGGACAGTGCTCAGGCCCTGAGTCCAAGGCCCAGGACTGGCAAAAAAAGAAAGAAATCACGGATTGAAAGAAATAAATCTAAGGCACTGCCTTCTCCAATTCAGTGGAATTAAGTGCAATCACAGTCTATATCCATCAGGATAATACCATCCATCTCATTATCCCAGAAGGAATCAGTACTCATTTCATAAATACATGAAATAGGACCCTGTCAGTTAATCCTTCTGGTCTTCAGTAATCTCCGTTCTTCTGTCTCTCTGAATTTGACTCTTCTAGAAACTGTACTGACATTCCACCTCACCCCAGTTTGATTGGCTGATATAAACAACAAATAGCAATAGCGATGCTGGCAGGGAAGTGGCCAAAAGAGCATGCTACTCACTGTTGCTGGGAATGTAAACTTGTTCACCCATTCTAGAAATCTGTATGGAAGTTCCTCAAAACCTAAACATAGAGCTCCCCTTAGGATCAAGCAATTCCACCTCTGATCAGTTATCCAATAAAGCACAAAGAGGCCACATTAAAGCTCCCAGCACAAGTATGTTCATTGCAGCTTTATTTAACATAGCCCAGATATGGAATCAGTCCACATATTCCTCAATGAATGAACTGATCAAGGAAATTATATGTGTGTGATATACATATACACACACACTGGAATTATACTCATCCATTAGAAAAAATGATACTGTACCATTCATAAGGAAACTGAAAGATGTATAAAAAAAATTCTACTAAGCAAAGTAAGCCTACAGAACCAGAGAAACATAGATTGAATTGGTTCCCTCATTTGTAGTAGATAGAATGTGCCTATAAATATGCAAGTAAACACATTGAGTGTTAAGCAATGAGTTACAAATGAATTAATTAAAGTGTGATAAAATCCATGGAAAGTACAAAGAGTATAACTTTTAAAATGACTAAGCCAAAGAACTGGCACCATGATTCAAAGTGGTAGAGCACTAACTCTTGAGTGAAAGAGCTGACGAACGTAGGCCCTGAGTTCAAGAGCCATGGCCACCAACACCACCACCACCACCACCACCACCACCACACACAACCAATGACTAAATCAAAGCCCAGTGAAATAAATACCAGGAAATGGATACTTGCAGGAGGGGAGGGTGGAGGTCAACATGTGAGGGGTAGAAGAATGAAGAGGGAAGGGAAGAGAATAATTCATTGTATATACCACAGAATAGAGAAATACAAGGGAAAAGGTGGGTCAAAGGAAGATGAGAATACTGAAGTGGAGTCACAGATCAAGGTGCATTATACACAAAAACTGTTTTGTTAAGTTGTAAACAGTTCAATATATAACCTAAAATTAAGATAAGCAAGGACAGGGGAGGGTTGGCAGGGCAGGATGAGAATGTTGAAAGGGGTGACGCTGATCAAGATGCACTGTATTCATAAACAGCTTAGGTGAATGGCAACTTATTTGTACAACTATCTAAAGACGAAATGTTTTTAAAGTTCTTCTTATGAGATTATCTTTACAGTTAAATAATATTCACAAGATTTTAAATGAATATGACACTAGGTAAATGCACAAGCCAGTACTGAAAGGACAAATGTTGCCAGCTGAAGACTAGGTTAGCTGCAAAGCACACAATCCCTTCTCCAACATGCCTTTTATCCCTAGTCATCAAATAAAAATATAAATACATGAGTATGAGACCAAAGTGAATAGTTAAATAAGGATGGGGAATTACTGTAAATGAATCAAGAAAATGCTGAACAGGAAACACTTCCATTTCCCATCATGCTGTCAGCCTTTTTCAAACAGATCACAGGGTTAAGTTCTGGAAGAATCATTATTCAACACCTCTTTTCATGATTAATGCATTTATGTGCTTAATGCAGTCTTCATTGGCATGGACCCATAGAGAAGTTTGAAAATAACTTCAGCAACTAGCATCCTTAAATGCTACTGATTTCTCTGTTTGATGACAGAAGTTTCAGCATCATAAATCCTTTGTCACAGGTAATATCTGAAATAAACTACAGGGGATTTTACATTTTGTATGTATCATCATTTGTAAAAATGGAATTCATAGTAGCAAAATGTAGTGTGCATTTTTAGCATCCTCATCTATTTAATGCATTTAATGAAGTAATTGGACCTCTACCAGTTAAAGATTAAGTCATCCATAGCCTCATCCATACCCCAGGAGCTTCACTCAACATTTAAACCTCTTCTGTGGCTGATATTTCCCTATATTTCAGTTCCTACTGGAAAACTTGACCTGGATGAATCACAGTTATTTCCCATTCAAGAGGCTAAAAGTGAATTTGTATCCCTACTGTAACAATATTGTTTGCTGACTTTTTTTAATAGTAAAGATGATGTGAGGTTACAGTTACACGAGCAAGGTAATGAGTACATTTCCTTTTGCAGGGTGCTAACCCCTCCCTCATTTTCTCCCCTTCCACACTCCTCCCTTCCCCCACGTTGTACAGTTCATTTCCAGCATAGTGTCTAGTATCACTGTTGCATTGGTTCACCCTTTGTTCCAATGTTTCTGTGAATCCCCTTCCTTTCTGCAAATCAGATAAACTTATATACAAGAAAAAGTGTACAGAAAATTTTAAAAAAATTATACTGAGTAAAGTAAGCCAGTTCCAAAGAGACATAGACTCCATGGTTTCCCTCATTTGTAATAATTCATATATGTCCAGGATAGTCCTAACAGAGGATCACAGCAGCTCAATAATTATTATCTATGATGATATAAGATGATGCTAAGTGAAATGAACTCCAAGATATGGAAACAAGAGGTTTTGCTTTGTTGTTGTTATTTTAAATGTAGTATGTGACATTATTTCTTTTGTTGTTGTTTCTGTTTCCTTTGGACTATGCCTTGTTGTCACTGTATTTGATTTTGGTACCCTCGGCATTGTATATACATTTATATGAATTAGGGAAGGGAAGAACAAAATGGTGAGACAAAGGACAATGGATGAACCAATGCAACAGTGATACTCACAAGACAATATATTAGAAATGAACTTTCAACTTGGGGGAGGGGTAGAGAGGGAGGGAAAGTGGAGAAAAATGAGGGAGGGGATAACAATGTTTGACAAGAAATGTACTCACTACCTTATCACTATCTTATGTATGTAAGTGTAACCCCTCTGTACATCACCTTGGCAATAAAATAATTTTTTAAAAGGTGTCTTCGTTAGGAGCATGTAGCCATTCCTCAAATAAATAAATAAAGATTAGTTAAGAAAGTCAAAGTGGGAGCATTGGCTCATGTCAGCTTTAGAATAGAATCTGTAAAACATTTCTTTAAAGCACAAGTGTCTATGAGTATATATTATCTTTCTCTATAACATATTGGCAACATAAAATGTCAAGGCCCCGAGGCCAGAACCAAGTAGGTTTAAACATCTGTGCTGTGATTTCTCAGTTGTGTATAATGGGCGTATCAGTTGACTCCTTTATATTCAATGCCCTTAGTACTCATGGGAAAGTAATACACAGTTTGTGTGAGCTTAACTCAAGCAATGCTTGAAATAAACACACCACCCAAAATCAAGTTATCCTCTGGCTTAGTGACAAGTGGTTTTAATAAATACAATGACCCCAAACCTTTTCATTAATATTAGATTGTTTTCAGGTTATGTGACTTTATGTCCAGAAATGAATATTAATTCAGCAAGTATACTCTTGAAGAAACAAAAATATAATTATCTTTGAAACTATTTGCTTTATGCTATAATATTTATTTCAAGTGGAACTACATTTTTCAGATTTTGCAAAAGAGATAAATGTTTTGCTTTATTTTATAAAACCAGTAAGAACCAGAGTGTGTCAATTGAACTAAATTTTTAGTAGTTTCACTGATAAAAGTAAAAAAAAAAGTAATCATTTCATTCAATTAAGTTTTGACCTACTAACAGTAAAAAAATTAAACACTCATAAACAATTAAGCAAAGAGCAACATAGGACATTTGACTTAAAATATCCAATGATGTTTATGTTTGTATTTACCTAATAGAAAGTACATGGACTTTAGTGCCAAACAGAACTTTAGTTCAATTTCTGGCTATACTTAATGTTACCATTCTTCAATTTTTTACTCTTCAGCTTTCTGTTAGAAACTAGATGATGAGATTCACGTACATGTTTAAGAAAGAGAGAGAAATATAACAATGAGATGATGCACATTTTAAAGCTACAATGCCTTTGTATGGTAACTGACAGATAGATGGCTTAATTACTATAGCCCCAAAGGCTGATGTTGTGGGAGAATAGGAGATATGAAATATAGCACTCTATCTACATATCTCTCAGTGTATCAAGTAAGATATATGAAATACTCTGTTTCCTCACTGTGATTAGTTTTTTTAAAATACTTTCTTATTTTTAGATTTGAAATCGAGTATTTCTATTATAATGTCCTAGTGTGGCAACATACCAACTGCGGCTGCCACTGAGATAGAACCCTAGAACTTCACATCCCCCTGGTAGACTTGACACACAGCTTGTTCCAAGTCAGGTGATTAAGTCCAGTGCCTGACCTGTTGGGGCAGAAATAGAATGGATCTTTGTTTTTACATTCGGTGTATTTGTGCAGTTTCACTCTGTGTTTAGGCCTGAGGAAGGTAGCACTCCATCACCTTCCAAACTAAATAAGTCTCACTCTCTGTGAGTCCATCCACAATACTCTAGATGTGCCTTGTTTCTCTCTGCCACTCTACATAGTCTGTTCTACCAAGTGATAGGAACACAACATTATGTATTATAAATGTAAAATATAAAAAAGGTTTACTTTCTAAGCTTTTATTTCCCTCCTATTCTCTATTCCTATTTCAAGTATAGGATTACCATTTTGGAATACATTGAAATATTTCATTTTGCATTACAGTAAATGGCAGCTATCTGACATAAATGTCTGTACTTTTTTTTACTTCATTCCCTGTATTGTTTATTATTTTAGTATAGCGAGATATTTATTAGAACCACTGAGAAATCTGCTTGTAAACTTAAACATGAACTTGCCACCAATGCATGGAAATAAAACAGAAAAAAAAAGAGAGATGCAGTTCTCTTTATGGAAAACTCAGTGTCTTAGTTGATAGAGAACTGAATCTTAAAATATAAAGTTGTGGGATATTGTTTTCATCTGAAATCTTTCATTTCAACATATTGAGTAGGGTTTAAATTATTTTGTCCAGGAATGGTGGTGCCTGACTGTAGCTCCAGGTACTTGCTAGGCTGAAGTTGAATGACTACTTCAGCTCAAGGCTTTTCATGGAGCTTGGGAAATATAGCAAAACTTAAGTCTCAAGAGCCAAAGGAGCAACAAAAATGCACAATGAAAGTACACTTCTTTGTCAAATAAAAGGTATATATTATTTAATCACGCAGCTAAAGGTAATATGGAATTCACTTAATAGGGTTCATCCTTGAAATCTGAGGGGGCCCCAAGATTGTTGGTAGGTATTCCTGCACTAAGGTTCTCCAAGTAGGAAGATGTAGAGCTCAGGGAAAGCCTAGGCTGTACAGCAAGATTTTGTTTCAAAACAACAAAAATAAACAAAAACATCTACATGAGAAGAAAAACTATGTAAAGGATGTGTATAAGTATGTTTGGTTGTATGGAAGCACACAACAGGAGATGTTCAAGTGGTACCTGTTATCCAATTCAATATAAAATATCTAATCTACTGAATATTTCCATCCAGAAACCTCTCCTTTCAATGTTCTTTGGCTTTACCTAAGTTGTCTCCTCTTCCTCACAGATTTTTTTTTCACAGTAATTTCCCCAAGTGTTTATTCTCAAGGAGACACCAACCTAGAAGCCCTGATGCTTTTCATTTACACTGTCCTGTTAGAACGTCTTCAAGGATCAAGAAGAAGCTCACATATCAAGGGAGCAGTTAATAGACCTATAAACTAAACATTCTTTGTAAGTCAGTGGGGCATGCCCATGTTCCTTTCAAAGTTTCCTCCAGTTTTCCTGAAAACCTGAAGGATGGTATTTATACCAAGGAAGTGGGCATTCTCAAATAAAAAGAGACAATTTAGATTTTCCACTTCTTTAAGCAACCACCCTTCTGTCCCTTTCTGTGATGAGATTTTATAAGAACTCATGGTGTCTCAGTTGCAAAGTTTAGACAAAAATTCAACTATATAAGCTCTTATATGAACTGGGTGAAATGCTACAGTTTGAAAGCAGTTATTTTATTGTTGTTTGCTTTGTATTGGTCTATTGTATACAAAAAGATTATACAAAGTTTACCAATAAATATGTCAAATTGAGGACAAGATATTGAGAAAATCAAAATAATCTTAAGCAGCTATTTTAATCAGTTTTTCCCATACACAAGTACAAATATTAATGGTAGATTTAAATTTTTAGATTTGCAATTTTGAAAACTCAAGTTTTCTCTAAATACAAAATTTCTAGTTTTAATAATATATTTTGTTCTAATTGCTTTTATTTTACTCTACTCTAAATGGTCATTTTCTCTATAGTAATCATAGAAAAAATGATATTTCTTAGAGCAACTCATGTTAGTTCCTAAAATTCAATATGCTATGCTTTATTTTTATATATTTTACTTTTTTTTTTTTTTTTTTTTGCCAGTCCTGGGGCTTGGACTCAGGGCCTGAGCACTGTCCCTGGCTTCTTTTTGCTCAAGGCTAGCACTCTGCCACTGAGCCACAGCACCACTTCTGGCCATTTTCTGTATATGTGGTGCTGGGGAATTGAACCCAGGGCCTCATATATAGGAGGCAAGCACTCTTGCCACTAGGCCATATCCCTAGCCCTATATTTTACTTTTAAAGACATTTTTATACATTTAACCATTCATGATAGATTAATTTCTACATGCCATTTGAATGTCTCCAGTATGTTTAGATTTTAAAATTTATAATCAATTTATTTAACTCAATAGAAATTGTTCAAAACTTAGTTTCTATCTCTGATCACAAAACAAATGTTAAAATCTAGTCCTCATGAAACAGAAACACAGAAATGGTGAGTTTTCAGTCCATGCCATTCTAAGTGGTGTTTACAGTGACTTCAACAGTGTAGCTAACTGTGCAGACGAATTTGCCATCTAATGTTTATGCACTAGACAGATGACAGATAGCCAACAATTACAATTTCAACTGGAATATATTCTCGATGTCTATTTGGATTCATTCTTGCCATATGAAATGATAATGTTACCAGGACATGGGAGCACTTGGCTCAGAGATACAGATATCACATTGATTTCCTTATTCAAAATCTCATCAGAGGAAGGGACAGAAATCCAGCTAAACAGGCTTCAGAAATAAAAGGTGAAAGTATTTCCCAGGTTACATTTTCTTTTAAATGATTCTCTTCCCTACTGAAGCCATGTCATAAATTTTTTCTTTATATGTTTCAGCAAAGATGAATTTTTTTTCTTTCACTTTATTTTTTTAAAGGCCTATCCTATAATCCAATGAATTCTCATCTGAGAAGATGGTTTACCTACTTTATGGTAAACAGTTTTTATTCTCAAGAAAGTGTCAGCAATTTAATAGGGGCTTGTAAGCAGATTTCACTTACAAACCCCAAGAGGAAAAGCACAGGCTTATCCTCTTGTTTTCTGAGGCACAGGAGCTGCAGCTAGATTTCTTCTCTCTCTTGCCCTCTAGTGCAGCTTGTCAATATGACATTGCTGATCCTTCCCACCAACTTCAGAGCATTTACTACACTTGATGCAAGTATTGTGCCTATGCCGGGGCTTAGTATTTATACTCTCCTCACAACAAATAAACTCCCCAAAAGGCAATGATATGAAGTAGGAAAGAAGGGAGATTTCACAGACTAAAAGTATTTGAGAAAAAGTGCTGATTGAAAGAAGCTCTACCATTCATTATTTCTAAAGAATACAGCTAACTCCTTCACAAAATATGGGCAAAGCAGAACTATCTGTTTGGGTGGGTGTGCAAGCACAGAGGGGTTAAAATAATCACAAGCTTGTAGGGACTCTCTGTTCCTGTTGCCAATATACTCTGTCACATCTGCAGCAGACAAGTTTCAAATGCAAAAAAGTCATACTTTTTCTAATATGGAAAATTACCCTCCTCATGTGGTACATGAGTATTTCCTGAACTGTTGATTCGTGAATAAAGGTAAATAACTGAATAATTGTGACAGATTCTGTCTTTCCTTTCATTTGGGGGTGGGTCAAGTGTCTCTGTAGTTTTGTATTTAAAGTCTGCAATCATTGTCCAATATCAAGGCATGGATATTGGACACATGGTTTTTGAAAACTAAGGAAGGGAGGGAGGGAGGAAGGAAGGGAAGGGAAGGGAAGGGAAAGGGAAGGGAAGGAAAAGGGAAGGGAAGGGAAAAAGGAAGGGAAGGGAAAAAGGAAGGGAAGGGAAAAAGGAAGGGAAGGGAAAAAGGAAGGGAAGGGAAGGGAAGGGGCTAAATTATTTGATCTTGGTCTCCTAAGTGTTAGCAAACTAAATCAATCATTTATATTACTTTTGACTTCATTCCAAATTACACTAGTAAAATAAAATTTGTGATTTTATAATGCATAATATAAACTCAGAAGGAATATAGGTAAGAAAGTTGTGCTAAGATAAAGTAATTATACTTTTAGCTATCTACTGTGGCATTGATTCTCCATAATCCCTCTTATTTCCTAGAAATAATTGAGTTGAAAGGGAGTGCAAACCAGATCACAAGATAACTAATTCAGGTCAATGGGAGCTTCAAGTCTCAACTACTTGGCCAATGTGATTAGGGGAATGTTATAACACAGACACTCTACATCTGAAATAACTGGGAAATATCAAATGTTTCTACCAAAATACTATCAAGAGCAGAAGACATTTCCTGTATCCAGGTAAATATAGAACAAAGGATATTGTGGCTTATATTTAATTCTTGGAACCTGTTTTCTTCTCAAGAAATGTTTTTGACTCAAAGCCATCCAAAATTTTTTAACTTTTTAAAATATTTATTGAAAAGGTGATGAGCATGAGAGTTACATAAGTAAGGTAATGAGTATGCTTGCTTTTAAACACTGTAACCCCATCCCTCATTTTCTCTTGCTTACCCGTCCCTATTCCCCTCTCCCTCAAGTTGTAAGGTTCATATCCAACATAGTGTCAATGTTGCATTTATTTTTTTTATGTAAACACCATTGAAATTTTGAACCAAATACTTCTTTGCTGTGGGAGACTGCCTCATATTTGAGGATGATTAGTAGTATCTTTCTGGATTTTACACACAGGTTCCTGGAATAGCTGACCTCCTCATCATAAGTTTAACCAAGAAGATGAGGAGGAGGAGGAGGAGGAGGAAGGAGGAGGGGGAGGAAGGAGGAGGGGGAGGAAGGAGGAGGGGGAGGAAGGAGAGGAGGAGGAGGAGGAGGAGGAGGAAGAGGAGGAGGAGGAGGAGAGTGGGGGAGGGGAGGGGGAGGGGGAGGAGGAGGGGGAGGGGGAGGAACTGCACAGTTTAAGACTCGTCTCTGAGTGGTACAATGTGACAAAAATACTCTTCCTTGGTTGAAAGACAACGATGTAGCAAACATTTTCATTTATGCTAACAATAAGAACTGGGTATAGTGGTATATGCCTTCAATCCCAACCCTCAAGAAAATGAGGTAGAATTATCATGAGTTTGAGGCAAGCTTAAATTCTTAGACTTTTCTCTCAAAAAATGCATAAAAAGAGAAATAGATTAATAGTAAGTTTAATGGAAATGTTCAGAAGAAATATTACAACAAGATGCTATCACAGACAATCACAGAATATAGCCTTTTAAAATCTCTAATCCCCTAAAAGGCTGAATGAGATTTTTTGTACTACTTTCTACATAAAGAAGATATATTCAGAAAATAATTCCAATGTCATATAATAACTGGAAAGCAACTGCAAAAATAACTAAATTCATGTCAGACTGACCAAAGTCAGTATATTTTCCAAAGTCAGTACATTTACCTATCTTTATCATTCTCTTATTACCAAAGCATTATGTTGACTTCCAACAGCAAATGACAAATCAAAACCTTGTTATGCCACCCACATAACCAGAGAGCCAGTGAAGCAGGACTTAAGCAACGTTGAATGAGTTATCCAAAAACACATGCAAATGCCAAGTGAAATGCTTAGCCATAAGAATTTCTCAATACACCACAGCTCTCAAAGGTTTGAGGTATAACATTCATGAACAGTGAGTACTAGCTATTCAGCTGATACTATTCCTTGGAATAACCATACCTAGATACCAGTGTGGAACCTACTTTCATTGAAAATAAAATGATCAGTGTCAGAGGCTTAAAATAAAACCTGATCCTAATGTTTTTTATGTAAAAATATTCTACCACCTCTGCTTCATGACCCAGAATTTGTGGTATAAATAATTTACAACAATATAAGTGAGATATCACCAGGTGTGTATGCACCCGAGATAAATTTAGGTTTAAAATGAGAGGTAAAATTCATAATGAATTGTAAAAGGAAAAAGACTATTTTAATCAAAGTAAAGCACATTTGAATTTTAACTCGTTTTTTTGTGATTTTGTTTATTCCTTACAAACAAGGGGAGCAGGCAGCCATTTTTGTAAGAGGTAGCTTTGAGTTTTCTAAGTGAGTGATCACTTGTAAAACTACCCAGATATACATATTTGTTAATATTTATAAAGAATTTGGAGTATGTAATATGTTTCTTTATATAGTTATCATAATATGGAATTATATATATTTATACATATATGTATACATATATATTTCTTTACTCAGTAATTGGAGTATGTATTCATTCAAGACATACTGAGCATTGACATTGATTAAGTTAAAAAATATGTTAAGTGATCAGGCTCAATGATGACAAATTCACAGTTCCTATCTTGAGGAGACTCCTGCATTCACTTAAGGCTTTTATATTTTTTCAAATAAATTTATTATATAATTGTTCTTATCCTCATATTAACCAAAATGAGAAAGTGAAGAATGTGATGAGATATTGTGCCTCAGCATTGATAATTGTGTGCATATAATAATAGAACCTTTTATACTACATTCATTTTTACTTTCTTTAATGTAGTATAAACATCTATATTTGACTACTAAGCTAGGGGCAAACGTGTTCCTAGATAAGGTCTTATTGTGGTAGGCAGAGTAGACAGTAGTAGACAGATTTCATTTTAAAGAATAATTAAACTATTCTCATCTTCCCATAGAGAAACTGTCTATCCAAATTGGTCTGAGGATTGTAGAAAACAAATAAAAAAGGATGAAGCAGAAAAACATGACATAAAGCAAAAATAAGACCTATTATTCAACTTGGTTTTAGAGATATAGCCTACTCACTGATTATTCTGCAAATAATAGAGACACAAAGTGGCATACACCTGACATATTTGAACATGCACTTTAAGGCAAAGAAGTTATTCTATAGTATCCATTATTGTCCCATATTGTCCATTATTCAAATAAACTAAAGAATAAATAAGACACAAGTATCAAAAAAGTGTTTTGTTGTTGTTGTTTTTGTCAGTCATAAGGCTTGAACTCAAGGCCTGGGCATTGTCACTGAACACTTATGCTTGAGGCGATAGCACTTTGAACCGCAATGCTCCTTCTGGCTTTCGAGTAGTTAAATGGAAGTAAGAGTCTCATATTAAATATAAAACAACAAGCAATAATAGCATTGAAAAGAATATTGAATCATGGTCTATATGCTTACACTTTGGTAATCACTACCTATCCAAAGGATGAAGGTCTGGAAGACAACCCACGTTTTAGCGGACATTCTGAATAATTCTAATTCTAGTACTAATTCGAGTTTTAGTCCTTCACTTTATAAAAAAAGACAATGATGCTCAGAAAAGTAGCAGGGCTAACCAAAGTCATTAATTAGCAACATGCAAACTGTGAATTAAATAAAAATCTCCAGAAGTTCATACTACTAACAATAGTGAAGATTTTTTATATTCTATTACAAATCTGCTACAGGGACCATATGCTTATCAGATACTGTATTAATAATGCCCCATATCTCTCCAGGGGCCAAACAACAATGTTTAGAATCATGAGAATTTCAAATGTGCTCCATGTCTAGAATCAGGTTAAAAGTTGTTGATTAAAGTATGAATAATTAGTAAAAAAAAAAACTTAAGGATACAACTAATAACAGAAAGGTCTCAAAATATGATTGTTTCCCCTTATTTTGTGCTATTTACTACACAGGTGATTACTTATCCTATTATCTAAGCACTTATTCATACAACTGTCAGTATACACTAAAACTATTGACATAGAAAATAAAAAGACACAGAGAGTAAAAACATCTATATAAAACAAATACACACACACAAATAGCAAAGTAATAATTCAAAACACATTCTACGATTCTGGTACATAAGTATTTATTAAAAGTTTAATTGCTTTGCATTAGTGTGTCTGTATGTGAATATCTAAATAAGAATAGATATGTAGGAATGGAAAATTCACAAAATTCACTAAAACATTGCCTTGAAAGGATGCAAAGAACAGCTATAGGTTACATCCTGATGTAATGTAAAACTTCTACTTTACAAAATTATTAATAAAATTAAACTGTTAATCATGTGAATCTCATTCCTTTCTACTGCAACAAGATATTGTGCATTGTTGTCATTGTGCAAAAATTGAAGAAAGCTCTGTGCATTTATCTCTGTGTTTTTCTTATACTTTTGCTAATGTGTAAGTCTGTATATTGTGTTTTTCTGCTTAGTGAGAATCTTCCTCTACAAGTTTGTTAAATTACATCAGCAGTTAGACATTCATGGTCTTTTCCAACGTGAACTTCAAGAAAGGTGTTTGAAAGTCCTTTAAAATAATATTTTTCTGTTAAAGCCAACAGTTCAAACTCTAACCCAAGCATACACAAGTGAGAAAATGCTGCTGTTTTAGAGCACAAAACTAAAACAAAAGCCAAATTTAGTTTTTCTTTCTACCCCCATGAAGGAAAGAGAGTGCTAGAGAGAGGTGGGGAGGGAGATGGAAAAAAAGGCAATTAAGCTAATGCAAGTTGGGTGTCACAAGGTTATAGATATTTCAAGAGCTGAGCAATTTACCGTCTGGAAAAGGAGAAGAGCTCTTGCATAAAATGTCCCCCAGTTCAGATTTATTATGCTTTTAGTTGTGTTATATGTGATACAATTAGCAGGAGGTGCCAATAAGGCGTTCTTTCAAGGACGTGGTCATCCTGAGCCATCTGTTATTAATTTCATTGTCCTTTCCACATCCAGCTAGAGGGGAAAAAGTTCTCTGAGAAACACCTGCAAATCCTCTCCACGGGATGACCAGAATTTGAAAATACTTAAACAAAGGAAGGAAGGCTAGGTAGAAAAATACAGCATGAATCTGGAAGCAATGCAAGTCTGTTATGGGTACTGCTTTTCTTCTCTGTACATGATTCCTGCCACACCGATAGCTGCTCAAGGAACAAAATGCAGTGAGATTGAAAGTGAATAATTTGAACATTCTTCTAGAAATGTAGCCATTCTTTTATCTGGCTTTGTGGAGGAGCAAACATTTGAATAGGTTTTCTTTATAACATCACAACAAAGATAAAAAATCGACTGGAGGGGCTTTTTATGGTTTGTTTTGTTTTAGATTTTGGCAGCTGGGTTGATTCAGCCTTAAGAATTGAGATCTGAGAATATTTCTATACATATGCAAGTGCTTTCTCAATTTGGCACCTATATTTAAAAAGATCCCCTCAAAATATGAATCATTAACGTATACTATTGAGATACAAATAGCTACTCAAACAATTGGAACAAATTTCAGAAAGATTAACTTACTTTGAACCATCTGTGTTGCTTCTTCTTTCCTGTGATTTCCAATCGACTTTAGTCTTTGATGCACAGAACAAGACTGACTCCTAAAACTACTTAGACTCTGCTGAGAGGGGCTGCCCAGCCCTTCATTGGAATGCTTTAACCGTAATTCATAATATTTTCAAAATTAGCCCTGGGGTTCTGTTAAGGGATTGATGTTAAGTATTTTGAAGGAAGCATGTATAATTTAACTGGTACTTTCTTACAAGAAAAAAAAAAGTTCTGTATGTTAACTACCTGTAGTTCACTCAGCAGTTACATACCTTATTATACATATCTAGCTATATTAAACCCAAGTAAATTATATCTATCATAACAGGAAGGTATCTATCAATACCTTCCTATAGGAGTGTGTTCTTTAGCTAATATAAAAATTACAAATTAGGAAACATTTTTACACACCACTTCAAATGCTCAATTACAAAAGTGTTCTATTCTTGTAACATAGTTATATGACACTCTGCAGTGAAATTAATTTCATGTATCAAAAAATCAAACAGAAAAAGATTATTTTGAAATTTAGTTACAATTGATTTACTTTATTGAAGAGGTAATTCCCTCCTCTAGCCCCTCAGCACCTGCTCACTTTTGTCTACTAAGCACACTTTTTTGTTTGTATTGATTATCTTTATCTTTGTCATTGGATGGTTCTTTTGAGATATGCCTCATTTTGTCTTGTGTTAAAAAATATGTTTGCTTCCATTTTTCTACTTAAAATTTTAAATGTGATTTGATTTTTATATTATTAGATAATTAAAAATGGTTATTAAAATAGTTATTCATATAACCATGTCACAATGAGTATAAGAAATAAAAGCTTCCATTTTCATAACCTATATTTTAGGTGTACTTAATCAAATTGGGTGGCGAAATTACTCTATGGCATTATTGTCCTCTCAAATAAAAATATATTAGTTCTTCTCTTTATTAAAAAGAATAAAAATATTTAAAATATACATGAACCCATTACTTCAGTCAGTAGCCAAATTAATGTTGTTTATCTAATTATTTTTATTGGCATGGATCTCCCAATTACTAATCAAAATAGCAAAGTGCTGAATGTCCTTAATTTCGTTTCTCTTGCTTCTCTTTCTTGTATTCTGTTGTTCTTTAGAACTACTTTTGGTTGACAGCAGAGCCAAGTAACTAACTTTAGGGTCCCAGAAGTGAATTAGTATAGACTGAGTATGATTCCTTTCTAGGGGAAGAGTCACACTAGGGCAGTGATCTGATAAATTATTCTTGTAAGAACCTGCCTTTAGGACTTTTGTCACAAAGGTAGTAAATCTACAAAGGTCCACTGTAAAAAAAAAAAAAAAGCATCTGATAATAGTGTGTGCTTTAGTTCAATTAGTTTTTATACTATGCCAGATCTATAAAAATTCTCAAAATAGTTAAATAACATTCATAAATGTGGAATATAAAAATGTGGAATATAACTTCTGCATATGTAATATCGGATTCTATGTATTAATAATTCATGTATGACAGAAAAGTATACAGCACATATGGATTTGAATGGCAAATATAACACCGATCATAAGTGGGAATTAATGAAATAATAGATGTAAAGCTTCCCTCAGGTTAGAAATCTATTTAGTATACAGGTACCTATTTAACCATTGTAAGTCTTAATTTAATTCTAGTAAATTTTAAAGTTTCAATCAAATCTTTTCAGAAGCACAACAGTTTATATAATAGTGTCCAGTAAAATGCAAAGATATCACAAGAAATGTACTCACTGCCCTATCATGTAACTGTACCGCTTTTGATACAATACCTTGTCAAATTTTAATTTAAAATGCAAAAAATGGTAATAAATTGGTATTGTTTTAATATTTCTTATATAAAAGGATTGAGATTTTGTTCTCTTGCTTACTAAATGAAAGTCCTTAAACTGATGATATTGTCATTCTGTATTCATGTTTCTCTGATTAAGCAATGACGGTAATAAAGTATGTTTCATGAAAGTTCTGGACAAAATGAGAACTGTCATCTTACAGCCTCACTATGGTGCCTGGCACATAACAATAGAGAAAATAATAGAGGGAAAACTGGGAAATAATGAGGCAGGGTGACATTGTTCAAAAAGAAATGTACTCAATATCTGACTTATGTAACTGTAATCTCTCTATACATTACCTTTACAGTAAAAATTTAAATAATTATTAGTAGCTTTAGTTATATTAATTTTACTTTATTAATGACCCCTCACAGCATCAGTCAAATTTTCCCATAGTCTCTTTTGATCTGGCCATTGTGTACACAAGGAAAGAACTGTAAATAATAATGACTGAATACTTATCTCTCAGGAAAAGCCCATTGGAAAAAAAATGAGCCTTTACCCAGATATAAGTCAATGCAAGAAATTGACCATTACTACAATCTAATGTTTTGTGTTATTATATAGATAAAGTACTAACCTCTGTGAGTATAAAGTAGGGATCTTTGTAAAGATTAAGTATTAATCTTTTGTTGTTTTGTTTCTTTAAAAAATTATTGTAAAGATGACATACAAAGGGTTTACAGTTACATAATTCAAGTAATAAGTACACTTCCTTTTTAAACAGTATCATCCTCTCCTTCATTCTCTCACAGTTTTCTCCCTCCCAACTTCCTCCCCTAAAGTTTTATAGTTCATTTCCAACATAGTGTCTAGTGGACTTCACTGCTGAATTGGCTCACCCTTGGTCCAGCTATTTCTGTGATTCCCCTTCCCCTCCCCAAATCAGTTAAACGTATATACAGGACAAGGGGTAAAGAATTTTTTTAAAAGACAGAAAACAGCAACAGAAGGGAATTAACCAAAGGAAAAGGAAATAATAAAACAAAAAAGAAAGAAAAAAGGAAAAGACCCACAAACAGTATAATACAAAAACCTTTTACTTCCATTTTTGGAGTTCATTTTGATAAATATCATCTTATATGATGTTATGAAGATTCACTGGTTAACATTAACACCATAAGAAAAGCCAAATGAAATCTTTAAGTTATGGAAACAAGTGATTTTTCATTGTTGTTATTATGTTTAATGTGAGACAAAGGGCAAAGGGCAAAAGGTGAACCAAGTAGAACAGTGATACTCACAAGATAATACGTTGGGAATTAACTGTACAACTTGTATGTGGGGGCTGGAAAGAAGGGAAAGTAGGAGAAAAATGCGGGGATGTGAAAAGTTTGACAAGAACTACACTCAGAACCTTAGGCAAGTAACGGTAACCCCTCTGTGTACATCATCTTGACAATCAAATTAAATTTATAAAAATACAATGACTTTGGAATGTTAACACACACACAAGAAAAGCCAAATATATTCAGATATTATCTTAAGAAAAATATGTGTTCAAATCAGCAATATTAACTAATTTGCATATGTTAAAAATCTAGCATGTTGGATAAGATAATAAACAATTTCTAGGTCCAAATTTTCCTAATCTCTCAATATTATTCTTACAAGCATAATGTATAAATGTTCATCATTTGTTCATTAACTACTTGAAGACAAGAAAAAGGCCCAATTGTAAGTAAGCCAACAATTATAGTGTAGTATATTTATATTTTTATTTGGCACACATCCAAATAACAATGTGAATGAAATGTGCTATATATAATACATCACTGATTCATTCCATGTTGCCACTCCTCTACTCATTTTAAAGATTTGGACTCTGAGGCTCCAAAAGTTTAAGTAGAATCTACTCACAATATGTTAAATGACTGGGTTATTATCTAAAAATCATAATCAGGACACATCCTAACAGAGTATACCACCGTTTCCTTCCTCAATTTATCATTAAAATGGAATGCTCATAGCTAGTAACAATTTTCTTCTGAGATTTTTCTTTACTACAAAAAATTTGAAAAAGGTTTTAATAGCAGCTGAAATATTTACATTAAAAATCATGAAATTTGGGGGCAAAATAATCTTTCAACGAGACTTGTTAAAATTCTATTTTCTGTTCACTACACAGCATACATTTACATCATTAATACAATGTTTGTTTGTTTTTTAAGAATTGCATTACAAACATCAAGGAATTCCTTTGCGTCAACGTGGAGGATTTTCAACGTTTAGAGAATTATTTCCTTGTATTTTCAATATTTTGATAGTCTTGTGCTTGACTTTTTAAAATTGAAATTGAAACAAAATGAAAGAAACATGGATTTTAATTACACATTCACTCAGTGCAGTAAACCACCTAATACTCCACCTTCTGTGGTTGATCTGTTTTCTGAGTCTTCGAGGCTATCACTGCACTGCTGTATATTTTACTACACAGTGTAGTTTACAAAGAATTCCTTACTTTCCTTTGTCTAGGTTGCATATCAACTGAGCTTTTGCTTCCCCTATAAAAAATGCAAAGTAAAAATTAATATGTATTCTTGAAAAAACTTTTAAGAAGAGTGTAACTTCTGTTTTTGTTCCTGGAATTCTTTATTTTTTTGGCCAGTCCTGGGGCCAAAGCACTGGGGCCTGAGCACTGTCCCTGGCTTCTTGCTCAAGGCTAGCACTCTGCCACTTGAGCCACAGCGCCACTTCTGGTCATTTTCTGTATATGTGGTGCTGGGGAATTGAACCCAGGGAGTCGTGTATATGAGGCAAGCACTCTTGCCACTAGGCCATATCCCCAGCCCCCCTGGAATTCCTTTTGATGCACTAAAATATCAAACTATTTTGAGAAAAATCCATATATTTTTACTTTTCCCTCCCCAGAGCAAAATGATGTTTCCCTTTTAACATGGTTTTAATTTCAAGATGAAAGTTTGACATCTGGAAAACGCTGACATGAAAATTAACTCCCCTCACACTTTATAGTAATTCAAATTGTCTTTGTGCATGAATCAAACAATTAGAACAAAAGAATACCTCTCCCAAATGAAAAGATTATTTAAGGACAAGGTAAGGACTCACAGAGAGAAGAAAAAGATCAATCTATCAATTAACATAGAATGGAACAAGTGAAATTATGCACCACACTGAATGTGCCACCAGGGAACAGAGGGGAAGACCTTTCTGTTAACACAGAATAGAGCAAGGAACCTGACACCAGAAATATACTGAGATGAACAGGAATGAAATAGATCATGTCCCCTATCCCTAACCTTAACTAGACACTAAACCCTAATCATAATTCCTTACACACTAAACCTTCATTCTAACCTCGACAGAAATGCTAACCTCTTGAATTGGAACACTGATTTTCCAAACAGATGTCAGATGTTAGCCACTGGCCTCAGCTGCCATCAATATTAATCAGCTAATCTTAACATTTGCAAAACATATGCAGCTTAAGGATGAACTTGTGCTACTATAATGTAGATGGAAATTATTAGCAAATTTAAATAATTAGGATGATGTCAGTACATCTATTTTTAACTACAATCATGCCTTTAAAAAAATCTCTCTTCTTGGTTTAATAAAGATACAATTGTCACTTAGAGTTTATATTCTTCAATGATCTAAACACATGGAACACGTCTTTAATTCAATTGGAAAAAGAGTGTTGTAAGCTACTGATGACTTATTCATATTAAGAGGATATGATATCAAGGACTAACTTAGTAATGGTTATTGTTAATAGTATCCATTTGTAAACAAAAAACAACTATAGACAGACCGTGTGTGTGTATATATATGTATATATATATGTACTTATATAATTTGAAGGCTGTATATTGGTTAGAGTTTTCTGTATCTTTCAGTTAGTATACAAAATGGACTTCTCATTTCACATATAATTGTTCTTTTTTATTTTAGTAAAGTGAGATTACTCAATAAAATGAAAGCATTCAGTAGTATCACAGTGCAAAATGTTATTTTTGTGAATTCTGACAATATGACTTCAGTTCTGCCTTTCTACTAATCTAATGTGTCAGAGTGCACCAGAGGAGCCTGGTGCTCTAAATCTATGCTTCTTTTCTTCCCAGGCTACCATATGTATTTCCACAAACAATTAATGATTCATAACCAGTTCCGTGGTTCCTGCTATAAGCCAATGATTAGCATAGTAAATTATTTATTCTCATGAGGAGCCTGTCGCAGTTCTCAGATACATGGCTTAGTAGCCAGATTGAAGAAATAACATTTTCTATTTGGAAATAAAAATGTAAGGAAATCACAAACACTTATAGATATTTACAAACCACATATAGGATATAATGAATGCCTGCTAGATTCTATGTACTGCATTAAGTTCTAAGTTATGCCATTTATCAGGATAATCAAATTGCTTGCCAGTAAAAAATGTGGTCTTCAGACACAGTCCTCATGTCTATTATAGAGAATTTCACTTACTGGTACTTAAGGTTCCATTGGGAATAACATTTACAAAATAGGCAGCTTCAGGAAGAATGTGAAAGAAAAGTTTGTGGCATGGAAAATAACAGCCATGGAAAGGGTAAGGAGGTAATAATAGCTCAGGATGTATAAAAATGAATTGATAAGAAGTTGAGAGTCAAGTGTATATGACAGCAGTATTGATAGATATGTTATCAGCCTACATACTGATCAAAACATAAATGAACAAGAAAATGTGGTAAACAGAGTGACAGAATGGAACATTATTTCACCATGAGCCACTGAGAAAATTTTGTCATTTCCAGGAAATAGAAAAAACTGGAGATATCATGTCACGTGAAATAAGCCAAATTCAGAAAGACAAATATTGCATCTTTTCCTCATATAAAGAATGTAGAATTTACATGTATATGTACATATGCATATGTACATATGTGTGGCATACATATGTGTATATAAATAATATATATGATGCATGTTATATGAGGAGAGCACTCTTGCCACTAGGCCGCATTCCCAGCCCATGATGCATGTTATATACAATATAAATGTAACTTTGAGATTGCTAGGGAGGAGAGAGAAGAAAAGAAGATAATTAAGGAGATGAAGAAATGCATGATTTGTATCCATGAAACTAGAACAACAAACCCCACAAGAAATTGTTAATAATAAAGGGAGGATGGGCAGTGGAGATAAGAAAGAGTAATTTTGTGATTAATTTAGTCAAGGTACAATATAAATCTTTGTGGGACTACCTCCACATACACTTTTTGTACAATTAACTTATGCTAATAAAACATATTAAAATGGTGACAAATTCATGTGTGTTCATGAGGTACATTCCAGGCTCTGGAATTCTCAAGTCAGAACAAGATTTATAAATTACAAAGGTCAAATAATAAAAAGTGAGGGGGCTTCAGGATACTCTTCCACAGAGAAGCTCGAGGCCTCCCATGGTTTTCACTAATGCTAAAATGCAGTCCCAATTACTAGAGTGATAATTGAGAACTGGTTTTGTCAACAAATATTTCTAGAGGCATTAGGAATAGCCATAGTCACAGGGGTTAGCAATAGTAATTCTGGTTCTATGTATACAAAAAGAGCTAGTAGTTATTTACAGACTGTGCTGTCCACATCCCTATACCAAGATATTGAAATTTTAGAGATTAAAAGGAAAGATACAGTCTCACTTTTCACTGTTTTCTCAAGAAGTAAGATCTTCCTTGTGTTTTCTTTGAGTAAAGAATTTTATTTCAAACTGAGTTGTACAGATGGAAAAGAAAGAGAACTTCATTTCCAAAGCAACAAGAAGTAAGTGTCTTACCCATTACACTCATATACCTGCACAAATATGTACATGTATAAATTATGTAATAAAAGCATATATAGTAATAGGTATATATATTTCTATGTACTCTATATATTACATCTTATGGTGCAAAGTATGTATATGTACTTATTACCATGTATTACTATGCTCATACATATATAATATAAATATAATGTAATATATATACATAAAATGTATACAAAATGTATACATTTATTGCCATTTATATTACATTTTTCAAATATTTATTTATCTTCAACTAATAACCTTCTCTGAATAGAAATTCTAAACATGATCTGTCTGAAGAATATTGGTCATACAGTGATTTTAATGTGCCACACATTAACACATGTCTATAATAGCAGGTCTTAGCATGTTTACTAGGTTACACTATGTCTAAAGGCTTAAATCAGAAGTTCTTGAAAAGTAGAAGATGCTGCTGCCAGATGCTAGTTGGTTATGCCTCTAATCTTAGCTACTCAGGAGGCTGAGATCTGAGGATCATGGTTTAAAGCCAGCCCAAGCAGAAAAGTCTGTGAGACTCTTAGCTACTATTAATCACAGAAAAAGCTGGAAGTGGTGTTGTGGCTCAAGTGGTTGAGCACTAACCTTGAGCAAAAGGAGCTTGTGGGAATAGCACCCAGACCCAGAGTTCAAGACCCAGGGCTGGCAAAAATAAAAAAATCTGGTAAGTACACATTCATCATACCAAAATTCCCAAAGAAGTACAAGATTAAATGTGGTGGAAAAATCTAAATTTACAGGGAACAACACAGGAACATTCTCATCTGTTTCTGCATTGGCAACTCTTTACCAGTATATTTCATGTGTGCATATTTCTCAAGATAACAAGAATACAGAGCTTCCAGAGTGTAGAATTGGTTCAAACACAAGATCTCTCTCTCCAGAGAATTTAGAATGCTATATTTTTCAGAGCCAATATGGGAAGTAAACTTGAAATTTACCCTGAAACAGTTAAGAAACAGAAAACAATATGTTTCTTTGACTTCTTATGTTTTTGGTGATAAAGGAAGAATCATTTCTTAGTACTTAGCAGAGTTAAGAATATGATCATAAAAATTCAAAGTAAGGGGCTGGGAATGTGGCTTAGTGGTACATTGCTTGCTTAGCATGCATGAAGCCCTGGGTTTGATTCCTCAACACCACATAAGCAGAAAAGGCCAGAAGTGGTGCTGTGGCTCAAGAGGCAGCGTGCTAGCCTTTAGCAAAAAGAATCTTAGGTACAGTGCCCAGGCCCTGAGTTCAAGACCCAGGCCTGGAAAAAAATCCAAAGTAAAATCCAATCGGTATATGCTTAAATAGACAACAAGAAAGACTTCCCTACAAAGATTTAAGTGTAAACAGCCTACCAGGTAAAGTCAACTAATGGTAAGGAAATGGGACCTGATTGTTGAATAGAAATTGTCTATGTCACTCTGCCAGATCAACAAAATGCCATTGTATGCTTTCAAACACATCACTCTGCATATTCTCTTGGATTGGAGGACACTGCTTAATAGAGTTATACATATTTCATGGGTACTTTTTTGAAGATTTCATTCAATTATTCATTTATATAACTCATTTATGGAGGATCAATTGTGTACAAGACCCTGTGGTAATCCATGGGTGTGGGACTGAGTATAAGGTAGTTACACATGCTCTCTTCATAGAGATTAGTCTAGTTAACATAATTTAAAAGTTATACTTCTAGTCCACGTGTGCTTGCTTAGTGATATTTGCCACATCTCCCTCCCTGAGTTCTGTTGAAGTGAAAGGAAAATTATTGTAAACAGAAAGATACAAGGTAAAAGAATGGAAAACAGCAGGGATCTTACTTCTGCTTATTGGAAGGCAGTGAAAGCATATTGTAGATATTTTAATAGGCTTAATAAAGCACAAAATAATAATTGAAATGCTAATGGGCACAAACGAAAGCCAAGGGACTTCCTTCTCCGTATCTTTCTCCTTGGACTGGGGAGTCTGCAAGTTGATGATCATTAGTCCCATCTAAGTATGGAAACAGAAAGAGGGACTAAACAACTATCTGCAAAATTGCAACATATTAGCCTTTTTCTAATCTGCTCTTAGAATCCTGCCAGGTAGGTATAAATTTCCATCAATAATAACTGAAATATTCTCTCCTTCCAACCAACACATAAACCAAAGGTGGACTGGAAGAGTGTGAACAAGAAACAAAATAGATACTTGGTGGAGGGAGGGAGAGAAAGAGAGAAGAAGAAGAGAGAGAAAGTGGAGAGAGAGAGAGAGAGAGAAAGAGAGAGAATATCTGATCTTAAGGTCATAGTTCAAGAGCAGCCCAGGTATTAAAAAGTAGTAAGACTCCATTTCAACCAGTGGTTGGTACAGTGATTTTTGCCTGTCATTCCACGTTATCTGGAAAAACAAGAGCTGATCTCAGTGGTACATATCTGTCATCACATTGGCAGAGGGAAGCACAAGTAGGAGGATCAGAATTGCCTGGGCAAAAAGTGAGACCCTATCACAGAAATAATCAATGAAGAAAGGGTGATTCAAGTGATTGAGTGATTCAAGTGGCAAAACAACCCACCAAATAGCTAAAGCAATAGCCTTCTCAATGAAGATATACAAGATAGTCATAAAATGAGTAAACTTTACAAAAACATACTCAAAGATGGAGGTATGAGAATTTAAAGATTAAAAAATCTAAATTTGTAAAACATTCACTACCAAGTTTAAGCTACAAAATTACAAAAGTAACCATAAAATTTGAGATAAGCACAGAATATCTAAATCTGTATAGGTTTTTAAAAACAAAATAAAACAGGATAGGATGACAATAAAGGAAACAAAATGATGATACAAGAAAATTCTTAGAAATCAACAACTTGTTTCTCTAGAACAAAAGAAATCTATTGTGAAATCAATAAAGCTTGAGATAAGTACTGCTTGCCTTTAGAAATATGAATTTATTATGTAAGTGATTTGTTTAATTTAGACTGAAAATGCAAACTAAAATGCATACCCTTTCCCTGCTAAGGTCTTATGAAATAAGGAAATAGCTTTCTTCAAAAATCAGCATGCTTTAATAAAATGTAACCTTTGTGTTGATGCATTCATGAGCTATTTATAGGAAAATTTGAGTAAAATAGGAATTATTTGCTTTAAATTAAAATTTTTGTTGGCCTTCATATCTATTAAGAAATATGTCCTTCATCATTATAAGATTTGATTATATGCTTTTAGCATTTAAAAACAAGATAAAGTAGATTTTTACTTTGAATCACTAGATATGATTGAACAATAAATCAAAAATAATTTGTGAATTGAGCACCACTGGATCCTTTCCTGTAACCCTAGGAATGGATGTGACTAGAACCCAAGAGTTATGTTTTGAAGCTAGCCCAGGCAAAAATGTCCATGAGACACTCAACTCCAGTGAAACACACACACACACACACACACACACACACACACACACACACACACACACCAGAAGGAGAGCTGTGGTTCAAGTGGTAGACCAACAGACTTGAGCAAAATAGCTAAGGTACAGCACCAAAACCATGAATTCAAGACCTTATACTGGTACACACACAAAAGAAGATACACACGGGTGGTAATTATCTCAGTTTAAAGAAGTGGGGGGGAAAATCACATAGGAAACTATATAGTCATATATGTAGTTTTTAGGGGCATTTATACACTTACATATAGAGAATGTACATATAGATTATGTAGACTGATGATAGATAGAGACAGATATTCATTGTGCTGCATGATATATTGTAATTCTCTGCATCAAAATGAAAGGTAGTGGGGCTGGGGATATAGCCTAGTGGCAAGAGTGCTTGCCTCCAAACATGAAGCCCTGGGTTCGATTCCCCAGCACCACGTATACAGAAAACAGCCAGAAGTGGTGCTGTGGCTCAAGCGGCAGAGTGCTATCCTTGAGCAAAAAGAAGCCAGGGACAGTGCTCAGGCCCTGAGTCCAGGGCCCAGGACTGGCCAAAAAAAAAAAAAAGAAAGGTAGTGATAATTGGTAGTTTGCTTCATTAAATAGAAATAATTCAATAAAAATAAAAATAATTTAGAAATTATTCCAGACAGAAATAATTAAATAAAAATTAACTTTTTAATTAAGTTACAAAGAAAGCTTCTACTATGTTGTTAAATATTTTCTTGACTAGAAATATTATTCTTGATAATGAGCAGTACTTTATGAAAATGAGAACTTAATATGTAGCCAATTAGTAAAAAATTAAACCAATTACCAAACACAATTTTCCATGTTAAACATTAATTAAATTCTGGAGTATTTCTTAATAAATTTAATATAGAAAAATTGAAATAAAAAAGAGCAATTTAATCTATTAATCAAAATGGTGTTTATCATTACATATAGATACAATCATGCCCCAAAAGGGTTGTACATGGTAAATTATTTATGCATTACTCTAAAGGCTAATTTATTATTTAGACTTATAATCATATTCTATGCACCATAAAATTAGATGTTTTTAAGTTAATTTTTAGTTGACAAATAGCCAAGTATATGGAATACTACGATAGAAAGGGTATTATTGAAGACTGGAAGAATAGGAACATTGAATCATTTTTTTTATTCAGAGTAATCAAAAATATAATAGACTGGTTGAAATCAGGGTGAGGACCAGAGATTATTAATGTAGCTACAACCATACATATGACCAGGCATACAAATTCACATGTATGCATTTAGAAAGTGGACAGCCATCAAAAAAACTTAAAACTCTCATCTGAATCAATAGCTCTCAATCCCAATTTATTTGAAACTAGGAAGTTCAGTGTGACCCTAAAATGTGTACTTTAATCTCTGACAATTTGGTAATTTTTAGTCCCATCTAACATTTTGTAATTCAAAGGATAGAGATTATAATTTGCTGTTCACAGTAATCCTACAGAACCCTCACATTCTGAACTGTTAATGTGAAATCATGAGAATGGATAACACAGCTATGGGATGTCTGTCACAATAACTACAAAGTAATGACCTACTATGAAAAAATTAATAAATACATATGTATATTGATCTATATGGATATATGTATACTTATTAACATATATATGTAAACAGAACATATTGAAAGTAGAAGTAATAAAACTAGAAGAATGAATGGGTTACCATTTATGCATAACTAGACAGGAGAACTCAACCAATCCTACATGAAGCTCAAGAATTTTAACTACAGAACATGCTCAAGTGGTTGCTAAGGTGTTGTTCTGTACTTTGAGAATCCTACTGATTCCAAAGTATCAGGGTAGAGAAAGATAATATTCCCAATCTGATGACTTTTGATAAGAAGGAAACTGAAACTCTGTAGTATGGGATTAAAAGCATAAGAGAAAGTGACTCTTACCAAGTTGTTTTCAACAAGTGAAGAATTAACATTAGCAAAATGGGATGGAAATCCAGTATTTTTTGAAGGAGGGGCTCCGGTTTGGGAAATAATGTACCATTCACTTTAGAGCACAATAATCTAAATCTAATTGAAATTCTAGTTGTTCCAAATGCCTTAATGTTGTATAACTGTTAAATAAGTTTTACTTAAATTTCTAGTAGTGAATTGGCTTTAGCCTCCCTGCTAATAGTCACAAATCTCCTATTCTGTTCTAGCTAGTTCTGGCATGATTCAGAAACTTGGTGCATTCTCTATCCTTTATGCTTTGAGTTTCCTTTGGAGAATAAATCACAGCTTCTCATGTCTTATGGCAGTGTGTCATTATAAAATATTTCATACCTGATGACCTTTGAGCATTTCTTATTCAAAGATTCATGGAAGCTTAGCATGAGATGTGTCTAATGATCCTCATGTAAACACATGAAGCTCCCTCCTACAAAGGCACAGGCAGGTGGAAGACATATTTTCGACACTCTCTTCAATCTAAGCATCACAGGCAGTGCCTGACAGGTCTCATTTGCTAAATAAAGTACAATGTGTCAATCTGAAATAAATGTAAATTATCACCTTTCTTTCTTGTTAATTAACATCTGATTAATGCAATGCAAGCATTTGTTGATAATACAGTAAGAAGATGGCTTTTCTTGCAAAAACAAAACAAAACCCCTCTATATAAATCATGGTCTCACTTATTCATTGAACTTTGTTTGAAAGGTTTTAGGCTGATTTGGTTGATTGGAACATGGACAGATATTCATATCTCTGCCTCTTAATAAATGAATCTCAAGTAATTTATACCAAAAGGTATTCATGCTTTAAAGATAGGAATTAGCACTGCAATTACCTATACTTATGATAAATCACAAAGGAATAACCACTCAGAGCTACAAAGAAATAGGTGAGAGTCTAATTCAATAATTATGCATCTTATTTGTGGATAAAATACAGTCAAGAAATAAGTAAAGTAAAATGGAAAACTATGGATTTTTATTTGAACCCTTTTTGCTAGAAATATAAGAAATGAGGTCTAGGTGAATATTAAAGATTACTGAATAGAAATTAAGAGAGACTAATTTTAGAAAATAAATGTCACTACACAAGAAAACTTCATGGTATCCTCAAATTCCATTTGGTAAGCGGTATAATTACAAAATAATCCACATTGCCAACAGAAAACATTCTTGGAATCATTGATGTCTTACAACTAAAAAGGAATGGGGTGGAAACAGTACAGTTCATTTACCTGAAGGTAATAAAGAAGATACTTGCCTGGGGCCAGTGGCTTATGTTGGTAATTTTAACTATTCAGGAAGCTGAAATCTGAGGATCATGACTCCAACCCAATCCAGGCAAGAAAGTCCATGAGACTAGTGCTAGCTTTTTTATTTATTTATTTATTTATTTTTTGCCAATCCTGGACCTTGGACTCAGGGTCTGAGTACTGTCCCTGGCTTCTTTTTACTCAAGGCTAGCACTCTGCCACTTGAGCCACAGCACCACTTCTGGTCATTTTCTATATATGTGGTGCTGGGGAATCAAACCCAGGGCTTCATGTATATGAGGCAAGCACTCTTGCCACTAGGCCATATGCTCAGCCCAGAGTGCTAGCTTTGAGCAACAAAGTTCAAGGACAGAGCCCCCACCTTGAGTTCAAGCCCCAGGACTGCCACCAAAAAAAACTTCCTCATTTTTTTTTTTACTTTATTGTTTTTTTCTCCTCAAATTTTCTTTATACCTATTGATTTTTAAAAGTAAATGTATTAGAAATCTGGAAAACTTTTCATCAAAATAGGTTTATAGTTTACTGTATGTGACCATTTAAAGTCTTAAATGCAAAGGCTAATAGAACCCTTCATTTATTAATATTATTTTCTTGGCTAATACATCTGAAGTTTTATACTGAAATACTACCTGTAATTTCAATTTATTGGGCTTAGTCACTACTATTTTTCTTCTATGCATTTCAAATAATTCCTGAGAATTAAGCTTACACAAGAATGAGCATGTAAATAGTAGAGTCAAATCTGTATGAACTCAAAACTGGAAGAACAAATAGTAATCTTCAACTAGAACAGATCATAATATTGAACAAGGAGAACCTTAGCAATGTATTAATTCATTCAAAAACAGGTCTCTAATATTAGGATGAAAATAGGTTCTGAAGTTTTAGAAATAGTTGCAATCTTATAATACACAAATATCAGTACACATCTTAGAAATATCTAACTGATGGTACCTTGTAAAAAAATATTAAGTGGGGGCTGGGAATGTGGCTTGGTGATAGAGTGCTTGCCTAGTATGCATGAAGCCCTGGGTTCGATTCATCAGTATTACATAAATAGAAAATAATTGTACACTTAAGATCTGTTCTTTTGTACACATTTTTTTCTCATTTTTTAAAGATAAAACACTAAAACATTTTCAAGACACAGCTGCATCATGATCAAAAAGAACGGCTTTAGAACATTCCCGACCATGATTATTAGAACAAAAACAGATATTATAGAAATAAGCAGAAAGAAAGGCAAGAAATCCTAGATGATGAGTGTAGGGCAGGCAGATCACATGACCTTGGAAGGCAGGCATATTGCTTGATATATGAACCTTTACTTATTTTCTCACTCTACCACTGCTCACATCAGGGAGAGCACATTGAAAGAAAGAAAGAAGGAAAGAAGGAAAGAAAGAAAGAAAGAAAGAAAGAAAGAAAGAAAGAAAGAAAGAAAGAAAGAAAGAAAGAAAGAAAGAAAGAAAGAAAGAAAGAAAGAAGGAAGGAAGGAAGGAAGGAAGGAAGGAAGGAAGGAAGGAAGGAAGGAAGGAGAGAAAAAGCTCTCCTCGAATTGGGGTTAAAGACAGAATTGTACTGAGTTTATCTCTTACGCAATATCCAAGAGTTTGCTAAAGGTAGATCAGTTAACACAATATTTGCCTATAAAAGTAGACAGTACAACTTTATACAGCTCTGTGTTCTGTGATGCCATTGTGTGTGCTTGAATGTGGCTAAACTACAAGTATTTGTACATGAAAATGCCATACATTGAGGCGCACCACTACCCAGGGTGATTAAGTTTATAACAAAGAAACTGGAATCCAGAAATCACAAAGACTCCAAAGAAGAAATTTCTTTCAATAGTAGTGAAAGAGGAAAAGAAAAGTACCCAATGAGAAATGAAGATAAAAATCAAACAATAGTGGGAGGTAGAGAGTGTCACTGATAGAAAGTGGTCAACAGGGAATTCCAAGTAAATGACCTTGGGTATCCCTGTCTACTCAACTCATTAATATACATAATAAAGGTCAAGCACTCAGGTCCTTGGAATGACCTGTATCAAGTGAACTCAGGAGAAAAGAGCCTCAGCTCTGGCATTCATGATTTGACCTTAAGCCCAAGGCTTAGACAAAACATCAATGAGGTTGTCAACATTCACTTCTGGCTTAACTTCCTGAAAACAAAGGGAAACTCTCAATTTCTCATCACTGTTGACTAAGCCACAGTTCAGTCCTTCCTGTACCTAGCTTTCTAAATCATCATCTCCACAGTATTTATCTCAAGAAAAAAAAAATCTCTTCTAACAAAAACCAACAAGCAAAAGATTAACTTTATTGATCCTAAGCTGTAGTTTTATTGTTTGTTTGATTTTACTAAAGATATTATCAATTTCTAGCTGAACAAAAACAGTGACAAGCTTAGCCTGACTGTTTAAACTAGAATAAATAAATGATTATGTTGTGTGGAAAATACAAGCATTATTCTGGAAATATAGGGCTTTATTATTCATCAGCAGGCTTGTGCTTTTCACATAAACCCAAGAGATAAGGAAGAAAGTAAATATGTAATCCTTTTCCTTCTTCACAGTGGTAAGAAAGTGTCATTTTGTAGGAAGTAAAGGAATCCATGTTCTCTTTTATCCTCCTCAATAGGCTAGGGCTAAATGAATAGGCATTACTAATCATGCCCAGAGCTCATCCAGTCCTCACAATAACCACATGTGAAAGTGAAAAATCATATTAAAATGGTGGCATCTATGAACATATTTTAAAGAAATAAACAGAGACTTGGGCCCCTTAAAACAGACTTTGGACTACATGCAACTACTCTTATTTCTAGCACTGGAAGAATGGACAGTAAAAGAAATTATTTTCCTAAGCTGGACTTCAGTTTCACACTCCAGGGTATTCTCTGGGATGGGTTAAAAGGAACTCATGTTGAAATTTGCTTTCACTAGATACAGAAACAGAATGAGACAGAAGCCTGGATCAAACACTCCCCAGGGATTTCTGAGCTGGGTCAGACCCTGTAAATTATATTTCTAGAAAGGCATGAAACAAAACAGAGATGGCCTTCCTTCCAGAACAAATCTGTAGCTCACATCTCCACCATCAGAGAGGAGCATTAACACAAAATGTAATTACTGCCGTTTCTGAGAAAGTATCTCTTTTTTTTTTTTTTTTTTTTTGCCAGTCCTGGGCCTTGGACTCAGAGCCTGAGCACTGTCCCTGGCTTCTTTTTGCTCAAGGCTAGCACTCTGCCACTTGAGCCACAGCGCCACTTCTGGCCGTTTTCCACAAGGCAGGCCCTATTCCCAGCCCACTTAAGTATCTCTTTCATTTTAGTTTGTTTTGTGCCCGTCCTGGGGCTTGAACTCAGGACTTGGGCCCTGATTTTTATTAGAGATAAGAAACTTAACAGACTTTCCTGCTCAGAGTTGCTCATGCTGGATTCCTCAGCATCCTGAGTAGCTAGTATTAAAGGCAGGAGACTCTGCTGTGCTGAAAGACTACCTCTTAATTCCAGCTTTATAAAACCATTTAGAAAAGTGACACTCTCCTATGAGCTGAAATATTAAGTCTACTAGATCAGTGACACACAACACTATCTGAGATTACTTTTACATAAATATTTGTTTAAATATGTTGATTGATAAGTATTGCAAGGCATCTTAGTCACTGGATTGTAGAAATTAAGAAAGCAGGGGAATATGGCCTAGTGGTGAGAGTGCTTGCCTCGTATACATGGAGCCCTGGGTTTGATTCCCCAGCACCACATATACAGAAAACAGCCAGAAGTGGTGCGGTGGCTCAAGTGGCAGAGTTTCTAGCCTGAGCAAAGAGAAGCCAGGGACAGTGCTCAGGCCCTGAGTCCAAGGCTCAGAACTGGCAAAAAAAAAAAAAAAAAAGAAGAAGAAGAAAAAGAAAGAAATTATGAAAGCATTTTTTAAAAAATTCACGTGGAGGATATAGTTAACCCATATCAAAAAGGGGCTTGCTGATTTCTAAGCATACAAATATCACACAAGGCCCTCCTTGGTCTTATGTTCCTTTGTCTGTGTTCCCAATTTAGGATTCTTTTGCAAATACACAGGATTTCTATACATCTCCAGATCTTCATTACATACTTCCTATCTTTGGCTTTGCCTCCCTTGCTTTTTTCTTTTCCTAATAACTTTTCAAATAATGGTATCCCACCTCCAGTAGGTTTCTTCTGTCAAATATCACATTATAAAATGCCTTCCTTTTATAATAATAAGCATCAATCTCAAGAATAATGCAGGTTCTCTTCCTATATTTCAATCATTGTGATACCTCATTTAATAATATAATATTTACAGTGCCATTGTGTCTCAGTTATTATTGGTATTCCCATAAATGTGGAAGGACTATCCAGGCAATATATCCACCAGTGATGGAATTTAAACTACCAATTCAGTTGTGTTGGAATTGGGAGCTCACATTATTAATAACAATGCTGTATTCCCATTTAAAACTACGTACCATAATTTTCTGCCTATTTTCCTGTCTTCATTGAGTTGCAATAAACTTTAATGCACAAACTGTGTCTTTGATATTTGAATTCCCCACATCTTGCACATTATCTTGCCCAATAGGTTATTATTAAAATGGGTGAAGTGCAAGAGTAGATGAATTATTCATACTCTATTTCTTGAGATATATATTTCTTCAACTATTCTATTACTAAGTGCTGAGTGAAAATGGTAAGGACAAATGAGAAAAAACTCAAGCAAAGGCAGCCACATCCATTATCCAGATCCACGTATAGAAAACTATCACTTACCACTTTCTTTGTACTATAACTATACGTTAGCACGATGGTATATTCAAGTGCTTCAAACATTGAATTTAGGGTCACATAGTCTTCACACTTGATCCCTTCCCCAATGTCTATACACAAATATCTAGTGTTCTTTAAAGTCTTAAAGTACATGATCCAACTCAGTGGGATGCATAGGACTTCACTGTACACTAGCAAGAGTATGACCATAAATCAGCTTAGGTCCCAAATTTCCTAACCACCATATTATATGATCTCTGAACCATCCTTCCAAAACCTTGTATTCATTCAGTTATCCATTTTTTGTGGCTGTTCTTTCATTGATAACCATAGAGAATATTGAGAAACAACTTTACTCTTCTCATTTGACTACCAATCAATTATCATAGTTGCAGAGTTCCTTTTATATTGTTTTGAAAAAACTTCAGTGTAATCTACACTTTTTCTGCTCATTTAGGACTTAAAATAAGATAATTTCACAGGCTGAAAGAGTACAAAATCCAAAATTCATTCATACACTCTAATGGCATGTCAGTTCCTCACTTCAGGGTCCAATACAATCACAGTCTTTCATCTTGACTATTGCTCAATAGCTCTTTGCTTTCCTTACACTCACTTGAATCTGTATGTTTCCTAAGTTGAAGCTTTAACTAATGTTCTTCAAGTAACGGTTCCTAACAACAGCTACTTAAGTGATTTTAATGCAGTCACCATGTTCTGATAACAAAGATTAAAAAAATTAAACTGTTCTGTGTTGACTGGCTTTTGTGTCTCTACAAGTTCATTAAAATGCCTTGCTTTGACTCAAACTTTTTGTGGATCCCTGAATTAAATACACACCTCTTTGTTTCATGGCCTTTGTGATTACTTCTTCTATTCTGTCAATGTTCATTACATTCATTAATTCCTACTTAGTATTCATATCGCAGCTGAAATTTATTTCTATTATGAGAAAACTCCATTTTAGCTTCCTGGTGCTCTTCTAAAACCCAGTGCTTGTGTTTCAGGACTTATCTTCATTTGAATTGTTTATTTCCTGGGTAAATAGATTGTTAGATGCAGGGAACAGGAAATTTCTTATACTTAATAATATTTTCTTAACATTTTTTTCAATGCCCACCATGTCATACAGACTCGAGGAATGTTAGTCCAGTGAGTGAGGCAATTATATCAGTAAGTTGTTTTCAACAAAACTATTTCACATGTAAATGATTGATTTGTATTTTGAGATATATTCTATCCTTACAGTAATCCTATTATGCAAAATATCAGCAGCATATTAGGACAAAAGCATTATATATTTCTATAAATACTTTTAAGACAAATATGTAAGTGCACAGTGATGTTTTATTTTCTAAGCTATGTTATGGATGGACTGATTTTTCTTTCAGCTCACATTACTTAATAATGCCCACATGGATCAATCAGTAATATTCTTCCATGACCTCAGAACTCCCTATCTGTCCCAGAGACACATGGCCTGGTCCCTAGGGAAGACAGAGGAAGTCACCTTAAATGGATTAGTACTTGTTAGTGTTAAATCACATGAAGCTGTATACAATATTATTGTAATCTTGCTCTACTCTGTAGAAGTCAGATGTAATAGTATAGACAAGTACAGGGAATATAGGTTTGGGGATCAGCACAGTCTTATTCAAATCTTAGCTCTGTTGTGGTTAAACTTCAAAGCATAGGCAAATATTTCACAAACCTAACTCATTACATTAAAAATATCATGTTTGTAAATATATGATACATATGCAACACATGTATATATACACATATATGCATACATACATATGCATATATGCATATTGTGTATATACACACATATATACATATGATCTTTTTAAGTGTATATTTAGATATACATATACACATGCATATAATCTTGTCGAAAATATTTGAGATACAAGATCTAGTGTTATAACTAAGTTTTCTAGCAAATAAAAATTTTACAATTTTTGAATCATTCCAGTGATTAGCTTTGATGCTGAGGACATCTTAAACCTCCAGTTTTCCTCCATACTGATAATTTTCCAGTTTTTCCTTTTGCAAGGAATGTATATTATCTACTTTTAAAAATCCAAACATTGGGCTGGGGATATAGCCTAGTGGCAAGAGTGCCTGCCTCGGATACACAAGGCCCTAGGTTCGATTCCCCAGCACCACATATACAGAAAACGGCCAGAAGTGGCGCTGTGGCTCAAGTGGCAGAGTGCTAGCCTTGAGCGGGAAGAAGCCAGGGACAGTGCTCAGGCCCTGAGTCCAAGGCCCAGGACTGGCCAAAAAAAAAAAAAAAAAAAAAAAAAAAAAAATCCAAACATTTTTTTATTATATTTTGCCAGTTTTTTCTTTTCCTTATATATTTTGCATTTTATCTTTGCAATATACTACTCATTACTAACACAACTTTCAAGGTATACATATATGTGTATATATATACACACATATATATGAAATCAAAGCAATATACTCCAGTAATTCCACTCCTGGGCATTTATCTAACAGAACACAAACAAGACCACATCAAAGCTACCAGTACAACCATGTTCATTGCAGTTTTGCTTTTCCCATAAACAATATATGGAATTAACCCAGATGCCCCTTGATGAACAAATGGATCAAGAAAAAAATTTTTAAATATATATATATTTATTTCTATTCTTCTATCAGAAAGAATGATATTGTACCATTTGTAAAGAAATGGAAAGACTTGAAAAAATTATATTAAGCAAAATAAGCCATACCTATGATTTCATTCATTTGTGGTAACTAGAATGTGCCTATAAAACTACAACTAAATATAATAGACATTAAAAGACAAAAACTACACTTAGGTGTGATACATATTTAGTGGTTAACTGGAGACAGAGTCTCACTGATTTTTTTCTCCCAGCTGAATTCGAACCATGATCCTAGGAACTCAGCCTTCTGAAGAGAGATTTACAGATGTGAGCAATTGTGCTTGGCAAATTCACAAGCCCCAAGCACCTGCCTACCAGATGCACCTTGAAAAGCAGTTTCATATTCAACTGTCAGTCCCTATGTTAAGATTACCAGCACACATATTCTCTTTTACTGTAACCTCAATTAGCATTTTAGAATTCAGCTAGAATAATGCTAATTTAGGATATTCTACCTTCAAGGAATAATATACATTGGTCATAAAACTCTTATTTTGTGTGAAATTTGTATGCTCACATAGGTGAAAACTGCAGAGGTATGTTGAGTTGCAAATACAGTTGGATCTATACATCAAATTACGACATCAGTCTCGATGGCTCTCCACTGGCTTCATGATATGTTTCTATACAATCTACTTTTTGTATGTATCAGAATTGGAGCTTGAATTCACTGACTAGGCATCTGTCCCTTAGCATTTTCATTTAAGATTGCCACTCCACCACTTGAGCTAAAATTCCATTTCTAGCTTTTTGGTGGTTAATTGGAGATAAGAGTTACATAGATTTTCCTACCCCAGCTGGCTTTGAACCATGATGTTTGTATCTCAGATTTCTGAGTAGCTAAATTAGCACTTGGCACTTGGCAACTATGGGCTCTTAACAACTGACTCGTATTTGGGTTAACATAGTACACTGGCTCTTGTAAAGTTAAATTAAGGGAAGGGGAGAGAAGGGGGGAAAAAGGAAGGGAAAGGAAGGGGAGTCTTAAGAAACCTCATTTATAGTACACAGAACTTTTGTGATAGAAACACATTTACTATGGTCCATTCCAAGCTACCAGTCTGATGTCTCCAAGTGCAAGACTGGAACAGTATTACTTCTTGTGAATCATACATAGTTAAAGGCCAGCTCTAACACACTTCTGGCAACTAAAGCTCTACGTTCACATTTTGTTCACATTTTTTGCCTCAGCAAGTCTTGGGGGAACAAGCAGTTTTCCTCTGAAGAAGAAGAAGAAAATGTCTTTTCCAAAAATTCTTCCATTAATATTTGCCAGGTCTCCAAGGTTGTGAATGACTTCCATACCCATTATCAGTACAGTTTCTTCAAGAATGAAATGTATTACTTGGCTTAAGTCCCTTCTAGGCTTATACTTCGTTCTATGCTCAATACCAGACAAGTTTGTTTCCATTCCCATTGTATCAGAGAAAAAATATCTATTCAGAAGCCAGAGAACTGTTCATTAAAAAGAAAACATACATATAAATCTACACACAGAGGTATAGCTATATCTGTTTCTATGTAAGTGTGGTGAATGACTACACAATGAAAATAAATACTGGGTGGAAAGAAAACAAGAAATCACATTAAAATAAATGAAGAAAAAAATAAAAACATTACCCATCTTTGTAATTACATGCCCGAATGGATTTTTTATTTAGACCTGACTCCTATTGATAGTGTCTAGCATGATTTCTCCCAAATGATAAGGGCTAAATGTGAAACATAAATAGTAGGCTTCAAATATGTAAAGCCTAAATATGTTTAGGCTTTAAATACTTTTGGCACTCAGTAATGACTGTTGTGAAAGAACCTGTTTAAGCAGTTCCATGAGCATTTTCATTCAATGTTTTGTGCAGTTGACTATGCACTGGTTCTCCATGTACAATGTTGGGATAAAGAAAGGTGAATCAGGTATATTCATCCACATCAGAACATCACTGATTAACTTAAGGGATTTATCTATCCTTGGGAGTTCTGAAAAAATACAGAAGTTCTACAATCAGAGAAATATCTTTTTATTTCCTCTCTATGTAGCATTTTGAAAATGTTAAAATAGCAACTCAATTGCTTTCTCCCTAGTGTCCCATGCACTATGTGGAGATTGATAGCAGTCTGCAATAATCTGTTGTCCTTTGTGGGGGGAAAAGAAAAAAGGAAACCATGATATGCTGCTGTTTCTGTAAAGAAATAATTGGTAGGTAGCTTATAGAGTCAATGGCTGGATTTAATGGAGCATAAAGGGATGGTATTTCTCATGAAGGAGGCATATTATCTGTTTAAACAGCTCTCAGTCTTGCACATAAATTAGGCCTTGGACAAGCTTTGGAAAAAAGGAGAAACTACACAGTAATGAATTATCATGCTTGCATATTCCTAACAAAGAAAGTGTCTCTTTTGAAAAGAAAAGAAAGCTCCAGTGTCTCTATTACATTTGGAAATCTAAAATTAATTATTGACTTTTCCATATTGTTTGCAACCACTTCATTTGCTCATTTATTGTAAAACGTATATATGGTAATTGCTTTACAGGAGCTCATAAAACTAAGACTGCAAATGAGATAATGTATGACCAATTTACTGAAGATGCCCTTCAGAAGTAGAACTAAATTTGGCATAAATGAAAAGTGGTCAATGCACACTTCATCAAGGTCTTTTCTTAAAGCATAAAAGAGAATTTCACAGAGAATCTGTGGAGAAATGTGTAAATAGTTACAACTGAAAAAAACATTTTATTTATTTTTTCCTTTAAATGTCTGTCTTACTAATTTGGGGTAGTTTCTAGAACCTACTTCAGTTTATAAATTTTGTGCTAAAAGTAATAATTTATAGAATGTGGAACTTGATAAAGTCCTTTCCCAATTAATATATATAATAGAAGATTTATTATTCTTCAATAAAGAAAATATATCAGTTCTTATGCTAGCAGAAGAAGAAGAGAACTTTTAACACAAAACAGATACTTTTATATTACTATGCTGTTGTGAACTACAAATATTTCTATAAGCCTGAAGACTCTAAATTCTGCTATATGCCAGTCTCAGGTAGGATTGCCTTACACACAGGAGTGATGTAAAGTCCATATCTTTTGTATAGTTCATTCTAGGAAACACATCTAATGTTCCTTCCCAACATGACCATCTTTTCACTTCTGAACTGAAAGCTTCTTGCCTCGCTATTGGTTCAGTTCCATTTTCTCATATTATTTTAGGGAGATTCATATGTAAAAGACAATTTTTACTGAGGTCCTTTTATAGAAGATCAAACAAACAAGATTAAACAGTGTCTATTTAAGTTTCATTCAGGTTAAATGACCTGAATTACACAGGAAATTTTTACTTAGCATATTAAAAATCAAGAAGATACTTAACTGATCAAAATTTCAGATACAAATATGCAACTAGAAAAAGTCCAGTCAAATAATGCAAAGGAATTATCACTCAAAAATTAAGTTTGGGGAGGGTCCAAACCATGATAGTAAAACCATACTGAATTTCCTCCCTCCCCAGACCTTGTGCTTTTCAGAGCAAGGTCTCTCTAGAAGAGAATTAGAATTGAATTTAATGCTATTTATCAGGTCAAAATTCCACCATCAGTTTCACAGAAATATGCCAGAGTTCAGGAGTCACAAGTAAGAGGCTTTTGTTTTCTTTTCATCTGGTAGATAAAAAGTAAAAATGTGAAGGTTAAAAGAACATAAGTAGGGAATTGGGAAAAAATTTTGGAATCGTGAGTTCTGAGGTCTGGTAGCAAACAATGAAGCAGTCTAATTCCAATCCTCTTCCCCCCACAAGAAGCAATAACAGGACCAACTTCTGAGTATGAGGTTGTAATATCACATATATAAGAAGTATAAAACACTAGCAGGCACAGATCACATGCTCAAATTTGCCAAATATTATTGTTGACCTAGTAGGTTTTGTAGTTGTTTGAAGGAAGGAGAAAAGAAATTGTACTTTTTCTTGTTACTTTTTAAGGGAAATAAGATGAGCATCTATTCTTTTTATGTAAATTGAACGGGAAACGGTATTCTTCAAATATAAGTCGAACAAGTTATATACTTGGATATAAATATCCTCCAAGTTATAACTACACAAGTAATTGTAAAGAAGAAAAAAAGATATTTTTGGTGTAGGGAAATATTTTAAAATTGTTAGGATCATAGACTCCATTTATTTAAAGAAAAAAAGTGGTGAGAAATAAAAACAAAATATCTTCTTTTTCTCACAAATAAAGCATCCTCAAGGATATCTACACTTACTAATTGAGACAATGAGTAAGCAACCTCAGATTTACTTGTTCTCAGCAAGCATTCTGGTATCTGGAAAAGGACATGGATTTGCTGGTAGGTAACTTTTTTTTTTGCCAGTCCTGGTGCTTGGACTCAGGGCCTGAGCACTGTCCCTGGCTTCTTTTTGCTCAAGGCTAGCTCTGCCACTTGGGCCACAGTGCCATTTCTGGCCATTTTCTGTATATGTGGTGGTGGGGAATTGAACCCAGGGCCTCATGTATACAAGTCAAGCACTCTTGCCACTAGGCCATATCCCCAGCCCTTGCTGGTAGGTAAATACATGTTACAACTCCAAATCTTCTCTTTAGTTCTTGTGTCATCTTCAACAAGGCCCTGAGTTTCTCTAATGATTAGTGAAAATAGCAGTTCAATCTTAAAAAATATTAACTTGTTTAAGTTGCAAAGTTATATATGTATTTTATACTTCTTTCAAATAGGCAAAGAAACATAACTTCATATTTTATGTTTAGTCTAGATATTCCCTGAGCACTTCATCTCACACCTCACTCAGGAAAAAAAATATTAGCACAATTTCATAAACCTAATTCCGTTTGGCAATTTAAGTATGGTATTTAATTGACAATCCTTTAAAGAATTATTTTTTTCCTAATTCATTGCCTCCAATCCTTTTTTTCTTATTTCCAAAACCAGCACATAGAAATGGTGAGATGTTGCTTCTGTTACCTCATAGAACTGGTAACTGAGGGGTCATTCATAGGTGATCAGCAGGTAGAAAATGTTTTCCACTAATTGTATCATTAGTACCAGTTCTAAACTTGTGAAACTGGTCGAAATGCTGAATTTTGGGCAAGCCTGGTATGCTAGATTTCATTTGAGGCTGAGATCTCAAATAATATAATTCCTTAGTAAAGCAAATCAAAGTACATCAAAATAAAACACCAGGATACATGTACTTGAAAGGGGTGGAGTGGGGTTAAAGGGAAAGGGTTAAACAAATGAAGAGGAGAGGAGAATGCAGATAAGAATCCATTGTATGGGCTGGGGATATAGCCTAGTGGCAAGAGTGCCTGCCTCGGATACACGAGGCCCTAGGTTCAATTCCTCAGCACCACATTATACAGAAAACGGCAAGAAGCGGCGCTGTGGCTCAAGTGGCAGAGTGCTAGCCTTGAGCGGGAAGAAGCCAGGGACAGTGCTCAGGCCCTGAGTCCAAGGCCCAGGACTGGCAAAAAAAAAAAAAAAAAAAAAAATCCATTGTATATCAAACAATTAAGAAGAGCGAGGGAAGCAGAAGGAGTTGAGAACGTTGATAAGGGTGACATTGATCAAAGTATATTATATTTATAAATTGCTTTGCAAAATGCCAGTGCTTTTGTTCAATATTTTTTAAAGATATAGTGGTTGTATTTACCAATTTTATCAGTTGGAAAATAGAGTTCTAATCACTGAAACTCAGCTTTGTTTTAACCCAAGACCAACCATGGACATCATCGAACCCATCTAACGTGTTAAAATGGTAGTAAGCAGAGCCACTAGGATTGCAGATGTGAGCGACATTTTAGCCAACGAAAAGTCTTATTCAAAGATTCTCTAATTAAAGTTTTGTTAACATGCTTACTTGGAAAACTTCCATACATGTGACCTGGGTTGGCAACCCATAATAATCATGGTTCTGTTTATACTTGTTACATACTTTGTCATGAGTATTTCAGAATGCATCTGCTAAAGGATGCTCAATATTGCTAGATTCTACTGTCTGTGCATCATCCGTAGCTCCTCATTTCTAGCTCCAATAATTCTTAGAAGAAGGATATGAAAATTTTATAAAGCATGTCTGGAAGAATCATCCCACAGAAAATGTAGCCCAATTAATTAATTAATTAATCAATTAATTACTGCATGCCACTCTTTAATCCTCAATAATACTGCTACCAATAGGGGATGTGACTAAGCCAACTTGATATTCTTGGCTTTCCTTACCTCTTTGGAAGTAGCGAGTTTGGATTGGCCTTTCTCTAGGTACTGTAAGATTTTGTGTTGCTACATTACTTGAAGTGACAAGAGTGAGGTATTCTACTAAAGACATAGAAATCTAAAAAACTAAACTACTTATTTATTTATTTTCTGTGCCAGACCTAGCACTTGAACTCTTGGCTTGGGTGCTATCCCTGAGCTTTTGTGCTCAATGATAGTGCTCTACAACTTGAGCCACAGGTCCACTACCAGCTTTCTAGTGGTTAATTGGAGATAGGAGTCTCACAGACTTTCGTGTTCAGAATGATTTTGAAACCTAATCCTCAGATCTCTGCTTCCTGAGTAGATGAGAGTATAGGTGTGAGCTAGTGGCGCTGGGCAAGAAAACATTTTTTTGAGTGGTCTCCCTGCACAGAACTCTGCTTTTGTGAGTTCAAGGATTCTGTCTCTCTGTTCTATACTCAGAATGCAAGGTAACTGATCACCAGCAGGCAGTTCTCTCTTTCTGGAATGAAGAATACAATTCAGAGAACAACAGAAGATCCTCAGGGAAATGACATTTCCTAAGAGCCAGATGGAAAGGGAGGGAAAAGGTTGACTCAGAACACCCAGGACAAAGTTCTCTTACCTGGATTTCTGAAGGAAAAGGAACTAAGTGAACTAGTTGCCAAGACAACCTGTTGTTGGGGATAGGGTCAAGGAAATGGGTGAGCTGTGGTTATTCCTGTTCCTGCCACTGTCCCTGGTAGCCTTCCATGGGGTGAAAGGCTGTTTGGACTGTGACCCAAAATTCATAGAGGATATTAGGATCACACTGACAAAGATGGTGCCCACAGAAGTCCCTGATCGAACTCAATTGCTTGAACGACAGTTTAAAGAGATCACCCGTTTAAGCTTCAAAACCGTCCACAGGAACAAGATGCTTCGGGTATTGGGTGAGGGCAGCTTGAGACCCTGGGAGTTTGGGGTGGGGGTGGGGTTAAAAGGTTAAAAGGAGAAGGGTGGCAGGGAAGAGAACACTCGGGTCCACAAAATTTCTTCCACAGACATTAATTTTTGCCCCACATATACCTTTCCACTTCTTCCCCAGCTGTTCAAACTGTCATCAACTTGAGAACATGGTTGAAGAATGAATTTTATATCATCGGCAATCAAACATGGAAAGGTGAGGTACTGTTTCATTGTTAGAAGTTTGTATACCCAATCCAGTAGAGGAAATTTGGTGGGGGAGAAAAAGGCAAAAGAAAGATTCTGAAAAGAAAGGTCATGCCAATTTCCTACATCCTCCTGTTTTTAGGGGTCTTTATCTATCAAGGCCAGTTTCTCAAGATGCGCAAAAGGCTGGAATCTAAACTGACAGAAAAATTAACGACCTTCTCTGAAGTTGGTAATGCACTATTTGTATCTAACAACACTGAAATAATGCGATGGGAATAGAAAGAAGTGGGTCAGAGGAGGAATGAGAGTTGGAATGGAAGTCATTTAGCATGGGTGGAGGGGTAACTGGAACTGAATGGGTAAGAGAAGACTAATGGGGTATAAATATTGTAAGCCCTTCATTGATTTTAAACTCATCAGCCCTCTCTGATTCTCTTTTAGCTTGCTCAGAAGATTGCAGTGAGTACAGTGCATGTTGTGCCTTGATGTTTCGGCTGAGTTTTCCTACCTCCCTTGATCTATCTATGGCTTGTCTTTCCCATCCCTTACAAGGAGGACCCAGTCTCTAGAGCTTTGATTACATGGGGAATTTTAGCATATCTAATTACAAAATTTAGCTTGGGAAATCATATACATTCTACAGACTTAGAAAATGTTTAGAGGCTTCCTAAAGTACGCTTCCCAACCCATTAACCCATTAGAAGCTAAGGTATCATTTTCCCCACTTCTTCCTTAGAGTTTTGATTTAATTGATAGGTTATACCCGTTTAAGGAACTTGATCATTAGGAAGAGAAGGAATCTAGAGCAACATAAAGAACACTTTTAAGACTCTTGGCAATACCAGAGATCTAGGCCCTACTTTAAGGCTAGAGCATGGATACGTCTCTCTTCTGATTATTGTTTTTATTTTCTCAGTTGTAACTGAAGGCCCCATCCTTGATTGTTGGACCTGTCTTCGTGTGTCTTCCCAGTGCTTCAGAGGAGAATATTGTGGAGGTAACATATATTATGGGATGGCAATTTGACATGTATTTTGGTGTGACAGTTTGAGAGGGCATAGATCAAAGATCAGGTTATGTATTAATTCATTCACCAAGTATTTGAGAATACCATGCAACCCATGGCAATGTTACCAGAAACAAAAAAAAAAAAAAAAGAAGAAGAATTAATCAGAATCAATACCAGAATGAGCCAGACAGCAATGGCTCATTCTTCCAATTCCAACTACTCACTAGGCTGAGGAGCATAGTTCAAAGCCAAACTGGACAGACATATTTGAGAAGCTTTGATCTCCAATTAACCAACAAAAAGCTAACAGTGGAGATGTGGCTCACGTGGCAGAGCCCCAGCTGTGAGTGAAAGAGGTGATTGAGTCCCGGTACTGAAACACACATTTTAAAAAATACTGCAAGTACTGGGCCAATTACAGGGTCAAGAAATGAAAAACCTGGATTACATATGGAGAAGTTATTAGCCTAAGAAGAGCCAAGGCAAAGGGTTTTGTAGAATCTAGCAGTCTAACAATAGTACAACCCAGAAAAGGAAGTAATGGAAAGGAAAACCTGAAATTAAGACTCTATTCTGCATATGGATCCACATTGACTATTGCTCTTCTCCAAACCTCACTTTCGTATTTTTTCTTTTTCCAGATGATGATTTGAAGAAGGCTGAGAATCGAGAAATTATACTCTTTCTGATACTGTTTACAGAAGCTGGACTATTGGCAAGTGCAGTGCTACTGTGAGTTTTTTTCCCTGCAAATACATACTGAGTCAAACAGGTCTTTGCAAAAATATTGCTCACATTTCCTCTTAGCCCAATGGAGAAAGGGTAGAAAGAAGTCATTTCAAAATCTGAGCTGTGGTATTTACAGGAATGAAGTAGGTAGACATTTGATGGGAGTTGTTGTAACATAAAGAAATGGAAGGAAGGTATCCACAAGTGAAGAACACATTATGTAATTGTTCTTTGCAGGAATGGGAGTAATGATATTGATGTGGATATTACCTTTGTTCTTTGCTCTAGATTCTATTTCTGTGTCTCTCACCGGAGGAAAATGAAGACAATTCGAAGGACACTAAAGAAATACTTGGAGAAGAAACTTGAGGAATTAGTGGGGATGGCAGATAAGGAGGAAGAAAAGAAAATAAATGACTACAAGATATAAAGACACACACTTACACTGAAGGTCTTTTATATTCTCTCACAAGTTGATTCAGAGTTGAAAACTGGGACTTGAACACTTTTGTGTTCAGAGTCATATCAATTTAAAACTGAAATCAAACTTGGAGTTTCTCTACTGAAGATCCTTGCTGATACCCTGCAGCAATGGATACAATGAGATCACAAATGATTTACTCAACATTGTACAGAAAATAATAATGGTATGTTGCAGTATTCACAAAAGGTGCATGATAATAATGAATGCATCATTAGTAATTCCCATCAGTGGCTGTAATTATAAACATTTATGTTTGTAAAGCTAGTTTCTATTTCTATTTTTGTTTTGTCATTGTGTGTATATTTAGACATCTGCATGATTTTCATTGATAATACAAAGTGTTTAATCTAACAGGATATCACATATAACTACTTGGAAAGAAATCCAAAATATTCATCTTGAATGGCTAAGCTTGTCCTATTCATTTTCTCCCAAGACCCTGCCTTCAAGATTCCACATCATCACACAAATGTACACAAAGAGACTTAGTTGACAATTTCATATATTTAAATCCCTGTATTTAGCTTTCTCTATTCTTATTTGGCATGTCAGACATTAAAATTTTATTATTTTAGTTTCTTTCCATTTAATACATTTATATACAAATCATCCTAGTGCTTTGCATATAATATCAAAATGAATTCTCCAAACAACCTTGTGAGTAATATTGCTGCTTATCATAGTGCTTAGGAAACAAATATCTATCATTGAGGATATGAAATTAATCCAGGCTGCAACAAACTTTTGGTGGGTGGCCTAAGCCTATTAAAACCATCTGATCAGTAATGAAAGCTATAGGTATAGAGGACTATAGATGAATGGAGATCAATTTTTTTTAAAAGTAGGTTCATCATAATTATCCACACTAGATTTCACATAAGAAACACTGGAATAAAGCGCTCACCTATTTACTTAAGTTCATAAACCTCACCTCTATTTCTATTTTGTTTGGTTTTTAATTTATTTATGTATTTTTGCTTTTATTGTCAAGGTGATATACAGGGGGGTTACAGTTGCATATGTTATGTAGTAGGTACATTTCTTATCCAACTTGTTACCCCATCCCTCATTTATCTTCCACCATCTCTCTTACCCAACCCCTTCACCTCGAGTTGTACAGCTAATTGTCAACAATTTGTCTTCCAAAAATTGCTGTTGCATTGGTTCTCCCTTTACCCTTTGTCTCACCATTTTAATGTTTCCCCTCCCTTCCCTAATTCAGAAAAAACATATATAAAATACCCAGTTTACCATAATCAAATATAGTCACAACAGGGGCTATTAGGAAAAATGAACAGAAGAAAAAATTATTTCATATAGTATGTTAAAAATAACATCAACGATAAACCTCTTATTTTCATATTTTGGAGATCATTTCACTTAGTGTCATCTTATGTGGTCATATGTACATAGCTACTCAGATACTCATCTGCTAGGACTATCCTAGACATATACTAATTATTACTAGTTATGTTGTATGTACATATCAAGAATGCTTCTGTGCATAATTGAGTGTGATCCACCCAAGTCAGGATTCCTGTCTAGCTAGGATAATAGATGCATGTCATCATTCCCAGTTCACATTTGCTGAGAAGGTTCTTAGAACCTTTGTCTGCCCAATCTAGTCTCAAACCACAGTACTCTCATTCTCAACCTTCCTAGCAGCTAGGATTGTGGTGAAAAGAAAGTTAAACATGAAAGATAATTTCAAGGAAATAAATAAATGAAATGGTCAACAAGGTCTTTGTATGTGTGTGTATGTGTGCATGTGTGTGCATGTATGCACATGCATGTGTGTGCGTCAATACTAGGTTTTGAATGCGAAACCTCACACTATTGCTCTCTGGTACTCTAATACTTGACCCATTTCTCCAGTTCTGGCTTTTTGTTTGTTGATAAAAATCTCTAAGATTTGTCTGCCTTGGTTGGCTTTGAACTGTGACCCTCAGATCTCAGTCTCCTGAATAACTAAGTTTATACGCATAAGACATGTGTGCCTGGTAAAAGAAGGTCTTTACATTGTACACATTTACAATACCTTTATAATTTTATGTGACATTGCATAGTTCTTTTTTCAATTATTATAAATGTGACATACAGAGGGGTTATAGTTATGTAACTAAGGTAAAGAGTATATTTTCTTTTTGGGGCAATGTCACCCTCTTCCCTCCCCATACTCCAATTTTCCCTCCTATCCCCACCAACAAATTGTATACTTCATTTGAACATAGTGCCAGTGAGTACCATTGCTGAATTTGTTCACCCTTTGTCCCTCTATAGTTCTTAATAATAGATTGTATGGTGTTCACATTTTCAAGAGAAGAAAGCATACATAAAATTCCATTGAGGCAACTAAATAAGAGCAAAATGAAATAAAAAACAAAAGGTAACCTGCATATTAAAATTACTATAAAGTGTATTCACATGCCATGGTCCTACCTGTTAAAATAGATGTTTTTTAACTCTAATCAGAAGCTACTGATAAAGCCTAAAATCATATGACAAGCTTACAGTAAACATGAAATGATTGACTACCAAAACCTTGTCAAAAGAAAGACTGTATTATATTATTGACATAATTTATTAGAGAATTTAAATACAATATAAAATGAAGAATGATATAAATGAATAAAAGAATGAGATAAAAGTAGTAAATATTCTTGAATACACAGAAATAATGACATTGTAGAAGTGTAACAATGGTCTTGATATTTCCAAAAGGAAAGAAAATGTGCCATAATTTCTAACTCATATAAGAAAGCTTCACACAATTTTCTTAGAATTTGTTAATCTTAAAGGGAAAAAATGTTGTTAGGCTGGGTACCACTGCTCACAGTTGTAATACTAGTTACTCAGGGGGTTGCAGGAAAACCTGGGAAACATCCCCAATTAACCAGCACAAACTTGGAAGTGGAAGTGTGACTCAAGTGGTAGAGTAAAATGCTTGAGCAAAAAGTCAAGTGAGAACATGAAGTCCTGGGTTTAGGCCCTTATATCAACACACACACACACACACACACACACACACACACACACACACACACACACACACACACACACGGGGATGAGAATCTTTTCCAAAAAACAAGAAAACATTTTTGAGTGGTTCAGCATTTTACAAACATTTTCTGAACAAATCCCCTATCCTTTCAATGTTTTCTGTCTTCCATCTAGTGGAGTAGTCTGTGGAAGTGAACCCTGACCCATGGAAGGTGGTACAAGTAATTAGACTGTTTCTAGGCTTAGTCAATATAAGGCTAAGAACCTAATTCTTCTACCTCTTCCCTGTTGGTGGCTGAATAATGATTTCCTATGATGAAAACATAAACCTACCTTTCATTGAGCTTGTCAAATACATATGAAAAAAAGAAAGTTTCAACAAATTCTGAAAAATTAATATGAACAAGACTATGGAAATAAAGTAATACAAGGCAATATATTGTAAACTAGCTACCTAACATCTGCACTAATTGCAGGTAGTTTAGCTTTAACTGGTACACCTTTCCTCACCAGATTTTACGCCAAAGACCTAATTAATGTATATAACTGTAACCCCTCTGTATACTTCACCGTGACAATAAAAATAAAAAGTAAATTAAAAAAAGAATATAAGATAGTTACACACTTCAAGATCTGAAGGCTTTACCAGTAGATGACCCCTCCTCATTTCATAGCTGTGTCTCATGTCCCTGTTTGAGTTTCACTTTGGCACTGGCCTTTATCTGTAGCCAGCTTTCCCTAGGGGTAACTGGAGAAAGCCCTCAAAGGCTGGCTACCTGCATCACTCCATTTAAATACTTTTCTTTCTACAAGAGATTCTTGTTCTTCTTGCCCTGTTTAAACTGTGAATTCCTCTCCCACATCCCCTGACACTCCTGATAATAGCCCATATCTTTCTTCCTCTAGTGTTTTTGTTTTTCATTAAAATAATAGTATGGTTAAAACCTCCTACTCATTGCCTGTCCTCAACCTCCATTAGTCTAAACTTCATGAAAGTAGAAGCTTTTGGTCAGATATTCTGAAGGTATCAAATAGCGCTGGCATTCATAAATAGGTGGAATAAATGGCTAGATGAAAAAAAATTAACAAATAATTAAAATATTTTATGTGTAGGGAAACCAAAAAGCTTATTCTTTTTTTTTTTTTTTTTTGCCAGTCCTGGGCCTTGGACTCAGGGCCTGAGCACTGTCCCTGGCTTCTTCCCGCTCAAGGCTAGCACTCCGCCATTTGAGCCACAGCGCCGCTTCAGGCCGTTTTCTGTATATGTGGTGCTGGGGAATCGAACCTAGGGCCTCGTGTATCCGAGGTAGGCACTCTTGCCACTAGGCTATATCCCCAGCCCAAAAAACTTATTCTTAAATCATGAAATACACATAAAATTATAAAGCCACTTATTAAATGCTTAAAACTGAGCAATGAAAATATGATCTAGTATTCCTTGTGATAATAGAACTGATATATACATTTAACATTATAACTTTGTAATCATCATGCATCCAAAGATAAAATATTAACAAGACAATTTAAACTAAACAGCTATCCAAGGATACAAAGTAAACTCAAAGGATGAAGAAAGAGAAAAATTAGATTATATTATAAATAAAATATAAAGCAAAATCCCTAAAAGCTAATTAAAAAATTTCATCCAATTTCCTTAATACATATTCTAAAAAAGTAGAAATAATATAAAGGGCTGGACAGGGTGACAGGCCTGTCCTTTAATCCTAGCTATTCAGGAGGCAGAGTTAGGACAGAAGTTCAAGACCACCCCAGAAAATTTATGCAAGATGTTCTATGTAAAAAAAAAAAAAAGAAAGAAAGAAAGGAAGGAAGGAAGAAAGAAAGAAAGAAAGAAAGAAAGAAAGAAAGAAAGAAAGAAAGAAAGAAAGAAAGATTAACAGTATGGCTTAAGTGGTAAAGCTTTTAGTGATTTTGCTTCGTATTTTATTGGATAGCATTTATCTGAGATTCTTATTTTGGTTGAATTCCCATTAACTTTAAAGGAAAACAGATAAGCAATTATTTATGGTTTTGAAGATTTAGTCTTCTCACTGAGGAAGACCAAAAGATAATTTGTTTCCCCCACCGCAACTATTTATTGTTGTTCTTGTTTTTAATTTAATTTTATTAAATTAACCGTTCTGATGTACAGAAGGGTTAAAGTTATATACGAAAGGTAGTGAGTACATTTCTTGGTCAAATTTATTATCCCTTCCCTCATTTTTCTCCTACTTCCCCCCCTCAAACCCCTGCCAAGCTGGATGAATTCACATTAGCTTTGGGCAGTGTTTTTCAAATAGAAGAAATGTCTCCCTGAATAATTAGCAGCAGTTAATTTATATGATAAATCCAGAAACTGGTCTTTATCATTTCTAGAATCAAGAGGCTTCTTGTTTTGGTATTTCTGTGTTTATAAAATAATAAAATGAAGATGCCCTAATTAGACTCTATTCATCTCCTAGGAAAGGTCTTGTGATCCTTCTGTTTTCAAATGTAAACATGATGCAAAATTAATTGCTTCCAGTTCTAATTTAAGTTTGAGCTAATGGTTAACATAACAAAACAAGGGTATGTAAAAATACCTTCCAACAGACAAATGTGCAACCAAACTCTCATTTATAAGAGCAAAAGACAATACAAATCATATCATTACTGGAACAATTATATTTTAAAAGTTAACACATAATCCTGTTTCCTGATAGTAGCTCTGCAGGAGGCTTAGTTAATAACATTTCTCTGGAATATGCAAAACACAAGGGAGAAATATTTCTTTTGCACGCTAGTAGTGTAGATACTATTTCTGAGATCCCACCATTGGGGCAGAGGATAGTTTATCAGGAATGAATTTTCCAGGATACAGTGGACAGAGGTGAGTTTTCAATCATTTCTATTGAGTGCAAATTAAATTTATTTTCCCTGGAGATAATATTAAAGGTGTCAGCCAATTAAGAGAATGCACACATAAATTATTCAAATATAAAAGGCTAACTAATAAGATATAACAACAGTTGATATAATAGTTGATAATCTTGTAATCTCCAAGAATTATTATTCTTCTTTAACCTGCTTCCTTACATTTTGCCTGGAAGGGAGGTTATATTCTCTTTCATCGTAGGTTAATGTTTTGTCTTTTGATTTATTTTTTTAAGTTATTTATTGTCAAGGTACATTACAGAAGTGTTGCAATTATATACATTAGGTAGTGAGTACATTCCTTGTCCAACTTGATACCCCCTCCCTCATTTTTGTTCCATCTTTCCTCCTCCCCTATATCCTCTCGGTTGTACAGTTAGTTTACAACATTTTTTTTTGTTAAGTATTGTTGTTGCATTGCTTTTTACTTTTGTCTCACCAATTTAATGTTCCCCTTCCATTCTCTAATTCAGAAGACATATATATAATGACCTCCAAAATATGGAAGCAAGTGGTTTATCATTGAGGTTATTATTTTCAATGAACTATGTGAAATGATTTTGTTTTCCTCTGTTTATCTTCCCTATGACTTGGCCCCTGTCTTCATTGTATTTGATTCTGGTACTAAGGATATTTTATATTTGTTTTGTGATTTCTGTGGCCTGAATTCTCTTCTAGAACACTACCTCCATTTTCCTCTCTTCATCTATAATACTGAGGTTTTATTTCCATTGTCTTTGCCAATTAAAGCCTGCTCTTTATGGATCCACTTCCAACAACCATAGCCCTTAGTGCCAAGGTGATTAGAACATTCAGTTTTCCAGTAATACTGACTTGAATTGTTTTTCTTCTCTCTTCTCACAATTATCTCCCTTCTTTCCATCACCACCAATAAAATTGCTTCATTTATGCCTGTCAGTATTTTCTCAGTTTCTATACTCAAAGTATTTTCTTTATCTTTCAAATAATTTGACTTCTAAGACTGTCAGAGTACCAATGGTTTCCTTTCTAGAGTAGCCCTCTTGTAGTATATGACATATTTTACCTTCTTTTTCTTTTTTCTTCCTTTGATTTTCTATTACTTGAACTATGCTTTGATTGCTTTATGGAGTTCTCCCTCTTCTTCTTACCTTTAAGATACTAGTTTGCAAGGAACTTATTCTACTTGTAGTTGTATTTTTACTTTTAGCAATGTCAACAACCCTCTAGTAATCATCTCCGCAAGTTATTAAGCTTCTGTTTCTAATGCTACTTCCAAATCATCAACCTCTACCTTTGAACAGTTGATGGATATATCCATTTATATGGTGATCTCTTTAAATTCTAAACCTACAACTAAAACTAAAATCTTATACCAATTCTGATCTCACAAAATTTATCATCATTTAAGGGTTCTCTCAGTTCCAGTGATGAAAAAGTGTGTTTTACTTGGTCTAGGTAATTTTGGTAAGCACATAATTATCTCCTAAATAGTCCCAAAATTCTACAAACTTATTCTATGATATTTTTGTGTAGCTGACAAAATTATGTCACAATGTGTCACAGTAACTTCTCCAAGGGGATGAGTTGTAACACCTGGATGCAGAAGTGAAGCCTGAAGCCTTCTTCATAGCTGGCATTGGCTCCATGGAAGCCACAAGGTAGAAATCTTAATGTATTCTGGAGCTCTCATTATTTCACATAGCCTAACCAGTCCCTCTTCAATTCACATTGATTTTCACTCCTAAATTCTCTAAATCTTCCTGGCCACTACCCTATTTGTGGTTCTTCTCTGTCTAGGCCTATTACAGAGGCCTCGTCATCAATCTCTTTGAGTCCTTCCTCTCCTGCAGCTAAATTCATGCATCGTTCATAATGACCAGGCTTAAAACAAATCTATATCATATATCTCATTAAAATTTTCCACTGACCCCTTCACTCACAAAAGAATTGTGAAATTCTTTCATATAACATTCTTGAGTGAACATTGTGTATATTTTACCCTACAAAAACATGCATTATTTGCAATATCATTTGTAATATCCAAAGTGATTTTTCCTGGAATCCATTTCAATAAATATCACTTTATATGAACAGAGGCATTATGTCTTTGTGTTCCTCCCCTAAGAGTATCATCCTTATGTCTCACTGTGTGTTAATGCCTAGAGACTTGTTGGATGTAGAACAAATCATGTTAAGTGAAGTAATCCAAGCTCAGAAAAAACAACAGTTCATATTTTCTCCCATATGTGGAAGCTAGATCTAAAATTTAGGACAGTAATTGATGTTTAAAATCCTTGGCAGCTTCCTGGATATGAGGTCCACTTAAACATAGTTTACAGCTGACACAGTAGAGGGAATTTAGATCCTAGTAAAAATAAATACTAAGTCCTCCTACCAAGCATGTATGTTTTTAGGTTTTAACCTCTTTCAAAGGAATCCATAGAAAGTCCTTGGTAATTTCATTTTTATTTCAGGGAAGTAAGCATATTTGGTCCATCAGTATGTCTGACTGACAGTTGAACCAAAAACTCAAACTTATTCAGAGTTCTAAGGCATATTAGTGTTGATCTAAATCTAGCAATTATCTCAGAGATCAACAGCCCAAAGCATAGTCCTGTAAGTTACTCTAACCATAGGAATAGGGTAGGAACTAATAAAGGGGCAGTAAAGATATTGGTATTTAGGTCCTCAATAACACTACAGATGCTTCAGAACCATCAATTCCATTGAGATTTTGTTTTTCCACATTTAAAATGTAAATATTTTTTTAATTGACATAAAAGTTGACTTAATAGCAAGATTAAGAGAAAGACAAGAGGTAGAGTGAAGCAAATGTCTGAAGAACTGACACCAGGCACTCTACTTCTCAAGAAGTCTGTCCAGCTGCAGGTCCCCTGGGCTTTGCATCTCCAGATCTAGTAGTACTGAATTTGCAGGGTAATTTTACACTTGGGGTGCACATCTTCCTCTTAATGATGACATGAAAACTAACTCTCCAATCAAAGGGCAACACCGGCAGGTAGACATGTTTGTCTAGCAACCACTTTAAACTATGATGGGCTGTGAGAGATTACTCTTGAAATATTTGAAGCCTTTACCTAATGAGGCTTCATCAATCTCCTGATGGGGTGGCCCGTCATGCTTTCCACTGGAAGAACTAATAAGCACAGGCTCTTCAGAATGCAAAATTCATGTTTCCTCTTTCATCCCCACTCTCTTCATCTTACTAATGGTGTCAGAAAATGTTCAACAAGATTTTCTTGAGAATAACACAATTCTTGGTTTTATGTCTGGCAATTTGGAAATCTATGAGAATAATACTTTCAAGCAACCAGATACCATTTACTGAGTTGTTATTTCTACAAATGATAAGCTCAGTCTAGGCAATGAATGAGAGCCCAATAAAATTGTGGAAAATATTCAATGCAGAGCTTTTGAGGCAGCGCTTATTAAAATATACCAAATCTTGCCTAAAGCCCAACTATATTTCCATAAAAGAAATGCTAGACAAAGTTAAGGTCATTATATCTGAGTGGTATGAGTTACAAGTGATTGTTATTTTCTCCTTTTTGTTTGTTACAATTTCTGACTTTTTCATAGTTAGCTAATAGAGGGAGAATGACTATTTTAAATCAACATGAGGGTAATAACACATCTATGGCAAATGCAATGTAACAATTGTTTTTCTAAATTGTGCAATGGATTAATTTAATCCAGTATTTAATTATGAGGTAGGTTTATATACAAAAGTACTCAAAATTAATGTTTCATTAGATGTTTACCCTGGGAAATGAACTTGGGCTTAACAGTCTTCTTTCCTATCAATCTTTTAATTCTAGTGACTGTCTTTCATTTTAAGTGTTATTATCTTAAAGTCCTTGCAATATCTTGAGGTAACTTATTTAACACTATAAAAGTAATTATAATACAATAATACTTAGAAAGTAAAACTAATAATTGTAATTTTTATTTATTTTTGCCTAATTAATTTATTGTCAAAGTAATGTACAGAGGGGTTACAGTTTCATATGTAAGGCCGTGAGTACATTTCTTATCAAACTCGTTACTTCCTCCTTCATTTTTCTCCCACCTTCCCCCCTCCCAGGCTCTCTCCCCACCTCTCTTAAGATGTATAGTTAGTTTATAGCATATTATCTTGTAAATATCACTTTTGCACTGGGTTGCCTTTTACTCTTTGTCTTTCCATTTTGGTGTTTCCTTTCCCTAGTTTCCATAAACCTACATGCAGTATCCAGTGTAACAAAGTCAGTTACAGTGACATCAGGGGTAAAACCATATTCTACCATAATTGTAATTTTTGAAGCAATAACATGGTTGAAACTTATCATAAGAAATAAAAAACTTAAATATCATCTTTTTCCTAAAACCTGAGGTCAATTCAGGTATCACAACCTCATGACCTACAGCACAACAGGCTGAGGACCTGCTCCTGGCTCTTCATCACTAATTCCTCATTCCAGTCATCATATTCCCTTTATGATCAAAATATCTCAATGAAATGTCCAGGTTACCCCCTGCCATGGCTTACCCAGCAAAGTCCAATAGGGCTATAATGAGAGCTACATACATTGTTTTAAATTTAGTGGTAGGATAGCCTCATTGAGAAAAACCTAATCAGATAAAATTAATCTAATATCATGCTTAAATACAGATAAATAAACTAATAATACTCACATGTGCAATCTGTGTAAAATAGTTAATAAGCTTTTATTTTATTTAATACTAAGTTTGCAAAATCTGCTTTTTCCTTCCCTTAGCACATCTCAATTTGATATTTTTATTGAGAATATTTGTTCTGTATTTAGATATCCTGGCATATACAACTAAAAAGATAAATCTAGAGTTGTCTCATAGTTAACCTTTTTCTAATCGCTGAATCTCACATAGTTTTTTTTAATCCAAATTTACCTTTTAAGATGTGTAGCTAAGAGGTAGAGTGCTTGCCTACAATTTATAAGGCTCTTGGATTATCCCCTCTACCCCAAACCACATTAATTTTAAATTAATCTTCTAATTTAAATTAATTAAAAGGAAATACAGTTTTAAATTACTGAAATTTTAAAATAAAAATTTTAAATATATTTATCTGTCACATTACTTCTATTTCAAGGACTCAGTGGCCACATGTGGCTTATGACTTACTATCACTATCAGAGTTGAGGGTTCAAATTTGTAAATTCTTTTTGGCTTCAGACGTTTAAATATGGGATAATTACTTGTTTCAGTTCCTTGGGATTATTCTTCAGGTCTGATTCATAAATTGAATTCCAACAGTGTCCTTCAAAATCTCAGAGACAACCTCTACACAAACATAGTAAAGAATAAGGACTCCAATATACAGGCACACAAACACATCTCCCGAATTGTCCATAGTATTTCCTTTTATATGTCAGCCCTGGAAGAAATATCTATCACACTGAATTTTTATGGAAATGATTCCTGAAAGTATTTCAAAAATAGCAATAGAGGCCTAATCCGAGTAAATGCAAATGAAAGCATAAATAGCTTACTTTGAGATATGCTTGCACAATTCAGTAAGAAAAAATATTATTAGATTAATAACCTAAAGTTAGGCATTTAAAGTAACCCAGACCAACAAATCTTGTGATACCTCTTGTTTTCTTCTTGCTTGTGATTGTATGTGGGGCTTTCTAGTCTATCCTAGTCTATTTCTAGTCTATCTCTAGTTGACCAATTTTTTGTTTGTTTTTGTTTTTATGATGATGCTGAGAGGGTCTTGGGCAAAGATTCTTATATAATTGACTTATATTCATTTGTGTGTTTAAAATTCTTCAGTGAACAATAAATATTTGTGGACTTTCAAACTATATGGAGGAAGAGGTTCCCTTTGAATAATAGCCTTTGTCTCACTAGTGTTGTAGGGACCACAGGTGGGACTTTCTCTTCAGAGGAGAGACTAGCAGCAAATGGATATTGCATGCTTTCCATTTCGTGATTGTATCCTACTTTTCTTGTGTATCTTTTAATGAATGCTATGTATGTACAACCATGTAAAGACAATCTAATGATCAGAACGTGGCTCATTTTTATGTGGTTCCATAGAAAGCAAGATGTTTATCTGAGAATGCTATTTCCTTCATTAAGGGTTTACTCTTAAATAACCTTATGATTCTTTTCTTGAAACACTTCCTCTTGGTCTACGGAATTTTGTACTTTTATTTTCTTTCCTATTTGTGCTGTTAGCAAATTTTCAGGACAGTCTCATGAGATTCATACACTACAGACAGTTAAATATTCTTGATCATTGTTGAAACTCCTTCTGGAAATTAGTTCATATAATTACCTGTCAGTGGAATTTGTCATTACTTTCTCTCTTTTTTTGCAAGACACTTAAAAAAATCTAATATCTTCAGAGCTTACTTTGAAAATGGAATGAAATATTGGAACAGCACCCTCTGAGTAAAAAAAAAAAGTTCCCTTCTGTCTTTCTTCTTTTCAAATGTATGCTTTTTCCCAGTGCTGAAAAATCTGCAGCATTAATATCCGTGACTTAAAGAATAACTTTGTTTTACAGCACAGTTCAGTAAGAGAGTGGATATACTGTAGTCATATTTACAAAAAGAATATACCTATATGCTATTACATTGTCATACACTGGTGCACTTGTCTGCCTATGTGATATTTTTCTCCATGTTTGATGGTGCATATCAAGTTAACAACCACAGTTTATTATCTAAAGTATTGTGTGATTAATGAGATGGCTCATATTTTAATCAGTCATAGGTTTCTTCAAAATGAGTCTTCTTGCCTCAAGCAAAATATAGTCACAGGGTCTTAATGTTTTACAATAGTTTTTTGTCTACTTCCTTTCTATTTATTTTTCACAAAAAAAAAGGATTTCGTGTGAATACTTTTAACAGGTTTAATAAATCATTCTATGGCACCCCTGTGTTTTAAAATGGTTATTTGTAGCTAAGTGCTGGGGCTCATACCTATAATTTTAACTACTAAGGAGGATGAGATCTGAGGATAGCAGTTCAAAGCCAGCCTAGGCAGGAAAGTGTGTGAGACTTATATCTTCAATTAACTACCAGAAAACCAGAAGTGGCACTGTGGCCCAAAGTGCTAGAATGCCAGACTTGAGCGCAAAAGCTCAGAAACAGTGCCCAGGCCCTGAGTTCAAGCTCACAACCAAAACCAAAAACCAAACCAAAACAAAAAAAATATATTTCTTTAGGTCTGCAAGAATGCTCTAGATTTGGAATTAGAAATAGCAATTGTAGAAATGATACTATACTGCTCACTTTCCAGTAAGTCAAATGACTTAAGCTTGGGCCTTATGTCAAATGGTTGAGCACTTGCCTAGCATGCTCAAGATCCTAAATTCAATCCCCAGTACTTCATAAGCACATGTACACACACACACCAACACACATACACACACACACATACACCATATATACACAAGCTCTCTCTCTCTCTATTTTTTTTTTACCACCAGAGGATATTTTCCTATTTCATTTTATTTTTACAAGTTTTTTTTTAACCTGAGACTTTTTTATAGTCGTGCTCCTCCTCCATGATTGTAATCTACTTAATAACAAAGAATATTATATTCGCTTTCACATTTTATAAAATTGAACAAAGTAACATATATACAGCTCTTTCATAAAAAATATAGGGTCTCTGTAAATGAATAACAGTAAAACAGTGACCCCATTATGAAAAAACAAATGAGTTCACCAGACTGAACCCTCCCACAGAGGTAATAGCTCTATCAGTTATTATATATTACACTATATTAGGAATAGGTGAGGAATATTCTCTTCCATGTGTTATGTCCCATTAACCATCATATTTAAACTCTTCTTCAAAGTTCTACTGTATTGAAGAAACTGAGATCCTGATCAGGAAAATCTTTGTTTCTGAGCAAAGAATTATGATCCATGGTTGGTTTAAACATACATGAGTGGTGGCAAATTTAGAAATCTTAATTCCTGAACAATGATGCTTCTTCAGACTCTTCCTGCTCTTGTGGCTCTTAGAAGAGAAGACTTTTACAGAGCAGAGTTTCTAATTGTGGGGACATTTCCACTGATCAACATGCCCTAAACAATTAGGCAATTCACAATACAAATCATTCACAAATACAAAAAAAAACAAAACAGTACTACTTATGTTCTGAAATTTTATCTTCAGTAGTAACTTGATAATTGATAACATGAGTTGTGTTTTCTGTTTTATTTTCTGAGTAGGATTTCTCTAACTATTACAAATGCTCTTATTTTCTTTGAAGCTTTGATTCACTTATTTTTGTTTTCAAATTTTGACATTTTGTTTCTGACTGAACGAACTTCTGATCTTTAACTATGTATTCCAGTTTGTTGAGTTTAAACTATTGTCAAATTTGGAGCAGCTATGATTGTTTTTTAAACTTGACTAGACATTTGAATTTTATCACAGTCTGGAGGGTATTAAGAGTTTATTTGATTAGAGTTACTTACATTCATTTTTTGTTCTGAGTGGAAAGGCCATTTACTATTAACCTGCCACAATATCTCATGAGACATATTCCTGAGGAAAATAGCAAACTTATTCTTCACTTTGCTTTTGTAATTCCTGAATTCTTTCTCTTTTTTTGAATTATGTTCCTTTATTTACAGTTGTGTGTGTGTGTTTGTATTAAGTAGACAATTTGCCTTTCTTGACCACAATGCCACACCTTCCACAAAACTTATATCTGAACATAGATTAACATTAGGAATCACAGCAGAGGCATCACCTATGCATGGTACAGTAATGTGTTATTTACATTACAAAACTTACTGGTTTATTTTAAGGATCCTAAAGGAATGATTCTTTTAATTATATTCATATGGAAGAGAAGGAAAAATAGAGTATTATTTCCCACATCCATTCTCTGCTTCATCCTCCGCATCCCTTGCCAGCTCCAAATTGAGCATGGCACTTGAATTCTGTACTCAAAAGAGGTTTTCAAATCTCAAGTACTTTGGTTTCTTTTCCATAATATAGAGTGTGAATTGAATATGGAAACATATTGGCAGCTCTCTGGCATAAGCTGCTTCCACAAACAGAATGGATAACTGGTTGTGACTCAAATATGTGTTTCCAAGTGAGCAGAAAGTGATTTTTCTTGCCAAAGTTCAATCTTTTGTCAATTGGGGCTCTTAGAGCAATTACTACCCACACTCTTGATTAAGCCTTCAAAAACAGAAAAACGAAGCCAGACATATGTGTGATTTGTACTTCAGAGTGGAAAAATTAGAGGTCTACCCTTAAGAAATGATGTCTTTAGTATGTAAGAGAAACACAAAATGAAATATTAGAAAGCTGGGGAGAGTGCCAGTGCTTCTTGACAATACTTTGCCAATAGAAAAAAAAAAGCCATCTTTCATGCTCAGAAGTATTTCAGGTAAGCCCATCAATTAGCCCAGCTATATAACTCATTTATTTCCTATCTAATGCAAAGTGATCTCAGTTTGACTGCAATGCTCAGCACTTGAGAAATTATAATTGTTTCCTGTATGTTCTTATTTCGTTTCTCACTGTTGATCCAATGTCATCAGTTATTTCTCAGCATGTTGAACTATAAAGAACACTTTGGAGCAAAATATTTTGAATGTATTCATTTCAGCCATCTTCTGGGAAGTTGTACTGCATCACCGACCCTCTTTTATTATACTGCTACTTAGAATAGCCACAACTTTTAGCCACCATGGTGCTCACAGTGAGATATCCTTCCACATTGCCTTGAATCTCTACCAAAAGTTTGTACCATGGAATTTATTATGACTCTAATATTCAAATAACTCTTGCTCATAGAGTGAAACTAGTTAAGTGGCATAAAGCTCAATATGAATGAGTTAACTCAAGATAGATGTGCCACTAAATGCCAGTAGAGGTACACCTTCCACTCCTATTCATAATGAGATAGATAAAGTGTGAATATTCTCAGTAGTTTGAGTCGGCGAATTTTCACAAGATGTTAGAAAATTACACATTCTATGATCATTTTGCAATTGGTGATTGCAAAAGATATCCCAGAAACACAATATCCATCAATACACATAGTTTATACTCACGTATAAACTATCCTATGGTAGAAAAGACAATTATCCACAAATTATTTGTCCATTTTCTTCAAAGTAAGATAAAATTGAATATAAGAAAAGAATCCTAAAGGGAGTAGAATAATGACCATAACAAATCAGGCTACTGAATCTGAATGCGGAGGTTCTCTGACTCATTCAAACAACTGAAAAATAAAATAGAAAAAATATAATTTGAAGCAAGTGTGAAAGAGAGTGTGTGTGGGGGGGGGGGGGAACCTTATTTTACAAATAGCTCAGCTTCATATCTAGCCAAGCAAGCAGCAACACAGAGGCAGATAATAATGTGATTACTCTGGTAATGATATGCATTAGATACATTATGGGAAACAATAATGCTTCCCACTGAAAGCAGTCAATCCGTTATTGATTTTTCTTAATGTTAAAAGTGCTACTCTTAAAACTGAAAGGAGATATCTGTTATTTATTCTCTTTCCCCTTTAGTTACCAGGTCCACAGCTCCTTTGATACAGAATGGTATACCAAGATAATGGAACAATGTATATCTAATTTGACACCTGCTGGGCTAGCATAATGATTGAGATGAAAACTGGGAGGATACTGCTATTTGCGGGCGGGGGAGGGGGGTTTGCAATGTATGACAGGAAAAGAATATGAACTTTCCCTCCATGTTTGTTTGGTTTTGTTCTCTCAGGGATCCTTGCATAAGAACCATATTATATATTTTAATTTTCAATCAATAATATACCAATTAGTACAACAGACTAGGCCCAGCTCATGAATCTACATTAGCCTGTCTAGTAACTCTGCCCTGTAATTGTTTTTTTTTCTAGACTTTTAATACATTATCATTATAAAGAAGTCAGGTACAATTCCCTTGTTCTGTCTTCTACATGTATTGTCTTATGTATAGTCTCTCTCTCTCTCTCTCTCTCACACACACACACACACGCACACAGACCCCAATTCCACCATTCCATTATTCTATACTTTATTCCTTTTCTTAAGAATCAGTTATGTCTAGGAGTAGATGTCACTAGAACATCAGAACAAAATATTTAAATAAATACAAAACAAAGAAATGGAGCTGTGACTCAAAGTGGTAGAGCACTAGCCTTGAGTGAAAGAGCTTAAGGAGAGTGCCCAGTTCCGGAATTCAAACCCCACCACCAAAAAAGCAATAGAAGGCAAAATGGCAAGTCTTGACACTTTCATTTCACACAAAAAATGCATGTTTGTAACTTCACTAAATCTTATATCATGCTATTTGCCAAATCAATTATTCAACAAAACAATAGACCAGTGTCTAATGTTCCTCATATGACTGACCAGTTTCTTCAGAAAAATCGTACAATGTGTTTGTGCCAAATTTGGGCTGATGGCTGGTACTCATTTTCTTCATTCACCTTCTGGCTCTACCACTTTTATCTTTTAACTCTCAAAGCATTTCTTCTTGTCATTTTCCACTTGGCCAATTTCATTTAAACTGCCCCCAAAGGATTTGAAAAACAGCATGTGAAGGGAAACACTCATATGATCAGGAACACTGATATGGAAAAGCATCTCAATACTTTCCTCTTTTGATGGAAGGAAATCTATACATATATTGCTGATGAAGCTTTTAATACATTGTAAGAGTGAACAGTCAAAATTATAAAGGCATTTGATTTTTACAAATGCACCAAGAAAGAGATCTCCTCGGGTTGTTTTAAATTATATCTTCCTAAATTATTAACAAACAAGAGCTTGTTTCATTTTTAAAGATTTAAAGATCTTTCTACATGGCAAACTTCAAATTTAGTATCATATGATAATAATAATAAAATAATAATAATATTCAGATTAGCTTGGTATAGAACAGTAATTATTCTGTTTTTTCTAAAATGGCTATAGACCCATGTTAAGATTATTTCTCCCAAACACTAATAAGGAGATACAAAATATAAAGCACTTAGAATGAAAAAGTCCCTTTTTGATTGGTGCAATACCACTATTTTTTTAGTCTCCATTTTTGAGCCTTTGCAAATGGAAGTCTTATATAGGTATCTTTTCATGTAAATGGTTGCCTAAGATACTTTCTATGTGTTTTTCTCTTCACAAAAGTTCTCATTGCCTTTTCTTTGGCCAATATATTTTTGAGACTGTAATTCATGTACCAAAATTGGCCAAATATATTCTTGTGTATAATGCATTCCCTATTTAGTTTCTTGAACATTTGTTTAACTTTATATCATGAAACTTAGCTCTTTAGGTTATCTCAAGAATTCTATAAATCAGTAGGTGTAGAAAGCAGAAAGTAATTTTAAATCACTGTCAAACCAATATTGGTAATTATTACTTCTATCTTGACAATAAAAATATTAAGTTGCTCTGAAATAACTTGTATTACAAAAGGGTTGAAATATTTTCAGGAATTATTTGCATCCAGGTATGATATATTCCTATAAAAAGTAGTGATTATGGGCTGGGTAATAGTTCAAGTAGGGAGATATAGTGGATTTAATTTCCGGTGCCACTAAACAAACAATTAAACAAAAAAGAACACAAAACATTCAGCAGACAATATCACTTTTAATATTTTTAATTTTTCTTGCTTTTCTTATTTATTCCTTTTCAAAGCCTAAAGAAAGTAATACTCAAAAGACAGTATGTTAGAAATGAACTGTACAACTTGGGAGGGTTGGGGATTGAGGATTGTGGGAGAAAAATAAGAGAGGAGGTAACAAGTTTGACAAGAAGTGTACTTACTACCTTATGTATGTAACTGTAACCACTCTGTACATCACCTTGACAATAAATTATATTACAAAATAAATATATAAATAAACAATCTGTTGCATATTATATTCATGTAGCAAATGTTAAATTTAATTACTGGTTTATCAGTTTTGACTTTTATACCTTATATGTTTGTTTTACATAGATTTCAAACATTCTACTTACAAGAATCATAAACTGTTCAATCTATATCTTAATCTGTAAAATGGGAGTGTTACTATTCATTTATTAGGTTTATATGATGTTGTGACTGTATATGCGAACCCTCAGCAAAGCCTTCCTATAAATAGTTCCTTCTTGTTTCATTAATCTTCAAATCACTGAGAGGAAAATAAAATTGCTATCTTGCCTTTACTTAAAAGTTAAATGGGGGCTGCGAATGTGGCTTAGTAGTAGAGTGCTTACCTAGAATGCATGAAGCCCTGGTTTTGATTCCTCAGTAGCACATAAACAGAAAAAGCCAGAAATGGTGTTGTGGCTCAAGTGGTAGAATGCTAGCCTTGGGCAAAAGAAGGCCAGAGACAGCGCCCAACCCCAGAGTTCAAGCCCCGGTCTGTCAAAATAAATAAATAAATAAATGGTCATACCTTCTTTACTCTGTATTTAAATGAGAATGCACAAATACTAACAGACTTGTTCTTGTTACTGTAGTAAGGAAAGACTGACATCTGTATGTTCTGTTCCTAGTGAAATTTATTCATCTGTATGCCATAATTTCCAGATAAGCAGGAATAGACAAAAAAACCAAAGTTGACTTAATGGTAATAAGAAGACCAGGAGGTAGAATATCAACATAAAGAAATTAAAGGATGAAGATTATTGTGGGTGAGTGAGACGGGATGTTTTATGTAGGCCCATGGCAAAACTGAAACCTAAGAAGTTGTATTTGAGGAGAGAGCCACAGAAGTAAGGCACGAGACATGCCAGCATTTGAAGCATCATTTTAAGACAGAATGTAGGAAGATGAACTTGGTAATAATGTGGTTGGAAATGAGCCCCTGCAATGTCTCTCTGTCCTGCTACTCAGAAAATGTAGTTTTAATTTGATGTCACTGGGACTTTTCTAGTACTCTTCCCTTCCATCCCACCATTAATTGGTGGGCTTTATCTGTACCCCAATAATAATAAGGTAAAATGTTTCATTTGCAATTATGATAAAAAAAATTTTGCTTACTTCACTTAAGTAAGCCAGACCCAAAGAAACATGGACGCTATGATTTCCCTCAAAGGGAATAATGAGTATCTGTTTAGGTTAGTCATAGCAGATCACAATAGCCCAATAGCTATGCCCATATGAACACATAAGGTGATGCTAAGTGAAATGAACTCCATGTTACTGAAACAAGTGGTATATCATTGTTGTTATTATTTTCAACTTGCCATGGGAAGCAGTACCCCCTCTTTTTTTTTCCCTCTTATATTCCCTTCCCATGGTTTTACCCCATCCGCCCCATCACTGTACCTGATCTTAATACCATGGATACTGTATATACATGTATTTGAACTAGGGAAGGAAAAGGGAATACCAAAACTGAGTGACAAATGATAAAAAGACAAGCCATTCCAAAAGCAATACTTACAAAACCATTTGGTGTAAACAATTGTACAACTCATGGGGGGGAGAGGGAAATAAGGAGGGGGGCAGGGAAAAAATGAGGGAGAAGGTAACAAGTTGGATAAGAAATGTATTCATTACCTTACATATGAAACTGTAACCCCTCTGTATTTCACTTTGACAATAAAGAAAAAAACTGAAGTAAAAAATAAAAGATTTTTGCTTGTTCATCGCCACAGCAAAGAGGAAATAGAAGAAATGAAGATTCTGAAGCACTGGCTGATTGCTACAGCACTGAAACACCAGAAAGCACAAGGCTTGTTTTGAAATTTTAATCCCTTGACATTCTGCATTCTCTAACCTACCATCCAACTGTTCACTGTACTCTTCAAATACAAACTCAATTTACCATCTGCTATGACAGGAGAAGGCTAGGGTCACCAAATGCAGTTAAACATAATGCATATGAAACACTACGTATCACAATGCTAACGGGAATAGGATTTTCTGAGAAAAGAAATCCTAAAAGAGCTGTAGTTTTAATAGAAAAGATTCAGGTAGTAACATCTTAAAACATCCATCTCATACTATGGATCTAAAAATTATGCTAAAGATGATAATTACACTTTTTACACACATACCACAGAGCTGGAAAGAAGAAATATATACATTCTGTTTAAAATTTATTAAAATCTTCATCTACTTTCTATGTTTTGAGTAAACATCTATAGCAAAGTATTTCATACACTGCCAGTAACCTTAACTATGTCTGACTAGAAGTAGGCGTTTCTGATTTACTGTTACTATCTATGAACCACAAGCCAGCAACCCAATGAACCAAATGTATTTTTCAGCTCAAACCAAGTTTAAACAAATGATATTGGTTATTAGTGAGAATTTCAACAAACATGCTATTTATACTCAGCGTTCAAATTTGTCCTTAGTGGAAACAATCTACATGCTGGCCAGCCATCGTACTTAATTACATTTGTAAGGATCACATTAGAGGTAACAAGTATTATCCACACAACTAATGTGGTAGGAATGCTAATTCACTCAAAAGAGTTTTAGTGTCCTTTCAGCCTCACCCTTGTTTTAGTGCTTATTTGTCAGAATAAAAAGATCATGCTAAGCAGATCTACTAACTCATAATCCTTGGTTAAACCTAATCTAAATGGCTCATAAAATAACCCATTACAATGGGCAGTAAGTATATTGAGATTTCATCCTTCTGTTCTTTTATATATGTTTTCCTTGTCAACCTGCTACCAAAGACTTGAAGTTTACAGTTCAGATGCTAACATAGAAAAAAGCTAGTCATGATTTTCATATGCATAGATGAAGCACTTTTGTGCCTTTAAACTGTCAATGTTTGCCAATAGATTAATGTGCTGAAATTCCTCTGTTTTTGCTTTATTTCTTAAGCAGGAACTTAATGAAAACGGGAATAGAGCTCTGGGAAGACACAGAATTCAATTGTACTTTTAGGTCAGGATAACTGTAGGAAATCACAAGCACAATAATTGCTTAGTCTTCCAGAGTAAGCGTCAGACTAAGCATCAGTGGTAACACACAGCCCTACCTAAATTGGCTATTGTTGGCTGAAATTAGACAACACATGCACGTTGATTAATATTCTGCAAGTATATAATCGTTATAAGTTATACATTATATAATTATGTATTTCATATTTTATATATAATCATACGGTATATATTATGCAAGCTTTTAATACATAAAATATGTTAGCAATACGAAATATAATCTGTATCCCTCTATTTCCCTTTGGTACCTATCCTGTGTAAACATCTCACAACATAATCTTAGGTTCACAAATTTGAAAGGACTTTTTAAAAAAATAGTCCTAACTCATTAACTTAAGTCAGAGAGTTACTCTATCCATTATTTAGTTAATGTAGGTTCCTTATCTTCACCCTATATCAGTTCTGAAATTGAAATCTATCCATTCTATAGCATCCAAAAACATTTCTGCAATATTCTAAATCAATTTTTTTCAAGACACTACTACATGCTAAAAACTGGAGAACCTCTAGGAAAACAGTCCCCACAAAACACCAAGTACTTCACTTCAAAGTTTTGTATATTCACCCTACTATTTCATATCACTGAAATTAAAAATGTTTTAATATAGACTACAGCTTACCAAACTCCACCGCCCAATTCCCTCCACATGGATCAATTATAAAACAATACATCCATATTATAATGAATCTGGCTGAGAGTTTGAAATCAATTCTAACAAAAACATTATAGGCACTATAATTATATACTGTTCTTGATCTGAATTATGTACTGTCTTTATCTGCATTTGCCCAGGTGGAAATAATGTATGGAATATTCAATTTACAATCTTATTTTAAACTATAAATGTAATTGTTTCTCCCTAACAATAATTTCTTCCAATAATTTCTCCAATTAAAATTTTAATAGTTCTTGCCTTGTGAAATTAAAAACACGAAAAGAGCATTTATAATTGAAAATCTGGGGTAATAGGAAATTTTCCCACTTAAACATGTTTACATATTGTCTATCCAAATGTGATAGCAAACTGTTTCCCTAAAAGGTTATAATGATCAATGTTTTATACAAAAGATTTCTTTAAATTCACTTTTGGAGCTCTGACTTTGGAAGGTAGAAAAATAAAGAGTTTATTAAAAAAGAGAATAAAAAGAGTTAAAAATATAAAAAGAGTTTATTAAAAAAAAACATAGGCAAGGTAAAAATTGTTCAAGATATCAAGTTTACTAAAATTTGATTTTCACTGGCATTCAGAGAGCAACTGTGCTAGCATTTCTATTTCAACACTCACTATTTATCTATCTATTTATTTATGGGGGTGGGGAGAATAACACAAAATCCTAGAAAAAAGCTCAAAATAAGCCTGACAGGATTGACTACTATTTAACCTACATCCCTTTCTGGACTGCTAAAATAACCATTCAAACACACACATCTAAACAAAGGTTTGTCTAGGAGTGTGTGTGTGTGTGTGTGTGTGTGTGTGTGTGTGTGTGTGTGTGTGTGTGTGTGCTTGCCCATGTGATGTTGCTGATATAAGAAAAGATAAAACTTCCAGGCAAGGAAGTTTTTACTCTTAGGCTTTGTGTAAGGAGAGCAGAGAAGCTATTTCATTATACTTGCAATTGTCATTTCAAAGCCCTGTGTCTGGTTTCTTAAGGCTTGGCTAGCTCTGTGATATAAGTAGATGGAGATCACTCTGCTGTGACCAAGTTACATCTCAATATAGAGCTCTCATTTTTCATGTCTCCTCCTTAAAAACAAACAGCCAGCTCAGAAGAGAGACATGCAGTTAGCTGATATGAACCTAGACTAGAGCAGTGGCATTTTCAGAAATGAAATCAACAGTTCTCCAAGGATTCACATCTTAAATTTTATCTGCAAAGTGCTATCTAAAATACCTTGGTTTTTGAGATATCAAATAGTAGTGGTTTTTTTTTTATCTCCCAAGGAAGGTTGATGCTGTCTCTGATACTGCCTTAAATAAAAATAGGTGGAAAGGAAAAAAACAGTTATTTTCTCCTGAATTGCTCACATAGCTATTTTTTTGTTTTTCACATAAATATTGGTGCTCAGCAAATAAAACTTGAACAGTATTGCATTGTATGAATTAATAATTCAGATGTAATCAGAGTATTGCATGAGAATAATTCTTGAGAAGCAATCCAATTAGAACTTTATTTTTGTCTCCTGGAGCCTTTTTAAGAATGATCCTGTGGAGAAAGCAGTTTCTTCTACATGTTGTTAATAATACTACAATAACTTTGTGTTACAAAACTCTACCTGATCCAGCGATTAGTAACTGTAACCCCTCTGTATATTAACATTATAATAGCAATAAAAATAAAAAAACAAATTACAAAGGAAAACAAAAAAAATCCAATCACCCTGGTGAGAGTCTAGAGAAAGTTGAAAATGGACCTCTTCTAACCTAAAAATACTATATTCCTTGCTGAGTACTCTGCCACTTGTTTAATTCTCATAAATACTTTTCTATATAAAAAAAACATCCAATAAGCCTATCCATCATTTTTTAATCACTTTCTTCTTCTGGAGTTAAATTATCTACTTGGTAACCTGCTGGATTTCATTCAGAAAGTATGGTTTGACTTTTTTCTTTCCATTTAATTTTTCCATCTTAAAAAATAACCAATTTGCTGTCTTAAACATCTCAATAAGAAGCCTGTTGCTCACACATGTAATCCTTGCTTCTTGGGAGAGACCTCTTTGTAATCCTTGCTACTTGGGACTTGAAGCTGACTGGGTAGAAAAGCTGATGAGACTTCTAAACCTATAGCCTGGTACCTGGTACTCGTCTGTCATCACAAGCTATCTGGAAAGCTGAGATCAGAAGATTGCAGATCCAGGTCAGCTTTGCTAGAAAAAAATCTATGTGATCCCGGAGCAGGTGACCCCACAGCTGTAATGCTAGCTAGTTAGTAGGCTGAGATCTGAGAATCATAGTTTGAAACCAGCTGGGAAGGAATGTCTTTGAGAATCTTTTCTCATATAAACTACTTGGAAATCTACAAGAGGAGCTGTGGCTCAAGTGGTAGAACTCTAGCCTTGAGCAAAAGCTTGGGAAAGCACTCAAGCCCTGAGTTCAAGCTGTAGAATCCACCAAGAAGAAAAAGGAGGGGGAGGGGGAGAGTGGGATACAGAGAGCAGGAAGGAGAGAGGGAGGAAGGGAGGGAGGAAGAAAAGAAATTCTGATATAGTTTTTTAGTATGTAAGAATCCTTCACATAGAGAAGTGGGATGCAGTAGTGTGTTTCCATGATCCCAGCAACAATAGGAAGCATAAAGTACGCATATCGTGTCACAGGCATGAGACCAGGCAGGAAGTAGGTCTGTTATCATAAAAATACCCAGAAACAGTGATACTCACTAGATACTATGTTGGAATGAACTTTATACTTGGAAGGGAGGGGAATGGGAAAGAGGGGGATGGGACAAAATGAGGGAAGGGGTAACACTGTTCAAAAAGAAATGTACTCATTACCTGACAGGAGGATCCTGGTTTGTGGAAAACTTGGCTTGTGAAATGTTAGCAAGACCCCACTTCATCAAATAAATTGGGCATGGTAGGGCACCATGTAATCCCAGCTATGGGAGAGGCATAAGAATGAGGATTGTAGTCCAAGGTTGGCCTATGGACAAAAACACAAGATTTGACCTAAAAAGTAACAGATCAAGAAAAGGCTGTGGGATCAAGTGATACAGCACCTGTCTAGAAAATGAAAGATGCTAGGCTCAAACCTCAGTAATACATAAATAAGTAAAGAAATAAAATCTATAAGAATAGGGAGTTCTGGAAGGAGACTGATACAAAGATGCCTTTCTTTGCATCCCCCCCTTGGTCACAATTGGTCCTCAGTTCTAATTGTGTATATGTCTGCCATTCACAGGCTCTACTGAGTTGTCTGAAGAGTCTATGGGCAAGAGCAATCTCCAGTTCAGATCACTCTAGCGTGGCCACTAGTGGTCACTTTTTGGGTGCAGCTTCCTTCTGTCACACTTTGCCCAGCCAAATTCAGTACTGGCTTTCCCACTTCCAGGAAGGCCTCACAGAGTTCCTCAACTGCACAAGTCTTATCTAAGAAGTAATGCGGATGGATGCTCTCTACCCAAAAGCATGGAAGGGACACCTCAGCCCAAGCCTATGGCAACAGTCCTCACTTAAGAATTACACAACTTTGTTACTTTCATGTGTGAGTTGAAAGTTTATCTGTCAAAACAACACCTGTAAAATACACCTGAAATATAGGATGCCATACTACATCTGCCTCAGAGCTTGTGTTTTTTTCATGTTAGTACCATTATCATCGTCATCACCATCACCAGGGAGGAACCTGGGCTGTACAACAAACCTTAACTACCGTCCTTCACATCAGTGCTCATAAAGAGTCATCAATAGCCTCTCAACCTGGAAATAACCCAAATAGTCTTGGTAGGTAACTGAATAAACTAAATATGACCTAATAATAATGGAATACTGTTTAACAGTGTATCCCTAGTGGCTCACATCTGTAAACCTAACTACTCAGAAGGTTGAGATCCACAGGATCCTTGTTGAAAATCAGCTTGGGCAAAAATGGCCAGGAGATTCCATATTCAAAATAGCCACAAAAAAGCAAGACGGAGATGTGAATCAAGTGGTACAGAACCAGCTGAATAAACATAATCAAGTCCTGAGTCCATACTTTGTATCAAAAAGAAAAAAAATGATCTCAAAATAATGTGTGAATTCCATTGCATGTGAATCTACCTACATGAAGTTCTAGATACTACAAAGTACTTTGTAGTGACGGAAGAGGGATGATGAGCTGCTTAAGAAGCCAGCTGCTGGCAGGAAAGAGAAATTAGAAAGTAACCCACAAAGCAAAGAGATACTTTTGAGGATAATGAGTGAATTCATCTGGATTACAGAGATGGGGTTTTTGGTGTATATTATACATATTTGAAAACAAGATTGAACACTTTAAATAGTTGATGTATTACATGACAGTTAAATCTAAGTAAATTTCTTAAGTGGTTAAAAACAACATGAAAGTCTGAGTCATCATCTACAAGATACCAGAATACTCTTGTGTTCAAAGTATTTTTAGGTTGGCAAATGATTATGATTTATATTTACATTGATGATTACAAACAGGCCCTAGTTCTCCAGGATCCTGACATTTCAGCTTCATACTGCATAAAAATTTTGATTTATTCAGTGTAGTTTTATGTAATTTTATATGTGAATTGTTCACTAAAGTACTCTTCACTATAAATTTTCAATTTATGTCTGCATATAAATATAATTAACATTTTGTATTTGTTATTAAATTTGATATTTTGATGGAAGTTCCATATGTTTTCACAACTTTTCAATTGATGGACCTGTTTTTCAGGAAAATCTATTATTAGTATTATTACTATTAGTATTATTTATTATTTATATTTCTTTTTTTTTTCCAGTCCTGGGGCTTGGACTCAGGGCCTGAGCACTGTTCTGGCTTCTTTTTGCTCAAGGCTAGCACTCTGCCACTTGAGCCACAGTCCACCTTTGGCCTTTTCTATATATGTGGTGCTGAGGAATTGGGCTTCATGTTTACAAGGCCAGCACTCTTGCCACTGGGCCATATTCCCAGCATCATCATCATCATTATTATTATTTCTTATGTGCTAGTCTTAAAGCTTGAACTCAGGGCCTGAACATTGCCCCTTTTCTGCTCAAAGCTGAAGCTCCACTTCCATTGTTTTAGTGGAAGTCTCATGGGTTTTCATGGTTAGGCTGGTTTCCAACCACAGTCCTCAGATCTGAGACTCTTAAGAAGCTAGGATTACAGGTATGGAACACTTGTGCCATTGCCCAGATCTACTTCACATTCTTATCTTTGAATATTTTCACTGAAACAGAGAAATAAATGTTCCAGAAATTTCTGTGCTGCCAAAGTTTGACCAAAAGTACTTTGCTGTTTATTTACACCTGATTTTTATTTTTACAGGAAAAAAAAATAGGAAGGAAACATGCTTGTCCCATGTGATAAATATCAATATTCTTCTATACTATTTTTGAGATCAACTGTCTTACTTTCCTATGTGTACCTGTGAGCTAGATGGAAATATTAAGTCTCCTTTACATAAAAGGTTTAAAATTTGAAGTGCTATTTTTAAAAGCAGTGGCTTGTGCAAATAAACTTTTACTGTTTTTTATTACGTTTTTACATTTTAGTCATTTTGTCAAACAAAATGGTTACAGTTTATTTTCAAGAAAATAATATTTTAAGAAATAAAAGTTTAAGAAAATAATGAACTATTTCTTTAACAAGTATCAAAAATTTTGAGGAATTTGAACATTTTATCTATTTGTGTATACCATCTACATAACATATATTTATATAACGTACAGATAAATATCTGTAGATATACATATTATAGATATACTATACAAATATATAAATATAATAATAGATACATTAATATTTATATATTATATAGCTCACATAGTAAGATAATATAGTGTAATATATAAATAATTTAACATAACATATAGATAACAAATACATAATATATAGATGCCATCTATATATTAGATATTAATATATTGATAAGTTCTATATATTATACAGACAATATATCTAAAAGTATATTTTATCTTTAGATATAAATGTAAAAGAAATAAATATATTTATACATTGATATAATATGTAGGTACAAATAATTATATTAAAAATAATGACAAACTGAACACTTCAGGGGGGAAAGGGAAAGGGGGAGGAGGGAGGGGGTTATGAGGGACAAGGTAACAAACAGTACAAGAAATGTATCCAATGCCTAACGTATGAAACTGTAACCTCTCTGTACATCAGTTTGATAATAAAAATTTGAAAAAAGTGACATACATTTATATAATAAATATACCGTATATAGAATAGAGATTTATTGTATTACATATAAAGATGTAGATCTTTATATCTATAGTAAATATAAATATATAGATATTTATTTGGATAAAATATTTATGTATAAATACATAAATATAGATATTTATATCTTTATAATGCATATTCATATAATCTATATCTATTTTTATTTGTCTTTATGGATAAAGCCTATATATGCACCTATATATTAGATAGAATATATATTTATAGAATTTATTCAATGTAATTTTAATATTCTATATCCACATATATAAAAATATCTCCATATAGATATTTATTCTTTGGGGTTTTTTGGGGTTTTTTTGCCTGTCCTGGGGATTGAACTCAGGGCCTGAGCACTGTCCCTGCTTCATTTTGCTCAAGGCTAGCACTCTGCCAACTTGAGGCACAGTGCCACTTCTGGCCTTTTCTGTATATGTGTTCCTGAGGAATCGAACACAGGGCTTCATTTTTACAAGGCAAGCACTCTTGCCACTAGGCCATATTCCTAGCCCCAGATATTTATTCTATATCATACAAAAATATATAGTATATCTCTATGACTATCTTGGATTCCTTTTCTAGGAGTTAAAAGTAACAAACTCTTTAATAACAAAGCTATTGAATAAGAAGTTTTAAATCCTAATTTAAAGTTCTTTCTTCTCATCTATGGAGATGAGAACAATCATGTCGACTCTGGAGTTGGATCATCTTAAGCCACCTTTCGTAATAGATCGGGAAAATGCTCTGATACAATCAGGTCATATTTTATGAACTTGAAACCAAGCCTTGTATTGTAGTCTTCTTCATGGGAGTACAATGAAGACCAGATGAGAAATTTCACAAAATTTGTTTCGCTTAAAGCCTGAAACACTGTGCATTCTCAGTCATTATTATAATTGTTCCTAAAGCTTTTAAATGTATGGGTGCTAACAGTTATTTTGTAAGTAATAAGTAAGATGAATGAGTAATGATGATTAATAGATAAGAGGAATGCAATGATAAGGACATTTATTAACTGTCTACTTATGATTATGGTCAATTTCTGGTTATAGTGTGTACAAGTATATTAAAAATTTGAAAGTACAATAAAATCATTATAAGATAAAGATGAATTATATAAAATTTAATTTGATTTTATATGTCAGATAAGGTTTTTTTTCTTTTGACAAGATATTTGTCATTCTGCTCCTACTAGAACACATCATCAAAATAGCAAAATTCCACTACTTCAATAAGAATTTTAGAAATAAAAGCTGAAGGGTTTTTAAAAAAAGTATTGTAAAGGTGATGTGCAGACAGGTTAGAGTAACATGGGTCAGGTTTTGAGTACATTTCTTGTCAAACTTATTACCTCCTCCCTCATTTTTCTCCCACCTTCCCTCCTTCCTATTTGCACCCCTCCCCCCAAGGTTCATGGTTAGTTTAACAACATATTGTTTTGTAAGTATTGCTGCTGCATTGGTTTACCTTTTCCCTTTGTCTCAACACTTTAATTTTCCATTTCCCTTCCCTAATTCAGACAAACCTATATACAATACCCAGGGTACCAAAATCAAATACAGTGACAACAAGGCTAAACCATAGGGAAGATAAACAAATGATAAAAGAAATAATTTCACATAGTATGTTAAAAATAACAACAATGATAAACTTCATGTTTCCACATCTTGGAGTTCATATTGAAGGATAATTTAGCTTATAAGAGGCTCTCATTGAAAGCCTGTGCAGAGTATCCTGTAATTAGGGCATAAAGGCATATGGTTATCCTTTGTTCTAAATTTGTGCATGTGCATGCACACACACGCACACACACACACACAGACACAGAGATAACAACCATAACAACAACAACAAAATCATTTTAAATAATATGAAAGCATAAAAGCAAATGTATATTCTTGATATTCAGTGGCTCCAGTAATCCTTCAAATGCTGTTTTGGGAGGAAGGCTGCACAGACCACCTTCAGTCTCAGAGAAACAAAGAAAATATTACCTCCTTAAGGATTTGATGTTATAGTTAGAAAATAATTTGTATTAACTCATAACTGATTCTCTTTCCATGAAGTTAGTCTGTGTCTGCTTGAAAACTCTAGTCCCATACCTACTGAGCAAGTGCAAGCAAGTGGTATGTAATAAATACTCCATGCTGTATTGATGACCACGTTCAAATTCCTGCAATATATGAAAACTGTGTGCAGAACATATAGCTCTTATGCAGGCTGGTAAAGAAAGAGACCTAGAATTTTTTTGGTGTGGAAACTGAGCTTGGGGGGTTGTAGGTTTACACACAGAGCAAAATAACCAAAATAAACAATCCATACCATGAATCAGGGGCCTTAAGCAAGCATTCTTCCATTCCCATTATTTCATATTTGAGGTAGAACTCCTTAAGCTAATGTTGCCTAAGCTGGCCTTGAGTTGATGATCCTTATACTTCCACTTTCAGACTAAGTGAGATTACAACTATATGGCTGGCAGGTCTTGCTGAGATGGGAGGTTAATCATAATATCCTAGGAGACAGACAACATGGCTGAGTGAGACTCATTTTGTCCTTTAGGTGTAATACTTTCTGGCAAGATCACCTTTCATTAGAATGCACCTTCTCAGTAAGGCTCTCTCTAATACCTTGCCTAAAAATATACTTTTCTCTCTTCCTTGAAACATTTTTATCCATATTGTTATTGATTTTCCTCACTTAGGTTATCATTTCCCCTACCTAAGTGTGAGCTTCTTGGAAGTCCTGATCTTCATGCTTTACTCATTGTTGTTGCCTTATCACCTATAGTAAAGCCCACTGAGTCAGGTTCTGAGGGTGATGCTTATAGGAATGTCCTGAAGTAAAAGCAGTGAAGGTGGCCTTGTGATTCCCCTAGCCTTCTTTGGCTAGCTGGTCACTTAAAAAGAGAAATAGAATTCTGGTATGTCTGGCAAACATGATGTCAAGGTTGTAGTTCCAAGAGAAATATTCATTTCCTCCTGGATTGGAAATGATGCATTCCACTAAATATTAATCCTCACTCCAGGTCTCTTTCTTCAGGCAAATATTAGATTTACAGCAGGAGTTACTCTACTGATCTACTTCTAAGAGCCTTCTGCAAGGTGCTATGGTTGGAAGTTCCACATTGTACTGATTTGCTACCAAGTCATATTTTCAGTGACATTATCTTATTCTTTCTACAAATATCCTTAAGGCTTCTAACATTTAATGGCACTTAGTTGTGTCTATAGTTTAGCTATACGGCCTATGATGAATTTGGGGCTGGAACTCCATTATTTTCCTTCTGGTGTAATGGAGGTTTATTCTTGTGCATTTATGTGAGCCTCAAACTTGGACTGCTTCAGTCTTCAACCAAGATCTGCCATTTACTATGGTTTTAACTTTAGGCAAGTTACTCAATATTTTTAGCCTTATTTCTCTTATTTCCAAAATGGATTTAATTACATCGCTTCACATTTGGCATATCATTGGCAGTATATATGAGTAATGAAGTTATATGTGTAACCCTCTTAGCAAGTTTTGTTCTCAATAAATGTCGGATATGGTTGTCAAATTTTAATAATGCATTTAATACTGAATAAACAATAAAAATAAATTTTATGTATGTATGTATTAGTCATTTAGCTCTATTGTCAAATTTCTGATAATCTCAGCAAGATTTATAGTCTGACTTATATGGAGTAATTCATATAATTTTAAATTCACTACAAGTTTAAGTTATCTTGGAATATTGGGAATACTGTGAAGTTTAATTTTAATGCCTATCCTTGCTATTTCCTTTTCTTTGTCCTCCTCTTCAAGTTTGAAAAGACTATAGAGAGCAGAGCCATAGACTGATTAGGGAAGTTTATCATGGGACTGTTCAGGGGATACTTAGCTAAGAAGAAGCAGGCCATATTGCACTATGCAAAGACTGATAACTCCATATTCACCATAGGGAAAAAGGAAAGGCAAAGTGTAAGGAAAGGAAAGGAAGGGGAGGGATGGGAAGGGAAAGGATGGGAAGGGAAGGGAAAGATGGAAGGGAAAGGAAAGGAAAGGAAAGGAAAGGAAAGGAAAGGAAAGGAAAGGAAAGGAAAGGAAAGGAAAGGAAAGGAAAGGAAAGGAAAGGAAAGGAAAGGAAAGGAAAGGAAAGGAAAGGAAAGGAAGAAGAGGGGAGAGAAACAGAGGGAAGAAGTGAAGGAAGGAAAGAAGGAGAAAAAAGGAGAGAGAAAGAGGGAAAGAAAGAAAGAAGAAAAGAAAGAAAGAAAGACAGAAAGAAGGAAAGAAAGAAACAAACACAAACAAAGGAACAAAGAAACAAAGAAAGAGAGGGAAGGAAGGAAAGAAGGAAAAGGGGAAGAAATTACAATTTCTTAGGCATTCCTAAGACAACATTGATAGTTAGCTAAATGACATGTTAGCAAATTCTTCCAGCATTTACCACTGTTAATTAATAGGAAGCTCAATCATCCCTATTGTTGCTTTGTCGATACAACAAAGAACTAGTGACAGATTTCCCTGTTAGAGACCTATCTTTCAGAGTCATCCCATAATAGACGGATGAGAGAAAGTGTCAAATTATGCCACTTTGTACAATATCTTTTGATTCATAAACAGAATGGAGGCTACCTACATTGATATTCTTAAAGGTTTGGTTCTATACATAAGCCATAGTAAATTTTAATCATCAAGCCCTTTATTGCTTCCTTAATTCTCAACCCTACATATAAAATAGTAGCCCTCTTACCTGCAACTTTCTCATTTCCCTCTGTAATGTCCATTCATGGCACTAGTCAGCAGGACTTGAAATGAACCCAAGGTCTTCTTGTTCAGTTTTGTGTTTTATTTGTTGCTGTTATTTTTTAATCTTTCATTAATTACTGGTACTCTGTTGCTTGAGCCATGGCTCCAGCTTTTGGCTGGTGAGTTGGCAATAGGAGTCTCTCATATTTGTCTTGTAAGCACACACACATACACTATACACGTACATGTGTGTGTCCTCCTCAATGTGTACATAATAAAAAGTGAGCACATACCATGAGAAGCTCATGTTCAAAACATAGTAAGTTTTCACTAGGTGCCAGGATTTGGAATATCAAATATGGCAAAAACAAAATTTTAAATAAAAACCTGAATTACTCTCTCAAAATCTAAGCAGACTAAATTTTTATAGAATTAAATGGTTTTTAAAATAATCTGAGATAAATTTCTATTTCCACATTTAAGAAAACCCATTAGGACCATAGATTATATGTTTAATCTGTATTTCTTCCTTTCTGATCATTCTGTTAGACTTTTAAAGTTGTTTTCTAGCAGCCACATTCAAGGGAAAGTTTCTACTAAATATTTGGTCATGTAATCTTTGACTTTCTAAACCATTCATTGGGATCTTCAAAACTCTTTACCCTAAAGCTGTTTATTCCCCTTCTCAACTCCTTCCTGCTAAGCTGTGCTTTCAATACTCAATGTGCTCCAATGTCCACTGATTTACCAAGATCCAATCTCAGAAAATCATAAACCTCTAACATTGTTATAACTCTGAGCACTGGGGTGTAAACCAGGTTGGTATACTTAAGGCTTCAGAACTAAAGCCTGAAATCCTAACTATGGTACTCACCATCCTTCCATAATTAACTCAGAGCTGGTTCATTTCCTTCATTTGTCTTTCAACAGAAGGCAATGTAATGCCACGGCTTGAAAAAAATGAAAGACCTTCTCATTTACACATGAAAAACCATCTTCTGTGGTAGCTCCACAGGGCTGTCTGCAGAGCTCTGTGTATACATTGCATGCAAAGGCTTAGATCTCTCTGCCCCTGCTGTGTCACTACAGACCCCTACTAGTCTGAAGCCTGTTAGAACAGGAGACTTTTCAGGCTCTGTCTACAGGATGCCAATACAGCTGGTCAATTCAATTCATTTGATGAGAGAGTGAAAGAAACCCGAAACATTCCCTCCAGAAGGAAGTTCATCAATCCATTCCTTTAGTGTTGTGTAGACAAATAAACTGGTTACCTTCATTTTCCATTTTGCCACCTGTTCTGTGGGCTTGTATAGACCCAGTTCTGGGCTCATCATTTGTTTTAATCACACTAAATGCAGCATTGAATCCAGTTTCCAATCAGGAAACTGCCATCTGTTCAACTCCAGAGAAGAGATTTAGAAGATGCTACTCAGTCGCAGCCCCATAGAGGCCTCAGGCAGCTATTCTCCATGAAAAATGCAGTGCTGGCTACTGTTTCTGTGAGACTGCCCTTAAGAGACACACTGTTCCATACAGTACTATATAAAGAGATTTATGTTACTGACCAGTTGTTTATAATGGGGATAGTGTTACTGAGCCGATAAAAAGGACATTGAACATTATCTAGTTAATAGAGTTATTAACTAGAGTTAAAGTGCTTCCATAATCTGAACTCAACAAGACCTAGCTCAGAAATTCTTTGACCACCCACACACATTGCCAAGGACTTTCAGAGCAGTCACCTAAGTAAGTATTAAAAACCAGAAGCAATCTGTAACACAACACAGATGAGACTGACATTCTATGAGTGAAGTTGACTGTGATCTATTTGAAGGATTATCTCTCTTGGAGGACCACTCAACTACCTCATAACAACTAGGAGGTCCTGAGAATAGGAGGGGCATTGAAGTTCATTTGCCCTGATGCTCATACCTTAACCAAGGTGTGATATCATTTAATACAAAGGATATATATGTGTATATATATGTATATCTTAGTTCATAAATTGCTTAGATGACATACTTATTTAATATTTGTGCAAGTATGAATTTTATTCTACATATATCCATATAAATATATGTATGTATATATTTCATATTAAAATATCCTGTACAAGAACCTGTAATCAAGATTTAGCCATTTCATTTTCAAGTTCCACAGGTATCCTGATGTTTGAGTGCTGATACTTATATAAGAATTGAAATAAATCAAGAGTATACATGATGCAAAGTGATAGAAGGGCTTGGTTTGACCCAATGACATTATGTTATACCCATGGAATATCACAAGGAAACTCATTTGTACAATCACTATATGCTAATTTAAAAGAAAGAAAATTTAATTAAATGCAGTTTGATTGGATGACATACATGTCACATAATCTTGGAAATGAAATTTAATGGAAAGCAAGTTTCCCATTAAGTAAAGTAGGCAAGTTGTTTACCCAAGGGTTAGGTTAGGAGGTACGAGTAATAAGAAATACCCAAGTCAGTAGATTGCCAAATTAAATTCACTTTTGTAGGATTTCTTGTAAAATTCTGTACCAGAAGACAACAATGAAAAGAAAACAACAACAGCCAAAAAAAAATCCAAAACAATGACAACAACAACAAAAAAACTTGTACTTATATTACATTTGCCTTAAAACATGGCCTCCTTCATTTTGTTTTAAAAATTCCATTCCGGGGCTGGGGATATAGCCTAGTAGCAATAGTGCCTGCCTCGGATACACGAGGCCCTAGGTTCGATTCCCCAGCACCACATATACAGAAAACGGCCAGAAGCGGCGCTGTGGCTCAAGTGGCAGAGTGCTAGCCTTGAGCGGGAAGAAGCCAGGGACAGTGCTCAGGCCCTGAGTCCAAGGCCCAGGACTGGCCAAAAAAAAAAAAAATTCCATTCCATGTTAAGACAAGAGTGTGACTTTGCCTTTAATGGGAATAATCTACATTAGAGAGAAAAGAAAAAGAAAGGGCATGTAGGTGTCCTCTGTGCAATGCTGCAGAAATTCTTTATTTTACACAGTGAAGACTTATTTTCCAAAATAAAGTAATTTCCAAAAAGAAAACTTTTTTATCTTCTCCTTCCTCTAAAAAAGTAAAAACAAATAGACAGCAATTGGAGAGATTTAACTGAATATAAAGAGGAAAATTCCCCCGTAGTGGGAGTTGTGACACTGCTATGATCCTAGAAGAAAAAAAAAAAAATTCTTCTTAAAAAGATGACTTTAAATAAGGAAGAACATGTAAGGTGAAATCCTGGCATCCATAGTAAGAGGTGAATTCTCCGTCTTGTGGATAATTAATTTATATCAGAAAAATGAAAATTTAGTTCAATTCTATAAACACCAAATATTTATCAAACATGAGGTTCCCTTGTTGCTTGAAGTTAGAAATCTAGAGAGCACATTCCTGCTTTCACTATGCATGTCTTCTTTCAAATTCATAAGGGTAAAACAATATTCTAGTAACTGGTGTTTGGGGATATTCTTAAGTAAGTGACTACTGAACTAAATGAATGGAATCTCTATGCAATCCTAACACTATAACTATGGTTGTGTGTGAAGATAGAGGCTCAAAATAAGTGGGGAATTCTGGAAAACTAAACAACTAGAAACCATAGTTATAACTAAATACATGGATGAAAATGTAGTTGAAAAAGGGATTCAGACATACACACTCATTATTTATGAGTAGAGAAAGTATGACTCATTGAGCTTAATATATCAGTTTATTTAGCCCTCCCCTGCCCCATTACAGAGAATTAAAATCAAGAGCCTCCTATTTGCTAGGCAAGAGCTCTTCCCTTTGAGCCACACCCTTTTTGTTTGTTTGTTTGTTTTCCATATAGGATCCACTGAATTTCCTGGGGCTGATTTCAGATTGAGATATTTCTACCTTGCTTCCCATTGAGATCACAGGCATATCACACAATGACTGGCCTATTATTTAATTTTTTATTTTTCTAGGGAACTATAGTACTGACTCCCAATTCTTTGGAGAACTATAAAGCCAGTTATAATATAATTCACATGAATTAGTTCCTAGGAATTCTGTCTATTCTTTTGTTTTCCAGTAGTCCGTCTTCCCAAAGCCCTGTGTCCTTATGTTGTGCTTATTTCATTCCTTTCCTTAGATGTGCTATATCTAATTCCTGTGTTATCCATCTAATCATTTCTCATTTACTCCCCCATAGTGGGGCAATCTATCAATGGCAGCTAAGAAAGGATATATACAAAGCAAATGATTATAATCATTTATGTTTAGAAATGCTAGTATTCTATACTGAAAGTTTGGCTGTACAGAGAATATTTGTGGAATGTGTTTTACTCCTGATTGAGGAAAACTATCCTCAAGTTTCCAGTATTGCTACTGAAAAGTTCTATGTCTGTCTAAGCATGCATGATACATCATGCATAACTTTTTTTTCTCTCTAAAAATGTCTAGGTCATTCTCTTCTCATTTGACATCAAGACAGGTTATATTGCTTTGAAGAGTATCTTCTCAATTATTTTGTTGAGTGCTTTGTAGGGCCTTCCATTTTAAAACCATAATTCCCGATTCCCTCAAAAATATTCTCATTTCTTTAATATCACCATCACCTGAAACTCTTACTAGTTGGATATTGAACTTCATCTCGTGTCATGTTCATTCTATATTCTAAAAGATTGCATCAACCTTTTAACACCAATTTTTAAATTATTCTATTTTTAATTTCAAATCAATTTTTCTCATTCTGAGTGTTTCTTTGATTAATAGCATACTATTTCTGTTTCATTACTACATGTTCTCTTATCTCTCTGAGAATATTAATTATAATTTTAGGATGCTTTCTTCCATTTACTGCATGAAGCACTTTTTCTCAAAGTTTCCCTTTGTTTTTGTCTCTTTCTCTCATGTTGACATTTTTACCCCTATTTCTCATATTAAAAAAAGAGAAATGAAAAAACTAATTGAGCATTTACCCCCTTTGGCTGGGCTCATAAATTAATAAGACTGATTTATAAGTTAATGGATTCTCCACCTAGGTTTTTATAGAGAATTCCACAAATGTATTATCTTACCATTGGAAATCTGCCTATAGAGAACCTTTACAAGGTAAAGAGATGGAACCGTCTCATTTTCACATATTCAGACATTCATGTGTAAGTCTCGTAATTTCAGAAAGGAAGCTCTCACTTCTACTTCAGTCTGCCTTGAATATGAATTTGATTTCTCATTAAAGGCTAGGAAAGAAATTGATATCTTGCTCTGGGAAGTAAGAGAGGGTCTCTGACTACTCTAACTGCTCATTTGACAAAAGTAAATAAGCCCTCCTTTATTTTTCCTCACTTTTAGTCTCCCACCAAAGTGGTTTTTTTTTAATTTTTAAAAGTATATTTTTAGTTTTAGGTAGTTGTACAAAGGAGTTGACATTCAATAGAGCAGTTTATGAATCCAGTGCCTCTTGATCAGTGTCACTCCTTTTAACATTCTCACCCATCCCTCCTATCCCAACCCTTGCACCTGATTTTTAAATTTAATTTAATTGTCAAAGTGATATACAGAGGTGTTACAGTCACATACATAAGGTAGTGAGTACATTTCTTGTCAAACTTGTTACCACCTCCCTCATTTTTCTCCTACTTTTCCTCAGTTGTATAATTAATTTCCAACATATTGTCTTGAGAGTATCCCTGTTGTATTGGTTTGTTTTTTGTCCTTTGTCTCACCACTTTGTTCTTCCCCTTCTCTTCCCTAATTCAGATAAGCATATATATAACACCCAGGGTGACAAATCAAATACAGTGACAACAGGGCATAAATCATAGGGGGAAAAAACTAAAGAAAAAAGAAATAACTTCACATAGTACATTAAAAACAACAGCAGCAAAGAAAAACCTCTTTTTTAATCCTTTAGAGCCTGAGGGATGTTCCATGGCCCAGTTGGGACAAAGTGACTTTCTCTTTCTCTGTTGGCACCTAGGGTTCTGCTTCTGCTCTGCCAGCTCACTCATTACACACCCATATGCTTTCCACCTGAAATTTTGTGTCATCTCTCAGCTGCTCTTGTCTTTACTCCTGTGTACGCCTCTCAACTTTTACCTCTCTTGTTCTGTTTTTTAACTTCACTTTCAGGAGGAATGACACGCTTTTAATGCGCAAAAATGAATTAGAAATTTCAATTGCAAAATAGAAGGGATAAAGACAGCCAAACATCTAAATCTCAGAGATAAGAGAATGTTTTGTGTTTAAAGAAAAAAAAACACAACTTGAGTGGTGTATATAGGCAAGAAGGAGGGGCAAAAATCTATAGAAATGATCACTGTTGTCCTACAGCAGAGGAAAGAGCAATCAAAGTCCAAGCAGGCTGACCTCCAGGAATGTGAACTCCTCAGGTACAGGAAGAGTGCCAGCAGGGAAAAAGCAAGGGGAAAGGTTCAAGCAAAGCCAGAGAGACAACTCTGAATGCATTAGCCTTTTCAGTGTTCAAGGACAAGGGAAGATTCAAGTGCAGAAGAAGCATGTGATCTGACTAAAGAAAAGTATGGAAAACAATAGAAATGAGGTGGTTAGGAGAAGACATCATTTACAGAAATACTTGCAGCAGGGAACTGGAACTTCAGAAACAAACAAACATAAAAACAAAGCTAAATGTGACGTCAATGAAGATTAAGATCAATCATCTATGTTTAAGTCCAAAGGTTAAAGAGACAACCTTCGATTTTTGAGAAACAACAAAAAATGTTTTAAATTCTAGAATCTAAACAGCTAATAAGAGGAGATTTGACAATAAGCCAAGGTTCTGGATTTGAAAGACATCCACATAATAATTTTAATGATATTTTCTCCTCTTTTATACTGCAAAGGATGTTCAATTAGAAGGAAACCACTAACAGGAAGCATTAAATATATTGTCTATTCCATTTCCTTGAAAACCATTTACAATAATTAACAACACTTTGGAGACACTAGGACTGTGGAATGTTTTATTTCCATATTTGTTTATCCAATTACATAAGAAATACATTTTGTGCCTACTGTATGTTAAGTACTATGGATTAAAACAATAAAAATATTTTAGAAGATGTCATGATTACTTTTGCATGAACAAAAATCCACAAAAGTAAGACACTTTATAAAATGAGCCTTTAAAGACGTATATTTTTGAATATGATGTTTTTATAGTTAAAAATCAAGTATTGCTATAAACCTGTATGCTATTCCTCATAAAACTATGGGTGGAGGCTTGCAAGGACATATTCTACAGGATATTATGTGCAAAAGTTTTCAAAACACATACTGAGAAATGGAGTTGTATATGAAAAAAGTCATGAGGGTAGCAGTGTTGTGAATACAAAAGTTCACAGTAGCAAACTGAAGCAGTTATGCTTCAAAAGGCTTGGTAAATAGAGTGATTATATTTGGCATATTATCTACAATTACAAAAGGTGATTAACAAAAAAATTGTAACTAGCACCTAAGTCAGTTAAACTACTGATTGTTTTCACAGTAAGAATGAATGAACTAAATAGTCAATTCATTCAGTAGTTCACAATACTATAGGCTAAACAAGCATAGTAAGGAATTACACAAGCCCACAAACACAAAATATTACAGGACAGATACAGCTAGTATTCCCTAGTACTATCACCACAACCAAACAGTTAACACTAAGCCCACACTGTGGTAGTTCTTACATGCATTAGTTTATTTAACTAATTCCTAAGTAATTTATTTGTTCTTTAGTTTGGGATCCCTTATTTCAGTAAATTTTATCATCTTTTTATATCGTCTTATCATCAGAAATAAAGGTAGTATTTCTCTCATTAATATGGAGTTGGGAATTGGTGGGTTTGCGGAAACTGACATTCACTGTTGAATAGCCTAATAAATTTGATCATTTGTCCTTTACGTGTTAGGAGGTCTGAGGTCTAACTCTGTAAAACACTGCCTAAAAGCAGGTAAAACATTTTTGTGTTTCTGTTTACAATCTATAACTTTATGATTAAGCCAAGATATGAATAAATTCTATTCCAAGTTGTGGTCAAGCTTTCATGGGAGTTTAATTGATAGAAAAGCAGACCTATAGAAACAATTCCTATTCTGAGGAATCATAGAAGCGATCAATCTTAACTATACATAAAAAAATATTTTGCATCATTCTTCCTCTTACCAAAGAAAGAAAAATCATAGATGAGGCACACCTTGTGAAGAGGCCAGGGAAGGAATTACCAAGATACTGGAACATAATATTTGACGTCATGTTGCTGTTGTATGCTTGAATTCCAGTTTTTTTATTCCTTCTAGATTTTTTTATTTTATAAACAGGTGTGATACAAGTGAAATGAGTAATAATGTAAAATACTTAGTACAGAGTTAATACTAAAACCTTTTACCATGTACTATGATTAGAAGTATTATTACTAATAATAATATTATTTCTCATATAAACTAGTGTAATAGTTAAAATAGATAAAACAGATAAAAACTATGATATAGCTATAAAAGCTATGTTGAAATAATGTCAAAAATCTGTTAGGTCATACTTCAGAAATATTTCAGGTTACACACCAATGAAAACCTGAAAACAAAATAAAATAAAGCAAAATAAACAAAGAGACTTCCGGGAAGACAGCGGAGGAGCAGCACAGCCCTAGCTAAGCTCCCTCCAACATTGCAGTTTTCCCACTTCAGAGACACTTTTACTCTTAGAAAGACAGCCCAAGTAAGTTATAACAGTACAGGGATTCTGGCCAGGAAGAAAAAAATGACTTTGCTGGCCTGAAAACACAGATTTGAGCTCCGGGCAGCGACTCGCTGCCATGCCAGTGCCGGCGCCGGCACAGTGCCCTGCACTTTGCCCACCTAAAGCACACCAGAGGCAACAAGGGAGAAATCCTCCAGACGGCAGCAGACACATGGGGATCGCAGGCTGAGCACGGACGGGCCGAAATCGCAGAGAGAGTGTGAGTACCCCACAAAAGACATTCTCACTCGCACCCACAGAGCAGCTCCTTTAAGGCATCCCTTCCCCCACTACCAGAGCAAAGCGCCAGCTTTGACACTGGCATAGGGCCAGACCAGTGTGGAACTAAAGTGGGCCTGGGCAAAGCGAGGACAAAGCGGCTATCTTTGAAAAGGGCAAGAGGGACCAATCAGTGAAAGCCAACTCCGACAGGAGAACAACCCCTGCCCAGGCAGGAGGCTTGTCCTGGGCTGTGGCTCACACACTCCTGTGAATTCAACCAGAGGTGTCCCACCATACCCGCCTGAATTTCTAAATTAAAACCAAAAGCAGCGAGCAGATACTGGTGTCACAGAGCAACCAGAGGGGAGAACAAACAGTTCCTGAGACAGATAAATGATCCCGTCACAGAGGAAGCCCAATTCCCAGCCCGAAACAGCGCTGAATTCCATAGTCAGCTCCGCCCAGGAGGCCACCCCACCCAGGAGGGAGGAACCTCCCCCAGGCAAGTGTCTCTCAGCCAGGTATACTAGGCCAGAGGTTCCCGGTCCTGCTGAGTCCACAGCCTATTCAAAGCCAGGCGTTAAAGGCAGCAGCCCCACAGAAGATGGGAGGAGCCATGGTTCCAAAGACTGTTCATGTGCCCCATCTACAGTGGACACCCAAGGCCTACCTGCAAGCTGTGTGAACCACAGAGCCCCAGGATTTCAATAACAGGGGAGGAGGGTCAGAGCAGATCCACCCCAGGCAAACAAAAGCAAGTCAAACAAGCCAAGCAGCAAAATAGACTGCAGACCATCCCAAGGAAACCAGAGACTGTACAAATCCCACCCAAACAAGGAAGACTCCATTTTTTTTTTAAACATTTTTTAAGCTTTTTTTTTCCATTTCTGAAATATCAGGGTTTTTTTGGTTCTCCATTTTTACCTGTTTTATGAAGTTTTTTTTTGTTGTTGTTCATTTTACTGGATTTTTTTCTTTTTTTTTTAAATAACTTTTCTCTGTTTTGTGAATTTGTCTTCCAGTATTTTTTCTTTATTTCTCTCTTCACATTCTTCTTCTTTAAAAATTTACTTTCCTATGAATAACACCTCTATTCTTTTCTGCTAACACTCCATTGACTATCATTTTAACCTTGTTCTTTCTACTGATTCTACTCTTCTCCACATTTACACGTCACTGAAACTAAACCAAATCATCACCCCGCCATACACTTTATTGTCTTTACTACCTCCTGCCTTACTTCCAGGCCCTCCAGATTCCATTGATCCCTGGTTATTGGATAGAAGGTATATCTGCTCAAACAGAGTGAATCAAAGGAGTACAAAGACAAAGTCATACAGTCCAAAAAGAACATAATATAAGAACAAAAATTGCTCATAGGGTTGTAACAGTAAATAAGTAATTACTGAATACAGGGCTCAGGAGTGGTTGTTATATCAAAATTGTATTCTTTAGGAACACCAAATCTAATTTTATATACAGGTATACAAGGTATCTGTATACAATTGTGAACTAAGATTTACACAACATTGCTTGGTAAGTTCTACTTTGGATCTTAAACGGTGCTCACAAGTGCTTGTAGATTGGCATTCCCAATCGAAATGGGCAGAAGAAACACAAGAAAAATGGCAAACAATGGAGTCTCATCTCCCACTCAAAACAAGCAGGAAGCAGAGCAATCAATCAAATACATAGAAGAGAACCCTCAAAATGCTCTACAAAGTCTACTGATAAAAATGATAAATGAAAAGTTTGAATCTCTTCAGTCAACTATTCTAGAGCATGAGGAGGCAAAACAAAAATTAATGGAGAATTTCATGGCCTCCACAAATAGAAAGATAATTGAACTTCAAGAATCAAATGAAAAGATAGTTGCCCAGCTAAAAGATTTGAGAGAGACAGCACTCAAAACCAAATCTATGAAGTAAATGAAGTAAAGCAGTCCAAGCAGTACATAAAAGATAAGTATAGCAAGGACATGGAGATCATCAGGAAAGTCCAGCCAGAAGGAAAAGAGATTTAAAATCAAGTAGCTAGCCTACACTCCTGACTAACTGAAACAGAGGATCAAATCTCAGGAGCTGAGGATTCCCTAGAATCTATGGAGAAAAATAAAAAAGCAATACAAAACCAATCCAATGAACAAAACAGACCACTCCAGGAGATTCAAGTCACAATCAGGAAGCCCAATTTAAGGATAATAGGTATTGAGGAAAATCTGGAGAAAGAAGTTAATGGAATAGAAAACCTATTTAACAGAATATTAGCCTAGAACTACCCAAATATCCAGGATAGGCCTATACAGATACAAGAAGCATTTAGAACCCCAAACAGACCAGACCAGAACAGGACATCCCACCAACACATTGTGATCAAAACAGGATCAATAGACTCCAAGTAAAGAATCCTTAAAGCTGTCAGAGAGAAGAAAACAATCATATATAAAGGAAAAGCAATCAGAATTACCCCAGACTTCTCAGAAGAGACCATGAAAGCAAGAAGAGCTTGGAATAAGGTATGCCAAACCCTAAATAAAAATAACTACCAACCAAGAATACTGTATCCAGCTAAACTCTCACTCATAGCCGAAGGTCAAATATAAGTCTTCCACAGTAAGGAAAAACTGAAATAATATATCTCCACCAAACCAGCTCTACAGAAAATCCTCAAAGATGTACTATACAGGGAAAATAATCAAGATCCCAATGCAGACAGAGAAATGAACCCTAAATAGTAAACCAGAATATCAGATCAAGAAATGGGAAGACACAGCTTTTAACAAGATAGGGATAATGAAAGGAACTAATGATCAGCTCTCAATCCTAACTCTCAACATTAATGGACTTAATTCTCCAATCAAATGACATAGGCTCATACGTTGGATCAAAAATCAAGATCCATCTTTCTGCTGCCTCCAAGAGACACATCTATCCAGCAAAAGTAAGCATCTTCTAAAAGTGAAAGGCTGTAATCAAATCTATGAAGCAAATGACCCCCATAAGCAGGCTGGAGTTGCAACACTAGTATCAGACAAAATTGACTTCAAATTAAAAAAGGTAAGAAGAGACAAAGAAGGTTACTACATACTAACTAGTAAAGGGATCTCTCCTACAGGAAGACATAATCATCCTAAATATCTACACACCAAATACAGGAGCACCCAACTTCATTAAAAAAAACACACTACTGACTCTAAAAACATTCATAGACCCAAACACATGATAATTGGGGACTTTAACACTCCACTATCACCTCTGGACAGATCAAAATGCCAAAAACTGAACAAAGAAACCACAGAAATAACAATTGCATAGACCAACTAGACTTAATCAACATCTAAGGAATATTCCACCCAGCAACAACAGAATACACATTCTTCTCAGCAGCACATTGAACATTCTCCAAAATAGATCACATATTAGGGCACAAAGAAAATCTGTACAAATTCAGAAAAATCAACAATTCCCTGCATTCTCTCAGATCACAATGGAATAAAATTAGAGCTCAACTCCAACAGCCACCACAGAAAATCCTACAATTCATGGAGACTAAACATCACACTGCTGAACCATCAGTGGGTCATTGAAGAAATTAAAATGGAAATTCAAATATTTATGGAATTCAACCAAGATGAGGACACAAAGTGCCAGCTCCTATGGGACACAGCAAAGGCAGTACTCAGAGGAAAATTTATATCTCTGAGTGCATACACCAACAAACTGGAGAAAGAGCAACTCAATCATTTAAGGAAGCACCTTAATTTCCTTGAAAGAGAACAACAAGCCAAACCCCAAGTCAATACACGGATGCAAATAATTAAAATAAAATCAGAATTAAATCAATTAGAGATTTAAAAACCATCGAAAGAATCAACAAAACAAAGAGTTGCTTCTTTGAAAAAATCAGCAAGATAGACAGACCCCTAGCAAACCTGACCAAATAACGAAGACAGCACACTCAAATAAACAAGATAAGAGATGAAACAAGTAACATCACCACAGTAACAACCAAAATTCAGAACACAATAGGGACTATTTTGCAAAACTTTATGCCAACAAATTTGAGAACTTGGAAGAAATGGATGATTTCCAAGAAAAAATTCATATCCCCAAACTCAACCATGGAGGTTTAAACCTTCTAAACAGACCCATATCCAGTATTGAAACGGAACAGCAATAAGTGATCTCCCATCCAAGAAAAGCCCAGGTCCAGATGGATTCACAGCAGAATTCTACAACGCCTTCAAAACAGAACTCACACCAATATTTTTCAAACTCTTCAATGAAATTGAAAGAGAATGTTCACTACCAGACACATTCTATGAAACCAGGATAACCCTCATCCTAAAACCAGGCAGGGACTCATCACGGAAAGAGGACTATAGACCAATTTCCCTGATGAACACAGACTCAAAAATTCTCAACAAAATTCTGGCCAATCAACTTCAACAGGTCATCAAAAAAATAATACACCACGATCAAACTGGATTCATCCCAGGGATGCAAACTTGGTTCAATATACGCAAGTCAATTAATGTAATCTACCACATCACCTGGAGCAAGGTAAAGAACCACATGGTTATATCACTTGATGCAGAAAAAGCATTTGATAAAATCCAGCACCCATTTATGCTAAAAGCCCTGGAAAAACTGGGATTCCAGGGAACATTCCTGAATATAATCAAGGCAGTTTATGATAAACCAATAGCAAGCATAACTCTAAATGGGGAAAAATTAAAGCCATTCCCTTTAAAATCAGGAACAAGGCAGGGATGTCCATTCTCTCCCCTTCTCTTCAACATAGTACTAGAATTCCTAGCCAGAGCAATTAGGCAAGAAGAAAATATAAAGGGGATCCAAATAGGAAAACATGAAGTTAAACATTCTTTCTTCGCAGATGACATAAACTTATACCTAAAGAACCCCATAGACTCTACTCCCAAGCTACTAGAGCTGATCCAAAACTTTGGCAAAGTTGCAGGATATAAAATAAACCCTCAAAAATCAACGGCCTTTCTCTATGCTAGTGACCCGAAGACTGAGGCTGAAATCAGGAAAGTAACTCCTTTTGCAATAGTCTCCAAAAACATAAAATAGCTAGGAATAACTTTAACCAAAGAAGTGAAAGACATCTATGATGAGAACTTTAAAAACATGAAAAATGAAATTAAGGCAGAACTAAGGAAATGGATAAACCTCCCATGCTCCTGGATTGGGAAGATTAATATAATCAAAATGGCAATATTGCCAAAGGCTATCTACAAATTCAATGCAATACCCATTAATATCCCCATACCTTTTTTTTTATTGAAATAGAGGAAGCAATCCAGAAATTCATATGGAACAACGAAAGACCTAGAATAGCAAAAACAATCCTAAGCAGAAAGAATAGTGCTGGAGGAATTACAATACCCAACTTCAAGCTGTATTATAAAGCTATAGTTATAAAAACAGCTTGTTATTGGCACCGGAACAGGCCTGAAGACCAATGGAACAGAATTGAAGACCCAGAAATGAACACACAGAACTATGCCTACTTAATCTTTGATAAAGTAGCTAAAACAATAGTTTGGAAGAAAGATAGCCTCTTTAACAAATGGTGCTGGCAAAACTGGCTCAACACATGCAACAAACTAAAACTACATCCTTATATATCACCCTGCACCAAAATCAATTCCAAATGGATTAAAGACCTCGAAATCAAAACAGACACCCTGAAAACACTAAAGGAAGGAGTAGGAGAAACACTTGGGCTCCTTGGCACAGGATGGAACTTCCTTAACAAAGACCCAGAAATGCTACAATTCAAAGAAAGGTTGCACAAATGGGACTGCATCAAACTGCAGAGCTTCTGCACGGCAAAGGACATAGCTCGCAAGATAAACAGAAAGCCCACAGACTGGGAGAATATCTTTACCAACAGACAAAGGCCTCATCTCTAAAATATATGCAGAAGTAAAAAAATTACCTTCTTCCAAAACAAAACCAGAAAGAACCAATTGCCCCCTCATCAAGTTGGCCAAAGACTTACAAAGAGACTTCTCTGATGAGGAAATGAGAATGGCCAAGAGACATATGAAAAAATGCTCTACATCACTGGCCATAAAAGAAATGCAAATCAAAACAACATTGAGATTCCATCTCACCCCAGTAACAATGTCATATATCAAGAAAACTAACAATAACAATTGTTGGAGGGGATGTGGCCAAAAGGGAACCCTACTTCATTGTTGGTGGGAATGTAAGCTGGTTCAGCCACTCTCAGTTTCATACATTAGGCATTGCATCAGGCTTCATTCATTCAATGGCTTCTTTGCTCAATTTTGAAACAGGATAAGTTCAGTTTCTAAGCTGTCTTCTGTCAACTGAGGATAGAATGGAGAGACACTGCTGCCTATAGTTGAGTTTTAAGTCAAACAAAACTAAAAACTACACACACACACAACATGCTTTGTGTGCAGTATTCTGGGACGAGATTGTGATCTGATCAACCATTTGGAAGGAAATCACTAACTCTTACATGGTGAATGAACAAGACCAGGGCTCTCTGAAATGGCTCAGATAGGGAAAGGTTGTTCAGACTAGGGTGGGAAAGTAGAGATCAATACAACCGACAGGTTCAAGATACATAAAGGAAAGACCCAGGACAATTCATGTAGGGAAAATTAGTAAACAAAGATAGTTTGGGTTTGATTAGGTGAATAAATAACAGTGACATTAATAAATATAATGGACATATCAGAACATAGGGGAAAACTTGGAGCTAGACATATACCAGATAGTGTTCAAATCCATGTGAATGGATTATATTTCCTAGTGAACAAGAAGTGACTGCTATAAGGACCTGAGGTTGAGCTCATAACCAGTCAATCTCTGAAGGACACAGGGTAGCCAATAGGGCAAAAGTATTAGTCTGTGAAAGCAGGAAACCAGGTGAGAACTGCATTCTAAGATTCCTTCCCAGCAAGCCACATCCCCAGATCACCATCATGGTGGACCATGAAGTGAGCAGGTGTTCAAAATGCTAGCTGTCAATGTGACATTTGCTTCACTTGAGTGCGGCAAAAACAACCTAGATTCATTAAATTGCTATTGACCAATAATATGATTGCCAGTGGTGAGAACTTGATGCCCCAGTGAGCAGCATTATGGAAATCTGAAAGATATATGACTTGAAGGTGTTACTGGACATTCTATCATGTCAGGTGAAGCCTTGTCATCCGTGCATCAGCAACATCGTTAGGAATTGCATGTATGCAAATCCCACTGAGACTCAGCTACCCTACTGTTATAGTCTGAAAGACATTTATGCAAAATCATTACCTTTTTGTAATAAAGAAACTGTCCTATGGACCAGGGAAAGCATTCTTGCTTGCAACCCATGGGCAAGATCTTTTGAGACACCATCAAGCATCTAGAAGGTCTTTGTGAAGAGACCATGATGCCAAGTATTTTGCCCCTTGCCCATGAATTGCACAAACACTCAAATCCTATCAAATTCATACAGATTTTCAGATCTGAACATAAATTCATGGGAGCTGTGGCTGCCTAAGAAAAGACCAAGAAATGAAGATGACTCAGATGACTACTCCCCAAGGAACACTCTCCATGTCTGTCTACTCCACTCTACCTTTCATCTTAACAATATCTATGGGACCTTAAGTTGTAGATGCAGATGGAAAGGGGTATTCTCCATTTCCTTTTCTTCTTTGCTTTTTAATTTTGTAGAAGGAATTTGGCTTCAACCCAGAACCTGGGCACCTTCCCTTCACTTTTTGGCTACAGGCTGGTGCTCTACCACTTGAGCCTTTGCTCTACTTCTAGCTGTTTTCTCATTAATTGGCGATAGATAGATTTTCCTTAATAGATTTTCCTGCTCAGGGTGGTTTTGAATAATGATCCCCATATCTCTGCCTCTTGAGTAGTTAAGACCACAGGCATGAGCAACCAGCACCTGTTTACCATGACCATTTTTAGTATTTTTGTCTCCAGTATCCTTCCCACTCCCTTATAGAATCTGTCAGGAAAAAAAAATAAAGAAAAACACCTCTCTGAGGCAAAAGTTTACATCCCAGTTTCAGTCCTTCTATCCTAAAGACTTCACAGTTAGTAATTCTAGTTTGTCCTATTACTTTCTTTACTAAGCATCTGCTTGAGTAAGGAATAGAAAAGAACAAGGCCAAAGCATGACGAATGAGGAAAATAGAAGGAATCCATTGAGTATCAGGACTCAGATTTGTGCTCTTGTAGACAGGTTCCTGTCTGGAGTGCTCAGATCATTGAAGTAGGAAATTATGCTGCATTGTGAATCTAAACATATATATCTATTTATAGATATATTATAATATATACAATTATATAATATATATTATAATATATAATTTAAATATATATATATATACACATATACATATTTCTCCTTTGAATCCAGAGGTTCTGGCTCCAGAAGGTTGTGGTCAAGGCTCAATTAAGTTTATGTGATACATTTCCTAACACATAAACACCTAATATTCACCTTATCAAACCCAAAGTATCTTTGCTTACTACTTTTCCCTACATGATCTGAATTGTACTGTTTCTTTCCTCTTGAATCTGTGTGTGTGTGTGTGTGTGTGTGTGAATTAATAACACTAGACAAGAACCCTTCTAAGTTCTAAGTTCCTACTGGAGCCTGAAATAATCCTACATGTACATGGTCATTAGGAAATAATTCTTCACATGAATACAGAATGAGCCTTTATGGCATGACTATCTCCTTCTTCTACTTAGAGTTCTCTGTCTTGATTTTTGTTGTTATTGTTGTTTTGAAATGCCTCCTGATCACAGCAAAGTAGTGTTCCACTCTGCTGATTTCTAATTCATGTTCCAGTGGCTTGTCCCTGGCTACGTGGACACAGTACTTATTTGGATCATCATTGTACTAAATTCTTCCCTTTGTTCCACAATAGAGTAATAAAGGAGTAATGTGAGTTAACAAACAAAAAAGAATCCTTCGCAACATTTTCCATAGCTCTATTTCTATGACTTATACTTTAAATTTCATTCTTCCCATTCTTCAGAATTCTATGTACAAGGTTAATCTATTTTTTATCACTGTTCTTTGGCAGCCTATTTTTGTTCTCCAGACACTAGTTCTTATTCTGCAAAGTGGAGGAAATGAAAGTTTAGATGTTTGCGAGGACAGAAACAGATACTATATGAAAAGCACTTAACGTAGTACTCACACTTTGATAAGCACTAAGGAAATTTTAGATATTATTCAAAATTGTATTATGTCTAAAAACCTCTCTCCACAACTAATCTCTATTTCATCATGGTTACACAAAAGCAAAATGTTACCACAATGACAATATAAATTTTTCTACTCAGATATAGTACCAACAATACAAATAAGAAAGTTACACATAAAGATGATGTAAAGGTACATAGAGATGAGGTCAGCTTCTCCAGGTTTATTTACAATCTATTTAAATGTTACCAGAACAAAAGAAAGGAAAAAAGAGGAAACAAATTACAAGGGGGAATCTTTTCCAATTAATTATACAAGGAAAATAAGGACCAGGTCTCAAATGTAAATATAAATTTTTAAATCCCTCTAAATTGTTGGGGAAAATAAGAAAGATAATAGATAAGTTTTAGTAGATTAAATTTCTATATTTGAAACTACATAAAATAAATTTCAAAGGTATGCTACAAGTAGCAACATAATGTAGAAAGCCAAGGAAACAGCACTCAAAGAATATGACTATTACTGACACAAATAAGTTTATTATAGAATTTTAGGCTTTAAAGAAGACTTTGGCAACAGTTACCAATACAATTCTATATTATAAAAAGGGTGACTTTATGACACTAAGCTTATTGATTATTGTGTTTAAAAAACAGCTGGGCAAGACTTTAGAAATTGGAAGCTCTTAACACTATTGAATTTAGACCATAAAATATTTGTGAGGATTTTATTGCAGAAGCAAATGGTTCTATCCACTAGAATGATGTGTGGGATCTAAATCCTTACAAAACAGAGAGCAAAAAAATGTTGACTGCTCAATCTCCTCCATAGAATTAGTAGAACTCACAAGAAGGGTAAGATAGTTTGGTTATTTAGTAAATTTAAGTTATAATAATGCTCTCGACTACAGAAAAATATCTGTATCTTCAGAGTCAATGTACATATAGGAGGAACTGTTAAAATATGTGAGATAGATGAGAAATGAAAATAATAAGTAGTGATAGAAATAGTAGTCAAAATAGGTGGCATTGATAGGACAGGTATAGAGAGCCAATGAGTAATACAGATGTATGAGTATACATTCAGACTGTGTAACCTGGCAGTAAATAGAAACAGATAATTTTTCTACCCTGGATAACACCTAAGTGATCATGAAATGCTAAGGGTAAAGATATTCAAGGTAGATAAACGGTAGCTCCTATTTTCTTTATGTAAAGCCTCTAGACTCTCAATTGATAACCTAAAGATTACTTTGTAACAACTAATAATTGCATTTTTCTGAACATCAATAAATACCAGTCTGGAGAACAAGAGTTATCTGGTCTACACTATGATTATTCTGAACTAAAATAGTAGTCCTGAAGTGTCCTGAAATTACAGTGGTCTCTCTTTCTCTCCCGCTTGCCCCCCACCCCCACCCCGTCCTTGCATTTTATTGTTTTGCTTTGTTGATCTTATGTTTGGTGGCATTTGCATTTGAAATCAGGGGTTACTGGCTTGCTAGGCAAGCACAATACCACTGAGACAAGCATTCTGTCCTTTTCTGCACTAGTAATTTTCAAAATAGAAGTCTCATTTGTTGGCTTAGATCTGAGCCCACCATAACTAAAATGATGAGGCAGAGTCACTGCATTTGGACTTTGCTGTTAGGATTAAGATCAATGTGGAATTATAGCCTGATGTTTCCATAACACCAAAGATTTTCACACACACACACACACACACACACACACACACACACTACCAACCTCTCATGTTATAAGCCTAGTCCTTGGTTAATTTTCTCCAGAACCTTGCTTCTAAAAGTATAGATTAATCTGGGTGCTGGTGGATCATACTTGTAAACCTAGCTACTCAGGAGGCTGAGATGTGAGGATTGAGGTTCAAAGCCGTGAAAAGTCCATGAGATTCCTTTCTTCAATTAACCATTAGAAAATTGGCTCAAGTGGTAGAGTGCTAGCCTTGAGCTGAAGAGCTCAAGGACAGCGCCCAGGCCCACAGTTCAAGCCCAACAGGCAGCAAAACAAATATTAAAAGTATAGATTAAGAGCATTGGTGACATTGGTGCCTGTTAGAAATTCAGAAGCAAAAACCTTACTCTTGACATAGTACTAATCATTGAATTTTTAAAAGCGCTGAACTAGAGCAGAGGTCTCTAATTTTTTCTAAAGAAAGTCACAGCATTTGTGGCTTTTCAGGCTAGTCTTTGTCACAACTACTCAGTTCTGTCATTTTAATGTAGCACTAGTAGTAGTTCACGTGTGCATGAATAGATTTCTTTGTAGTGCAAATAAAAGTTTATCATTGAAAACAATTACAACAATGATATGCCACTTGTTTGCATAATGTGGAGTTCATTTCACTTAGCATTATGTGTTCCTATGGGCACTAGCTATTGGGCTATTGTGATCTTCTGCTATGACTAGCCTACACATGTACTAATTATTCCCTTTGAGGGAAACCATTGAGTACATGTTTCTTTGGGTCTGGCTCACTTCACTTAGTATGATTTTTTTTTCTGTATCTGATCTTAGAACCCTGGAAATTATATATGCATGTATTAGAACTAGTGAAGGGAAGGGAATACCAAAATAGAGAGACAAAGGATAAAAACAAACACCATTCCAAAAGCAATACTTATAAAAACAATTTGGTGTAAATAACTATACAACTCATGGGGTGGGGGGCAGGAGGGAAAGAAGGAGGCAAATGAGGGAGAAGGTAACAAGTTGGATAAGAAATGTACTTCACTGCCTTATATATGAAATTGTAATCTCTCTGTACTTTACTTTGACAATAAAGTAATATATATATATACACACAAAAAAGTTTATCATTAAAAAATGGGAACTTAAGCTGAAAAAAGTGTCTTCAAAAATTTCAACTCCTCTATTTGACAAAAATGCACACAAAAAAAGTATTTTTGTAGCTTACAAGTTGAATTCTTGACTACAAAATTAAGAAAAGTGATGAAGGGGGTAGGTGGGGAGGGATAGGTGAGAATGCTGAAATGAATGGTATTAATCAAGATGCATTGTATTAATAAAAATGCTTTGTTAATGGCAACTTCTTTGTATAACTACTTAAATACAATAATAAAAATGTGGAAAATAAAGAACTAAATAATGGTCATAAATGAGAAAGTTATGACTATCCTTTAAGAAGATCATCAAAAAGCATCTTTCAAGAGCTTGACCCATATTTTGGTGTAAAGTCAGGCAGTTAGGATGAAGAGAAGGTGAGGATAGAATCCAGTTTGAAAATGCAGTAGTAATGTAGGTTGTAATTTTGATGTAGAATAGTGTTACTGAAATACAATGGTGGGAATAATAGAAGAATCACCTAGGTCAGAAGGCTGATTCAAGGTGGGATTAAGTCAAAGCCACTGGATGCCAGGTATCAAATTTATTTTCTTAACATAAGATAATATGGGACCATTGTTAAGGCCTAGATTACCAAAAGCAAACATCAATAGTCACACAGCATTTTATATGTTGTGTATAATTTGATGATGTATCTAAGGAAATATATTTGGAAAGAAGCTTGAATGCTGGGTAAAAGACATAGGTCAAGTAGAGCTTGAAATTATCCAGTTGGGAAGAATGAAAGAATAAAGGAAGTTAAGGAAAGAACATTGAGAAAGATCTATAGCTTAAGAAGAGATGATAGAGAAGGAAGGAAAATTAAAAGAAGTCATAAGTACACAAGTGAAAAAAAAAAGTTAAATTAAAAAGGAATTTAAAGTGGATTTAGTAGATATGTGAGATCCTAAGGTGTTCACATATAAAATTCTCAGAAGTAAATGTTGTCAAATTTTTCCTATATTTCACCAAAGGATAACACTGTAGCTCCGAGTCACCTCAAGCAGGCCGCAAGTAGCATATCTTTATTTGTGGAAAATGAAATGCCATTACTCTCTTTCAGTCACGACTTGCTAAAGTGGCCTTATGGCCTTTTGCTTTTACTGTATAGATACATTACTTTCCAGTTGACAATTGTACCCCTGTTTTATGACATGAATTATAAATAAAATCACAATAGCTAATATTTTTTAAGAATTGATGATGTGGCAAAACATTTTAGAAAAGACCTACATGTATTTATAAAGGGAAGAGGGGTAGAAGAATGAATTGGGGATCTGGGGGAGAATTGCAGTCAAAAATGCATTACGTGGGCTGGGGATATGGCCTAGTGGCAAGAGTGCTTGCCTCGTATACATGAGGCCCTGGGTTCGATTCCCCAGAACCAAATATACAGAAAATGGCCAGAAGTGGCGCTTTGGCTCTAGTGGCAGAGTGCTAGCCTTGAGCAAGAAGCCAGGGACAGTGCTCAGGCCCTGAGTCCAAGCCCCAGGACTGGCAAAAAAAAAAAAAAAAATTCATTACATAGTCTACAAAACTTTAAAAGTAAGGAAAAGGGTGGGTTGAAGTAGGAGTGGAAATATTGAAAGAGGTTTCACTGATCAAGATGCACTGTATGCATCAACTGCTTTGTATGGTAACTCCTTTGTACAACTATTTAAAGATACTAATAAAAAAAGAAAAAGATATAAAGGAACTCTTATTCTTACTTGTCCTAGTTTTTGTTGAATCACAGCATAATTTAGAATATCCCACAAAGGAGAATGAATGAGCAGGGGACAGCTTAAGTCAGCAAGATGAGCTGCAAATAAAGCTAGGTGAATCTGAGATCAACAGGGTTTTTCCACCTTCTGTTGATTCTTGGAATTAAAAAGAATGGAGAGAAGTATACTCTTCACATTACAGTTACAATATTCAATGTAAAAACATAAAAATATAATTAAGAAATTAGGAAGATGGGTACGGTTTGGATACACGGAGAGGAATGACTTAAAGAGGTGATAATTAATGTTATGGAAATGATTGTTATATCACAGTTGTAACTACTTTCAACGTTCCATCTGTATGTGTAGCTTCTATTATTGATGATGTTCTTGTATCACCTTCCTGTGGTTGTACCTACACTATCTCTGTAATCTTATCTGAGTATATTGGAAACCGTGTATACTGGTATTAGAATTAGGAAATTGAAAGGGAATACCAAAATTGAGAGACACAGGATAAAAAAAGACAAACAACTACAAAAGCAATACTTGCAAAACTGTTTGGTGTAAGTGAACTGAACACCTCAGGAGGGGAAAGGGAAAGTGGGAGGAGGGAGGGGGGTATGAGGGACAAGGTAACAAACAGTACAAGAAATGTATCCAATGCCTAACGTATGAAACTCTAACCTCTCTGTACATCAGTTTGTTAATAAAAATTTGAGAAAAAAAAAGAGGTGATAATTATCAAGATCTTGTGTACATATACATTGCATTGAAACCCCTTTGGTTACCTATTAAGGACTATAAAATGAGGGAGAGAGAGACTGAGAGTAGATGAGGGAATAGAAGACACTGTACGAAAGGAAATATACTCATTACCGAGCTCACATAATTGTAATTCATCTGTACATCAGCTTTGTAAAACAATAAAATAAATTAATAATTAAAAAAAATTAAAGAAACAAGTACTGGGTGTCAGTCTCATGTCTACAATCGTAGATACTCAGTAGGCTGAGATCTGAGTATCATAGCTCAAAGTCAGCCCAGGCAGGTAATTCAATAAGACTTTATGTCCAAGTAAGCACCTAATATCCAGAAGTAGACTTAAGAAGTAGAGCGCACTAGCCTAGAACAAAAGAATCTCAAGGAGAGTACCCAGAACCTGAGTTCAAACCCCTTTCTCCCCCAAAATATTAGAATCTGGATTTTTGTTGCACACTATTATATACTTTGAGTTGATATTTTCAAAGTGTATTTTAATCAGGTGATTGAAGAGACATAACTTTATAAAGGACATAACTAAAATTTTACTCAATATTTAAATTTTAGCATAATAGAGTGAATATTGTACATCAACTAGCAAGCCATGGCTAGTCAATTATACATTACTGAGATAGGAATGTAAGCCTTTTTGTGTGGAATTTTCAAGTGGAAATGACAAACAAGTGAACTTGACTATTTATTTTGCTTTTAGTGTATAGACACATCACATTCAGTTGACAATTGTAACCCAGTTTTATGATATGAACTATAAATGGAATCATATTAATTAACATTCATTATAAGCTTATTATGTGGCAAAATCTTTTAGAAATGCTCTTCATATATTAACTCATTTAACCTTATTAATTTTGCAGATTGTAATTATTATCTGGAAGTCTCAAACAGCAGCAGATCCCTGACCACTTCCTTTTTTTTTTCACCATGCTATATTGGCTCTCTCCACTGGATTCTGCCCAGTCAGTTTGGAATCCAAAGGATAGAATTTTCTCCACAAGTTCATCCAGCAGTTTCAGTAAGTTCCTTATATGTGGATGAATTCACATCTAAAAAGCAAACTAGTCGGCCAGATAAGCTTAAAAAACCCTAAATTTCCTTTTCCCACTAGGAATTGGCTCAGGGGTAACATAAACTTGTAGAGATAGGAAAAGATACCCAGCAACAGCCAAGTGGATAAAGCAAACATACAGAACTTAGCTTAATTCTTACTTGTTTTCAGCCCTCTGTGTTACTGAGCCCTAACAGACTAGAAATCTTTGCAGTTGAAAAACACTTTCTGAGATACAACTAACCCTGATCCTGGTGGAAGCTGGAGTTTTAGTACTATTAGGTAAGTATTTGATGCACCTTAAAACTGTTTAGAAGATGAATCATATTTGGATTTTGTGCTTTTAACTAGGCACTGCCATAATTCCTTTTCTCATTTTTTTCTTGCTAAGATGAAAATGAGCTGTAAGTTTCTATTCATCCATCCAACAGTAATACTCTGAGGACACTTGTTTTCTTTGCATCTGGGCACATGTATATCAAAAACTGTCATTGACAGAATCAAGCTTTTCGGAAACATCCCTGATCCTAAAACAAAATGCAGGCAACTTTCTTGTCCCTATCTGATCCCATACATCTGGGTGCTAGTTATTGATTAAATAAATCATAACATTAAAAGGATGCTTTTACAGACTTAATTAATTCACATTGGCATGTAAAATCTCTATGTTTAAAAGATCAGTGTCCATTAAATTGTACAAGAAACCTACCCACTGCCTTACGTATGAAACTGTAAACCCTCTGTACATCATTTTGACAATAAATAATTATTCAGAAAAAAGAACATTGCTTTTCAACCATATTAATCATATAAGACCAAAACAAATTATCTTATGAATGAAATTGTGACCCTTTTATATACTAAGCTATCAGGGAACTTCAAGTCAGTCTATAAATAATGCATAGATAGTACAACGTATAATTTTTGGTTTTTGTTAAAGATAAAAGAAATAGCAATCAGTATAGAACTATTGGGTTCTATTCTAGAAATAGTTATAAATGTTCGCTCATTTAATGTTCACATAAATCTTAGATGGTTGGCTTTATAATCCTTATTTTATAAATGGGATCTAAAGAGCTAAAATAAGTTGCTGCAAATCCTAATGTCCTTTGATGACATATCCAGAACTGAATCTAAATTCTGTGCCTCCATCTTTACCTTTCATTATTCATCTTATGGAAAACTGCTCTTTGGTTCTATACTTGTACAAGTAAGGAAAGAATAGGAAAGAAAAAAGTCTGAGAGTCACAGAGATTAAAAAAGAGAAACATAAAGAGGGGAATTGTGACCTTGAACAAACATTTATTTTCCATTTTCTGCACTATTTAAGTACAAATGAATCTCACGGGCATCATGGGCAAAATTTAGCCTAGATGATTACAAAAATGTTTCTGCGGGGACGAGTGGGACAGCTGCTTTAATTCTAAACTGTTTTCTAAGATTTCTATTTGGTAGCAGATATTAGAGAAGTTAAGTATACAGCAGTCACTGACTTCAAATTAAGTGGTAATGAATGCAGATTTCCATGAAGATTCCACGAGTTAGTAATTACAGTTTTATTGCGATTCGAAATGGTAAAATAAACTCAGTCTCCACTGTCCCATATATGTAATTGATGAGTTAATTTGTCTTCAACACTCTCACTGTTCTAATATTTCTCAATCTATGCTGTGAAAATTAATAGGAAGTGAAATGTATAAAATTATACTCTCTCATGCACACACACACAAAACTAATGTATATTACCAGAGAGGCATATTTATTTCATCTGTGGATGGTACGGGGTCACCATCTTTTTTTCCCCTTTCCCAGTGACATTTTCAGATTTGACATTCTGTGACATTTTCAGTTTAATATTGCTAATACCCTGGCTGCAGAATTAAAATACACCCTAAGGAAGGGTTGAATGCAGACACATCAGGAGAGTATAACTGTTTTTATTTTCCTTCTACTAAATGTTTATTTGCAAACCATACATATACTAAGAAGCATGGAACAACTCTTTTTATCCCTCTATGATTTTAGTTTGGCTGGGGGATCATTTCTGAATTCTAAGGGAATGACAATTCTCAGTGAACAGGTATGTGATTGTATCCACAGAAGATCCCAAAATCTTATGGTCAATGTATAAAGTAGGGACTAAGGAAAGGTGCTTGCTATCCAGCAGGTGAGGCACACTCACCCATGTCAAGACAACGGAAGGAAGGTATTTACAGTTATGATTTAGAAGCCATAAGAGTCCCTATATTGTATATACATTCTCCAACAGATAAGCAAGCAACAACACTAATTGAACGTTATGTTTACCAATATTTGGATAGAGTCCTGTTTGATGAATGAGAGTAGATTCATTTTTTAAATATGGCTGATAAGCTCTTTCTGACTGCATCCCAAGAATGGCTCTCATGTCCTTCCTACTTTCTAGCCCACTCACCATTTAATTCATCTGTGAGCAGGGAAAGGAATATCTTCACAGGAGTTAATCATTAGTATAAAGGAAAGAAATGTAGGCAGTGTTTGAGTTATGCTATGTTGTTCTGGTTGTGTTTTTTTTTGAGGTACTGGGGAACCAACCAAGGTTCTCATAAATGCTAGGCAAGCATTCTTATCACTGAGCCACACCCAGTCCAGGAGGAATTTTTCTTTTTGGCCAGTTCTGGGCCTTGAACTCAGGGCCTGAGCACTGTCCCTGGCTTCTTTTTGCTCAAGGCTAGCACTCTTGCCACTTGAGCCACAGCGCCACTTCTGGCCTTTTCTATATATGTGGTGCTGGGGAATCGAACTCAGGGCTTCATGTATATGAGGCAAGCACTCTTGCCACTAGGCCATATTCCCAGCCCCCTGGTTGTCATTTTTTAAATTATTAACCCACAATTAACCATTCTTTCCACTTTCCACTCTGCCCATATTTTGTTTGAAGAATCAAGCCCCTTCTCAAACTCTAGATGTGGATATTTATATAGGTGATATTTGGATTAGGGACAGAAACAAACACCTTAGGTGATCCCAAACACAAGAAAACTACAATGTCCTACAGCAAGTGAAAACTTGAGAAAATGTGTAGAAATCAGACCCTGTGCCAAACAAACTTTGACAGTATTTCAGCAGTCCTGGCCTGCTCCAATACTCTCTTTTAGGGTCTTCAAACTATTACTTGGCACAGACACAGGGTCCTCTCATCAAGCCAACATATGCCAAATGCTAGGCATTCTCTCAGAAATTGGAAAAGCAAACAATACCACAGAAAGGCTGTGGTCTTGGAGGGACCAAAGCCTGCTGTGGGATTCATTCTGTTGAAATTTCAGATTATGAAAGTCATATAAACAAAGCAGTGACCTTTCAGTCTGCTAGATGCTGTGCCCTATTGGTCATAATGTTGCAACCAAAGATTTATGGAAGAAGGCTGTGAGGGTGCAGGAGAGAACTGCAGCTACTTTCCACTGTGAGCATGTTTCCATTTAGCATCCCTAGTGCTGCTTTATAAAGAGTATCAGGCACAAAGAATTGTTATTTTTCATTACTAGGTGAGTTATTTCCTCTTGTTTCTAATGAGATAAGATATTCTGCAAAACAAACAAACAAAAACCTAGTTTGAGAAGCTCCCATTTTCTTATTTGTATTTTACTAAATATCTAAGTGAAAAAACTAGCTAGATGGTTTTCATTTCAGCATCAGTATTCTGGGTTTTTTTTCCCACATTTTATGCATGGCTAATATAATCAAAGAGCACATAGAAAACCATCTATTTGTATTATCTGGCAATTTTTCACCTTTCCACCTATTTAATATATTAAATGTAAACTGTAGAGAAAAATGCATTTCTTAATTATACTTTTTATAAGAAAAAATGTTGAAAGTGTCATACTTCTAAGTGTTCATATATATGCATGTATATGCAAATGTTTATATAATTCACTGAATACTTTGGGTAAAAATATTTCTCTCAATTCCCCTCTTACTCTTTCACATACAAATAAGATGTATCCCAACGAGCATTACAGCTATATAGCATGACATATATAATATATAGTTTTATTTGAAGTAATTATACATTTATTTAAATATAAGCACAATATGACCATTAAAGTACTGGGTACTAGAATCAACAACTACATAATACAAAGGATATTCTACCAAATTTGTAAAGCAAAGGATTTTCAGCCTCCCTTCCCAAACTGTGCTATTTTTGGTTGCAGTACAGTGAAAAGTTACAAAGTAGAGAATCACTTTGGTTTGAAATGATTCTAGTTTAGTGTCTGTGTTTGTAGATACCAAGGAGGGAATGGAAGGGAACCATTACTGAATGCTTTATATACAGCAAAGACTGTTTTTGACCTTCTATAAGCATGTGTAGGAATAACAAGTTTATTTGATATTCCTAAAATACCTTTGATATACTGAGGACTGTGATTCATTTACAGCACATATGCAGGGATGAGTAATTTTGTAAGCCTAAATAGGTGAAATTTGTAGCTTTTACTAATACATATATAAACACATATATACTTAACATACTGGAATGTTAGGAGTAATTAGCTTTTCTTAGCCATAATTTCTAGTACTTTCTCCTCTATTTTCAAACTGTTTTTCTTTTTCTTGCTCTATGTGTTATGGTCTCAGATGAGAACTTTATATGCTCACAAAGGATTTACTATCATGAAGCACTGGAAAGTAAACAATGAATAAAGTATTTTTTTCACTTGAAGGAATTTATAATATAGAAGAAAAATCCAAAGAGGCACAGAGTGTGAAAATACAGAAGGACAGGCACAGATTTAAAGAAACAATAACTCAGATGAACGATTTTACATAATCTCAGTAACAAATGGGTTTTCTATGGGTACAAATGAAAAGAAAAATTGTTAGGAAAAATAATTTCCAGTGTTAATATCTTGATAATGTAAGCATTATTTTGTAAGGTGACCCAAATCATTTTGACATCATAGATATCACTTTTTAAGTAATAAAATACAAATAATGATCATAGAATAAATTTTGCCATGGTAATAGAATACAAGACCATGTTATCCAAGTTCTCTCTATATAGAAATGAATATTACATTTCATATAAAAATAATATGAAGAAATTGTTAAAGATTGGTGGGTAATAGATGCCAAAATACTGAAGAGAAAATAGATAATTCTGGATGATTATAATTTTAACATTTATTTCATTTCTTCTGTTCTAATGTTTTAGAAGTAAATCAGGTTCTGATTTATTTTATTAGCAAAACCAAGGTATTATAAGAATAATGAACATTCATGGCTAACTAAATATAAGGAATAAAAAGAAATTGACAGGACCGGGTATATTGGTTCATACCTACAATTAGGCTATGCAGGAAGTTCAGAGAATGAAGCCTTCCTTAGCCAAATATTAGACTCTATCTCATAAATCTGAGCATAATGCTGCACACTTGTAATCCTAGCAACTCATTCAGTGGATACAGAAAGATCCTAGTCTAAAATTAGACTGGACAAAAGCAGTAGACTCTGTCTGAAAAACAAAATAAGACAAAAAGGATTGGGAACATGGCTCAAGTGGTAGACATCTGTCTAGCAAGGGTAAGGTTCTTAGTTCAAGATCCTGTTTCATTTGTTTTGCCAAAACAAACCAAAAATGAGGAAGAAAGATACAAACAAAAGCAAGAAAGATACAAAAAAACCCCAAGAAACAGAAAAGGAAATTGTCAAAGATAATTCTCACTATAGTACATTGGAAGCAAAAATAAAAGTGTAGTATTAAATTATTGCATTTAAACATATTTATATGAATATTTTGGCACAGATAAAAGTTTATTTAGGATTTTGCAAGTTTTAAATTCATATTTTAGAAAATAATAAAAGGCTAAAATCTGTTTATAAATTAATCATTTATCTCACGAATTTAGAAAAGAAATAGCAAATCAATATTTAAGGCTGTCAAAAGAATTTATGAGGGCTGGGGATATAGCCTAGTGGCAAGAGTGCCTGCCTCGGATACACGAGGCCCTAGGTTCGATTCCCCAGCACCACATATACAGAAAACGGCCAGAAGCGGCGCTGTGGCTCAAGTGGCAGAGTGCTAGCCTTGAGCAGGAAGAAGCCAGGGACAGTGCTCAGGCCCTGAGTCCAAGGCCCAGGACTGGCCAAAAAAAAAAAAAAAATTTATGAAAGAGTATCTGTTAATTAAATTTAAATAATAGACAAAATAGAAAGGATCAGTAAAAGCAAATATTGGTTGGTTTGTCAGTTTGAAAAAGTGCCAGTGATTCATGGCTGTATTTCTAGTTACTTAGGAGGCTGATATCTGAAGATCCCAGTTTGAAGCCAGCTTGCCTGGATAAATCTCTTATTAACCCGCCAAAAGTTCTAAGTGGAGGTATGCCTCAAGTTGTAGAGCCTGAATCAGCCTTGAGCAAAAAACTAAGAGAGTAAGGTCCAAGTTCAAGCCCCCATACCTGCAAAAAAGAAAAGAAAGTTAATAAAATATGTTGAATGGAGAAGAAAAAGGCAATTAAACATTAATTGTCAAGAATAGCAAAGGGCAGGGCTGGGGATACAGCCTAGTGGCAAGAGTGCCTGCCTCGGATACACGAGGCCCTAGGTTCGATTCCCCAGCACCACATATACAGAAAACGGCCAGAAGCGGCGCTGTGGCTCAAGTGGCAGAGTGCTAGCCTTGAGCGGGAAGAAGCCAGGGACAGTGCTCAGGCCCTGAGTCCAAGGCCCAGGACTGGCCAAAAAAAAAAAAAAAAAAAAGAATAGCAAAGGGGATATCATTACAGACCTGACCAATATTAAGAAAATCACAAGAAAACACTAGTTAGCTGTGTTTGTAGAATAATCTGAAGAGTCTACAATTAGATTGCTAGCAAAAAATACTATTTAATAACAGTTCTTGATAAAATGTCAATATATTAAATCTACTTCTATATGTCAGTGACAACTATTCATATAGAAATCATTTACCAGTTATAAAATACTAAATAGTACTCCATTATAAGGTATGCACTACATCTACACAGACAATCGAAAAACACTATGGTATAAAAAGACCTAGTAAATGAGATAATGAACTATGGGGATTGATAAAAGAATCAATATTGTAAAAACATAAAATTATCTCCACTAACTTATAGGTTTGACTGCAATCAAAATCTGTGTTTAGATATTGATAAGTAGATTATAAAACGTGTTTGGGAGTGTCAAAAAACAGGATAGATATGCAGTCTTCAATATGTTTATAGATAACCCTGTACTCATTGTTGTAAAGTCTTTTAGAGCTACAGTATTTGAAAAGTGGTAAAAGAAAATAAAAAAGAAGAAAGAACCAGAAATAATTTCATTAAAATGAAAAAATATTGTTGATTAGAATAAGAATTAATAAGGTAAGTTGGGAAAAAGTTTGGTCTCATCTAATAAATTGATGACATACAGATTATATCATCCAGAAATTACATACCCACTTATATAACCAACAGAAATTGGGACAATTATGTACTGAGAACATAAACAAGATGTTCATAGTTGCTTTGTTTTTAAGAGCCCATAACAAGAAACAATCCAAATGCTAATGAATGGTATAAATGCTTTTTGAGTATAATTCTATAAAAGAATATATCATATCCATAAAGAACATCATGGTACCATATCATTCTTTCTGATGGAAGCATAGAATTCTACTGTGTATATATACCACATTTTCACAATCCATTCATTTACTGAGGGACATCTGGGGTGACTACATATCTTGTCTATGATAAACAATGCTGCAGTGAACATGGCTGTTCTGGTAGTTTTAGTGTGGCCTGGTGTATGTTCTATTGGATAAATGCCCAGGAGTGGAACTGCTGGGTCATAGAGAAGCATTATGTTTAATCTTTTGAGGAACCTAAATACTGATTTCCGGAGTGGCTGAACAAGTCTACGTTCGCAACAACAGTGTAGTAGTGTTCCCTTTGGCCACATCCCTGCCAGTATTAGTTATTGTTAGTTTACTTGATAATGGCCATACTAACTGGGATGAGGAGTAAAGATGGAAAAAATACATCAAGCAAAGTAAGTGAGACCCAAAGTAACATAGGTTGTGTGGTTTCCCTCATTTGTGGTAACTAGAATGTGCCTATAAATCTATAAGTAAACACACTTGATGGTAGAAAAAAATACCCTGCGAAATGATAAATTATCTAGGCATTCACACAGAATGAGACTAAAGGAGGATATTCTTAGAAAAGGATCACAAAGACTCAATTGTTATGTGCATCTGATCATATAAAGTAATATTTATCAAAATGAACTCCAAGAAATGGAAACAATAGGGTATTTTTCTTTATTGCTATATTTGGTTTCTTTTGCTTTTGTCTTGTTTGTGGTACACAGAAATGGAGGGGCAGAGGGTCAACAAATGCAGCAATGTTATTCACTAGACACTGTTTAAAATGATCTATACAACTTGTGGATGGGGATGGGAGGGACAAAGTGGGAGAGAGGGAAGGGGTGCACTGTTCAAAAAATGTACTCTTCATATGACTCATGTAACTATAACCCTCTGTACATCACCTTTACTATAATAATATTAAAAAAAAAGAACACCACGGACAGTCTCACAAAACCAACCAATAGGAAACCAAACAGATACACTGTGTGATTCCATTTAAATTAAGTTTAAAAATAGGTTACAATGAACCTCCAATGTTTAGCAATGCATGCTGAGGTGATGATACTATAACCAGTAAGAAGTTATTGGATAACCATTTGTTTATAGGTATGAGGTGGTTTTCTGATATCTTGGCAATGGTTTATTGTTAGACATTGGTGCAGATGAACCATGATAGCTTCATAACAATCAAAGATGAACTATGCGCTTTGTTTAATCAATTGGTAATATTTCCAACTAAATGGTCAAAACTACTTCTAGAAATTATAGGTGATTCCAAGTAAATTAATGTCAGAAGAGTGCTTAAAGTTTTTTTTTTAAGAACTATTAGGGAATGTCAGCTTCACTTTACTTTATTACTGCTCTTCCTGGCTATTACAGGAGCTAAAAGGCACTAACAGGAATTTACTGATCATTGAAAAACACTAAAATTGTAAAATGCCATCAAGTTTTGCTCCAGGAATTGAGTTTGGTATCACAGTAAGGAATTGGAGAGGAAGATTAAAATATATTTTCTTTGCCTGTTGATCCTGCTGCATCCTTTAAATTTCCTAATTGAGACATGAACATCCTTATCCAGGTGCAAACAAATGGTTGTGAAACCTCCAGACTTCCCTATAGTAGTGTATCATCGCCAAAGCCATTCAAAGTGAAAGACTAGGGTAGTTCTTCATTTTTAGAAGTGTAAAGCCTACGAGGACAGAGTAGGCATCTTTACATACATATTTAAGAAACACTATTACCTTTCCATCAAAAGATAGAGTCAGAAACAAAACATGCAGCAGAAGCAGGACTTTAATGGTGATCTTGAAAGATTAATCACAAAATTGGGTGAGTGATGGGAGATACAATCTAAACAATCTCAACAAGCAATGTCTCCCTAGGATGTAAAGTCCTTTCCCCACCCTCAATTCCTTATTGTCCGAGTATTATGGGTTCACATTGTCCCCTGGATCTCTCTAAGATTATATTTTATTGGATAATTCAAATACATGTACTTCATGAGGCTGGTTGAAATTTAAAAGTGGGCTTTGTGCTCCCTCCACACCCCGACCCTTTTCTCTTTTATGGTGAGAAGGATTTCCTACATATGTGCTTTCTGGAACATACACAGTTTCTACCTATGTTTTAATTCTATTCCTGTCTATCTTTCCCTTGCTAATTGGCCTGGCCCCCTTCTAACAAATCCTATTTCTCTACGGGAACTTTGTCATGTCCTCAAGTGTCTATGCATGCAAGATACTAGAAATTTTCAACCCCGAGTCACATGCTTTGTCTTGAAAATGGACCACCCTGACATTATTTCTAACACAAAAGCAGCATATAACTCCAGCTTCTGGATCTTCAAACATCTAGTTGTCAGAGTTAGTATATGCCATGAAGAGTGAAAATATAGTCAGAGAAAAAAAGCCTTATGATATCACACAACAAACTTTACCATACAATTCCTCGGCCAATGGGCACAGTGTTGGGATTGCAATTCAGGTCTTCTTCTCTGGCCTCATTCCCTGTGAGACAGGTTGTATGAGCTCTGTTCTGTCTGGAACAGTTCCAGGAGTCAGCAATCCTTCCCAACACAGGTGTGCTCCAACGTATGCTTAGATCTTATTACACAATTGGTCACACAAGACAATCCAAGACAATTCATGTACCAACTGTGGCCTCCAATGTATAAATAAATAAATTCTTTGAAGCATTCTAATCAATAAAGAGAAACAAAAATGCAAAACCACAACTTCCACTAATAAGAAAACATTTCATAAAAACAAATGTGGTGGTGTGACACACTTGATGTGATGCAATGTCTGGTGTAGAATAGGAGGAAACAACAAAGCAGAAGTTGACCATAACAAGCAATCAATCATATGTGACTACTAGAAATCATTTTAGACTAAGTGAAGTGATGCATAACTTAAAATGACAGCTCCCAGGTTCACACCTGAAACCATAGAAGTGTGTGAAGTCAAGTTAAGAATGCCTTTGTTTAGCAACCACAAATACATTCCGTTTCTTTCCTAGGCAAACCTACGGAGGGTGAAGCTGATGTGCTGTGCTGAGCGAAGGGCGGCTCATCAACAGCAGCTGCTAGGGACTTGGGAAAGCTCTTTCCTCTTAATAGATACCATTTTCCATTTTTATTTCTTATGGTGTGTAAATTCTTAAAGAAATGATGCATTGCATGGAAATTCATCCACAGCTGAGAGGGAAAATAAGGGAAGAAAAACAAAATCATAAAAGACATTAAAAGGTACATTTCTGGAAGCAAATTTACCCAGTTTCTTAGGCAATGAAGCATCATGTTTTCAATTTTAACAGAGCGGCAGAAAATATGAAAACAAAGTGATTCCTAGGGAAAAGATAGCTTCACATGGCTGAAAAAAAGTTGGTTATTTTTAAATTTTTCCCCTGAAGAAAAAAAAAAGGGAAATAGGATATCTGTGGATTTTAGTTGTCTCTAGAGAGTCTGCTCTCTTGCAGTTTGTGTGCAGGAGGCAAACATTTGCTAAACTTTTGGGGAAAGAAAGTGCATACACAATGAAGCAGCAGGACGCATGCGCCATATTTACCATCTTATGGTTAAACTGCACAACTTCCCCCTGAGATCCTGAGCTTGGTGAGCTATAATTCCAGATATCAATAGTAATGGTTCAAAATGAGTTCTCTGAAAATCAGAATGAGTTGCTTCAAATGTGAACCTTCTAAATGCTTGCATATGTTTAGATATCTGAGATGTAATTATAGCCTGTTTGGCTTAAGAACCATCTTCTAAGTAATGCTTTGCCAGAAGAATGAAGTTGATGAAATTTCCAAATAGTAAGCCCTTGCCTGGCCCCTACTAACTCATGAATAATGCTTTAGAATTCATTGATCTCAGCAAAGCTTCAGTATGAAATGAAGAAAAGTATCTTTCCATCTTTGGTTTCACTCTTTCAAATACATATGTGATTTTTCATTTTTTCACTAAAATCACTTTAAACATTTATTGCATAAAGCACTAACAAGAAGTCATTGATTTTTAAATAGCTTTACTTATGTAACATCTGAAATGTATGCCTAAATATTCATTATTCTAGCTTTGATAAAATGTTTTCTAGATGACTAAGTTCCCTATTACATGAAATTGCCTAAGTCTCATTTATATGAATAATTAGTAATATCTTACTTTAGTATTCTGTTAAATCTCCTTTATTTGTTTATTTGGGTCAAGTAGGTTAATGTAGTCTCCTGTTTGTTCCACATGAGAGTAAAACATTTTCAAGTAATAATAGCTATTAATAAATGCCAGCTGATCTTTCATTAAAATCTTATTATTTGACAGATACTCTGCTACATGATTACATGTATGGTCTACAAGTTGCGTATTAACTCAATAAACATGTAAGCCCCACTTAAAAGTTTAATATTTCAAAATTAGCTTCTAGGTGGTAGTAGAGGTGAGCTCTGAACCTAGGTTGGTTTGGTTTCAATCTAGGGCTTGTGTTCATAAATTATACACACTGAAGAAATAAATCAAGAGATTAGAGCATTACAGGGGCAAATAATTTCCCTGCCAAGAGAACAGACTACTTTGAAGGCTCAGGGGCCCCAAGCGCCAATATGATTAGATCCAGACTCTAGTCATTCAAACAACAAAACATTATGAAGGACTGATCTTTTCTAGAAAAGAAGGAACCGTGTGTGTGTGTGTGTGTGTGTGTGTGTGTGTGTGTGTGTGTAATGGTCAATTCTTTATTTGAAAAAGCAAATATATTTTCTAAAAGTTGACAAGGGTATTTTGGCGGAGATTGGGGAAAAACTTGAAGCATCAACAATATACAAATTTCTCATCTGACATAAAATCTCAACAAAATTAAACCCTAATTAACACAGTGATTTTCTATCCTTCCCCCTTTAATAAAGATAATGGTATGAACTCAAATGATATCTGGTGCTGGAAATCTAAACTAGGGACTTGTGTATTCTAGGCAATCGAGTGCTCTGCCTCTGAGCTATATTATGTAATATTCATTTTATATATAATTTTATTTTTAACTTTAAGTAGTTGTACAAAGTATTTGACATTCAAAAAAGTAGCATATAGCTCTCAGAATGATCACAAAGTAGGTATCCCTTACTACACATGCAAATGGGAATAGTAATGTACACAGATAACAAGATTGAATTCTCTTAACAATTGCAATTACTAATGACTCTATGCCTCATATTTTTATCAGCCAAATGCAGGTATAATATTGTACATCTCCAAGACTTTTTGTGTTAATTAAATAATAAACGAAAATTTTGAGGTGTTATAAGTGATTGTATTTTGTTATCTGTTCCACTTAATGCAAAAAGAACTTGAGATAAACACTATTGAAACTTGTTTTTTTTCCTCTGTTTTATTTTTTTCAAATTTTTATTATCAAATTGATGTACAGAGAGGTTACAGTTTCATACGTTAGGCATTGGATACATTTCTTGTACTGTTTGTTACCTTGTCCCTCATACCCCCCTTCCTCCTCCCCCTTTCCCTTTTCCGCCCTGAGTTGTTCAGTTCACTTACACCAAACAGTTTTGCAAGTATTGCTTTTGTAGTTGTTTCTCTTTTTTTACCCTGTGTCTCTCAATTTTGGTATTCACTTTCAATTTCCTAGTTCCAATACCAGTATACATTGTTTCCAATATACTCAGATAGGATTACAGAGATAGTGTAGTACAACCACAGGAAGGTGATACAAGAACATCATCAATAATAGAAGCTACAGGGGCTGGGGATATAGCCTAGCGGCAAGAGTGCCTGCCTCGGATACACGAGGCCCTAGGTTCGATTCCCCAGCACCACGTATAGAGAAAACGGCCAGAAGCGGCGCTGTGGCTCAAGTGGCAGAGTGCTAGCCTTGAGCGAGAAGAAGCCAGGGACAGTAGGCTCAGGCCCTGAGTCCAAGGCCCAGGTCTGGCAAAAAAAAAAAAAAATAATAATAATAATAGAAGCTACAGATACACATGGGACGTTGAAAGTAGTTACAACTGTGATATAACAATTGTTTCCATAACATGGAGTTCATTTCACTTAGCATCATCTTATGTGTTCATAAGGGTATAGCTATTGGGCCTTGTGATGCTCTGCTATGACTTGCCTAAACCTGTGCTAATTATTCCCTATGAGGGAGACCATAGAGTCCATGTTTATTGAAACTTGTTTTATACAAAAAAAGTAGTGTATAAAAGCAATAAATCTTGATCAATATTACTCCTTCTTATCTTTGTCATCAACCTTCCCAATTCCACTCCTTTCCTCAATTTTCTTAATTTTGTAAAATTTACATTGAATTTTATGTCCATATTTCTGCTGCCCTTCCTCTCTTCCTTTGTCTTCCCTTGACCTTACCCACCCCCCTTTGAAGTAACAGTAACCATTTCCTGATGTATTGTATCATTTGAGTTCTCCACTGGATCTACCATATTTTGGTGAATACATTTGCATACACTTGGATACAACCCCAAAGTGTATATTTAAATATTTATAAATACTAGTTTTCATGTATCAGAGAAAACAATTATCTTTGATGTTATATATATATGCCAATTTTCTCCTTTACATCATAATTGGTTGTCTATATTTCTCCCCTCACAAGAGGACATAGTCTTTCATATTATAAGCGATCACTAAGGGTTAAATTGCCCCCAGCCCCCAAATGTACCCACTTGCCACAACATGGATGTGGTTCTTTTAAGTATAGGCAAACATGCCTTTCTATATACATCCCAAGAAGCACAGTGATAACAGCAATCAAAACAACAGTAAAGAATCACTATAAGTCTTTTACAAGTCTCTCACAGTTTTCCAAGCTTCTTTATTTTCCTTAAACCAAGGAAATTGTGTTTTCCCTAAGATAAGCCCACATATTTGGGTCTGTTTCATAGTTCTGCACACATGAATTCTAAGCAGCTCAAAACCGGCAGAACATATCCTTCTGTGGCTGAGGCATTGCTTCTGTTCATCAAATAAAGATCCAAATAATCAATGGAGAGATTTGTGCTTTGCATTAAAGGAGGCTGGGGAAGAAATGAACCAACACAAAATGGGTACTTTTTATTCCGTTTTATTTCCATTGATCTTTCCATAGTGAATGATTTTTTATAACCATTATTATATTATGCATTCATTCAACAAGTATTTATTTTTATACCTCTACTCTGCCCAAGGCAGTAAGCCAAGTAGGCACTATGAGAATGGATCAAATGAATTTCATGTAGTACAAAAACCTTCATATTTGGAAGGTAGATAAGGCATTCATCCACACACATCTAACGTAAGAAATAGATGGAAGAGAGTCACAGAGACGTGATGACAGAGAAGGTGGGAAAAGGGGGTGGTGAAATGAAATTAATCAATGGTAACAAGAATAAGTTCCGCTGTTCTACAGTTCCATAGAGGTGAATAGAGTCAATAATAATGTATCAATAATGTACAGGTTGAGCATCCAAAAATACTCATTCTAATTCGCTCCAAAATCTGTAAACAACCAAACTTTTTGATTGCCAACATAATAATACATGTAGACAATCCATTAAATTTTGTTTTATGCTCGTTTTCAAAAACAATGCTTTCCTCAGCACCACATACATAAAAAAGCCAGAAGTGGCACTGTGGCTCAAGTGACAGAGTGCTAGCTAGCCTTGAGCAAAACAGAAGCTAGGGACAGTGCTCCGGCCCTGAATTCAAGCCCCAGGACTGGCAAAAAAAATAAAGTGCATAAAATTAACTTCACCTTTTGTGTATAATGTGCATATTAAACTAAGTAAATTTTATATTTAGGACATTGATCCAATTATGACTACATAAATATTCCAAAATTTCAAAACATTTCCAATACATTTCTGGCCCCAAACATTTCAGATGAGAGATGGTCAAACTACTCCAAAACAGAGAAAAAGAATTATGACCATTTCAGTATGAATATATATGGATAATGGATATGCTTCTTAAACTGATCGGAAATTATACATTGTATACCTATATTCAAAGATTATATTTCATCCCATAAACAGGTACAATTATTTGCCAATTAAAAGTAAAATAAAACTTTAAAACAACATCCCAAATATGATATAGTGTCAGGTGTTTTCCTTCATTGTATTTCCATGCTTCTTTAATATTGCCTAATGGAACTAAATTCCTTCACTGTCTTATAATGTACTATTGCTGATCAATTGGAATTACTCTTTTTTAAGTTTCTGGCATTCCTAAAAAAAGATGTTATGAATCATGAAGGAGGATAAGAAGAATAAAAAGTAGAACAAGGAACAACCATGATAAATCAGATCCCAATTTTCACTGAGAAAGCAGTAAAAACTCTCTGAATAAGAAAGCAGTCAACTTGCCAGGTGCCATTTGTTCACAAATTTAATCCTAGCTACTCAGAAAGATGAGATCTGAGGTTCCCAGTTCAAAGATAGCTCTGGTAGGACAGTTCATGGTACTCTTTATCACTGATTAAACATAAAAAGCCTTCTGGTTTTCTGTGACTAGAGAGCATTAGCTCTGGAAAGCAAAAGCTCAGTGACAGTGCCTATGCCCAGAGTTCAAGCACCAGGACTGGCAAAAAAAGAAAGGGAGACAGTCAACCTGAGTCAAAAAGTAGAAAGTAAACCATTATTTATTTATGTAGTTATATATTTGTTTATTTTATTTACTTATTTTTTTCTAACAGTGTTGCTTACTCCATGCTTCCATCCAAGCAAATAAGCAATGTTTTCTCCAGTAATGATCATAAAGGACAATCTGATTTTTATAATACCAAAATCCAGAGACAAGGATAAAAAGACAAACCATTCCAAAAGCAATACTTACAAAACCATTTGGTGTAAAGCAAGTGTACAACTCATGGGGGGAGAGAGGGATGTGGGATGGGGAGGTGGGGGCAAAATGAGGGAGGAAGTAACAAATTGAATAAGAAATGCACCCACTGCCTTACATATGAAACTGTAACCCCTCTGTACTTCACTTTGACAATAAAGAAAACAAATTGCAAAAAATAAAAAAGAATTTTACATGACTCTGATGTCCACTCTTCTAGAAAAAGTATATTTCACTTGGTAACTAGGTTTATGTTTGGCAAATCTGGTCACACACAGTAACTGCACAAAAGAGTGCGTGGAACGAGACTATACTTGTGGAAAAATTACTTGCTTAGCAATTAATGAGCCTATTTTCATTGATGCCTGAGGCACTTGAAAAAATGATGGAAACAAATTAAGGCAATTTATTTAGAAAATGTGAAATTGTTCACATGGATAGTGTTTGTTATCTACTATCATTTACAATTAGTCTCTCTCAGTTTTCTTTGCAATATAGTATAGAATAAAAAATGTGTAGAACAGAAACATCAGGAACAACCTCAGAAGTACGAAAATATTTGACCTAAATTGAAAACCTATAGATTGTAATATGGTAAATGTAGAAAGTATTTCTGCACATGGTAATGCAATGAAGAATGGCTGAGGGCAAAGTGAAATTAAAGTGACTTCTTCAACATAAACTGTGTCATAATGCACAGTGAAAAAGAACGTGATGCACACAGCAATAATCTATTTAATCATAACTTAGAAATGCCCATGGATATTGACAGGCAGCGTAATGGAACTAAGTCTGTTGCTTTGAAACTTTCCTAATGAATAATTTTCTATATAAATTTCACAAACAAAAATGACTTTAGGTGAACCATTCTTAATATCTAATCTAGTCCAATACATTCTCTACCTACTCATATAAATACATATTTATAATATGAATATGTCTATTTATCCATATAGATATAGAATGTTTTTCTTCTCATTAGGAAAACAACTTCTTTTAAGTTATCTTTAGACAGGTAAAGGTGTAGCCTCTTTACAACCCTAGTTCACAGCAGCCAGGAACAGATGTTAGAGAATGCTACTCAGTAATGAGGCTTACATGGTCTTTCATTGCTTTTTTTATATTTTTCTCCTGGGTAAAAAAAAATGACTTTTGATATATTACTCGTTATAGAACTTGATGTTTCCTTATCAAACTCATTGTATTGTTTAAACTTCGCTAACTTCAGCAGCAAAGGAAGAATTTATTCCCTCTTAGTACCTAGATATCTTGAAGAATAGATGTCAAAATATTTATCTCTCTTGCTTAATCTCTTTAGAATAATATTCTTTCTTTTCTGGGTGCAGGCAACTCATACCTATAATCCTAGCTACACAGGAGGCTGAATCCTTGAGGTTTCAAAAGTGAATAGAAAAGTAAACAAGTCTATCTCTAATTAAACAACTACAACCTAAGCTGGAGTTCAAGTAATCAGCCAGTAAACAAAGAGAATCTGAGATAATAATTTTAAGCCTCTATCAGAAAAAAACATAATAGGAGTGATAATGATAATATCCTTATCTGTCTTTTTGTTCTGAAAAGATGAAGATCTAAGAAGTCTAAAGCAAGAAATAACTAAATAGAAAATAACCAAAGTCACAGAAATAACGAAAGCTCTAGAGTAGATTTTAAATAATTGAAAAATGAAATTCTACGGAAAGAATCATTTTGTATTTTTCTGAGCCTTATCCAAGAAAGTGACTGATAGATTATCAACAAGCCTGGGTAGCCAACTAGATGTTAAAATCAGCAACATTAGGTAAGAATTTTGAACCAGCACTGACAGGTACATTTCTGTTTGTCACTGCTAGCTAGTGTTTTACCAGTTTCTAAGACCTACTGATGAAATAGTATCAGTAATGCAGGTAAATATGCCTCTATGATTTATTTGTTCATTACATGTGCATTTTGGTAAGCCTAGAGATAGATCTAATAGACAAAAGTTTAAAAAACAATATTTTAGGTCTATTGATGAAACTTTCAAACACTAAAGCAATACAAATCTATTATGTAGGAAAGGAGATTTATGAGTCAGATTTTCTTGGAAGAGACTAGTCAGGATAAAAACAGGGTTCTGATGCTAGGTAGTCAACTGCCTATGCTTCTCAGTATCATTATACTGATGTTAAAATATTAGAGTTATATTTCATAATAACTAAAGTAAATATTATTATGCATGAATATGAGATTCTTAGAAAATTCCTCCTCTATGGGCTGGGATGTAGCTCAGTGGCAAAGTGCTTGCCTAGCAAGTGCAATGACCTGGGTTCGATCCCCAATACCACAAAAGAAAACACAAAAAAATACAGTTAAAAAAAAAAGAAAATTCTTCCTCTAGGCACGATTATGACTGCAATATAATATTCTCACGTATGCAAAAATGAGTTAATTACCTATCAAGATAGCCTAGGCAACTACTTGCTGTCTAAATTGTAGAGCTGCTTCTCTGCTCTCTATTTTTCACTTGGCAGAGTAGCAGTCACAAAGACCATATTAAAAATAGTTACATTTCACTACAATGCATATGCATTATACATTATGGTGACATTCACAGATTCGTATGGTTCCAATGTTCAAAGGACTTACTGTCCCCAAATGCCAAGCATGGTGAGTCATATGAAGCTGTGAAGTCAAAATTTATTTTCAGAGTCAAAATTTTGACAGCCAAAACAAGTTGTTAAGGTGAACAGAAACTGTTAAATGAAGCTAATTTTTAAGCATTATTCTTTCTGTGCATTCTAAAGCAGTCTGGCTTATGCAGGACTTCATGATTCAGAAGCCAGATCTAGGTGTGTGCATGTAACTTCTGTCTCTACCAAGGTGTGTGGCTAAAAATCTAGTACAGATCATTTACCCCTGGTTATGAACTCAGAGTCATCTGCAAGGATAATCTACTCTTGGGAATTTCTCAGGTAATATAATGTTACTGTAACTGAAAGGCTTGTTTGATTGATTCATATCACAAATTTTGAATTTTTTAGATTCTGAAATAAGTGATATATAGTAGAAGCACCGGGGCAAGAAAGGGTTGCTCTCCAACAGCTGCAGAATTTGATGGAGCATGTGAATTTTCCCCATAAGGTTTCCATTCGTGCTTTTCCTGATGGGTCTGGAAAAAAAGTGCATGCAGACTTTGCCATAGCCCTGCCAAAAAGGCAAAACCATTTAGCTAAATTCTATTCAATTTAGAAGGATTAGTTTTTAAATGAGAGTGATAATTAGTGTGGGTGCTGGCGAGCTCTCTTTGTTTATTCTTCAATAATTCTTCATTTATTTTACCTTCTCAATACATCAGAAAAAGGGAAATGTGTGTGTGTGTGTGTGTGTGTGTGTGTGTGTGTGTGCAAATGTGTCTTATTCTGCATGAAGAGCTGTTCATGTACAATTCAATGGTCACAGTAGTGGGTCTTGGCAGAGCCACTCAGAGGCATAGCTTATTTGGCCCAATTCCCCTCCACTAATGGTGATTGGAAACATAGTTGGCAAACCATGGGTTTCCATTCAACTCTAACAGTCTGGCTGATGTGAAAATTGTTCATAAGCAGGTAGAGCATTCTAGTTTGGTAATGTGTCCACAGAGTCTCTATGGTTATACTTTCTACCAGACAATATATAACACAGGTCCTGTGTCCCACGGAACCTTCAAAATGGATCCCTACAAGGTGAGATTCATTTCTAATTTTTTTTAAAAAATGTGTTGACTTTGAGTGATAAGCACAGACTTAGACACACTCAAAATATGTCTTATATTTTGTTTCCTCTGTACTTTAACATCTGTCCTCTAAAGCATCCTTATGCTTTCTCAGGAGCATTTGGCCCTGAAGTTATTATCAAGGAATTCCCTCTAAGCTTACATCCTAGCTGTCAACATCACCCAGAAGACCTGACATCTAGGTACATTTGAACAGCTGAGATAGAAAGCATCTGGTTTATTGCTTAGATTCTTTCTCATAACACCTAAACCAAACAAAGCTCCAAGAGGTCTTCCAAATAAACAGCCACTAAGATAGAAAAGTTTAACTAATTAGAAGGTTTTTAGATATTTCTATTCAGACAAAATAAGAGGAACAACATTTTTTAGATATTAGCAATTTATTTCAGTATATGCCCCTATTTCAATATTAGACACCAAAATTGTGTCTGTCTTCATTAGGCAAGTCTCAAAAAAGAGTTTTGCATGTGTTTTGTAAAAAGAAAATCAAATCTATTGCCCACATGCAGTCTAATTTTCACTCTCTGGGAGATTTTCAAGCCTGAAGAAAACAGAAACAGTGAAATTCATTTTTATACAAAACATACTATTTTATCATGCTTAAGAACATATTGCCATATTTAAGCAAGTTATTAATTAAATGTAAAATTATAAAAAACTGTCTTAATATATTATTTAGAGTACTTAAATGCACAAAATGATAGACTTCTACTTGTTTAAGAAAATAGTCTTGAAACTCTCAATTTGTTAGTATTTTTAATTAAGCAACTGGTAGTTTTAAAAGATAAGGAAAGTATAAATAAATAATTTGATAGTTTACTAATTACAAATAACTAATAATTATAAATATAATAACCAATAGTTATAAATAACTAATTTGACAGTTTAATATACAAATGAATCCATATCTCCAAATTATACTGAGTTTCTATGCTAGGTGAAAATACCTTTTTTTCTCTCAGCTGAGAAAAACTTAAGTATTTATAGTTTAAGGTTAAATGTGCAATAGAAATTCTATATTAATATATCTTATAAAATTTAAGGTAGGCTTGAATAATTTATCAGTTTGTCAGTCCTTAGAGAATTTCTGCACAGTATATAATAAGTAACTGTGTTATCAATGACAAAAGCATTTCACAAATACATTCAAAAAGAGGTATCCATATACTGGAGTCAAACAAAAAATTTCCCTTACATACAGTTAATGTTTGGTGAAGAATAAATCGAGATATGTTTCTGATAAAATGGTAGAACAGATATGCAAGAAACTATGTCTCCTGCTAAATATTAAACCATTCTGGGTAAATATGAAAAGGTAGTTTTGGATATGTTGGAGATTAAGGAAACTGAAAATTTAGAAATTATCCCATTTGACTCTATATGAATAAGCAATCACTAAAAGCATTGTCCAAATACATCAGGTAATTTCTTATGGCTTAAGAGATAAGATTTTTAACTGGTTACCAGCATACAAGGTGAAGAGATATGTCTGGAATCTCACTAGGAGCCTATAGAACAAGGAAAAACATTCATGAACTCCTACACAGACATATCAGGTGAATTTGAAAAGACCTCTCCCAGCTTTGACTATGGCTGCAATAGCAAATGAAAATAGCTTTCTGAGCTTATCCTTATTTAGATTGAAAAGATCTAGGCTTATACCCAGTCTGCTGGAAGTAAACCCATTTCCTTATTCAAGGAGAACACTTTAAATTTGGTCTTAAGAATCCCTACAAAAATATCTCCAAATAATGCAACTTCATTTTTGTAAAATCACCAAATGAATCCTTTGTAATTAGTGATTAGCAGAAACATCATGTTGTAAGTACAGAACAACAAATAACAGTACATATTAGAAATATCAGATATATAATATAATATAAATTATTTAAGTGCATAAGTTATTCCAATTGTTGCAAAAGAAGGATATATACATATATACATATATACATATATACAGAGAGAGACAGAGAGAGAGAAACCAAGAATCAGCTGTGGCTCATGTTTGTAATGCTAACTATTCTTGAGGCTGAGACTGAGGATTGTGGTTCAAAGCCATCCGGGCCAGGAAAATCTGTGAGACTCTTATCTCCAATTAACCACTAAAAAGCTGGAAGTAGAGTTGTGACTCAAATGGTAGAGAACTATTCTGTGGTTTTTTTCTTATTTATTGTCAAAGTGATGTACAGAGAGGTTACAGTTTCATAAGTTAGGCATTGGATACATTTCTTGTACTGTTTGTTACCTCCTCCCTCTTTCCCCCACTCTTCCCCCCTCCCCCTTTCCCTTTCTCCCCCGCCCCATGAGTTGTTCAGTTCATTTACACCAGTTTTGCAAGTATTGCTTTTGTAGTCGTTTGTCTTTTTTACCTTGTGTCTGTCGATTTTGGTATTCCCTTTCTATTTCCTAGTTCTAATACCTCTTCCCTATTCTTGAGCACAAAAGCTCAAGGACAACACTCAGGCTCTGAGTTAAAGCCCGAGAACCAGCATACACAACACACACACACACACACACACACACACACACACACACCATGAGACAAATTGGGAAATAATAACTAAGTATCAGTAAGTCCTGTAATAACTGAAAATAAAATTTTAATTTGTGTTAAAATGTAAATTAGAAGCAAATGTAAACACAATTAGTGATCTGATTGATCTAAACTTACTTAGAGACAAAAGAAAAGAAAATATGAATGAATTTAAGACAATGATAATGTAGGTCTAACGTGCCTCTTGCTGGAGTCCTAAAAACATTTGAATATTAAATACAGAAGAATTTTCCAGACTTGGAAGAAGTCAAACATAGGAAAACTCAAACTTCATACTACAAACTGCTTATACCCTAAAATGATCAAAGCAGCCAGGAAAAAAAAAAAAAAGGAAATTGCAGCTAGAGACCACCTAAAGTACTAGAGTATAATCATCTTTGCTGGATCACTTCATGCTTGTATTTAGCTCAAGGATCAGTGGAAAGTTATTCTGTGTTCTTAAAACAATTGTTCTTTTCAAAAATGAGTCTTTGAATTGTTCCTTTACCATCTCAGAAATGTTACAATGCATTCGTTTTAATACATACTATTAAGTAAATATTCTGAAGCTCTCCTTATTAGGAACTCTTGTAGCATCTCCACATGAATAGCACCCTTCTCATAGCAGAACTATCCTAAATTTAACCATGTTCTTCACTGCATAAACCAAAGAAACATATATAAAATGGAGGGAAAAATCACCAAACCTAGAGAGCAGTCCATATCTTCTATTGAGATGACAAGACAATTTTCTTCATTATAGGTAATGCACTACTGTACAAATGATCCATTTCCAACAGCATAAATAAAAGTAGTGTCACTGCTTATGAACAAAACTAGATGTTCAATTTAAATTTAAAAATGTGCCAACATGACTTCTATTTTGTCTTCAATTGCAAAATGACTCTTACGAATATTTGAGTTTTAGTGAGTCTGAGAGAAAAAGGTGGCTGCTTAAAGCAGATGGCTTTCATAGGTGCACACCACAATTAAGAATTAGTATACAGTCAGAAGTATATAAATAGTTTGTGAATAGCAATGCCACCTAATATTAGCCTTGAGTTATATACAAGATCACTTGTGGAAATAAACATAAACACACTTTCAATGGCCACATGAAAAACTTGTCTGAGTAAGTCAAAGAGGGAAATGTTTGCCTCCTTTGATTTCAAGTTTTGTCCATCTGTGCTGTCTGCACTGTCACTGGCTGTCTAACAGTGTGGTGGCCCCCGAGGGCTGCCAAATGTTCCAGCATATGCAGAGACTGGAGTATCCAAGGAAGGGCATTCCATTGACACAGCATGGGACTCAATCACCATAGACATGGGGTTCTAGGGTACTCCTGGGCCAAACAGTAATCTAAGTCAAGTCCATTTTCCCCATGACCTAGGTTGAAGTACTTCTCTCTTAGGCTTCCCTTAAAGAGTCAAAGCTCTATCAAAATACCCTGCCTACCCTTTGGTTAACATGTAAGCAGGAAAAAAAAATCTGAGATAAGGCCTTCCTAGGATCTCAGACACTATGTCATCCTTATCAGAGGTTTGTTTTTTATTTTTGTTGCCAGTTCTATATTCCTTTTCATTGTGATAATACATTCTCCAAGAGTGACAGGTACAGAAATGAAACTAATAACAAAAAGTAAAATGACAGTAATAATTATCCCCTTTTTCTTTTGTTTTTGAGGGATTTTATTAAACCTTTTGTTTGATATTGAATGCAAGAAGACAAAATTCTTCCAAGAGTGCGGCATGACTCTCACAGAGTAGTTTTTTGATAACTCCCAAGTTCTATAATTCTATTCAAATTGTTCAGAGTAAACTCTAGAATTTGTTCCAGAATTTATTCTAGTAAAGCCTAAAGTTTTTAAAATTTCAACAACTCTATATTTCCTTAGAATGAGAATAACAACTAAATTTTTTCATATAACTGTGGTTATAGATAGAGATAAATGGATGGATAGATAGACTGATAGACAGACAGATGAAAAACCTATCTATTTTAGGAGACTGGAAGCCTGTTCTGTCTTGGACTGCACTGGAACTTAATTTCTTTAAACACACAGTTGCCTTTCTGAAATCCAAGTTTACTCACATGTAAATTATGAACAAAAATACCCATACTAATTACGCCACAGGGTTGTGTAGTAACACTCAAACAGATAATTCATGGAAACAGATCTTAAAGTAGAAAAGAGAGCTGTTTCCCCTGTGACATGCAGTAACCATGGCCTCTCCTTTAAGGAAGGAATGAAAATGCCCATCTGAGATTAAATGACCATGTCTCTGCTCTCACTTCCATCTTTCTTTGCTTTGTGAGCTTCCTACAATCCCAACTAAAGAGCTATTTCTTTTCCTATCGTTTAATGAGTTTATGCTTTGTGGGGAAAGGTGTATTTTTTCTCTCTGTGACCTTATGCCATTGTATTCACATCAGAACCTAGCATCATGCCACAAGTGAGAGGTGCTAGCTGTCTTCTTGCCCCTAACAAAATGGAAGTCTCTATATTACAGATGTGGTGATTAGAGATTCTTCCTGCCAGCTGTACAATTTGTAACCCTGTTGAAGATCTGAGAAATTGAGGTGAGTTTAGGTGACAGAAAAGGAGATAGGGGGGAAAGGTTGCTAAAAAAGTACTTTCTCCAGAAATGGAAGAGAAGGGAGATCTTAAGATTTACAGGTTCAATAAATTAATAATGTTCAGACACTAGCTGGCTTTCAGTCTTGCCTGTGCAAATTGCAAAGAGCCCTAGTGTGTACATTTAGAACTTAAAAGAATCTGAGAGGTTGGGGGCATGGCTTGAGTGGTACAATACTAACCCAGCAAGGTTGAGGCCCTGAGTACAAACTAAACTACAGAAAAAAAGGGAAGAAGAGAAAGAAAGAAAGAATGTAAAGAAAAAGGGAAAGGGAAATAAAAAAGAAATGACAGAAAAATGGACTGATGTAGTTACTGGTTTTAGCTATACACTGGTAGCGCAGTACTGTAATCCTAGAAGAGGCTCAGATCTGGAGTATTATAGTTAGAGTCCAGCATGCATAGAAAAAGTATGTTCCATCTCTAAAGTAACCAGTAAAAAAGTTGGGTAGGATACATGACTAAACTGATAGAGCAGCAGCCTTAAGCAAGCAAGCTGATCGTGCATGAGGCCTTGAGTTCAAGCCCCAGAACAGGAAAAAAATAAGAATCAAAAGTATCCTACAGGATATTTTGTTCATCTCCTTGTTAAAAATAATTCAATATTTAATTTCTAAAACATCTAATAGGTATATGGAGGACGGAATGGGGCTTAAGAAGAGAAGGGATAATCTTCCTCGGTTATACAACCTGAGTCCCTCAGACCAGGTAATCATTGGATAAAGCCTCTCTCTGCAGGGGATGCTATTCACAAGACCACCTACCTCTCTTATCCTCCATCTTATATTCAGTCTGATGGACAGCATTACCACTGTTATTAACATATATATTACTCTGTACTATATTATATGTTGTCTAATCTTAGCCACACATCCCTAGTGAGCATTATCATCTTTATGTGAAGATAAAAAAGAATACAACATACAAAGGTTAAGTGATTAAGAGACATTCTGTGGCAAACAAGAAACTGAGCTTTGGTCTAAACTATAAAACAACAGGCTCCATACCTACCAAATTATAAACGAGATGTTCACTTCTTGAACATATGAGGGGGGCTCAAGTTCACTTGCCTAATGCCTTGTCTCAACAGGAGAATTAAATCATTAAATCTTGGTTTACCCTTTCTTCTTTCACTATGTATATTTTTTATCTAGAGGAGGGGTGTAGCACTGATGCTCTTAAATCTGCTATGCATGTTTACCTGCAGGCTTAGATCAGAACTGTATCTAAAGGGAAATTGTTTCTCCATCCTGTAAAACCCATCACTCAAGCTTGCTTTGCAAAGCACAGTATTATTTCTTCAGTCCTTTATTAACTTGTAATGGTTTAATGGCAACCATTTCCAACTGATTCAAAACAGAAACACCAGTGAATGAGAATTACCATGAATATATGTTTTAGTGAGAAAAGAGAGAGAGAGGAAGAGATATATTTATTAGAGCTGAGGGCTATTGAGAAGTATTCATTTTCTCAGACCCCTCCCATAAAAGTGTAAAATTGGACAGAGTAGGATTTGCAATTCCAATTAATATGAAATATCACATTTTATTAGAAGGAAGGATAAGAACAGAGAAACTGGTGTGTCCCATTCAACAATCCTTACTGGTGTCCTTGATCAGGAGATAAATTCAAACTCCACATCAAATATACCCACATAGGACCATTTTGAATTAACAAGATACGGTTTGACTAGTTAATTTCTATATCTTTCACCATGTTTAGAAAACACATGATTCTACAGAATCATGAGAGTTAAAGAAAATTCAGAGGTCAGTTGATTTATTTGACTTTATTAAGGCAAGACAAAGATTGGATATTATTACCTTTAGTTTATTTCTGGGCTAGTATAAAGTTTAATTTGGCAATAGCCTCAGACCTCCCTAAAAGATACCATAAAAGGAAACAGTTCTTTGAGTATGTCTAGACAGTATGTTTGTCAATATATTCACAATATATATTTGTGGTTTACATTTTTAAATTCAACCAACAGATTTCATGGTGCATTACATTATCTTCCTAAGAGGTTTCCCACAAAATAGAGCTTTGTGACTTTTCCAAACTGTCAGGTTATCTTCTTATGCTTCTGGCACAAAGCCTTACTCCAAATCTCAGACTCCAAATACATGCTTTTAGTGGTCCCATTAGATGGGTTTTATTTCCTATGAGGAATAGCTGCTTCAATATCTAGCTCTGGGTTTCAGGTGACTGGAAGATAATGCTACATTAAGAAAAAGAAAAGAAAGAAAAGACAGACTGCTTTGTCTTTTCTTCAAGTACAAGGCTCTTAAATTTTCAATAGCCAGTCAAGGAATTAATTTTAGTTTCTATCTATTAATGGATTCAAGAATCAGGAGGAAAGAAAAGCAAACATTTTAGACCTTAATAATGATATAAGAAGGCTGTGAATATAACATACCAGTATGATTAAGCCTCTAGCAAAAAACAGTAGAAACTACATCTTTCTGCATCTGTCCAAGAGATTTACTGATATGTGTACCTAATGTCTACATTTTGTTATATCTTGATGAGCTTTGAAAGTGGTATGGTTAAGGCTATTTTTCCTTGGGAAAATTACAAATATGCATAAATGGATACTGGCCAGCAGGTGGGAGGGGTTGTTAAGTCTTCCTGGTGATATATCCCCTGCTTCTTAATTTCATAATGGTAAGAGACAAAACTTCAAATAAGGCGTATTAAAATTCTGCAAGACGGAGCCTGCTCAACCTCCCATATCTTTGTGGAAGATGAGGGAGAGGAAATAAGACTCCAAGTACTTTCACAAGGTTAGAGTAGGCTCTGTGTACATATAGTCATCTGAGGGGAGGATCAAACCCTAAAGATTTTAATTTCAGTGAAGTCATACAGAGCTAATGGAGCCACTGGCAATCAATAGCTCTCTTTCTCTCCTGTGAGAAGGAGAGATTTATTGAGCTCTCCCCACTGATCCCACATAGAGTATAGCAAGCAATGCTGATCACTGTCTCCTAATTCCTGCAGTGTGCAAATGACTGGCCATTCATGGCACCGCTCAGCTTTCTCAGTCAGTATAGAGTTCTCGGATAATCTCTTAATATGTCCATTGGAAAAACATCTTTATGACATTTAGGCTGGGGGATAAAGGGAACCAATAAATCATTTACCTCTCCACCTCCAAGTTCAGAGTCAATTCAGGGAAAAATACAGGAGTCAGGATTGTGATGCTCAAAATAACAGCTTTACTACTAGTGAGCTGAGCCTCTGGTTTCAGTGAGGTCCTTTCCCTCCTTCCACAGGCCTTTGGCTCATATTGATGTTAAGGTTTGCATTTTAGCTTACTTATTCATGTTGTGGCTTCAGGACCAAACTCAAAATATGGACCAATGGCTGCTAGACCCTTCTGTTCTTTACCAATCAAAACAGTAAATTTCTGACAAATACTAGATTTCAAAACAGTCACTTTTCATAGTAAGTTTTCCCTGAGAACAGGGATTTCCTGACAACTTAAACCAAACCTCTATGTTGGGACTTAGTTTGACACTTAGGAGATATCTATCATTAGAATTATCCACTTTTTGAATGGTTATCTCTCATAGTCACTAGAGAAATAATAAGGCTGGTTCCTGATTAATTTATCCAAAGGTGACTGTTTCTACTGCTACCTTCTGCAAATGCTACCTTCTCCCCAGGACTTCCCAAATCAGGAGTTCTCTACTGCCTTCCACGGAGACAATGAGCATTTCATGCTGCAGATGGTCCCTAACAGGCAGTTATTGAGTCCTACAACACTGATGACTTGGGAGTTAGCTGGACTTTGCCCATGAACACAGTTTGGGTGTTTGACTCAAATTAAATGAGATCATAGTTTTCAAGAATGAAGTTGAAATTTCTCGGTCCCTAATTGAAACACTGTTATATCTGCTGTTCACTGAACCACCAGAGAAGAGCCATGGTCCAGTCAGCCACCAGGTGACTTCCAGTATTTGTGTTTCCCTGTTACATAACCATGCCTACTGCTTCTCAAGTCATATTGCCAATTCTATGTTACTAATTAAATCAGATTTCCAAAGTGACATCTATTATTCACAAATTCTCTTTAGTTTTTGTGCAATTACAATGTTTAACTTGAGCCTACCAGTGAGCTTACTAAAATTAGTGTCTCCAATTGTCTCATAATCATAGAAGTCTGGAACAAATAAAAGGAGCAAGTTTCTTGGCTTTCACTAAAAGTGAATACTTTGTCTTCTTTGGATTTAGTAAATTTGCAAATTCAAATGGACATTTTCAAAGATAAAGAAAGATCAGACAGTTACCTGGGACTGTTCTCAGCAAGTCAAACTATTTGATCAGTGATATAGCTATTGCTAAAACAAACCCATCAGATCAAGGGCAAAGTTCACTAAGCAAAGTACTCAGCATCCTTAGCATGACAGCCTACAGAGGTCATATAACAGGTATATTACACTGTTTTGTCTTCTTTACTGGTTCCTAATACTTGATACATAGGAGTGAACTTGCCTAATAGAGCAAGAAGAGAAAGATGAGACTTAAATCCCCACACTCTAATACCTTCCACACCTATCTCCTACTTTCTTCGAAGTTTTCTGAACTCTCAAAGTAATGAGAAAAATGTCACAATTTTTAAACTCATTCTTACACAGTTGAAAAAAGAAAACTCTAAAAAATCAAATTGTTTATTTTAAAATGTAAAATAAATCCTTTGAATGTAGCTTCCAGCTCAGTCTCTGACAAGAATCTTTTTTCTTTAGCCCACTTGGTGAGGGGGCTATTGGTTCTTTGCAGTTTTGTTTTGGAAGAAGGTAATTTTTTTAGTTCTGCATATATTTTAGAGATGAGACCTTTGTCTGTTGAATGTCTGGTAAAGATATTCTCCCAGTCTGTGGGCTTTCTGTTTATCTTGCGAGCTATGTCCTTTGCTGTGCAGAAGCTCTGCAGTTTGATGCAGTCCCATTCGTCCAACCTTTCTTTGATTTGTAGCCTTTCTGGGTCTTTGTTAAGGAAGTTCCGTCCTGCGCCAAGGAGCCCAAGTGTTTCTCCTACTCCTTCCTTTAGTGTTTTCAGGGTGCCTGTTTTGATTTCAAGGTCTTTAATCCATTTGGAATTGATTTCGGTGCAGGGTGATATATAAGGATCTAGTTTTAGTTTGTTGCATGTGTTGAGCCAGTTTTGCCAGCACCACTTGTTAAAGAGGCTATCTTTCTTCCATACTATTGTTTTAGCTCCTTTATCAAAGATTAAGTAGGCCTAGTTCTGTGTGCTGATGAGGAAATGAGAATGGCCAATAGACATATGAAAAAATGCTCTACATCACTGGCCATAAAGGAAATGCAAATCAAAACAACATTGAGATTCCATCTCACCCCAGCAAGAATGTCATATATCAAGAAAACTAAGAATAACAATTGTTGGAGGGGATGTGGCCAAAAGGGAACCCTACTTCATTGTTGGTGGGAATGTAAACTGGTTCAGCCACTCTGGCAAGCAGTATGGAGATTCCTCAGAAGGCTCAATATAGAACTCCCCTATGACCCAGCAACCCCACTTTTGGGTATCTATCCAAAAGACCACAAACAAAATCACAGTAATGCCACCAGCACAACAATGTTCATCGCAGCACAATTTGTCATAGCGAGAATCTGGAACCAACCCAGATGCCCCTCCATAGATGAATGGATCAGGAAAATGTGGTACATATACACAATGGAATTTTATGCCTCTATCAGAAAGAATGACATTGTTCCATTTGTAAGGAAATGGAAGGACTTGGAAAAAGTTATACTAAGTGAAGTGAGCCAGACCCAAAGAAACATGGACTCTATGGCCTCCCTTATTGGGAATAATTAGTACAGGCTTAGGCAAGTCATAGCAGAGCATTACAAGGCCCAATAGCTATACCCTTAGGAACACATAAGATGATGCTAAGTGAAATGAACTCCATGTTATGGAAACAATTGTTATATCACAGTTGTAACTACTTTCAACGTCCTATGTGTATCTGTAGCTTCTATTATTGATGATGTTCTTATATCACCTTCCTGTGGTTGTACCTACACTATCTCTGTAATCTTATCTGAGTATATTGGAAACCGTGTTTACTGGTATTGGAAGTAGGAAATTCAAAGGGAATACCAAATTTGAGAGACACAGGGTAAAAAAAGAGAAACAACTACAAAAGCAATACTTGCAAAACTGTTTGGTGTAAGTGAACTGAAACCTCCGGGGGGCGGGGGGGGGGGAGGGAAAGGGGGGGAGGGAGGGGGGTATGAGGGACAAGGTAACAAACAGTACAAGAAATGTATCCAATGCCTAATGTATGAAACTGTAACCTCTCTGTACATCAGTTTGATAATAAAAATTTGAATAAAAAAAAAGAATATTTTCTCTCTGGCTAAGAAGAGCTTTTCTTTCATTATGTTAAGTACATAGGTTACTATTTCAGAGGTGAAAGCAGAAAGATAATTCTGATTAAAAGCTATCATGATTTAATGAATTGAGTATGCTATGTACTAAGCACTACATAGGCATTGCAATCCTAATGATCCCGAATTTTCATAGTAAGAAATGGAATCCATTGGGCACTGTTGGCTCATGTCCACAATCCTAGCTAAAAAGGAGGCTGAAATCTGAGGATCACAGCTTGGAGCCAGCCCAGGCAGCAAAGTCTGTAAGACTTTTAAGTCTAAGCAGGAAGTGGAGCAGTGGCTCACATGGTAGAGCACTATCCTTAAACACAAAACCTCAGAGGTAGCAACAAGACCCTAAGTTTCAGTTCCAGGAGTGGCATGCACACACAAAAGGAAGATAATTCAAATTTGTCCCATAATTTGATGTTGTAGCAAATGGCAGAGTCAAAATTAAATTATATATCCTATGTCCAGGTTATATTGACCACTATCAAAACTGGCAATTATCTTCTGGTATGACTCACAAAGTCAAATTTGGTGTTTAAATTTTTCCAAAGGTGTGAAATGTAAAATATCCTTAGAAAGGGTCATATTTGAGTAACCAAAACTAATTTTAGATATGATTTTCCACACTTTAAAATATAAACATACATAAGTTTAACAAAAGAATTTTAGAAACAAATTGAGTTTTGTTTTAAAAGTCTTAAATTATCTAGTTTTCAAGCAAAGGATAGGAAATGGCTATGTAGAAGTTATCATGGAATTCTATCATATAATGTATTACAATCTTAATTAAATAAAAGAAAATTGACATTGAAAATTCTTAAAGTATTTGACTAACATAAAAATCAAAATGGGACAAGTCCAACTGTAAGCTCCAATGCTAAGCTTTTGTGACTGCAACATGTCAACATTTCATAAATAAATAAAACATTTACAAAGTATACATGTTTACTTCCTTGCTGATAGCTTGAAGATTAAAGGAGGATGTAATTTTATCAGCAAATAGCTTTTAAATTATCTATGATGAATAAAATATGAGATACCTTCTAGACAAGGATGTATATCTCAAACTTTCCTCAAATTTGTAATACTGCTGCCTCTCCCTCCCAAGTCATGGGATTGCAGGTGTGAACCACCATTCCTGGCAAAAACATAAGATGATTTTTACTGTGTGACATCTTCAGTGATATAAATGAGATACAGAGAGCTATAATATAGTGTCTCTGCATTTCAAAGAAAAGAAATAAGACTGACAACAACTACTTAGAAATCTCACTTAGAAATTGTAAATAGCTATCAATGCAACATAACACGATTCTGTAGGATATGGTTCATTGTTTGGATGTGTTATACTCTGCCCTTTCCTAAGCATAGCAAATGTAAATGTGCTGGTAATATTGCAATACAAATATTTTCAATAGTACAGATGCAAATAGAGCTTTTGTATTATATGGTTAAATTTCTAATATGGTCAGTAATGTGCCACGTTTCCTAGTCTTCATTTGCTTTTAAAATAATGTTTTCTTGATCAACTTTTTCAGAACACCGACAGCATATACTAAACCTAAGCATATGTAAGAATATCTTATGATCTAATAGTTCTATTCCAGAAGTGTGTACACTTTCATTTTTTGTGTGTGCTCTAAAAGACAGAGATAAGAATGCATGCTGGGTACAGTGACTTGCTGGGCACAGGGGGCACAATTCTGCAGAACTACATGGCTAGTCTAGGCAGAAAAATGTGTTGGGTATCACCTCAAACATTGGCTGCACTTAAGGTCACATACCTGTCATGGCAACTATACAAGAGGCCGAGACTGGGAGAATGGCGATTCCAGACTAGCCTGGGCAAAGAGTTTGTAACACCATATCTCAATGAATTCACTGGGTGTGATGGTATTCACCTCCCATACTAGCCCTAGTGAGAAATACAAACAGGAGGATCATGGTCCAGAATTCTCTGGGCAAATAGTAAGACTGGATCTCAAAAATAACACTGATAGAAGTGTGGCTCAGAAGAGCACCCTATTAGTAAGCATGAAGACAGAACTTCCTAAGTTCAAACTTCAATAATGATAAAGAAGAGAGAGAGAGAGAGAGAGAGAGAGATAGTCAGAGCAGATTAACAATGCTACATGATGAAGATGATTGAATAAACTACAGGAAGGCGGGTCAAATACAAATGAACACATAAGAAATGTGATAACACAGCTCCAAACCCCAAGGGTATTTAAAATGAGAATAAAACGGCATTGTGAACAAACCTAATGCCAAAATTAAAAACAGATAAAAAGCAAGTCTCACAAGAATTAATAGAGGAAATCTGAAATTTGTTTCTCTCTGAATCGGTTGGAGGGATGAAATCTGTCATCAAAATATTTTATCAATAACACCCCAGGCACATATGCTTTTATAGATGATATCAAAGATATAACATAAATTCTATACAAATACCAAAAATTAAAAGGGAGAAATAACTTCCAAGCAGATTTTATAAAACCAGAAAATCTGACAAATACATTATCAAAAAAGAAAATGCTGACCAATATCATCCATACACACAGACTCAATGAAAGTTAAGATATAGAAAGTTAAGTGCAGTAATGTATGGGATATCAGTGCTGTGCAAAAGATCATCACTGGGAAGTGTTCACCATAGAAATCAAGGATGACTTATCATCTCCCAAAATATACCACTAAGGTTTACCATGGTAGCATCTAAACACACACCATATGACCAGTTCAATAAATGAAAAGCATTTGGCAAAGCTCAACTCTTATCTACAATAAGCACTCTCAGAAAAATAGAAATATAAGATTTCTATAATTTAGAAATGGCAACTGTAGCTTTCCACCAAAGACTAAGGACCAGGCAAGATCTATACTTATCACTATTATTCCATTAAGTGTAACGTTAAGAAAGGCATAAACCTTAGAAATAGAGTTGCCATATTTTGTGAAATATATAGAAGCTCATAAATAATATATAAAAGTTAATAAAATTACATGGATTTATGAAGGTGATGGGATATAAGTTTAATATATAAAAATGGCATTTCAATAGAGCAGTAACAATTTGAAAATAGCAAAACGACTTCCAAGAAAAGGAAAGAAGATTTTACTGTACTGCTTCTTTTTTTTTTCTTTTTTTTTCGTCAGTCCTGGGCCTTGGACTCAGGGCCTGAGTACTGTTCCTGGCTTCTTTTTGCTCAAGGCTAGCACTCTGCCACTTGAGTCACAGCGCCACTTATGGCCATTTTCTGTATATGTGGTGCTGGGGAACTGAACCCAGGGCTTCAAGTATATGAGGCAAGCGCTCTTGCAACTAGGCCATATCCCCAGCCCTTCTGATTCTTTTCTTTAGTGTATTACCTTTTGTCTCTGTTTTTGATTTCTGTGTACTTTGTTTTATATATAAGTTTATCTGATTTTTCTTTTGGTTGAAACAGACACATTGGTTTTAAATTGCATACAAAAATGAAAATCTGTTAAACCCAAGTTAAGTGCCTCAAGAAATAATAATTTTGTAATAGTTACAGTTTGATAATAGTGTTTATTATAAACTTACAGTAATTAAGACAATGTGTTATTGACACAAAATAAATTTGGATTTGTGATAGAATGATTTGCAAAGATATTCATCTATTTGTCAACAAATATCTGAGGCTACTCAGAGTAAGATAAGAGTCAGTTTAATTATTTTGGAATCATTTGACAAATACATAGAGGAAAAATGGGCCATAGCTCCTATATAGACCACATATAAATATTAATTCAATCATAATTATAGTTCTATATCAAAAAGGTAAAATATTTTAATTACTAAATATATAGATGATTTTTTATAGTTCTTCAATGGGCAGACATACCAAAATACCTACTAGGAGTAAAATTGAAATGGTTAGAATAAACTTCAAAATCAAAACTTTCTGATCTTTAGAAGACATCACGAAGAAAATGTCAGGTCAAACTATATACTAGAAGAAAGGATTTGCTAGATGTATTGCTTATAGAAGTTTTGAATCTAGAATATATACATATTTCTAAAAATCAATATTTTAAAAACACAGCCCATTTAAAAAATTAATTTTGAGCATGCACACTTTACAAAAAAGTTGAGAATAAGCCTATAAAAAGGCATTGATGTCACCAGTGAAAACCTCAAATGAAACCACCAGCTTAAACTATACATAAGAATGGTTAAATTAACAAGTGAACAAAGCTAACTGCTGACAATTTAATGAGATTCAGCAATTGTTTCCTTGCTATGCATAATTGTTTGGTAGTTGCTTACACAAACACTTACTTACCTTAAGACTAAATGATTTTGAAACATTTAATGGAGAAATTACCTTCTGATTTAATAATTTCTAGATATTTGTCAGAGAACACAAACCATATGTCCTCAAACAACTTGTATCAGAATTTTTTTTAACTTGCACAATTTTTTTAAGTTTTTATTATAAAACTGATGTACAGAGAGGTTACAGTTTCATACGTTAGGCATTGGTGGTTTATTCTTCATAGCTCAAACTTAAAACAACTAAAAAGTCCATCAAAAATAGACTGGGAAAATGAATTTTACTAGAGTCACACAGCGGAATATTATTCTTGGGGCATGGGGGAAAAGGAGGGGAGAGATGCTTCTTTATGTAAATACCAAGATGAATCTTAAAACCTTTCTTTTTGATCAACTGTGAGGCAACTATCATGTCATTGACATGAATTTTCAAGAACAATCAAAATAAGCATCTGGTAAAAGTAAAAGTAAACAGCTGCTGTTTATAGTAATGGATGACTAACGGGTGCATCAGAAAACACCAAGGTGATAAGAAAGTGGTGTAACTTAACTGAAGATATGGGGTTATGACAATGTATACTTACCACATTGTGAGTTGAATAATTAATATCTGTGCATTTCCTTCAGTATTTCTATTATAATTATTAAAGTATTAATTTCACTTTGATATATTCCACAAGAAACTGTAAACCAGTTCAAGCATTATGAAATATCATTTCTAAAAAGGTACAAACTTATATGCTAAAATATGGCAAGTCAACTCCCAGATACATAGGAAAGAGATAGGCTTAAAAAATCATCAGCTATATGCACATAATATTCAAAGCTCAGTCCTTATGTTCACCAAACAGAATGGATATTCATGGAATTTTGCTACATTTCAATGAGAATACCATTTTGTGGATGGATCTCACAAACAATGTTGAAGAAAAAAAAATCAAAGAGTACAATTGCCCAAAACTGTTTTTAAAATTGAGACCTACTATTAGGAGTTGCTATAATGCTTATCTTTGAAGATTAATGACTAAATAAGTCATACATTTTCTTAAAGCTAGTATTATACTATTTCATCATTTGTATTTTAGCTAAAGGATACATTTCCCTATAAAATTCCACTGAGGTATTACAGATGTGTCATGTATTTTATATGCACTTTTCTTCAATAAGTATATTTCTTTGCAAAGAAAAAGAAAATTAAGTGGTAACACAGAGAAATACCTTCCATGCTTTGGTCTTGAGAAGTCATTCATAGCTGTCATGAAGCAAGGTGGTATGAATTCATCTGCCTAATGGAGGGCAAAGGTGATTGAAGATCTGTGATTTTTGAAATCTTGTTTGCCATGTACTTCAGAAGGAAAAAAAAAAGTTTATTTTTATTTGAGCATCTGGCCATTTCAGGTGGCCCTGCGGCAAGACCAAAATTTATCATCATGTGGCTATATAGGCCACTTGTTTATATAGAGAATTTTATGGCTTAGCTCCCCAGGCTTATGTCGGTAATGCTGTTGGACTTTTCTCTGTTAATTATCCTCCGGGACTTCAGCATGCACACAGATGTCAGTTCAGATGGGCCAGCGTGTATCTTTCTGGAAGCAATGGACTCTGAGTTTTAACCAGATGGTTGAGGCAAGTTCCCTTAAGGCCAAGCTCATTCTAAACTTTGTCTATGGATATAATTTGTGGAGAAGGTTCCAATCTCAATGACTAATCTGATTTGCCAACTCATTAGCTCTTTCCTTTCTTACAGTATTTCTTGTCTAGTCTCATGATTAATGCTTAGATATGAGTTAGGTTTTTTTTTTTAATTTACTATGTGTCAAGCACTGTCCTAAATCGTGTACATGTACTTATTTCGTAAACATATAAACCATGAACATCATGATTAAACATTCACAAACATCACCAGAAATTAAAACTAAAAAACTATGTTTGTCATGTTAATGCTAATTTCTGCACCAAGATAATCCAACATGTAAATGTATGTATAAACAAGATATTTCAATTTTTTTCTACTGTATTCATTTATTTCATTGAGAAATAATTGTGTGTAACTTCTTAGTTAAATTGAAAGGTGACATTGCAGATTTACTTTTACTAGCTGCTAATGGTGGGCTCTTGAAAAATTCTCAGCCCACTTTATAGATAATACATATGGTACTGATACTATCTCCAGTGAGTTGCTAGGCAGAACATGAAATTTACTTCACTCAAGAGTCTCCTGGACTTGAAATATATGTACTATCTATCAGAGCATAAAGACAACTGATTGCATAGATAGTTAACATTTTTGTCTTGTCTTCTTGTCTTTTATTTATTGCTATCTTATTTCAGCACGAAAGCTAGTAAACCACAGGTGCATGATTGCCTGTGCATGTCTACAACACAAGTGGTTTAGTGAATGATGTCAAACATCACATCGCTTACCCTCTCCACTGGGCTGAGGTTCCAAAAAGCCCCACCCCAAAAAACTGCTATTGTGATTCTCATTACCATCAGCTGATGAGTATATTCAATATTCCCTAAACTAGCTTAAGTCTTTACATTTCTAGTAAGTCTACCATTTTATAATAGGACATAATTTTAGTAGATAGCTTCTATTCAACATTTGAAATAACAAATATTCATAAATGATGTGTCTTTTTGTTTTTGTACAGCAACTGGAAGAGAGGAGATAGGAATATAGATTTGTCTGATTACAAAGAGAATGCTTGCTTTTGTTATGTTATTTTTCCCATCAATAAACCTGACAAAATTCCTTCGCACTCAAGTCTGGGTGGGGATTGATGATGTATGAATTAGATTAACTGGCACTTCATTTTTCCCCCCATTGTGGAGCTTGAACTCAGAGTACTGTCCCTGATGATTTTTGCTCAAGGCTCGTGCTCTACCAGTTTGAGCCATAGCATTACATCTGGTTTTCTGGTGATTAACTGGGGATAAGAGTATCATGAACTTTTTTTTTAACCTAGGCTGGCTTTAATTTTGGTCTATATGATTAGAAATAAATTCCCATTTCCTCTCCTGCTTCATCTGTCATTGTCCTTTGCTCAAGATGCCACTAATGCAATCTTCTCCCTGCTTATGGGGGCTGTGTAGTTCCACCATCCTTGGCATATCAAAGCCATACTTCAGTAACCTTGAAGACAGGATTCCCTTGCCCATGCTTTAATTACAGAGGATATAACACATGTTATTATCCTACCCTTACCCCATACTTTGTATTACAAATCTCTTCATGAAAATCCATCCTACAAGTTATACCTGTAACTCCTTACAATAAATTTCACCTCTTCTAGTTGCAGGTTGAAATGGCTGAAATAAAATGCAGTATTTCATGGTGTGTCAAGAGTGTCAACACATATTAAGTTCCCAGATTAACAGAATATACTTTTAAAGTGAAGGCATTAACTGATAGTAGTAGAGAATCCACCATTTGAAACAGTTACATGCGGAAATACCCTGATCAAAGTGAGATCACTGAATATGGAAATTTAGATAAGTCTTCATTATTAGTGGAAGAAATATCCCCTATTGGAAGACTAGGCCCCTTCAACCCCAGAAAAAGCAGCCTCCATACCCCCAGTAACCAAGACACCCTCACTCCCAGGAGTACAGCTTCTCGATACACAGTGGTATTGGCCTTTCAATCTCTTTCTGAAGGAATGGACCCTACATCACCTAACCCCCAGGTTTTTCTTAGGCAGCTGCCAGGAAGATCATTGCCAATGCTCCCTAGATCATGTGCAGCTGCTGGTGACATGTGTGTATGGGTGTGTGTGTGTGTGTGCATGTGTGTGTTTGTGTAAAACCTGTACTTTTATTTGCCTCTTTATCATTATCTGGAAAGACTTCTCAAGTAACAGCATCATTAAAAACAGCTCGGAGAGAGCACAGTCACCATTGTGCATCATAAAGCTGGTGCAAGGTATTTAACATCCCCCAATGTCTATAATACTATAGGATTCAATTTAAAAACCACTATTGGAGACTTGATTTCACTTAATTTTGCTGGTAACTTATAGCAGAAAAATGCCTACAATCAGCTCAAGGTCTTGTTAGATCAAGAAGTTGACTCTACCTTCCATAAATGTCATCTCCTTTGAAAATGTCTAGGGTCTCTGACCCAGATGGCCATGCTAGTAACTTGTCATGGTAGTAAGATCAAGTAATCTAGGCAGAAAATTCTGAGTTTGGGCAGCTTAGAGTAGCAAGGACAGACCAAAAGTTAACTCTGCTGCCTGATTCAAAAATGTCTTCCTTCCTAAAAGGTGGGTGTGAGACTGGACAAAGACAGACACTTTCCTCATACTGCTGTCATGCTGTCACCCATAGCTCTAAAAGCACTACATAGATGACCTGATCCCGAAGCAATGTGGTATGTGTGTGCCATACAAGGCCAGGAATGAGGCATTCCCTAGGCAGGCTGTGGAGACTGGTCTTGAGGTCTGAGATAGAGGCAGGTACAGGAAGTTTTGTCTGCAATACTGGGGATGCCTTAGGGCATGACTTTGTATTATTATGGCGTGTGAGAATCCAATCCAGGCAGGATGAGAGCTCAGAATCTTTGTTAAGGAAGGTTTGAGGTCCTGTACCAGCCATGTGAAGCCTTGCTAAGAGAAAAAAATTAAAATACAAAAAAGAAAATAAAAGAAATATTGAGGACAAATGTCATACCTGCTATTAACATGTACCGTCCTCAGAACAAGGATTCTCATGAATATTTCTTCCCCATTTTGCTGAAAACATATTTATATGTATCTGTCTCTCCTTTCCTTGCTTATTTTCTTATAATGAAACGATGCCATATTGTCTCTATATCATAGAGTTTAAATATTAGGGGGGTGGTTCTTTCACTGGAGATTAAATACAGTTTAAGTAGTATAATTGCAAAGCTGGTAAGTTTGTGGTCGATAACTTTAAGCATCATCAGAATGTGTCACTGAATGCCAAGGTCAAGTATTATATCAAGATGTGTCTCTAAAGCTGATTCAGCATAACTGTAGAATTGAATTAGTGAATCCAGTGATGATGGCTCTCCCCAATGCACATGGCCATATCATAAACCTTTAAGGTCTTGAACAGAATAAAAGACTTGGGAAGTTTCTGCTTTCCTGTCTTCCTGCTTTTACTGGGATACGCCATTTCTTCTATCTATCACTATATTTTTCTTCTAATTGTAAGGTCTTTGATGAACTTGAACATTCCTGGATCTCTTTCAATCTTTCCAAATTACGTTATCATGTAAGCTGACTCATCAAAATAGTCTCAACTCATTCCAATTCTCTGAAGAACATCTTATATCACTATTGCCATATGAGCTCAAGAATGACACAAGTTCTACCAATACAGAAGGTCCCCATCATGTCACTTCCATGCCTTTAGGAGCTCATTATTTTTAGTGTTCTCTTCTTCTGTCTCAAAACCACCATAAAAGTTGGCACAGCTAGTCCAAATCGTATTGTGTTATGAGCACAGCAAGAACTATCTGCCCTCATTCCACTTTGTTCTCAAAATGTAGCATGATGCCTGATGTATTTTGGATACTTAAAAAAACTGTCAGTTAACTGAGCTGATTCAAAACAGTTTCTCTGGAGCGAAAATAAAGCTAGGAGTCAGAGTTATTCCCTAAGAACAATAGTTAGATATGAAAGATAAATGAAAAGTAAAGAAAAACTGACTAGATTCATTTTTATAATATAAATAAGTTTAACTATGATGCTATAAAGTAAGCCTTGGAATCAATAAAAACAATTGAGAGTTGAATGGCCAGTAGGGATAGTGGGTTCATATTTGTGTACCATATAGTGATCTTAAGATGCCTATGGAATATTGTGGAGGAATGTTGGGAGTAGAGAAATTCAGGGTATAAATCAAGTCTGGAAAAGTGAATTAGTCATTACTATCTTGTAGAAGCCTGGGGTGTACATAATAGTAGAGGGAGTGGGCAGGGTGAAAATGGAAAGAAGAATATGTTCATTACTTTCAACATGCCATGTGAAATGATAGCTTCTTTTCTTGATGATCCTCTTGTATCCCCTTCCTGTGGTGGTACCCACACTATCACTATATCTCATCTGAGTACACTGGATACTGTATATACAGGTATTACAACTAGGGAAGTGAAAGGGAATATCAAAATCGAGAGACAAAGGTTAAAATGACAAATGACTCCAAAAGCAATACTTGCAAAACCATTTGGTGTAAACCAACTGACCAACTCATGGGGGGAGAGAGAAAGGGGGAAGGGGAGGGGGGAATGAGGGAGAAGGTAACAAACAGAACAAGAAATGTTCCCAAGGCCTAACATATGAAACTGTAACCACTCTGTACATCACTTTTACAATAAATAAGTATTAAAAAATATTTAGATCCTTTTCCCCTGCTATGGCACATATTCCAGAAAGCCCTTCTAAAGGAACCTTTATTTCAAAATGCAGTAAGTATTAAGTAATTCATTGTAAAATATTGAACATTAGTACATGACAGGTGTGTTATAGAAATAGAAGCCAAATAGTTATCTCTCCTTCTTTGTCCTCCTTATTTCTCTTGTTCCTCTCTTCCCCTCTCTCTCTCCCCTTCTCTCCCTCTCTCCTTCTCTCCCTCTCTCCCTCTCTCCCTCCCTCTCTCTCTCCCTCTCTCTCCCCCTCTTTCCTCTCTCCCTCTCTCCTTTTTTCTCTCTTCCTTGTGCCAGCCCCCAGGCTTGAACTGAGGGCATGGCTGCTATTCATATACTTCATTTGCTCTACCACTTGAGCCTGAACTCCACTTCTAGATTTTGGAGGTAGTTAATTGGAGTTATGGGTCTCATGGACTTTCCTACTTTGGTTGGCTTTGAATGACAATCCTCAGATGCCAGTTTCTTGAGTAGCTATGATTACAGGAAGGCACCCAATGTTCCATATTTCTTATCAGTATCTGATAAAATATATGTGTCAATTAATGTTTATGCAGTCTATATTACCTTATTACAAGAAGATCACACAAGAAAAGACTTCTTCAATGCTATTTAGTACTTAGTGCCTGAAATTAAGTGTGTAAGTCCTCATTAAATATTTGTTTAAAGAAGATCTCTGCTCTGGTAGCTTATGTCTCTAATCCCATCTACTCAGAAGGCTGAGATCCAGAGATCATCATTCAAAGCCAGCCTAAGTAGGAAAGTTTGTGGGACACTTATCTCAAATTATCCACCAAAATATCAGAAGTAGAGGTGTGGCTCAACTGGTTAAATGCCATCCTTGAGCAAAACACCATGCAAAATTGTGACCCCTGAGTTTAAGCCCCACTACTGGCAAAAGTACAATATAATTGTTTGAGGAAATGAATCAAACACCAAATGGAGAATAAAAATTGTTGTCAGTGCCTAGTGGGCAAGGAGTACAACAGCTCAATATAGAATTTAGAAGAAATGGCTTTCCCTATCTTATTTTGTTAGAGTATTAGGAAAGAGAGACTTTTAGAAGCAGTTAAACTACCTCTTATTAACATTGAAACATACAGTCAAAAGTCATTCTGTTACACAGTTTCTTTATTCTAATAGAAAAGCTATCAGAACATAGATAAAAAGAATTAGCTGGCTTGTAATTAGACGTCTGGGACACTGAGGGATAAGTGTTTCTGTTTCAACAGCCTATACTGCATGCATTAAATATACTGTATTACATTGACAAAATGAAACAACAGTGGCATTAGCATGCACTTAAGCAGTACTTGTTTGTTAAGAATTTCCCTGTGCAGTGGTGGTAACAAGCTGTTTACAATGTACTCCTACAAAATACCCCATGATAATGCACAGCACGGATGGAAGAGATTTCTTGAAGGAATTAGCATTCTGGACGCCATGTTTCTAATTGGTGATTATCCACCATATTGACTCATGTACTGCAATGATTAGAAACTGTTTCAGGTAATTCTAATATACTGATTTGTTGATGATGATATTGTCTTTTGGATCAATATGCTTTCCTTTGAAAGAAGCTGGATGTGAGCATGTTCAGAAGTCTCCATCAGTAATAGTGTCTCTCCTCTCAGATCCTTGCTACAACAAGTCTACCTTCTATCCAGAATCCCTCTTCCCTCGTCGAGCCTTCCTTTGACTTCTGTAATTAGCCTAAAGAATGCTCTTGTTTCAAAGAGCTCAAGACATCAGGTCAAGACTACCAGGATAATGCAGCTATCTAAAGATCTACTGTCTCACTTAACAACTCAGTTGTCAGAGTAAAAGCTGCAAGGACCACAATGTGAAGAATTGTGCTGGGAAATTTTGGAGGACATCTTAAAACGCAGTGTCTAGCACTCTGTGACAAGAAGTCCAAAAGAATACTTTCTTTAAAAAAATCAAATTTGTTTTAAGGCCCAATAGAGTCAAAGAGATACTACTTCCATTTGTTTTGTGTTGGATGGGAGTTGTTTCCTTCTTTTGGTTTTTGGTTTGTTTCCTTAGGAGAGGGAGAGAAGGACTCAGTGTGTTCTACTTATTATTTCTTGAACTGTACACATTATCCACTATCCTTTTGCTGTTTCATTTATTCCTCATTGTTTCCACTTTTGTCTGGCCAGTCTCAGAATACTATATGTCTCTACTTCCAGAGTAGCTGAGGTTACAGGTGTACACCACCTTGCCCTGTAGATATATTCATTCTTGAGGAGTATTTTTCCTGTACCACTCTGAAAGCATAGCCCCAGCTTAAGGAGAAACTAATACATTTAGCCACCATTGCAAAAATCATTAAAATCATTCCTTTCTTGACTCATCTTCTGCTCACTAATAGCTTTGCTTTAAGAATGCTTCTTTCCCAGTTATTCAGGATGCAAGAAGCCCACTTGAGCTCAGGACTTTGAGTCCAAGGCTAGGCAGCATAGTGACAAATTCCCCCTCAAAAATGCTTCCTAAATTTCTTTGTTTAAATCAGATACATCAAATGGAGATGTTTTTTTTTTTTTTTTTGCAAATCAAATATTTCTATAAAAATTAAACTTTGGCTTTTGGGTGTGTGGTTCCATGGGAGGCAGGTCTGTATCTTCACTGTGCTGCTTAATGACCTCTAAGCTTGAGGCAAAAATATTTCCAAACCAGGTAGCTAGGAAGGTCTCTGAACATTTTCTGTATTTCAATGTGTCACTAACTCTATCTGTTGCTTCCAATATGCTATAATTATAATGACATTTACATTCATCCACAAGCATTTACCTTGGAACTATACTCTGCTGCTTTTGTCATTGCAATATATTTGATATTTTACCCATCTATTCATTCATCCATCCACTCATCCATCTATCTAGAATGCCACAATTACATGAAATCTTAGTTATTTCAAACTTGTAAGTACTAGACAACCTTTCTGCAAGCTCCTAAGTAAATTTCATTTTTATTTATTATTATTATTTTTTTTATTTATTTATTTTGGCCAGTCCTGGAGCTTGGTCTCAGGGCCTGAGCATTGTCCCTGGCTTTTTTTTTTTTTTTTTTTTTTTTGCTCAAGGTAGCACTCTGCCACTTGAGCCACAGCGCCACTTCTGGCCATTTTTTGTATATGTGGTGCTTGGGGATTGAATCCAGGGCTTCATGTATACAAGGCAAGCACTCTTGCCACTAGGCCATAACCCCAGCCCTCTTTTTAATTTTCATTGAAATATATTAACCATATAATTTAAGAGATATTGCAAGCCACGTACTAGAGACTTTTGTCTATAATCCTAGCATTTCAGGAGTCTGGCGCATGGGAGATTGTGTTTCAAAGCCTGCTTGGGTAGAAAAGTCCATGAGATTCCATCTCTATCTGATCAGTCAAATACCAAATTGGAGGCATGGCTCTAGTAAAGTACCAGCTACAAGCACACACACACACACACACACACACACACACACACACACACACACACATCCAAGCAAGAACTTAAGGTCCTGAGTTCAAGCCCCAGCACTTGCACATTAAAGAAATTTTTACAGTTTTTGTATCCCAAGTATAATATGATAGGTAATGCCTATATATTTTTGTTATTTTTCACAGAATTTTTCTTTATTCACATATCACTTCTTACTTCATATTTCATCATGGTTATTAGACCAAATCTACAACTCTCAATTTCCTTTTATTATTAATCAGTTAAGTATGAAGTGGATATCTTCAACCCAAAACTATAAAAAATTAAGTAAGGGAATTCATGGTGTAACTACCTTCGAAGATCTTTTGTTACATGATATTTACCACATGATGAGCTGAGCTGCCTTTAAATTCAGAGTAAAACTTATTTATACTTCTTTTGTTTATTTAAATCTATAATTTTTGAGCCTCTCTCTATTGAATTTGTTCTTTCTAATATTTCCTTTAGGTAATTATTCATACTTCATATATTCCTTAGCCTTCCTTAGCCTCTGTCCTGCTATCTTCTTACTCTTTCATTCTGGGCTCTCTGAATTATTTTTAAGCGTTTTTCATGTATAAGTTGTCTGGTTTTCTTTTCCTTACTGTGTCTGTGTCAGTGTCATTCTGATACTGTTGGGCTTTGCGTTGTCATCGCTGTTTTCCTTGACTCCAGAAGCTCCTTTTTGTTTTGTCTGAGCCTAAATTCTTTCAGAGTTCATGTTCTTGAATAATATTAGGAACAAAAATGGATTTTTTTTGGTAATTGTGCTAAATCAATCTATCAGTCTAATAATGCATCGTTCTCAAAATTAATCTCTTTATCTTCCCTAGATGTTACATTTATCATTTTTGTGGTACTAGGATTTGAATTTAGCATTCACATTTCCTAATTGGGTACTCTATCACTTGAGCCATGCCTCCAGCCCATTTTGCTTAAATATTTTTCATGTAGGGTCTCACTTTTGCCCCCGGCACTACAATATTCCTCTATGTACGCCTGGCATGCATCTGTCTTAGCAGGTATGTTCCACCACAGCACTCTTTAATTAGTTGAGATGAGGGCTCATGAACTTACTCTCCAAGCCCAACTGCCACTTCAGTCCTCACAAGCTCAGCCTCATGTGTAGCTCAGATCATATGCATGGGCCACTGTATGCAGCTTACAATAATCATAAAGTGGGAGAGTCTGATCAAAGTTTGTTATTATCTCCAAAAATAACCACAGTAGTCTTTTCTAGACAAGCAGTTACCAATGATGTAATATGCAGGTACTTTTCATGTTTCCTTAGATGCTTTTTAAAGGTTTTTTTCAGACCTCAAACTGAAAAAAAAAAATAGCTCTCAAGGTAAAGTTATCCTATTTCTTTTGTAGTCTAACTGACTGCCTCATCCAGGATCATCCTCATCCTATTGTCCTATTCCATTGTGATTCTCCATTGATAAGGTTTAGCTTTGGAAATTACTTTCCTTAGGTCTATTGTCCATTTCCTGCATGGTATAGCTAACCTTCTTCCCAAATCTGCTGTCTCCACCCCCACTGCTTCTATGTTAAGAAGTATACTGTCATTGTTCTGTTTGAATCAAACATTCTTGCTCTTATTTTTCCTACTATTCCTTGGCCTGGGCTGAACTAATTATTAGTGGTAGAGAATTTCTGACATGATGGTCTTCTTATATCCCACAACATATCTTCAATTACAGTTTCACCTGGTAGGGAATATTACTCAGCTCTTTCTATGATCATCTTTCCTTCTCTGGAAAGAGACTATAGAGAGTTCTCATTGCTCTGGTGCAATAGTGCCCTGAGATTGGAGTTTCTGGCCTAAGGCTAACGTCTTCCCATATTTTCCCATCAAAAATGCTGCATTTTCCTTCTGTTTTTAGATTCTTTTGTTCATTTGATTGTGGTGGTTTGGAAAAGAAGACAATTTATATACGGATGCTCAAGTGGCTTCTCATCCACAATTCCTGTCGACTCCGTATTTTAGATGTCACCACACAGATGTCTTCTTAAGTCTCCATCTGCTTCTCACAAAAAATATTTATTTTCAGATATTTGTTTTGTTTCTCTAAGTCTTCAGGGAAATATTCTTTTTCTTTTGTGAACATGATACTCCCTGTTCCTTTTTTAAAGTTCTTATCTCTATGTTATTGAATGAGAAAAATCTCTATCAGTCCAGGGCTTAAGAATAACAGTGTGGATGAAGTATCATTTGTCCCCATTATTCTCCATGGAGGAGACATCCTGACAGCTTCTGCATCTTACCTCTTACACAAACATTGGATTGCTCTGCATAGCATCTAGTACAATTTATGAGACCTAACAAATATTTATCAACTCTGGGTCTGCTGTGCTAAAATTGTATCTTTTCTTGTTTAAAATGGCAGTTTATCTGAGTAAGATACAGTAAAATATAATTTGTCTATTGCTTGGCCATATGAACTTCCGAAGACCTTCCAGGCACACAGAATCTCATCACTCTTCTGTCTAGTGCCTGCTTCTGGAGATTTTTTTAAATATGCTATTTAATATGCAAGTGTAAAACAGATTTTCACTCATCCCATCTTCTTTTCCAGTACTGGTAAAATTTAGAAGATCTATTGATAGTAGGCTAGAAGTCTCTGTTCTAATAAAAGTGAAAGTTCAGTAAATTAAAAACTTCACTAGCTTTATCAGGTTGTCCTTCCTATGATTTGGGAAATATTTTTTAACTTAAGCAATAGTAATGAATTAACATATTTTCCTATTTTCTTCTTTAAGACGTGCTTCAATTTTTAATATGCTATTATCATTTTGCTTTAGTTAAGTGAAAGCCAGTGTTATTTTACCAATCATACCTAGTCTGCTTTATCCTAGCCAAACTTTTCCAACTTATTAATTTTTTTTGGTATTTCACAGTAGTAATGTCATTTAATCATTTTCTCAGTCACCTAAAAAGTTAGCAGAGTAACACAGACATATCCACAGCACGCTGGACATCACAGGACAACTTGTTTATTGTTTTTTTCCTTTACTAGACTAAGTATAGTGAGGAGAACAGAGCTCCCTATGAAAAAGCAGCATGCATTTTCTTTGATTTGGCTTATTTCATGAAGTTTTCAGAGGTAAAAATGAAAACTTTTTTTCCAAGTAAGAGGAATGAGAGGCAAAGTATAAGTGCTATTTAAACAGACACACTTAGAACAGATGTATTAAGAGGCATGGTAAACTTTGAAGTAGAAGAGATTAAAATGTCTGTTATATTGGGAAGGACCTTAATTTGGTCTGGCCAAATTAAATAATGTGAGAAATACCCAGTTACTGCTCAGGTGGGAAAGAAGTCGCAAGAAATGAGTACTCCAAAGAGGTGGGATGGGATGGGGGCAAGTAGAAAGACATAGGCAAATGAAGAAGAGAAGAGGGGGATAATGCAATCAAGAATCCTATGAATATCCTACAAAATTAAGGACAGTGAGGGAAGGGGTAGATTGGGAAGGGATGAGTGAGAATGTTTAAAGAGGTAACACTGATCAAATTAAATTGCATTCAAAATCTGCTTTGTTGACTGGCAACCCCTGTGTACAACTATTTAAAAATAAAGAATAATTTTTTAAAAGAAAAAGTAAATATGAAACCTCAAGACCTATCCAATACAGAATGGTTGTAGTCCATGACTAGTTTTATCAGGTATTCTTTACATACCCAGAATTAATCAGTTTATAATTTCTACCTGAATTGTTACAATTATTGTTTAGTAAAGCCCTGCCTTATAATTCTACTTAAATACTCCCAGTCATTTATAATTTTTTCCGTATCTTGAAGTTCATTTCGTGAAATACTATTTTATATCATCATATGCATATAACTATACAATGAATTCTTTTTTCCTACTCTGACTTTTATTTATTTATTTTTATTAAACTTTTTTCTTTATTGTCAAAGTGTGGTACAGAGGGGTTACAGACTCATATGTAAGGCAGTGAGTACATTTCTTGTTCAACTTGTTACCTCCTCCCTCATTTTCTCCCACATCCTCTTTCCCCTTTACCTCTCCCCTCAAGTGTTGTGTAGTTGGTTTATACCAAATGATTTTATAAGTATTGCTTTTGGAATGGTTTGTCTTTTTGTCCTTTGTCTCTCGATTTTGACATTCCCTTTCCCTTCCCCAGTTCTAATACCTGTATAAACAGTATCCACTGTACTCAGATGAGATATAGTGGTAAAGGGGGTAATTTTAAAATTATTTACTTAAATATTCCCCCAAAATAACCAATTGGTTGTTCCTTTTAATTGAATAACTAAAATCCTTCCTCTTACTCTAAAAAAAAAGCTAGACTGCAATAGCCTAAAGGTTTTGCTATGTGAAATAGTTCACAAATATCTTACTCGACTGTTTCCCAGCACTGAGAGACAATGTAATCTGTTGACTGATGTGGCAAAGCACAGGTCTATGGCATGTGGTATATCACTGAGGAAATGAAAAGTATGTGCATGGAGATGAAGACATAACATAGTGGGCATAACTACAACTTGGAGGGTAGATTCTATTACTGAAATGTCAGACAAGTAAAGGGCAGGATAATGTAATGCATACCCCATTTGTTCACAAGACCAGAGAGAAGAAATTTAACAACAAGAAGCAGAATGAACAGCAAAGAACTTTGGCTCAGAATGCAAGGAATAACAAAAAGAACTATCATGGTCATCGGCAAAGGTCCATGAGTAGGAAAGGTGGGGGACCATGAAAACCTAAGTCAACACTGCACCTGTGCCAAATTTCTCTCCTATTCTAAGGGAATTTTGAACTGTATTTTTGAAAGATGAGGATAATAAATAGTGACAAAAAAGCAGAATCAAAGCATTCCTAAATTATAAGGAATATAACTTTATGACTCATGAAGCAAAACTCCTGAGAGACTACACTATGTGTCTTCTGTGCCAGGTTAAATAACATTAGTGGTAATTAGTGGTAATGTCTATAGGCTGCCATCCTTTGGAGTGCCTTTATGCAACATTGTCTTGTCACACTTTGCTGAGTGCCTTTTATGGAACATGCACAATCCCAAGTGCTTGGCATATTGTGGTGATCATAACAGACAAAGATCATTTCCAAGTGGATCTTAATGATCATTTCCAAATGATCTTAATGTTAAAATGGGATAGGGAAAGAGAAAATAAACAAGCTACGTGAACATAAATTACACCTCAGTTAAATTATGACAGTGCTGAAAACAGGGGGAGGTTACAGTCTTAATGTTGTCAGAATTTATTTTTATTAAGAAATTTGGATTTTAGAATTTTTTTTTTTTTTGTCCAGTCCTAGGCCCTGAACTCAGGGCCTGAGCACTGTCCCTGGCTTCTTTTTTGCTCAAGGCTAGCATTCTGCCACTTGAGCCACAGCACCACTTCTGGCCATTTTCTGTATATGTTGTGCTGAGGAATCGAACCCAGGGCCTCATGTATACGAGGCAAGCACTCTTGCCACTAGGCCATATTCCCAGCCCCCGGATTTTAGAAAATTTTTGAAACAGGTAAAGTATGTAGCCAAATGGTTATTTGTAGAAAATTAGTATCAGTAGAGTCAGAGGCAATATGGTGTCGTAGTTGAGGAACAAGAATAAAGGAAATGTTAGACTAGAAAAGGGGAATGATAGATGAGAGCAAAGAGAAAGATCATTAAGATTTTTAGGCCATTTAGGGTTTTGTGGGCCCTTGAGATAATTTTAGCTTTTTTTTCTTAATCAGGGGAAATAGAGAGTAGTTAAGCTGGAACTCAGGAATGAATACGACATCAACATGTTTTTAAAGGATTATGAGGCTGATTTGTTTATAAAAAGGGAAGTGGGAAGACAAATTTGGAAGCAAGGAGAATTATCAGGAGCAAATTATAGTACCCTTAGAAGGATCGTGGTTCTATCAAAATAGTGGTGTAATTTGAGTTAGATCATAGACATCTATGTATGTGTATGCATCTGTGTGTGTATATGTGTGTGTTTGCGAAAGAAAAGTCAGTAAAGAAGTCTAGTAGGCAAGAACTAGTTAGATTAAAGAAAGTATAGATATCATTGATATTGATGTAGTTATTTGATCACAGTAAATTAAGAGAAAATTAAAGATTTGGTGAAGAAACATGTGTAGACTTCCCTTTCAAACAATGGGACTATGGTGAAAGGAGGAGAACTTGTCCAAAGTATCTGGATGCATGTAAGGAAATAACACAACAAAGACCTCTCATATTACAAATGCATGTCAATTAAAAAGAAAATTTTTGAACACAAAGTAAAGCAATAAAATGGATGGGGTCTAGCAGAGGATTTTAAGCTACCTCTGAATTAATAACTAAATAATTAAGAATAGAGGTGTGACTCAAGTGGTAGATTGACTACCTAGCAGCTAGGAGGCCTTGAGTTTAAACTCTGGCACTATCTTCTTGTAAATAGTTATATTTTGTCCACCAAGAGTCTACTGCCAACAGTATTACAGAGTGAGTGATTTTGGTGAAAGGACTTTAGATACTTATTGGAGAACTTGAAAAAGTAAATATTCAAAAGAAAGAGTGACATAAAAGTAACCAATTTACCAATCAGCATTCCTGAAGCATTGGGTAGTTGAGCAATAAAATAAGTCTGGAAATCCAGGCATATCCAACTATCAAAGGGGAACCATATGAAGAGAGAGTGAAAACTATGGAGTCTTAAGGTTCTATATTTGGTGTTGAGCTTTTGATTATTGTCAGCAGGGCTGGGAGCCAGAAAGAGATGCAGACAAATTGAGCAGTAAACAAGCTAGCATGGATAAGTACTTCTGAAATTATTTCACACCACTGGGAGTACAAAGAAAACATTGAACCTACTGATATCTATATATCTGTATTCTACTACATCTATGTTCAGTCATGTCTCCCAAATCTTAAGTAATATTCTCTTTTTTGCCTACTGGAACCATATAGAGAAAAAGTTTCTGGAAAACATTTATAGCTTTGCTTAATAGATTTAATGCAAAATCATATGTATGCTGGTAGAAGACTGACAGAAAGCTTGATAATGCAGGTAAGATAACAGATTAAGCCTGTAGTCACAGGCTGGGGTAAAGAAGATGACATCAGAGATGGTACACAAATAGGAGGAATTACATTTAGAAGACAAAACAGGTGTTCCAATTTAGAAAAACTTACTTAATTCCAGGAAGTGACAATCATCTCTGTTGAGAACAGTGATAACAAGTATTAAGATAAAATATCAAACATGTCAAAATTTTTTATATATTTTAGGATATTACAGCCATTTAGGAAATAGAAATTCCTACAATTAGTGACTAAATCAAGAAATGTTGTGATTGTTTGCTTAGGTCCATCACTTAGGATATGTTAAATTAAAGTACACGAAAACTTAGTTGTTGCAAGAACTTCCACAAGATGCAACAAGTTGCTTAAAACAAAAGGGAGGTCTAATGAAGAAAAAGCTCCATTTTGGTGCTCATTCTAGACTGTCACACTGTCATCAAAATTTCCAAGGTCCCTGTGGAGTCTAGAAAGATGCAAACAGGAAATCAACATGCTTTGGCTTCTCATATGTAACTGACATTGCAAAAAAAGAGTATATGGATTGTGGTGTATTTTATTACGACATCTTATAAGGAATATTAGGAGATGTATGTCTTCAAAAACTTTTTCTGTGAACAAATTCTAAATAGCCTAACACACTTGATTCTGGAAGAGTCAGTAAAAAAAAAAAAGTAACCCAAATTCAGAGAACACAGGGCAGACTGCATTCTATTAGTTTTCACTAATCACATTTCTCACTAAATCTTTTATTAGGCCTACTAACAAGTACCAAATTATCAGCCTGAGTTTCACCTTCACTGCCTTCTTGAAGTGCATTTTTCCTCTAGACACTCTTAATGAGCAGTAAAATAGTGCAAAGGTAGATAGACATCAAGAGGGGGAGGGGGCAGGTAATGGAGTGTATAACCTGAAAAGTATAGAATATGTTCCTAGATAATTGAGTGTTGGTGGGACTTGGCAAAAATGAAAGTCACTGGCTAATATTCATTCAAATCTAAAAGAAACTTCTCCCAATATCAAACATAATGAAGAATTCAATGCAAAATGCATTGCCAATTTATGATTATAGCATTCAGTGATCCATCCAAGGACTAATGCTGTACAATCATGAATATTAGAGGAGGGCATATAATGGGTACAAATAACTCTCTACTCTTCTAAAGGCAGGTCTACAGAAGACAAGCAATTATAACTAGATATTATAGGTTGGCACAAAAATAACTTGCATTAAAAAAAATAATGGTGAATTGATTCCATGGAATCTATCTTATTAAGGAGACACTGTATTGGGGGGAGTACAACGATATACTTCCACCCATGAGATTTAAAAAATGGTTTAAAAATTGGAATATACTTATATAACTTTCATAAAGAGAATATTGAAAAGCTCACAAAATAGAAAATGAATTTGTAAAACTCCTATACTAGTCCTGACAGCTTCCTATAAAATTACCAGGATAGCTTAAATGCCCAAAGATTATGACATGGATTCAAACCCATGTCTAAAGCCATCAATTAAAAAAAAATTACTTTGGCATGTAATATATGCCATGCATTCTGCTAGCTATGTGTGTATAGAAGTAACAAGATGTCATCTCTCATGCTCTGACATTACAGTATTATAGAAATATGAGCATATTGTGACATACATAGCTATACAAGCAAAATGGTCGCAAATCCTATAGAGTATTCCGTGTAATGTTCATTTTCTTTAGTTGAATTTTCTAAACAGATAAACATATTTCTCTTTTCTACAGATTGACAGAGGTATAAATTGCAATAATACATATCTTACAAAGATTGTGGATTGTTATAAATCCTCAATAGTTTCTTAGGCAGGCCTAGGAATTTTGTTTCCTATATTCAGAAAAGAGACTGTATACCAAATAGAGAAAATGTTAAAAACATACATACAGCTGTCTCCTGCCATGCTCACTCTGGAAACTACCTTGCAAGCCTTTGATATAGGCCCTGTGGAATGTGTTGGCATCATTGACAGAGTCCTTACTGGAAGAGGGACTGTTTTCATCTCACTTCTCTCAATCAACTCTGTCCCTGCTTACTTTAGTCTCTGGTTTAGGTGTCTTTTGTAGAAGGTCTGATGTATATGTTAACATTCCTACATACTAGGAAATTTCCCCTAAAGAAGAGAACTAGTCTAGAAATTCATTTTTCATTAAAAATAAATATGCAACTATCCCATACCTTGCTCTAATTCACTTGGGAAAATCATAGACTTTTTAACTGGGAGTGAGGTCTTTTTAAATTATCTTTAAGCAGTTGTACATGTACAGAAGAGGTGGCATTTAAGAAATGCATCTTGATCTGTCTCACTCCCTTCAACAACCTCATCCCCTTTTGACCTACTTCTTCCCTTACATTTCCCAATTTTGGGGTATATACAATGAATTCTATACTTTGTCCTCCTCCATTCCTCTTTCGCTGTCTATTCCTCCCCCTTTGCACCCCTCAATTCTTCTAAGTACCCATTTCTTGGTGCTTATTTTGTTGGGCTTTGATATGGGAGGATAGCATCTTAAAAGTGGGGGGAGTAAAGAAATATCAGTAATGAGGTCTAGATTTTAAATTTAATCAGGTACTTCAACAAACATTTCTGAGAATTTGTCTAGATCAAATATTACTGAGCATTAGAAAAATTAAAAAGAGTTATCTCAATGTTAGCATCCTTATTTGAAGCACTTAGCATTTATTTGAGTTGATATTCACTTGGATTCAATTTTTATTCTTCCATTAAACAAATGATGGGTAAGTATTGATCATGTGCCAGGTGTTGTGCTGGAGAGAAAATATCCAAATGTTTCAAGCTCAGAATTAGCTTCATGAGGGACAATGACATGCACAGAAACCACAACCACTATAAGGAAAATGGGGAATTCTGTGTGGATCTTTACAGGACTTATAAAACTAGTTTCCTGAACATGAGGATGAAAGTTCAGTCAAGAAATCATGAATCATTTCTGGCCTTTTAATAGCCACACTGTAATGATACTTGGAGTTCTTACAGGATCTATCCAGGTAAAAAGAAAAAGGAAAAATTCATGCCACATTTTGGAAAGAAGTTAATAAGAAACATCCCGGCAACTGTTATGCAGTTCATAGCAAAGTACATTGTGGATGGTGGAAACAAACTAGAAGATGATCAGAAAAAAGAAAGGCTTAGGGCTGGGAATATGGCCTAGTGGCAAGAGAGCTTGCCTTGTATACATGAAGCCCTGGGTTCAATTCCCCAGTACCACATATATGGAAAACGGCCAGAAGTGGTGCTTTGGCTCAAGTGGCAGAGTGCTAGTCTTGAGCAAAAGGAAGCCAGGGACAGTGCTCAGGCCCTGAGTCCAAGGCCCAGGACTGGCAAAAAAAAAAAAAAAAAAGAAAAGAAAGAAAAGAAAGAAAGGCTTAAAAATTCAAGAGAATTCTGGGAATGTGGCTTAATGGTAGAGTGCTTGCCTGGCATGCATGAAGCCATGGGTTCAATTCCTCAGCACCACATATACAGAAAAAGCCAGAAGTGGCGCTGTGGCTTAAGTGGTAGAATACTAGCATTGAGCAAAAAGAAGCCAGGGACAGTGCCCGGGCCCTGAGTTCAAGCTCCAGGACTAGGAAAAAAAAAAAAAACTACAGATATAAAAAAATAAAAATTAAAAACAAATTTCAGGAGAGTAAGTCAGATTCATTTTTAAGTAAGTTTGTTCTTCCAGATTGAGAATACACTGGAAAGAATCAAAACAAGCAATAGAGAATCCTGCCAGTAAGGAAGCTACAAAAGTAATCCAATCTAGTTAAGTAATGACAAGGAATGGCTTGCAGTAACTAGAGAAGAACTAGAGAGACATGGCTGGAACTGAACAGCGTTGAAAAGACAGCACAGCACCAAAGCATTGATTTTAGAAAAAATAGATGGCATCAGATGAGAAGGGGTGAGAGAAAATATTTTGGAAACTCTTTGTAACCAGATATTCATATTAAGATATCAAATACTCAGTGCAAGTTAAGAGGAAGACCCAAGAACAAGAATATGTTGTAGATATACATTTGGCTGTGGTAATATTAACCCACTGACAACAATAAACTCAGTTAAAGCAAGTAAAACACAAAAAAGGGAGATCATTAACATGACTATGGAGGAATTAGAAAGCTTAAGGATGTGGCAGAGAAAAGATGAGGGATTAATTTATCAAGAGGGTTGTAGTGCTCTCTTAGACCATCTAGTACTTAAATTTCAAATGAGAAAAATCCTCTCTGCTTAGTGCAATAGCCTTCCTTCCATCTGATAGCTTATGTGCCTTTGAATCTTACAGTAAGAGAGGTTTTTTTGACATATTGTTTTGTTTTGTTTTCATTAAACCTCAAGTAGGTAATTGTCATGCTTCTTTCTCCATAATAGTTTTACTGTATGCAAATTTGAAATTAGGATTTTAATGCGGGGTCTATCCTGCAGCCAATATAATTGACAATTATGGACAGAAGAACTAAATAGCCCTTTCTTAAAATCTGTGTTTCTAATGTTAGTTATCTAGGCCAGATCATTCTGAAATTCAGATACAGATATTTGACAGTAGATCATGGACTCTTTGAAGGTAAGAAATGTGTTAAGCTTCCCAATATGTCCCAGTACTAAATGTTTTCTCTGACAAAAATTCACCTATGATTGAATAAATGAGTAAAAGGCAAAATTATCTGACATTTTTATTACATAGAGCATAAAGTGTAGAATTTTTTTTAATTCTAGGGGGAAGTAAATAATAGCTGATCTGAGAAAAAATCAAGACATTATATATATATATATATATATATATATTAGCAAGAATTACTTTTGTCCACTTATAGACATATTCATTATCTATTATCCAATAAAAGTATTCAGCTGACTAAACCCTTTTAGGGATTATTAGAAAATACAAGACAGCCAAGAATATCTGAACAAGTGACTAATGTGACAACAAACACAATCAGCCCAGACAGGCAAAACAGTGTAATGGGAAAGTCATAACGTCACATGACTCATTCCTGATAATGTGTTATGAATTCATGGTAGGTCCATAGTAAATCACTTTAGTCACTTTCTATAAAGCACGGGTTACTAACTACAAGAGAATATCATCTATTCCCTTTCCTGTTTTCAACAAAAACACATTAAAGATAATAACTCCATTGCTATGATTGCAATCATTGAACTTCAGGTGTTCCTTTCAGAGTATACTCTCTGCAGTTGAATATCTTGAATATATACAAGTTCTGATTGGACAGAACTACTATGCAAAGACTGTAATAGGGAGCAAAACTTGAGCCTAAAAAGCAAACATTCTCCCCCAAAATTACCCAGTTCCTCCATCACAAGACAATTTTAAAAGTGTAAATGTGGGAATATTAGAATCATCTAGAGCACAAAACTAAGATATCGGAAATGAGCTGTGAGAAATTAGAAATGTAAGCATTACAACTCTTTCAGGCACATGCAGTGGAAGAATGAAACAGAACAGCTTAAGCAATAAGTTAAATTTTATACAAAGCAAAGTTTTGGTCCAGGAAAACAGACTTTTCATCTTCTTGCTCTGCCATCTCATTGGATCACTGTTCTAGTCCTTTGCCATGTCTTAGGTCGCAAATATTTGGCATAATTCCAGAAAATCTGTGTAAATTAAATAATTATAAGAGAATTTTCTCACTCTCCTCTGTCCTTATTTTCATTTTCATTCTTCTCCTTTTTCCTGCCTTTCCTTTCCATTTCTCATGAGAGATCCAAAACCCCTCAAGAGACTGGAGCTCAGGTTTTATTACCCTAAAGTGAGCCACATGCCATTCACGATCACAGATGCTTTCCAGATACAAGCGCCGCCTGCAGGAAGGAAGTGAGAAGTAGCAGTCAGAGTCATTCCCTTTCTTAGGAAATACTACACATAGTGAACACAGTTGACATTTCCTTTCTGAAGCTCATTCCTTTCTCTCAATTTTGCTATTCTGGATTTACTTTATATAAGCCTAAATAAATTTAACATTTTCTTCATATTGTTATACAGGTAACATTGAAATTTCTCTTTGCAAATATTCTTTCTCTTCGACTTTATGATTTGTTACTGATTATATTGACAAATAATGTCTGAAATTAAGAAAGTTCAATTTCAATACTAAGTGAGTTGAAGAGATCTATTCTTGTACAGACAAAACTGTTTCTGGTGACAAATGGACCATGACCATTTTCAGCAATATTAATGATATTGTATTTACTAAAGATTTTCATCTTTGGTACTGAGAAGCAAAGGGCTAATTTTTTAAGTGTAGAAAACAAAAAAAAAATCTTGTACAGATTCTTGCCGGTTTTAATTAGGACAATACTACTCTTTCTGTTTTTGGTTCTTCGACATTACTTTAGCTACTGAAAGCTGAGGACCTTCTTATTCTTAAAAAGTCTATAAAGCAAAGCAATATTTAACACACAAAAAAAACCATGGTACTGTAGGTGGTATACAATTGTATAATTTTTAAATACAGAAGTAAATTCTAGTGTAAATCCTTTATCTTGCAGATAGGAAAATGGAGACCAGAGACAGGAGGCAATTTATTATTAGGAAACAACACTAGGATCCTAAGAAATTGTGTTCTCCTCATCCCTTCCAAGCCCTACCCTACCCTTAATTTTCTTAATTTTGTAGAATATGCATTGTATTTTATAACTACCCTCTTCCTCTGCTCATACCTTCCATTCATACCATTCCCCACTTTTGAGAACCTAGTTCCTAGTGTTTACTTTGTTGGACCTTGATTTAGCCTAAGAAATCATATCATTTGAGTTCTTCCCTGAATCGACCATATTTCTGGTAATACACTTGGATTCCATTTGTGTGTGTACTTATGTGTTTATAAATTAATTTTGGCTTCCTCATATGAAAGAAAATATACATTCTTGGCTCTCTTGGCTTCATTGAGCAGGATTTTTTTTTCCAGGTTCCTATGTTTTCTTTCCTACACTAGCACTCACTCTGATACTAAGCATGTAAATGAAGTCTCCAATCACAATCCAAAACTAAAATGCTAGTAACTTTAGTCTATCTGGTTAATTAAAAATGATTTAAAAATCTTTTTCTGGTGACTATCATTTAGTTTCTGACATGTCTTACTACATATGAGTATTTTAATGTATTCTTGGATTGAATTTCATGCAGGAATACCTAATATCTTTATAATAAGCATACTTTTATTATTAAGAGTAAAATTTTAAGTACATAAATTTTAAGATGTTTTTAAAATTGCTGGCCCTAGATTATTTCTTGTTGATCTAGTTTTATGTTTGTGTGGTTGTTTCTAAAAACAAGTGGTGAGCTCTTTTAATTCAGAAGTGCATCTTTGTGATAAATAAGATCAAGCATGGAATTCTGTATGGTTTAATTTCAGTCTTTTCATAGTTGTCTCATCTCTCAGTTGTTTATAGGAAATAGTGTATCAGTGATGAATGGTTTGAGGATATGAAAGATTAAGTCACTGTTCTCATTCAATAACCTGAGGATCTAAGGCCTGTATTAAGAAAGGACAGCAAGAAGCCTTTAGAGGATTAGTTCAGGGGAATGAGACAAAGGAGAACACGGACTTCCCTGAAAGTCTGGCTCTCTTAATGTTAAGCAAGTTACGATAGTCTTCTAAAAGAGGGAAAAATATCCTCACACAATTGTACCAACATTTTTACAAATTTTAGTTAACCAGGAATGTAAATATCTGATGGACACCACCCCTACATATTCAAAGCCAGTTCCCTTGCTACTACAGCACAACTTAGGTGCATCAGGAAGAAAAAAAAGGCCAGGGCCTTGCTGAATATAAGACTTTTTTAAATAATCTGATATGGATTTAGGGGTATAGTTCAGCAGTGAAATGTTACCTAGCATACAGAATATCTTGAGTTTGAATTCCAGCACTGCAAAAAAAAATAATTTGCATAAATAAAGAAAATAAAGAAAACAAATGTTCCACTAACTATGTTTAGTAAACTCAAAGAAAGTTTTCAAAATGAAATTTTATTTAAATAAGTATAGAGACCAGACATAATGGCACACAACCAAGCAGAGATAAAATCTTGCTTAAAGACTAGCCAAGATAAAAGTTAGTGAGACTTTCTCTCAAAATCAAGCTGGGTATTGAAGTTCATGCCTTTAATCTCAGGTAGGCAGAAAGCAGCCATGCAGGATTGTAGTAGGGCAGTTAGGGACCATCCTTATGCATCCTTATACACAATACTTTATTTGGGAAAAAAGAGGACTAAAGACACGGCTCAAGTCGTAGAGTGCTGGCCTCCCATTTGTAAATTTAAGCTGATTTTTAAATTGTGGACCCTAAATCATTTTCTTAAGAAAATATCCTGAATTCAAGGCCCTGAGTTCTAACCCAACTATTATAAAAAATGAATAAGCAATAACCCTGCATACATTTATTTTAAAATATTGATTCTTACTGAAATTTTATCCTAGATGTTGCTTTCAAGTTGAGCTAGAGATTGTTTAAAAATGAAAACCTGTTACTTTTCATTACAAATCATAAAGGAAGCATAGAAACACCTGTTATGAACTAATCCCAGGGTCAGTAAACAATGTTTCAGTGATTACTCAGAAATATTTCAGTAAATGGAAATGAGGAATTATAATATCTCCAATTCCAAACTACAAACCTGTGACTAAACACCAAAGTCCACTTAAGTAATTGAATACCCACTGAGCCCTTCTAGGATACTTCCGCCAGTGACCTCAGCCTGAGGATTTAATATAGAATTTCCTCTAAATCTAAGTATTTGGAGACATGTTGTTGCACTTCACAGACATCCAAATTTCTCTCCAAAAACTATGCTTTCCACATGCTAACAGCTTCTTCCATGAATATTTGAGCATTACATATATTTTCCATAGCTTTATAGCTCAGTCTTTATCTCTCTATGTGTATATTTCCAATCATATTTCCTAAGACATCTCATATATATATACACAAACTTACATATATGTGTATATAATATATATTAGTTCAAGCTTTATATCTATATGTGTGTATTTATTATATATGTATATATTAGTTAAACAAAATACCAGCGACGATTTAAAGCTCTTTCCCTTATAAGAACCATTGGAATGTGTGGTAAGTATGTTTTCATAAAAGGCTTCATGAATTCCTGCCTTTTCATTCCACACTTATTTGTGAAGCTATGATATAAAAGATTAGAAGAATCAATATAAGTCTCATTTGAAAACTACAAGTAACCTAAAAAGGAACAATTTTCTTCTTTCATCATAGATATCCATAAATGTCAGGCTCAAGACTGATAGTAGGCTCAGTGAGTGGTATATTTATCAATAGCCTGGTGGTACCAGAAGGAGTTGGGACCAACATCCATCAGTAATAGTTTCCTAACTGTGGACACTGTGAATTGAGACCTAATGAATAATTTCCTTCATTCTTCCTTTAAATCATAAGGAAGAAGCTAGCGGGGGGGAAAAAAGCCCTGAGAAGTACAGAAGTTTTATTTGCAACTGTCAATAATGTTTCCTGATGTTTCTTTTCCCCTGGAGAGAGAAAAGTTAGCTGTCTTGTTCGTTTAATCTGAAGCATCCGCACTCTCACTGTGTTTCCAGCTATTTCCTCAAACACATTTCCTCTGTGCTGTGTTGATCTAACAAGATAGCACAAGAAAGTATTTTAATCATTGATATAGACCTGGTAGGGTGCCTCATGTATGTAAATACTTTGAACTGGCTCAGAGGCTTTCAAGTTTAATATTCTATTTTATCCCAGAAAAAAAAAAAGTTTTCTGTAGTATCACAGCTAGAGCAAAATTCCTGAACCAAAAAGCCCAAACACAACCTCTTTCAGTAGAATCTTGGGTCAGATGAGCTTGTTTGTTTTGACAGTCTTGATTCAATAAAACTCTGAAACCACATCTGTGGTTAGATAGCTGTGTCTATCTTTCAGCTCTGTACTTCTTAAAAGATTTTAATTGCAAGTTAGTCAACAACAGAAAACAATCTTGATCAAACTGAATTCAAACAATAACAAAAATACTGAAGAGATGTTTGAAGAATATGACCCAACTAACAGGAACAAAGGAAGAACCAAAGATCCACATAGAAGGAGCCACACAAAGAAAGGACCAAGCATGGTTTGGGTGATTGGAACATGTGAATGACAACAGCTTCTCTCTAGGTGTTACCTTTTTGAAGAACTATCAATATTGACCTTTGTGTCTCTGTTCAAGTGGATAATGCCACATATATACTTCTTGAAATTTACCATACTGAGGGGAACATAACTTTTGACAACTTGCTATCACAGAACCATTTCACAATAAAGATGTTGGGCTTAAAGGAAAAAGAAAAAAACAAAACAGGAGCTTATACTAAAAGGAGAAAAGCAAAGTATGCTAGTTAGGACAAACTAAGATAGCAGATAATCTTACATCCTCATGGTAAAATATTCTGAATACCAATTATTATTAAAGCTAATTATGGAGACCCTAATCCAAAAGGTATTATGTATTAAGAAGAATAATCAAAAATAAAGCAATTGTAAACTTTCCAGTTTACAATTGATACCACCACAGAAAAAAATAACATTTGGTAAAATTAGTCAATATAATTCAGACTCCTAACCGGAGAACCATAACAACGGGTAAGAGATTAATCCAGAAAAATAATTGACACCAGTGGAATATTCATCTTAGAATATTTATGTCACTGTCAAAAGCAAATTTTGAGGGGTTAGAGTGTCATGGTACATAAGTGTAATCCCACATAATGAAAGGCAAAAATAAGAGGATTGCAGATTCAGGCCAGCCCAGGCAAACATTAGCAAAATCCTATCTTGAAATCAACTAGGTGCACACCTGTAATCTCAGAAGGCTGTTAGGCTAAGGTAGGAGGACCCTGGTCCAAAACCAGCTCAAGTAAAAAGAAAAGGAAAACAAAGAGCAAACTTCTTCTAAACCATCATAAGTGGAGATTTGATTAAAAATTTCCTCACATGGTTAAATGAACACCAGAAATAATTTGCGTGTTATTAATGAAAACAAGGATGTTACATGTGAAAATTTTCAAAAACCGCAAAAATTTGTATACAGCGGGCATAATTCCATGATACAGACTTCATCTGTCTCACCATTGAATAGATTAAAAATGGTACCACTGTTACTTCATTCTCACTTATAGACAAGTATATAATCAGAAAGGCATAGATAACACGATAACAAGTTTTGCATTCTAACAACTGTTTTGTGTATTTGTATATTTTTTCCATTCAACTGACTTCATCCCCCAGCAATCTTACCAAGATTTACTTTACACAGCAATCTGTTTCTCTGAGTGATAAGAATGAATAAAGCTTAGCCAACACATTTTGGAAATTTTCCCAAATCAGGAATCTGCAAGGTCTGAAGAGATAAACACTGTTGCATTTGAAGCCCACCCACTAAGCCACCCAGAGCACCAGAGCAAACACAAGGGGTCATAACTAGCAATGGTAAGGATTGATGCAGTAAAACCAGAATTACCTTGCTAACAAATTCTTTTCCAATTAACATAACAGAAGTTCTGTAAACACCATGAAATCATTCTTTAAGAGAGGATTTCATTTTTAGTCATTCTGGTTGTCAAATTACAAAATTTAAAAGAAGAAAATTTGAGCCATTTCTAAGGGCAATGTTGTGTCCTAGAATGTTAGGGTAAGCACTGCTAAGGAAACAGCTGTGACTGTCATTTGCTGGAGCTAATAGTGTCCAAATTCAAGGCAAATCATCTTCTTTGGCAAAATTTCTGAAATTAAATAATACACATGCCTTTGTAGACTGTCTGCTTTTCTTTGACAACAGTGAAGGTTGTAGAACTATACTCTCAAGCTATGCCTTCTGGGATAGTACCCTCTTAGGAACTTCATAGGCAGTAGTTTCTGGTTTCAATCATAAGTCAGTGAATAAAGTGTTGAATGACCATTGTGTATTTACTCTGGTAACAGCACACGGCTGATGCATTAGTCATGATAGTTTTCCGCAGAGGGTCAGCTTACCCATCAAAGTTGTTGAATATCCCTTGGAAGATTGGAATCCATTACTAGAAAAGACAATTACTCACCTTTTAAAGTCCTCAGGCTAGCCAAGAGCTGGTGGCTCAACCTTGTAATCCTACCTACTCAAGAAGGCAGAAATCTGAAAATTGTGGATGGAAGGCAGACGAGGCTAAAAACTCAATGAGACGCTTATCTCTAATTTACCAGCAAAAAGTCAGCAGTAGACTGGTGTCTCAAGAGGTAGAGTGCTAGCCTTAATCAAAAAGGACGGGAGAAAACATGCAGTCCCGAGTTCAAGCCTTACTATTAGCATATGCTTATGCTTATGTGCGCGCGCACACACATACACACACACACACACACACACACACACACACACAAATTCTCAGGCCAATTCACTCACACAAGTTTTCTGAATTCAACCTGCTTTTCTTTCTGCACTTGTATCTATTAGCCAGCACTAAAAGAACAAAAGAAAAACATCAATAATCAATGCATTTATTCTGACATCTTCCTATTCCTAACATTCTGACTGAAATTTCAGTGTTGAAGCAACTATGTTTAAAAAGCAATGCATCATTAAAGCAAGGATACTTATTATTTCAATACTATACTAGTCCATTTTTCCCTAGTAGCTTAACCAAAAGGTACTTTTACTGCATAAAAGTAAATATTTTAATGTAATATAGTTGTATAATTTCCCTGATTGCCAAAAGCAAAAAAAAAAAACACTTGTTATTTTCTATATCTTTTATTTATTACTTTCTTTTGTTTTTATACCTGCATGATAGTGTTGGTATTTAATAGATCTAAAACAATGTATTTTTTTTAATCAGTGAATAAAGACCACCTGATCTCCTTTCATTTCATTTTTTTTTTACCTGCCAGTCCTTGGGCTTTAACTCAGGGCCTGAGCACTGTCTCTGGCTTCTTTTTGCCCAAAGCTAAGTCTCCTACTTGAGACACAGCGCCACTTCTGGCTTTTTCTGTTTATGTGGTACTGAGGAACGAAACCCAGGCTTCATGAAAGCAAGGCAAGCACTCTACCACTAAGCCACATTCCCAGCCCTGTCCTCCTTTAATTTTAAGGATATAAAAATACTTTCACAGAGTTTTTATAAAATGGATATGATGCTTTTTAAATTAAAAGATGCAGTGAAATAGCAAAATGAATACATCAGTTATATTACTTAAATGGAAGACTTGCTCAGAGAACTCTCCAGGAGGCATGTGAAAAATCATAGAAATTGAGGGAATTGAGAGAAGAAAAAAAAAGAAGCTTAGACTGTTGGAAAAAAATGAAATAGAAGTGTCAAAGTCTATTCAGTTGGAAAACCAAAAGAGATAATAAAAAAGGGAAGAGGGGATAAAATAGTTGAAAAAAAAACTATAACCAAGCGTCTTTCCAAAACTAAAGGTTTTCTGTTAGGCCTCAAACTGAAATGGAACAGAGATAGAGATGGGAAAGAGACAGAGGATAAGACAAAAAATTATCTACACCAAATTGTTTCCCTGACCCCTGGGCATATAGGAACATTACATTTTTTTAAATTTTTTTTTGTTAAATTTTTATTGTCACACTGAGTTACAGGGAGGTTACACTTTCATACGTTAGGCATTGGAGACATTTCTTGGACTGTCACTTTTCCTTGCATATAGGGAGAATGATGCTTAATTCTGCATCATGGAAGCCTGGGTACCTAGGTGACCATGTGGACAAGTAACTGTCAATCATCTAATTTCATAATGGTACGAGTAGTTGTAATGGAAAAGTTAATTGTAAAAGTCTAGTTTTAGGGACCTTCTTTTAGTCTTTCTTCCATGTTCCCCCCCTTCCTTTCTTTTCTTCCCTCCTGTCTTCCATTCTTATTTTCTTCTTTCTTTCCTTAGATGACAGCTAGCTTAGTCTGACTCACAAAGCTCAGAGTATTTTGTGAGAGACAGTTCAGAAAGAATAGTTAGACTTAGATATACCTCCTAAAAAATATGCCAAACCTGTATCATGCATAAAGAAATAAACATCATTTTACAATCACATCTTTGATTGACCAAGGTATACCAAAGATGAAGAATAACAAAAGTAAAAATTAATATTTACCTGGACTAATATATACACATAGGTATACATACAATTAGTTTAATTAAATAAAGTTTTCAGCATGAAAATTCTGAGAAATATTGTAAATGTATGATTTTTATGAAATGCTTATAATGTACTTTTTTTTAGGAAAAATGGACAAACAGAAATGTTGACTAGGAGCTGGTGGCTTATGCCCTTAATCCCATCCATACAGGGGAATGAGATCCAAAGGGTTCTGGTGCAACGGCAGCCTGGGCAGTGAGACTGCCTTCAAAAAACAAAAACTTAGGCAGGAGGCTTGTTTCAACTGGTCAAGCACCAGATGAATGAGGAAGCCATCCCACAGTTCAAACTTCAGTACTTCCCCCATAGGAAATAAATGAAATGGAAAATTTATGCAGCAAATAAAAATCAACAATGATTTTACACTGTAATTAGCTAATGAATGTAAATACTGTCCTAAACTCCTTACAGTACCAATACAAGGCAAGGTATTAGGAGAACCTAAGATTTGATCAATAGTAAGGAAAAGCAGAGAATAATCTGTTGATCTCTTTTGCCTAGAACAATATTAGTTCTGATAAAGAAAATTATGCAAGTGTGAGTTCAAAACAATCCACAGACCAGATAAAATTTTGCTTTATGTAATGATCATAATATAGAAACAAATGGCACAAATATAGAGAATATTTTTCTTAATTACAAAAATGAGTCTTAGTAAAGCTGAACTCATAGCAAATTAAAATGGCTAAGTCAGACACCAGTGGCTCATAACTGTTATCCTAGCTACCCAGGAGGCTGAGATCTGAGGATCATGGCTCAAAGCCAGCCCAGGCAGGAAAGTCTATGAAACTCTTATCTCCAATTAACCACCAGAAAACTAGAAGGGGCACTGTGGCTCAAAGTGGTAGAGAGCTAGCCTTGAACTGAAAAGCTCAGGGACAACACCCAGGCCCAGAGTTCAAGCCTCATGACCAACAACAATTAAAAAAACAAACAAACAGCTAAACCCTTTCAATAACAGTTAAAAAAAACCTTTCCATTTGAGGCTTAAAATCATATACAATATGTTTGTCATAAGTGACCTTTAAAAAGGAATGAGGCCACAGAAATACTGTACGAGAAGAAAAATTGAAAAGAACATATATCGGAAAATGTGAACAAAAGGACCTGCACATTAAATTTAGTATCACTGAAATTACCTCTTAAAAGAAAAACAAAACCATTTCTGTATTCAGCTAAAAATCCATTTGTCACTTACTACTTTAAATTGTAGGATTGGAGCAAGGAATAAAATCAGAAGCTTCCTTGCCCTTGTGGCTTTTATATTCTAAGAGGATTCAGATTGCAGAGAAACACACATTACTCATTACATAGTACTCATGTGGTAATGAGTAATTTTTTTAAGTAATTCAGGACACATGGAATTAACATTGGAGCAGGAATAGAGGAGAAAAGATAAATAAACATGAGACATTGCAAGAGAAGAAAATTGCAGAGGAAATAGTATTTACAAGCCCGGAGATGGATTGTGACTTTTTTATTTACAAGCATACATCAGGCTGTGATGTCTGAAATGTAGTTGGCAAATACAGATGGGCAAAGGAGATTACAACAGTCAGAATGAATCTTTGGGTCATCCTAAGTATTTGGGTTTTACCTGTGACAGAAATGAAAGATATAGGAAGCAGGTGAAAATACATGTATTGAAAGTAACTATGGCAAAGTTTCTGTGGGGATGTTAGGAGGCTATCTGTCAACCAAAGAAGAGATGATGATGGTTTGCACCAGATAGATAATAATGGAGATAGTAAGATGACATTTAGGGGTTAGAGTCTTAGCGCAGTTGGTAGAGCGCCAGCCAATGAGCAAAAGTGTCAGGTCCTGAATGCAAGTTCTGATCCTGACCCCTAAAAAGGAACAAAAAACATTTCGATTTTGTATGTCAACCACAGAGTATTGAGTGATTGAATAATGGAAGGGTGGGAGAGGATGCCACAAGTCAAGGAACATTTCAAAATATTTTGTAGTGTAAGACAATAATAGGAAGCATCTTTTTTCAGAGTCAGGGTAGTAAACAAAAACTCACTTTGGTACACGTAAACCTTGAGTACTTCTCAAACTAAAAGAGGATGTATTAGTTGAATGTAAGGGGGAAGGAAGTCAATGGAAATATAAATTTTGAAATTATCAGGTTAAACATGATTCTTAAAATGCCCATCCTAGATAACACCACCAAATGAGTAATAATAGACTAAGAAGCAAACATGCTCAAAGACTGAGCTCTCTATTAAAATAATAGTAATAATATCGTTTGTAACTCAAGGAAATGGCTAAGGAGACATTCAAGGAAATAGAAGTAGAATAGGAGGGAAAGTAAAATACAGAGATAAAGGAATAGTTTGTCTAATGTTGCTAACAGACCAAGTAATATGCAAAGTAAGAACTGACGGCTAGATTTAGGGATATGAGATTAATGAAAACTTGTCTCCAGCAAGGAGGAAGTAATGGAACATTGCTAAGGCAGAGCACTTGGGAGCATGAAAGATACTAATTCATGCACAATTAGAGTTGTTGGCCTTGAACAGGAGCATTATCAGAGATGGACAGCTAAAACACTGGGTATGGTCATGGGAGCATTGGAAGAGACCCTTCTGTTTGTTCCCTCCCACAATAGAATTAAAGTCACTACATGAAAGTAGTAAGGGAATGAAAGGACTAGAAATATGTAGAAGGGGACAAATGTGGAAATGTTACCTGGTTTATTTAACAGAACAGGAAAAATGAAATGAGATTTGCTAAAATGAACCTAAGTGTCTACTGTGAGGGTAATGGTCATCATTTTTTTTTTTTTTTTTGGCCAGTCCTGGGGCATGGACTCAGGGCCTGAGCACTGTGCTAGCTTCTTTTTGCTCAAGGCTAGCACTCTGCCACTTAAGCCACAGTGCCACTTCTGGCCTTTTCTATATATGTGGGGCTTCATGTATCCGAGGCAAGCACTCTTGCCACTGGTGTGGTCATCAATTTAAGGGGAGACTAATATATATATGGTAATGTTTGGGGTTTTTTTCTAGTTACATATAAGTCCCAAAAATGCATAAAGTAATAATAGACATACTCATAAATAAAAGAAATAAAAAAGTGTCATTAAAATTTTAACATCCTACTCACATTGTTCAAAAGAAGATTTTTCAAAAAACAGAAGAGATCTGAATAGTATAAGTAAGTTTACTGCTGCAGATTTGTGTTCAAGACTCTGTGTGTTTGAGAGACAAAGAGAGAGGCAGAGAGAAAGAGAAAAGTCAGAAACAGAAAAAGAAACCAGACCAATGAAAACTGAGTATATTTCCTTCTCATATGTACAAGGCACATAGCAAAAAGCTATCATCTACTATGCTATAAATAATGTACCAGGATATGTTGAATGCATATCACACACATTATGTGTCAGGATCTTTAGCCCCCAGAGCTCTCCTGACCTGCGGGAGAGATAGGGAAGCTCACCCGACCGGGGAAGGCCAAGAAAGAAGAAGGGTCAACGGACCGCCCGCACCCAGACCCCCTCACAGGAGGACAGTCAGACGCGTCCGGAAGAATGTCTGCGCATGTCTAGCTTTATTGAAATAAGCTCCGCTCTTAAATAGGTCAGAGAGCAGTAAGAAGGGGAGGAGTGTACACGCACCTATCTAGGGACTGTGAAGGGAGGCCTGAGCTGTCCATCAAGGGTGGAGGGCCGAGGGACCAATCCTAAGATGTGGCCTAATTCTATGTCACAGCCCACAGGACTGCCTCCAGGTTCACCACCAGGCGCCATCTTGGCTACACATGGTCCCAAGGCTGGGAGGCGGGGCCAGCTAGAACTGCCTTTCTGGGTTCAGTGTAACAGCCACATGTGACCCCAGACCAGGGAAACAGGCTGGGCAGGCTGGGACTTCCTTCCTCTTTCTGACGCAAGGCATCCGGGTATGCCCCACATCTCCCCCTTTTTGTTTTATTAGCAGGTGGCTGCCCTACTTTAGAGTGTGCCTGTTTTAGGTTGCCTCCCTCTGAGGATCTTACCCATCATTGATTACCACTCTAGCTCTTCAGGCAATCCTACCCACAGGGCCTGCCAGCCCAGTAGAAAGACTCAGGGGGAGGAATTGACATTTAAGAGGAGGCCCTGTTATTTTTGCCTCACGCCTGTACACCCTGGTAGCCTGCACATTCTGGTAGGGGCCATGGCCAACCTCATAGGGATCCCAATTGGCTAAAGGCAGCATATTGCTGTCAGACCACCATTAACTGGAGAGCTCTGGCTCATTGCTTAAGAAATAGGGGAAGCCTATTAACCATGCAAGGGTCAAGTGTAAACACAGAGGCAAATGTAAACACAGAGGCCAATGTAAACACAAGGATCATGGGGGATCTCTCTCACAAGGGGGAGAAGGTAAGAGAGCCACCCATTTAGCCCAGTCTAGGGAAAATTGGAGTTCAGTCCATTTCAGCACCACTCAGGATAAAGCAGGCAGAGTCCCCCTTCTCTGGCAGTGATAGGAAGCAGGCAGAGTCCCCCTTTTCTGGCGGTGAGCAGGTCTAGGCCTAGGTGATTCTGGAGGTCCACGGCAGTCAAGGTGCTAGCATCTTAATGCATATCATTAGTAGACAGTTTATCATAAACATGAAGCAAAGTGCCAAGACCATCAACACCTATTCCCACCCCAACGGGAACCCCTAAGCTCAGCAACAGGGGAAGGCAAAAGGGAAACAACAGTGCAAACTCCATTCCAGTTCTTTGGCAAAGCTGTAGGTGGTATCTCCACAGAGAAACATTGCGCCATAAAAGACATCAAGGTAGAGTCCAACAAGGTAAATAGGGCCGGGCAACTGGAAGGAAGGGAGGCTGGCTGCCTCCATTGTTGTCCACAATTGCTGATACACGCAGGCAGGTTTCCTGTATTTCCAGGAAGGAGCATGAAGAAATCCACCACGGTCTTTCTCATTCCTGGAGAGAACAAGCAAGGAAGCATACCTCAAGAGGGGGTGCTCTTGGGTAGTTATTGTGGTGAACAGTATTTTAGGTCTCTAGCAGGTATCCAAATTGGGCTTGGTTCCCCAATCGGGAAAACGCAACCAAAGCCCCTTTCCACACTAATAAGCGGGTCAGGACCTCGCCATGATCCAGTAAGGGGGTCCTTCCATTGGACTTCTACCTTTAAATAAGGTGTCTGATTTGACCAATGTCTCTGAAAAGCTGTCAGAGGTTGGTCTTTAGAAAAATTTAAAATATTGGGCTGGGGATATAGCCTAGTGGCAAGAGTGCCTGCCTCGGATACACGAGGCCCTAGGTTCGATTCCCCAGCACCACATATACAGAAAACGGCCAGAAGCGGCGCTGTGGCTCAAGTGGCGGAGTGCTAGCCTTGAGCGGGAAGAAGCCAGGGACAGTGCTCAGGCCCGGAGTCCAAAGCCCAGGACTGGCCAAAAAAAAAAAAAAAAGAAAAATTTTAAATATTTAATGTAAGCATGGCTGTCCTTAACTGGTCATGAGGGTTGCTTCCCCCTTTTTGTTTTATCAATTGGACCTTTAGGGTCTTATTGTGCCTCTCAATTATGGCTTGACCCCTTGGATTGTATGGTATTCCAGTGATGTGTTTAATATTCCATATTTGGAAAAAGCAATGGTTTGCTTATAAAGCAAGGCCCATTGTCTGTATTTACCTGTAGGGGTATCCCCAAGATGGCCAAACATTACTGTTATATAAACCCCTCCCCTGAGTAAATCCGTTGGGAGTTCCAGAAACTCACCCCGAGATGCCTGCACTTGTGTCCTGTGTCGTTCCTTAAGGGACCGAGGGGAGGAGGGGCATCTCGTGACTATGCACCCCCATGGTTTGCACATTGGGCAGCACTCCAGCTTTTCTGCCCGGCGGGACGGTGCAGGATACACGCGAGGGTGAAAGGGATCCCAACATGAGCTGGGAACGATTTAAAGACAAGGGGGCATTAGGCCCTACAATGAGCCAATTGTGCCATATTCAAGGCCATCTGAAATTTTGAAATATTACTTGATGTGATGGAGTTATTGTAATAACATCAGTGGGGGCTTTATCCTTTAAAGAGTCAAAAAGCAGAAGCAGATCTTCTGTAGGCAGGTGAAGCCGAGGCTTTAACCAGTTAATCTCACCTAATAGTTTGTAGCGCCACCAAAGTATAGGTGCCATCAAATCAAATCATATCATATTATTTAACCTTACCAGCAGGTGTTAGAGAGCACAAATGAATAACAATCAAGAGGTCAAAGGGTCATGACAATATTAAAAAAGTCTCAGCTTCAGCGGATCAGAAGTGGCTGTGTCTTCCATCCTGAATCAGCAGGCCTCGTTAGTCATGTGTGATGGAGGCAGGCAGGAGAGATGGATTGGACACCTCCTGCTGGGTTGCCTGCAAATTTCCATACAGACTGGTTAATGATATTAGTTTGGGAGCAGACTGTGGAGGCAGCTTCCTATAGCCACAGAATGCCACAGTCCACACAGCTAACACACATGTTGACCTGGATCCTATAAAGCAAAATATTAATCCTGGGTCAGAAAAATCTTGGTTAACAGCCACATTTGCACACTCATTCCAAAATGATTCTGGTCCCTTGATCTTAAAGAGTTTATGAGAGCACAGGAAAAGAAAAAAAATGAAGAAGTAAAATCTTAGTCTATACCAAAGAATTGGTTTTTGTTTTTGTTTTTGTTTTTGTTTTTTTGTTTTTTGGCTTGGAGTCTGGTGATAAGAGTCAGGATTGCCTCCAGGCTGTTTACTGTGACCTCACCCACAGGCTGCAAAGATCAGTTTAACATAAGACTTAAAGTAAGTTAAAATAGTAAAGAGGCAAGTAATTTTTAAACCATGATGCTAGTTTTTACATGTTTTACCAACAGACAGACAGACAGACAGTTGTGCACAAGTTTTGGGGCGCGCTTAGAAAGTTTTTTTTGAATTGGCCATGTAAATTTTCTGGAATTCCAGTGGCAAAATGATATTATTTTGCCCATATTTTAGAACCATGTGGTCAGTTAGAAAACAAAAAATTTTCCCAGGAAACAAAAATTTTCACAGATTATCTGGCAAATGAAGAAGCCACATTTTGAGAAACCAGTTCAGCTCCAATGGGGGGCTGAAGTGGGATGCTATGACCAGAGAAGGTCCAAGAGATGGAAGACAAGACACAAACAGAACACAGGCACAATGGTGGCGGAGCTGGTCATAGCCTCAGCAGGCTCAGAGCAAGACATCTTTGCCTTCCAGCCTTTGAATTGCAAGGCACATTTGAATTGCAAGATACATTAAGTTGTAAGGCCACAGTTGCAGGCTTTAGGGTGGGGGGCAGGGTTACGGGAAGCTGGAGTCTCCACATCCCTGCCCAGCCTCCAGGAATTCGGCACGCCTATTACCTGGGGCATGGGTGGGAGACGCTTGCTAAAACCCATTCTATTGTCCACTATGAGGTCAATGCTAGAGAAAACTTAGGATTTAGCCAACAACAATCAGAATTCAACCAACCAAACCTCCAAACTTAGCAAACATCAATAACAAGAACATAAAGCCCCTTTGCGTGTGTATGTGTGTGTGTGTGTGTGTGTGTGTGTGTGTGTGTGTCTTTCAAGGCAGATGTTAAGCAAATAAGCCCTTCTCCTCCTGGGCAGCGAGAGGGCTGTCTCCCTTCCATCCAAGACATTCCTCAGCAAATGCTTCCCAGGCCGAGTTGCTCTTTAAGGTCACCTCAGAAGTGGGAGGAGTGAAAGTCTTAAAAGGGCCTTTACTGTCGGCAGGTGTTGGGGGGCCTGGGGAGAAACAGGCCTTGAGGGGGGATAGTGTCGGGTAAACCCCAAGAGGGGGGTCTCTCCCAAGTTAATTTCCCTCTTCCTCACCACTTGTTCTACGCGGTCCCAATTAGCCCAGTTGAAAAGACTGGTGGCCGCCAGCCAAGGCACGGTGCGCGTCCAGGTCTCCCAGACCCTTTTGGCCTGGGAGTCTGAGATATCTAAAGCTATGCTTTGAAGCCTGAACCTCAGCACCCTAAGTGCCGGATCATCATGCTGAGTTTGAGATTGTCCCATCTTTTCCGGGGATACCCTTACCTCTTGGAACTCGCTTGACTTGGCTTGCCGATAGCTTCACTTTTAAACCAACGCTTCCTCATGCCCCATGTTGGGTGCCAGTTGTCGGGGTCTTTAGCTCCCAGAGCTCTCCTGACCTGCAGGAGAGATGGGGAAGCTCACCCAACCAGGGCAGGCCAAGAAAGGAGAAGGGTCAACAGACAGCCCGCACCCAGACCCCTTCACTGGAGGACAGTCAGACGTGTCTGGGAGAATGTCTGCGCACATCTTGCTTTATTGAAATAAGCTCCGCTCTTAAATAGGTCAGAGAGTGGCAGGAAGGGGAGGGGTGTACACGCACCTATCTAGGGACTGTGAAGGGAGGCCTGAGCTGTCCGTCAAGGGTGGAGAGCCGAGGGACCAATCCTAAGAGGTGGCCTAATTCTATGTCACAGCCCACAGGACTGCCTCCAGGTTCACCACCAGGCGCCATCTTGGCCACACATGGTCCCAAGGCTGGGAGGCAGGGCCAGCTAGAACCACCTTTCTGGGTTCCGCATAATAGCCACATGTGACCCCAGAGCTGGGAAACAGGCGGGGCCAGCTGGGACTCACTTCCTCTTTCTGACGCAAGGCATCCAGGCATGCCTCACAATTATGTTTTTAATACAATGGAGAAACAGATAAACTGCAAAAAGATTGCATGAAAACTGTCAAATATTTAGAAATTTCCAGAGCACATATACTATTAATGGATAAGATATAAATCTAAGTGTTGGTTGACAATGAAAACATAACATTTCAAAATATGTGAGAAGCAAACAAAACAATAAGATAACAGGATGTATTTTGTTTTAAATATTTTCCTCAGGGGGAATAAACAGACTAAACACAATGAGCAAAATACTATCCCTAAGAAAATAGATAACCTAACTCAAGAAGAAGGAGGAAAAAGAGCTAGTGCAACAAATTAGACAGATAAGTCAATACAATAAAAATTAAAGATGAAAAATTTAAAAAGATATAAAAATCCAACAAATCAAGTAAACATAGAAGAAAAAAGGATTAATTAGTGAACAAAATGTAGATCTGTGAAAACAATCTCTGACAATCCTCTGACTGGATAAATCAAGAAAGGGACAGGAAAATTAGAATAGAATGAAAAATAAAACCTACCATAAGTAATTTTACATAACTATGTACTAATAGGATTGAAAAAAATCAAGGAAAAGTAGTTTCTAGCTAAAATATGAAACATCAAAATAATGTTAAATATTATTTTTTCAGAAACTTAAATGTAATTCAAGAAAAAGAAACAAATCAGATCCTCTCTGGAAGTCCTTGTAAAGTCCCTTGGCCCAATACAGTAGCTCACATCTATAATCCCTGTTACTTAGAAGCCCATGATCAGTAGAATTTAGACTTGAGACCAACCTGAACAAAAAAGTAAGACCCTATCTCAGTCAACAAAGCTGGCCTGGAGGTTTGTGCCTGACATCTCAGCTACATGGGAAGCTTAACTATTAGACACTTGGTCTCATCTGTGCAAAAGTAGAAGATGGTATCTCAGAAATAACTGAAGCAAAAAGGCTATGGCCTGTGTATTAAGTGGCAGAACACCTGCCTATCAAGCCTGAGTCCCTGAGTTCAAACTACACTACAGCTAAAAATGATAAAGAAAAAAGGAAAAGTATGTCACTAGCATTTATAAAATATACATGTACAAACTTTTGCAAAATAATACTCTCAATTTTATGTAAATTAGTTCACTGATAAATTATAAATAATACCTCTTCTTAAAACTTTCTCAGTCCATGGGGCTGGGGATATAGCCTAGTGGCAAGAGTGCCTGCCTCGGATACACGAGGCCCTAGGTTCGATTCCCCAGCACCACATATACAGAAAACGGCCAGAAGCGGCGCTATGGCTCAAGAGGCAGAGTGCTAGCCTTGAGCGGGAAGAAGCCAGGGACAGTGCTCAGGCCCTGAGTCCAAGGCCCAGGACTGGCCAAAAAAAAAAAAAAAAAACAAAAAAAAACTTTCTCAGTCCTGTTGATTAAATTTAGGGTGTTACGCATACTAGGCTATTTCACTATCACTGAGCTATCCCTATAGTCTAATTAAAAATAATTTTGAAACTAATATAATCTTAGTACAAAGGATACATGAATATTAAAAGAATATTACAAGTTGGGTGCCAGTGGCTGATACCTATACTTGTAGCTACTCTGAAAGCTAAGATCCAGAGGACCATGGTTCTAAGCTAACCAGGGCAGAAAAAAATCCATAAGACTCCATCTCCCAAATCACCAGTAGATAGATTAATTCTCTAATCTTTAACTCAACAAAACAAAATGTCAAGGAATTTTGTTGACCTAAATTTGTTACACATGTAATTATTGAATGACATTGCAGTTTCACTGAAAGTCTTGTTTATGTGGCCAATTCAAGTCAAATATTTAATATTGGGGAGTCTGTATCAATTTCATATCTTAGCAGCTCTGCAACTTGGAGAATGGAAATATCCAACACCTACCAAGAGGGAAAATAAAAAAGAGAGAAAATATAAACCAATAGTAATCACAAATGCCTGTTTCATAGTTAAAATAAATAAAAACATGTTTAATATGTTCTCAAGTGTGAGTAACGCCAACAACAAATTCACAGCTCATGGATGTGCTAATTTAACAACAAGGAAAAAAGAAAAACACTTAGTCACATATTTCATTATTTCCAAAAGAATAACTTACTCTAACTTTTTGAAAGGAAATTCATTAGACTTAAGTTGTAATGGGAAGGATTGCATCACTTCAGCATTCAATAAACAATTATGTGATCCTTTTTATTATATCTTATGGTTTTTTTTTAAAAGCTAAAGAAAATCTAAATACTTTTCAGTCTCAACTAAAAAACATTATGTCAACAGCAAGGATATATATTAACTGGAAATAATGACTAATACAATTTATGAATATGATTGTCATTATCATTAATACTGGTTGATAGAACTTACTGGTATATTTTGGTAAGAAATCCACAAATAATCAGCATATCAATTTAGATTCTTCACTGTTTGATTCTGGTGGGCTGCTCAAATTAGAAACAGTCTTAAATAACACTTTGCCTCCAACAAAATTATCTCTGGTGCCTCTTTCTTTCAAACTTGCATGCTTCTTTCTCTAAGGGAGAGCAAGCCTACCCTTTGCCTAAAATGCTCTGTCCTGCTTCACATGCAGCTCCCAAATATTATAATTATTCTATTTTTTGTCCATCTTGGAGCTTTCTCAGGGCCTGAGCATTGTCTCTGAGCTCTTTGGTCAAGGCCACAGCTCTAATTCCAGTTCTAGTGGCTAACTGGAGATAAAAGTCTCACAGACTTTCCTGCTGGGCTGGCTTTGAACTTAAGTCGTGAGATCTCAGCCTTCTGAGTAGCCAGGATTACAGGCATGAGCCATGCAGCATCTGGCTAGTCCTTCTCATATGCCATTCACTCACGATATAAAGGGATAATTTAAAATAATTAAGAGATCATTGTCATGAATTTAAGAAAAATCATATTTTTAAATTCTTCTCCCATTAAAAGCTGTGTCTTCTTTTCTTTCCTCTCAAATTTCAACTAGTCTGTGTTTAATTTAATAAATACAGAAGTATAGACGTGGCATATGCCCAATTTGAGTGTATCCTTTCAAAGAAGATTGACAGTGTGTGGGAGCCCAAGCCACCATAAACAATTGAACCACTCATATAATGATCAACTTCATTCAACATCCTGGTTATAAAGAGAGGTCATGAGACACTGTGGAGAGAAAGGGGATTTTTGAATCCCACCAAAAAGCCAGGATATGAGTGAAGCCATCATTTATATATGTATGTGAATATATATGCAATCATATATGTATATATATGATTATATATGTAAGCATATGTGTGTGTGATTTTTATTACATGATTTTATATGTCATATATATGATTATATATGTGACATATATGGTTAAATATGACATATACACATTTAATCTGCCTCCAATTAAATTCCGCCAAGTGACCCTCATGAGTGTCAGGCGACATGGAATCACAAAGCAGAGTCATGCTTGAATCCATAAACTCATGAGATAAAATTAAAATTGCGAGACATTCATTGTTAAGTTAGTTTGTCATTCAGCAACTGATACCCAAAATGGTTCCCACATGTCCTTTCCTGCATTTTTCAGATTTGCTCCAGCATCACCTGGAGTAAAGAATTGTTCTCATTATTTCTGCTGTTTGTAATGTAAATTACTTGAATCCATTCTTAGATGCTTTTATTCAGTGGATCTAGAGTAGAACCCAAAGGATGTACATGTCTTGAATTCTAAGATGAATAGCTTTCATCAAATAAATCTCACTAATAAAAAAAATACTTGATAGTAATCAGTTGTTTGCTTCAATGTTCAAATGATAGGAATATGTCTTTTCCTTTTGTTTTTGTTTTTGCCAGTCCAGGGGTTTGGACTCAGTGAGCACTGCCCCTAGCTTCTTTTTACTCAAGGCTAGCACTCTGCCACTTGAGCCACAGCACCACTTCTGGCAGTTTTCTATGTATGTGGTGCTGGGGAATTGAACCCAGAGCTTCATGTTTACGAGGCAAGCACTCTTGCCACTAGGCCAGATTCCCAGCCCCCAGGAATATGTCTTTTAAAAATATTTTATTTTTAAATTACTATCTCCAATATAATTGAAGGGTAAGAATGACAAATGTGGCAAGCTCTGATCTAAAGATACATCCATGTATAGATACCGAATATGGTTAATTTCTCAGAGCAAACCTACTCTTCATTATGGAAATGCTTTTACTGTGGGTAGAGTGAGTCATAGGTCAAATGACTGAGGAACTCCATGGCAAGAATTCATGAGCCATGAATGCTGTACTATTAATATTGTTCAACTTTATAGAACTATACTTTTGTCTCAGCCTCAAACTAAGACATAAAATCTATTCATTTATGGGAGTGACCATTAGGCTCCAGTCAAATTACAGAAATTACCTAGATCATGTTAGCAGTAAAAATCTGCATAGAATTGTTACTCAGGTATTAGAAAAGGTAACAGACAAAGAAGAAAAATAAAACTCATGGTATCACAAACATAACAACAGACACCATCCTAAGACTTGATGGAATTCTGAAACATGTAGATGTTAATGGAGGGGACTAGAATTAGCCTTTGAGCTAGAACTCAGATAATCTTATAAAGGGGCATAGCATTACTGATACTGGTGCCTCACAAACAGTATAAGAAATGTACCCAAAGCCTAATGTATAAAACTGTAATCTCTCTGTACATCAATTTGACAATAAAATAAAAATTTAAAAAAAAGAACTCCATGAAGAGAATGTATGGGACCAGGACACAAGTCTCTGACTAGTTGATACTCACTATTGTTAGGTTACTGCCAAAGTAGAAATAAAAAGAACCAAAACAGAAGAATCAACTATATTGTTTAGTTTCCCACTACTGTATCTATGACAAGATACATAAATATAAGTAACTTTATTTTTAAAGGCATTTATTTAGCTAACAATGTTGGCTAAATGTGTAATATCCAGGCAGCCCTTACTGAGCACCTAACAATGGGTGGCATTGTAGTGGGCATATAGGTTTGTGTGAAAGGCCAAATCACCAAAAGTCTTGATTATCAGAATGACTCACTCGACATACCCTAAATCTTTGTGAAAGCACAACTCTAATGACTTCCTATTAGCTCCTATTTCTGAAAGCTTCCAATATATTAAATCCTTGGGAGACAAGCTACATCTACATCATAGCAACACATACATAAGTAAAAAATAGACAAATAACTAAAATAACTAAACTGTCTCTTTATTTGTCCAAACCACTACATTCTTTACTATAGACAAAGTAACAAAAATGCCACGTTAGGAATTAATATTGGCCTTTATATGAACACTAGGATTTGTTCTGCTTCTTTTATTAATTGACTTTGTAAATAAGTTTTACTAAACTTTTGATTATGTAGCTGAATTTTCTAGATCATGATTTATTTTTTGTCTGGCTCAGTTTTGGCCATTTTACCATTCTAATGGAATTCTCTTTCTTTTCTTGTTTTCTCATCAGCGTATTGTAAGTGTAATTTCTTCCTCTAACTCAATTTACTTGGATCAGGTTGGTGCTCATTTTCTGGATTCCCCACAGCACTTTTATGTTGTATGATAATGCATAAGGAAACAGAGAAATGCTCAAATATGATGGAACTTTTTCCTAGACCTATCAATTTCTTGTTAATTCTGAATGGAACTTCAAGAGATACCATATGATGTTCTTATTATAATTCACTAAGCCCCACTCCAATCCTTTTAACTTTTTTAAAGTCTCATACTTCACTAGAAACATTTACACTCATATATCCTATATCTATTATTAAAATCTATTTTTTCTTACTGTCACTCCAGAAGAAAACAGGGAAATTTATACTGATAAAAATAAGTGTTGGTTGAATTCAGGAACTCTATAAAGGGATATGTATATTACAACTAGAAGGAGAAATATTAAACCAGATGTATGTACACAAACGACCTAAGTTTTTATCTTGTTGATTGATGTATTAAGCTATACAAATCTAGAACAACCATTGACAACCCTAATTCAATGAGTAAGGTCTTCGATTATGTGTATGGGGAAATAGAATTGCTATGTAATTTTGCTGTGTACTTACAATTAAAATGCTTTTTAAAGAAAACTGTGTTCATATACAACCTCACAATTTCTTTACTTTAATAGGCTGTGAAAATATTTTATCATTCTTCTAAATAAATATTTAACTCTTCAAATGTAGCATAATTTGGGCTGGGAATGTAGCCTAGTGGTAGAGTGCTTGCCTAGCATGCATAAACCCTGGGTTCAATTCCTCAGCACCACAAATACAGAAAAAGCCAGAAGTGGCTCTGTGGCTCAAGTGGTAGAGAGCTAGCCTTGAGCAAAAAGAAAGTCAGGGACCCAGCTCAGGCCCAGAGTTAAGCCCCAGGACTGGCAAAACAAACAACCAAACAAAAGTAGAATAATTTGTCACAAAGAATAGGCCCCTATTAGATAAAGAATTAAATTAGAATCACCTTTGTTATTAAAGTGATGGTATACTTTTGCTTAGTTATTTCATTTAATAATTGTAACAAATAACTACCTATCTGAAGTACTACCTATGCAAAATGTTCAGTCTCTTTTATCCATCTGTAAAAGCAATGAATAATAAAAGCATTGCACTTCTCATAGTCTGGTTATTGAATGAGAAATATTCTGGAAAAACATAAATGCTTAATAAATAATAATTCCTTGTCTTCTAGCCAAATGAAAATATAAGCTTCTAGAAAATGTGGCAATTCTTATTTTGATTGTTTAATTCCAAGGATATGTACCAAGCAAACCGATAATCAGAAAGTTACTCTCGCCACTAAAGAACAGAGTCTCATGTGAAATTGCAACAACAGAGATTAGTCCCATCTCTAAGTCATATTCTCATGGAATTCTCAAAATTCCTCAGTTCTTGGCAATTTATATACTACTACCAAAGAGGCAGAATCACCATAGCCCACATCACTAAGGAAACCTTAACACCTGATTTTATTGCTTATTTTGAGGAGTCAAACAGAGTACAATTGCTGCCTCTTCCACCTATCTATCAGATCATTGGCATAGAACTCAAGGATGGCTCTCCTGGGTTTAGAATTTCATCTGAACACAAATAGGAAACTGAAAAGCCAACTTGAATATAGCAGATTCACATTTGTTCTTGAGTTCATTAGAGCCTTATTAGCAACACGTGTCCATAACCTTTGCATTAAGTCTAGGAATCACCTAAAAATATCTCCATAAGATGTCTTAGAGGAGTTGCTTTGTGGCATTTTATTTTTCTGTATTCTTGATAGATGCTAAATATTTCCTTGCCAGTCTCTCTCAGGGAAGAGTTAGACAAAATAGGATAATAAAACTATCCAAGAGTGTGCTTTAGCATTTGCTTATTTCTCTGATTACTAATTCAATCTTTCCATCCTCATATAAATCTGATTGGGGGAAATTTTAAGCACTGAGTTCATTTTGTATTATGGGTTTGCAGTTTCTCAAAACATTCAATCTAGAGAACAAAATTATGTCATCTATACGACATAGCCTTTGGATAGGAAGTATGGAGAATGTCTTAAATTACATTACAGCAATCCTTGAACAACCATGCCTTAATTTCAAGAAATGGAAACGAGGTTTTGTTTTTCCTTTCTTGCTAATTTTCTTTTTTTAATTTAACTTTATTGACAAGTTGGTATAGAGAGATTACAGATACATATGTAAGATAGTAAGTACATATCTTGTCAAACTTGTTACCCCCTCCCTCATTTTTCTCCCACTTTCTCTATCCTCCAACGCCCGCTCCCCCCTTACCCAAGGTGTATAGTTTATTTCCAACATACTATCTTGGGAGTATCACTGTTACATTGGTTCCCCCTTTGTCCTTTTCCTTACCATTTTGTTGTTCCCCTTCCTTTCCCTTCCTCAATTCAGGTAAACATATATACAACACACAAGGTACCAAAACCAAATACAGTGACAACAAAGGATAAACCAGAGGGGGATAAAAACAAAATAAATAACCTCATGAGTACATTAATAACAACAATAAGTTGCTTCTTTAGCATAGTAGGCATCATGTCAGTCTCATAAAAACAACAACAAAGAAAAGTCTCTTGTTTCCATATCATGGAGTTCATTTTGCCTAGCATCATCGAGCTATAGTGACCTTCTTCTAGGACGATCCTAGACATATACTAATTAATACAAACAAGGGAAACCATGGAATCCACATTTCTTTGGGTCTGGTGGAATTCTGTGCTTCCACCAGAAAGAATGACATCACCCCATTCCTAAGGAAATTGAAATAATCATATTAAGTGATTTTGCTTTCTATACCTTTGTCTTGTTTGTAAGTTTATCTGTCTTTAGGAGGGTGAGAGGGCACAGAAATGGTGGGACAAATGGTTCAAAAATGCAACAGTAGTATTCACTAGACACTGTTTGGGGTTAGTGTAGAGGAGAGTAAGACTGACTCCATCTTAAATTCACTGAGAATTCACCTGCCCTGGAGAATTGGAAATAATTGACTAGGTTGTTCCTCAAATATTATCTCCAGGAACCACATCCCTGTTGGAAAACAGCCAGTTTTCATAAGCACTTCTGATTCTGAGAAATGTAAAAACTATCCCAAACTCTTTACTGTACTAAGATTGTGTGGTGTGCTTGAACACTGTGGTATGCATTGTGGGTTTTTTCCTTTATAAGCCCAGCCTAAAAACTGATCAGGGTCACAGTTACAGCTCCAGAGTCTAAGCTGCATCCCTAGCCCGACAGTTTACCCATCCCCAATAAAGATCTTGCATAAGACTGTCTCTGTGTGGTGGACTCTGGAGGGACATGGGATCCCCTCCACAGGACCCTGTAACAACACTACAACTTGTGAACTCTACAACTTGTGGGAGGGACAAAGAGTGAAAAATTTGGAAATAAGCAAAGGAAGGAATAATACTGTTTAAAATGAAACATACTCATTACTTGATTTATGTAACTATAACCCCTCTGTATATCATTTTTACAATAAACTTTAAGAAAAAATATTCTACAAAATAAAAGTGTGCTCTCCATGGAATGTAAAATGCATGCCAATAAATCTACTCAAAATGATAAACGTTACCAATGACTTACTCTCATTGACAATTAAATAAAATGAGGAGTCAGAGAAGAAATGTTTTGCTCAAAATTCAGATTCAAGAATTGCTAAGAGAACTTGGCCTCTCTGTTTCAAGCCTAATGCTATTTACACTTAATGAGAATTTCTGTGAGATTCAGAACTACAGCTTATTCCAAACTATCGCAGCATTGAAACAGTTTGCAAACCATTACTTTCACAGAAAAAAAAAATATGTGACTTAAAGTTTGTCTAAGTCAGACTTTTCACCCCTGTGACTAATACTTGAGAAAAATCAAGGTAAAGCAGGATTACTTTTGACTCATGGTTTCAGAGGTCAATCCAGGATTAGCTGTCTCCATTGCTTCCAGGTATAGGGTGAAACATAACTTCATGTATGAAGGGCATTGGGGACAGTGTAATGGAGCAGACTCAATCACCTTAAGCAGCCATATGACACACAGAGTTGTGAGGGATGAAGGACAAGGTGAATCCTTCCAGTACATGCTCCCTAGTATCCTCCTTCCCTGAACTGGATCGCACTTCTCACAAATGCCTTTGTATTACACATCAATCAAAGTAGGAATCCACTGATTTCTAGCTGGGAATACAGACTTCAACCTCTGGAACCTGGAACATCTGTTACTTTTTCTTTCTTTTTTCTCTTGTTTTTGTTCTGGTACTGGGGAGTGAAGGTGGGGCTAGACACAGTCCATGAGCAATTTTTGCTCAAGCTAGCACTTGAACCACAGCATCACTTCTGGTATTTTGTGGTTAATTGGAAATAGGAGTCTCACAGCCTTTGCCTGCCCCAGCCTGCTTCAAACCTCAATCCTTAAATCTCAGACTCCTGAGTAGCTAGGATTATAGGTGTGAGCTACTAGTGATGTCTATCCATTACATTTTTACAAAATCTTTTTAAAGGTTATTTTGCCAACCTAATGAAGCCCTGAATTTTTATTGCATAACTCAGAGCTTTTTGAATCATTTATTCCACATTTTGTTCTCAATTACAGACAGTGTCTTAGCCATAGTTCTTTGACTGAGGCATGCTTTCCGGAGTCTTCCTGGCCTTAAGTACTATTTCTGCTGCCTTGGATGTTATTAATTTCCTTATATATCTGATGAACATACTGTGCCTGATCTTAAGATTTTATTCAAGTTTCATGTCTCCAAGAACTGAAGTAGTTTAACTCCATCCTCTTAAACATATTTCTTCTTTAAATAAATCATTTAGTTACCTTTACATAGTTTCAATTCAACATGTCAATTTATGAGGACAGTGCATCTTGAGCAATGTTATCCTCCCATTGTTCTTTCCCATCCTATTAATTGAAAGCCTACCCACGCATCATCTCATTTCCTAGTTTCATTTTCATGGACATACATTGAGTATTTTGACTATTCTTCTAGATTAGATTAATATGTAGCTCTTTGTGGCTCCGTCATAATAACAATATCCAAAATTTTCTGAGATGAACTTATCTGGTACCATAACAGATGCTTTTTATTTATTAATTGATCTAACCCTTACATAACCATTCAAGCAATGAGTAACATTTGCCAATTATCTCTGTCTTATAGATGAACTCACTGATACACAGAAAGTTATTTTGACTAGTAAAATGGTAAATAAAAGGTTCCAACTCAGGGAGACTGGTGAAAAAAGTCTAGATTTTTAGGCATAGTTCAAGTTTCTTCATAGACTAGAGCCTGTGATTTGTGAAAAGGCAATGTCTATGTATTACTGATTTTTGCCACCAGTCCTAGAATATTGTTTGTCATTTTTGATGCCCTCTATGCAGATTCAAAGGCTAGTTCAGAGGGATTTACAGTAACTCTAAATGTTTTTAAGTGCAATTCACACACACACACACACACACACGCACACACATATATATAACTAATAAAATCAAGGAAACTATGTTTTGATAAGTAAATGTAAGAATGTACCAATATCTTAATTTGTTCTTGCAGAAAAACGCAATCATATACATACACATGACAAACACATTTATAAGACACTGCACAGCACACAGTAAAAGTATACCACAAGATAGATGGAAGCTCAACAAAGTCATAAGATTATTGATCAGATAGGCTCTGTAACAAACTGTGTTAGCCCTCAAGGACATGAAATAGGAGTTTGTACCATGAAGATTTCTGCAAATACACTATGATATATGGTGTTTCTCTAAGTAGCAAGATGCTTCAATCTAGAATTATTGTCTTAAATCACTACTGGGTCTTTTTCCCTTCTTTTTTCTATCCTAAAAAGCATTAAAATCTCAAAATAAGTCACAATATAAAAAGGATGTTCTTCATAGGAAGGAGCAGAAAATGTTATAAAGAATAGTACTATCACTTTCAAATATCAGTCAGTGAAAATTTAAACAATTGTCAGTGCTGAAAATCTTTTCCTTGAAATATAAAATGGTTTACATTTTATTGCCCATGTAGCAACTAAATCAGAGGAGACTGCATCAATTGTGTAGGTTGAAACTTGTCATGGCCACACTGGTTTCCAATCCCTAAGAAAACACAAGTCAGCCATAGTTTAAAAGAAATATAAAATGCATAATATATTTGCATGTACCTTCTCATTCATTCTCTCACTCTGACCTCTTTCCCCAACTCTTTTTCTCTCTTACACTATTATAAACACATACAGTTTGTAAAAGAAGGCTCATACCAAGTTAGAGCAGGAACAGGCAATAGAAATCTGGATTCTCAACTGCTTAAGTAACTTTTTCCCTCTGGTTTCTTTTTTTTTCCTTTCCCATTTTTAGCAAGAAAGAAATTTCTTTCCTACAAGATGATTTTGAGAAATAAGCATGCTTTTAAACTTTCTTTCAGGGTATTTACACATCTTATGTGTTCAATCACTATTGTCATTATTAATAAAGAATGATACGAATGAGAGTAAAACACACAGAAAAGGACTGGCATAAAGAAGCTGTACACACACACACACACACACACACACACACACACACACACACACACACAGTACCATTTTGGGGAGGGTAATGAAGGGATCTTACCTGCCTGCGATCTTTGCATTTTATTATGGATTAGAGTGTGGAGCCCTATGCTACCAACCTAAAGATTCTTTGTATTGGCATATAAAGACAGGTTGAAGTGGAGGCAGCAAACACCTTTTGCTTCAAACCAGAATCATCGTCTTAAGTCACAACTGGGTCTTTCTTCCCCTCTTTCTTTTCCCATACTAAAAAAAAGCCATTATAATCTCAGAAATAAGAGACCACTTCAATGGACACTTTATAAGAGAGGCATACCTCTTATGCAAAGGAGCATGCAGTGCTAAAGAAATTATTATTGTTGTTGCTGTTATTTGTTACTGTTATTATATGAAGCACACTCAGACTGCAAAGTTGTCAATATAACTCTAAGAACATGAAAATTGTATCTGGTATTCTCAAGGAAATAAGATCTTAAGCTCCAAGACCCATTGGAGATCTTACATAAGCCCCTTGAGTTCAAGACACAATCCTGTGCTCATTTGGGAAAATAAAATAACAAAATAGCCATTTTATAATGAAGAAAATAAATATAACACATCTGCACGGCTTATACAAGAAATAAATGAATTTAAATCTTGAGTTCAAGAGAAGTGAAAAATGAAAATAATTATAAAGAATCAAAGTAAATAAGTGTAGTATAGTTAAATGTTACATGGTAAATAAGTCAATATCATGTATAAAGAAAAATCTCCTCACTAATCATTGAAAAAGGAGCCTTGTTAGAGGGAAATACACCATCTCTCAGTAGGTCTTAAGTCACACATTTTTCCCACAGCATCAGGACAAATCAATGTTTATTTGAGGAAGTTTGTATTAGAATCTATAGAATTAGAAAAAACAATCTGTGTCTTTAAAACAACAGTAGCAAGCTCAGCCTGAGATAAGGCCAAGAAAAGTCTTGACAAGGTATTCCCTTACTGGAAAGTCATGTGTTATCAGTCATACTATATTCTTTGTGGAATTAATTTATTCTCTCTCTCGTCTCCCTGTGTGCCACTAAGTATTTGCACCTGAATTTATATAAGTTAAAACATTTCTCATAACAAGACCCCATTACATCTACAACAAAAACTAGAAGATAAAGGGAATCAGAAAATGTACCATCTATCAAACCCTCCAAGAAATTCCAGAACACATTGCTCATCCCACATTCATCAGATTTATTTTTTACCTACTTTCCTGTATCATTCAAGTTATGATTTATTTGTATAAGCATTGAGTTACAGAATGCTAGGACAATTCCTGAGAAAAATTGTTCCTGGAAGTTCTATTAGGTACTGGCACTCTCTAGTAGCTCATTTAGCCAGGCTATAAGGCAGAATCAGTAGTAAGGTATTCCAGGCTGGAGGTTGCACAGAGAAGAGCCAGAATCAGAAACCACATCTGTCTAACCCATGGGACAACACTCCTCCCAGCTCCGAGCTGATAGGCCTATGAGTCCTCAAGCATTGTTCATGGCTTACACACACAATTGAACACACCATTCTTTTCCTTCAGCATAGACTTTTCTTTAAGAAATCTCCAACTATACTCAAACAGTGCATCTAAAAATACAGAATAAATCATGAAAACTGTGGCCCATGCCAACTGCCAGGCTGGGAGAGTATCATTCCTTTGGTCCCTCTTCACGTCTAGGGACAGACACCACAAGTGTTTGTTGAAAGAATAAATAAAGCACTAATACTGAAGCAGAGAAAAGAGAGTCAGGGAATAAAAATGGAACAGAAAACTAACAATGCATACCAATAGAAAGGAAGTCTTTTGTTCATTTCATGCTCATTGGGATTTGCATGAAATGAATAAGCTGAAAAGACCAGCAAACTGAATTTTAGCAGAGGTTTGGCTATTCATAACAGAAACATGATGAATATTTCAAACTAAAGGCTTCCCATATTTACTTGGAAGATGTTTGCTCTAAGATCCCTTCACTTTCATGCTAAAAAATGGAAAGGTCAAAGTATTTCGAGAAACATTTTCCTCTAGGGAGACAGCCTTTTTTTTTTAAGTTGCAGCCCAGCAACACTGCCTAGCATCGTCAAAGTGGGATGATTTCTATGAATTTTTGGAAAACAATGGGTCATTATAATTTACTTATAAATGATTTTTAAACTTGTTTAGTAAGTATACTGTAAATTTTTGAACATTAAGCTTCTATATGCTCCTTGTTAATGAATACAATCCTAGCTGTAGTCTACAATGAGAGGCATCAAAGTTCCCCAGGCCAGTGGGGTGGGGGTGGGGGGAGTTCATGAGACTTCTGCTCATCCCATAGCTGAGTGTTGTAATGAGTGTCTCTTGTCCCACCGTCGCTGGGATTGGGATGATCCTGGTACCAGGCCATCCTGAGAATTCCTGGAAACTCCACCTCCACAGATGAGAAACTAAACATGATAGGACGCAACTGTGATCCTAGAAATGAAGGGAAACCATAAAGTAAGTGGAATCCATGAAAGGAAGGGAGAAGAAACAGCCTATCTTAAAAGTGACCAATGAAAAGCAGGACTGAATGTGTGGCTCAGCGTTATCTGTCCAGCCTACCAATGGTGAAGTCCTGAGTTCAAACTCTATCACTGAAGTAAGCAAAATTATCCCTCCATGTAAAGGGAGGTTCCAGGCTTCAGTTGCCTGAATGTGGCCCAGTGGGGCTACTGCTAGAATGTGGGTTCGAATAGTCCAGATAGGGCTATCTGAATTGATAGCAGGAAGCCCACCAGGCATTTTTAAATGACAATACAGAAGGAGTAATAATAAGATTCATGATTTCTGCACAGTCAGAAAGGAATTGCCCAACCAGCTAGAAGTTGACATTAGCTCCCCTTGCCCCACCTTTTGTATATCTGATTCATGCCTATTTTGTATGTAACCAGTTTGTATAAAATCTCTGAAGATTTGAACCTTTATGACGCTAACCTGGTTCAGGTTGCTGGTAACACTCTTTTTTTTTCCTTAAAAATTTATTGTAAAGATGATATACAGAGGGGTTACAGTTCCGTAAGTAAGAAAATGAGTACAATTCTTGTCAAACATTGTTACCCCTCCCTCGTTTTCTCCTGCTTTCCTTCCCTCTCTCTCCCCCACCCCAAGTTGTAGTATTATGTAGTATTATGAGTATTGCAAACTCCTTTCTGAAAACTGGTCTTGATCTTTGCTAGTTCAAGTTGCTGTAACAACACCAAAACAAGTTTATGAATACTCTGCAGTTCTTTAACCATTATTGTTAATGCCAATGTTACTGATGGTGGAGTTTAGAAAGATTGAATGGTATTTAATTAATAGTAGTGATGACTAATGTAAGGATTGCCGAAAGATGACTGCCACATGGTTCAGGCAGAAAAGAGCTTATTAAAAGAACCAAACTGTGGGCTTGAACCAGATGTGGGTGTGCCTAGAATCGAATTTATGGTAGAGAGAGAGAGATTATATAGGGGAGGGCAAGTAGGAGGTGTGGTCACAGAGGTTGCAGAAGTGACCTTAGAGCCTGTGGACCATCCGCTGGCCCCAGGTGCACCAGTTACCTGGTTTAAAGTTGCTAGGCAGGGACTTCTAGGGAGGGTCACATGCAGTCTTGCATGGAGAACAAAGAACGAGGGGTCTCTCTGGGGTTTCCCATGGAGAGAAAACAAGAGAAGAGGCCATTTTTCCCAGGCAGGCCTAATAAGTAGAATTGTCCTTTACTATTATGTTAGTGGTATAACATAGGTTAACACTCATGAGTCCTAGATTCAAAAGAGTTCCATAACAGGGAGTACACAGTTACTTTTTTTTCATTAACTATTCAATATTAAGTAATTTTATGGAGAAAAAAGCTTCTTTTGCCTTGCACCAATTGCAATCGATTACAATCACTAATTGTTCTAACAATTACAAAAACGATAATGCATTTAATATGGCAGGGGGATTGGCTCAGGCCGTGAAGTGCCTATTTAATGAGCATGAGTCCTACTATTCAATCTCAACACCTTAAAAAAGTAAAGGGTAACACTGCTCAAAAAGAAATGTACTCATTACCTTACTTATATAACTATAAACCCTCTTTACATCACCTTTACAAGAAAATTTAAATTTAAAAAATACATGCAATAACAAGCTTACTTTTTACCAAGTCATAAGCAAAGGAAAGGAAATGCCTGACATTTCCTGACATGTGGAATTGTAATGTGTTTGAAGCTGTAGTAAACATATCACTAAGTGAAAAGACAAAGTATCCTCTGTGAATAACATTTCAAGAAGTGGAGAAAGAGGAAACAGTAGAGTTTTGTCTGCTGACACTCCCGCCCCTTCTCTATCCAACCTTCCACCACTTCCTTGCACCTGAAACACACTGTTCTTTCTTGGTCATGGAATAGCATTTTGAGAAAGTACTTCCAAGTCAATGTGAATGAAAAAGGATGAAAAGAAGTATATTTAGACAGATATAGGAGAATATGCCTGTAATCCTAGTACTGGGAATGCTAAAACAGGAAAGGAGAAAGTTCAAAGCCAGCTTGGGCTACACAGTGAGTCTGGGTTTCAAAAAATATATGGATTTTTTTGTTATTATTGCATCAAGATCTCTCTGTTCTATCTTATTTGAACAAAATATAATCTTCCCAAAATTCATTTTTTCCAGAACCTCAGGAGAAGAGAAACAACACATAACTGTGAAGCACAATGTTCTTTTGGGGTCTGGAGAAGACAGAAAAGGCAGGGAAAGTGGAAGAAGCAAGCTTAAAGCTGACAGCTTCGACCATTTTCCCATCATTTCCTTTATCAGGACTTTATATTGACATTATCCCATGTTGGACAGAAATCATTGGAATACTGTAGATTTAGAGGAGGACTCAAACAATATAATTCTTGGTCTTTTTTCTTTTTTGGTACTGGGGATCAAACCCAGGACGTTGCACTTGCTAGGCAAGCGCTTTGCCACTGAGCTACATCCCAGCCTGTCAAACAATATAATTCTTTAGAAAGGCAAAATCTGAGTTCAACAGAATAAGCACCAGGAAATAGGTACTTAAAAGGGTTAGAGTGGGGTTTGAGGGGGGTAAACCAATGAAGAGAAAAAGGGAGGAACCTAGTTTAAAGTTCAATATATGTCCTAACAAATTTTAAGAAACATGAAAGAAGGGATGGGTTAGGAGAGATGGGTGGAATGTTGAAAGGAGTGACATTGATCAAGACTTGTCTACCCATAACCTGGTTTATTGAATGATAACTCCTATGTACTACTACTTAAAGATAATAAAAATGACCTTAAGCAATGACTTAAAAGGAAACTAAATTGCTAAAGATGTCGGTCCAACTTGCTGACAGCACCCTTTTTTTTTTTTTTTCTTGGCCAGTCCTTGGGCTTGGACTCAGAGCCTGGGCACTGTCTCTGGCTTCTTTTTGCTTAAGGCTAGCACTCTACCACTTGAGCCACAGCACCACTTCTGGCTTTTTTATGTATGTGATGCTGAGGAATGGAACCCAGAGCTTCATGCATATGAGGCAAGCACTCTACCACTAGGCCATAATCCCAGCCCCCTGAACAGCATTTTTTATTCTTGTGATCCATTTTTATTTAAGCTCATTCTAGACACACTGAGAGTATAAAATCTAAGCATCTCTTAAACTTCTTTCTAAACTCATATACTTACTATCAAAAGAAAAACAAGACAATTCAGACTCTTCTACTTACTAGAAGAAAAGCTTTGTGTAATTAAATTTTCTCAGAACATGTCATATTTCCACATATTTTCATATTACTCATGAATATTCTATATTTATTATGCAATAAATACTATATTTATATTTTAGTATACAATGGTACACTTCCCTTTCAGATTCAGAAAACATTTCTATCATTTGGGTTTTGTTATTTTTCTACTGAATGATTAGAAAACCAAAGTATGAGTTTTCTGGCTTTCTGAGGCAATCCTATTCTGTCATCTTTCTTCTGTGCATGCTGACTCCATGTCATGGAATAACTGTGTTGCTTTCTGCTTTCCCTGACAGTCCAAAGAAAGAGTAATGCATACAAATCATTTTACTGTTTAAAAGTTTTGAATAAAACATGCTAACCTTGTCATACTAAGTGACAGACAGAAATGTCACCATTGTTTGCCAGGGACAAATAATCCATATACTTCATGTATAATTCATCTGATCTTTAAGAATGTTTAACAATATTGAATTTAGATAAATTTCAGTGTTATGGTGCATCAAACTTCCTTTATCAATTTACACATGTGCTTCATCAATTTAAGTCTTCATTTGTATTATTTCATTTTTATATTAACTATGACAGATCTAAAGAAAATTCTTATTTCCAGGAAATTTTTAGAGGTTCATTGTCCATATAACCACTGCCTCTCCATGTTCCTCTATCAGATCTTAAGTAAGAACCCCTCAAAGACCCCAGGGTTCCTAAGTCTGCCATAGACACCTCACTCACCAGCACAAGTCAACCTTTGGCCACAGAGACTTTGCTCAATGGACACTGAAGAACTCACAGACATAAGATTGCAATCCTTTCTAAAATAAGATTCCAGTGGCTTCCAAAATCTTTCTGTCTGTTAAGGCTAACCAAGAGCAGGTCTGAAAATCAGTGGGCCTTGAGGTAAAATGGACAGCAATATTCTACACAGGCTGCAAAATAAGTGAGGGACTTAAGTCTCCGGCCAAAATATGTTCTTTCTGTAGAACACCTGCCAATACAGTCCATTTATCTGAGCTTGGATCTGAAAAGACTTCTCCTAGCCTTATCATGTGAAACAGGTGTTTCCAGAAGAAGAAACCATGTGGTAGAGAGTGCCCCCAGCACACAAAATAATGAATGTAGAAATATATAAGACATGATATCTTGAACTCAGGAACCATCTGAACACTTGAATGTTCAAATAAATTGAGCTCTTGGAGAGATATCTCATTCAATTAAAACCTTGTGATAACATACAATTTTCCATGATTCAGAGGATAAGAATTGTGGGCAACAGGAAGCCAGAAACAATATGCATATACGATGTATTGCACTTCACAAATGAACAATTCTGCTTTAACACTATCCTTTCCTCTCTTAAATTATTGTTTTTCACACATAATGCCTATGGCAATGTTTTGTCTGAAATATACTTTGGTGTGTACATGAGCACATAGGAACATTTCATTTCATATTTTTTTATTTGCTAGTGCATTGGAAAAAGAAAACCATTTTTCACTGGTTTTGAACCATCTCCTACATGGCCAGTTGACAGAGTAGGAAAAAATTATATGAGAAATTCATTTAATCTTCAAAGATGAAAAAAGCTAGTAAGATAGAGCTGTGTAAATGAGCCTATGGGAAATTATTTAAATTTACATTTTGGTCTTAGGAAAGAGCTTCATTTTTGAGAACTATCTAATATATTCTTAAGGGACTTTGTAGAATCTTTCTTCCAAAATCTTATTTGGAAAAGGGTATAATTTTTAACTGCTAAGGTTATTTCTAACAGTATCTTTTATTCTTCATGCACAGTAACCAACCGATCTTCCAAGGGGTTTATGATACTCAGCAAAAATATTAACAACCCATTATTTGGTGATGTGAGGGGTTCTATTTTTCAAGAGTGGTTTAAATTCTACATGAGGTTGGAAATTGCATCCATTGAAATAAAAAAATTAAAAATCTCAAGATAGGGATCAGGAAGATGGGAAGAGAAAGATAAGAGATGTCCATGAGCAAAGTAAATTATATGCATGTATGAAAATATCAAAATAACACCCATTACTATGTTCAATTAATATTCACTAATCAAAAGCAGCAGGAGAAAAGGAACTCAAAGTTTCTATGGCCTTAAACAGTTAATATAGGCCCTTAAATTAAGTAATTTATACAAGATATCACTAACATATTTTCACATTTCAGTCACAGTATACACATGTACATAGATGCCATTATTTTCCAACAGTTCTAATTTCATCGTGGAACATTTACCAGATGGAAAGGAGCCATTTTATGGGCTTTTGGCAGATAGAGTAAAGTTGGCTCTGCTAAATAAAAATCTCATGTTTGAGGAGCCTGTGAAATTGGCAATAATTGACTTTCGAACACAAAGAGAATTTTAAACCTGTTTTTATTTGCAATAGGACAAGTAATTCCTTTGAAGAGATTTCGGCTAACCCTGTAGGCATTTCTTTTTCTGCTACAGCTGGACTATCAACTAGCATTAATTAAGGTACAATATGCACTAAATGAGTTCCATTAGCAACCTTTATCTTTAATATTATCATTACAAAAATTATTTTATTTATAATATTTCATGAATGCTTAAAGACAAAAGCTGTAATTCATCGAAGGGCATTTAAGAATAATTTCATGTTCTTTTAAGCTCCCACTTTCTTGAGAAATATACTTTGCTAAAATTAGTTATTCCTGCCTGATAAATATTATCTCTTCTCACTAACCACAATTTGTTTTCCTCTCTTCTATTTTGGGATTGTGATGGTTAATTCTTGTTGTCAATTTACTGGGCTGAGAAGTGGCTAGCAGTGATTATAATTCTGGGAATGTCTGTGAGGTTCTTTCCAGAGAGAATTAAAGCGAGGAGGCAAACCCTGACTGTCCAGCACACCTGAATGGCTGGGCCCTCAGACAGAAGAAAAGAGGAGAAGAAGAAGCCTACTTTCTTGAGTTAGGCATTTCCTCCTCTTTCCTGGCCTTCATGATATGAGCAACTCTGCTCTACTACACTTTTCCCACTGTGATGGACTGAAATTTATGAAAGCCAAATATTTCCTCCCTTGAGTTTCATTTCAGGTATATATATTCAGTGACAGAAAATCTAGCACAGGGCCCTTTAAAAACTTTTGTAATGTTAAACCTATTCTTCTACTATCATTTTGTTTGGAGATTCAAAAACAATATTTATCCTTTCTTTATAAAAGACTGGGTTTATCATTAAAATTGGTATATTGACATCTTGGGATTTTATGCCCCTATTTCTCTCTTTCTTCTTCTTTTCTTTCTTTCTTTATTCCTTTCTTTCTTTCTTTCCTTCCTTCCTTCCTTCCTTCTTTCTTTCTTTCTTTCTTTCCTTCCTTCTTTCTTTCTTTCTCTCTTTCTTTCTTTCCTTCCTTCTTTCTTTTTTTTTTTTGTCAATTGTGAGGCTTGAACTCAGGGCCTAGGAACTGTCCGTGAGCTCTTTTGTTTAAGGTTAGTGCTCTTCCAAGTTGAGCCACAGTGTCACTTCCAGGTTTCCTTTTCCTGATGATTAATTGGAGATAAGTGTCTCATGAACTTTCCTGGCCAGGATGGCTTTGAACTGTAATCCTCAGGTCTCAGCTTCCTAAGTAGCTAGGATTATTGGTATGAGCCATCAATGCCTGACTATTTTCTACTTTGATGTCTACTTAGTATTTTCTCCAGTTAGGACTAGCTGGTGACTAAAGAAAAGGAGTTTCCCTGGGGAAGGTGGATATTTAAGTCTACAGTCCAGTGGATATTTGGATAGCTTCCTCTATGGCCTTTTGGCAAGTACTGCATGTAACCAACAAAGGAGTGTGGAGAAAAATGCATTGATGCTGTGACTTTCATAACTATTAATAAGCTTGATTTTTTCAGGAAATCAAAGAATCAGGAACATAAAAGGTAATAGCAGATATCTCATAGCAATCTGTTTGTCATTCTACCACTGAAATAAAAATAATTTTTAAAACAGTCCAATTATTTCTTTCATTTGAAGCACTAGAGTCTATTAACCAAATTCCAGAAGTCTGAGATCTAAGGAAAGTGGTTTGAAGACAAGAAAGACAGTGAGACTCTTATCTCTAATTAACTAGCAAAAAAGCCAGAATTGGAGCTGTGGCTCAAGTGGAAGAATGCTAGCTTTGAGCAAAAAAGGTCAGAGACAGTACCCAAATCCTTAGTTCAAGCCCCAGGACCAGCACACACACACTCACATGCATAGTCACGTTAACAGCATGCTTTTTGTCTACTATGACTAAAATATATTTTTCATGTACCTAAATATTATATGCTAGATTAGTGTTTCATTATTCTTAACCCATCATTGTTAATGGTTTTACAGGAGCTGTATAAAATCACTTCACTAATGCATTCCATAAAATGAAGCATACCCGTCAAGAAATACTGAGTATACATACAGGAGAGAGCCTTGTTTCTCTCCCTCAAATCCACTTTGGAAACCCAAAGTTGGAGCTACATCTTATGTTACTTATATTTTGCAGAAGTAGATAATGTTCAGAAAATGTTTCTTTTCCCAAAATATGCTAATGAGAACTTCTGATTTTTCTGATGAGAATCCTTAAGGAGGTTTAGCAAACAGTAAAGGTTAATAAAGGAAGACTGAAGAAAAGAAGGAAGATGGAGATTACATTTGTAACAGCAGAGGGATGTGAAGAGACTTCAATTCCAAATGTAACTATGCAATGGAGCATATCATGATCCAGTAGTGTGGAGGCCTACCTTATCTGCAGATAGCAGCTTTTTCTCACACCTGTATTTTTAGCTATTCAATAGGCTAAAATGTGAAAGTCACAGCTCAAAGCCAGCCTAGATAGGAAAATCTGTGAGATTCTAATCTCCAATTAACTACCAAAAAAAACATAAGTGGAGCTTTAATTCAAGTAGAGTGCCAGACTCTAATAATAATAGTAATAATAATAATAAAAATAATAATAATAATAGACAATATCCTGGCCAGTTACTGAACAGTGTTCAAGCCCCAGTACTGGTATGTTTGTACATGTACACACACACACACACACACACACACACACACACACACACGTGCTTTTTGCTTTTTTAAACCTGCTCATGCAATATCACCAAGTTCTCAGTCTATCACTATGGAACTACCCTCACTCTAACAAAAACACCTACAGACTGAAGAAAAAAGACTGAGTGTGAAAATCACAAATCACTATGCCTACAGCTGTGATAAATATGCAAACCAGAGATAGAAAAAGGGAAATGTATGTATGATAAGCGCGGAGGTATGTACCTACAGTAAATAAGACCTCTAATGTTTAGTCAATTTCCTATCTCTCACCTCTTCCTTAGAAGTTTATTTTTGTATATAGCACAAACTGAAAAGAAACAAAGTATCCTGGCAGTTAGGTACTTGTTCTCTGAATGAGTACTGAACAGTACTCTGAACATAAGATTTTAACCTTAGAATGGCAAATGATATTACATTTCCTTTTGCTTCCTAATATCTTAGAACTGTTTCATGAGAATAAAGTACTTAAAAATCCTGGTATGATTCATTAGAGTCATTACATTCTGTCACACTTCCTCATAGCTATATGGTTATTGCTTTCACCTTCTTTAATAGTCAACTTAGAATCCCATACTAAGTACCCTGGTGTCTCCACCAGAATTCTGTATCAAGTATACAGCATCTTTGTTACTAGCATTTAAATACCAAATAGTACTGCCATCACCCCATAGATCTTGAAGGTCCATCATTTGCTTTGAGGGGCAAAAAAAAAATCACAGCACTAAATAACAGAAAAAATATAGATATGAGGCTCTGGGAACTAATTAAAACCGGGATCCTTAAGCCTGATTTCAGGAATTGTCTAAATTATTTCATTGGGGTGGGCATCCAAAGCAGAAAGAAAAGTTCCTTTGCAATAAGATTACTGCTTAAATCATAGGGAATAGGGCCTATGGGTTCTGTAACAGATGTGAATTCTGCTGCCTCAGCAAAGACACATCTCACCAATCCTTCTCATCCATGGAACTGAGAGTTCAAATCCCACCTGGTCCCTGGCATTATGACAAGCACACACTGAATAAGTAACTCGAATAATCCCTTTGTCCTTTTAGAAAAGAAAATAATACTCAACTTATAAAGCGGGAAAATAAAATGCTAAACTGATAGATGTAAAAAACAATATTTCTCTTATTGTAGTGTTAGAGAAATAGAGTGAAATAATACTTATCATTTGCTTTAAAATGTCCTATCTTCTAATTTCATAATAATGTTATGAAAGAAATTCACTGGGTTAACATTATTACATTTTCCACATCTACATTTCTGATAAGAGCCATTTTCTTTTCCTCTAAATTGAGCCTGAGTACAAATTACCACTTATATATGTAAAATATATAATGTTCTATATGAAAAAGTTATAGTTTAAATGTTGTTTTAAAGCATGAGAATTCACTCTCTAACATCTTTCCAATGATACTTTGATGATGCCGAGGGCACTTTAGGGAATTGTTTTCATTGGCAATGCCCACCCCAAAATTAGTTGCTTTTCCACCATATTGGATGGAGTTGACAAGAATTTTGACTTTTTATTTCCAATGTATTGTTAATGTGTTATCAGAATATTAAGGCTGAGCGACTGTAAGAATTTGGGGAAGGAACAACCATCCTCTATTACTTGGAATTCTCTCTCTTTTTTGGCAGACAGGCAATATTCAATCTGATTAATTTTTAATTTTCTAATTTCTTAAAGGGCAAACTTTAAAACTGGATTTTCTCTCTCACAATACTGAAAATGCAAAAAATGTCAGGATCATCAATCAAATAACCATAATTATAGAAGGATACAACTTCTGTTAAATCTAAAGTATTTCTGGCTCAGTTATTCACGTTTGAACACCCATGTTGAGTATTTGGACAAAAGATGTAAGGGCAACCATAGTTTTAGTCAATTCTGCTTAAAAGGCATATTTCTCTACTTCTTATTTGATACCATGTCCATCTCAGTGCCAAACAAAACAAAATATAGATAATCAAAGCTACAAACTGCACGTCTGGTAACATCCTACTAGAATATAAGTATTCTGCACAAAGAACAACCATACATTTCACACTGTAAAAACTGAGCAGTTTCTCCTCAGAAACACAGGCAAGGAGGAGATGAACTCACAAGAGGAAAAGGTAGTGACTTTTTGTCACATGATATAAATACCAAATAAGAACAATGAAAATTCTACAAACATACCAGCTGATCGTTCAATCTGCCAACAATTCAAGACCAAGAACTAACAATACCAAAGAAACAAGCTAAGAGAGCATTTTCATTAAAAAATAATCTAGACAACCAGATATCATCTTCTCCTATGTTCCTGATACAAGCTTGTGTCAACTTAAAAATACATTGAAAAAACACACACTAAGACTTAACTTCAATCAGTTGCATGACTCCAATAAGAGATCCATGTCTACACATTCCTACTCTGCATTCTGGTTCCCAGTGAGCTCCACAGACCATGTTTACAGGATGGCTGAAAAGACAGGATTTTCCAATTCCAAAGTAAGGAAAGCACATTACCTTCACTGTAAATTGAACAAGAGAGGAAACACTTGGTTTTGGTTTTGTTTTGTCTTTAGGAGAGAGAAAACAAGCTTAATATCATACTCAAGTGTAGCCATTTAGGGTAAGGAGGAAATCACTGAAACAAATTGATTAATGTTGAAGCCAAGATTTCAAACAAATAAGTTTGGATTAAAATATTACCATGTTTCAATCTCTAAAATTCTCTCACAATTATAAATTCTATGTTTTGTTAATTAAGCATCATACTTCTTTCCCAAATAGGTAATAATTCATTTTCATTTCGACTACACTATCTTAAAACCAAAGATTTCTATATAGAATGCACATGAAAATGCTTTGATGGGGCTTCAGGAAATACTCTTTTATAGTCTACCTTAAAATAATGCAAGATAAAAGAAATCAATTCTAGTATAACTTCAATAGGACATACAACTTTCTGCTTCTTATATAGTTCAGTGATGTGTCATTCTCTTTTGATACAGGACAAGAGTGTTTTTTGGGGGGCGGGGGCAGCAACACTCAGGGCTAATCTGAAGACCAGGTTAAGCTGTTCCACCTGGGCAAAAAGGAACACATGAGAGATTGCTAGGGAAAGCCTAGCAGCAAATTAAAGGAAAATAAGATGAGTAGAGAAGAAAGTTTAGGCAGACCGGATTCAACTATTCAAGATCTGCACAAGTAGAAACAGACGGAGAGCCTGCAGGTGAGCAGAGTTTATTACTGTAACAGCCAGAGGCAATAAGCCCAGATCAAACCAGACAAACAGCTGGCACGTGGAGGCCTAGCCATGATGGAGGAGACTGAACCACAGCAACCCAAAGCATAGCAGCAAGGGCCTTGATAAGGGAGTCAGGATCAACCCAGAAAAGCTCATTTTCCCTGAGCTAAGGGCAGGGATCAACCCATAACAAAAAAGAAAGCTCCACATGTCAAAACTGGCACCACCGGTCAATGAGCAATCAGGAGATTATTGTGCTTTCATGACACCAAGAACTCAACTTGGTTTATATTCACTTACAAAATTTTTATCAGTCTGAAACTTCACTAAAAATGGACAATATGAAACATCACCAAAAGCTACAACATAGCAGTAGTATTATTAAATAGGCAAGACATTTATGTTTCTATTAAAGTTAATTAAATATTAATGTAGGAGGTAATTGTAGCATTTCTTTAGAGGATCCAGTGTGGTCAACATTCTATTAAATTCTTTCTGAAGAGTACACACACACACACACACACACACACACACACACACACACACACAGATATTTAAGTCTGAACACAAGGCCTTGCACTTGCTAGGCAGGTTCTAGTCTACCATGATAGCCATGCCTCTAGCCCTTTAAAAAATCATTTTAATACACTTATGCTTCCTGCATATATGAGATGACTGATTCATACTGATTCCTACTCAGCTTTTATTAATTAAGGTGGAATCTCAGAAACTCTTTGACTGGAATGGACGGGAGCCATGACGCACAGGATCCCAGACACTTGTATAGCTAGGATTACAGGAGAAAACCGCTGTGCCTGACTAGTACCTAAGTATTTCTAACATGCATCCATAGATCAGAAATAGCTACCAAGTAAGATAACTTACAAGTTCAATGAGTCAGGGTATATTAAACATATTGTAGGTGCCTAAATTGTTTAGAAATAATTGCTTTGTATTTGAACTTGTGTATCCTCTCAACTGCACAAGGAATGTTCTCCCTTTAGAAGTAATATTTCTGAAACCAATAATGTAGCAGAGGCTACAAAAGGCATGGGGGGATTTGGGGTCATAAATTTTTCAATCTAGCCACCCATATACTGAGAAATTTATGGTCTAATATATAGATATATCCAATATATCTTTCTAAGGCTCAGGAGTAGGGAATCTCTTTTTCCTTTTGGATGTGTATAAAATCCTTCAAGGGCCATACAAAATTATCAATAGAAACAGCCAGCCTTGGGAAACCTGTGAAATGAGAAGAATATGTATCTGTTCCATCAGATCTGTTCCATCCAAATGATTTCATGGGCTTTATATGGCCTGACAGGGGTGAGGAATGAGAATGCAGCTCACTTCTGCTGAGTGATCACTACATCTGCAGAGTTCTAACTCACCTGATTAAATAGTACTTGTTAACTGCAACACACAGTGGGAATGACATTTAAAATAGAGTGTAAAGCTACATTCCCAAGAATGTAAAAAAAAAATACATTCCTGGTTTCAGTAAGCCCTTAGAATGTAGTTATGAAGAACATCATCACTGGACTACAGTTTGCATTCCAGTTCTCCCATTTACATGGTGAGACCTTAGGTGAGTTTTCTAACCATCTTGAGTGTTCCTTTAAACACCAATCTATAGCTGTAACAATATGCACTTAGCTGGGACCGGTAGCTATTAGGTAAGGTAACTAACGATCTGTGTAAATAAAGGACTCTGACATAAGTTTTCAGTCCATTGCTCTGCTTCTGTGTTTGGTATCTCCACAGATGAAGTCGTTTCATCTGGTTATAGGAAAGAAAACTTCACGACCATTTAAAATTACCCATTGAATAAAGTTCTTTTCAAGATGGTACACAGTTCTTTGCTTCTGAGTCTATGAGGTGCTTCAAGTAGAAGAATGCTATTAATCTCAACCCTTCAAAAGTCAAACAATAATACCAGTTTGTGAATATATTTTAGGGAAATAAAGCAAAATATCTATGCATAAAACAGTTCATTACAATGTTATTTAAAATGTTGAGTAGTTTCAAGCAACTAAAATAACCCATAATAGGAAAGGCTTAAGCAAATTTCCATATTCATTAACTAAATAATACTATGCTGATAATTCAAAAAAAAGCTGTCAGTGGTATCATGTAATACTGATATATTTCTGAAGCAGCATCAAGGGAAATTTAATTGACAAAATTTGATCACTAATTCTTTAAAATACATATGAATAAAGACTAAGATCCACATGACTATAGCTGTTATAATAGGTGTTATGCTGGAAATTTTAATTTTTCCACTGTCTCTGGCATTTGTTCATGTCATTTTAGTACTTCTGCACTTAAGACAACAACCAGAATTTAAAGATAGAAATAGCATCATCATGTCCTTGATATTACTGTTTGGCAACCTATAAAAGGTCTAATGAATCTTCTTAATATTTAATAGTCTAAGGAGAATGCTAATTATCTGCCATATCATTTCATCATAGTTATTGCTACTTCCTTATTATCTACTGAAGAAAGAACAACAGATTTAGCTAGGTGGATTGCTATCTCCAATGAACAAAGTCAACAAAATCAGGTTAACCACAAAATCAACAGACCTGTTTTCTACCATAAGTAGAGTCCTTATCAGCAGAGGTGCAAACTCGTTTCCCACTTTCTGAAAATTGCTTTTCCTTTGGTTGTTATTTTATTAATTATTAACTGATAAGATTCATGGAAAATTTGTCAAATGTAATTGTTCTCCCTTAAATGGGAGAAGGAATGTATTCTGAACAGACATCTTCATAATCTACTGGGATTTATTTCTTCTGAGTTAACTGGGGTGGCAAGAGCTGAGAAGCAAATTCAGAGCACTTCAGAGCTTAAGGTGAGAGGTTGAGTAGATTTGGAAAACAAATGCATGTGTTAATTCCCAATGTAACTTCAGGAGCAGAATCTTAGAATGACTGCCAAATAAAATTAATCCCTTAAAATAATAATACAAAATTTAAAATCACAATTGAAGGCTCCTGTGTTTAAAGAGAACATTTTAATATTGCATGTATCTTACTTGCAGCTCAGAGTCACTACAGATGGATATTCTGCTACTTCTTACCAGTGTAGAAATGGAAATATTTGGAGCATTCACAATTAACATCACCCCCTCAATAATGTAGCTCTCATCTACCATTGTGTGCATATGCTTATAAATCAGTATGTAACCTTATAATTAAAAGATTAATTGTAAATACCAGTAGTTTTCAATAAACAAAGCAGACAATGGAACATAGTAATGACTAATTCCTTTGCTTGGTCAGTGATGACAACAGGAAAATCCAAACAGGAAATTGTTCTTTAGCTACAACATAAGTAAGAATAGATCACTGCATATTTTCTGTTTGTATATTTAAGAAGCTGAAAAGTAAAAATAAAAATTTAATAATCTGTAGTACAGATTCTGTCCTAATAAAAAAATTGCCTTTCTTGTCTACCCAAGAATTTTTACTAATTTATCCCATACCCAATAGCTTCTCTTCTTTTCAAGTAAAAAGATAGATTTATTAGGGAAGCAAAAAGTATACTGACCGGCCAGGGCCGCAACCCAGGCTCGGGAGCTGGGCCCACGGGCCCCCAAAAGTTTCTGTTCTTGGAGAAGGGGTCCCTAGCCTTGAGCCTTCAGTCTGGTGGAAAGATCACTACTGCAATGGGTGACGAAATGAAGAGAAACATAAAAAGAACACAGGTGGATTCGCCATCCTCTGTGCAAGTTCTCAGGAAAGGCTTCTATGTGTAGCCTTTCAGACCTAAGATGGGAAAGACTAGGAAAACTTAAACAGAGAGGAAAGGAGGAGTGTAGACACAGCTCTGCACCTGGACAGAACTCAGCCATAAAGAAAATGAAATCAAGATAAATACAATTACATTGAATGTAGGATAAAAATTGAAATATTAAGAATAATGGAAACAAAAACAAGCAAACCCTTATCTTTCTTTTTTCCTCTTCCTTGCATAAGGAAAAAGAGGTCAGGGAATTTTATTCAAAAGTCTTAATCATTACTTTAACCTCTACTTCATTGCCGATCCTCCACTCTCCTCCATGTTCCCAGTTATCCTTCCTTTAAAACAGTAGATGGGTTATGTGGTACACAACTGGCTTGTTCCAGAAAGAAAGAGGAGGAGGCAGTCATGAGGAGATAGATGCAGCCTGGTTCAATGCGAAGAACATGTCCTAGGCTATTAGAAGGAATCAGGGTAGTAGAGTTTTAGGTGCAGACTGTTCAGTATAGAAGGCCTAGAAAGCAGATAATAGGAATCATGACCAGAGATCCTGTGGGCATTCCTGTGGGGTTGACCAGGCACACACAAACACACACACACACACACACACACACACACACACACACACACACACACACAAAACCAGCCTATGGAGCTTGAAGACAGACAGTGGAGGTGGCACAAAGACACTTGAGAAGTCAATTCACCATATCATGTCCTTCACCGCCCTAAAAACTTGATTGGGAATAATCTCATATGATACTTAGGAATGCCAATAACTTAAAGACTCCTGCTATCTCTATAAGCATGAAGAAAAAGAAGGCTTTGAGAGTTAAGTAACTTACTCAATGACACCTTATAAATTTTGTATCTGTACTCAGTCTGACTCTGGCTTTCCTGATGTAAATCCAATGTACTCTCAATGTCCCAATATCTAAATAGCTGTATCCTCGAGCCAAACCAATCTGCTAGTAAAAATAAAAGTGATTTTACACTGTAGGTCTCAAAGACTCTAAACCTGACTCATTTCAAAAGCTCATTCTGGAGAATTAGTAAGAGAAAAGCAAGGATAAATGTAAAAATAAATGTTAAGACACCATTAAAAGTCCATTAAGAACTGTTGACATGATGCAGTAGTAAAATGTCAGCCTATGGGGTACTCTGAGGTCAACACACTGCCCCCCCAACCCCAAAAAAGGATACAGGAGATATTAGCAGCTAGGCCTACAAGTTTTGAGGCAATGAAGCCAGAGTGAAATAGACTGCAGGATTAAAGAACTAAACCCATGAAACGATGACATTTGGTTACAGGAGGACCTAAGAGGTAACTATCAGAGATAACATTTGTTTATCTTGCTTATTCCATTCCATAAATATTGAGATACGTTTTCTGAAAGTCAAAAGAGGTGCTTGGGCTACCAATGTCCCTTTGAAAACCAAGCATCTAGTCATAGATTCTTATTCATACTTTAAATGGATCTTTCCCATCTATGAAAATGTATTAGAGCAATTTTTATAAAAATATTGCAAAACACTTCTTATGAAAGTAACAAAAACAAGACCTATATTTCTAAATCAAATTGTAAAGCATGGATATGGAAATTTTTTATATACACTAGATATGTCTATATATTTTTCATTGCCAAGCTTGAAAGTGGGACTGAATGACTCATCATCAAAGTGGGCCAATCTGTAAACTGATGAGAAAAAAAATCGGTGTGGTCATTCACTCAAGTATAGTCAGCTTCAGAAATAATTTCAACTGCATCATTCTTATATAATTTTTAAAGGCCAAAATAACTGTCTGCTGATGGGTCTTTTAAGGGAAGGCACTTCCTGTGGCTGATAGCACTATGATTTTTAGCATATTAATGCTGTCCTCAAATAACTTACTCAGTAAGCAATGTTATCTTTATCGATACTAACTGCAGACTTTTATCCACCTGATACCTAATAAGATTCCAAGCTTTATTGCTTCTATTTCAAAATATCTCCCCTTTTTCCTTCATCTGAGTAAAGAATATTGTTACTTATTGCCCTTACATTTTGACTTCTTACTCATACTTCAACTTTCCTAATTAGATTTCACTGAATGTAAGCACTGAGTATATTTCTAAAAGATGAATAGGAGTTTTGTAATCAATAACAAATATATACACAAATAAGATTAAGAGAAGGGACCATGGAATATGTATACAGATCATAATCATCTGGCATATTTCAAAATCAGAAATGAAGGTTAAATCATAGTCCTATTGTCTTCCAAATCAAGTAATAATGTCTTAGGTCCTATGTCTAAGTATATGCAGACCTCCACCTCCAGTTCAAGATGTTCTGAAATAATTATTTTATTTAAAAATACACAGAGGAATGTATTACTCAAAAACATACATTGTAAGAATGTGGAGATCATGGCACATTTGTGAACTGTAGATGCATTACTCCTCCTGACAGTCACCATCTACAACACAAAGCATACATCACTAATCAATTCCTGCACTGCTCCCATCAAACGCTGGATACAACATGTAATTGCCATCCCTTTTCAGAAATGGATATGTGATGGAATATGAGAAGAAACTGAACATTTGTTCTAATCTGCTACTGAAAATTGGGCCTTTTTTTGGACAAGATTTACAACCTTTCCAAACACACAGGTCTGTCCTCCCTCATAAGACTTTTTGTGAGGAACAAATTAAACAATACATGTGAAAATTCATGAATATTTTTAAGTGCTATGTGCAATTATCTCTTGCAATCACTTTATCCTATTCCGTACAGAAAAGGGAACTAGAGTGAAGTCAAATTAACATCCTTCTAACAAATACTTTATTCACTCTTCCTGGAGTACAATCACTTCACTTGAAAATATACGTTTTGAAAACGTGGGTTTCACCTGAGATGGCAGAGGTTCTGAAAGCCATCTGCTAGAGGGTGGGGAAGAAGGCTGGGTGTGCACTGAACATTCTGTTCATACAGTTCCTTTTTCCTATTTGTATTTTATGGGGCTGACCATGTGTGCACTTAAGTAAACAAATTGCCTGTGAGTGTGTTTCTTGATTGGTGTGTGCTTGCTCAAACTAAAAAGAGTCCTGAGTAAACCGACACCTTAGCTTCTGCAACTAAGATCCAGGAAAGAATCAGGGAGGAAAATCTCTGCTTTGAAGAGATAAAGAAAGCCTATAATCAGAGCTATCCAGGCAAAGGCATTACCTGTGGGAGGCTGCTCTACTTTGTACTCACGTAGCACTTTTCATCCAGAAAGCTCAAATCACATACTATTTATTAAACCCCTTCATGTACACGGACCTCATTGATCCTCTCAGCAGGGATATAAAAGCATATTATGGACCCCACTATGTGAATATGAAAACTAGCACACCAGGATGTGAAGTGCCTCATCAAAATGCACAAAAGTAAACAAATGAAAAAAATTAAGAACAGAAGAATAATTGTAGTATGATTCAATTTATTGAGTGTGAGGACTGATTTTGAGCTGTTTATTTCCACGAAATCATAAAAACTTCCAACAGCAGCCATGCATGTAACCCAGAACTTCAATGGGTAAAGGGCAGCTTTCATTAAAACAATGATTCTAGAAACACCTCATCTCCTTCTTTTTTCCAATTGAGAACATGTAAAATGCCTGTGATCTTAATCAGAGGACAAGAAATCTCAATTAAACCCTTCATATGAATCCAAAAGTTATATATATTTATTTATTTGAACAAAAACAAATGTCCACAAAACATACTCTATTCAGCTTTGAAAATCTTCTGGCATAATCTGCTTAAAAATCCAGTTGGTATATTAAATCAAAACACAAAGCAGGCATCACAGTTGCTATATGTCAAACATTTCCTACCTAAGATTCTGCTTCTGTTTTTCCCCCAAACATTTCTGACACCTTCAATCAAACTGATGGAGTTATATTCTTCCTTCACAGCAAATAAGATCTGTAGTGGTACACCCTTCTTTCCCTAAGCAAGAAGAGAGACAAAAAAAGGTCCTGTTTTATTCAAAGAAACTGATAAAGGAGGATGAATATAAACACGCTCCAGTATTTCTCTCTCTTGGTCAGAGACTAAAGGTCTTAGTGCTATGGGCTGGTGGTAACAAAATTTGGAGAAGAAAAAGGAATTCAAAATTAAGATTTCATCTCAACAGAAGCCGTTAACTAGAGGAGAAATTCCTGTGTTCTATCCATTTATCGTGATCAATAACCTGAATGACAAATCCCTGAGCTAATTGTCTGTTCCTTGCACTTTAAAAACAGGGCATACTAGAATTTCTCATAAACATTTAATAAATCATTTACTTTTTTCCCCTCTTCTGTATGCATGATTTATAAAGTAAACAACAAAAACAGCATATTTATAAAACAGTCCACAAAGCCTGTTGATCCACACTAGGCAATTTTTCTTCTGATATCATTTCTAATTCTGCTGAAATGTGTTTTGGCAAGATTTAAATTTTTTCATAAATAATAAATATGCATAATAATTTAAAACATCAATACTACCAAAAAATCCTCTAAGATGCTATTGTCACTGACTTTCTGGAGAGTACATCTGCTGCATCATTACAATTTGCTTCTCTCTATCTCTCTCTCACACACACACACACATACACATGCACACACACTCACATACAGAGGAAACATGGTTTAAGAAATCATAGAATGCATCATTGAAATAAAACCTGCATATAGAAAATATTTTCAAATTAAGCAAGTGAATTTCAACAATGAGATGTCATGCGTGGTTTAAGAATGATGCTGCCAGAAATTAATAAGAGTCAGAAAGTTTATTTTGGATTAAAAGATTCACCTGATTGAGCAAAACTCCTAAAATTATAGCAAACAGTTCTTTATGGTCCTATTTTAAAACTTAATATTATAGACAAAGAAAGCTGAAAGAAAGGCAAGAGTAGAAGGGAACAGAAAAAGCTACCAACTCTATTACTGGCAATTCCTGTGGGTGGCTTTTTTCCTCCTCCAATATTTTCCTACTCCAAATTATTACTACCTAGTTCTGACTCAGCACCCTAGGCTTCCAGTACCTTAGTATCCAAAAAGATGAAGTCTTACTGTTTTAGATGTCAAAACTGAATTATGATCTTCAACACAAATACTGTGTCATTCCCTTGCCAGTCTCTTGTTCTAGAGATAAGTACATGCCCTGAGGCTAGAGATCAATAAAAAAATAGGTTATAATCTAGCTTGAAGGAACACTAGAAACATGGGTTTATACTGAAGATGAAACTACCCATAGGAAAATGAAAGTTATGTGATAGATAAACTAAGGACTCGATAACCCTCCAGGATTACAAGGGTAAAGTTTGCCCGTAGATTAATGTTAAACCATTTCTTCACTTTAGAAAAAAATTAAAAAATCACAGGACAGAAAAAAAAAAGAAGAAAATATTTCAAGTTTCAGACCCAGGTCACTCTGAAAAGTATTCACAAGAACTGTTATTGTTTTTCAATGTCTGTTTATCTTTCTAATCATTATTGTTTAATATCTACTTTGCACCAAGGGTGAACTCTAAGTTTCCCAGTTATTAATAACTACTTGTTAAAATGTTGCATTGATGAAGAATTGGACTAAAAACTATGTAAAAATTTAAATTAAAGTTACCATAAAAGAGTTGTACAGAAATATATTTCATCAGGGATTGTATCAGATAGCATGCTTATTTTGTCCATAAACTTATGTGCCTTTTCAAGTTTTTATTAGCTTCAGTTACATAGTTCTATAATGGTGTTTCATTTCCATATATCCATTTATGTATTCAATGCACCTTGATGAGACTCATCCCTACCCTCACTTTTTCTCCTCCCTTTCCTCTCAAATTAATCCCAACAAGTTTCGTTGTTGTATTTTCACACAAGTATGAGGTATTCTGACATTATTCACCCTTCTTCATGTTTGCCCTCTCCCACCCCCTACTAATATGAATAACCCAGACAGGATGTTACACTTCCTAACATTCATTTTTTATCAAAGTGCCTGTTAATTTTTCAAAGGGGATTCATACTATAGTATTTCACATATACATATACTGTACTTTAAATATATCAATCATATGTGTATGGGTATCTTTTTGGTCTGCTATCTACAACTATGAGAAACGTGTAAACATTGTCCTGAAAGTGGCTTACTTAATTTAATAAGATGGTCACTGGATTTCTACTTCACCGTAAATGCTATGTCCATTATTTTTATGTTTAATCAATACTCTTTTGTAAGTATGTGTGTATATATGCACATATATGTATATATTATGTACATTACATTTTCTTCATTCATCCATTGTAGGGAGATCTGGACTCTTTCCATAGCATGGCTATTGTGAATAGTGCTATAATAATCAGGGGTATTCAGGTTGCCTTATTATATCTTGAATAAATATCCAAGAGTGATATCATTTGAACATCTGGTAGTTCTACTTTAAGTTTTTTAGTGGAAACTCCATACTGATTTTCATAGTGCCTGCGCAAATTTATATTTCCATCAACAATATATAGGCTTCCTTTGTCGCTACAAACTCACCAGCGTTTGTTCTTGTTTTTTCGTTTGGTTGGTTGTTGTTGCTTTTCAGTCCTGGGGCTTGAACTCAGGGCCCTGGGTACCATCCCTGAGTTCTTTTGCTCAAGGCAAACACTCTACCACTTTGAGTCACAGCTCTACTCCTGGTTTTATGAAGTCTCATGGGCATTCCTGCCCAGGCTTGCTTTGGACCACAATTCTTGGATCTCAGCCTCCTGTGTATCTTGGCTTACAGTCATGAGCCACCAGTTCCTGGCTTGTTTGTTGTTTTTGTTCTTGATTATGGTCTTGATTATTATTAACTGGAGTCAGATGAAATGCTATTTGTATTTCCTTTACAGCCAAATGTGTTCATGTATTTACTGGCTATTTATATTTCCTGTGGTGAGAAGTAGATGATTGGTTCATTTCCCCATTTATTAATTGTGTTCTTGATTTTTTGGAAACATTTTTATTATCTTCCTGTACATTCTGGTAGTTATTCTTGTCCAGATATATAGTTGGCATTCTGTAGACTGTCTTTTCAGTCTAATGATTATTTCCTTTGCTGTGCAGAAATATTGTAAGTTGGTACAATTTAATAGCTAAGCCTTCTTGTTAGTTGCAGAATTCCGAGAGTTCTATGAAAGAACTTATACCCTTTTCCAGTAAGTGCTAGGTTTTTCCCTTAGTCTTTCCTGTAGTAACTTCAAAATTTCACATCCTAAATTTCATGACCTATTTTGAATTGGTATTAGTACTGAGTAAGAGATTAGAACCTAGTTTCAGTCTTCTACATACAAATATTCAGCAATATTTTGGAAGAGACTATCTTTTGCCAATGTACATTTTGCGATCTTTTGTTAAATTGATTTCTAGGCCTTATGTGTTCTATTGATTTCTGTGTCTGCTTTCTCCCACCCCAGCAAGTACCCTGCTGCTTTTGTTACTATGAATCTGTATACTTTTGCTCAAGATTACTTTGGCTATTCAGAGATTTTCACGCTTCCATATACATTTTAGGATTGAATTTTCTATTTCTGTGATGGATAACATTGGGATTTTGAAGACTATTGCATTGAATTTGTTATTTGGGGAAGAAATATGGGTATTTTCACAATACTAATTTTACAAATCCATGGAAGATATTTCCAGCTTCTGATGTCTTTAATGTTTCATAGTTTCATTGTAGACATCTTTTGCTTCCTTGGCTCTGTTTATTCCCAGGTAATTTTATGAATAGAATTGTTCTCATAATTTCCTCTCCTCCTATTCATTCTTGGAGTTTAGTAAAGCTACTAATTTTTATATGTTGATTAACCTTTTTATCCTGCTAATTGTCAGAGATGTTTATCAGATCTAGGAGTTTGGGGTAGAGGGAGAAACGTTTTGGTCATTTGGTAATTTGGGTCACTTGGTCATTTAGGATCCTATTATCTGTAAATAGGGTAATTTTATTTCTTCCTCTCCTCAGTGAATACATTTTGCTTCTTTGTTTTGCCTTGTTGCCCTGGGTAGGAATTCAGGTATTATATTTGAAAAGAGAAAGAAATGCTCTTGCGCTATTCATAACTTTAGAAGAAATGATTTCAGTTTTACTCCCATGAATATGATGTTGCTTATATGATTTTCATATGTAGCCTTATTATGTTAAGGTAAATTCTTTCTATCCCTAAGTTCTTCAGTGCTTTTATCATAAAAGTGCATTTACTTTTTCAAGTGCTTTTTCTGTATTAATTGAGTTTGTTATATAATTTTTGTCTTTGATCCTGTTTAGGATTGTGGATTATGTTTATTGATTTATACATGATGAACCAACTTAATCATGATGTATAATATTTTTGAATTGTGGTTGAATTCCTTTAAACTTGTTGAGAATTTTTAATTCTTGTTGAGAATTTTGCATCCATGTTCATCAGAAATTAATCATTTTTTCTATTATGTCCCTGTCCAATTTCAAATGAGTTTAATATTGGCTTTTAGAATAAGTGTGATAGTGTTGGGTCCCTTTCTATTTCTTGAAAAAATTTTGAGGAGTATTGATTTTAGATCTTCTTTAAAGGTCTTATAGAATTCGGTAGTGAAATAGTTGAGGCCTTGGATTTGTTTTTTCTTTTCTTTCTTTAATGTTCTCCTATCTCATACTGTATAGATCTAATTAAGTGGTTTCTATCCTCTTGTTTTAATTTTGGTGTGTGTGTTTTTAATCTATAAATTCACTCATTCCTACTAGAGATTCCAATTTATTAGAGTATAGACTTCACAAAGTATTCCTTCATGATCTTTTGTATTTTTCTATATTCCCAGTTTTATTTTTATTTTGGTCATTTCCCTCCTCCTTTTAGTCAGATTCACTATGGGATCTTCAATTTTATTTACTTATCACCCTTCTTAAATGCTTTGAGTTTCTAGTTCATTGATTTCTCCTGTAGTCTATTATTTTTAAGCTAGTTTTGGTTTTGAAGTGTATCATTAGGGTATCTGTTTTTATTGTAGATGCTCATCACAATAAACTTACTTTTATGAATGCATTTGCTACATTTCAAAGTTCCTGTTAGGTTCTGTTTTCATTTTTCCTGGCTTCTAGGAATTTTTGAATTTCCCTTCTTTCTCCAATGATCTACTTTACTACTCATCATTCAACTATGTGTTATAGTTCAGCCTCTATGTGTTTGAATATTTTCTATAGCTTCCTTTGTTGTTGAGTTCCAGGTTTTTTGTTTCTTTGTCTGGTGTGCTGGTATAGGGGCTTTGTACACTTGTTCAGTATTTATACTCATACCTGGTGCTCTATCACCTAATCCACACATAAAGTTCTGTTTTTTTACTGGTTAACTGTAGATAAGCATTTCATAGATATGTCTGCTGTGATTGGCTCTGAAACAAGATCCTCAGATCTCAGCTTCCTGAGTAACTAGGATTATAGAAATTAGCCACTGGTGTCTGACCCTGTTGTACAGTGAGAAAACAGAGAAGCCACATTTAAAGAGGTTCAATTGGAGTCTTTATTACAGCACAGAGAGCCTACAGATGGACTCCTATCCCAGAGATCTGCAGCCCATGAATACACTTAACACTGCCAGAAAACTGCTCTATGAGAGCTGGAGTGGAAAGAAAAAGCAGAAAACCAATAAAAACAAACCAGATCAGATCCAATGGAGAGCTGAAGTGAGATGCCATGGTGACTGGAGAAGATCACCAGGAGACACAGAGACAAGACTCAGGCATGGCATAATGGCTTCTGAGCTCGTCTAGGCCTAAATAGGGTAGAGTCATAGGGAGCTTGAGTGTTCATGATCCAAGACTGGCAGGTCGTAGCCTATTGTCCAACTCCCATCCTGACCCTCTAGAAATTCAGGCACACCCATCATCTGGGAGGTTGGCCCCCTCCCCACCTCCACCATGAAGAAAAGAGAGCACCAGTTAAACCCAATACGCAATCATCCACTATGTGGCCAAGATGGTACCAGTTAGATTCAGCATCCCTACTTCACTCCAACTCCAGTTTTATTCTATTATGATCAGATAGAATATAGTGAATTACTTTGCTGTTGTTTTGTTTTTACTAAGATTTGCTTTATGTCCTAAAATATAATCTATTTTGGAGAAAACTTCATAGGCTTCTGAGAATAATATTAAATATACAGTTGCTGGATGAAAACTCTGTCAGAATTGTTAAATCTATGTTATCATTAAATTTCAGATATTTTTATTGATTATTTTTCTCTGAATGACCTATCTATTGCTAAAAGTGTGATATTGAAATCTTACCTACCATTGTGTTTGGAGGTATGTGTGCTTTCAAGTTTAACAGAGCCTGTTTAACAATGTTGGATACACTAAACTTTGATGTATAAATCTTAATTGTCATGTAGTCTTGGTGAATATCCTTTATTAATATGAAGTGATGTCATTTGCCTCTTCTGGATAATTCTCATTTGAAATCTACCCTATCAGATGTTAACATAGCCATTTCTACATTTTAAGAATCTATTTGCTTAGAAGATCTATTTCTAACTTCTTATCATAAATCAAAAATTGTTTTCAGGGCTGGGGATATAGCCTAGTGGCAAGAGTGCCTGCCTCGGATACACGAGGCCCTAGGTTCGATTCCCCAGCACCACATATACAGAAAACGGCCAGAAGCGGCGCTGTGGCTCAAGTGGCAGAGTGCTAGCCTTGAGCGGGAAGAAGCCAGGGACGGTGCTCGGGCCCTGAGTCCAAGGCCCAGGACTGGCCAAAAAAAAAAAAAAAAAATTGTTTTCATTGGTATGCTGTAATTCTTAAGGACACTAGATGGTCAGGTCATGCCTTTAATCCAAGTTGCTCTTCTGTGTCTTTTGATGAGCGAATTGAGGACAGTGATCTTGGGTCTTGTAAGAAGGTGTGTAGTAATTCCTGAAAAACTTAACACCACTGTTCAAATAATAGATATATCTCATGCATCAGTTATCAAAATTTCAATACTCAATTCTACTTCTTCCCTTAGTTGTAAAATATGCTTTCTACTTCATTGAAGAAACTCAGTCAATTGAAAGAAATTCCATAAACATACACCAGTACATTACAAGCACACTCACCTATTCTTCTTTTATGTGTTTTATAAACTATCCATATAAACTGTCTTCTCCCTTTGTGTATTAAGTATCACTCCATGTTTGTTACTTAAGATTATTGTATCAGAAAGGCCCCTTTTCAGTCCTTCTCTTTCCTTCCTCTATTACAGACTTCTGATTAACAGAAAAATATATTAAAAAGATCATTCAGTGTCTTTGTTCATATATAGGGACAGAGATAGATCATAGATACATAAATACATTGTAAATCATTACATCATTCTTATATCAGTGGATATTTTGGGACATTTCCAGATTTGGTTGTTCTGTTAGATTTCTCTCTTTTGTAATCTGCTCTAAATATTTCATGTATCTGTTTTAGTAAACATAGCTAAGAGTTTTTCCTAGGTTAAATACATAGGGATAATATTACAGGGAGGTGTACACCTCTTCAGCTTTACAATATTTTACCAAATAGCTTTCGTAAGTAATTTGTTCCATTTGACATTCCAGGAATTGTATAAATCACTCCCATTGTCTCACCAGTGCCTTATTTTCAGGTGGTTTGGTTTTTGCCAGTCTACTGAGTATCAAATGATAACTTGTTATTTTAAATGGCATTATCATATTACATTTTTAAAAACCAAGCATATTTTATTAATTTTAAAAAGTAACTTGATGTCAGTGGCTCATGCCTGTAATCCTAGATACTCATGGGTATGCGATCTGAGGATCACAGTTTGAAGCCAGCCTGTATAGGATAGTTTGTGAGACTCTTATCTACCAGAAAACCAGAAGTGGAGCTGTGCCTCAAAGTGGTAGATTGATCGTCTTCAGCGGAAAAGCTCAGGGAGAGGACCCAGATGAGTTCAAGCCCACAATTGACAAAAAGAAAAAGAAGATGAATTTTTTTTCTATGAGAGATGAATTTTTTCTATACCTATTTGTGTAGTTGACCCTTTACTTGGTTAAATTTTCTTTTTCTCATTAGTCATTCTCAGAGTTCTCTATACTCTGGATATAACTCTTTTGCCATCACTACATACCAAATGAATATTTGTATATTTATTTAGAGAGATGTAGAAAGACATCAAAGAAATTCAGACATGTCTAAAAGAAAAGAAAAAGTCTGAAATATGCCTTTTTTCATCTCTCACACCCTCAAAAAAATAAAAAACTTCATAAGATCACAATTGGGTTTCAGAATTCACACCCCAACAGAATCTATAGGAAAAGCTGCTGTGACTTCCTGAGAAGTGCTTCAGGATACAATGGTTGTGAAAAATGCTATAAAAACTTAAAATTCTTCTTCACACCTTTGCTTGGTGCTTTTATCTCTGTTTGTCATGTTGCAGTCTACACAAGACCATACAGTTTTACATAATTTAAGTTTAAAGAAGTAAAAAAATCTCATTTGTCACAAAAAAAAAAACCTTAAGGAAAATTTTCAGGAAAAAATAATACAAAGCCCCCACCTATGATGCCTTGTGAATTCACCTGTCAAAAATCTGTACAGTATTCTATCTCTATGGCTATAGGTTGCTTACTTTTCTAGGAGATACTATCAGGAGCCCAAGTAATGTAGATTAGATTCTTTGCAGTGAATACCAGAAAAAGCAACACATAGATGTGTTTCTCTGAGTACTTTGTAAGAGGCTCTGTTTTCCATTATATTTTAGAGATAAATATGTGTGTAAATAAATACATATATAAATACACATATATGTATTTCTATCCTTCTCTCTATATACTATATAGCTATATAAAATATAATATGTGTTTTTAATCAGATATATTTTATATTTTATTATATAATATGTATATAATATATTCTATAATTAATAGATAGATAGATAGATAAATAGATAATTATTTTCCTAAACCCCTAAATCTGGGGTTACAGACTTCACATGCCACTGAACCTTGTAGAAAATTAACTGCTTCCACTGAGTCTATCATTGCCCAAGATGTCCTTACATCTGTGGCTCATATTATAGTAAGACAGACTATTTCAAGAGTAAAAAGATGAAGCTAAGTGGGGAAGTAAATAGAGTAGATAAATGTTGGTGGCAGAGGGATCTCTATCTTATGTCTGCCCACATGGCATCATGACACTTCTCTCTACTCAGATTTCTGTACTATTTCTATTTCCATTTTTTTTAGATCTGATGTTGACATTTTCTCTATAACTTTTCAATGCACTCGAATCTTATTCCTGTGGCTTCCCACAGGCTTCTGGAGCATCTCGCCCTCAGCACAGTCTTCTAAATTCATAAGAATGTATCCCCTCTTCCCGGATTCTGGAACAGCCCTTATCACTGTTGTAAAATAGTGTTGTAAAATCCCAGCTTCCGCATCCATGGTAAATATTTCATGTGATTAACCTCCTATGCTGTTGAAGATCCCTGAGGTGCATCAGCCTCTAAGAACTTTTCTTGAGTCCCTGACCCAATTCTTATCACTGAATGACTTCTTCTTTTCCTTTTCTCACTCTTACCAATTTCTCCTGAAAATATTTTCATACAAAACACTTGAATTTGAATCTTTGGGTCTGTTTCTTGGAAACACAACCTAAGGAAACAAACTACCTTAAAGTTTTATGTTGAAGATTAAAAAATATTATAGTTACAAATGGTGTTCAATACATAGTAAACATTTTAATGAATTGTAAAGATGATGTAAAGATAGGCTATGTTCATATAAATATAGTAATGAGTTCATTTCCTTTTGGAAAATGCTACACCCTCCCTCATTCCCTGTTCTTCCTCACCCAACTTCACTCCCCATCAGGTTATATAATTCATTTCCAACAAAGTGTCTAATGGGCTTCATTGGTGAATTGGTTCACCATTTTTCCCATTTCTGTGCTTCCCCTTCCCCTCCCCAAATCAGATAAAATTATATATGAAACAAAAAATATAGAAATAAAAAACATCAACAGAAAGGAATAAACAAAAAAAGAATCACAAACAGTACAATTTACAAAAAAATCCTCTTTCTTCTATTCCTTGGAGCTCATTTTGATAAATATTATTTTATATGATCCTATGCACATAGCCATTGAGCCTTTTCAATTCTCTCTTATGAATATGCTTCTTTGTTCTCACTGTATTAATAATTAGACTGCTGTTTAATTAATCATGCCCATGTATAATTGTCTGTCTTTTATTATCCATTGAGTTCACTTGTAGATTTATAGGCACATTGAATTACTACAAATGAGGGAAACCTACAGCTTCCCTATGACCCAGCTATCCTTCTCCTGGGCACCTATCCAATTGACCACTAACCAGGCTACACTAAAGCCACCAGCATGACCATATTCATTGTAGCCTTTTTTTTTTTTTTTTTTACCATATCCAAGATATGGGATGAGCCCAGTAGCCCCCCATTGGAGGAATGGATCCATGGAATTCTATTCTTCCATCAAAAAGAATAGCATGCCCCATTCATAAGAAAATGGAAAGACTTGGAAAAATTACATTAAGGGAAGTAAACCAGACCTAAAGAAACATAGACACTTCTGTATTTCTTTAAAAAAAAATTTACGGGGCTGGGGATATGGCCTAGTGGCAAGAGTGCCTGCCTCATATACATGAGGCCCTGGGTTCGATTCCCCAGCACCACATATACAGAAAATGGCCAGAAGTGGCGCTGTGGCTCAAGTGGCAGAGTGCTAGCCTTGAGCAAAAAGAAGCCAGGGACAGTGCTCAGGCCCTGAGTCCAAGCCAAAAAAAAAAAAAAAATTACAGCCTTTCTTAAGATCTAGTTTGAGCAGTTATAGTATGATACACCTGACAAATGGCGCTCTTCTCCAGTCACTCTAATAGGTGTGATCCTTTCCTTAATGGTCCTCATCTGTAACATGGAAGATGTGCCAAGTAGTGGAGATTATATAATGTTTGTCAGCTCAGAGGAAGCAGAGCTTCTTGATTAGAGTAAAAACACTATCAGATTACCAAGACTCGAAGCTCTATCTCTTCCCAATGGTGTTAGGTTCTTCAGAGAAATAAAAGAAAAACACATGTATTATATCTGTAGTGTGTGCACACACACAGTAAGAGTGTGTGTGTGAAAGAGATAAACAGAGTAAGGAAGGGGAAATTTTAAGAACTTGGTATATACAATCACAAAATTCTGGAAACAGATGTCTAGATGTAGGAGAACTGATGGTATAAATTGCAGTCTGAAGATAAGATCCAAGTCCCAGCAAAGTCAGCCAGAGAGGACACCTTCTCCCTTGTTCAAACTCTTACTCAATTCTTGATTTCTATAAATTAGATTAATCCCAGCTATGTAAGGAAGTTAATGTCCTTTGCAAAGTCTACCCACTGAAATATCAATCTCATCTCGAAATATCATTCTAGTCACACCCATTTATCTGGGCACCCTATGGCATAGACTATTTGGAGCACAACAACCTCTGCAATTTCAGAGAAGTAACCTAGATTCTATAGACTTATTAGAAGACAAACACAGATGGTAGTTATAGCAACCCAACAAGGTTCACTTTCAAACATATAAAGTACCTATTGGAGTTGTTGGCTCATAATAAGTTAGTGAAATTACACCTTTGCCAGAGAGTAGAAATACAGAAAATATAAATCCCTTCCCCTTGGAAACTGGACATGAACATGGTAACTACATATTTGAAAACTACTCTATCACAGACACTTTGAAGGAAATATGACTAGAATATTCATATTGCTTCAGTACAAAACAATAATAGAGGACTTAATCTTACAGCAGCAGCACATTGCAATCAAGTTAGAGACAAAATATCAGATGGGAAGAATTATTAGATATTGAAATGGATTATTGAACAGGCTATGAATTTTGGAACTTCTAAAAGTCTTTAAACCCAGACTTAACATCATGTTTCTGGAATACTTGGGATTTGTCTGCTTTTGTCTAAATGTGAAAAAGGAAAGCAAGGAGCAATATCCCTCCCTTCTCTCCTTCTGATAATGGCATTTCTTAAAGTTCCCAAGTATCTGAATTAAAAACTTGGGAATTCTGTTTTCTGACCCGTGCTCTTTCCTTTTGGTGAGATTAAAAAATTTTGGAAACAAGTAAGGAAACTTCATGTATTTCTTTATTTAAATAAAAAGGGTTACCCCTGTCTCCCTAGGAATAGAGAAAACAACACTTTAGGTTACTGCTCCAGCGCCTGCTGTCACTGACACCTCCCACAGGTGCCACTTCCTCTGCAACAAGGAGGTTTTTCAGGAGTTTGTAATAGTGTGTCACTGCCAACCACTGTTGGAATTTTTAATCCTGGGAGGCCTGAATAAATTCTTACCTGAACTTTACATTCCTGCAATGTAATATACTAACAAAATGGAAAGATACTTACAACACAAGATTTAAATAGCATTGTGAAGATACTCAGGACTTGTAATTGGAGGGGGCTTCCACCAGCAAATGAGACCATTTTATGCTGCAAAAATAATGACAGATTGTAACTCATGAAATGAATAAAGAAACCACGAGCCTATAATTGGCTCCAAGTTTTAATCTTTAAATCTAAAAGTATTAGTGCCTCCAGTTTACATTGGAGAAACTGCCCAAAAAGTTGAATCAAATTTGTTGAAATTCACAGAACTACCAAGTGGGAGACTTTTTTCTGCTTTCTAAACCATTTACAAGTATGTAGTATTAAAATCTATCTCTTCCTGAACCAAGAAGAGAACAAGATCTTGGTCTGTCATACAATATCCAAAATCAAGGACATTTCATTGCACTTATTTACTTTTTGATCATCCCAAAATTTAATATTTTTCTTTGTGCAGAATTTTACACATTCTTGTATATTTTGTTTTATTTTATTCTTTTAAAATATAATTTTATTTTATTCTTAAGGTATTGTATTCTTAAGATATTTCATAAGTCAGGTTACAAGGATGTTTCTTTATTTGGACAATGTTACCCCTTCTTTCGCTTTTTCTCAGTCTTTGCCCTCCTGTCCTTGCTCACAAGTTACATAGGTCATTTTCAATATAGTGTACACTGAATAGCACAATTGCATTTGTTCACTGTTCCTCCCTTCCTTTCTGCATTGCCCCTTTGCCCACTCCCCAAAAAAGAAACCAAAAGTGATCACCACCACCACTACCAACAACAACAACATCAATGACAATAACAAGACAAAAATCCATGTTTCTATCTTCTGGAGTTTGTTTTGATAAATATCTTTAGTGTTCAGAGGAATTACACATTTGGGTCCCTCCACCAAAAGTATCCTCCTTTAACCTGACTATTTGTGTGTCTGGCATATTTTAAAAGGAGATAATTTAAATAACACAAAGTGACACTTTCTATAAATTATCAACAGACTATTGTTTTTCAAAAACTTAAGATTTCTTTAAATTATACACTAATACAATAGAGATTGGACTGTTTTTGCATATAAGACTACTTTCATCTGAAATGCTATTGGGATGCTATCACAAATACGGGGGTGGGGGGAGGGACTGTATGCGGTACCTGATATTCTTAAGAGGTAATAATGCAAAGACTTATTTTATAAACACTTGGCATGAAAAATATGTACGTTGTTAATGTCAACAATTTCTTAAAACTTACTGTATAAATATTGTTGAACAATTTTCTTTGGTCAGAAACACTTGGACTAAATAATTTGAGTAAGGGTTTTCTTTTGTGCCAAATTGCTAAAGAGCAAACCAATTGTCAGTAGTCTGAAACTAAAAAAAGAAAAAATGCATAATGTAAACAGAGTTTTCACATAAATTTCACAAGAGGTCTTTCACTATTCTGGAACGTTAGAAAAATCTTTAAGAAAAAATAAACAGCATTTTGAGGCTAGAGGTAACAAATAATGTATACTCTCCTAACCTTCCAAAGTTTGTACTAGTGAGAATGTCATTTGTTCTTACTTGTTGGATAGCTGAATAAAATTGGGCAGCTAAATTTCTTAATTCCATGTGCCTCCTAAACAAAACCACAAAGTAAGTTGTTATTCTAAACAGATTTGTAGACAAAGTAGAAATGGCCTTTTTTTTTATAAAGAAATAGCATTTTTCAACCAAGCACAAAGTGACCAGTATTCTGTCAATCATAGCATTGAATACAGCAGTGAAACCTAAAGAGAGAAATGATTGTGTACACAGAATTACTTTGCATGGTCTCATAAAAATTGGTGTAAAACTCTATCTGCATATGTATATGTATGCATATGCACATATGTGTATATACATATGTGTGTACACATACAATATGTGCATATGTGTAGGTGCATGCACAAGTGTATTATATGTACAAGCATTTGTGCAGGTTCATATACATGTTCCTGTCCTTTATGTCTAACTTTCACAAATGAGTGAAAACATAGGATATTTTGGATTGGGGGTGGTGGCGGTGTTGCTGTTGTTGTCATGGGGCTGGAACTCAGGGCCTGGGTGTTGTCCCTGAGCAATTTTGCTCAAGGCTTGCGCTCTACCACTTTTAAGCCACAGCCCTACTAGTTTTCTGGTGGTTAATTGGAGATAAGAGTCTCACAGGTTTTCCTGCTAGGGCTGACTTTGAACCAAAATCCTCATCTATTAGCCTCTTGAGTAGCTAAAATTATAGGTGTGAGCCACCAATGGCTGGCTGGATATTTAGTTTTATGAGCTTGGTATAACTCTCTCAACATAATTATTTTCAGTTCTCCATTTTCCAGCAAATGATATGATAGAGTTAAAAGTTATTTTCTTCCAAAACAAGTAAAAGAACAAGCTCTTGACCTTGTTTTACATCACTCTCCAAACCAAGAACATTTTCTTACATACCCGCAACAAAACCAAGAAATTCAGTGTTTCTAATAAGCAATAGGAAAGATACCTTGTATATAACAGATACTTAACATTTCTATTTTTTTTTCAAAATAAAAGATAGGGGAAATGTAAATATACCTATTCCCAAACTTAGTTCTAATAAACTACTATCATAGGAAAAAAAGACCATACTATAAATACTTGTTTTTCAGTATAAACATACATAACCAAGTCTTTAGACTAAATTTGAATTTAAACATTTTTTATAAAAACTTTAATTTTTAAAATTTCATAACTATATGACATAGAAATAAAAATTATGACAATAATGCCATAGCATACATTATAATCTATTGCATGGACTATATGGCACATCTAATGTATAGTCTAAATGTAAGTGATTTAAAAGTGGGATCTTTTTTCCTCTTGTATCCCCTTCCTGTGGTTGTACTTACGCTATCACTGCACCTCATCTGAGTACCCTGGATACTGTATATACTGGTATTACAACTAGGGAAGTGAAAGGGAATATCAAAATCAAGAGACAAAGGATAAAAAGACAAACGACTCCAAAAGCAATACTTGCAAAACCATTCGGTGTAAACCAACTGAACAACTCATGGAGGGAGAGGGAAATGGGGAAGGGGGAGGGGGGAATGAGGGAGGAGGTAACAAATAGTACAAGAAATGTACCCATGGCCTAATGTGTGAAACTGTAACCCCTCTGTACATCACTTTGACAATAAATAAATAATTATTATTTTTAAAAAGTGGGATCTTTTAAGTGTTTCATTTTGTATTAGTGCATATGGATTGCACAAAACAATGACATTTTCATACATGTATACAAGGTACTTGGATTGTATTCCTCCATTATCTATATTAACCCCATTCCCTCTCTTACTGGCCCCCTTTATATTCCCTGATAGTTCCTATTCTGCTTTCATGGTTTATTTTTTAATAACCATGTATGAGATGAAGGCTATGATGTTTGTCCTTCTGAATCTGCCTTCTTTCACTTAAAATTAAAATCTCCATTTTCACCCACATTCCTACAAATAACATAGCTTCATCCTTGTTAATGGTTGAATTACTACTTCCTTGTATAGATAGATCACGTTGTCCTTTGCAATCCATTAATCTGTTTCAATCAAAAATACATAAGTAAAGGGTAACATCTTAATATTTCTGAGCATTTCATAGACCCTCACAAATTCATGTTTACTAATAATTCACACACACACACACACACACACACACACACACACACACACATATGTATTTGCCTGTCCTGGGGTTTGAAATCAGGGCCTGTCCCTGGCTTCTTTTGTTGCTCAAGGCTAGCACTCTACCACTTGAGCCACAGTGCCACATCTGGCTTTTTCTATATATGTAGTGCTGGGGAATTGAACCCAGGGCTTCCTGTATGTGAGGCAAGCACTCTACTACTAGGCCATATTCCCAGTAGTAGCTTATATTTTTTGAATTAGCAATATGATTAGGATTTTATACCAGGTTTTTGTATTAATGTATGAAAGACATTTTAAATAATAAGTAAAGATTTCAATATATAGAAAAGTAAATTGAATGTCCAGTTTTTCTGCCAAATTATACAAATGTCAGATAAACTACTGTAATATTTCAAAGTCACAGTGAATAAAAGTTGCATAATTTCAAGTCAATGAATATTCTTACTGGGCATGTGATAAAACAATTTTTCATATATTTATAACCTCATTATCCTTTAATATTTAAATTTATATTCACTAAATCCTCTTTATCCAAATGTCAGCTTTTTTCATGTTAGTAGTGCAGGATACTACTTCATTTCAAACATAATAAGAGTTCCTGAATGATACTAACAAATCCCTACAGTATTTATTTGAATATTTGTTCCATGTTAAAGCTACTTGGTTGGAGGTTTTGTTTGTTTGGGATTATTTTCTGAACACTGAGATTAGTTTTCATTTTTAAATATTGTGCATTCTGAATGTCTACAAAATTTAGGTAAGTATCAACATTCAACACAGGTGGAGTAAGAGGGACTTTTTGAGGAAGATATTGCACAACCTGTGGATGAAATGAATGTAAAACTATTAGTAAGCTAGCACTAGGAGCAGAAATCCAACTGTAGAATCACCGCTATTCAATAGATCCTCAGTACCAAACATAAATGGAGGAATTCTCAGACACTTGAGATATGTCAGAAGCATGACACAAGGAAAGAGAGATGTAGTGAATATGAAAGAAAATATCCATTAGGTCAATTAAATTATCAGGAAAGATAACTTAAAATGGCTGACAAAATCTATAAGAAATAAGATTCTAGGTCAGACTTTGGATTACATTTATATTACAAATAAATATAAAATATCCATGTTATAAATATTTAGTTTAATTCCATCTATTCCAACTCTTTTGGTAGTTAATTGTAGTATCATAGACTTTCCTGCCTGAGCTGCCTTCAAATGACAATCCTCAGATCTCTGCCTCTAGTAGTTAGGATTACAGGCAGGAGCCATCAGCACCCAGCTTCATTTTCTTCTGATATATAAAAAGTTCATATAATTAATATATATGGCTGGATGTTTTTGGAAATAAGTTTACAGCTACGAAACCATTACTTCAATCAAAGCCATAAATCCATCCATCATATCCAGATTATCCTCTTGCTGTTTTATATTTATGATGAAATTATGTTTTTTAGGATGATTAGTAATGAAAGTAAATATAAGATGTACCTGCCCTTCTAAAAACCTTTTAGCTCCACAATGCAAAGTTCTTTACTATAGACATGGCATTTTGCAGATTTCTAATACTTATCATCTAAAGCGAATCAAACTCTTTTTTCCTCCAATTTATAACTACAGGTGTTCTCTTTCTCCCATTCCTTAAAGCAACCACTGAACTGGCTGCTTTTGTGAGTTGGACTCTTTGATCATCAATGTGTAAGTAGTATCACACAAATGAAAATCTTAAATTTCATTTCCTTGATGATTACTAAGTTGAGCATCTTTTTGTATGTTTTAGTCCTCTGTATTTCTTCTTGGAGAAATGTCTTTAGCTTCAATTTTTAGGAGAATTATTATTTGTTTCCGAAAGTGACATTTAAAAAGTTTCTAATGTATTATGAATATTAAACTCTATAAGATTCACAGTTCGCAAATATTTCCTCCTATTGTATACATTAATTTTTTTTATTTTGATAAATTTTCTTTGATTCATGGAAACTTTTTACTTTGGTATCATCTTGCTTGCCGATTATTATATTCATTATCTATGCTTTTGGTATCATTCCAAAGAAATCATTGTCAAAGCCAATGTCTGGAAATGTTCCCCTATGTTTTAACCTGGGGGTTTATAATTTCAGCTACAATATCCAAGTCTTTTATCCACTTGGAATTGTCTTTTGTGTATGGTCTAAGAAAGGTACAATTTCATTATTTGTGTATGTAGGTATTCATTTTTCTCTAACTCTATTTATTAAAGACATTATTTTCCCTATTTTGTGTTATTAGGACTTTCACTTTTGCGGTAACTGGAAATGGAACCTATGCAATGTACTACACAAGCACAAACACATATCTATATCTACATATGCATATATACATATATATGTATACATACATTTATGTAAGTATGTATACATATATGTTATATATATATATTTATGTTTACATGGACCTGTATTCAGATTCATTGGTTTTATATTTGTTTTAATCATATTTCTAATTTAAATACATACAAAATAAATGCTAGTTAAGTATATAAAATAATCTACTTTAAGTTATTCTTTTTTATAATTGTTTTTTAACTTTGAACTCTTATGTATGTTCTAATTTTACCAACACAACTTAATTTGTATCAGATATCTATCAAATAAATTGGGTTATAAAGATATTTTATGTGAGGCATTAGATCTTTCCTACAATAGTGTGATTCATTATGATTACTCTCCATATACACAAATTTTACTATAATAAAAAGATGGTAGTTAATTGATTGATTGATTTTAATTTTATAATAATTTTTAAAATTTAAATTTAATTAAATTTAAATGATTTTTTTCTTTAGTATTTTCATCTGGTAGATAAATGAAGTAATCAATGAATGAATAAGTGAATGAATGAACATTAAAAGGGAGAAAATGAGGGAGGAATTTGAAAAGAAATGTACTTACTACCTTACATATGTAACTCTAACCCTTCTGTACATCACCTTGACAATAAAAATAAATAAAAGGTGGAAGTTTGAAGCAGGTGCATGCATGCTGCTTCATGATTGGAAACTTTTACTTATCAACTCTAAATACTAGTATATAATTTTAAATAATGTTTACAAATTCCTGTTTGTATTTTTCATTTTTTTTTTCTTCACTGGCCCATCAGTGATTATGGTAGCATTTTTCCCTTCTCCCCCCACTTTATTTTCCTCTCTTTACTCTAACTTGACACTTTTAACAAAATGGATTCTCATTATGTCATATATAATTTTCCAGTCCTGGGGCTTGGATTCGGCCTGCGCACTGACCTTGGCTTCTTTTTGCTCAAGGCTAGCACTCTACCACTTGAGCCACAATGCCCACTTTTGGCTTTTTCTGTGTATGTGGTACTCAGGGATCAAACCAGAGTTTCATGCATGCTAGGCAAACAGTCTAACACTAAGCCACATTCTCAGCCTCTAGGCAATATATTTTTAATAAAGTCACATGATAAAGATTTATGGGTACAGTTAATTGTTCTGAAGATATGCTGGAAGCCAAATGAAGTCAATTTTCTAAATAAAGTTATTGGAAATTTCAAGACAAATTCATCTCACACCAGATGCCAATTTTTAATAAATTAACAGAACACACTTTAGGAGAGATGACAATCGAGAGGCATAACAATACAATTTAGAATGTAAATGTAGTTACTTGAACAAATAGTAAAATATGCTATACTTGTCCATTTGTAGAATTTGAAATATCATAGATTAGCATTTTTCGTGAAAAGATATATGATTCCTAGGTTTGCACATTTGATCTAGGTACAAGTATGCTGTATCTTCCCATATAACAAAACTCTGCATCTCTTAGCACCTCTTAAAATCTACTAATTTGGTCTTCAGATCTGTTCCTGAGCCAATACCAAGCTTTTTTTATTACTAGAGCTTTGTAATACAGCTTGATGTTTGATATTGTAGTTCCTCCAGCACTGTTCTTTCTGCTTATGATTGTTTTTGCTATTCTGGGTCTTTTATTGTTCCACATAAATTTCTGGATTGCTTCCTCTATTTCATTAAGAACAGGTGTTGGGATATTAATGCATTGAATTTGCAGCTAGCCTTTGGCAATATTGCCATTTTGCCTATATTAATCCTCCCAATCCAGGAGCATGGGAGGTTTTTCCATTTCCTTAATTCTGACTTAATTTCATTTTTCATGTTTTTAAAGTTCTCATCATAGAGGTCTTTCACTTCTTTGGTTAAGGTTATTCCTAGGTATTTTATGTTTTTGGAGGCTATTGCAAAAGGAATTGCTTTCCTGATTTCAGCCTCAGTCTTCGGGTCATTGGCATATAGAAAAGCCATTGATTTTTGAGGATTTATTTTATATCCTGCTACTTTGCCAAAGTTTTGGATCAGCTCTAGTTGCTTGGGAGTAGAGTCTATGGGGTTCTTTAGTCATAGGATCATGTCATCTGTGAAGAGAGAAAGTTCAACTTCATGTTTTCCTATTTTGATCCCCTTTATGTTTTCTTCTTGCCTAATTGCTCTGGCTAGGAATTCTAGTACTATGTTGAAGAGGAGAAGAAAGAGCAGAGATTCGTCAGAAGGCTAAACATAGAGCTCCCCTATAACCCAGCAGCCCCACTTTTGGGCATCTATCCAAATGACTACAAACAAGAACACACTAAAGCCACCAGCACAACAATGTTCATCGCAGCCATGTTTGTCATAGCTAAAATATGGAACCAACCCAGATGCCCCTCAGTAGATGAATGGATTAGGAAAATGTGGTACATACACACAATGGAATTTTATGTATCTATCAGAAAGAATTACATTGTCCCATTTGTAAGGGAATGGAAGAACTTGGAAAAAATTATACTAAGTGAAGTGAGCCAGACCCAAAGAAACATGGACTCTATGGTCTCCCTCATAGGGAATAATTAGCACAGGTTTAGGCTAGTCGCAGCAGTGGATCACAAGAGCCCAATAGCTGTGCCCGTATAAACACAGATGATGCTAAGAGAAATGAACTCCATGTTATGGAAATGACTATTACATCACTGTTGTAATTACTTTCAACATGCCATGTGAAACAGTAGCTTCTTTTCTTGATGATCCTCTTGTATCCCCTTCCTGTGGTTGTACCTGTGCTATCACTGCATCTCATCTTAGTACCTGGATACTGTATATACTGGTATTAGAACTAGGGAAGTGAAAGGGAATATCAAAATCAAGAGACAAAGGATAAAAAGACAAGTGACTCCAAAAGCAGTACTTGCAAAAGCATTTAGTGTAAACCAACTGACCACCTCATGGAGGGAGAGGGAAAGGGGGAGGGGGAGGGGTGAATGAAGGAGGAGGTAACAAATATTATAAGAAATGTACCCACTGCCTTACATGTGAAACTGTAACCCCTCTGTACATCACTTTGAAAATAAGAAAGTAATCATTATTTTTTAAAAATCTACCAATTTGAGATCCATGTTTTAAACATGTTTCAGGCACATTAAATATCTGGCAAGATCTTTAGAATGCATCCTAAACTGAGCTTTTGGCAGACACTTTAAAAATGATATTTAAAAGGATAATGGGCTATATCATTGAAGGGAGAAACTTCCATTTGCCATTGTGGAAGAAATAAACATCTTTTGTTGTTGGGGCCATAATGTCTCAATTACAAAGTCAGATACACATATTTTCTATGAGGAAAAAATATGTAAAATATTCATTGACATGAATTCTATTTGTCAATGTAAATTGCCATTCATAAAGAGTGAATTTCTGCAAACCCCATTTCTGGACTGCTTGTGGGTTAAAACAAAGATTGTTGCTCACTGAAACTGAATGTGCTTTCAGTTTGTTTGTTTGCTTTGCTTTGTAAAAGGTTTCACTATCCTGGCCTTGAATATCCTTTAAAGTCAAAGTATCCTCAAGCTCATGATCCTCCTTCCTCAGCTACTCAATTGCTGGAATTATAGGTATACACTACTGCAGCCATGTCCAGAGAGTCTTAGGTAACTGAAAAGTAGCAAGGATAAAACCAATGAATGGACACACAGATATGATGCACTTCAAGTTGTAACAACTTGAAAAGTATGAAATCAAACAAGAACTGTGGTGTTCTGTGTATTGTGCTACTTAGATATGCTAGCTCACAATACAGCATGTTCCTTGAGTAGCATGAAATTTGTTTGTGGTGCAAAGGTGTCCCCAAAATGTCAAGATACAGAACTCAGGTTGCAGATCCACTGTTCTGAACACATAGGGACAGAACTGTGTGTGTCCATTGTTGCTGTTACTCTACTGTTGTGTCTCTATCCCAAATGCCTAACTAGGAATATAAAGTACTGTTCTCTGTCTTTCTCAGTCTCTTTCTCCCTCTCCTGACCTCTCCTTCCTTCTCCCTCTTTGTACTTTGGTCTTCCTATCTCTCCCTCTCTCTCTCTTTCTCCCTCTCTCTCCCTTGTTCTTTCTATCTCTCCCTTCCTCTCTCTCTCTCTCTCTCTCTCTCTCTCTCTCTCTCTCTCTCTCTCTCTCTCTTCCTCATTCTTTTTCCTTTTGGGAAAACTAAGAAGACATTTAAAAACTGTATTTGTGAATATAATTAGAATGTGACTTTACAGGCCAGGCAAAGACACAGAAAAAATATCAGAAGACCTTATAACTGAGGTTCATCCTTGTCACCAAGATAATCTATCACAATCATAATAAAAGGCTGCAAATAGGCAGAAAGAATATCTTCTTTCCAAATTTATCACATTACCATTCAAATGCCCAGTGTTTTTTAAAGGAAATATAAAAATAAAAAGGGAGGAGTAGAGATTACAGTCAAAATGCAATGCATGTACTCCAAAATTAAAAGAAGTGAGGGAAGGGGTAGGTTGGCAGGAATGGGTGAGAATGTTGAAAGGTTTGACGATCAAGATGTGTGGTATTCATAATCTGCTTTGTTGAATGGAAACTATTATCCAGCTACTTAATAATAAAAATTTTTTAAAGAAACAGGAAATTATGTTGATTCAAGTGAAAAAAAATAATTCTTAAAGCTGAAAAACACAATAACAGGAATGAAAACTTTACTTGAGAGATACACAGGCAGAGATTAGGAAACTCAAGAAATAATCAGTATCCCTAAAGACAGTACAAAGAAAATTTTTATGTCTGAGCAACAGAAAAAGAAAAGATTGAACAAAGGTAAGCAAAATCTAAGATAACTGTGGAAGAGCACCAAATAGGTGAACATAGCTGCTGTTAGAGCCCAAAGAAGAGGGAAAAGGGATAGAGAGAATATAGGAGTGGATAATGGCAAAGAACTTACCAAAGCTAACCAAAGATATGAATATCAACATCCAAAAAATATAAAAACTGGAATGAACTCCAAGTACGAATGAGTTCAAAAATATTAATATCAGGATACAGTATAAACTTGTTATACATTATCTCAAACTTGACAAAGACTGAATTCTGAGAGCACAAGAGACAAATGCTTCATCATATAAAAGGGAGTATTATAAGATTATTAGTATATTTCTCCCCAGAAATGAGCACATATTTCCAAATTACTCAAAGAAATAAAACATGTTAATCCAATGTAAGGGAGAAATTAATACTCCTTAACTGGACAAAAGCTGGATTAGTATGTTAGCACTAAACCTTCCCAGCAAAATGAAAAATCTCTTAGAGAATCATTCAGGGAAAAATTAAGCATAATAGTCAGTAAAATAAAATCATATAAAGAAATTAAAATCTCAGTAAAGCAAATTCTTTGGAAATTATGAAAGCTATTGTGGTAACAAGGATTGAATCTCCATTTTCTACATTATTGAGAAGGCTAATACTCTCCAAAAATATTTATTACTCAAAGCTATGGGAATTTTTGGCAAGGGAAGTTTGTTAGCTCACATTCTGTATTTATTATTTAAAAGACTGATGCATTTATAGGAGAATTACTATCCCATGTTTGGGTCACACTATGTGTAAAGGTGAATTTTTGTTGGCAACAGGATCTGAGAGGGTGGGGAAAGAGCTACAAAAGAACATTGTTTTTGTAAATTATTGAAGTTGAACTGATATAAATACAAATCAGAGAACTATAAATCCAGGATGTTAAATATAATTCCATGGCAACCACAAAAAATCTAGAGAAATAAACAGGAGGAAATGTGAAAGGAATTTTAAATACTTAAATACATGCACTTGTACACACACACACACACACACACACACACACACACACACACACACACCTCCTGTCTCCTTTTTCATTTTAATCATTTCTCAACATCCTAGTTTCTCAACCAACTTGTCTGTACCAACTTTCTCAACCCCTAGCCAGTCTCCAACTCACTTCCCATTGAGTTTTAGCCTCTAGATTTCAATAAAACAGGAAGCAACAAGATGTTATCAATAATTTCCATGCTGCTGAATTTTATAATCCCATCTCCCTTTTATTACTTCACAGCAATATTTGCTCAAAAACACTTGGCTTTCTGCAGCACTTTTTTTTATTCTTGAATTGTCAAACATCATATTTTCTCTCATGTTTTTTCTAACTTCAATGGCAATCAGACTTTTCCCTTTTTCCTCTCATTTTTGGACATATCAAAATATTGAAGTATTCTACTAATAATCCCCCAACATCTTCATTTTTCTCACATTCATACTCCCTAATAAACCACCCAACCCCAAATGCTTTAACATTGCATGCATTTTCTACACTGTCAAATTCAAATTTCCCATCCTTTTCTGAACAGTGAATTCCATATTGTACACCCAACTTTTTTACATCCCTGGTGATTAACTTACAAGCATAAGTATAACACATTCACAATACAACTCATGCTTCTACTGCATAACTCTGCACCTACCCAAAGATCACTATTTCTTTTGCAGTTAAGTAAAGTTGGCTCAATAGCAAAACCTAGGCAGCACTTTTGAATCCATTTTCCACCATACTAGTCTATCAATAGGCAACATCAGATGTATGGCAACATCAATTTCAAAGACCTTAACTTTTCTCTCTTCCCATTTCTATCTCCTTAACAAAGACAACCACTTCCTTCTCTTACCTGGACTGTGATTATGTAAGGAGGCCCTAGGAATTAGGATCCTGGAATGAAATGCCAGGCTGTGATTGAATATGGCCCATGTCAAGAGCCCTAGAGCCCTAGTGCAAGAAAGATTTGTCTCCCATGAGAAAGAATTCTTCCCAGGGGTGGTAACTGGGGGCCAGGGCTGAATCTTCATATGCATAATTGCTGGCTTTTTATTCATGTTTTCAATAGATTTTTTTAAAATTTTTTGTTTGTTATGCATAAAGATTTTTATTAAATTTTGTTGACAAGGTGTTGTGCAAAAGGGGTACAGATACATAATAAGGCAGTGAGTACATATCTTGTGATATCTTACACCCTTGTTTTTCTATCCCTTCCCTAGATCTGGTAGGCATATTTACAGCACCCAGTGTACAAAAATCATATATAGTAACCACGTGGCGTATGCCAAAGAAAATTCACCAAGAAGTTTAAATATAACTTCAACAATAGAGTCCTCCTGTGTCCTTCTCTTGGAGTTGTTTTTGCTTGTTTTCAATAGATTTTAACACTGCTATGGTCAAGACTATAAACCATTATATATATATATATATACACACATATATGCATATATACATATGTATCTTCTTTTAATGGAAGTTACTGTATTATTGTATAGACCTAGAGTCACAGTTTTATGACCAGGAATTGAAACAATAATTACAAAACCACTTTCACTATTTCAACTATTGGAGTCATATTCTTATTTTACCAGCAAATAGAAATAAATTCTTTAAAAAGTGATTCAGGGCATGTAGTGGACTTGCTTGACATGTATCAATATTTTCCAATCGTCCTAATTGTCCTGCAATACCCTGTGACAATTTTGGATCAGTCTGATGGTCAGCTCTGATTAGCCCTGCACCATCTTCTCCCTTTCTCCATTTTAGCTGTATCCTATTTTCTCTGATGCTCTAAATTTACATTTGGGTTTTTTTCATTCTAGAATGTTCCTCCTTCTCCTGAAATCTTTATTTAGTAACTCCATCTACATCAAAGTTTTTGCTCAAATAAATGCTCAATGCTCAAAGAAGACTTCACTGTTAATCATATCTAGTATTCTTCCCTTATATCATTTTGCCAGTCAATTTCTCCAAGATTGATCTGCTTTATTTCCTTCAGGGTATTTTTCCTTATCTATAATTATTTATGTATTTTTGTCTGACTCCTTCAATCCCATCTGCCTTCCTATAAGGTTTATGAAAACTTGGATCTTATCTGTCTTATTCATCCTACAATGTATGTGCTAGAAAAGATTCTTACATAAAATGGGTACTGGACAAGAATTGTTGTAATATAAATGAATATCTCAGGAGTTTGCCAAAAAAGAGTAAAATTTAGAAATTGAATGAATGTATACATTGAGAGAGACTGTAGTGCCATTTCTAGAAATAATTGGGGCATGTTTTAAAGGATATAGTATGCTAATATTAATGTACATCCTCATTATATAGACACTACAAAAACAAGCTTCACTTTATATCCACAGACAGCAAAAGCCTCACCTTACTAGTTCTATTTGTAACAAGTCAGGGTGGTGGATGTTATTATCTCTGCTTACAAATAGCAATATGAGGTCTAGAGAGATATAATAATTTTCTCAAATCCATATAGCAAATAAATGGTGAAGCTGGGATTCTAACCCCTCTGGTTTTTTATTATCATTCTAAGGTCTATATCTTTGCTTTTATCCTACAAATAATAGACTACTGAGTATAATGGTGACATTTTTTTTCTTGTGAACACATTTATTGCTATTCATAAGCCCAAGGATGTGAGTATAGGGGTTGGCCTGTAGGGCTAAGAGAAGGAAAATATGAAAACTGCATGCATAAAAACTGCAGATGATGGGTGTCCCTTTCAGATACTGTGGTGTTTCAGTGGGGCCTGTTGAATCGCACACACATAATCAGTGTAATTCCAGGAGCTAGCCCGCTTGGCTCAGCAGTTTTAATATACAGATCAATTTTACATTACCTCCTTCTGGCTGTGAGTGCTCATAGAGAGAGGTCATAAAACATTTATTGGGCCAAGGATGCAAATTGAGCAAAAAGTGAATCTTCATTCTGTGGATAGCCTCTTGAAAGAGACTTGTCAGATGAGTCTGTGGTGAGCATTTGCCCTGCTCTACACACTATGAAATTTTTATTTTCATTTCTTTTAAACAACTCACCTCTTGATGTGGGTGGCAGATGGAAAATTATGTATAAATATATGGAACATGAATTATTGTGCCATCATGTATATATAGACACATGAATTATTGTGCCATCACATATATACACGCATGTGCATGCGTGTATATATGTGATGTATATATGTGATGGCACAATAATTCATGTGTTATATATATTTTAAAAATAGAAATACTTGTGGCAATGCTGCTAGAAAACTGAACCTGGAATATTATGAGAGAAATTCTCCAATTATATCCTGTGAGGAGATCAATACTTGAGAACAACAAGAGAAAGTACCAAATCACCATGGATTGGGATGTCACATGCAAGGTTCATAGAGTGGCACCATATCCTGATTGTCAACTAGTTATTCATTGTGTAGAGAAGTCCAGGGCCTCAATTAGAATTTGAAGATGTGAAACAACCAGCATAATTTCTGCACCTGCTGTGTTGCGTTTAATTACTCCCACGGTGGCATGGCCTGCTGCTGCCTATCTCAATCTATCGCCACCATTTGTACTAAAGCAGCTAATGAGAAATGAAAAATGGATCACTGAAGCACAGTTGTCCTGGCATAGAGAAGCCAGGAGAGGAAAAAGAGAAGTATTATCTTGGTTGGTTCAGCTTAACCCACAAAATGTTTGTGTACACAGAACATTTTATTCTGAGCACAATTTAAAGTTGACCTTCCCAAAGGCTTGACTGGCTTTCCATTCCAAATAGGAGTGACTGGGGTGGGGATATGGCCTAGTGGCAAGAGTGCCTGCCTCATATACATGAGGCCCTGGGTTCGATTCCCCAGCACCACATATACAGAAAATGGCCAAAAGTGGCGCTGTGGCTCAAGTGGCAGAGTGCTAGCCTTGAGCAAAAAGAAGCCAGGGACAGTGCTCAGGCCCTGAGTCCAAGCCCCAGGACTGGCCAAAAAAAAAAAAAAAAAAAACCAAATAGGAGTGACTGGTTCCCCTTCTAGTCTATTGGAGAATTTAAGTCTGTGTTATTCTTTAGATCTTGAAGCATTATATATCTTTGGTGGACAATACCCTGGGGGACAAGAAAGAAGAATAGAGTATGGAAGTCAGTCACTGATGCCTCACATCTGTAATACTAGCTACTCAGAAGATAGAGACCTGAGGGTAGCATTTCAAAGTCAGTCCCGGCAGAAAGACTTTTAGACTTTTGTCTTCAATTAACCAGTGAAACGATAAAAATAAAGCTGTGGCTCAGCTAAGGGATAGCACCCATGCTCCAAGTTCAAGCTTTAGTATTTAGAGAGAGGGAGGGGGGAGAGAATATGCCTTATTCTACTTTTATTTACCTATTGGATGGACATAATGCTACAGATAATAAATATGTAAACAGTACCTGTTGAAAAAGATAAGAATTTGTGTTTGTATGTTTGTCTTAAAATATAACAGCAAACATATTAGTAATATCTGGAGATTTTCCATGCCAAGTATTTACAAGTTTACATCAATTGAAGAAGAAGACATTATTAATGATGCATGATATGTAATATAATTATCACTCTGGCCATAAGCTTTTTGGGGGTCTTAGTTATCCAACATCCCCTGTAATCAGCAGTGTTGGGTACACAAGAGATGATCAAAAATTACTTATTTAATTCAACACACATATTCAGAATATTAATAAGAGTGGACTTTTGTTTTGAAAATGATTCAGCACATATATAAGCATGCTTCTATGGCCAACAATTCAAATTCAATTGGGCCTTTCAGGAATTTTATGTTTTCAAGTTGATCTTTTTTTTTAAATTTTTTTATTGTCAAGGTGAAGTACAGAGGAGTCAAGTTGATCTTGATATTTTCCTTCATTCTGACCTATCCAAAATCATTTTTATTTCTCTACTATTGTTAAACCCTACATAAACTACGACTGCTATCCCAGTAAGAACAGTTCTGGGTTAAGAAGCCCAATTTTTTTTCTGTAGAAGTCCAAGAGACAGTCACTAGCAGGCTCTACTTTATTTCTGCTCACTAAAAGTCCCAGCAAAAGAGAAACAACTGACTTTAATGGCACTTATTTTTGGTTATTTTATGAAGAGATATTTAGAAAATAATGTAATTAAGCTGTCAATCCAGCAATAATTGCCACAGTTTATGTGAGAAGGCAGGATTCAGTCCAATTCCTACAGAAAATACTGTAATGTGTATCATCTCTGCTCTTAGTAAAAAACTATGTATCTTCTTCACAATCACAGAACTTGCAAAATCCAAACAGTTCTGTTCATAGTAATATACCAAACTTGCTTCAGTTTGGGATGAAAATACTTTAGTAATGTAAGGTGTCAGAAAAAAAATAAAAACAATTACTCCCTACAATGATGATAATTCAGATAAAGACAAATGAGTGTTTTATTTAGAAAGCAGACATCTCATGCTTTTCAACTGTCTTTTATATGAAAAAACTGTGCTATATGGGGGAGAAATATTTTGATTATATTTTGGTGTCCTTTATTAATAGTAAGGAAACCTTAGCCAGGAGAGCAAGAAAATTCTTTTTTTCTTTTCTTATTTATTGTCAAAGTGATGTACAGAGAGGTTATAGTTTCATACATTAGGCCTTTGGTACATTTCTTGTATTGTTTGTTACCTCCTCCCTCATTTCACCCTTCCTCCTCCCCCTTACTCTCTCCCCCTATGAGTTGTTCAGTTGGCTTACACGAAATGGTTTTGCAAGTATTGCTTTTGGAGTCATTTGTATTTTTATCCTTTGTCTCTCGATTTTGATATTCCCTTTCACTCCCTAGTTCTAATACCAGTATATACAGTATCCAGGGTACTCAGATGAGATACAGTGATAGAAAATATAATCAATTATGTTTTATTGCAACAGTTTCACGTGTGCATATTAGGTACTTTGGACAGTCACATAAGATTCTCTTGTACACTTCCAACCTTCCATCAGTTCTATCTCCTCAAAGAGTCTTCCTCCTACTTTTCTGTCTTTTTGAAGAACATAGAAGAGAAAAGCAAATGCTATTTGTATCTCAGAATCTGGTTTATTTCCCATAACATGATGATTTGCATTTCCATCTATTTCCCTCAAATGGCATATTTTTTGTTCTTCATGTGCCAATTTTTTTTTGTTGTTAGCTGTGGTGGTCATGAGGATGCTATCCCTGAGCTCTTTTGCTTAAGGGTAGTATTCTACCACTTTGAGCCACAGCTCCTCTTCTGGTTTTCTGGTGGTTAATTGGAGGTAAGAGTCTCATGGCCTTTCTTGCAGGCTGATCTCAGCCTCCTGAATAGCTAGGAATACTGGTGTGACCAACCCACACCCCACTTATAGCACATTTTTTATCTGTATTATAAGGCACATTTATAAATTCCATACCTTGGCTGATATGAAAAATGTGACAATAAACAGGAATGTGAGGGTATCTTTCTATTGCAGGCCAACTTTGATTTCTTCATGTTTATCCTTTCCTAGCAATGTCCATAGTGACTGTACTCATTTATATATCCCTATCAACAATTTACACAACAGTTTCAAGAGTGCCTTTTTTCCACAACAACCACAGCATTTATTTTCATTTGTTGGGCTTGTTTGTTCATTTGTTTTTATATACTGGGACTTGAATGAAGGGTCTTGCAATTTCTTCACAGGTGCACTACCACTTCAGCTATTTCTATTTTTGTTTTGTTATTTTTCAGACATGGTCTTGCATCGTCTCCAAAACAACCTGGATCATGGTTCTCTCAGTGATAGTTTTTGCATAATTGAGATGATGAGTGAACAACCATGGCTAGTTTTTCATTAGTTGAATGAGGTTGCAATTTTTTTGCTCCAGCTGACCTCAAACTACAATCCTATGCACTGCAGTCTCCCCAGTAGTTACCTGTGCTTTCCCCACCGTGCATGCCTTCTTTCTTTTGTTTTGTTAATGATAACTATTTGACTAGGATGAGAAGGAATCTCAGCATCATTTGATTTGCATTTCTCTCATATCTAAGGATGTTAAACATTTGTTTGTGTATAAATTGCCACTTGTCCTTCTTTGATCACTTTTTATTCATGTAATTTTACCATTTCTTCGTTGAATTGTGTGTTATTTTAGTATTTAATTTTTAAGCTCTGTTTATATTCTTATAATTACTTATAAGATGAAGGGCTGGAAAAGATTTTCTCTTATTCTAAAAACTGTCTCTTCAACTCTAGGAACTTTTTTCTTTGCTATGAAAAGGACTTGCAATTTTAGAATCATAAGTTTCACAATCCTATTTATTAATTTTTCCTATTATTTTTGAGCTATTGTACTCATATTCAGAAAATTCTGAACTGTTTTCTCCAGTAGTTTCAACTTAACATCTTATATTAAGGTCTGCTTAATCCATTTTGAGTTGAATTCTATACAAAGTGAGAGGAATCTAGTGCTAGTCTTTTTTTTTTTTTTTTTTTTTTTGCCAGTCCTGGGCCTTGGACTCAGGGCCTGAGCACTGTCCCTGGCTTCTTCCCGCTCAAGGCTAGCACTCTGCCACTTGAGCCACAGCGCCGCTTCTGGCCGTTTTTTTTCTGTATATGTGGTGCTGGGGAATCGAACCTAGGGCCTCGTGTATCCGAGGCAGGCACTCTTGCCGCTAGGCTATATCCCCAGCCCCTAGTGCTAGTCTTTTACATGTGGATATCTAGTTTTCCCAGAAACATTTCCTAAAATGTACTTGACTCCTTGTTGGGAATTTCATGGGTGCATAGGAGTATTTCTGGGTCCTTTAGTCTATTCCACTGGTCTATATGTCTATTTCAATGCAGGTACAATGTTCTTTTTCTCATTATAGCTCTATTTATAGTTTAAAATTAAATATTGTAATACTTTCAGCATTGATGTATTTTGTTCAAGGTCTTTTTTTCTGCCTCCATATAAACTTCAAGATTGTTTCAGAAGTTTTATAAAGAATGTCACTAAAATTTTAATGAGTATTACATTGATTTTCTTGGCAATATTGCCACTTTCACAGTATTCACTATGCTAATCTATAAGCATGATAGTTCTTTCCATCATCTAATATCTTCTTCAATTTCCTTTTTCAGTGTTTTAGAATTTTCACTATCAATTTTTACATTTCTTATAAATTTTTGAGGATTTTGTGACTGGGATTATTATTTTCTGGGTTTCTTTATTAACATGTTGATTACTGGAATGTTAAAAAAAATACCAGTTCCTAAGGTGGGAGAAAAATGAGGGAGGAGGTAAAAAGTTTGACAAGAAATGTATTCACTACCTTACTATGTAACTGTAATCCCTCTGTACATCACCTTGACAATAAAATTAAATTTAAAAAAATATAAAAAATACTAGTTCCTGTATGTTGATTTTGTAATGTGCTACAAAACTGTATTGTATCCTGCTAAATGTGTTAATTAAACCTAAGAGTTTACTGTTGGAATCTATTAGGTGTTTAAAGGATAAAGGTATCTGGAAATAGGGATCAGTAGTTTCTTTCCTTTCCTATCTTACTGCTCTAAGAATTTAAGCACTATATTGAACAAGAATGAAGAGAATGGACATATCTCATTTCTAGACATGTTTAACATAATGTGGTCTACAGGTCGGTTGCATAAAACCATATTGAAGTATGGTCTTCTTTTTTATTTCTTTCAGGCTTTCACCATGAAATTTTGTTGAATTTTGCCAATGCAATTTTCTGCATTTATTGTGACCAATAAGTGATTTTCCCTTTATTGTATTTATACAGTGCATTGTGATTATTGCTTGGTATATATTGAAGTATTCATGAATCCCTGGAATGAACTCATAGATTAAGTATGAGTTTAAAATATAACAAATGTCTAGTACAGCCATGTTCATAGCAGCATTATTTACCATAGCTAAAATATGGAACCAACCTAGATGACCCTCAGTAGATGAATGGATCAAGAAGTTGTGGTACATATACAGAATGGAATTCTACACGTCTATCAGAAAGAATGACATTGCCCCATTCATAGGAAAATGGAAAGACTTAGAAAAAAATCATTCTAAGTGAAGTGAGCCAGAAACAAAGAAACATAAACTCTATGGTCTCTTTCGTTGGTAATAATTGGTAGATGTCTAGGATAGTCCTAGTAGATGACCACAGTAGGTCAATAGGTATGTACATAAGATGATGATAAATGAAATGATCTCTAAAACATGGAAATAAGTGGTTTGATGTTGTTATTTTTAATGTACTATGTAAAATTATTTTTTCTGCTGTTCATTTTCCATATACCCAGTTATATTTTATGACTTTTATTTACTCACCAGTAAATCTGAAACACTTTTTAATTTTTTTTTATTTTTGAAGAATCAGGAATTGTTAAAATAAATACACTAGACAGCTAGATATCTCCCATTATTTTCCTTTGAGATGAAGTTCTAACGGAAAATGTGCTAAACCTGTTCACAAACATAGTCTAAAAGATGCAATTGAGGACTTGGCTGAGAAGGGAGAACAGAAGTCGATCAGACTCATGGAGACAGGACAATCATGGGCAAAAGGGAAATGAGACTTACCAGGCTGTAGTAGAGCTTTGCACAGAGATAAAACAAAGTGGGGGCTGAGAATGTGGCTTAGTGGTAGAGTGCTTGCCTTGCATGCATGAAGCCCTGGGTTTGATTCCTCAGTACCACATAAACAAAGCCAGAAGTGGTGATGTGGCTCAAGACGTAGAGTGTTAGCTTTGAGCAAAAAGAAGACAAGGAGAGTGCTCAGGCTCTGAGTCCCAAACACCAAGACTGGCTAAAAGTATATCTGAATTTTCATCAACTTCTTTTTTTGCCCCTTCTCCAGACTGCTCGTAATTGTATTGTGAAAGCCAAATACCAGAACAGAAGCAACTGCATTACTTGGGGCTTAGTAGATCCTGTAGAAGGAAATGGTTTTTCCAACAACTTAGAGAGACTGATGAATAACGGTGATCCTATCACTGGGAGTGAAGTTCTGGGCTCAGCAGTACTAAAAATGAATCGCACACACTTCAAGAAGTTCAAATTAGAGAGGAATTTGATGGGGGCCAAGAGTCATGGGAAGTCAGATGCAGGGTAAGTGTGCTGTGCAAAGAACAAACATTGTGGTTACATAGGACAAGGACAAGACTTAATCTTGGTAGTAAAATGAATTTACCAGAATTTATGAGCCTAGCAGTTGTTTATGATACTTGAAGATATTTCTTGAAGGAATTTAGAAAAATCTAAGATCCTTAGTAGTTCATGCAGTATGAATCAGAAGTCATAGATTTTTAGGAATAATGCTAATACTGTAATATTCTTCCTCCACACCTACTAAACATGGGCTCTTTCAAATTACATTATCTAGCTACAGACCAACTTTACTTTACATCAGTAGTCTGGGGTCCATAAAGGTCAAGCAGAGTTATTCATAAATTTGACTTTGACTTTAGGGAAAAGAGAGAGAGAGAGAGAGAGAGAGAGAGAGAGAGAGAGAGAGAGAGAGAGAGAGAGAGAGAGAGAGAGTGTCAACGGACATATAAGTAGAGGATTTTCCCCAATTGGAAACATAGTTCTGTGGACATGGCTTGAGTTGTAGAGCACCTACCTAGGAAGTGAGAGTCACTGAATTCAAGTCCAAGTATCAACAAACAAATAAACAAACAAACTAATAAATAAGGGAACCTGTTTTGAGGTATTCACCCAAGTACACAAACTGAAATCAGAAATGTCAGGTGAGGGCTGATTTTCCTTCTTGAAATCAAGGCTACGAAACTGTTTAAACTGTGCATTACATTTCAAAATACTGCATCTTTATTGTCCTAAAAAGAAGTTGGAGCTCTGCTATCCCAAGTTTATAAAATCAAGGCTCTTCCCTGAGAGCTTTTCAGTCCAAAACTCAATATTGTCATTGCAAAGATTATGCCTTTTTAAAGAGCAAGAGATGAGAATCTGTACTATTTGATATACGTGTGTGTATATATATATACATATACATGAAAGCTTTTCCATTATTTTTCTATTGTTCGTATATTATTTTATGTTTTAATATCATTCATATCATTTTATATTGAAATTTTTTCATTAACATTAATAAAATGATAGTGCTTTATGAAAATTTTAATGCAGAACCCCGTAAATTAAACAATAAACATCTTTATTTTATTGTCACTCTCCAGGTCTTGCCATGCTAAACAATTCAGGAGCTTTGTTCCGGGGCATTTCTTATGTAAATACAGTCATAAAAATATGCATATTTTTATGAAAAGTGGGACCTTACTCCACATACTACTTTTGTAACCTGCTTTTTGCACAGCAAACTTTCTTTACATATTAGGTCTTGTGACAGATTTAATATCTGATCTCTTTCAGGAGTATATAAGGATCCCAGGAGCATTCTGGCCAACTACATATAGTTTGTAAGTAGATTTCAAGCTCAAATCTACTGTCTCTTTAATCATTTATTAAAAATAGCATATGTTTAGACAATTTAGCCTCCACTTTCTAGTTCAGTGATTATTAAATATTTTTTGGCCAACAGAGAATAAATACTTTGGACTGCTAGGGCCACACAAGGTATCTTACTTACATTATCTTCTTTTCTTTTCTTTTCCCTTTCTTTCCATTTCTTTCCTTTTCCCTTTTAATCTCCTTTAAAGCACTCCTATCTTGAGGTTCCTACAAGAGAGCAGAAACATTCAAGTTTGTGTCCAAAGTCCTAAAGTATATTAATTCTGGATATAGTTGCAATTGCACAACTTAACAAAATTGGTTTTTTAAATGTCAAATTTTGTTTGCCTGCTACTGAATGCATCTTTTCTTTTGGACAGACACAGACATTCTTGAAATGTACCATTGCTTTAGGAAGCTCAGGATCACTGACTCTGTACGTGTACATGCCACTCAGCCTGACACTACCCATCACACAGTGAGCTACCAGGCTTCCCACAGCCCAGGCAGGTCAAAGGGAAGTGGAGCTTTGATCTGACTGAAAATAAGTATGAACATACAAAAGAAACAAAACAAAAAGGCAAAAATTGTTCAAATATCTTATGTTTTGGTGTGTGTATGTGTGTGTGTGTGCACATGTGCGCTCATGCACATGTGTCTGTGTGTCTGTGTGTCTGTGTGTGTGTTGCCAACAATTTACTATCATTTGAGCTGAAGTCTTCATTTGAAGATACTAACAGGCTGGTCACTAGAAGGTTGGCTTCCATTTCTTATTACAATGATGTCTTAGTTCTTAAGATAGTCAAGTCTTAACTTTTCCATGCCTCATGCTCAATTCATATAAGAATAAAAATAATTTGGTATGACATTTCTCTCTATGAAGACATAGCAAAAAAACTGTGTGTATACATATTTGCTTGTTTAGATTTTACATTTGTAAAAGAGTAGATTATGCTTAATTATTTTAAAGCAACAGTTAAAACAGGGAAATCTGACAAAAATAATTTTAAAGTACCAGTCACTAGCTGTGTCAGGAAACACAAAATCTAGTACAGTTTTTATGCCTCACAATCACATGAGAATAATTTTTAAATTCTACTCCCAAAAGGAGGAAGTCAGATTTTAAGGAACTTAAATCTTTTTCTATTTCTAAACTCCCACAATTACAAAACTAATGCAACTTTCTTTGGATACATTTAATACATTTATTCCCCAACAAGAACAGCAATGCTAACATAATGTCTGTTCTCTGTTTAATAATAGATTCAGGAAAGAAGGAATAGAACCTAAAAGATTCCAGTGAAGAGGCAAACAGCAGAGTGGCTGTTTTGCTTAACTGTCTGTCAGTAAGTATTCATGCCTGCCTGTGCTCTGATGCTGGCCCATGCTGCTCTGTGTGGTCTCCTCAAAGTTCTGTCAATAGCCTGAAACTATGTTCAGACAAACAGTCAAACGTGTCTTAACTCTAGCCTCTTCACACACACTGGCACAACGGGTTTCCATTTTAATCTCAGTGGTTTCTACAATGGTTTACATCCAAATTGTACAGGACTCTGTAGAAAATGGTAAGGATGAAGATTTTCTCTAAATTTACATGAACATTTTCTTCAACTTGTGACAGCATGATTTGAAGGAGCTGAAAAAGTAAAATAAAGAAATCAGAACCTATAATTCTTCCATAAAATCACAGTATAAACCTGAAATTGAGCCACAGGTGGGTGTGTGAACTGTAATCCCAGTATTCAGGAGACTGAAGGTCTGAGGATCACAAGTTCAAGGGCAGCCTAGGCTATATAGTTAAACCATGACTCAAAAGTAAATTATATAGACATTATATATTATTATATAGACATTGATTGTCCAAAATATGAGATACTTTTAATTAGGATCTCTCAATACTATTGGGTTTTTTAAGTTCCTCAGTTGTCAAGGTTTTAAGTGAAAAAAAAGCCCAAAGAGATTATCTTTCATGGGAAGTGCTAATTTTGAAACTTGTAAATGTAACTCCTATTGAGACAATTACAATCTTCTCTGACTATTCTAATTGACCATAGCTTTTCTCTTTTCAGTCTACTTTCCTAGGTCTCATAGTAACCTGTTCAGATAACATAGATTTTCCCTGGCCCATGCACACACACACAGAGTCTCCCCAGTGCCTATTCTTACCTAGATGCTTCAACATGTGACCTACTTCCTTTCAAATGCATTCTATATGTCTCTGCTTCCTATGAGGTTGATCATTTCCTGAGGTTACTACACACAGGCATGCCTTATACACACTGTTTCTCCATCAACACAATGAGAACAAACTCTGTGGCATTCCAAGAGACCATCATGTCTACCATGTATTCTCTTCTGATGTATTCAAATTTCACTTTTGTATACAAAGTTAAAGTACTGGTGTCATGTGCCCTGGAAATTACAGCTAATCCATCCATCTTCCACCAACTGGAAGCACTAATGAAGTTTCACAATAAGACTTGGAATGTCTAAATTTACTCAGTAGTACGCAACTAAGAACTCTTTTCATCTATCTCTACACCACCCACCTATGCTATTAAATAGAGTAATACTTAAAATAAACTCATTCAACCACACATACGTAGATGTGTGGGATCCTTTTCACCCCTTGTGATTGTATTAAGGTAATGATCTTGTGATGATTAGAAATTCTGTACTGCATTCAAAACAGAGCTTTGATCCACTTGTGACTAAAACTCATTCACCTTGCAGATTATTCAGGGTAATGACAGAAATCACATGTGAGCTTAGGTAAAATTTCAACATAAAGGAAGGTTTTTACATAACAATTCCCAGCCAGTGTCTGATCCTTCTATTATGTGTTCTTGCAGAGGTTGCACAATTTCTTTTCAGTGTTTTTTTCAGGTTTTACTCTGCAATTTATGACATTTTATTAATATCTATTCTTTGTACAGAGCTGTAGGCTTGATGGAAATGAGTAATATGTATATTTTGCTCAATACTGTAGGCTCAGCTGCCCAATGTCTAGCTGTGGGCTTATACCCATTAGGTATAAGCATAGTGGTTTAATGAGTGAACAGGGTACATACATTGAAAGTGGGCTCACTGATAAATTACATAAATGAATTCTAAGCACTTGCCAAGAAAGTAAGAGGGCAGACAACCTAAGACTAAAAAGGCAACAGCCCTATCAATGATTCATTTGGAAGTTGCTATGGTTTTAATGTGACCCACAGAGTTCATGTGTTCGATCACTTTGGGAAGTAGAGCTCTTGAAAGGTAGTTAGAACCCTTAAGAGTAGATTGATGTCATGATTTGTTATTCTGAGAGTTGGTTTGTTATAAAAGTATGTGAAGCCCCCTTTTGCTTTCTATCCCATTCTCCTGCACTGTGGCCTTGATTGGAGGATTGGCATTAGCACTAAGACTTTGCCAGATGGGGCCCTTCCACCTTGAACTTTCCAGAAATGTAACAAAGGAATCTCTTTTCTTCATAAATTACATAGTCTCTAGTTTCATAATAGTGTCAAAGAGGTTAAGAGAACCTACGAACCTATTCTTATGTTAAAAATATAGGTAGCCATATATGGTGCTGGTAGCTCATGGAGGTGATCCTGTATAATCAGAAGTACAGTATCTGAGTCAGCCCAGGCAGGAAAGCATTGTGAAACTCCTATCTCCAATTAACCACCAATATGCTAGAAATGGAGCTATGGCTCAATTGAGAAAGCACTAACCTCGAGCAAAAAAGCTTAGGATCAGTACCCAGGTACTAGTGCAAGCCTCCAAAACATCAAATACACACACACACACACACACTTACTGGTACAACATTTAAAATTTAATGATGCAATTTTACTTAATTACTTTTAAAGCACAAATATTTTATACTATTTACAGTATTCCCAAATGCCAAAATTTGTGACTTATGTAAAAATAACTGTATTTTTCATTACTTATCATTCAAGATGATAAGTAATCATTTAGTTACCCTTTGGCAATTAAATTAGTTCTTACTAATTCAGTCTTCATAGGAAAACACTTCGACAAAATTTGCGCCCAAAGTACCAAGTACAAATACCTTTCTTGGAAAGCAACTGAGGATGTTAGAAGGATACAGAAACCTAAAATCAACTGAATTTTAAGACACAACAATATTTCCTGTTACTCAGTTCAGGCTCAAAAAGTCTCCTAAAAAATTACATTTTTAATGTTTTATGGAGAATACACACAAAATACAACTTAAAATGGAATTAGATGGTGCCAGAGCTTATCTGTAATTGATTTGAGGTCCTCAGACTCCTTCCTCTCATCTCTGATATTCATGAACATAAAACAAAGTCACAAGACACCTCAAAGCCTACAATGTCTTCTGAAGCCAGCAAAGAATTCCTGCAGCAGATGTGAGCTTTTAAGGTACTGGAGGCCAGGCTTAAGCACTTCAGTTGGAAAGGCAATTTTGCCAGTAGCTGCTGAGTTTTTGGTATCCCTCAGTCCAAATCAACCAGGGCCATCCTGCTCTTTCTTAGAAGGAAACATTTCTACCTTTGCCATTTGACTTTTTTTCTTGTACTCAAGTGATACAAAAAAAAAAATCAGAGATGGGATTGTTTCTGTGTGCAGCCCAAGCATAACCCATCAGTAGACACAGCTCTGTTGTCTAGCCTTTTCTTGATGCTGTTATTCAGCAGTAAAAAGGAATCTGAAAATCTTGCTACTTGAAAGCTGTAGATCACAGCCAAGTTGCTTAAAGTTTTTGGAAATCAGTCCACCCCATTATGGAATGAGAAGAATTATAATTAACTCAACAGAGATTAGATCATAATAGTGATATCCTCTCAAGATTTTCCAAGCATATTATCAACTATGCATTAGATGTTAGATATTACCCAAATAGTGTTCAAAATAGTACTTAAAAGATTATGAGTATATATTTATTTGTGTGCACATTTAATTAAATCACTTAGATTTTTAATCACTTCAAAGTCATAGTTTTCCATTTATCTCTATCAATAGTGATTCACACTTTTTTCCAATAATCTAGCCCATGTCTTTCTACTTATTTTCCTTCCAATTAACTTCAATTTCAACACTGAACATCTCATTAATATCATGAAGATTAGATAGAACTGTACTAATAAGTCAAGTTTGCTACTAAAAAATAACTAGGTGAATATTCTTGGAGGAAGGATAGATGGTTTCTGAAAAGAATGATCATCCATATAAGGATTTAGGAAAAAAAATAGTAAAAGCCTGTAATAGGGGCTAAGACACAAGTACACCTATGACACTGTAGCATGAATATAGCTCTAGAAAAAATATTAATCAATACAAATGATTTTGCCCAATAAAATGTTATTCACAAACAAACAAAATACTTACTTTGTTACAGAAACTGGGTGTCACTGTCAATGAAACTGAGAGAATCAAGGTTCCAGCTCAGCCCAAGCAAAGAGTTGAAAAGACCAAATAGCAACAGAAAAGGCTGGTGGTGGCAAATAACTGCCACAAATATGCAGGAAACATAAATATTGGATAATGGTTAAGTCTGATTTATACTCCCTGCAAAAGTGAGACTTCATTTTAAAAATAACTACAGACAAAAGAGCTTGTGACTCAAACAGTAGGTGCCTGATTACCAAGCACAAAGCCCTGAGTTCACACTCCAGTATTGCCAAATACGGATATGTATATGTATGTATATGTATATGACATATATCTATAGGTATATAGTTATGTTTAGAAATTTGCCTGGGAATATGGCCTACTGGTGGAAATATGGCCTAGTGGTAAAGTGCTCGCCTCGTACACATGAAGCCCTGGGTTCGATTCCTCAGCACCACATATATAGAAAAAAGCCAGAAGTGGCACTGTGGATCAAGAGGTAGAGTGCTAGCCTTGAGCAAAAAGAAGCAAAGGACAGTGCTCAGGCCCTGAGTCCACGCCCCAGGACTGGCAACAAAAACAAAACAAATAGAAATTTGGGTATGCAAAAAGAAGAATGAAATGGGAAAACATGAAACAACACATAAGACACATAATGATTGATTCCAAATATGTAAGCTCTGGAAACAGGCAAAACACGTCTTAATTTGCTAATATGTGTATTGTATGTTACAGGGACATAGAGACACACTTAAAATAAATCCCCATGATTCCTGTCTCAAATATTTGCTCCTGTCATCTTTTCCTGTTGAATATGGATAAGGCCTATGGTTCACTTTTAATCAATAGAGTATAGCAGATATGAGATACACAGAATTATATGTACATGACAAAGTGACATAAGACCTTCACACCAGTTTAGATGGCTATAAAAATAATAATGTACTCTATTCTTCAAAGCAGTATAGGAGAAAGGATTTTTAATGCTTTTTTCACAAAGAAATAATTGTGTGAGACAGAAATATGGATACCCTGATTTGAAAACTAGAAAGTGTATGTATGAACCCAAACAGTACATAGTATCCCGTAACTTCTTTATCCTGCAGATTTCTTTTTTTATTAATTAATTTATTTATTGTCAAAGTGATGTGCAGAGTATTTTACAATTTCATATGTAAGGAAGAGACTACATTTATTATCAAACTTGTTATATTTGCCCTCATTTTTCCCCCACCTTTCCCCCTCCCCAATACCTCCCACAGAGTTGTACAGTTGGTTTGCAGCATATTGTCTTGTAAGTATTGCTGTTGCATTGGTTCACCTTTTACCCTTTGACTCGCCATTTTGGTGTTCCCCTTCCCTTCCCTAATAAACATATATGCAATACCAGGAAGTGAGAATGTCCAAGAGTTACTTGAGGAAGTGCTCAACCTCATTGGCCATAAAAGAAATGAAAATGAAAACAACGTTGACATTCCACCTCACTCCACTAAGAATGGCCATTATTAAGACAACTAATAACAACAGATGCTGGCGGGGATGTGGACAAAAGGGAACCCTACTACACTATCAGTGGGAGTGTAAACTTGTTCAACCACTCTGGAAACCAGTGTAGAGGTCCTTCAAAAGGCTAATCATAGAGCTCCCCCATAACCCAGCAGCTCTGCTTTTGGACATTTACCCAAAGGATTACAAGCAAGAACACATTAAAGCTACCAGAACAACTGTGTTTATTGCAGCACAATTACCATCACTAAAATATGAAACCAATCCAGATACCCCTCGGTAGATGAATGGATCAAGAAAATGTGGTACATATACACAATGGAATTGTATGCTTCTATCAGAAAGAATGGCATTGCTACATTCGTAAGGAAATGGAAAGTCCTGGAAAAAAATCATACTAATTGAAGTAAGCCAGACCCAAAGAAACTTAGACTCTCTGGTTTCCCTCATACACATCTAGGATAGTCCTAGCAGAAGATCACAGTAGCTCAATAGCTGTGTACATATGAACACATAAGATGATGCTGAATGAAAGGAATTCCAAGTTATGGAAATAAGTGGTTTATCATTGTTGTTATTGTTTTCAACATACCCTGTGAAACTTCATCTTTTTCTTTTGTCTTTCTTCCCCAGGGATTTACCGATGATGTCACTGTAACTTTTTAATCTTGCAGATTTCTATGCGCCCATTGATTAATTTAATCTTAAAAAATATCTTTTAGGGCTGGGGATATAGCCTAGTGGCAAGAGTGCCTGCCTCGGATACACGAGGCCCTAGGTTCGATTCCCCAGCACCACATATACAGAAAACGGCCAGAAGCGGCGCTGTGGCTCAAGTGGCAGAGTGCTAGCCTTGAGCGGGAAGAAGCCAGGGACAGTGCTCAGGCCCTGAGTCCAAGGCCCAGGACTGGCCAAAAAAAAAAAAATCTTTTAAAAAGTTCTCCCTCTCCCCACCCCACCCCACCATCAAAATGTCAAAATGACTGCCAGAAAGGATTTTGTGGTGACTCAGAATCAATAAGAAATGAATCTCTCTTTCCTATACAGCCAGGTTAGGAATTCTCCCATAACCTGAGTGGTCTTGGAAGTAGAACCTTCCACAGACAAAAATTCACATGAAACCCTGACCCTCACAAGAGGAGCTGGCCAAGCCTTGCCTGCCATGTTCTGATACACAGAAACTGTGAGGTAATAGTGTATACTGATTTGAGCCATGAAGTGTGTTGGGACTTGTTATGAAGTAATAGAAGACTAACACAAGATGTATCTCAGCTGGGTCTTAGAATCAGAGCCCAGGCAGTAGTTATGTTCAAATGATTAATGTAATAGGATGAAGGCTATTAGGAGAAAAAAAACTAAAAGAGGACAATAGTACAAGAGAAAAAAAGCCTACAAGAATAATATCTCAGCTGGAGAGTGGCATCAGCCTGACGCTAAGGTGAAGCACTAGAGCATTCACAGTTCATTCTACCTGGATATGGGGAACTGGCTTTTGGTGCTGCAGTCAATACTGAGGCTTCAGGGAGACAAGAGATGTGACTTCCCTGGTAGCAATTCCCATTTGACCAAGGGCAATTCTCCAGATAAGTGAGCATCTGTGAGCTTCTTTCCATGACAAACTCACAGCAAAAAGTAATATGGGAAGCAGGATGGATGGCTAACAGTACTCATGACAGACTAAGTAATTGAGGTAAAAGTTAAAGGAAAGCTAAAAGTTAGTATGTGTAATACAGAGACATTCTGGCATTGTGACTGTGTTCTATGTCTTAATCTAGGTGGTCCAGCATCATATATGCATTTTCTCATACCAGTATTATTTATTTTATGCGTTTTCCATACGACTATGTGAATTGTTTTATATTCAAAATATAATAGATGTTTTAAATTCTGCCTGGACAGAACCGAAATCTCTAAGTTTGGAGAGTGCCTGGGGATTTTATTGACCTCTCTATTACTCTATTATATCTGAAACATTTTAATTTTACTTTTTCACTAGTATATTCCGACTCTTCCCAGACCAAAATTTCAGAAAAAAATCTTCATATTGAATATTAGGGGAACAATCATGAACCTTTGAGAGTCTAGCTAGGAAGCTGGCTTGGTGTAGTAAAGAGGAGAAAATGCATAAAGTGTAAATATGTTCACTAGAAAACAAAAGAATATTCATGATCATGCAAACTATGTACAAGGTCAGAAGAAAGAAATTGCTGACATTCATCAAGAAGGTTTTCTGGTGAAGGTAAGTCTTTGCATTTTAATTAATGAATTCTAATAAAAATAGGAGAAAAAGCAGAGAGAAAAAAAGATTGCCAAAACAAGGCTTAAATTTTTAGCAGGATGGTTTCCACCAAATAAAATTTAAATCATAAATCCAAGTCTTCATATTAAAATGAAAAAATACCAAACAATGCAAACCCAGCCACTTGAGTCATATTAAGTTGAAATTCTTAGTGGTTACCTACCTTTTCAAACATAATTTTTCTGATAGCATGAAGAAAACCCAGGAGACAAATCCTAATATGATGACTAGCCACACTTCAAACACTGCTTGGAAAATGCTAAGCAATTGCTATCCATTACAGGCAAATAATTATCTTAGTGACTTTCATAAACCATTATCCTTCTGTAAGCACAGAAAAGAAGTTAAAATGGTAAGAAGTATCTAAAGAAATAGGAATATAAGAAAGCTTCAAAAGAAAAATAAGGAGGTTTGACTTTCTTTTTAATTAATTAATTTATTTATTGCCAAAGGGATGTTCAGGGCTGGGATGTAGCCCAGTGGCAAAGCACTTGACTAGTAAGTGCAACGTTCTGGGTTCGATCCCTAGTACCAAAAAAAAAAAAAAACAAACCAAAAGACAAAGTGATGTACAGAGGGGTGGCAGTTTCAAACATAAGGCAGTGAGAACATTTCTTATCAAACTTGTTACCTCCTCTCTCATCTTTTTCCTATAATTTTTTCCCAAATGGATGGTTAAGTCAGTACAGGCAGGTAACATATCATAGGAATAGAAAGTATTTCAGATGAAAGAAATAATACATAAAATCAGAACTAGTGAATTCTTTCATAGAAAGAGTTTGGAACTAGGGAGTCAAAGAGCATGACACAGACATGGAATAGCCAAGTCAATATAGACAAGTCACTTTCTTGGGTCTCAGTTTCCTCATTTGAAAGGATTGAATCCCTTTCACGTTACTACTATCAAATAAGCTTCTGTACATGAAAGCATTTTCAAACTACTCTATGCTAAAAAAGTAAAAGATATTTTTGTAGACTCTCTGAATTCACTTTTTGTTTAATAACTTGGACCAGAGAGATTTTCTGAGACTTCTGAGTCATATTTCAGAAGACTTTAAATAAGGATTAGGAGGGTGCAAAAAAAAAAAAAGAATGAAATTGTGAAATTAACCAAAAATACCAGTTTATCTGTGATACTAGCTTTTCACAGAAAAATACCAGCCATCAGCCCGATACTAGAAACATAGGAAAATGTTTTCACCTGGGAATGTTTGGTGAAATCATTCTGAGCCACCAGTCAAAGCATAATGTAAGAGGAAATGATAACTCCCCAGGTAAAAACTTTCCTTCTCCACTAAGTGGATCATGAATCAGTTCTGGTCTATGGTGTTCTACCTCATTGAGCCCAGAACATCCAGCAGCTTCCGGAATCTGCCAAACCATCAAGCACAGCAGACAATTCCCTTTAAGCCGATTCAAGTGCTGAAGAGCAGTGGGCTAGAACTTTCTCACCAAATCTGGAATTCAATGATGTGTAGGCTTCATTCTTTTTAAGAAAAATAACTCAAACTCTGTACAACTTTTGCAGGGCTCAGCTAGAGTATTTCTAATTTGATTGCTTCTCTAAACTTTTCTTTTGTTTCATTTTTAAGTGAGCATAACATTTTGAAAATTTGATATTGACATGTTTATTATTTTCTTAGATTTATTTTTAAATATTTTTATGATCTGCAAGTCATTATACAAAGGAGTTGCCATGCAACAAAGCAGTTTAGGAATACAGTGCATCTTGATCAATGTCACACCGTTCAACATTCTCACTCAATTCTTCAGCATTCTCACTCAACTCTCCCAACCAGTATCTTCCCTCACATTTCCTTAATATCGGAGGATATACATTGAATTTTTTGCCACTTAAGGCAGTTTATGCATTCAATGCATCATGACGTGTGTCATCCCTTCAACGTTTTTACTCCCCAAAGGCCCTTATTTTTCTTAATTTTGTTTATACAATTAATTCTTGCCTGCGTTCTCCTCTCTTTCCCTTTCATTCCTTTACCCCTCCTCCCTTAGCCCACCCTCTTCCTTGCAAGTACCTATTTCTTATTATTTATTTTGTTGGGCTTTGATTTAGTCCTTCTAGAGAATTATACTCATTGTTTTTGTCTATTTATGTGGTACCAAGGAATTGAACACAGGGTCTCATACATACTAGGCAAGCATTCTATCACCAAGCAATACTCCTAGCCCAGAATTATACTGATTGAGTTCTCTATAGAGTCTATTATACTTCATTTAATTCATTTTTACTCGGATGCTTACCACCTACTATGTTTACTTATATGCACATTCTATCTACAACAAATGAAGGTAGCCATGCAATCTTTGTTTCAACTCTGTATTTGAAAAATAGTTCTTTTTGTTTGAACAATTTACTCTGAAATAGATAAATTAATGTGATAATAAATATATCAAACAATACATATTAATGACTAATAATCCAATATCCAGTCATTATATTAGTGCCATGTATGCATATATGGCAAACATCATATTAGTGACATATATATAACAAATACATATAAACATATCGTATAGAAAGAGCTCTCTCTCTCTCTCTCTCTCTCTCTCTCTCTATATATATATATAATGTGCATGTGTGTGCATTCATTGAAGAAGATAGAATTCAATACCACAGATAGGAACAGTCATAAGATAACCAAATGGAAAAGGTAACCCTAAGAGAGAGGAAAACTTACTCTTGGGTCTATTAAAGAAAAAAAAAAATTAGGGCACATATATCCTGCATGTGGTAACCAATTTCTTATTTTATTGATTTATAATTATTGTTATTACATGGTATCAACATTTCCTTTTATAATGGATATTTAAACATAAAAGCAAGACTAAACATCTCAAACTTTTATACAAGTTGACTAAATTGAACTTCATGTAGAATATTGTATGTTTTTCTTTCTAGCTTCTTAGCTAATCTCATGACTTTATCAAATTCATTTTTCTTGAACTATAATTTCAGTCCAAACCTTTTAAATACATGATTGAGTTGAATAAAATAAGCATATTTAAATTTGGAAGACACCGGAGAATTAAGAGCTCCCCAAGAACAGATTGATTTCATTTCTTCTATGTTGCCAATTCTAAGTTGGTAATTGCTGTCATAGGAATGGATGGGTTTTATTTTATATATTCTCAGAGTTGTCTGGAGGTTAAAGTCTATAAGATAAATTATTTTAAATAATTTAAATGTTCACTGGATATGGGAAATATGCATTTTAAGTCAGCTTTGTGGAATCTATCCAATAATGTAGCATCTTCAGATACTAATGATAAGGTGCAACATAGTAGCTTTTGATTACTATTTTAATATTCAAAGGTAATGTTGTGGCCCACCACTTTTTAAAGGAGGATGTCAAACAGAGAGAACAAAGTGTAATAACCAGGTTGAATATGATAAATAATACCATGTGAAAGTTTGGAAATAACTCATGGCTGGGAGTATGGCAGCTTCCTTAGCAAACATGAGGGCCGGAGTTCCACGACCAGTAATTTCAAACTAATGAGAAGAATTGAAAATATTGCAATAAAATCCTTCACACTATATAATTAATATGTGTTGATAAAAATGTTGGGGGAACTAATATCATTTAGAGCTCTTGAAAAGAAAACAAAAATTTTATTTTTCTATCACTGAAGAAAATCTTTGCTACAAAGCACTGAATTTTCCAATAAAATGTTATTTTCTGCAATTTACTATGAATAAAAGTACTAATAAAGGTTATGAGATTTTTTGGTATCACTATAAAGAAAATCATCATCCTAACAGTAAATATTAATTGAGATTTTACTATGTGCTTAGCAAGTTACAAGTGTTTTGGCTGCATTATGCAATGTAATCTTCACAATAACCTCATAAGAAATGTATTATCTCCAATTTAAGGTTGCCATAGTGAACTAGCTTGCTTAAAGCAATCTATGTATCTTCATTTTGTTTTCTTATTTAGTGCTTTCATTTATTTACCAATACCACCTCCTGCCCTGTCTACCGCACTGCACAGCAAAGTCCATGGATGCCCAAGCACTCTATATACAATGATGTAGTAGTTGTATATAATATACGCACATCCTCTTATATACTTTAACCATATGACCTCATAGTTTAAGGGAATAATGACTCAGTAACATTTAGTCATGTTAAGTAAAGATTCACTTAAAAAATAGTTGATTCTCACTTGGTTGAACCCACTGATATAAAACCAAAGGTACAAAGAATCAATTGTATTTATTGATCACCTAGTACAAGTAAGGTCTTGCACTACTATTGATATTTCTAACTACTCTTAAGAATTCACTTACAAAGAGAATATTTTCCTTCATAGAGCAACTGCTCCCAATGTATTGAGACATAAACATACTTTAACTCTTTTAAAAGAAAATAGGATTCTAATATTCTAAAATTTCATTTCCACCTCAAACTTCTTGCCAACCAGGGCATATTGCAAAAGTAAATTTTGCAGAATTCTGAAAATCCCTACCAACTTGAGACACATCTCCTGACCTTGACATTGTGAAGGCATGTGTGCCACAAAGCAATATAAGTACTTTGGCAAAGCATTTATGATGATATAGTTTATTAAATCTGGTCACTACCTTCTTTTACACAATCTTAACTGCTTTCTAAAGTTTAACAAAGGGGGCTGGGAATATGGCCTAGTGGCAAAGTGCTCGCCTCATATACATGAAGCCCTGAGTTCTATTCCTCAGCACCACATATATAGAAAAAGCCAGAAGTGGAGCTGTGGCTCAAGTGGTAGAGTGCTAGCCTTGAGCAAAAAGAAGCCAGGAACAGTTCTCAGGCCCTGAGTTCAAGCCCCAGGACTGGCCAAAAAATAATAATAAAAAAATAAATTTGAAAATAAAGTTTAAAATGTTATTAGGTAATTGATTTAGAAGGATATATATTTTCCATCAAAATCTATCAAATATTTAATTAATCCACCATGAACCAATTTAGGTTCATTATTATGATTCATGCAGAAATCTATTGTCCTCACGCGTACCCTTCCCTGTTTTATGAAAGAAGAAATCCTTCAAAATGTTCTTGATAAAAATGAAGAATAATAATAATTTGGCATGTGCACTAAGACCATAAAGATAGAAGTAAAACTTTATGTCTGAGAGTATCAACTGTATAAAATTTTTTTTGATTATTCACAATTGTTGCTGAGACATTTTTCTAGCTGCAGACATTCAGGTCTCAGTTAAAGAGCAGAGGTTTAGAACTTCAAAATTTCCCAACAATTTTACATCTATTTCAAATAATCCTCAAAGTTATCATAAAAATAGTAATATCATCATAAAAAATACAAAAGTCAGTAAAACATTTGCTTAATCAGACAAGCTAAAAGATCAGATAAAAATTGCATTCTTATTGATGAGTTGTAGCAAAAGGCAGTTCACTTATTGTTGATGAACATGTGACTTGTTACAATATCAATACTAATTTGTTCACACTTATAAACCATTTTAAGTATATAGATATTCTTATAGATTGTAATTACACACTCAAAAATGTAGATATATTCACATAATGATCATACAATACTGGTGCATATGGTTGCAATATCAGTACTGACTGATTTGGCAATACTTATCAGTAACTTAAGTACACAGATATTCTTATATAGATTGTAACTATACATCCAGGAATTTGGACTCATGTAATAATCATTGATAATACTTGTAAAATTGCTTCCCTAAAAGAAGGTAGCTGGGCTAGGTAAGAATTCTCACTGTATCCTTTCAAGCTTATTAAATTTATTTCATGTACTTAAAATGACTTGTTTTAAATAAATAATTACACATATTGGTAAAATTAAAAAGAAAAACATCACCTTAGAAATTTTTCATCAACTGTTATTCAATCTCTACCAAGTAGCACATTCTCACCTGTAACCAATTACAAAATTAAAGTATTTAAACACATTTTTGCACCATTACTCATAACCATTGTCAATGTATGCTATTAAACAATGCTAATACTTCTTGAAATGTGTCAAAATTTGTGCAACCATTTATATTTATAGTGTTTGTTTGTGTTCAACAGTATCATTAGGAGCAAGTGTAAAAATATTTATAATCACAACAATTATAGAAGGAAGGTAAAATGACCTAAGCTCTTTTGATGGTGAAATTATTGTCGTAATATTTGCATACTAAGCTATGTTGCCTCTTTTGTGCACATTCCATAGAGAACATACTTATTTTGATTATTGTTTCTATTGTAAATATCCATTTTGACCTGCTAATCACCTATTGTATTCCATGAAGCACACAGTTGTCTGATACAAAGTGGGAGGCTATATATAATTAGGTGACATGCCCCAAACTAACCTGACAAAGAAAGATTTATTCCACACTTCCAGAATATAATATGATCCAAAGTTGAACAATAATGTAAAATGATAACCTACATGAACTTGAAGTGGAAGACTTATATGAGATAAGACAGGTCCACTCATCTTCATTATACTCTCCAGAAATCTGCTCCACTTATAGCCCTCTCTGTCCTCCATTACAGAAAGAAGGGATGTTATTTCTTCTAATTGTCCTCCATACTCCTCCATCTCTTCTCCCTCACCTCCCCGGTCTCATTCTCTAGCCTGTTCTGCAGCCAAATACTGTTAATTAATGCAGAACACCTGATCTTTTATCATTAGTGAACCAAGTAATTTTCTGTTCACAACCATCACTACCTCTTGCCTGAATTCCTGCAAAGGCCTTTCCAAAGTCTCTCCATCTATACAGCCTCCCTTCCACATGGCCTCCAATCAGCAGCCAGAGTTGTCCATTTGAAATCTGGGAGATCATGTAATTTTGATGCCTCAAATTTCCAACGAGTCTATGAAAGACCCAGAAGTCTCAAAAACATGATTTGACTCCAACATTTCTTCACATTCAGTTCTACAGCTTACCTCTCTCCCACTATGGCGTTGCTATTCTGTTTACTTCATCATGTGTGTGTGTGTGTATGTGTGTGTGTGTGTGTGTGTGTGTGTGTGTGTGTGTGTGTGTGTGTGTACTGAGGGTTATACTTGGGGCCTAGGCACTGTCCTTTAGCTTTATGGCTGAAGGCTGGCACTCAACTATTTGAGGCACAGTACAACTTCTAGCTTGTTCTGGTTAGTTGGAGATAAGAATCTCATTCTCTTTCCTGGCATCCTCCAATCTCAACTTCCTTAGTAACTAGGATCACAGGTGAGAGTCTCTGTACTTCACCAATTTTAATAGATTGCCAACTTCCATCTCTTCTGGAAACTCTTCAGAATATTTGGGCATTGGCCTGGCTTCATCTACCATCTTCTTCTAATCAGTGTTCAAACATCACTCAAAGAATATTCTCAAGATCATTCATTTCATAAAAATATTTTCATGAAACCAAAAATACTACTTTAATTTGTATCCTTAAACCTGATGCATAAATATTAGTTGGTAGAATGAATAATTGTCATTTTCTAAAATATATTCTACAGAATGCTATCATTGTGAAGTGCTTTCTTCAAAAATAGAGCAAGATTGGGCTGGGGATATGGCCTAGTGGCTAGAGTGCTTGCCTCGTATACATGAGGCCCTAGGTTCAATTACCCAGCACCACATATACAGAAAATGGCCAGAAGTGGCGCTGTGGCTCAAGTGGTAGAGTGCTAGCCTTGAGCAAGAAGAAGCCAGGGACAGTGCTCAGGCCCTGAGTCCAAGCCCCAGGACTGGCCAAAAAAAAAAAATAGAGCAAGATGGACTTACAACAAAATACATTTGGAAGGTTCTCTTTTCATATGTTTGTTCTCTGTGTGAACATAAATATATACAGCAAATGTTTACAAACACTATCTACAACTTGTAGATAATAAAAATATTTTTAAAATAGCATAACAGGGAAATCTGTAATAATACATAAATGTATCGTGTATTTATAGATAAATACATATTTGTAAGTATTTACATATAAATTTATATAAGTGAAAAGCCTGTGTTAATTATAGCAGAGTTACATACCTAACTAACAACATATAAGAACAAAGTTTGAAAAGTAAATGAAATTAAAAGCTGTGAATGTGCTAGATTAAGAAAAAGGTTCCAAGAGTAATACAGATGGGATGAATTTGATCTAAGTACATAGTATTTTGCCATTGATTTCTGCTAATAAAAATTGTTTTTATAAATGGACTGTAATTAATCAAATAGAAAAAACAGACTAGTTACTACAGATATTAGAAATGAGAAAGAAGACATGTAATGAGACAAATTAATTGTAAATTAACTCCCCTCCAAGAAAGCTTGAAATTACACAAAACTTTCTTGCAAAAAGAAATGGATTAAAAGAACATACAATGGAATTAAGATGTCATTTTTAGAAAGTATGCTAAACTATGTTTTTACTTATTTGGTTAGTAATTCTAGTTGATCAATTTTACTCTTTAGCCAGGGAATAATGACTCACATCTGTAATCCCAACTACTCAGGAAGCTGAGCCATGGAGGATAATAGTTTAAAGTGAGCCAAGGCAGAAAAGTGGAGAGATTACATCTTTTATTAACCAGCAAAATGCTGAGCTGAAGTCAGGGCTCAAGTAGTAGGGTGCCCAGATGCCATGAGCAAGAAAGCCAAGCCACAACACAATGACCAGAGTTCAAGTCCCAGTACAGGAACACCAAAGGAAACCATGCATTTTAGAATGTAAAATAAAAAATGTAGAACTAACGACCCCATCATCAGTTCATAATGATCTGCAGATGCAGTTGTTAAAATCGGACAGGCATGGGAATAACAAACAGGTCTATTAGCATGGTCAGGAACAATTTTGGAGTTTGTGCTCTTCCCAAAAGATGTTATTTTAAGACTCATAAACCTAAAGACAATAAGTGTTAAGAAAAATCTGCCTTAAAGCTTATCCTGACCTTAACTTCTAAATTTGTTTCCATTGACACTGATCATAATTTTTCTTTGCTTTGAATGAAGAAATTCCTTTATAGTGTGGAAACAAGAAGACAAGAGAAGAGGCTTTCCACTCATTTTCAATCTTCCAACTTGGTTTAATGGAAATAGAAAACATCTTAGTCATTGTAATCATGACAGAAGTTTCAGCCTCATGCTAAACATAGCCACATTACAAAATCATTATATCAAAGTACAAAACTACACTAGATAAGTGAGTGCTTTCTGGACACATTTAGAAAATCAATATTTGCCACATTACTCAGTTAAACAATACAGATCATTGCTTTTAAAAAATGAAAAAAATGACACAAAAGATTCATATTTAACACAAAAAATGAAAACAGACCTTCACAGAAAAATAATAGTAACAATAATAGTAATTGAAATAATCTAAGTCTCAAGAAGTTATGGAATTGATCAAGTGATCAACTTTCCTAAAAGTTGTGCTGGTCATTATTCATCTCTGTGACAAAATACCTGAACAAAACAATCTAAGAGAGAAAAGATTTATTCTTACTGATAATGCCAGAGGTTTTACTCTATGACCAGCTGTTTCTAATACAGCTCTTAGTCCTGTATCAAAGCAGAAGCACCATGACAAAGGGCATGAGGGAGGAAAGCTGCTCCTCTCGTGGCATCTAGGGGAGCAGAAAGCCAGAGTTAAGACAAAATATAACTTCAAAATATACCCTTCAAAAGTACACCCTCAGTGATACACTTTCTCCCAAATAGGCTCACCTACTTTTTCATGTTTGTTTGTTTTAGAGGATTTTTTTGAGACAGGGTCTCATGTGGTATAGCCAAGTTATACTGGAAATTCCTTGTGCTGATTAAACTCACTATCTTCCTTGTTCAGCTTGTTGACTACTAGGATTACAAGCATAAGATACACATCCTACTTTTACGTTCTACTTTCTAATATCTCATTCATTTATAAACTGAATGGGATGATTAATTCACTGGTGAAGTCGGTACCTCATGATCCAGTCACTTGGTCTAGGGACAAAGCCATCAACACAAAAGCCTTCAATGGACATTTCATATCTAAACAAAACCTTCCTGTCTCTGGCTCCAAAAGGTTCATATCCATCTCACAATACGACATAAACTAGTCCATCTCTAAGGGTCTCCATAATCTTAACAAAGTAAGACAAAAGTTCAAAACCAAAGGATCCTCTGAGACTGAAAGCAAACTCCATTGTGAGCTCCTATAAAAATCAATAAAGTTACATACTTCCAAGCTACAATGGTACTGAATAAACATCTCCATTCCAGTAGGAAAACAGAGGGGAGGGATTGGCCAATAACATAAGACAAAACCTAGCAGGACAAATATTAAATCTTGTAGCTCTGTGACTGACATCTGGAGTGCCTGTTGGTTGGATGTGAGCTCTGAAGGGCCTGGGTAGCCCCCTCCCCTGCCAAAGGCATTGGCAGATATAGGCCACATGGACTTTCTTTCTTGAACTTGTTAAGCACTACTGGCTAAACACTTTCTTAAACAAATATTATACTATCCAGGCATCTATAATTTTATGGCAACTCCACTGTAGCTTTAGCTTTACTCTCACAGCTTTATTTATGTGTCCACTGAGGCCTTCATTTGAAGAACTCTCCAGACATTAGAATTCTTGCATTCTGCCTATGTCAAAGTAGCATCCTTCATTAGATCATGGAATTATCTTCTTGGTCCTCAGGTGACTAAATGCAGGGGGAAAACTTCCCTGTAGTTACCAATATGTGAGCAGAACATCCTGGAACTTTCCCTAGTGAAAGGTCTTTCAAAGGAGTTTTCACCTTATATCCTTGGATCTTCAGTGGGTGAGGTATGGAAATTCCTGACAGTCCCTCAAGGAATTTTTTTTGTTTTCTAATTCCAGTAAGTAGTTTCTTTATATTGGCCCCAATGTCCTCAGTAGCCACACCTTTTTGGCCTTAACTTTACACTTAGCTTCTTTGCTGGCCAAGTTGTAAATTTTTCAAATCATTCTCCTATGTTTTTTAGTCCCAATCCTCTCTGTAAGTTTGTCATTAAACAACCAGCAAAATCCATGCCACCAATTATCTGTTAGTTTCATTTTGCCACTGATAAAAATATCTACACAAAACAACTTAAGGGAGATAAGTTTTATTTTACCTCATAATTTCAGAGGTTTTCATTCATGGTCCATCCATTGGTGAAGACAGTGACCTTATAATCCAAAAATCTCTCAATAGTGCCATGTACAGAGTACCAAGCCTATCAGGAGTATTTCTTATCCAAAGGCTTTGCAACAAAAAAAAAAAAAGTAGAATCCATTTTAAGGGCTTTCCTACTAAATCCAAAATTGATAGACTAGAATAATACCAAATTAGTCAGGCACAGAAATCATGTAGTTGGAAAAATCACTGGGGATTGAAATACAAAGAAATCTGTTACCTGCAAATGAGCTTAAAATAACTAATAATGGAAATTCATTTAGATCTATTTATTCAATCAACAACTTCTAGGGAGTAAAGACTTCTATATCGTATAGTAGAGGATATTAAAACATAGTGATTGAGTCAGTAAAGTAAAAAGTAGACTGGTTACATTTTGATAATGTGATGAAAAATGAGAGTCAGTCTTCCTCCACATTACTCATACAGAAGATGACTCCAAGACTGGCTGGGCAAATAGCTGCCCACTGGTCCTGCTCCAAGAACCAAGAAGCCAAACAGAAAGAGATCACAGGATGAAGATCATGGAAAAATAAATGCATAAGTACACTTTGGACACATGGAAATTGGGTTTCCTATGGGATTTCCAAGTAATGATGCTAAGGAAATGGATATTAAAATTCAAGGATATCTGGGATGTCAATGCTATTTCTGAATCACTTTTATTGGTTGGTGAACTGTAACCCATCTGTACTTCACTTTGACAATAAAGCAAAAAATGTGGATATGCTTCTAAATGTATGCTTACACAGAAAAAGAAATCTCAGACATAGGCATTTAACACCAATGAATACACAAAAAATAGAAATAGAACCTATAAAGTGTGATTGACATAATTTGGTAGAAACATCAGATTCCTGACCTTCTATACATAGGAAAATAGAAATTACCTCTGTATTTGGTCACCAGGCTGGTCCTACATGTGTACTGCCTGCTTAAGGGCCATTTACTTTGGCCTTGGGTCCATTTGAGGAATCTTTCTTGAAAAACCATCTCTTGTGTAGCAATGATGAGCACCTATACAAACAGAGGTAACTTGCCACAGGATAAAGATTTAAATGGCTCTCAGCTCTCAAGGTTAAATTATAGGAGACATTTCTCCATTGTACTTTCTCAAGAAAATGGACTTGGGATATTTAATTTGAATAATTCACATGAAATAAGCAATTTGGGGCTTGCCATTGTTTTAATGTTGGTATCATCATTGTTTTACCCAACTGGATACACTTAAATCTTCAATTTCACCTTAGAAACTGAAGTGTTCATTGTCTGTAAAACTCTTTTTTGCCAAGATAAAGTATAAAAGCTAAGAAGTCAGAAAAAGTGTACATTCTCAATTTCAGTTTTGAGGTAACTTCTCTGTATTGCAGAACACTTAACCATAGTCACATCAGGCCTTCTTCACAGGAGTGCCTTGCAAAGCTTTAGATATATTGAAATGATTTCCAAAAAGTATTCCCCCATCCCTTGGAATTTGAAAGAAACCCAAATCTTGTATAAAATAAAATATCCTTGGCTATCAGCATTGTCATCAGAGGTGGGAAATGCAGTTTGAGAACAAAACTTGGCGATACCAAGAGCCCACTTGAAGATAAAGATAAGCAGTTTTGTTGTAGCTGCATCCAAAATAAATCCCATTTAAGAACCCAGGACTGTTCAGAAAATGTTATTCAGAAGGGCATTTGGTAACAAGATGATCTCCTAATCCACAATAACAGAGGCCTATTTTTTACCACATAATTATAATAAAATTTAAGACAAAGTAAAATAATTTGAATTGAGGCACAAACCACAAACACTGTACTAGATTAAAGTGTGATATATATGTATGCATTCTTATGTCATATATGTCAACATATATACTTTGTATTTTTAGATATAGGAATATAGTTAAATGCTAAATATGATTGATAGATAAGATAAGATAGCTAGGAGATATGATTGTCACTGAAGTATTTACATGCATGTGTGACCCATCTCTAGGACCCCTCTCTTGGTCTCAAAAAGAGCAGTAGTTATTCTCAGCCCCAGGGAAGGGAAGGTCCTCTATATGTCTTCCTAAATCAACTTGCTGGTGTAAGTCCACCTCTAGAAATGTGTTAAGAGAATTTTTTCCAGATTGACTTACTATATTCTGCCCCACATCTTGCATACGTATACATCTCCTCCTCTCTCACTACATAGAGACAGAGATAGAAATAACTTGATTTTTGTTTTTTTATTATTGTTTGCCTCTTTGCTCTTCTTCTCTTCAATTAGAAAAAAAGTCTTGTCCTGAGTTTGATCTTAAGACAGAACATCCACCAAAGCAAACTAATACAGCCATTATAAAGGCATGCATAACATATATCATAAAACGGAGAGTCAGTGAATGTCTCTGCCTGGGAGAAACAAATTACTTCATTGAGTAGGTTATATTTTTCATTGAAGTATGGTCCAGAGAGTGACCCTTGAACTTGCCCTTTAAGATTGAATAGATGAGGGTTAAAGCCACAAGATTATAATTATAAAAAAATGAATAAGTAGAAATACTTTCTAGGAGGACTAAAAATATAATAATGAAGACTAAGATATAAAAGATATGGGAATCCATAGTCAGTAAGGACTCTGTTTGTGAATTGTGTGCAATGGAAAAGATACTGGATTTCATTTTTTGAAGGAGGTGACTTTTCCTGAAGGATTTTAAGCCACAAAAGTCAAGACCAAACTAGTATGGAAGACAAACCTAAAAGATTGCCAATCAAAAAAAAAAAAATGAAAGCAGCTTCTCAGATCCTGGAGCCAGCTGTGTTAAACACTTCTTGCCTCGACATTTATTTGACACAAAAGTACTATGGACATATAATAGGTGTGATATCAAAATAGTTTAAGCCTGTCAGGTGCTGGTGGCTCACACCTGCAATCCAAGATACTCAGGAGGCTAAGATCTAAGTAATGTGCTTCAAAGCTAACCTGGGCAGAAAAGACTTTTAGATTCTTATCTCCAATTAACCACCAGAAGAGTGGAAGGTGGAACCTTAGTTCAAGTGATAGTGCATCAAGCCATGAGCACAAATGGTAAGGGACATCACCAAAGTCCTGAGTGTGACCAGTACTGGCACACAAAAAACAGAATGAAAAGGAAAAGAGAAAAAGGAAATATAGTCTTAAATATACCTATAATGATCTCTGTTAACACTTCAACACTTTAACAAATATGTAATTGACAAGAAATGCTACCAAGCATATATTTTGGATAAAACAGTGATAATTTTACACATGAAAATGCCAAATTAAATCAATAAGCATAATCTCTTCCTCTCCTACTCAATATTACATATATACAAAAAGAACAGACTGTGCACAACTTTTGTTACAGCATAAGTAGCTTTCAACTGACTGAGGAAGGACCTTTGAAGATCTCCACTTAATTCCTACTCTTAGAAACTGAGAACACTGAGGTAGGGTAGATCATCTCAAAGACAAACCCATTAACTATTCTGTGATCTCAGTGGAGCCTCCCCCTCTTAACCTACCCTTCTTATCAGAACTTCTCCTCCCATGGAATCATTACTGTTTCAATGAGCTAATTTCACTCTTTTTATTTATTTTTTTCTTTATTGGTAAAGTGTACAGAGGGGTTATAATTTCACACGTAAGGCAATGAGTACATTTCTTATCCAACTTGTTCCCTTAAGCATAGTAGCAGGGCACTGGTATCTCATACCTGGAATCCTAGCTACTCAAGAAGCTGAGATCTGAAGATTGAAGTTCCAAGTCAGCCCAGGCAATAAAGTCCATGAAACTTTTATCTCCAATTACCAACCAGAAAACTAGAAGTGGAGATTTTTCTCAAAGTGGTAGTGTGCCAGACTTAAGCACAATGGCTCAGGGACCATGCCCAGGCCCTGAGTTCAAGCCTGTACTGACAAAAAAAAAAAAAAAGAAAGAAAGACAGAGACAGAGACAGACAGATACAGAGACAGAGACAGAGAGAGAAAAGGGAAAGAAATGGAGAAAGAAGGAAGAAAGAAGGAAGGAAGGAAGGAAGGAAGGAAGGAAGGAAGGAAGGAAGGAAGGAAGGAAGGAAGGAAGGGAGGGAGGGAGGGAGGGAGGGAGGGAGGGAGGGAGGGAGGGAGGGAGGGAAAGCATAATAAAACAGCTACAATCTTGGATTTATTTTCTGGAAATGCAAAGTAACTTTGTCATTGCTCCCAGGGTATAGGTGGGGAGTTGTTTGGTTTATTTTTTTTCGGGGGGCAGGGGAATTTGTCTTTCCATTTATGCCAACTTATTTGACACAGTGATGTTACTCCTTTATGACATATTCTCCCTATAAAAATAAAGTAGAAGATATAGTACAAGGTAAAGAATATTCCATACAATCATCACATAATTAAAACCCATACCACTTTCTTCTAGCAAAATTGCCTTATGAGAGAGGATGGCCTAAAAAGCTGTATATTAATTCAAAAATTGAATGCTAGCAAGCCATTGGGCAGATCAACTTTTTGATTTTGCCTATGGGGTGGTCACCATCACTCTTCTTTCTGCCACTAACACCATTGTGCAGCATAAAAGAGCTGCAAGAGCTAGTGTTTGAATTACACAGTAGTCAAGCCAGATAATTAAATTTCCCTTCCAGAAAGAATATGTCCCTGCTGAGGAAACCTTATTGCATACTGCTGTTCATGGTGACCATTATTAAATTTGTAGGACATGTCCCTCTATTATAACGATTCATTTGAAAGTTATCATTACACAATCCAATAAGGTTATAAAAGGAGAAAAAAGAGAGAGAGGGAAAAAAGAACACCAGCAAAGTTTGAAAAAGGATCTGAAATTCTCCCAAGATTTCCTCAATAACATCCTATCTCTACATCAACAGCAGAGAGAACAATTTTCCAAAGAATTGTTGCTGCTTCTTGGTGGAAGCTAAATGGGAAAGCTCTGCTTCAGGAAAATTGCATCCAATCCCCTGAAACCTACTTTTCAACAGTTCCTTGGGGACAATGCAATGACTTGTGGTGATATTCCATAGAAAGTAGGTACAATAGTGCCTGCAACATGAAAATCGGTTCTATCCATGTGTAAAGGAAGCAGATTCTTTGTATATGGATCATATATTATTGTATATGGATCATATATTGTTAAGAATGCTTTCACCAAATATTTACTGGGCCCCATAATATGCTGCATTTTTAATGAAACTTAAGCCAACACTACATTGAGCGCAAATACAGTTTTAAAAAATTTGGGTGCTATGAATATTCTTCATATTTAGAGCAGATGAAGAAAGAGATTAATGTAAATATTATAGTGTGTGATTTTAAATTGCATGCATCTTTTAGTTCTACTTGATTATAATTGACTAAGGGGAAGAGGCTTTAACTTATGGCTTTCTAAATTCTCATTAGTGTCTAAGTCAGAGATAATGCTTAAAAACACAAAAAAAGAATTTTCAGACACCAAATAATTACTGACCATACTCTGTGTATTTCATACCACTGAAAATAAAATATATGTACAAAAAGAAGCTTAGAAGACCTATAATGTTGTTGGAAAGACAATATATAAGCAAATTTTTTTCAAATTATCAAGTATTTTCTTTGGTCTCAGGTCTCTTTATAGATTTTCATGATCATATGTTTGTTGTACAGGGGAGAATTCATTGCGACGTACATACGTACATGCACTCATAAAATATACCTTAAACATCCCTTATCTATTTCTCCTTCCTCTCTTCCCTTTTCATTATTTTTATTATGAGACAATACTGGAACTTGAACTCAGGGCCTGGGAGCTGTTGCTGAGCTTTGTCACTCAAGCCTAGTACTTCACCACTTGAGCCACAGCTCCCCTTCTGGTTTGTTGGTAATTAATAGGACATTAGAGTCTCATGGTCTTTTCTGCCCAGACTGACTCCAAAACACAATCCTCAAAATCTCCTCCTGAGTAGCTAGGATTACCAGCATGGCAATGCCTGACTTCCTCCTTCTTAAAACAAGACCCAGCAGCCCCTCTTTTGGGCATCTATTCAAAAGATTATAAGACCACACCAAACCCACCGGTACAAATATGATCACTGCAGCACAATTTGTCATCACTAAAGTATGGAACCAACCCAGATACCCCTCAGTAGATGAGTGGATCAAGAAAATGTGGTACAAAAGCACAATGGAATTCTATGTCTCTATCAGAAAGAATGACATTGCCCCATTCGAAAGGAAATGGAAGGACTTGGAAAAAGTCATACTAAGAAGTGAGCCAGACCCAAAGAAACATGGACTCAATGGTTTCCCACATTGGGAATAATTAGTACATGTCTAGGATAGTCCTAGCAGAAGATCACAATAGCTCAATAGCTATGCCCATATGAACAGATAAGATGATGATGGTAAGCAAAATGAACTTCAAGTTATGGAAGCAAGTGATTTATCATTGTTGTTATTTTCAACATGCCATGTGAATCCATGCCCTTTTGTGTTCATATCTCTATCCCCTGGTTTTATCCCTGATATCACTGTAAGTGATTTCAGTACCCTGGATCTTGTATATTACGTGTATTGGAACTAGGGAAGGGAAAGGGAATAATAAAATTGTGGGACAAAGGATAAAAAGGCAAACCAAAGCAACAGCAATCTAACAAAACTATATGGTGTAAACCAACTATACAAATCATGGGGGTAAGAGGGAAATGGGGAGGGGGAGGAGGGGGAAAATGAGGGATAAGAAATATACTCACTGCCTTACGTGTGAAATGTAACCCCTCTATTTCACTTTGACAATAAAGAAATTTTAAAAATACAATTTCAATGGGTTTCATTATTTATTTTCATATATTCATATTAAGTACTTCTAGAGTATGCACACTCGTTCAGAATTCTCCATCTAATGCCATTACTATATGAGATGTATAACATATAGCAGAAGGGCATTTACCTCTTGTGTTTAGAGATCATTTATATTTCTTGTATTCTTTTTTTTCAAATTTTTATTATCTGATGTACAGAGAAGTTACAGTTTCATACGTTAGGCATTGGATACATTTCTTGTACTGTTTGTTATCTTGTCCTTCATACCCTCCTCCCTCCTCCCCCTTTCCCTTTCCCCCCCTGAGGTGTTCAGTTCACTTACACCAAACAGTTTTGCAAGTATTGCTTTTGTAGTTGTCTTTTTTTACCCTGTGTCTCTCAATTTTGGTATTCTTTCATATGCTTTTTTAAGAAAGAATTTTCCATTTTTCATATGCTTTTATAACAGAATTTTTCCATCAGCAAGAATGGCTTTAGTATATATGGAATAAAGTGGGAAATAAGAAAAGTACTGACTTTATATAGTCATTATAGGACTTTAATATGTGTTAGCTAATATCATCCCTGCTCTGGGTTCAAATATTTTTTGAGGAAACAGTCTATCGTATTGTTGAAATGCTAATATGTGTTTCTGACAAATCTTTGGTTGGGATTTCAGATATTGTGTATTTTCAGTCACTGAAAAAGCCTTAGCTGACTACTTTAACCAGCTGTTTTATAGTTTTATAATTTTTACTTTAACTAGAAATACATCTTCTCACTCACAAAAATTCACCAGGTTCAGTATTATACAGGACACCATCCAAGCATTATATCTTGGCAAAAAGAAGGCCTTTCATAAATAAACTCATCTAACTCTCCAGTCTCATGTTGGGGAGAGATAGATGGCAATTTTCTAAGACCACTTGGACAAAGAAGCCAAAGAGGGTCACTCCTATTTTGTCTGAGAATCCCAACGTTTTTGAACTTTTCATTGAGAAAAGACTTATATCTGTTTTTGAGACAAAAGAGATCATTTTACACCACAAAAACAAGCAAGGAAGCTTAGATGTTATCAAGGAATCAGGAGCATATAACTGAGCAAATCCTGCAGCTGATTGCAACATATATCAAATACAACACATATCAAAGGAGTAGCAATTCCAGACAGTTCATTATTAAACACAAAGATGAATAAAAGCAGGCTGCATTTTATCTAAATTATTCAGCTGATCAATCAATTCAAATGAGACTTTCTATTTCAGATCCCTAGATATCAGCCGAACTGGCACTCCAATCATTGATTAATAGATGAAGGTAGGATTAGTTTGGGGTCACAAGAAAAGAGTGAAACAACCATTCTCTTTTTCTATTTGTAAATCCCTTTTAAAAAAGTGACCAGTTTTTACACAGTTAGATGAATAAACAGGCATATCTACTACATTATCTTCTAAAATTTCAGGTGATGAAGAGTTGTCATGTAATTCTCCTTAATTACTTGTAAAAAGAAGTCAGATCCCAATGAACCAACTCCAATTTCAGCAAATTATAACTTGTGGCTGAAAAAAATGTTTGAATGTTGGAGAGTCTGGTTTCTCCTTATTCTTGGTACAAACCATTTAATGGGTCCTTAAACAAGTCGTGGTTTGGGCTATCTTTATGCTTCCTTATAAATTTTGCTGTCTCTTTGACTAGCTTGAAGGTCCCAGGGATGCTATGTTGATCTTAAACGGGCAGTCTGAAATGTGCTGCTAGTGACAGATTATGGTCAGGAGCCAGCTGTTCACATATTTGATCAGCCAGCAGGAAATCTTTCAGCAGCTCTTAAATAAAAAATATAAGATGGTGTCGGTGTTTGGTGACACTGTTTTTAATCTCCGCATTTCTCACTGACAGGAGGTAATGGTTATCCATGGGAGACTTGTCACATGACAGTAGCTTCTTTGCTACCAGGAGAGTTGCAATATGGCCTCCCAAACTTCTTTAATAGGCATCACATTTGGGGCTACTCATTCTGAAAAGACATTTCAAGCTGAAGGAGGAACAAAAGGGACTGATAGAGATTTATTTGTTCAGGAATGTCTTTTCAATTTCTAAATATCGATAAACATTTTTTCTTTAATATTAATGTTACTATAATTACAGAATTGAAGCAGAACATAAGGTTGTCTTCCTATTCCAATATTCTTAAAATTATGCCATGAAGCAAATGGATGTATTATTAGGTTAAATTGGTCAAAGAATTTATAACATTAGACTGACAACTACAGTTTTTATAACCACCAATAGAAAGACAGCCTTACCTCTCCTACTGATTAGAATGGAAGAATAGGTTTCATTAGAAGGTCCATCTCTAAGGAACATCTACTCCTAATTTTGGCACTCTTTTGGGAATATTTATCATTGATTTATAACAATGGCTGCATTATGTTCTATAGTCAATCACTAAAAAACAATATTTTAATAATAACCCCCAATTATTTTTATGTAATATAATAGATAGCAATTACTTAATAAATAATTTTGCAAAAGAAAGATTTAAAACAAAACATTGAGATGATGCAATGATGATCTTGGTTTGGGGGACCAAAACATGAACTTGAACTTTGTTAATGTCTTTTTATACGATGATAACAGAGGATGAAATGTGAAAATTTTTACAGAGTCATTCTATTTGCTGTTGTTGTTAGTTGTATGGCTTCAACTCAGCACCTGGGATTGGTCCCTGAGCTCCTTTGCTCAAGGATATTGCTCTACCGCTGAGCCACAGCTCTACTTCATGTTCTTGAGTGGTTAATTGGAGATAAGAGTCTCATAGGGACTTTTCTACTGGGACTGCCTTTGAGCCACAATTCTCAGATCTCAGCCTCCTGAATAACTAGGATTTCAGGCAGTAGCCACCAGTGCCTGGCCCAAAGATCATTCTTATATGAAGCATGGGAGCTTATTATTTTTTAACAGAGGGAGGAAAAGGGTGTGTATGCACACACAAATGTTTAGGTGATCTACTTTGTAATTAGAACACAAAAACTTGATAAAATTGATTTCTAGAAATATATAACCACAATTCATTTCAGACTTTCTGAGGCCCTATAAAAATGCAGTATTTCTCAGTGTCAGTGCTATTGTTGGATCAGATAATTCTCAATTGTGATTAGGTACTTCTCAAATATGGATAAGTTGCATCTGCATTTTAGAATATCTAGAACATTGCTGCCTTTATCCCACTAGTAACTTGGAATTGTCCTTCTCCTCATTCAAATGTATGACCACCAAAAATGACTTTGGATACTGCTAAATATCTCCTGGTTGACAGATATTGTATCAGTTGAGAGTCATTGCTCTAAATGATTGTTCTCTTTCATTCTTTTACCGGATACAGGATTACAGCCTTTCCTAAATTCTCTGTAGAACAGTTGAAAACAAGCTGTGCCCTTCATTTGGCCCATTGTTAAATATTTGTAAGGATAAAAAAAAGGCACATCTCTAGAATAATTTAGAGTTTAATTTTCAACAGTTCACAATCCTTCGATTCCCCACTGGAAGTCATCCTGCCAAGCTTTTTAGGGTTTTCACATCATAACCATCTAATCCAGCACCTCTGGCTTTGTTCTACATGTATTTATCTCAGAAATCAGGGTTTCAAAATTGCCTCAAAACAGGAAAAGTTTCTTACCTACTCTGCAATTTCCACATTATTCTGTACTTGCCTTTCTTTTCAAGACAGTCAAAACAAAGGGGAGAATACTAGAAAGGGCTACTGAAGCCAGGAATACTGGCAGTGACTGTCAATACTCTTGTTAGCTATAAACTAAATACTGAATTTGGAAATTGGAACATGAGAAATCTGACTTCTTATAAATTCATGACTAAAGATAACCATCCCACTTAATTTTGGACCAAAGTCTAGAGTTCAAAGATAATACTACCCAATACAAGTACAAATGTTTTCTTCCCTACTGAAACCATGTATGTACTCTTTCTTGTCCAAGTTTTCCATTCATTTTTCTGTTTTATACTCCAGTATAAGTGAATCAAGACTATAGTTACTGATGGTGATGCTTTTGTCCATAACATTTATTAATTTCTACTATTTTGGGCAAAAAATAAAGCATGCAAAATTATTTAGTTGGACAAGCCATGATTTGCATATAGCAAGGCCATTTTAAATGGGTAAATGACATTTATTACAGTTGAAGAAACAGAGAGTGCTCTGAAAAGTATACTCACACAAACTCTAAGTATGAAATGGTATTTTCCAGTCAGAGTCAACTAAAGGCATATATTTCACAACATCAAAATTGCCTCAGGCTTTGAGAAAACAGCATGTAGTGAAGGAAGTACTTAAGCTTTAAATTTTTGGAGAGGCTAATGTCAGCAAGGATGCCCCCTTCCATGTATGTTTCAGTAAGACCTAAGTACTACTTCATTCATTATCTATACCATGTAGGCAGCATCCATTGAAGTCTGTCCTTGAAGTTTCTATTACATAGAATCTAGCATCATGTAAAATAGCAACAGCCCAACAGGCCCACCATAATTACTTGCTCTCTTTGTTACTTATCACTTATCCTGTGTTTTTTTCTCCCCTCAGCATGTAAGGCTTTGTGGCATACTGCACATTTTACTTGTCATTTTCTGACTCCTCTCACTGGAAAACTCCATAATAGTTTTTGTCCGGTTTTTATTGTTGCATATTCAACAGAATAGAACTTCACTATAACAGGCACTCAATACATAATTGTTAAGTTTTAAATAGATAAAATGAGTGAATGGTGCAAAGAGCATTTGCCTTTATTCTAAACCTGGTTTACACTGAAAAGAGCCAACTCAATAGCAGTAAATAACTCTTCTTTTAGAAGGAAGACACAAAATCCCGTAACAGAATTTACTTCAAATATTTTCTTCAAGGAAGAGGCAAGTGTGCATGAATCTATCTGGGTTTCCTTATGAAGTGGGTAATGAGGAAGAATACAGCTGATCATACTGAGGATATCTAATTGCTTTTAATTTAAATCATTATGTTCTGCTTTGCATTTCTTTTATGGCCAGTGATGTAGGGCACTTTTTCATGTGTCTCTTGGCCATTATCCTTTCCTCTTCAGAGAAGTCTCTTTTCATGTCCTTAGCCCACTTGTTGAGGGGGCTGTTGGTTCTTTGAGGGGTTTTTTTTGGAGGAATTTAATTTTTTTAGTTCTGCATATATTTCAGATATGAGGCTTTTGTCCCTCGTATGGCCGGTAAAGATCTTCTCCCAACCTGTGGGCTTTCTGTTTATCTTGAAAGCTATGTCCTTTTCCCTGAGGAAGCTCTGCAGTTTGATGCAGTCCCATTTGTCCAACCTTTCTTTGATTTGTTCCATTTCTGGGTCTTTTTATTAAGGAAGTTTCATCCTGTGCCAAGGAGCCCAAGTGTTTCTCCTAGCTTGTTGTTGTTGTTGATGATGATCTTCTTGTATCCCCCTTCCTGTAGTTGTACTTGCGCTATCACTGCACCTCATCTGAGTACCCTGGATACTGTATATACTGTTATTAGAACTAGCGAAAGAAAAGAGAATATCAAAATCAAGAGATAAAGGATAAAAGACAAATGACTCCAAAAACAATACTTACAAAACCATTTGGTGTAAACCAACTAAACAACTCAAGGGGGAGAGGGAAAAGGGGAGGGAGAAGGGGGGAATGAGGGAGGAGGTAACAAATTGTACAAGGAATGTACCCATGGCCTTAAGTATGAAACTGTAATCTCTCTGTACATCACTTTGACAATAAATAAGTACTAATTTAAAAATCATTATGTTCCATTCAATTGCATTTCTTTGTATTTCTAGTATTATTTTGTCATTTAGATTTCATTGTGCTATATTCTGTTATTAACTGTAATACTATGTATGAATGTCTAGCACTCAATAACTTCTCAACAAATGCTAGCTAACATAGCTAGTTCAATGGGTATATGTATCTACTACTTACGAAAATAGTCACCAGATGGCACTCCGATTCACTTTGGCTACCAACATAATTCACAGAATTCTTCTGTGGAATGTTTAGAAAATTAAGAATATATTTTGCTACCCAAAATATTTACTATCAAATATTAAACACTAAGTTGATATAATTAGTCTTTCAAATGCACGAGAAAAAAATCCAACACCATAAGAAATGAACCTATCTCAAAAGAACCTACTAAATTTCTACATTGTTCAACACTCGCCAACTTACATTCTCAGACTTAGTGAATATATCTCTACTACTTTGAAAGACAAATATCTGTAAAGAATATTCAACCTTTTTTCCTCTCTTTATCTCAGGCTCTTCCTACCCCATGACTTTATTTTAAATTCTATTCTATTGATTTTCTAAATATCTCTGGAACCTGTTACTTGTCTTCCTACTCTATTTTTCTTGCCATAGCAAACTAAAAACACCCTTTCCCTGAACTAATTTCAACCATAAATCTGATCATGCTAAGTATGGTGGTTTGTGTCTGTAATCCTAGCTACTTAGGAGATGGAGATGAGGAGAAACACAGTTCAAAGCACCCTCCTAGGCAAAGAAGACTTATCTTAACCAATAAAAAGTTAGGTGCAAAAAAGCATGCCATGCCAACGATGTATGAAATGTAAGCAAGAGAATTGCTCTTCAAACCAACCTTGGCATAGATAGAAAATCTTGTTTACAAAAAAATTAACAAAAGCAACAATTGAAAAACTAACAGAGTTGGAAGCATTGCTCAAGGGGTAGAGTGCCTAAGTAGAAAGCGCAAAGCTCTACATTCAAGCTCCAGCATTGAAAAAAAAGAAATATCTGCTCTTATTTAATAGCTGATAAGACTCCTTCCATTGAATATCATCCTTTTATAATTAAAATAAAATTTAATGAGGCAATGAATACTGACACAGTCACATTTAACTCCCACTTCCATGAACACTCTATGTGTAGGCACCCTAGGGTGTTTCTATTCATGCTCCCTACTTTACATTAGGACCTCTGACATGCTTTTTTCACTCCCTTTAACGTCTCACTCTCAACTACATCATACTTATAACTACATAAAGGGCTGTTTTAACAAGAAGTTTAAAAGATCACATAAGATGATGCTAAGTGAAATTTACCACCAGATTTGGAAATAAGTGGTTTATCTTTGTTGTTGTTATTTTCAAAATACCACATGAACAACAAATTTTGTAGAAGCTTATCTAATGTCTGCTTCCCATTCCATTTTTGTTTGCTATCATAAAGCCATACTCCATTTTCTTAACTTATATTTATTTATTAAACTAATTTGTTACTATTTGATTATCAAATTCCTCTCATTTTCAGTAATCTAGAATGTCCTTGGGAAAATATATTATATGTGATGTTATTGTCATTGAATTCCCAGCCTACGCATAATGCCTACAACAAATGAGGCATTCTTTTTACATTTGTTGTATGACTGAAGGGAGGAAATCTTCCTATTGATAGTCATTAATGTCACTCAGCTCCAACAATCTTCAATTGTCTTCTCACACACTTGCCCAGATGCTAGGGCTTAGACAGAGATAAAGGTTTTTCTTTCAAGAGTTCATAAGTTAGGGGGACTTCCGAGAAGATGGTGGAGGAGCAACAGAGCCCTAGCTAAGCTCCCTCCAACATCGCAGTTTTACCACTCCAGAGAAACTTCTACTCCTAGAAAGACAGCCCAAGTAAGTTATAAAAGTTCAGGGATTCTGGCCAGGAAGGAAAAATCAACTTTGCTGGCCTAAAAACATAGATTTGAGCTCCAGGTGGTGACTCGCCACCATGTCAGTGCCCCTCACTATGCCCACCTAAAGCACACAGCGGCAACCAGGGAGAAATCCTTCAGACAGCGGCAGACACACGTGGAACACTGGCTGAGCACGGACGGGCCGAAATCGCAGAGAAAGCATCAGTATCCCATGAAAGACATTCTCACTCTCGCCCACAGAGCAGCTTCTGGGAAATAGCCCTTCCCCTACTGCCAGAGCAAAGTGCCATCTTTGACACTGGAATAGAGTCAGACCAGACTGGAACTAAAGAAGGCCTGGGGAAAGTGAGGACAAAGAGGCCATCTTTGAAAAGGGTAAGAGGGACCCACCAGTGAGAGCCAGCTCTGCCCAGGAGAACAACCCCTGCCCAGGCGTGAGGCACATCTCAGGCCCCAACTCAGCTCCCACACTCAGGTGAACTCAGCCAGAGGTGCCCCGCCCTGCCCGCTGGAAATTCTAAATTAAAAGCAAAAGCTGCAAGCAGCTACTGGCGGCACGGAACAACCAGATGGGAGAACCAACAGTTCCCGAGACAGATAAATGGTCCCATCACAGAGGAAGCCCAATTCCCAGCCCAAAACGGAGCTGAATTCCATAGCCAGCTCCGTCCAAGAGGGAGAAACCTCCCCCAGGCAAGTGACTCTCAGCAGGGTAAACCAGGCCAGAAGTGCCCGACCTGCTGAGTCCACAGCCTATTCAAAGCCAGGTGTTAAAGGCAGTGGCCCACAGCAAATGGGAGGAGCCACGGTTCCCAAGACTGTTCTTGTGCCCCATCTACAGAGGACACCCAAGTCCTACCTGCAAGCCCTGTGAACCACAAAGCCCCATGATTTCACTAACAGAGGGGAGGGTCAAATCAGATCCCCCTGCAAACTGAAAGCAAGTCAAACCAGACAAGAAGCAAAATAGACTACAGACCATCACAGGGAAACCTGAGACTGTAGAAAGCCCACCAAAACAAGGAAGACTGCATTTTTTTAAAACATTTTTTAAACATCTTTTTATCTTTTCTTTTTCATTTCTGACACATCGTTGGTTTTTTGTGTTTTCCTTTTTTTTGTTTGTTTAGTTTTTTGATCAGGTTTTGGGGGGAGATGTTTGTTTTTCTGTTTGTTTTCTTTTAAATAATTTTTCTCCGTTTTGTGCATTTGTCTTCCAGTATTTTTTCTTTGTTTCTCTCTTCACATTCTCTTTCTTTGAAATTACTTTCCTATCAATAAAACCTTCACTCTTTTCTGCTAACTCTCCATTGTCGATCATTTTAACCTGTTCTTTCTACGGATTCTACTCTTCTCCATATTTACACGCTGCTGAAACTAAACCAAAATCATCACACACACACACACACACACACACACACACACACCATATATTTTACTCTATTCTCTTCACTACCTCTAACCTACCCTCCTGATTTACTTCCAGGATCTCCACATTCCATTTACCTCTGTTTTTTAGATAGAGGGTATCCCTGTTCAATCAAAGTGAATCAAAGGAGTTCATAGTGAAAGCCAGTCCAAAAAGAACTTAATATAAGAACAAAAATTGCTCATAGGGTTGTAAGAGTAAGTAAGTAACTACTGAATACAGGGCTCAGGATTGGTTGTTATATCAAAAGAATGCAAATTCTTTAGGAACAGCAAATCTAATTTTATATACAGGTAGACAAGGTATGTGTATATAAGTGTGAAATTCTAAGATTTACACAACAGTGCTTGGTAAGGTCTGCTTTGGATATTAAACGGTGCTCACAGGTGCTTGTAGATTGGCATTCCCAATCCAAATGGGAAGAAGAAACATAAGAAAGATGGCAAACAATGGAGTCTTATCTCCCACTCAAAACAAGCAGGAAGCAGAGAAGTCAAAGACATAGAAGAGAACCCTCAAAATGCTCTTCAAAGACTACTGGCAAACATGATAAATGAAAAGTTTGAATCAATACAGCAATCCTTCCATAAAGTAATAGACGATTTCATGGTCTCGACAAATAGAAAGATAAATGAACTTCAAGAGTCAAATGAAAAGATAGCTACCCAGATAAAAGATTTGAGAGACAGCACTCAAAACCAAATTAATGAAGTTAATGAAGTAAAGAAGTCCATGCAGGACCTAAGAGATAACATGGAAATCATCAGGAAAGACCAGTCAGAAGGAAAAGACATTCAAAATCAAGTAGCTACCCTACAGTACCAACTAACTGGAGCAGAGGATCGAATCTCAGGAGCTGAAGATTCCCTAGAATCTATGGAGAAAGATCAAAAAGCAATACAAAACAAATCAAATCGACAAAACAGATCACTCCAGGAGCTCCAAGACACAATCAGGAAGCCCAATATAAGGCTGACAGATATTGAGGAAAACCTAAAGAAAGAAGTTAGTGGAATAGGCAAACTACTTAATAGAATATTAGCAGAGAACTACCCAAATATCAAGAAAGATAAGCCTATACAGATACAAGAAGCATCTAGAATCCCAAACCGACCTGACAAGTAGGACATCCCACTGACACATAGTGATCAAAACAGGATCAATAGAGTCCAAGGAAAGAATGCTTAAAGCTGTTAAGGAGAAGAAAACAATCACATATAAAGGAAAATCAATCAGAATTACCTCAGACTTCTCAGCAGAGACCATGAAAGCAAGGAGAGCCTGGAATGAGGTATACCAAACCCTAAATAAAAATAACTACCAACCAAGAATACTGTACCCAGCTAAACTCTCATTCATAGCCGAAGGTCAAATAAAAGTCTTCCACAGTAAGGAAAAACTGAAACTATATATCCCCACCAAACCAGCTTTACAAAAAATCCTCAAAGATGTACTATACAGGGAAAATAATCAAGATCCCAATACAGACCGAGAAATGAACACTAAATAGAAAACAAGAATATTAGATCAAGAATTGGGAAAACACAGCTTTTAACAAGATAGCTACAATGAAAGGAACAAAAGATCATCTCTCAATCTTAACTATCAACATTAATGGATTAATTCTCCAATCAAACGACATAGGCTCATAAGTTGGATAAAAATCAAGATACATCTTTCTGCTTCCTCCAAGAGACACATCTATCCAGCAAAAGTAAACATCTTCTAAAAGTGAAAGGCTGGAATAAAATCTACCAAGAAAATGGCCCCCATAAGCAGGCTGGAGTTTTAATACTAGTATCAGTTAAAATTGACTTCAAATTAAAAAAGGTAAGAAGAGACAAAGAAGGTTACTGCATACTAATAAAAGGATCTCTCCTACAGGAACATATAACCAACCTAAACATCTACACACCAAATACAGGGGCACCCAACTTCATCAAACAAACACTACTGACTCTAAAAATACTCATAGACCCAAACACATGATAATTGGGGACTTTAACACTCCACTATCACCTCTGGACAGATCAACACACTAAAAACTGAACAAAGAAACCACAGAACAAAACAATTGCATACACCAACTAAACTTAACTGACATCTACAGAATATTCCATCCAGCAACAACAGAATACACATTCTTTTCAGCAGCACATGGAACATTCTCCAAAATAGATCACATCTTAGGGCACAAAAAAAATCTGTACAAATTCAGAAGTATCAAAACCATTCCCTGCATTCTCTCAGACCACAATGGAATAAAATTAGAAGTCAACATAAACAGGCACCACAAAAAATCCTACAATTCATGGAGGTTAAACAACACACTGCAGAACCATCAGTGAGTCATTGAAGAAATTACAACAGAAAATGAAATGTTTATGGAATTCACCAAGATGAGTACACAAAGTACCAGCTCCTTTGGGACACAGCAAAGGCAGTACACAGAGGGAAATTTATATCTCTGAGTGCCTACAACAACAAACCGGAGAAACAGCAACTCAGTAATTTAAGGAAGCACCTTAATCTCCTTGAAAGAGAACAACAAGCCAAACCCCAAGTCAGTAGATGGATGCAAATAATGAAAATCAAAGCAGAATTAAATGAATTAAAGACAAAATACCATCGAAAGAGTCAACAAAACAAATAGTTGGTTCTTTGAAAAAATGAACAAGATAGATAACCCCCTAGCAAACCTGACCAAAAAACGAAGGCAGCACACTCACATAAACAAGATCGTAGATGAACCAGGTGACATCTACACAGAAACAACCACAATTCAGAACACAATAAGGGACTATTTTGCGAACCTTTATGCCAACAAATTCGAGAACCTGGAAAAAATGGACGATTTCCTAGAAAAAAATTGATATCTCTAAACTCAACCATGAAGATTTAAACCTTCTAAACAGACACATATCCAGCACTGAAATAGAAACGGCAAGAAGTGATCTCCCATCCAAGAAAAGCCCAGGTCCAGACGGATTCACTGCAGAATTCTACAAGGCCTTCAAAACAGAACTCACACCAATATTTCTCAAACTCTTCAATGAAATTGAAAGAGAAAGTTCACTACCAGACACATTCTAAGAAGCCAGTATAACCCTCATCCTAAAACCAGGCAGGGACTCTTCACAGAAAGAGAACTATAGCATGATTTCCCTGATGAACATTGATGCAAAAATTCTCAACAAAATTCTGGCCAATTGACTTCAACAGGTCATCAAAAAAATCATACACCACGATCAAACTGGATTCAACCCAGAGATGTAAAGTTGGTTCAATACACGCAAGTCAATTAATGTAATCCACAACATAGACTAGAGCAACGTAAAGAACCACATGGTTATATCTCTGGATGCGGAAAAGGTGTTCGATAAAATCCAGCACCCATTTATGCTAAAATCCCTGGAAAAATTGGGATTCCAGGGAACATTCCTGAATATAATGAAGGCAGTTTATGACAAACCAACAGCAAGCATAACTCTAAATGGTGAAAAACTAAAGCCATTCTCTTTAAAATCAGGAACAATACAGGGATGTCCACTCTCTCCCCTTCTCTTCAACATAGTACTAGACGGAGGAAGAAATCAGGAAAACAACTCCTTTTGCAATAGCCTCAACAAACATAAATTACCTAGGAATAACCTTAACCAAAGAAGTGAAAGACCTCTATGATGAGAACTTGAAAAACATGAAAAATGAAATTAAGGCAGAACTAAGAAAATGGAAAACCTCCCATGCTCCTGGATTGGGAGGATTAATATAATCAAAGTGGCAAAATTGCCAAAGGCTATTCACAAATTCAATGCAATACCCATTAATATCCCAACACCATTTTTTAATGAAATAGAGGAAGCAATCCAGAAATTCATATGGAGCAATAAAAGACCCAGAATAACAAAAACAATCCTAAGCAGAAAGAACAGTGCTGAAGGAATTACAATACCCAACTTCAAGCTGTATTACAAAGCTATAGTAATAAAAACAGCTTGGTATTGGCACCGGAACAGACCTGAAGACCAATGGAACAGAATTTAAGACCCAGAAATGAACCCGCAGAACTATGCCTACTTAATCTTTGATAAAGGAGCTAAAAAAGTAGGATGGAAGAAGGACAGCCTCTTTAACAAATGGTGCTGGCAAAACTGGTTCAACATGTGCAACAAACTAAAATTAGATCCTTATATATCACCCTGCACCAAAATCAATTCAAATTGATCAAAGACCTCGAAATTAAAACAGATCCACTGATAACACTAAAGGAAGGAGTAGGAGAAACACTTGGGCTCCTTGGCACAGGACAAAACTTCCTTAACAAAGACCCAGAAAGGCTACAAATCAAAGAAAGGTTGGACAAATGGGACTGCATCAAACTTCAGAGCTTCTGCAGGGCAAAGGACATAGCTCGCAAGATAAAAAGAAAGCCCACAGATTGGGAAAAGATCTTTCCCGGCCATACAACAGACAAAGGCCTCATAGCTAAAATATATGCAGAATGAAAAAAATTACATTCCTCCAAAACAAAACTACAAAGAACCAACAGCCCCCTCAACAAGTGGGCTAAAGACTTAAAAAAAGACTTCTCTGATGAGGAAATGAGAATGGCCAAGAGACATATGAAAAAGTGCTCTACATCACTGGCCATAAATGCAAATCAAAACAACATTGAGATTCCATCTCACCCCAGTAAGGATGTCCTATATCAAGAAAACTAACAATAACAAATGTTGGAGGGGATGTGGCCAAATGGGAACCCTACTTCATTGTTGGTGGGAATGTAAGCTGGTTCAGCCACTCTGGATAGTGGTATGGAGATTCCTCAGAAGGCTAAACATAGATCTCCCCTATGACCCTGCAGCCCCACTTTTGGGCATCTACCCAAAAGACCACAAACAAGAACACACTAAAGCCACCAGCACAACAATGTTCATCGCAGCACAATTTGACATAGCTAAAATATGGAACCAACCCAGATGCCCCTCAGTAGAAGGATCAGGAAAATGTGGTACATATACACAATGGAATTGTATGCCTCTATCAGAAAGAATGACATTGTCCCATGGGTAAGGAAATGGCAGGACTTGGAAAAAATTACACTAAGTGAAGTGAGCCAGACTCAAAGAAACATGGACTCTATGGTCTCCCTCATAGGGAATAATTAGCACAGGTTTAGGCTAGTCACAGCAGAGGATCACAAGAGCCCAATAGCTATGGCCTTATGAACACTAAAGATGATGCTCAGTGAAATGTACTCCAGTTTATGGAAACAATTGTTATATCACTGTTGTAACTACTTTCAACATGCTATGTGCAACTGTAGCTCCTATTATTGATGATCTTCTTGTATCCCCTTCCTGTGGTTGTACCTGCACTATCTTTGTATATTACCTGAGTACATTGGAAGCCGTGTATACTGGTATTAGAACTAGGAAACTGAAAGGGAATACAAAAATTGAGAGACATGGTAAAAAAGACAAACGACTACAAAAGCAATACTTGCAAAACTGTATGTTGTAAATGAACTCAACAACTCTTGGGGGAGAAAGGGAAAAGGGGAGGGGGGAGGGGGAATGAGGGAGGAGGTAACAAACAGTGCAAGAAATGTATCCAATGCCTAATGTATGAAACTGTAAGCTCTCTGTACATCATAAATAAGTTAGAAGCATGGTCACCCATCTGATGATGCTGAGAAGTAGAGTGGAACATTAGAAGGTGGGCCTACATGTGTTGAAGTCAGTAAGGCCAGTACCCTTGGAAACAATTACCATAACTTTTCAAGTTATTTCTCTAAAGAACTATTGCCAAAAAGCAAGGCTGGCCCCTCCTAGATCTCTGGCTTCCTGTCTCTTCCTGTTTCTACACTTACTGCATGTGTCACTATTAATCAGGATTTGACTTAGACAAAGAGTAGTAGCCTCAAGAAATTAAATTCACTAACATCAAACCACCAAAGAATCAACCACTCCATTAAGAAGTGGGCTAAAGACGTAAAGAGAGATTTCTCTGAAGAGGAAATGTGAATGGCCAAAAAATTCATGAAGAAATGCTCAACACTGCTGGCCACAAAAGAAATGCAAATCAAAATGACATTGAGAGTCCACCTCACCCCAGTTAGAATGGCCATTATCAAGAAATCTAATAATAACAGATGCTGGCAAGGATGTGGCCAAAGGGGAACACTACTACACTGCTGGTGGAAGTGCAAACTTGTTACAACCACTTCGGAAAGCAGTATGGAGGTTCCTCAAAAGATTAAACATAGGGGCTGGGGATATAGCCTAGTGGCAAGAGTGCCTGCCTCGGATACACGAGGCCCTAGGTTCGATTACCCAGCACCACATATACAGAAAACAGCCAGAAGCGGCGCTGTGGCTCAAGTGGCAGAGTGCTAGCCTTGAGTGGGAAGAAGCCAGGGACAGTGCTCAGGCCCTGAGTCCAAGGCCCAGGACTGGCCAAAAAAAAAAAAAAGATTAAACATAGAGCTCCCTTATGATCCAGCAATCCCACTCCTGGTCATTTGCCCAAATGACCACAAACAAGACCATACTAAAGCTACCAGCACCACCATGTTCATAGCAGCATTATTTAACATAGCTAAGATATGGAACCAACCCAAATATCCCTCAGTAGATGAATGGATCAAGAAGATGTGATACATATACACAATCGAATTCTATGCTTCCATCTGAAAGAGTGACATGGCCTCATTCACAAGGAAATGGAAATACCTGGAAAAAAATATATTAAGTGAAGTAAGCCAGACCCAAAGAAAAGTAGGTTGCATGGTTTCCCTCATTTGTAAGAACTGGAATATGTCTATGATATTCCTAACAGGGCATCTCAATAACACAATTTTTAAGTGCATAGAACCATATATAATGGAGCTTATCAACATGAACTCCAAGTTATGGATATAAGAGGCTCTTGCTATGTCCTGTATGTAGTTTTTGTTTGTTTGTTTCTCTTCATTTTCTGTACCTTATATCTTGTATATAAAATTATTAGATCTGAGGAAGGGAAAGAGAATCACAGAAACAGCAGAACAAAGAATGAACTAATGCAACACTGATACTCGACACTTTGTCATATAAGACCCTTACAACTTTGGGGGAGGGGAAGAGGGACGAGTAAGCCAGAGAAAATGATGGATGGCGTTACAATGTTTAAAAACCACTGTACTCACTACCTCACCTATGTAACTGTAAGCCCTGCTAATCACCTTTTCAATAAAGATTTTTTTAAAAAAGAGTAAGAGCCTTACAGGAGAACAAATCTATGGGAATGCCCAAACTTGGACTTTTGGGGCTTCTAAAACTATGAATTAGATACATCTGCCATTTAGCAAATTCACAGCCTCAGCTATTTCACTATAGCAAGAGAAATAAATGATTAATCCTAACATTTCCAATTTCTTAAAAATGAAAATCTGATTATATATGTTTGGGTCATATCCAAACTATGGGACAAATAAGCTATGGCCAAACCTTTAATGCTAAAAGTAGAGATAGCCTTACCATGGTCTAAAACATGCTGCTGCTGCTGCTGCTACTGCTGTTGCTGCTGCTTCTCCTTCTCCTTCTCTGCCTCCCCCTCCCCCTCCCCCTCCCCATTCCCTCCCCCTCCCCCTCCCCTTCCCCTCCCATTCCCCTTCTCCCTCCTCCTCCTCCTCCTTCTCCTTCTTGCCAGTCCTGAAGCTTGGCCTCTGGGCTTGAGCACTGTCCCTGGCTTCTTTTTTGCTCACAGCTAGCACTCTACCTCTTGAGCCATATTGGCACTTGTGGCTTTTTCTGTTTCTGTGGTGCTGAGGAATCCAACCCAGGCTTTGTGTGTGCTAGGGAAGCACTCTACCACTAAGCCACATTCCCAGCTTAAAACATGCTTTTTCCCACAAAGGAGACCAACATCGACTCAGCAGACCCTCCAAATTGTATTGACTACAAATGCCTAACAAGGAGCTCATAATGAGATAGGCAAACAAAATATGATGTTTTGGACAGTTTTAAGAGAGAACTACACATAAAATGTGACCCCACTAAGGTATAAATCAGCAGGTTTTTGAATGGCTGTTTAAATGTTGGCATGATAGTTTTCTCTTGCAGAAACCACAATTTTATGCTTGATTTCTTTGCAGGAAAAGTATGGAGACTGAACTTCTTTGATCTTAAAAATCACTATAGGACTCTATTAAATTTGTAATGGGTAGGTTATAGAAAATCCAGACTGCAATGAAGATCTATCCTCTGAAAACCCATTTTCCTCCCATTTAATAGCAAAGATCATCCCTAATAGTTTGTAATTTTTTTTTGGTGACTTTCAAGTATCTATTCTGCATTTCTTTGATTCATGGAGTCTACAATAGAATTGAACTTTTCCTCCAATTATAAAATATTCTAATTTTCTTCCATGTTTGGGGGAGTGGGTATGGGTGTGGGGGTGTGAGGGGGTGTTAGAATTGGGGCTTGAATACCTCACATTCTCACTCAACCTTTTCTCTCATGGCTTATGCTTTATCACTTGAGTAACACCTATTGTTCCTAATTCTCTTAGTTTAGATGAATCAAGCTAAAATATAATTGCTCAAATATTAGTAACTGTTAAAATATGGGGAAGAAGAACAATGTGAACTCTGGCTCTGAAACAACTGATGGGACATATACTATTTTATATATATTTCCTAGGATTACAGTTTTTTACACCTTTCTTTCCTTTCATAATTGTATATCGGATCTAAAACCCTGTAGTTAATTCTTTAAGTTAGGACTCCTTAACTAATTCGTTTGAGAGTACTCACAACCTCCAAACAATAGGTTTCCCTGCTAACTTTGAGTAAGCCAAAGCTCCTCCACCTACTCTGAGTTATTTTAAGTTATTCAAGAATTCATTTTAAATGTTAGATGGTTTCTTCTGAAAGGCTAATATTAGGCACACCATTGTCAAGATAAATCCTATTTATTTTTGCTATCTACAATTTCCACTCGTTTCTATTATCATGATTTTCTTTTCCTTTTTCTTTTTTTTTCTTCTGGTAAATACTGCTTAGTGAGCTTTTCTCAGATTGTTCATTTTTAGACTATACTTCTCCTGCTTTGCTTATCAATACATCACTGAGAAATAGGAAAGATAAAGTATACTTTCCTTCAGTAGTTTGCTTACAGTGAAATACATTAACTTTGAACTTCCAAAAAAATCCTTTCATCAGGTATTGTATAATAAAAACGATATTTTCATTGTTGTTGTTATTTTTAATGTACAATGTGAAATTATTTCTTTTACCTTTCATTTTTCTTTCCTATGATTTGTCCACTGTTGTCACTGTGTTTGATTTTGGTACCCTGGGCATTGTATATATAATTTTCTGAATTAGCAAAAGGAAGGAGAACATCAACATGGTGAGATAAAGGATAAGGGTGAGCCAATGCAAAAGCAATATTCACAAGACAATATGTTGTAAATTAACTGTAAAATTCAGCGGTGATTTGGGGAAGGGAAGGTGGGAGAACAATGAGGGAGGGGGTAACATGTTGGACAAGAAATGTACTTACTACCTTACGTATGTAACTGTAACCCCTCTGTATATCACCTTTAAAATAAAATTAAATTTTAAAAAATCCTCTCATCAGGTATTGTATAATAAAACAGATATGATGAGCACACAATCAAACCTCAGTAAATGAATATGCCATCTCATAGGACCAAAAACACATTCCATTGCTCAGCTCTCCAAACACAGAAATTTCCAAACAAACATTCATAAAATGCATTCATCGCTTCTGTGGCCATTTATTTATACTTCCAAGAATGCTTGCTCCAGAGACAAAGCAAGTCAATCCTATTCAGAATCACAGGAATGAATAAATGAAACACAATTATGCATCACGCAGAATAAAATTATCTGAAAGGATTAAAACAATGGAATAGACAAACCAACATCCATAGAAAGGTCCAGAAGAGCATACAGGATGAACTCTAACTTGAAACACATGACACCCATGATGGAGTAGAGGAGATGTTCTGACAACTACATCTGCTACTAAAATAGATACTGTGACAAATAAAAATAGCAAGAACAAGCCCTGTAACGGGATTAAGGCAGAGCATAGGAAACTAATGACGGAGGATAAAGACGAATGTGGTGACAATGGCAGGTAGGGTGACAAATGAAATGCTTGGATAAGCAAAATCTAGGAAACTAGACAGCTGAAAGACCCAAGACTGAGACTAAGACAAATCTGTCAGCAATAGAGATAGCACCACACTGTGCCAGAAGAAAATGCTAAATTATAAATGTTAATGATGAATGGATTCCGTGAAGTTACCAGCAGAACAAAAGAAAGGAAATGGAAAAATGCCAATGCTGCAATGCTTGCTATAGGTCTTCATTTTAAAGAGATGTAATGGCCATGTGATGCTTACTTATAGAGCAGATCCCTGATTTCAGATACAGTAGCGGCATGCTATGGAGAGCTACCAGCCCTTCTCTATCACCATTCTTTACCGGCTCTAGAAAATACTTCCAAATAGACTTTGAAACTGGGAAGTAAGGGTTTTTACCATGCAGGGTAGATAGGTTGAAGATTAAAGACAGAAAATATAGGAGCAATGGATTCAAATGACTAAAAATTGAAAAAAGGTTACACAAAGCAGAAAAGAACAGAAGAGTGAATAAAATCAACTATCCAAATAATTTCTGAGCAGCTACTACCAAATTGATACCACAGGAGAGGTTAGAGGTAATGTGTAAGAAAAACAAAAGGCAGCCATCATTTCTGGGTTTATAATTTGATAGTTCACAATTTACTTAGTTAACTTATGAAGAAAGTAGCCATACAAAAAAACGCAAAATTAAAATGCTGGCTCAGGTGTTTCACAAAGGTGGTACCTGAGTGTTCATGGCAGGCATTAGAGGGAGGTCAATGAAGTCGTTTCTAAAGTATTGATAATGAAGCTGCAATGCAAAAAAACTAAGGACTGCAGGCATTTTGGTGCAGAGTTCTCTAGGCAGTGGCACTCACTGGCCACATATATGAGTTCTATAATGAGACCAGGGAGAGGAAAGGATCAAAGGAAGCAGGCAGTTTGGAGAGCATAACATGTTTTCTTGAGGCTGGGGTAGAATCAGACAGTAAAATTTATCCTCCAATCAATAACAGCCATTGATATTTGTAAGTAACAACATGAAATGATCTTACCAAATATCTGCCACATCCCACCACATGGACCAGTCATGTCCTCACGGCAAACTTGCATCATCCTACTTCTTTTCTTCTAGCAGGAAAGCTTCAAGCTCACTGAGCAGCCTTTGGACTTGCTACTCCATCTCTCAAGCTCTTTCTCCAAATATCCATATCTTTTGCCCCAAACTTCACCTCAAGCCTTTGCTCAATTGTCTTCCCAACAGACAAAGATTTTTATTACTAACTCTGCACACACACACACACACACACACACACACACACACACACACACACACACACACACACACACACACTTCCAGAGGGGGGAAAAACAGAGTTTAAAGTATGTATTAGAAAAAAACATAATGAACTGCCTTAAGGCTAGATGACAAAAGAGAAAAAAACTTATTTCTTCCCAAGTTAAAATCAAATCCCACCACTCTGATCAACTAAAACATAAAGACCACTAAATAAATATGTCTGTATTTTTCTTTGTTGTGCAGTTAAAGGCAAACCAGCTATGAGAAACTCTAAAAATATATTTATGAAGGAGAGAGGAAGAGAAAGAAGAAGTAACAACTGACAAGAAGTCAGTCTTCGATTTCTCTATCACCTATATAGGGAAGGTTTGCTCCATCAGCGCTCTGCCATGGCCTCCAGCTATGCTATTCTATGATTCTAAGTGGCATTTTACCTTTTATGTTGAGCCCTGTTAGAAACACTTTGCTAACTAACATAGTCAACTGCCACTGAACTTTTGTCTTTCAAAAAGTTATGTGACTCTGTACCTTAAGGAGATGGCAATTTGTGGAAGGGCACTTAAATAGTACAGCTCTTTTCTCTTTGTAACCATCTGTTCCTGTCTTCTCTCATTAAAAGAGTTACCCTCATTACCAAGAGAAAGTTTCACAGTGATTATTGGAGTAAAATAATGACAAAGGGAGCTAGGATTGGAACAGTATAAAAGACAGGAAGTATGGACACATCCACAAACACACACACACACACACACACACACACACAAATACATTATATAGAAGCTATAACTTTTTTATATTATTCCCACTATTTCATCAACTTTTAACTTAAATTTTAACCTTCTTTCACTTGTCACTACAAGGAATTAATGGAAAGTGTCCATATCCTTACATGTGGAAATATATTAGCCTAAGTGAAATCTTTTATCCAGAATTGTACAACAGGACAGGTAGAGGTTGGCTTATGAGTGGAGTGAAACATTATCCCAAGAACAAATTTGTACATATCATGGGCATCCATTAAGAAGCCTCCATTCCTGGGAACATGGTTCCACTAAAAGGAGGAGGAGGAGGAGGAGGAGGAGGAGGAGATGGAGGAGGAGGAGGAGGAGGAGGAGGAGGAGGAGGAGGAGGAGGAGGAGGAGGAGGAGGAGGAGGAGGAGGAGGAGGAGGAGGAGGAGGAGGAGGAGGAGGAGGAGGAGGAGGAGGAGGAGGAGGAGGAGGAGGAGGAGGAGGAGGAGGAGGAGGAGGAGGAGGAGGAGGAGGAATTTGTATCAAAGAATAGGGAAGACTTTGGTAGATTTAATTGTAAGAAATTTCAGTAAGAAGTCTAATTTTTATTAAAAACTCTAAAAAAGAAATATTGAGTGTTTTGATTTTTGTGTTTTATGTTTTATGGAGTAGGATGACCAAGAGGAACCTTTAAAAAATAATGCAGATGCAAGAGATGAAGATTATGCATTGATGAAGGAGTAGTACTCTTATTATATTTGAGTTTCTTGAGTTGGGACCCATTTTTTTTTCTCAAATTTTTATTATCAAACTGACGTACAGAGAGGTTACAGTATCATACGTTGGGCATTGGATACATTTCTTGTACTGTTTGTTGCCTTGTTGGGACCCATTTTTTAAGAGCTGTGGGCCTTGCACTTGCCAGGCAGCTGCTCTTCTGCTGAGCTAAATTCTGCTGAGCTGGTGTAAATTGATCAAATGTGTAGTCTATTCAATAACCCACAAGGATTGTCCCTCTGGAGATTATTTTAGTTTGTCCTCATGTGGTTTCTCTACTCTAGAGTTGAACCTTCCTAACAGTCACCTTTGACTCTTGCAACTCTAGTCACTCTTACTAAATGACAGATTAGAGAAACCTTCCTTCAGGAAGTACTCTGCTAAATTCCTCCATCATTTTCATTTTTTGTCAATGCATTTAATAACATGGCCACAGATGATTCTTATGACATGAGTGGTCAGAAATATCCAGCTCCTGATTCACATATCTACACTTGATGTTCCAACCATGGCAATTTCTAGGCTCTGCTCTCTGTTTCTTTGCCACACTGACCAAGTCTACAATAGCAAACACCTGAAAACTAGCAGGACTTGATGATCTAAGCATAAGTTGGGGAATCAGTCACTTTGAGTTCATACCACAACTCCACCGACACTTTTACTGAAGATCAGAGACTATCCTGTAAAAGCACTAACCATAACACTAATATAAGTCTGGAAGCAACTGTGGTGGTATACTAACACAGATAACTCTTCCCCACAGATACGCTTGTGATATTTTTTCAATAGTCTTCTAATGGAGGTTTGCCCATCTTGCTCTTCAGTCAGAATGACTTTAACTGTGCAGAGTCCAGTAGCCAGCAATAGGAAGCTTTCAAGGTCAATTTCCTAAACTTTCAAACCTGTGATTTCATAATAGAAGATCAGGCTGTCAGCTCTTCTGTGTCAACAATTCTCCCTGGGAAGGCTAATGTCACTTCTAAGCTTAATAATGGCTCCAAAGTTAGGAATGTACTGTAAACATCTTGAATGTGATGAATAACTCGAAATATACAAGGATGATAAATACAAACTGTGCCTAAAACTCTTCAAAGCTAATACTGGTTGCAAAAGAGGAAGACATAGCTATGTTTATATCATCAAGGGTTGGGTTGTATTATAAGAAAACCATCCATTCTTATGCAATGACACTGAATATACTACCTTATAAATAAATAAATAAATATTTTTAGTGTTCAGGACATGTAACATATTACTAATTTACAAAATCAATATAAACTCTTAGAAATCTCTTTGGTAAAATTATGTCTCATCGCCTGCCTTACTCAAGTCACAGATCATGGCAGGTTTAAATGTGATCTTTAGATATTCAAGAAATTAATAGGATTATAAATCACTGGGAAGCAATCAACGTTGGCCACTAGTCCTGAAAATCATATCAGAACATATTTGTTCAGAGAATTTCACTTTTCTCTAGGACAAATTCTAATGCATCCTAGCATGAATTTTGCTTTTCTTTAGGATAATGGTCCCCAACCTATTTGCACATTACAACCATTTAGGTTGATTTTTTAGAGTTTCTAATTCATAATGCCATTATCACATCCCTAATGTATACTTCCTCCAGAAAAATCATATTCACTAATGTGAGACAGGGCCATTGGGAAGAGATTTAGTCAATGGGAAGTACCTTCATTAAGGACTCCTTTCAAAAGGGACTCAGACCACTATCTTCACCATCAGGTGAAAAAACAGCAAGAAACAGCCATTGATAAACTAGAAACCCTGTCCTCATGGGATATGTAATCTGCTGCCAATTTCATCTTTGACTTCTTATTCACTAAAACTGTGGAAAATTTAATTTCTGTTGTTTATAAGCTATTATTTTCTGACATCTTATTATAACAACCTGAACAAACTGGCACAAACACACACACACACACACACACACACACACACACACACACACACACCATACATCTAGAAGAATGACTGAGAAATTTCAGTTTTTCAAGAAGTGTTTCTAATGTGTGCTTAGGTTACAGAATCTTGGAGCTACATAAGCCTATACATAATAGAGTGTTAAGACAGGTGCTAGTGGCTCACGCCTATATAACTACTCAGGTGCTATAAATTAGGAAGAGTGAAATTCAAAGGCTACCTTAGTTAAAAAAAAAATGAGGGACTACATCCCCACAAACAGCTGGTCTCAGTGGCATGTGTATGTACCCCAGTTATATGGGAGGAAGAGATAGGGAGGACCATGGTTGCAAGCCATTCCCAGCAAAAAGCTTGTGACACCCTCACCCCACAAGAGACAGCGAGATACATCTGTTATCCCAACTTCGCAGTTTGAGTGGGAAGCATAAAAAAGTGAATCATAGTTCAGGTTGGCCTGGGTAAAAACTATGAGACACTCTCCCAAAAGTAACCAGAGCAAAAAGGGCCAGAGACATGGTCCAAGAAATAGAGTGATAGTCAGCAAGTGTGAAGTTCTAAGTTCACATACTAGTTCTTCCACCAATAAATAAGCAAATAAATATATACACAAATAAAGTGTTAGGCCAAAAGCTAAAAATGAAAGTTAGACATGCCTCAGACTATTATACAAACATCACCACATCTGTACATCTTTACATTATCTCAACTTCAAAGCAACAATGAAAAGAGAAAAATTACACAATGTTAGCCAATTGGAAAATTCAATAAAAATTAATGAAAATTCAACATGCTAAAATAATTTTAAAAGAAACATATAGAGATTAATCAAATCATCTGATGGATCACTCCTGTCATCCTAGCTACTCCAGAAGCTGAGATATGATGATCACAATTTGAAGTCAACCCTTGCAGGAAAGTACATGAGACACTTATCTCAAATTAACCACCAAAATATTGTAACTGCAGCTGTGGCTCAACTGGTAGAGTACTAGCCTTGAGCAAAAAAGCTCAGGGACAATGCAGAGGTAGGTTCTGAGTTCAAGCTCCAAGACAGGCACACAAAAGCATACATACACACACCAAATTAATTGAAGTATGAAATGTACCTTTATCAAAATGAAGGCTTACAAAATCAGCCAATTTCTTGTTAAGAAATCTCTTGAATTGTTTTCACTTAGTAGATGCTTGTTTGTTTGTGTGTTGGTCCTGAGGCTTGAACTCATGGACTCAGTACTGTCCCTGAGCTTATTTTTTCCATTGCTAGTACTCTACCACTTGAGCCACAGCCCTACCTCAGTATTTTTTAGTAGTTTATTGAAGATAAGAGTCTCATGTTTTGGTCAGCGACTTTACAGTATGTCTCTAAAATAAAAAATTAATAAACAAACAAATATTTCTTGGATAGACCTACCAGAGGATCACAATAGCTCAGCAGCTATGTACACATGATTATATAAGATGATGCTAAGCAAAATGAGCTCCAAGAGATGGAAACAGTAAGATTTTATTGTTGTCATTATGTTTAATGTACTAGGTGAATTTCCTTTGGCGAACCCCCTGTGGTCACAATATATGATTTTGGTACATTGGATATTGCATATATGCTTATCTGAACTAGGGAAGAGAAATAAAAATGAGGGCAGGTGTAACAAATAAGACAAGAAATGTACTCATTCCCTTATTATGTAACTGTACCCCCTGTGTACATCATCTTGTCAATAAAATTTAATTTAAAAAAAGATATGACAGGATTACCTAATCTTGTTGTGTAACTCAGCTCTTTAATCATAGCAGGTTAAATAACTTGGAGTGCCTGATCTATTTTATTAAATACATATATGCCAAATATTTGGAATATATTCTAAGTTAGGCAGAAGCTGAAAATAAAGCAAATGATATTTATAAATAAAAAAAAAGTCATGGACTTTCCTGCCTGGGCTGCCTGTGAATCATAATCTTCAGCTCTCAGCTCCTGAATAGCTAAGTACACAGGCATGAGCCACCAGCCACCTGGCTCAATTAATAAATTTTTTTAACATCTGTAATTATGAACTGTTCATTGTAGCAAACACTACTTATCTTAATTCTTCCCAGCTATGATTCCTGTAACTTTTGTATACTTGTAAATAAACAATGTACTTCCACTTCTTACTTCAATGCTCTCTTCCTCTCTCCAACTCCATTTCCCTCTCCCTTCCTTTCTGTCTCTTTCTCATACACATTCTTGCTCTCTTGAGTTTAGACATCACAGCTTTATATAATTGTGTGAGAAATCCCATGTAATATATATCTATACCTATATCTATCTATCTCTATATGTTTATATGTATACATATCACAAAAGCTGTGAAAAGGCAGGTTTATCTTCAACTCATTTCTCTAATAAAAATTGCCAATATATAAGTCTTGTCTTCTGTGCATGAGATATCTACCAAGCTCTGGATAAGGACTGAGATATCAATCATCATTGATGTTCTGTATTTTCCATAATGTTCATGCAGTTTAAGCTGGTTTGAGGGACTAAACAAAACAGAGCACCATAATATCACTAAAATGTTAACTATTTCTAAAAGTATAATAGAAAATATTTTATGTGGAAATCTCCTCAAGAACAATGTCAAATACCATAAGTATGAGTGTCCAACTTACAAGGAGACTCTGTCCCTCGTGAAAGCTAAACTGCTAGCACAGAGAAAGGTGTGGATAACAATGTTTTTGAGGCAATGAGTTCGCATCCATGGTTACTTTGCTTAGAACCCTTGCAGGGAGACTGAATACTTCCATCATTGGTTCTCTATCTATCTTGCTTTTTCTTTAGATGAGTGGTTCTCAGAGTGAGCTGCCCCATGCCTGTTTCCTAAGAGCTTATTAAAAATTCCCCAGAGGTGCTGACTCAAAAACTGTAGTCTGGAAACAAGTCATCTTTTTAAGCAATCTCTCTGTGACTGTAATACATTCTTAAACTTCAAAACTACTGCTTTAAGAGTCAAAGAAAAACTAAATGATGATAAAGTAAATGGGTACCAAATTATTGTTCCCAAGAAATAATCCTTCAGATTGCTTCTTTCTTGTTTATAATAGAATCATCTTTATGTCTAACCCAGGAGGCTAAGGACATGTCCATTTCTTGCCATTACCTCCCCTATATTTGGAGGAGAACAAATGCTAGAACTTTGTCCATTCAATTACCAACTGGAATAGAGTCATGAGCTCACCAACTGCCGCAAACAAGAACTGACACTTTTTTTGCCTCTTCCATGCCATAATGACATGAGCCTGTAACATCATTCCATCTCCTGTTTTAGTCACCTTACATAGAAGTGATTTCCTTATCTACGATCCAATGAAATCTTGAACTTCATATAGCAAAGTATCTACCTATACCTGACTTCCTAACATTAAATAATTCTTCACCCATCTATATATTGCCCAAAAACCAAGAATGAGTTAAAATAGTTAAATTCTCATTATCTGATGAAAAGACTTGATTTACAAGGTTTTCCAGTTTCAGGACAGAGTAACCAAGAGATGTACTTATTCTTCACTAAAGAAACAACAATCAGGAAGCAGCTCTACCCTGCCAGATCTTCTTAGTAACATAAATAATCCCTATGTCCAAGTTTACCCAGTTTACAAACATATGACTATTAAAATTAATGTATAAAATAAAGAAAATATGAGAGGATAAACTTGCAAAACCTTGGTTATCATAGTCAATGTACACTATGCATTGAATAAACATTTTTTAAAATATCTACTAGGTAGACGATGGTAAGAAGTGGAAATAAATTAAACAAGATATATAAGGTATAGAATTTCAATTTCAGCTGTGGTCAGAAAGAGTCTCACTGGTAAGCAGCCATTTTAGCAAAGGCCTAAGGGAGTGAGAAAAGAATTGTCAGTGGAAAAGCAAAGGTAAGTGGCTGGAAAACCCACAGTGTGCTCAAGGCACAGCCAGGAGGCAGATGTGCTCTGAGTGGAGTAAACAGACAGATGAAATGACAGGATGGTGTAAAGGCCCTGTAGGCTTTTCACAGTAAGATATGAACTACTGGAGGGCCTTGAGGACAGAAGCTACATAACCTAATGTGTACTTCATAAGAATACCTTTGGATCATTTGCATAGAATCCATGATACTTGTGCAGATAGAGTTGGGTTTAAAAAAAAAAACAGAGAAAACCATATAGAAAGGAGTTCCAATCCTTAAAGCTGCTAGGGAGGAGAAAGTAATCACATATAAAGGAAAACCAATCAGAATTACCCCAGACTTCTCAGCAGAGACCATGAAAGCAAGGAGAGCCTGGAATGAGCTTTGCCACAACCTAAAGAAAAATAATTATCAACCAAGAATACTGTACCCAGCTAAACTCTCATTCATAGCCAAAGGTCAAATAAAAGTCTTCCACAGTAAGGAAAAACTGAAACAATATATCTCCACAAAATAGCTTTACAGAAAATCCTCAAGGATGTACCACACATAGAAAATAATCAAAATCACAATACAGACCGAGAAATGAACCCTAAATAGCAAACAAGAATATTAGATCAAGAATTGGGAAGACACAGCTTTTAACAAGATAGCTATGCTGAAGGGAACAAAGGATCATCTCTCAATCCTAATTCTCAATATTAATGGACTTAATTCTCCAATCAAATGACATAGGCTCATAAGTTGGATCAAAAATCAAGATACATCTTTCTGCTGCCTCCAAAGACACATCTATGCAGCAAATGCAAACATCTTCTAAAAGTGAAAGGCTGGAATAAAATCTACCAAACAAATGGCCCCCATAAGTAGGCCGGAGTTGCAATCCTAGTATGAGATAAAATTGACTTCAAATTAAAAATGGTAAGAAGAGACAAAGAAGGTTACTACATACTAATAAAGGAATCTCTCCTACAGGAGGATATAACCATCCAAATACAGGAGCACCCAACTTCATCAAACAAACACTACTAACTCTAAAAACACTCATAGATCTGAACACATTGATAGTTGAAGACTTTAACACTCCACTGTCACCTCTGGACAGATCAAAATGCCAAAAAATGAGCAAAGAAATCTCAGAACTAAACAACTGCATACACCAACTGGACTTAACCGACATCTACAGATTATTCCATCCACAACACAAGAATACACATTCTTTTCAGCAGTACATGGAACATTCTCCAAAATAGATCACATCTTAGGGCACAAAGAAAATCTGTACAAATTCAGAAGTATCTAAATCATTCCCTGCATTCTCTCAGACCACAATGGAATAAAATTAGAGATCAACTCAAACAGCCACCACAGAAAAGCCTACAATTCATTGAGACTAAACAACACATTGCTGAATCATCAATGGGTCATTGAAGAAATTACAACAGAAAATCAAATGTTTATAGAAATAAACCAAGATGAGCACACAAACTACCAGCTCCTTTGGGACACAGCAAAGGCAGTACTCAGAGGAAAATTTATATCTCTGAGTGCCTACAACGACAAACTGGAGAAACAGCAATTCAACAACTTAAAGAAGCACCTTAAGCTCCTCAAAAGAGAACAACAAGCCAAACCACAAGCCAATAGATGGAAGCAAATAATTAAAATCAAATCAAAATTTAATGACTTAGAGTAAAAAACAAACAAAAAAAAACATCAAAAGGATCGACAAAAGGAAGAGTTGGTTCTTTGAAAAAATGAACAAGATAGATAACCCCCTAGCAAACCTGACCAAAAAACGAAGGCAGCACACCAAAATAAAAAAGATCATAGATGAAACAGGTAACATCTACACAGAAACAACCACAATTCAGAACATAATAAGGGACTATTTTGCAAACCTTTTTGCCAACAAATTCTAGAACATGAAAGAAATGGACGATTTCCTAGCAAAAATTGATATCCCCAAACTCAACCATGAAGATTTAAACCGTCTAAACAGACCCATATCCAGCACTGAAATAGAAACGGCAAGAAGTGATCTCCCATCCAAAAAAAGCCCAGGTCCAAACGGATTCACAGATGAATTCTACAAGGCCTTCAAAACAGAACTCACACTAATATTTCTCAAACTCTTCAATGAAATTGAAAGAGAATGTTCACTATCAGACACATTCTATGAAGCCAGTATAACGCTCATCCCAAAACCAGGCAGGGACTCAACAAGGAAAGAGAACTAAAGACTGATTTCCCTGATGAAAATTGATGCAAAAATTCTCAACAAAATTCTGGCCAATCAATTTCAACAAGTCATCAAAACAAATCATACGCCATGATCAAACTGGATTCATCCTAGGGATGCAAAGTTGATTCAATATATGCAAGTCAATTAATGTAATCCACCACATCAACCAGAGCAAGGTAAAGAATCACATGGTTATATCCCTAGATGCAGAAAAGGCGTTCGATAAAATCCAGCACCCATTTATGCTAAAAGCCCTGGAAAAACTAGGATTCCAGGGAACACTCCTGAATATAATAAAAAGCAGTCTATGACAAACCAACAGCAAGCATAATTCTAAATGGTGAAAAGTTAAAGTCATTCCCTTTAAAATAAGGAGGAAAACAGGGATGTCTGCTCTCTCCTCTCTTCTTCAACATAGTACTAGAATTCCTAGCTAGAGCAATTAGGCAAGAAGAAAACATAAAGGGGATCCAAATAGGAAAACATGAAATTAAACTTTCTCTCTTCGCAGATGACATGATCCTATATCTAAAGAACCCCATAGGGGCTGGGGATATGGCCTAGTGGAAAGAGTGCTTGCCTTGTATACATGAGGCCCTGGGTTCGGTTCCCCAGAACCACATATACAGAAAATGGCCAGAAGTGGCGCTGTGGCTCAAGTGGCAGAGTGCTAGCCTTGAGCAAGAAGAAGCCAGGGACAGTGCTCAGGCCCTGAGTCCAAGCCCCAGGACTGGCCAAAATAAAGAAAGAAAGAAAGAAAAATAAAGAACCCTATAGACTCTACCCCCAAGCTACTAGAGCTGATCAAAAACTTTGGCAAAGTTGCAAGATATAAAATAAACCCTCAAAAATCAATGGCCTATCTATATGCTAATGACCCGAACACTGAAGCTGAAATCAGGAAAGCAACTCCTTTTGCATTAGCCTCAAAAAAACATAAAATACCTAGTAATAACCTTAACCAAAGAAGTGAAAGACCTCTGTGATGAGAACTTTAAAAACATGAAAAACAAAATTAAGGCAGAACTAAGAAAATGGAAAAAAAAAAAAAAAACCCTGCTCCTGGATTGGGAGGATTAATATAGTCAAATGGCAATATTGCTGAAGGCTATCTACAAATTCAATGCAATACCCATTAATATCCCAACACCATTTTTAATGAATAGACGAAGCAATCCAGAAATTCATATGGAACAATAAAAGACCCAGTATAGCAAAAACAATCCTAAGCACAAAGGACAGTGCTGGAGGAATTACAATACCAAACTTCAAGCTGTATTACAAAGCTATAGTAATAAAAACAGCTTGGTATTGGCACAGGAACAGGCCTGAAGACCAAGGGAACAGAATTAAAGACCCAGAAATGAACCCACAGAACTATGCCTACTTAATGTTTGATAAAAGAGCTAAAAAAAAAAATAGTATGGAAGAAAGATAGGCTCTTTAACAAACGGTGCTGGCAAAACTGGTTCAACACATGCAACAAACTAAAATTAGATCCTTATATATCACCCTGCACCAAAATCAATTCCAAATGGATCAAAGACCTCGAAATTAAAACAGATCCCCCGAAAACACTAAAGGAAGGAGTAGGAGAAACACTTGGGCTACTTGGCACAGGACAAAACTTCCTTAATAAAGGCCAACAATTGGAACAAATCAAAGAAAGTTTGGACAAATGGGACTGCATCAAATTGCAGAGCTTCTGCAGGGCAAGGGCAAGGGACATAGTTCACAAGATAAACAGAAAGCCCACAGATTGGGAAAAGATCTTTACTGGCCATACAACGAACAAAGGCCTCATATCTAAAATATATGCATAGCTAAAAAAAATAAATTCCTCCAAAATAAAACCTCAGAGAACCAAAAGCCCCCTCAACTAGTGGGCTAAGACTTACAAAGAGACTTCTGTGATGAGGAAATGAGAATGGCCAAGAGACATATGAAAAAATGCTCTACATCACTGGCCATAAAAGAAATGCAAATCAAAATAACATTGAGATTCCACCCTACCCCAATAAGAATGTCCATTATCAAGAAAACAGTAACAAATATTGGAGGGGATGTGGCCAAAAGGGAACCCTACTTCATTGTTGGTGGGAATGTAAACTGGTTCAGACACTCTGGAAAGCGGTATGGAGATTCCTCAGAAGGAATACGTTAGGCTATTGAAAGTAGACTGATTTATCTTGAAACCTAATTTCTACAAATTAGGGATATATTATACGTTGATAAATATCTTGAACATAGAGCTCCCCAATGACCCAGCAGCCTCACTTTTGGGCATCTACCCAAAAAAACCATAAACAAGAACACACTAAAGCCACCAGCACAACAATGTTCATCGCAGCACAATTTGTCATAGCTAAAATATGGAACCAACCCAGATGCCCCTCAGTAGACAAATGGATCAGGAAAATGTGGTACATACACAATTTTATGCCTCTCTCAGAAAGAATGACATCGCCCCATTCATAAGGAAATGGAAGAACTTGGAAAAAAATTATACTAAGTGAAGTGAGCCAGACTCAAGGAAACATAGACTCTATGGTTTCCCTCATAGGGAATAATTAGCACAGGTTTAGGCTAGTCACAGCAGAGGATCACAAGAGCCCAATAGCTATGCCCTTATGAGCACATAAGATGATGCTAAGTGAAATGAACTCCATATTATGGAAACAAGTGTTATATCCTATTGTAATTACTTTCAACATGTCATGTGAAACCATAGCTTCTTTTCTTGATGATCCTCTTGTATCCCCTTTCTGTGGTTGTCCCCACGCTATCACTGAATCTCATCTGAGTACCCTGGATACTGTATATACTGGTATTAGAACTAAGGAAGTGAAAAGGAGTATCAAAATGGAGAGACAAAGGATAAAAAGACAAGCAATTCCACAAGCAGTACTTGCAAAAACATTTGGTGTAAACCAACTGAACAACTCATGGGGGAAGAGGGGAAGGGAAAGGAGGGAGGGGTGAATGAGGGAAGAGGTAACGAATAGTACAAGAAATGTACCCATGGCCTAATATATGAAACTGTAACCCCTCTGTACATCACTTTGACAGTAAATTGTAATTATTAAATAAAAAAAAGGAGTTCCAGCTACCCAGTGCAGAGTGGGTATAGACTATATAATAATAGTAGCAGTGGCTATCAAGAAATAAATGGTCAGATTCCACTCAATTTTGAAAATAGACACAAGAATTTAATAATAAATTAGATGTGTGTATAAGAAAAAGGGCAGAATCAATGGTGAATAACTCCATGGTCTTTGAAGTTTGTAAATATCACAGTGAAACAACTTTGCACAATTAATTTATGCTAATAAAAATTTTAAATCTTTATAAATCCAAATATAAATAAAAAGACAATGTTTTAGTAATGCTTGCTGAGAAAGTCAGAATGACTTGAGAGAACCCACTCTCTTTTTCACAAATTCAGCATCTTTAAACTCCATTTCAAGATATTTATCAATGTGTAATATATCCCTAATTTGTAGAAATTAGGTTTCAAGATAAACCAGTCTACTTTCAATAACCTAACAGACTTAGTTCCCATGCAAAGACTCCCCTTAGAGAAATTCAGAATAGTAAATAACGAAAAGCAGGTAAATAAAACAATCCCTCTCAAGCTTGGAAAAGTAAACAAAAAAGCAACAGATGTCCACTGCCATAACTATAGTGAAATTAGGCCTTGGACAAAGAATAACCTACTAGTGACTTTCTACATATGGAAAATAGATTTCAATATTTCCATTGATGTTGCATAATTGGATAATTGATTCATAAATATGACTTCATAAAGGAGAAAGTGGTAGAAAATAGAAAGAAATAGAGGAGGAAGAGAAGAAAGAGAAGAGAAAGGACAGGAGGGGAGAGGAGGAAGGTGGAAGGGAGAGTGAGAGGAAAGGAGGAGGAAGGGAGAGCTAAGAGTAAACCTAACCTAAGAACTAGTATAATAACTTCAAGTACATATTCCCTCATCTTTAAATTTCTCTGTTTAATTTAATTCTCTTTAATTTGGTTGTTATTTCTTGCTTGCTTGCTTGCTTGCTTGTTTTTGAGACAGGATTTTGCTATGAAGCCTAGGCTACATGCAAACCTCTCACCCAAGGTTTCCCTTTTTCAACAGTAAGACCAACCAATACCCTGAAGTCCTCATTCATATTTCAAATGTTTTTAAAAAATATTTTTGGGTCTGATACTAAATATATGTGAAATAGTTTAGCATGTACTTAATTTGGACTTCAGCATTCCATGGCTATTCAAATTCCTTCTCAGTTTTAAAGTTTCCCTTGTTTTATGCAAAGCTATTATTACTTGATAATGTAAGTTTTCGTAGCCTCCAGAAGCAGCAAAAAGTCTTTCAGAAAATAATGAGAGCCATGCTCTTAGGAACCATGAGGAGCCTGTAGGTAGATCATCTGCCAACATTATCTTTGTCAAACAGATGGGATAGATCAATATTTATCAAAGGTGTCCCTCAAACCTGAATTCTAAAATAGGAAAACTCTTAAAATTAGTCCTTAATAAAGTGAATTTTAAGAACCACGTAATAAGTACTCATCAGTCATTCATCATATAAATTAGTATACTGAAGCCCAGGAATCTTGCAGCAAATGAATTTCTCATTTAGTTTGAAATAATTGTCCTGAACTTCTTTGATCTTTTGACCTTTTGTTGGCAGTTATCTAATAAGGGTAGTTTCTGACTTAAAAGTATTCATATGTTTTTTACTTCCCCAGTCCCATAAGTGATTATCTTTCCTATTTTGGCTTTCATCCATGGAATCCACAATTAACTCATCTTAAAACAATATTGGAGTTGTTTCTCCTTCACCATGAAATAAAACCTCATTGTTACATTTTTATTGTGTCCTATTTAAATCTTTAACATGTGTTTTCACTTGCTTCCTTGCCTTTTTGACTTCTTACATTTTTACTCAAATCACCTTTTCAAGAACTTTAGATGTTTTCTATTTTATGACACTACAGTATTTTGGCAGAACTATCTCCTTATCCTTGGGATTTTATTCTGTTTTACTAACCTAGCTAACAGAGCTTTATTTTTGCACTTGATAAGGTGTCTTTCAGGGTATGTTGACATGTCAGTTGAGGGTTTTGCAACTTTATTAAAGATTTGCAACTGTTGAACATGCTGCTTTTCTTAAAAATGCATAAAGCGCTTGGGAAAAAGTCAATCCAGAGACTTTTCCAGTTTATCTTCATATCTAAGCTTTGATTTATATTTCATTATCAGTAACTGAAGACATTAGAAACATGATCACACCATTCCCCAACAGGACATGGAGAAAAATGTCTTACATTGATCACCAAGAATGTAATGTTTCTCTGTTCTAGTGAGACTGTAGCTCTCAATCATTTTATAGTCATTTCTTCCTTCTTCCTCTACTGTGATGAGTTAAATTGTTCAGCTGAAAGCAAATCTATACCATCATAAAGTTCAGGATGAATACTTCAAACACCTTCTTGTCCTACTTCTGGAAACGTGTGGGAGGAGTAAAGCTGAAGAAGAATTTGATAATTAGTATTTGATGTAAAGCTATTTCTACTAATCTTGCTGATGTAACTACTTGGTCTTGCTGAGTCCATTTGTTCTTCATATTTATCATTCATTCATTCATCCTTTGAAGTTTTAAAGGCTCTCAGTTACATTATCATTACTTCATAAATTTATTATAAAAATACATAAGAAGTGATTTATTTATTTACAAACAACTAGTGTTTACTAATTATCACTCCATCCAGCCCCATCATCATTTCTAACCTGGTTGTTTAAAACTCTAGCTATCAAAAGATGCACTCTTTAGGGGCTGGGGATATAGCCTAGTGGCAAGAGTGCCTGCCTCGGATACACAAGGCCCTAGGTTCGATTCCCCAGCACCACATATACAGAAAACGGCCAGAAGCGGCGCTGTGGCTCAAGTGGCAGAGTGCTAGCCTTGAGCAGGAAGAAGCCAGGGACAGTGCTCAGGCCCTGAGTCCAAGGCCCAGGACTGGCAAAAAAAAAAAAAAAAAAAAAAAAGATGCATTCTTTAGTAGTAGTTGAATGATATATGTATGGAAAAAAGAGTTTAGAAACACTGTGTTAAATAGAGTGAAGCAGTTTCCTTAACAGATTATAAAATACACTAATATTAATTATTACACCCATTTTTTGTCCAAGGGACCTTTTATTTTATCATACATTTGCAAATCCCAGAGAAAGCCTAAGAGATAACTACCCCAACCAAGGATAATATTTCCGAGGAATATGGGTTATATCAGGCCAGTACAATGATAATTTCTGTTACAATAAAAGTTATAAAAAAATAGCAGAACTATATGTATAGCAATTATTTTCTTATTTTTCAGCATATTTGTTTGCTTATATGAGTTATAGAGAGGGAGATTTATTATCTTGATAATTTTTATTTATTTTTATTCTACAGGTGATGTACAGAGGGGTTATCTTTACATAAGCCAGATAAAGAGTACATTTCTTTTGAACAATGTCACTCCCTCCCTCACTCTCTCCCAGTTTTCCCCTTTTATCCCCACCCACAAGTTGCATAGTTCATTTCCAACATAGTTTTCAGAGATTATCATTGCTGTATTTGTTCACCCTTTTTCCCACCATTTCTGTGCCCCACCTGTTGTCCTCCCAAGAACAGATAAACAAACAAATTAAGCAAAAGGAAATGAAAAGCAAGACAGCAACAAAGAGGGGGAAAACCCCTCTTGTTTCCATTTCCTAGAGTTCATTTCAGTAAACACAATTTTATATGGCCAGATGCGTATAGCTATTGTACCTCTCCTAAGAATACCCTCCTTTCGTCTTACTCTGTGAGAATGCCTAAAGACCTATATAATGTGTACAGGATTTTATATTTATTCTAAAATGGAAGGCAGGAACTAAAATATGCTGGAGATATTCACCAAAAACACTCAAAACATATTGAAATGAGCTACTGAATTTGTCATTTAGTTATTTCAAACTTTCAAAGAGTAGAGAAAGTCAGGCAAATATGAACGTTTTCAATCTAGATAAACTTAGAGTAATACATGACAAAAGGCAACATAAATGCATTTAATTACAATTTTTAATAACAAATATACTGGACCTTATAAACTGGACCTTAAAATCATTTCACGTTTTCTTCATGCATTCAAATAATCCCCTAAAAAATTAGTGATATATAGGATTCTTGATACAAACAAAAGGCATGAACATAAAAGAAGGACTATTGGAGAAGAAACAGTAGTGATTGTAGGGAAAAGAGTGAGTGGGGGAAAATATGATGAAAATACAGTGTATGAACTTATGAAAGGTCATAATGAAACCCATTGTTGAAAACTTGGAAGGTTTGTAAAAGAGGGATTTGGTGGTGGAACATGAAAGAATAACAGAGGTGTGTATATAATTAATCAATGTATACTTATGTGCATGGATGCTAATGTCACAATAATTGTAACTTTGTACAATTAATATTTCATTGACGTTGTTGTTTTATGTGCTATGTGAACTTTCTTTCTTTTTCCTTCTTATGGTTTATCCTCTGTTATCCTCTGTTGTCCTCTGTATTTAATTTCAGTAACCCCGGGTATTGTAGTATTGTATATATATCTGAATTAGAAAAGGGAAAGTGAACCTCAAAATGGTGAGACAAAGGATGAAGTGTTAACCAAAGCAACGGTGATACTCACAAGACAGTATTAGAAATTAACTGTACAACTGGAGGGAGGTTAATGGAGGAGAAGAAAGGTAGAAGTGAGGGAAGGGGTAACAAGTATGACAAGAAATGTTCTCACTACCTTACATATATACAAAACTGTAACACCTCTGTACATCACCTTGACAATAAAATAAAATTAAATATACGTATATGCTAATAAAACAATTTTTAAAAGTTGGCGACTAAAGAAGCCATTATTTTTTCTATGGTCACATATACTGTGGGCCAGGTATTCAGAGTAGTTTGCTTCTTCTACTTTATGTTTAAGAAACAACTCAAATAACTAGCAACTGGAGTAACTGGAGCTGTGACTCACTTTTTCAAGGTGCAGTTTCATAGCAGACCTTAGGAGGTTGATGAATTGACCACTTGGCTTCATTAGCCTGTGGCCCAGGGATCATCAAACTGTTCAACTCACAGCACAGAATTTTGATAGACAGATAAGGAAGACGTGTTACATTTGATGGTCTTTCATGGTCTCAGAAGTCACAAAGTGTCATTTCTGGCATAGTTTCTCTGTTTCAACTGTTACTTTGCACTCAAATTCAATTAATATGGACTTAGATCCCATATTCGAATAGAAAAATTGTCTAAATTATTTGTATCAACAGAATGATACTTTACATGAGTTTGTAACATTTCATCTATAAAAAGAACCTCCATATTTTATTGTTCAGTCCTGAGATAAAGTCAAGTGGAATACTGAGATTATTTTGTACAACCTGTAATATAAACCCTCAAAGAAAATTAACAGAGCTGGAAAGCTGAAAATCAAGTGTGGGTACTGGCTCAGGGTACTTTTTAATTTTTTTTGCAAAGAGAATAATGAATGAATATAAAATATGAGGCATGGGTGAAAAAGTAAAAGACATAATTTATGTAGTTTGCTCAAGTTCCTTCTATTACTGACATTAATGAGTTGCAACGATATGTAAGTAAAAGCAAACATTGTATTAGATTAGAAATTCATACCTTCCTGTAACAAATAATCCTTCTTGAGGTATAAAAGAATCAACTCTCCAAGTATGTGTGTGACCTTGACCTGTCAGTATATTTGTTCACGAAGCTCTTCAATAAGCAAGTGCTGAGTACTTGTGTCTATATTTGTCAGTTTGCTGAAAATGCATTTTATAGTATTCCCCAAGACAACACACATTATAGTATCTAAAGATTGGGTAGCATGCAAGTCAAAGTGGTTTGTTGAGCTCATAGTTCTGCAGATTCAAGAGCAGAGCACGAGCCTCTGCTTGGCTCTGGTGAGGGCTCTCTTGCAGCATTAAGGAGAGGTCAGTCTTGCTCTTTTAAACCAACCTGCCCCCACAAAAGCAAATAACACTCCTAAAAAAAACAGCACCAACCCTTTCTGAGGGCAGCATTCCCCCTTGATCTGGTTACTTTGCACTGAGCCCTACTTCCTATAGCTTCTACCATCTCCCAACATCACCACACTGAGGACCAAACCCATGACATATGAAGCTCTGAGATATACACTCAAACTACAATATGTACACAAAAATGGTACTGTTAGCCACTGTATTTAGACAATTCATTAAAAAAAATAATATATTCACTTGTTGAAATGTTTAGCACAATTACCATGAAGCAGAGGCTTAATATCTACATCAGCTAATGAAATACAAAATAATGATGGAGACAATACTACAAAAAGCTCTCAAAGCCATATTAATGTACCATGAAACAAATAGCATAGATAGTAATTTAAGGGTTGAGCAGAATCTCTATGGAACTAGGTAATCAAAAGGACTTTTATGGAAACATTTTATAGAATTTTCTCTAAAAAGAGATGCTATACTATGGCTGGGGATTTAGTTCAGCGGAAGAGCGCCTGCCTGGCAAGTACAAGGCCCCAAGTTTGGTCCTCAGCTCTGGGGGGGAAAGCTATAAAAGAGATGCTATACTAACAATCAAATATTAGATGATACTTGTTAACTATTTTATATTTTCAAGTAGGTGTCAAAGTATAGGAAATATTCTATTTTTAAAACTTTTTTCTTTATTGTCAAAATGTGGTACAGAGGGGTTACAGATTCATATGTAAGGCAGTGAGTACATTTCCTGTACAACTTGTTACCTCCTCCCTCATCTCTCCCCTCTCCATTCCCCCTTTCTCTCTCTCCCCAAAAGTTGTACAGTTGATTTATACCAAATGATTTTGTAAGTATTGCTTTTGGAATGGTTTGTCTTTTTGTCCTTTGTCTCTCAATTTTCATATTCCCTTTCCCTTCCCCAGTTTTAATACCCGGTTAAACAGTATGCAGGATATTCCAATGAGATATAGTGGTAGCAGGGGTTCAACCACAGGAAGGGAATACAAGAGAAACAAAACTATTATGTTTAGTCCACAGTCTCCACAACACTTAATAAAACATCAACATTAATAAATTCCATCTCACTATCACATTCTACTTCACAGCCTTTCATCTTTTATCTATTCTTCCTGTCTCTGTGTCTTTCCTCTTTGCTTCCCCCTCTACCTCCATATTTCCATTCACTCTTCCCATTTTTACTGTACCAGAACAAAAAAAAAACTTAAGAAGTTAGAAAATGAGAGAGGTTCTTAAGCAATAATCACCATGGTAAAAGTTTCCTTGTGAACATGGTTTATTCAGTGACATTGCAGATTCTGTCCCAGGTTACTAAAATTGTCTGTGTGGATTTTCTCCTACCTCTTCATGCCAGGGATGAGGAGAGGTTCCCTCCCATCTTATTTCATCATCTCTCAGGGCACTTCCATAAAAATGCCTGCTATAAATTTTGTTCTTGGTTAATAAAAACTAAAACAAAATATGTCAAAACTGGTTGGCCTTTCTGTCCACAAAATATGTAAAAGTAATTTTATTCTGTTTTTGATAAATCTATTCTAGCAAAAAAGCTTAAAGACAATGTAATGAAATTTAAAAAAAATTGTGTTCTGCCACAATTGTTAACTGCACCTTTTCTGTTGTTTAAAAGTTAGGAAATTTCAGAGGACAACTCTTGATCAAAGTGGAGGTTAAAGCATATGCATCTTGAATACATCTTACCTGTTACATACATAAGAGGAAATATGATAAGAACTTTGGTCATGAGGGGGGAAAAGACATGTATGTATGTAGTTTATGTGTCCTTTTTGTTCCTGTAGTTATTTTAAAACTTCTTGGTATTCACTATAACTTATCCAAACATAATAAACTCTTTTATGACATTTGGAGAAGGGAACATAAACATTATCATCCATTTTCTCTATCTTTTTTGATTGATTACTAACCAGTTTTTTTCTCCTGATTAGAAAACTCTACTGGAACAGTAGTTTTTGTATTAGAAAAGAAATATGCCAGTTATTTGGGTTCATTTGCCGGTTTTTTGTTTGTTTGTTTGTTTTGCCTTTCTGATTGAAGTGCTTTTAACTCTCAGTGTTTTAGTATCAGATTTAGACTACTACTAACATGTGTTCTTCAATTTACATCATAAACTGAGGGATACTAACTCTATCTTCTATCTCAGTAGTAAACCTGCATTCCCTAGTTACTGTATAAATAGAATATTTAAGCATACTTTTCAATGATTGTATTAACAAATAATTGGAGTAAGAATCATCGAACAAATTATTGGTATAAAAATGATACACTGCACTTAAATATTTCTCAGTTGAAGATCTTCATTTTTGCAGGAAGACAAAATTACTCCCCTCAGGAATATAACAAAAATAAGTGTTTTTGACAAAACACTGAGCTACTGAGATATTTTCAAATGAAATATTGTTTTCCCTGGGTTCTCATCATTATGTCCACCTTCTTCTTCCGTCCTCACTAAATGCTGTCTACAATGACTAGATTCTGTTTATTTTAAGTACATCTGCCAAAACCATTCAGAGTCCTGGACTGGCAGAATTTTATTGCTAAAAATTCTTTGGCTTTTAAGCTTCGGTCACATGCTAGAATCACCTTGTGGAGCATTAAAAAATATTGTTGTATGGGTCACACCCCAGAGATTCTAATTTAATTGGTTATGGAGTGAGGCCTAAGCACCAAGATTTGTTAAAAGCTCCCCAGGTAACTCTAATATGCAGCCAAACTTCGGAATTGCTGTTCTAAATCATTTGATTTACAGATGAAACAATTAACCCTATCAGCAACACACACAAATTGTAAATTGGAACAGCAAAATTCAAGTCTTCCAAATTCCAGATTCCTTGTTGCGAACCCAGAGGCTTTCAAATTGTGTCCTTCAGAATGAGATTCCTCAGAGGGCTGCCAGAAGGCACAAGGTGGTCTGCGCCCACTCGTTTTTCTGTCTTTGGCTGGGAGATGAACCTTCATTCTGCTTCCCAGTCACTAGACAAAAATCACAGGAACACAAATACACTCATGGAAAGAATTTCTTGGTGTCTAACAACCAGGAAAATCTCACAAGGTGGAAATATTAGAAAGGATTTTAGTATAACAAGATAAAACAGGGAGAATAGTGCTCCCTTTGGCAGCACATATACTAAAATTGGAATGATACAGAGAAGATTAGCATGGCCCCTGCGCAAGGATGACACACAAATTCGTGAAGCGTTCCATATTTTCCCCAAACCGACCAGACCAGAATAGGACATCCCACTGACACATTGTGATCAAAACAGGATCAGTAGAGTACAAGGAAAGAATCCTTAAAGCTGTTAGGGAGAAGAAAACATCACATATAAAGGAAAAGCAATCAGAATTACCCCAGACTTCTCAGCAGAGACCATGAAAGCAAGGAGAGCCTGGAATGAAGTATACTAAACACTAAATAAAAATAACTACCAACCAAGAATTCTGTACCCAGCCAAACTCTCATTCATAGCCGAAGGTCAAATAAAAGTCTTCCACAGTAAGGAAAAACTGAAACAATATATCTCCACCAAACCAGCTTTACAGAAAATCTTCAAAGATGTACTATACAGAGAAAATAATCAAGATCCCAATACAGACAGAGAAATTAACTCTAAATAATAAACATCAGATCAAGAAATGGGAAGACACAGCTTTAAACAAGATAGTGATAATCAAAGGAACAAACAATCATCTCTAAATCCTAACTCTCAACATTAATGGACTTAATTCTCCAATCAAATGACATAGGCTCATAAGTGGGATCAAAAATCAAGATCCACCTTTCTGCTGCCTCCAAGAGACACATCTATCCAGAAAAAGTAAACATCTTCTAAAAGTGAAAGGCTGGAATCAAATCTATCAAGCAAATGCTCCCGTAAGCAGGCTGGAGTTGCAATCCTAGTATCAGACAAAATTGACTTCAAATTAAAAAGGGTAAGAAGAGACAAAGAAGGTTACTACATACTAGTAAAGGGCTCTCTCCTACAGGAAGATATAACCATTCTAAATATCTACACACGAAATGCAGGAGCACCCAACTGAATCAAACAAACACTACTGACTCTAAAAACACTCATAGACCCAAACACATTGATAGTTGGGGACTTTAACACTCCACTATCACCTCTGGACAGATCAACACGCCAAAAACTGTACAAAGAAACCACAGAACTAAATAATTGCATAGACCAACTAGACTCAACGGACACCTACAGAATATTCCACCCAGTAACAACAGAATAAATTCTTCTCCACAGCACATGGAATATTCTCCAAAATAGATCACATCTTAGGGCACAAAGAAAATCTGTTCAAATTCAGAAGTATCAAAACCATTCCCTGCATTCTCTCAGACCACAATGGAATAAAATTAGAGCTCAACTCCAACAGCCACCGCAGAAAATCCTACAATTCATAGAGACTAAACAACACACTGCTGAACCATCAGTGGGTCATTGAAGAAATTAAAATGGAAATTCAAATGTTTATGGAATTCAACCAATTGAGGACACAAAGTACCAGCTCCTATGGGACACAGCAAAGGCAGTACTCAGAGGAAAATTTATATCTCTGAGTACATACATCAACAAACTGGAGAAACAGCAACTCAATAATTTAAAGAAGCACCTTAATTTCCTTGAGAAAGAACAACAAGCCAAACCCAAAGTCAATAGATGGAAGCAAATCATTAAAATCAAATCAGAATTAAATCAAATAGAGATGAAAAAACCATTGAAAGAATCAACAAAACAAAGAGTTGGTTCTTTGAAAAAATCAACAAGATAGACAGACTCCTGGCAAACCTGACCAAGAAACGAAGGCAGCACACTCAAATAAACAAAATAAGAGATGAAACAGGTAACATCAACACAGAAATAACCAAAATTCATAAAATAATAAGGGACTATTTTGCAAACATTTATGCCAACAAATTCGAGAACTTGGAAGTAATAGATAATTTCCTAGAAAAAATTAATATCCCCAAACTTAAACATGAAGATTTAAACCTTCTAAACAGACCCATATCCAGTATTGAAATAGAAATGGCAATAAATGATCTCCCATCCAAGAAAAGCCCATGTCCAGACAGATTCACTGCAGAATTCTACAAGGCCTTCAAAACAGAACTCACACCAATATTTCTCAAACTCTTCAATGAAATTGAAAGAGATCGTTCACTACCAGACTCATTCTATGAAGCCAGTAAAACCCTCATCCCAAAAACCAGGCAGGGACTCATCACGGAAAGAGGACGACAGACCGATTTCCCTGATGAACATAGACGCAAAAATTCTCAACAAAATTCTGGCCAATCGACTTCAACAGGTTATCAAAAAAGTCATACACCATGATCAAATTGGATTGATTCCAGGGAAGCAAAGTTGGTTTAATATACGCAAGTCAATTAGTGTAATCCACCACTTCAACCGGACCAAGGTAAAGAACCACATGGTTTTATCTCTAGATGCGGAAAAAGCGTTCGAGAAAATCCAGCACCCGTTTATGCTAAAAGCCGTGGAAAAACTGGGATTCCAGGGAACATTCCTGAATATAATCAAGGCAGTTTATGACAAACCAACAGCAAGCATAACTCTAAATGGGAAAAAACTAAAGCCATTCCCTTTAAAATCAGGAACAAGGCAGGGATGTCCACTCCCTCCCCTGCTCTTCAAAATAGTACTAGAATTCCTAGCCAGAGCAATTAGGCAAGAAGAAAATATAAAGGGGATCCAAATAGGAAAAGATGAAGTTAAACTTTCTCTCTTCGCAGATGACATGATCCTATACCTAAAGAATCCCATAGACTCTACCCCCAAGCTACAAGAGTTGATCCAAAACTTTGGCAAAGTGGCAGGATATAAAATAAACCTTCAAAAATCAACGGCCTTTCTCTATGCTAATGACCCGAAGACCGAGGCTGAAATCAGGAAAGCAACTCCTTTTGCAATAGCCCCCCAAAACATAAAATATCTAGGAATAACCTTAACCAAAGAAGTGAAAGACATCTTTGATGAGAATTTTAAAAGCTTGAAAAACGAAATTAAGTCAGAACTAAGGAAATGGAAAAACCTCCCATGCTCCTGGATTGGGAGGATTAATATAATCAAAATGACAATATTGCCAAAAGCTATCTACAAATTCAATGCAATACCCATTAATATCCCAACACCATTTTTTAATGAAATAGAGGAAGCAATCCAGAAATTCATAGGGAACAGTAAAAGACCTAGAATAGCAAAAACCCTCCTAAGCAGAAAGAGCAGTGCTGGAGGAATTACAATACCCAACTTCAAGCTGTATTATAAAGCTATAGTAATAAAAACAGCTTGGTGTTGGCACCAGAACAGGCCTGATGACCAATAGAACAGAATTGAAGACCCAGAAATGAACCCACAGAACTACGCCTACTTAATCTTTGATAAAGGAGCTAAAACAATAGTTTGGAAGAAAGATAGCCTCTTTAACAAATGGTGCTGGCAAAACTGGCTCAACACATGCAACAAACTAAAACTAGATCCTTATATATCACCCTGCACCTACATCAATTCCAAATGGATTGAAGACCTCGAAATCAAAACAGACATCTTGAAAACACTAAAGGAAGGAGTAGGAGAAGCACTTGGGCTCCTTGGCGCAGGATGGAACTTCCTTAACAAAGACCCAGAAAAGCTACAAATCAAAGAAAGGTTGAACAAATGGGACTGCATCAAACTGCAGAGCTTCTGCACGGCAAAGGACATAGCTCTCCAGATACACAGAAAGCCCACAGACTGGGAGAAGATCTTTACCGGCCATTCAACGGACAAAGGTCTCATATCTAAAATATATGCAGAACAAAAAAAATTACCCTCTTCCAAAACAAAACCGCAAAGAACCAATAGCCCCCTCATCAAGTGGGCTAAAGACTTACAAAGAGACTTCTCTGATGAGGAAATGAGAATGGCCAAGAGACATATGAAAAAGTGCTCTACATCACTGGCCATAAAAGAAATGCAAATCAAAACAACATTGAGATTTCATCTCACCCCAGTAAGAATGTCCTATAGCAAGAAAACTAACAATAACAATTGTTGGAGGGGATGTGGCCAAAAGGGAACCCTACTTCATTGTTGGTGGGAATGTAAACTGGTTCAGCCACTCTGGCAAGCAGTATGGAGATTCCTCAGAAGGCTAAATATAGAACTTCCCTATGACCCAGCAGCCCCACTTTTGGGTATCTATCCAAAAGATCACAAACAAAATCACAGTAATGCCACCAGCACAACAATGTTCATCACAGCACAATGTGTCATAGCAAGAATCTGGAACCAACCCAGATGCCCCTCAGTAGATGAATAGATCAGGAAAATGTGGTACATATACACAATGGAATTTTATGCCTCTACCAGAAAAAAATGACATTGTCCCATTTGTAAGGAAATGGAAGGACTTGGAAAAAATTATACTAAGTGAAATGAGCCAGACCCAAAGAAACATGAACTTTATGGTCTCCCTTACTGGGAATAATTAGTACAGGTTTAGGCAAGTCATAGCAGAGCATCACAAGAGCCCAATAGCTATACCCTTATGAACACATAAGACGATGCTAAGTGAAATGAACTCCATGTTATGGAGACAATTGTTGTATCACAGTTGTAACTACTTTCAACGTCCCATGTGTATCTGTAGCTTTTATTATTGATGATGTTCTTGTATCACCTTCCAGTAGTTGTACCTACACAATCTCTGTAATCTTATCTGAGTATATTGGAAACCGTGTATACTGGTATTGGAACTAGGAAATTGAAAGGGAATACCAAAATTGAGAGACACAGGGTAAAAAAAGACAAACAACTACAAAAGCAATACTTGCAAAACTGTTTGGTGTAAGTGAACTGAACACCCCAGGGGGGGAAAGGGAAAGGGGAGGAGGGGGGGTATGAGGGACAAGGTAACAAACAGTACAAGAAATGTATCCGATGCCTAACATATGAAACTGTAACCTCTCTGTACATCCGTTTGATAATAAAAATTGGGAACAAAAAACAGGGAGAATAGGAAAGAAAATGATTATCTGTTTCTCATACAGAAAATGGGGATAAAAGACCCAAAATGGTTGGGTTTTCTTTACTTGTTACCATTATACTGAGCTTGTTATGTCTTTTGGCATTCATAATTATTAAACAATAGATATGAGTGGCCAAGAAGTGTATTTTCTATTATTATAAATCATATAGATGTGATGTTGACTTACTTATAACTACAAGTTTTAAATGCAAAATCTTTGCTAAAAATGTTTTTAAGTATAATTTATTGGTTCTTTTATTTTCCTCCAACTTATCAAGGATGAATACCTTAGCTAGTCTGTTGACTCAACCTGACATTGTCAAACTATTAGTCATGAAACATTACATTATGATTTTATGGGGATTTGTTTACAGTAGATATTGACTCTCAATATAGTAACTATTCAGCTTCTGAGACTGATTTCACTTTTAATCCTTTTACCTTCTGTTTAAATCACTGTCCAGCCACCTTTGCTTCCAGGAATGAAAATGATTCACATATTTCCTACATGGGCACATTGTAGACCAAGCTGAGGGGAGGAGGGGAATATTTCAACAGCATCCTAGATATATTTCAATCATATTAGTTAGGATACTTTAACTTCTACTCATAACAAAAACAAGATTTGTTACAACTTTATAGCTGAGGAAACTGAGTTTATGTAATATACCCAGAATTAAACAATTCAAACAGATACATCACTGATTCCAAGCTGAGAAGTCCAGGTTGCCATCCCTTTTAGAACTTAGTCTTCAGCACACAAATTCCGACACAAAAATCCCTTTAGCACCTTCCCCATGCCTACCAGATAGGATGAGTCTCTATATCACTGTTTTCATCACCTTCCTGTATATTGATTGGGCTTTGTACAAAATAAGTGCCCAATAAGTTGAAGTAATTTATTAAAATTAAATTGAACAATATCAATCCATTATTGTGTCCATAAATATTTATTAAATATGCTGTTATGAATTAATAAATTTTATATAGCAGCCATTCTGAATCTAGGTTTAACCTTTTCATCCCAGAAACAGGGTAAGGCCACTCTTGACTTGTTTTCTAAGCCACTGCTTGCTCCTAAGTCTTCTATGTGACTTATACATATATCTGCTTTATATGCTGCCACTTAGTGATATCCTAATAACTCTGTGGGTGACCTGGCTCACCTCACTGAATCTCACACCCTGAATGGATTGTGCATATGTGTAATGTAATGAGTCACAGTGTAACCCCACTGAACCTGCTAGCTAGAACTCCCCGTAGGAAGATTACTTGTGCAATGCCTGGACCCCAACCAAGGCTTCAGCATATAGTCCACCTTGTTCTGCTTCCCTAACCACTGGTTGAGTGCACTGCTCCATTGTTTTTTCCATTCATCTTCACTGATATCCCTCTTCTCTGATAGGCCGATGAGTAACAAACTGCTTCTATTTTTTTCCTGTGTTTTTACTCTGTTGGCCTCTCTTTCTCATCTGACCAACAACCCTAAATTTAGCTTTCCTTCCCATCAAGGCTATTCTATAATGTTTCTATCATGTACAGAAATATATATGAGTGTATAGATATATACAAATATATGTGTGTATAGATACATACATAAATATGTGTGTAAGCTGAGCATAGGTCAGACAAAATTACAAAGTTGTCTTGCTGTATATAAACAAAGTTCTATGAGAAAGATACCGAACTGGGCATTTTGGCATTAAGTTGTTTTATTCTTTCATAAAGAAGAATCTCATGAAAAGTTCAGTATAAATATCCACAACCACATATCATAGATTTCAGTTTACTTCTGTCATAGCAGGGCTAGAATTTGTAATTAATCTCCAGAGAGAAATATCAAGTACAAATTGGAGAGCAATATATCATACACACACATATACACACCATATATGTCAGTTCCTGTGATATATGAGACAAAGTGGTAAACAATGTAAGAAAGTTTCTTTTCTGACCTCAGAATGTCAATTTTGTATTACTATAACATAATATTATATGCAGAGTAATTTTTTGAAGAGAGATTTCCACATAGGTCACATTTTGGGGGGATTCAAATACATAGCAGAGCCATCTATGTTCAGTTATGGTTGAGGGCTCCTTTAACTGTATCACATCATGACAGGATTATGTGTATGAAGAAGATATCCTCACATCTCAGAACATGAATCCAGAAAGACTGAAGTCCCACTACCCTTTCTGAGGCTATGACCTCAACTAACTTATGAATCTCTCTCTAGATACCATATCTAAAAGGTCACACATTTTCTACACAGGCACACACATTGCATACTAAGCTGAGGGGAGGAGTGGAATATTTGAACCACATCCAAAACCGTAACATATTCATAAAATTGATATTGTCCTGTGTATGTGTGTGTGTGTGTGTGATTCTACAGTCAAGATTTAATTGAAATATTTTCAGTTGTCAGTGGAAGAAAACAAAAACTAGCTTTTAAAATATAAAAATGACTTATGTCCCCAAGACATCTAAGATGTTAATAACTAATGGCACTTAAATCCAAAGGTTCAAAACTGCCATTGAAAATTGTCTGTCTCTCTCTCCTGTTTCTTGTTCTGGCATTTTCTAGGCAAAGCTCCCTCAATATGATAGTAGCAAGACAGTCCAGTAGTTTTCATATGTATGCTTTCCATAACCACTCAGGAATGGAAATGGGAAAGACAGGATGTATGATTTCCTCAGAGTTCCAGCAAATACAGAGTACCACCTGGTATGCTTGGATCACATATCTCTCAAAAACAGTCAGAATGTTTAAACTAAATGGCCTATCTTGGTTATCTCCTCATCACTTGACCCTGTGGAAAATGTGGTGGTAGGAGGAAATTACTAGAATACTAGAATAAAGGTAGGGAAATTTACATATTTATGACTCTCAGGCAACAAAACTGCTATCTCTAAATTCTTGTGTGCAAACAATGGCAGCATGAGTGTGAAATGTATTTTTATTGAATTTTAGCAAAATATTTTAACCCATTTTTCAGAGCCATAAGAAAAGCTTTTCTTTTCTTGGACTCAGCATGAAAAATTTTCACTTGCAAAAAATTCTTAATAAAATTGTCACAAACATAGGTAAGAGTAGAATTCAAAGTCAGAATGACTTGTATACTGAAACTCTGAAAGCAAAATTGTGCAAATGCAATTATAATATACATAATACACTGAAATAAAGATGAAAAGTAAGGTGAGAGGATGGGAACAAAGAAAGGTAATTGAAGTACTCATTACTTCCTTTCACTTTGTGGTGACTACATATATAAATAGTAAAATATAACCATACAATTGATTATGGGAACATGTACAGTAATCAATGATTTTTAAAGGAAGTAAGAAATCAAAGTAGCTGAAGCAGATAACTTAAATAGACAAGAAATAAACATCTTAAAGCAGTAGACAAGCTGGAAAAAAATGAGTAGGGACAAGACAATGAAGAAAAATGGTCATGTAAAGGCAGATTTTTCAGTGACAATCCAAAATCTCCCACTTACAATGGACATTGGTGCAATATTGAAAATTAGAATTAAATGCAGCTGGTGTCATGCATCCCAACTACATGGGAAAAATCAATAGAAAAATTGTAGTTAGGGATGGCCTGTGTAAAAAGTAAGAACCTACCTCAAAAAAAGCAGAGCAAAAGGACTTGGGGGGGCATGGCTCAAACAGTAAAGCACCTGCCTAGCAAACATAAAACCCTGAATCCAAACCTCAGCATTGCCTCCCCGACCCTGAAAAAAAAGAGTAATGCTGGAAGTATCTCAATATCTTACTTGAAATTATACTACAGAGTCATAGAAGCAGAAACTGGTACTGGCACAAGAACAGACCCATAAATCAATGAAATAGAATACAAGATGCAAATAGAATCCCATGCAGCTATATCCATAAAACTTTCTACAAAGGTTCCAAAATATTTGTTATAGAAATAAAATAAACAGTCTTTCAACAAATAGTGCTGGGTAAAGTAGATATCACTATATACAAAACTGAAACTAAATCCTTATCTCTCACATTGTACAAAAAAATTCAAAATGCATCAAAATCTTAATAAAAGGCCCAAAGTGTTGAATAGCTATAGGAGAACACTTGAAAATATAGACCCAGAAAAGATACTTCTAAAAAGGACTGAAATTACTCAGGAAATTTCAGCAGGAATTGGCAGATGGGATTAAATTAAACAAAAGAGCTTCAGCACTGCAAAAGAAGCAGCTACCAGAACCAATACACAATATACCAACAAGAGAATGTTTCTGCTAGCTTTCCATCAGACATAGGATTCATATCAGAATATATAAAAAGTTCCAAATATTAAATGCCCAATGCACAAATAATCCAAAGTAATAGATGGGCAAACGAATTGAACATCCAGTTAAAGGAAGTTCAAAGGGCCAACAAATACATGAAGAAATGTTCAACATCCTTAGCCACAAAGAAATACAAATAAAAAAGATATTTAGAGTCCATATCACCCAATCATAATATCGACCATCAAGGAAACAAACAGTAAATGCTAGTGAGAATATGAGTAACGAAGAACCCTTTTACAGAGTTGGTGGGACTAGTGTACCCACTATGGAAATCAGTATAGAATTTCTTAAGAAAATTCAATTAGAACTAGCATATAATCCCATTATCTTACTCCTGAGCTTCATCTGAAATAATTTAAGTCAATATACAGTAGCGACACCTACACCTCCATTTTTATATTGGTGCTACTATAGTAACTAAACTACAATCAGCTGAGATACCAAGTGGCCAATGAATGGGTAAAGCAATGGTATATGTGTATGTGTGTGTGTATGAATAGTTTTCAACCATAAAAAGTAAAAAATTATGTCATTTTCAAGAAATGGATACAACTGGAAATCATTATGTTTAGTTAAATAAGCTACACTAAGATTGACAAGTATCATATATTCAGAAACATATAACTGAACAGAAATGTCTTTATTTTCTTATTACCAAAGACATTTATATACATATATACATATATGTACATTAAAAATAAATGATACCAGTGTACAACAAATAGTTTGAGGATGGGGGCCAAGGGGAAGGGAAAGAACAAAAGGAGAAGATGAAGTGGGATGAATAGGATCAAAGTACTTTGCACACTTAGTTTAAAAAAAGAATAATAAACCCATTAAAATTGATTAAAAAACAAAGGAGAGGAGATTTCAAACAGTAACAAAGGAGATGAATGTGATCAAAGTACACTGCTTACATGAATAGATATATATCACTGAGAAAGCCTTGACTACAGTTAATATATGCTAATAATAAAAATGATGAGTTCATGTATGAGAATAAATTTTCCATTAAGTTTCTAGAAAATGAGTGGATATATATGGGGCTTTTGTTTAACAAAACAGATTAGTATTTTTAAAGGATGACAGAAAGAATCCTCTGTTTATAAAACCACATTTAGTTTTCCCAAAGTATACAGTATATTTTATTTTTCAAGCTGCCACACAGGTAAGGTGGATTTGAGAAAGAATTCTAGGTGGTAAAGTGTGAGAAGCGATGTTATACTTCCAAGCTCTAATATTTCTTTTTTAAATTTCTTTATTGTCAAAGTGAAGTACAGAGGGGTTATAGTTTCATATGTAAGGCAGTGAGTACATTTCCTGTCTAACTTGTTACCTCCTCCTTCATTTTTTCCCCCGCCTCCCCATTCCCCATTTTCCTCTCCCCCCATGAGTTCTTCAATTAGTTTACATCATATAGTTTTGTTGCATTGGTTTGTCTTTTTTTCTTTTGTCTCTCAGTTTTGGTATTCCCTTTCCCTTCCCTACTGATCCATGTATATATGATACCCAGGGTACTAAAATCATTTACAGTGATATCAGGGGTAAAACCATGGGAAAGAAATACAAAAGGAAAAGGTACAGTTTCACATGGCATGTTGAAAATAACAACAACAATGATATAGCACTTGTTTCCATAACTTGAAGTTCATTTTGCTTAGCATCATCTTATGTGTTCATATGGGCATAGCTATTGAGCTATTGTGATCTTCTGCTAGTACTATCCTAGATGTGTACTAATTATTTCTAATGAGGGAAACCATAGACTCCATGTTCCTTTGGATCTGGTTCAACACTTGTAACAAATTAAAACTAGATCTTATATATCATCCTGCACGAAAATCAATTCCAAATGGATCAAAGACCTTGAGGTGAAATCAGATACCCTGAAAACACTACAAGAAGGAATAAGAGAAACACTTGGACTCATTGGCACAGGATGAAACTTTCTTAATACAGGCCCCAAAACACAACAAACCAAAGAAAGGTTGGACCAATGGGATTGCATCAAACTACAGAGCTTTTGCACAGCAAAGGACATAGCTTGCAAGATAAACAGCCCACAGATTGGGAGATCTTTATCAGCCATACAACAGACAAAGGCCTCATATCTAAAATATATTTAGAACTTAAAAAAAATTCCTCTAAAACAAAACCTCAAAGAACCAACTGCCCCCTTGACAAATGGGCTAAAGATCTAATATTTCTTGTGACATCCTCCAAGAACTTCTGTGCCTTTGTCCAAGGTAAAGAAATGGCACCCTGAAGGAGTACATGGAGATGACGGCTCTGTGGGCCCACAGGAAAGCATGATATACATATTAAATATAAATTGTATTAAACCAATGACATCAGCCTCCTCTCATACAAAGACATAAATCTACAACTTATTGAAGAAAGTTTATTTGTCCTGCATTATGAAAACAGTTAAATTGAGGAAGAGACACTTAAAGAGAGGCTGAGGAGAAGAATCCTACAATGTAACTGAAGTCCAGTGATCAGTGAAGTGGAATAATCAGTGTGAAGTTCATATTCTTTTCAAGGGCAGATGTAGAGAAAGACTAGCTAGCTAGTGTGGAGGGACTGGTGAAGGCCCATAAATGCAGCTAACAGGAGGCAAATATAGGAGCCGGGAACAAGGCTGGCACAAGTGGTCATATCTGGCCTGGCGATCACATGGCCTTGAATTCTCAGCACCACCAAAAAGTAAAACAGGAGAAAGAAGGATGCTGTGTTGTGCTGCATGGCATTGTTAATCCCTCCTCCTTGAGTATCAAACATACAACAAAACATTTTTTTAAGAAATCCGACTTCATAAAAAAAAAAAATCTCTTGAGAGTCAATGAGTTTAATCAGGGTGGTATCCAACAAGAAATGTAAGGGAAGAAAAGCAGTATAGGCAGAGGTGATACAGCATGAAGATTTTGAATTTAGTAACTTACAGATGATTAAGAATTTCAGAAGCCTACAGCATTAGGAAATAAGAGAAAAGCTTATTTCTTGGCTTATTGTGCCATAATTGATATCTGATATCTTCTTTCTTTTTTGGGAGGGAGAGGGTGAATGTACCTTATCCTGTAGCTTGAACTTATGGCCTAGGCACTGTTCCTGAGGGGAGTTATTTTTGTTGTTATTGTTTTGTTTTGTTTTGTTTGTTTGCTTGCTTGCTTGTTTGCTCAAGCCAAGAACGACTACTGAGCCACAGCTTCACTTCTGGCTTTTTGGTAGCCCCATAGGACTTTGTTGCCCTGGCTGGCTTTGAACTGCAATCCTCAGATCTGAGCTTCCTGAATAAGTAGCATCACAAGCATGAGCCACCAGCCCCTGATTCACATCTAAATATCTTCAAAATGTTCTAAATGTAAACCACTTTAAATACTTGATTTATACTAGGAGATCATAAGTGTTTGATGAGGGCTGGGAATATGGCCTAGAGATAAAGTGCTTGTCTTGTATACATGAAGCCCTGGATCCAATTCCTCAGCACCACATACACAGAAAAAGCCAGAAGTGGCACTGTGGCTCAAGTGGTAGAATGCTAGCCTTGAGCAAAAAGAAGCCAGGGACACTGCTCAGGCCTTGAGTTCAAGCCCCAGGAATGGCAAAAAAAAAAAAAAAAGAGTTTCATAAATGTTTTATAAGCAAATTTTACTTTAATAGAAATTGTTTAAGTAGACATCTAATTGATAATACATTGTCCTTGTAATAGTGTCCTTAAATTAACAAAAATATTCTTGCTAGGCACCTCAAACTTAGACAATTTTTAAGGCAGTCTTATCATATCCTACAAAATTGTTCTCATTACTCTTCTTAATCATGAGTTTCTACCACCTCCTTCTATAATATTGCTGTGGCATTCCTATATGACATTTAAGCTATTGATTACAATACATAAATTAAGACAAAAGTTTAAATCAATTTCCAAGTAAAGAAAATTTTAAAATGATCTTTTAATACTTCCCTAAACCTCATTAAAATTACAATAAAGGGATTTTAAAATATAAACTCTGAGGGTTGGGGAAAACAGAAAAGGAGAACAAAGCAACAAACATTAGAAGTGAGAAAGCAAAAGGTTGAGAAACATTAGAAGGTTGTATGTTAGACAAGTATCTCATGGGAAGACAAAAAATAAGATTGTAACTGGTGCATACTAAAAACTTTCTGAACATTCGAATAAATGCATCAAAAGCCTGCAGAAATAAAAATGAATGAGTAATTGTTAAATAAGTTCCATAGAATATTTTTCCATAGGCAGACAGGAAGATATATTTGAAGTGCTGAAAGATATTTAAAAGAGTTGTTCTTCAAAAGTTAAAGAGAAATTAAGAAGAGATAAAGACTCTGAGAGAAAAAGCTCATAATTTTTACCACCACTTCCCTTGTTCTATAAAACATGAAAAAGGCCTCTTCAACTTTACAAAAAAAATGAAAAGTAATAACAGAACACATAAAATATAGAACTCATTGTCAAAGGTAATTATTTGTGTGAATCAACATACATGGTAGTTCATAAATAACTATTAATTCTATTAAAGGATAAGAGTAAATATTTAACTACCTAATCACTTAGTGGATTTGAAAGTGAAATTTAAATTGTGCTATAAATGACATAAAAGGCAAAGGGAGAAAGGGAATTAAAGATGTAGAATTTTGTGTATAACTAAAGTTAAATTGCTATTAACTTAAAATAATGTCACAGCATATCTTTGTTGACTCCACATTAACTTCAAGAAAAAAAAATATCTTAGTGGACACACGAAAAGATTTAATCATATCAGGTTTTCTAAAATCTCATTGAAACACAAATGAAGGCAGCTAGAGTAAAAATGGACAAAGGAAACAACGAAATGATAACATTAAGCCTAGAGTAACAATAATAACATTAAGTCTGTTTGCCATTTGAACTTTTTTCAAAACCTGTCCAATTCCTTTGTTCATTTTCTTTGTCAACTGTGTTGTAAGTTATAGTAAGTATAAATAGATTAAAGACTCCAACCAAATAATTGAAGTAGATATATGGATTAAAAAACAAAAATCTAGATATATACTTCTTATAATTCATTTATTTTATACACAAAGAAAGCAAAGAATTTTTTTCCTTTCATAGAAATAATAAACTGAAGAGAATTGAGTGACTATGCATATGAAAGATGAAGTAGATTTTTAAATAAAAAATTTTAAACAGAAATCCCACAGATTTGGAGAAGATCTTTACCAGCCATACAACAGACAAAGGCCTGATATCTAAAATATACACAGAACTCAAAAAGTTAAATTCCTCAACAAATGGGAAAAAGACCTAAAAAGAGACTTTGCTGAAGGGGAAATGAGAATGGCCAAGAGACACATGAACAAGTGGTTCTACATCACTGGCCATAAAAGAAATGCAAATCAAAACAAAATTGAGATTCCATCTCACCCCAGTAAGAATGTCCATTATCAGGAAATCTAATAATAACAAATGCTGGAGGGGATGTGGCCAAAAGGGAACCCTACTATATTGTTGATGGTAATGCAAACTTGTTCCACCCCTCTGGAAAGCAGTGTGGAGGCTCCTAAGAAAGCCCCCTATGACTCAGCAGCCCCACTTTTGGATATCTATCCAGAAGATTACAAGCAAGGCCACACTAAAGCCACCAGCACAACTATTTTCAATGCAGCACAATTTGTCATTGCTAAAATTTGAAACCAACCCAGATGCCCTTCAGTAGACGAGCGGATCAGGAAAATGTGGTACATATACACAATGAAATTCTATGCCTCTATCAGAAGGAAAGATACTGCCCATTTGTAAGGAAATGGAAGGACTTGGAAATAATCATAGTACGTGAAGTGACCAGACCCAAAGAATCATTAGCACTATGGTGTCCTTCATAGGGAATAGCTAGTACATGACTAGGCTAGTCATAGAAAAATATCAAAATAGCCCAATATCTACACACCCATATGATCACATAAGATGATGCTAAGTGAAATGAACTCCACATTACGAGAACAAGTATTATATCACAGTTGTAATTATTTGCAACATGCCATGTGAAACCATACCTTTTTGTTTTGTTTTGTTTTCCTGTCTGTTTGATTGATTGTTTTGTCTTGTTTCTCTTGCATTCCTTCCCTGTGGTTGCACCCCCGCTATCACTGTATCTCATCTGAGTGCCCTGGATACTGTTTATATGGGTATTAGAACTAGGGAAGGGAAAGGGAATATCATATTCGAGAGACAAAGGATAAAAAGACAAACCATTCCAAAAGCAATACTTACAAAACCATTTGGTGTAAACCAACTGTACCACTCACAGGGGAAGAGGGAAAGGGGGGAGGGGGAGAGGGAAGTGAAGGAGGAGGTAACAGGTTGAACAAGAAATGTACTCACTGCCTTATACATGAATCTGTAACCCCTCTGTACTACACTTTGGCAATAAAGAAAAAAATTAAACAATCTTGGTGCTGGTGTGGGGGTCACACCTGTAACCCTAGCTACTCAGGAGATTGAGAGATATGAGAGTCTAAGATTGAAACCAACCCTGAATGGAAAGTCCATGGGACTCCATCTCCAATTAACCAACAGAATGTCAAACTGGATGTGTGGTTCAAGTGGTAGAGAACCAGTTGTTGACAAAAGAGCCATGTACACACACACACATATACACACACACACATGCACACACACACACATACACACACACACCAAATACTAAGTTTCACTTAAACAAGATGATTGAGTTCTATGGATCTTCTGTGCAACATATTTACTAAAGATAATAATACTATACACTAAATACACAAAATAAACACCATTTCTTATAACCAATTTATAACCAATTTGTTCTTATAACCAATTTGTTAAATTTTATTTTTGGCCTATTCTGACAACCTTATTACACTGTGTATTTAAACAATTGATATTTAAAATAAGTATCGATGTATGTAGATTAGTATGTAGATGATTTATGTTATCCATTTCCTAACTGTTGCTCTTGTTCATTGTTCCTACTGTTGCCTTCCATTTGTTTTTCATTTTTGAAACTGTAATTGAGCCTTTTATACAAACATTTCATATAATTTTACTTTATTTCTTTTTGTAGAATATCTGGTATAATTTTGTTTTAAATTATTTTAGCTGGTTCCCTAGAGATTGAAGAATACATCCATACCTAGTTCAAGTGTACTTTTAAGCAGAATTATACAGTCACATGTCAATATCCACAGTGGATTGATTCTAGATATTTCAGTCATCAAAGTCTTTTAGATAAAAGAATGTGATATTTGCCAATTGCATATGCAAATATTCTTGAATAATTCATTTTTAATATCTACTAACTGTACAAATGGACATAATTGACAAATGGCCCTACATGCGTATAATATCTCTGACCAAATTTACACACTTAATTACTCTTTCTTATTCCCACTCTTCCGTTTATTTTAAATTTTCAGTTTTATTAATCCATTTTTATGTATACATATAATTTGATTATACTCATCTCTATCATTCTTTTCTAACACTTTTCCTTCTACCACTTGTTCCCTCTAAAAGTCTCCCATGTTAAATTCATGTTCTTTTAATTTTAGACCTAGTTTCTACCTAAGAAAACATGACATTTGTCTTTCTGAGTCTGGCCCTATTCAACAAGAGATGCTCTCTCAGTCTTCCATTTTTCAGAAGACAGCCTCTCTTTTGTTAGGTTGACCCTTCTCATTTAGAGAGTTAAATGTAGGATGTTTCTAACCCATCAACTTGCCCCACCCTCCAGATCATCACTTCTCTTGTATAATTTGAATCATATCTAAATCACAACTAATAAAATGTAATTGTTATGTAATCACATTGTATCACTTAGGGAATACTGAATGACAAGAAAAAACTGAACATGTTCAAGAAATGTAAATTTAAAACTATTTTGGTTGGTTTAATCTGAAGATGTGAATTCCTCAAATACTGAAAACAACTGTAATTCTTTGGTCTGTGGGTCCTGGATCTTGAACTCTGGGACTGAGTTGCTGTCCCTGAGCTTTTCTGATCAAAGCTGGCGCTTTACCACTTGAACCACATCTCCACTTTTGGCTTTTCTGGTGCTTAGTTAGAGAAAAGAACCTCACAGACTTTCCTGTGCAGTTTGGCTTTGAACGGTGGTCCTAAGACCTCAGTTTTCTGAGCAGCCAGGATTACAGGCACTTTATTTCCTCAAAAGCAGTAATGTACCTTAGTATCAAACCATTCCTAATTCCTTTCTCCTATCCCATGTATTATCACTACCATTAATTTCACAAGTACATTCATCATTAAGTTGTTAGTATTATTATTTCAAGAAAACTACTATCTTTTACTTCAATTACAAATACTATGGATAAAATATTTCATCTTAGAGGCTAGGAATAAAACTCAATAGTAAAAAATTGCTTGGCAATGCATGCAGCCCTGGGTTTTAGCCCCAGGGAGAAAAAAATATTTTATTTTACCAATATCTATTCCTTCTCCATCTTCTTCATTCCATTAAATGCACTAGAGTCTCTGACATAGACCATTTTCCTTCTTCTCTAATTAACTTAATATTTCTTTCAAATAAGTGTATGGACAATAGATACTTTAAAATTCCTTTTTGCTGCATTTACCTTTTCATTGTTATAAAATGCACCTGACAAAATTTACTATCATAACCATTTTAAGTATATAATACAGTGCTATTACAAGCATTCATACACTTATGCAACCATCAGTGACATTTATCTTCACAACTCTTTGAAGCAATATACTTCTACAAACACAAAAAATGAAATGGGGTCCAACATTTCTCTCTAAAACCTGTTATAGAATAAAATCTCCACTGGAACTGGCATGTGAAGATCTTACATGATGTCAGAGGTTCTTAGAGTCCATTTGAATGTAGACAGATGTCTTCCCAGTGGAATGAGATCATTCTTGGTGCTGGTTGCCAGAAAGGAGATGGAGCTTTAGATGAGAGGCCAATTCCATGAAGGTGAGCTTCCAACCTTGGATACATAGGACAGAAAGAACCACCCACCTTTGTACTTTGAGGAATCAACAATCGTCTAAAGAGCAATGTCAGTGGAGGCCCTTAAAGGTGATCTCATGCAGGCAAAGATGCCCAACTTAAGAGACATGATCCGGTACTGAAATCATGCCTTTAGCTTCCTGTGCCTCAATGCCTTCCCCTTAGCTTGGGGCTGACTCAGTCTGGAGAAGGTGGCATGATAAATTTTGGCAGTGAATGTACCCAGAGAAGACACCTCTTTGTAATTTGTCAGTCTAGAAGGGACAACAATAGGAGAAAATTTACATAAACGTAGACAGGTTTTTGTGTGCTTGCCACATTCCCTAAAACTGAAAATGAATAAAACTCTTTTTAAGTCAGAATACATAAAGTAATGACTCATATCATCTTCGGGGTTTTTCTGACTTCATTACTTGATAATCTTGAATAAAAAGATTTAGTCAAGACGACCTTGTCTCATCTATGACATATATTGTCTGTTCTTGGGACACAGTGGTAAGCTTGTATCAACACTCAATCCTGAAATATGATCAATTTGATAGTAGCAGCTAAAATTAGCAGAAAAGTGTCAAGAAATAAGAGTCCTAGAAAAGGCCTCTTAGCCACCTGGTACAGATGTTTGCATTGCTCCTAGGAACCCAACTGGAAGGCCTGGGCTTGATTGTGACTAGGTAAGCATCATTTCCTTAAAAAATGGTGAGTCGGTGGCATTGACTGCAGTTCCAGAAGGGAGATATTTATATAGCACAAAAGAAAAAAAAATTCTTCCAGAGGAAGATCAAAATTTCACAATAGAGAAAATAAAAAATAATGTGGTGGCTGTGAGTATGGCCTAGTGGCAAGAGTGCTTGCCTCAAAAAATAATATAATCATTATGAGAAACCTAGGAAAATTATGAACTCTCTACATTGACCATCTACCACTCAAGAAACCTGTGACTGTCTTTTGTGAGCATTTCATAAGTTTGTCATAAAGCCAAACATGTCTAAATCAGGTTAAGATCTGAGAAAAACTTAAGTTTAACTATGATCCTTCCAAATGAACTTTTGCCTCATAGAAAATTTTGAAATTCTGAACAGCTAGATATAATCTACATGGTATAAAATTATTCTACACTCACTGACCATTAGAAAATCCTCAATATTATGAACAGATATGATAAAAATAAAAAATGTCAATGTCTTCAAGCATTATTAACCTTGCAATACATTAATCAATTAGGTTAGTGTGCATGTGGGCGTGTGTGTGTGTGTGTGTGTGTGTGTGTGTATTTCTCTGTTCCTTACTTAGAGTTTGGATCTGCGTGTGTGTGTGTGTGTGTGTGTGTGTGTGTGTGTGTGTGTGTGTGTGTGTATTTCTCTGTTCCTTACTTAGAGTTTGGATCTGCATACTGTGCTTGGGCTTTTTTTTTTACTCTAAAGTCTACCACTCTACTACTTGAGCCATACCTTCCTTGCCATCCAGCTTTTTAATGATTAAATAGAAATAAGAGTCTCATGGGTTTTTATGTTCAGGCTGGCTTTGAACCATAATCCCCAGATCTCAGCCTTCTGAGTAGCTAGGGTTCCAGGCATGAGCCCCTGTCACCTAGCTACAATTAATTCTTTTAATTTGATTGGCTGCTGATAAATAAAAGTAATCTATCTTGTGAACAAATATTTTAAAATAAGCAGTACCATTATTTCAGATTTCCATCTACTCAGTCTCCCAAGAAAATTATTTTCCTATTATTTATTTATTACTATTGCTGGCCACATGAAAAAAAAAGATGACTTTTCACCACAGATTCCCTCGTGTGGGAAGACTATATAGCTGTAATAGTCATCTTTCTGCTATGGAAACAAAATATTTGAGTTAAAGAGATTACAAAAAGAAAAGACTTATTGTAGCTCAGTTTGGGAGGTTCCAGCCCATGATTGATTGCCCTTGTTTGCTTTGGGTCTGAGACAAAGAAGCACATCCTGGTAAGAGAATGTGCTGGTAAAAACTTGCTCACATCATGAACAATGAAGAAAAGAGAGAGGAACACAATAGGACCAAGTAATCCTTTGGAGGGAATTTCCCTAACGAAAGGACCTCTCACTAACACTCCAATTCTCAAATGTTTCAACATCACTCAGTAGCATCTCTTCAAGGCCCAAGCTTTTAATACATGAGCTTTTGAGAGACATTCAAGATCCAAGCTATTCCAAGATTTCTCTTTATGTTTCCACATTGAGTCTCTGGCTGAAGGCTTCAAGTACACTTAAACAAGATTGCACAAACTCTGCATTAGAAAGACATTCTTTGTAATTCCTTTAGCCATGAAAACTCTATTCAGTAAATGGAGGGTGACCTTATTGACATTTGAGGCTGAGGAGTATTTTCTTAAACATCTCCTTTGATCACTCTCAAGGTTTAATTAAAAATTAATTAAGAACAAAACAAAAGCTTTACTGATTAGAGAAAGTCAAATGAAGAATTGGTAAATTGGATTAAGAAAATAGAAGAGAGTATAAAATACATAAAGTATCTAATGAGACCATTTAATACATATTTACCTAAACTAAAGAAGACAACAGAGAAATAAGAGAAATATTTTAAAAGATATTTTTGAAATCTTATAAAAAGTACCAACCAACAATTTCAAGAAGCTCAAAGTATTTGAAGCAGACATATTGAATAGTGACATGATATGAATGCATCCATATATCCATACACACAGGCATTAAAAACTCAGAAGTGAGACTACTAATCACTAAAGGCTGAAGAGATAACCTTAAAGAAAGTGAGAAAAAAGAATCATTCAAGCTTTTCTAATTATGGCTACTTTCTAAATCACAACAGTAGAAGCCTAGAGACAGTGGCATGAGAGCATCAATATTCTGGAAGAAAGAACAGAGACAGGTTTATATTTATATATACAGAAAAATATTACATTACTCAAAAGTAGAAATAATGTATAAAGTGTTTTTGGATATAAATGAATATTTCACCAGGAATGTCTATATTTAAACATACTCCAATCAAAAGAAAATGATTTCAGGTACAAGTTTGGGAATGTTGAAAAAAAAAGAAAAAAAATGTTAACCATGAATGTAAAAATAAGTAAACACTCATTGAATGTTCTGTTGAATTATGTTTACTCAAAATCTAAGGCTTGGTAATATAGAAATAAGTTAAGAAGTCACACCAGTGGTGTCTGATGTCCTCATAAGAGACACAAATACATGTCCACACACATATCCATGTGTGTGACCGTATCCATGTGAAAAATAGAGGAAGACAGTAGTTCTGTGGTCACAAGTCAAGGAATGTCTGGGATATCAGAAGCTCGGGAAGTTTCCAAGGATTCTCCCACAGGGGCTTCGGGGAGATCTTTACTTGCACCATGAATTTAAAAGTCTACCCTCTGTAAATCTGTAAGAATCAATTTTTATTATTTTAAAGTACCTAGCTTGTGGTACTTTGTTACAGCAGCCTAAAGAATAACACACTTATTAAAGCAAAATTCAAATAAAGTAGTCTGGGGAATTAAGAGTAGCAGCATGAAAATTGAAAGTAAAAGGGCTGAGTTGACTTACATATTTGTCTTTTGATTATCTAGGAATGGAGAAAGATATTATTCTTTGATAAGGATTATTAACCACTAAATGAGCAAAAATAGCATACATTCCTAGCTACTAAAGATACAAATAAACAGCATATATATTTAATCAATGCAAAAAAACACAAAAGGGGAGTCGATTATAAATATAATACAGGCAGAACAATTACCAAAGATAAAATAAAGTTTAAGATTTAAAGTCAAATGTACCCAAACTTGCTTAAAGTTAATGGATTAAATATTCAGATTAATAAACAATGGATATCAGACTCAATTTTAAATTAATTTGCAGCTTTTGTAAAAGCAATTTAAAACACAATGATATAGAAAGTTTGAAAGTCAAAGCATGGGAAAATGTATGTTATGCAAATACTAATCAAATGAAATAAACCCTTCATATGTGATTACAGAAATGAGAGAACTTGTGTAATCATGGTTTATAGTGGTTACTAGACAGGTAAAGCCATGGAGCAAGGATGATAAAAGTAGAGTTTAGGAATCATGATAAATCAGGTGAGCTTTAAAGAAGTGTAGGTGAAAATGACTGAAATCAGAACAACCCCCAAATACAAATGAGTGGTCTAGCCTGACCCATTTCCATTCCCACGACAGTGCTGATTTTAACTAGATAAAATTTTTCAAGGCTTGGGATATTGGAGATCAATTGCACTAGGGAGTCTATTTTCTTCATATTAGAAAATCCTAGGTTGTGCTTCAATTTTGACATGTTGCTATCACTGTAGCTGAATACAAATATTAACCCAAATACTTGAAACTACAGCCCTAGTCATTTAAGCTCAAATATTGACAAGAATAGAAAGACAGGACAAGAATTTTTGGTACTGAATCACAGGTGAATTCAATCTAAATAAAGTTCCAGCTCAATTCAAGTGAACAGATAGAAAAACAGATTTGTACTTTATGAATTAAAATGTAAGTCAGGACTTCCGGGAAGACGGCAGAGGAGCAGCAGAGCCCTAGCTGAGCAACCTCCGACATCGCAGTTTTCCCATCCCACAGAAACTTTTACCCCAGAAATATAGCAAAAGCAAGTTATAACAGTAGAGGGATTCTGGCCAGGAAGGAAAAATTGATTTTGCTGGTCTGACAACAGAAATTTGGGCTCCGGGCGGCATCCCGCCACCACACCAGTGCCAGTGCTGCCATAGCGCCCCACACTCCCCGCATCTAAAGCACTCAACGGAGACCAGGAAGAAATCCTCCAGAAGGTGGCGTACAGACAGATCGCAGGCTGAACACGGATGGCGGAAATCACAGAGAAAGCATGAGTACCCCCAGGAAAGACACTCTCACTTGCGCCCACAGAGGAGCTCCTTCCCCCACTGCCAGAGCAAAGTGCCATCTTTGACACTGGCATAAGGTCAGATGAGACTGGAGCTAATGCCCGCCTGGGGAAAGCAAGGACAAAATGGCCATCTTTGAGAAGGGCAAGAGGGACCAACCAATGAGAGCCAGCTCCACCCAGGAGTACGACCCCTGCCCAGGCTGGGGGGGCTTGTCCTGGGCCTCGGCTCAGCTAGAAGTGGCCTGCCCGGACCGCCAGAATTCCTCAATTAAAAGCAAAAGTGGTGAGCAGCTACCATACCGGTGGCACAGAACAGCCACACGGGAGAACAAACAGTTCCCAAGACAGAGAACAGTCCCATTTAGAAGCCCAATTCCCAGCCCAAAATGGAGCTGAATTCCATACCCTGCACTACCCTGGAGGCCGCCCCGCCCAGGAGGAAGGAACCTCCCCCAAGCGAGCAACTCTCAGCTGGGTAAACCAGACCAAAGGCGCCCTATCCTGCTGAGTCCACAGGCAATTCAAAGCCAGGCATTGAAGGCAGGGGCCCTACAGCTGACTGGAGGAGCCACAGTTCCCAAGAATGTTCACGTCTGCCACCTACAGAGGTCGCCCAAGTCTTACCTGCAAGCTGTGGGAACCATAGAGCCCCAGGATTTCACTGACAGGGGAAGCGGGTCAGAGCAGATCCACCCCCTGAGAACTGAAAGCAAGTCAAACCAGCCAATCAACAGAATAGACTGCAGACCATTGCAAGGAAACCAGAGGCTGTAGTAAGCCCACCCAAACAAGGAAGACTCCTTTTTATATTTTTCTTTTTCCTCAAACGTTTTTAAATCTTTCTATATATATTTTTTTTTCATTTCTGAAACGTCACAGGTTCGTTTTTGTTTTGCATTTTTACCTGTTGGTTCTATCAAGTTCCTTTTATGTTTGTTTTTTGTTTGTTTTTTCCTGATTTTTTTCCTTTTTATTTTTTTGAAATAATTTTCCTCTGTTATGTGCATCTGTCTTCCAGTATTTTTTCTTTATTTCTCTCTTTGCATTCTCTTTCTTTAGAAATTACTTTCCAATAAATAACACCTCCAATCATTACAGCTAACTCTCCATTGTCTATCATTTTAACCTTGTTCTTTCTACTGATTCTACTCTCCTCCACATTTCCATGTCACTGAAACTAAACCAAAATCATCACCCGCCCCCATACATTTTACTCTATTCTCTTTACTACCTCTAACTTACCCTCCTGACTTACTTCTAGGACTGCCAGATTCCATTGATCCCTGGTTACTGGATAGAGGGTATCCCTGCTTATTCTGAGTGAATCAAAGGGGTTCATAGAGAAAGCCAGTACAAAAAGAACTTAATATAAGAACAAGAATTGCTCATAGGGTTGAAACAGTAAATAAGTAACTACTGAATACAGGGCTCAGGAGTGGTTGTTATATTGAAATTGTATTCTTTAGGAACACCAAATATAATTTTACACACAGGTATAAAAGGTATCCATATATAATTGTGAACTTCTAAGATTAACACAACAGTGCTTGGTAAGTTCTGCTTTGGGTCTTAACAGTGCTCACAGGTGCTTGTAGATTGGCATTCCCAATCCAAATAGGCAGAAGAAACACAAGAAAGATGACAAACAAAGGAGTCTCATCTCCCACTCAAAACAAGCAAGAAGCAGAGAAGTCAATCAAAGACCTAGAAGAGAACCCTCAAAATGCTCTACAAAGTTTACTGATAAACATGATAAATGAAAAGTTTGAATCTCTTCAGTCAATTATTCTAGAGCGTGTGGAGGCAAAGCAAAAATTAATGGAGAATTTCATGGCCTCCACAAATAGAAAGATAAATAAACTTCAAGAGTCAAATAAAAGATAACTACCCAGCTAAAAGATTTGAGAGACATCACTCAAAACCAAATTAATGAAGTTAATGAAGTAAAGTCCATGCAAGACCTAAGAGATAATTATAGCAAGGACATGGAAATCATCAGGAATGACCAGTCAGAAGGAAAAGAGATTCAAAATCAAGTAGCTAGCCTACAGTCCCGACTGGCTGAAGCAGAGGATCGAATCTCAGGAGCTGAAGATTCCTTAGAATCTATGGAGAAAAATTAAAAAGCAATACAAAACAAATCCAATCAACAAAACAGATCGCTCCAGGAGATTCAAGATACAATCAGAAAGCCCAATTTAAGGATAATAGCTGTTGAGGAAAACCTGGAGAAGGAAGTTAATAGAATAGGCAACCTACTTAACAGAATATTAGCCGAGAACTTCCCAAATATCCAGAAGGATAGGCCTATACAGATACAAGAAGCATTTAGAACCCCAAACCGACCAGGCCAGAATAGGACATCCCACCGACACATTGTGATCAAAACAGGATCAATAGAGTCCAAGGAAAGAATCCTTAAAGCTGTTAGGGAGAAGAAAACAATCACATATAAAGGAAAATCAATCAGAATTACCCCAGACTTCTCAGCAGAGACCATGAAAGCAAGGAAAGCCTGGAATGAGGTATACCAAACCCTAAACTCTCATTCATAGGCAAAGGTCAAAGGAAAGTCTTCCACAGTAAGGAAAAACTGAAACTATATATCTCCACCAAACCAGCTTTACAAAAAATCCTCAAAGATGTGCTATACAGGGAAAATAATCAAGATCCCAATGCAGACAGAGAAATGAACCCTAAATAGTAAACCAGAATATCAGATCAACAAATGGGAAGACTCAGCCTTTAACAAGATAGGGATAATGAAAGGAACAAATGATCAGCTCTCAATCCTAACTCTCAACATTAATAGACTTAATTTGCCAATTAAACGACATAGGCTCATAAGTTGGATCAAAAATTAAGATACATCTTTCTGCCTCCAAGAGACTCATCTATCCAGCAAAAGTAAACATCTTCTAAAAGTGAAAGGCTGGAATCAAATCTATCAAGCAAATTCTCCCATAAGAAGACCAGAGTTGCAATTTTAGTATCAGACAAAATCAACTTCAAATTTAAAAAGAAGAGACAAAGAAGGTTACTACATACTAGTAAAGGGATCTCTCCTACAGGAAGATATAACCATCCTAAATATCTACACACCAAATAAAGGGGCACCCAACTTCATCAAACAAACACTCCTGACTCTAAAAACACTCATAGACCCAAACACATTGATAGTTGGGGACTTTAACACACCACTATCACCTCTGGACAGATCAACACGCCAAAAACTGTACAAAGAAACCACAGAACTAAACAATTGCATAGACCAACTAGACTTAATCGACATCTACAGAATATTCCACCCAGTAACAACAGAATACACATTCTTCTCAGTGGCACATGGAACATTCTCCAAAATAGATCACATTTTAGGGCACAAAGAAAATCTGTACAAATTCAGAAGTGTCAAACCCATTCCCTGCATTTACTCAGACAACAATGGAATAAAATTAGAGCTTAACTCAAACAGCCACCACGTAAAATCCTACAGTTCATGAAGACTAAACTGCACACTGCTGAACCATCAGTGGGTCATTGAAGAAATTAAAATGGAAATTCAAATGTTTATGGAACTCAACCAAGTTGAGGACACAAAGTACCAGCTCCTTTGGGACACAGCAAAGACAGTACTCAGAGGAAAATTTTGTATCACTGAATGCATACACCAACAAATTGGAGAAACAGTAACTCAATCATTTAAGGAAGCACCTTAATTTCCTTGAAAGAGAACAACAAGCCAAACCCCAAGTCAATAGATGGAAGCAAATCATTAAAATCAAATCAGAATTAAATCAATTAGAGACAAAAAAAACCATCGAAAGGATCAACAAAACAAAGAGTTGGTTCTTTGAAAAAATCAACAATATAGACAACCACCTAGCAAACCTGACCAAAAAACAAAGGCAGCACACTCAATTAAACAAGATAAGAGAAGAATCAGGTAACATCACCACAGAAATAACCGAAATTCAGAAAATAATAAGGGACTATTTTGCAAACCTTTATGCCAACAAATTCGAGAACTTGGAAGAAATGGATGATTTTCTAGAAAAAATTCATACCCCCAAACTCAACCATGAAGATTTAAACCTTCTAAACAGACCCATATCCAGCACTGAAATAGAAACGTCAATAAGTGATCTCCCATCCAAGAAAAGCCCAGGTCCAGATGGATTCACAGCAGAATTCTACAAGGCCTTCAAAACAGAACTCACAACAATATTTCTCAAACTCTTCTATGAAATTGAAAGAGAACTTTCACTACTGACACTTTCTATGAAGCCAGTATAACCCTCATCCCAAAACCAGGCAGGGACTCATCACGAAAAGAGGACTATAGACCGATTTCTCTGATGAACATAGACTCAAAAATTCTCAACAAATTCTGGCCAATAGACTTCAACCAGTCATCAAAAAAATCATACACCACGATCAAACTGGATTCATTCCAGAGATGCAAAGTTGGTTCAATATACGCAAGTCAATTAATGCAAATCACCACATCAACTGGATCAAGGTAAAGAACCACCTGGTTATATCACTCGATTTGGAGAAAGCGTTTGATAAAATCCAGCACCCACTTATGCTAAAAGCCCTGGAAAAATTGGGATTCCAGGGAACATTCCTGAATATAATCAAGGCAGTTTATGACAAACCAACAGCAAACATAACTCTAAATGGTGAAAACTAAAGTCTTTAAAATCAGGAACAAGACAGGGAAGTCCATTCTCTCCTCTTCCTTTCAACATAGTACTAGAATTCCTAGCCAGAGCAATTAGGCAAGAAGAAAATATAAAGGGGATCCAAATAGGGAATGATGTGGTTAAATTTTCTCTCTTTGCAGATGACATGATCCTATACCTAAAGAACTCCATAGACTCTACCCCCAAGCTACTAGAGCTGATCCAAAACTTTGGCAAAGTTGCAGGATATAAAATAAACCTCAAAAATCAGCGGTTTTTCTATATGCTAATGACCCAAAGACTGAGGCTGAAATCAGGAAAACAACTCCTTTTGCAATAGCCTCAAAAAACATAAAGTACCTAGGAATTACCTTAACCAAAGAAGTGAAAGACCTCTATGATGAGAACTTTAAAAACAGGAAAAATGAAATTAAGGCAGAACCAAGGAAATGGAAAAACCTCCCATGCTCCTGGATTGAGAGGATTAATATAATCAAAATGGCAATATTGCCAAAGGCTATCTACAAATTCAACACAATACCCATTAATATCCCAACACTATTTTTTAATGAAATAGAGGAAGCAATCCAGAAATTCATATGAAGCAATAAAAGACTCAGAATAGCAAAAACAATCCTAAGCAGAAAGAACAGTGCTGGAGGAATTACAATACACAACTTCAAGCTGTATTATAAAGCTAGAGTAAAAAAAAAAAAAAAAAAAAAAAAAAGCAGAGTTTGGGATTGGCACCAGAACAGGCCTGAAGACCAATGGAACAGAATTGAAGACCCAGAAATGAACCCACAGAACTATGCCTACTTAATCTTTGATAAAGGAGCTAAAACAATAGTTTGGAAGAAAGATAGCCTCTTTAACAAATGGTACTGGCCAAGCTGGTTCAACACATGCAACAAACTAAAACTAGATCCTTATATATCACCCTGCACCAAAATCAATTCCAAATGGGTCAAAGACCTAGAAATCAAAACAGACACCATGAAAACACTAAATGAAGGAGTAGGAGAAACACTTGGGCTCCTTGGCACAGGATGGAACTTTCTTAACAAAGACCCAGAAAGGCTACAAATCAAAGAAAGGTTGGACAAATGGGACTGCATCAAACTTCAGAGCTTCTGCAGGGCAAAGGACATAGCTCTCAAGATACACAGAAAGCCCACAGATTGGGAGATCTTTACTGGCCATTCACTGGACAAAGGCCTCATATCTAAAATATATGCAGAACTAAAAAAATTACCTTCATAAATCCTCCAAAACAAAACCGCAAAGAACCAATAGCTCCCTCATCAAGTGGGCTAGAGACTTAAAAAGAGACTTCTCTGATGAGGAAATGAGAATGGCCAAGAGACATATGAAAAATTGCTCTACATCACTGGCTATAAAAGAAATGCAAATCAAAACAACATTGAGATTCCATCTCACCCCAGTAAGAATATCAAGAAATCTATATCAAGAAAACTGACAATAACAACTGTTGGAGGGGATGTGGCCAAAAGGGAACCCTACTTCATTGTTGGTGGGAATGTAAACTGGTTCAGCCACTCTGGCAGGCGGTATGGAGATTCCTCAGAAGGCTAAACATAGAACTCCCCTATGACCTTTTGGGTATCTATCCAAAAGACCACAAACATAATTACACTAAAGCCACCAGCACAACAATATTCATAGCAGCACAATTTGTCATAGCTAGAATCTGGAACCAACCCAGATGCCCCTCAGTAGACGAAAGGATCAGGAAAATGTGGTACATATACACAATGGAATTTTATGCCTCTATCAGAAAAAATGACATTGCCCCATTTGTAAGGAAATGGAAGGACTTGGGAAAAGTTATACTAAGTGAAGTGAGCCAGACCCAAAGAAACATGGACTCTGTGGTCTCCCTTATAGGGAATAATTAGCACAGGTTTAGGCAAGTCACAGCAGAGGATCACAGGAGCCCAATAGCTATACCCTTACAAACACATAAGATAATGCTAAGTGAAATGCTAAGTGTTATGGAAACAATTGTTATATCACAGTTGTAACTCCTTTCAACGTGCCATATGCAACTGTAGCCTCTATTATTTATGATCTTCTTGTTTCACCTTCCTGTGGTTGTACCTACACTTTCTCTGTATCTTATCTGAGTATATTGGAAACCAGGTATAGTGGTATTAGACCTAGGAAATTAGAAGTGAATACCAAAATCGAGAGACACAGGGTAAAAAAAGACAAACAACTACAAATGCAATATTTGCAAAACTGTTTGGTGTAAATGAACTAAACAACTCATGGCAGGGGGGAGGGAAAGGGAATGAGGGAAGACGTAACAAACAGTACAAGAAATGCATCCAATGCCTAATATATGAAACTGTAACCTCTCTGTAATTCAGTTTGATAATAAAAAGTATATATATATATATATATATATATATATATATATATAATAAAAGAGCATTAAGCACAGTAGTAACAAAAAATAAAAAAACATGTAAGTCATAATTCAAATTATGTACAAATGGTCAATAAACATCTGAAAAAAAGTTAAATGGCCTTAGCCCTACAAGAAATTCTATCTTACACCGATCAGAATAGCAACCATCAAGAAAAATAAGTTTTGGTGAGGATACAGAGGAAATGGAACACCTATACTTCCCTATACAGTGCTGCTGAGAATGTAAATTAATGCAACTACTATGGAAATCAATATAGCAATTCCTGGGGAAACTAAATATAAAACTACTATACCAATCCTGCTTTACCACTCCTGGGCCTACATATATATGAAAGAAATTAAGTAAGGATACAATAGTGAAACATTCACACTCATGTTTGCAGTAGCACTATTCACAATAGCCAAAGTACAGAATCAGTAGATGCCATCAACAAACGACCAAATAAAGAAAATTTGGTATATTTGCACAATAAAATACCTCTCAGAGTTTTCAAAGAATGAAATTATGTCATATGCAAGACAATGGATAAACCAGAAACCATCCATCATGTTTAGCAAGATAAGCCCAGCTCAGAAACACAAATATGACATTTCTCCCAAACTCCATCCTACCCTGTCCACTCATGAAACAAGCCAGTTCTGCATAGGGAAGTTGTCAATCACAGACATTCCTTCTATTTAACAGCCAACTAAATCCTAGGTTGCTCATTATTGAATGATCAATTGCATCACTAACTTGACTAAATATCAGCTTTCCAAGATGGAAAAAAAAAAAGCTGTAATATTAAATGAAACAAAGAAACGGCTGAAGTTATGATCTTAACAGAAGAGCATCGTCACCTAAATTCAGTTTAAAGCTATTTTCACAATCAGAGAATGAGATATAACTATCACATTTTAAATTCTACATTACAGTAACATAATTTTGAAAGCATGGTGTTCACTTAAGGGGAAAAATGTATTTTGAAAATACAAGTCAAGAATAACTGCAAGTGCATGGAGAAATTTGGCAGATGGCAAGGTCTGAGCAATGCTTTATTTTTCCATAAATAGTAGAAGTGGATATTCAGGAAAATAACTCTGTATATCAGACCAGTAAACATTTTACACCTAAAAATTTATAGGTAAAAATTAAAATCATAATTTCTCAGAGGAAAAGATGGGAGATAATTTATCTAACATAGGAATGAAATCATTTCTAAATTTGGGGGAAAAAAACCTATTTTTTAAAAAGACAAATTACACCAAATTTTTAAAGATATTTTCGGGCACTAGACATATCTCCAGATTAAATTAAAAGCATCTAAATGCTATTTTCCTTATCTTTGGAGTTTATCATTATTCACAAATAATGGAAATGACTATCATTTTTAAGCAAATTATTATCAAATTCTATTAAGTTAAAAACAATAATCAAAAATAATTCTATTGAGCATTTTCATGTAGTTTTCTGATTTCACTTTTATATAATTCTACATTTGTTTGGAAAAGTCATAGGTGTACTATATATATAATTGGTATACAAAATATATTATGCCCAATGTTGGTGTCCCGTGCCTATAAGCCTAGCTATTCAGGAGGCTGAGATCTGAAGATTTTTGTTCAGTGCTAGTCTGGACAGGAAAGTTTGTGAGATTCTTATCTCCAATTAACCACTAGAAAACTGGAAGTCTAGCTGTAACTCAAAGTGGCAGAGTGCTAGCCTTGAGCAAAAAGCTCAATGACAGTGTGCAGGCCCTGCCCCTTGACACACCAAAAACAAAACAAAACAAAAAAAACATAGTAATACATGATACAAATCCCAACCTTAAATAGGAATAAAAGAGTTTAAAATAAACACCAGAAAATGGGCACTTGAAAGGGGCTACATGGAGTCAAAGGGGAAGGGGTAGACAAATGAAGAGGAGTGGGGAAGAATGCAATCCAAGTTTCAATGTGTAACTAAGAAATGTGAGAGAAAGGGTAAATAGGGGAGGGATAGGGAAGGATGTTGAAAGGGGTAACATTGATTCAAGATATAAGTTCAGTTATAAAGTGCTTTGCTAAATGATAATTCATTTATACAACTATTAGAGATAATGAAAAAAAAACTTTTAAGAATAGATTGGATGCAAGTGGTTGATCTTGAGTTTCTTCCTGGGAATCTGTGGGTGTCTATGGGGGAAACAGTTTTCTAACTTCATCTTACCTTCCATTCATGAATGACTCCAAAAACAAATGAACAGAAAAAAAAAATCAGTTCCTTTTTTTATCTGATGTGGGTGGAAGCAACTTATCTAACTGGTGAGTTTACAAATAGTATTACCCAAAGTTAGCTCGGCTCCTTCAAAGATCTCTCTGTCTCTGCTTCACACCAAGTTATCTGACTCAATGAGTAACACTTAAACCTAACCAAGACTGTTATGTTTAATTTTAGAATAAGTCATTGAAAAGAAAATAAAACACTTTCTAAACTTCTCTCAATAAATTGTTGCTTTGATCTTGGAAGTATTTGTCTTCATTCAACTGGAAATTGATGCTACAAAACTCCAACTTTATCTGGAAAAACTTATTGCCAAGTCCCCTGAAAAATTTTATAACCACTATCTTTTTTTAATATTTTCAATAGCGTTTAGACATAGTGGGAAAGACATTAACACTTATTAAGTGAATGTCTGCTATTTGCATTATTTTATCTTAATCCATACAATTTTGAGAAATAAAATTCAATCTTTCTTCTTCTGGAGTATCAGAGGGAAAAATGATTCACCTAAGGAAGACACTTGATAAGTGGCCAGACATACTAGACTAGTTTGAAGAATCACGCTTATGATCTGCATTCTCCTGGTGTTTTGATATACAGATGGTACTGAATAAAGACTTCTGGATCCACACTATTCCACAGCATCCTGAAGAGAAAATATAAATTTTTGCACTACCAAACACAGAGAATGAACAAAAAAATGTGGGAAGATGGGATGACATAGGCTTACCTCTAGTTATTATGGGACTCTTGGGCTGTACATGGTAGTGTAGGAAAAAAAAAAGAAAAAGAGATGGAAGGCAGGCAAGTAGAAGGAAGACAGAGGGCAGGAAGGGAGGATTACAAAATGTGATATTTCATCTTTTTTCTTCTTCAAGTATTTTTATTATACTTGCTCAATATACTATGAGTACATATATTGATTTTATTAAGATATTGTTGTCCAAAGTGTTCCAATGTGATACTTTTATGCATGCATACATCCTACTTTAATATAATTCCCCCCGTAGTGATTTTCCGTTATCCCCTTTTCCCTTTTTCTTCCCCAGTTATAACCCTTGTATTTTCTGTCCTTTCTTCTTCTATACTCAACATGTGAGGTAAAATTTGGGCTATATGCCTGTTAGACAGAGCAACGCTGGAGGATATTCACTTCTTTGTGTGTGTATATGTGTGCGTGTGTGTGTCTGTCTGTCTGTCTGTGTTTATGTGCATGAATGCATTGTCCAGCATTTGGCAGTGGGAGTGTTTTGGGACCAGAACTTTGGAGAATAGCTCCTATTTACCTTTTGGCTAGTGCAAGGTACTATGGAATAAAATTTTCCTTGGCTAGAATTTATTCCACACAGATGCATTCCTGGAGCCTAGGTGATTCAGAGCTCTGCTGTGAATCAAAGTCCCTACAGGCAACTATGGACACCTGCTCAGTCTCTTCAGCCTTTTTGCCTGCCGACCCAAGTCATCAATCTTAAAAGTTTCTCTCCACTCCACGCTATGTCTCCTTGCATATACTTTTCCGTAAGCTTACTTCAATAGCATTCATTTGAAGCCACGCTGGCCACAAGGTAGATTCTGCTTTAGATAATAGTTTTTGTGAGTTTCTGATAATTAGAAAATGTGACCATGGAGCCTATATGTCCAGGATAATCTTAGCACAGGAACACAATAGCTCAATAGCTGTGCCCATAGGGCCATATAAAATGATTCTAATCAAAACGAACTCCAAAATATAGAACCAAGATATTTGTTGTTGTTGTTCATGTAATGTGTGAAGATTTTTCTTTCATTTTTCTTTTCCTTTGGTTTATCCCCTAATATCAGTGAGGCAAAGAACAAAGGGTGAGTCAATGAGACAGCCATACTCACAAGACACTAAGTTGGAAATGAACTTTACAACTTGGTGGGGAGGGGAGCTGAGGAGAGGGAAAGTGAAAGGAAAACAAGAGAGGGGGTAACAATGTTTGACAAGAAATGTATCCATTCATTACCTTACTTATGTAACTTAACCCCTCCATACATCACCTATACACTAAAATTAAAAATAAAAAAATTGAGAAGAAAATGTAAAAACTAAGTCTCTCACAGCAACAAGCTTGGGTGTGATCTTCTTAAGGCAGTTACCTATTTCCACACCACACTTATAGTAAGTACTAAAGAGTGCTTACCCAGTACCTACGTACTATGCAGGCATTGGATCAGCTAAATTCAGATTGTCCTTTTGTTCTGCCTGTATTCTATGTGAAATTTTTCTACCATGTCTCTTTTTCTTTCACTTTATGCTATCCCTTCCTTCTACCATGCCACCAAGCTGCCATGGTGCCAGTGCTCTTTCAGTTTCTCACCCCCTAGGTCTCTCCAGGTCTCTGTCCAATTTCGAATTTAAGTATCCTTCCTAAGGCATCCCTCTTGCTGAAAGTCTCTTCTCTTGCTATTTTAATCCCAAGCCTCATTGAAGCCAAAATGTGCTTCTTGATGTCAATCCACCATCTTGGCTCTCTGGAGATTTGACCTGAATATGATAGGAGCTTTATCAGAATTAAAGTGGTGAGGTCTTTGACAAATCCTTTAATTTTCTTCATCCATACTTTTTCATCAAAATGAAATCTTCAAAAAATTACCTTAGTTCTTATGACTGAAATAGCCTACTAATATAGGAAGTCCAAATTTCAACCTTGGAAGAACAAGAATTGCACCTTTCTAAAAAGGCTGTGTTTTCACTGTACTGCTGTATTAAGGAGTTAGAATTTAACATCCAGGGCATCTATAGTTTTTAATAACAGTTCTTATATGTCCCTATGTCTAAGGGCCCAGCAACTCCTGGAGACAAAAGACACTAGTTCACAAATTCAGAACATTATAACAAGGTCTAACATAGATACTGTTTGAAAATATGTCCCAAAATAAGACCCAACTTCCAGCTGTTAATGAACAATGAGTAGAACTAAGATTAAATAGGGTGAAAAAGGTTTTGTTAAGCAAAGTGAGAGATATAGCTAGCTTTTAACTTTGTATTATCTGCTTCTTACACACAGACAGAAAGAGAAGTTTTACTATGTGCCAGGCTTGGGTCGCCTCCCCTGGCGCAGGGACTAAGGCTCTGCTATGCTTCTAACAGCTCCCTTTCTCACCCTCTCCCCTGCTCACCCGACCCGCAGGCAAGGCCAGGGTGGAGTGGGGGGGCTCAGGAAAGACCTCAGGTGCACGGGGCCGTAGGAGATCGCTTTACCTCCCTTCTTACCCGTGAAGAAAGCCAGGCGAACGTGGACCTCGGAGACCCTTCGTGAGCAATCTGATTTATTAGGGTGGGGCAAAGGCTCATGGTAGGAAGGGGCGAGAGAAGGTGATGGGCCAGAACGCTGACGATAGGCTGGGCTTGCCATAGGACCCTCCGCATGAGCTAACATCACTTGGAAAGCGCCACACCAGGGGCAAAAACCCACGAGGCTGGGAGGCACATGGGCTGGCGAGAAAGTCTGGGGGCTGTTCGCAAAGCCAGTTCTTCTGGTTCCGGACCCAGAGAATTGTGGCCTGCTTCCGCATTCCCCAGGGCTGGGAGGAAGGGCGGCATCTTGGGCACGCTCTCCAATGCCCATCCCCTGAAGGCCAAGGGTGAATGAACCCCAACAGCTATGAATGTGCATGAGTCAATCAGAACCATTTTTGAAGTGTAGAAAAAAATAAAAAGTTAAAATAAGCAATAGTGGGGCTGAGGATATGGCCTAGTGGCAAGAGTGCTTGCCTCATATACATGAAGCCCTGGGTTCAATTCCCCAGCACCACATATGCAGAAAATGGCCAGAAGCAGCATTGTGGCTCAAGTGGCAGAGTGCTAGCCTTGAGCAAAAAGAAGCCAGGGACAGTGCTCAGGCCCTGAGTCCAAGCCCCAGGACTGGCAAAAAACAAACAAACAAAATAAGCAATAGTTTGGGCATTTGACAATAGCCCCTCCAGGCTACCCTTGCTGACCTGAATCTTTTACAGCGAAAAACAAAATGGATAAACTCTCCATTCTTTTTTTTTTGAGTAATTACTTATTTACTGTCAAAGTGATGTACATAGGGGTTACAATTTCATATGTAAGGCAGTGGGTACATTTCTTGTACAATTTGTTACCTCCTCCCTCATTCACCCCCCCTCTCCTCACCTTTTCCCTCTCCTGCCATGAGCAGTTCAGTTGGTTTACACCAAATGGTTTTGCAAGTACTGCTTTTGGGTCATTTGACTTTTTATCCTTTGTCTCTAGATTTTGATATTCCCTTTCCCTTCCCTAGTTCTAATACCAGTATATACAGTATCCAGGGTACTCAGATGAGATACAGTGATAGCATGGGGACAACCACAGGCAGGGGATACAAGAGGGGATCATCAACAAAAAAGCTACGGTTTCACATGGCATGTTAAAAATAATTACAACAGTGATATAACACTCGTTTCCATAACATGGAGTTCATTTCACTTAACATCATCTTATGTGTTCATAAGGGCATAGCTATTGCGTTCTTGTGATCCTCTTCTGTGACTAGCCTAAACCTGTACTAATTATTCCCTATGAGGGAGACCATAGAGTCCATGTTTCCTTGGGTCTGACTCATTTTACTTAGTATACTTTTTTTTCCAAGTCCTTTCATTTCCTTATGAATGGGGCAATGTCATTCTTTCTGATAGAGGCATACAATTCCATTGTGTATATGTACCTCATTTTCCTGATTCTTTCGTCTACTGAGGGGCATCTGGGTTGGTTCCATATTTTAGCAATGACAAATTGTGCTGTGATAAACATAATGTCCCCCATTCACAGAAGAACTTTAAGAATTGTTGAAGGTTATCAGTATCACTATGAAAAGTCAACTCTTATGATGTAGGTTTCAGATCCAAAATAACAGCTGAACACATCAAATATTTTTCTGTTTTGTTGGCTTGATTTTTGAGGATATATAAAAGCTTGAAAATTCACTTGGTCTGCTTAGAATTGGCATAATTTCATAACATATTAAAAAGAGCCACCGACAAAACATTTATATTAATCATTGTACCCACCCAGAAGTATATGAACGTGCATTTGCCTATGGACAACAATCTTAGCCAAATTATCATCAAAAGCCACAGCTAGAGTACTCTGGCCACATAGGGAACAACTGTTGTCTAATATTCCAAAGGAAAATCTAACTTAAGTCTTAGTGTTTTATACTTGTCAGGTAAGAGTGCCATAGCTATGAAGAACATATTGGAAAAATCCAGGAGTGGAAGTAACATATCTAATATTGATATATAAGTCATTTACTCCTGAAGAACACTGTTCTCCTTACTCTACCTTTTCACTCTCTATTGAAAAATCAACACAATTTACTTAGCACTGATATCAATAAAATTTCCTTCTAATTAGCAGCTTCTAATGATGTCATTAGAATTCAACATTATCCTTTATCATTCTGTTCGTTAAACATCTAAGCACTTTCATATATATTACCTGCAACTATGGAATATATTGATCAAAAAGAAGTATGTAGAGTAAAATTTTCTAAAATTCCCTGTGCCACACTGCATTTCATTCAATAAATTGCATTTGTATACTTACTATGGAGATGTTATGCTACAAAAGGGAGGAAAACTAAATATATGCAAATGATAATCAAGTTCATATAGATACTAAGAATCAGAACCAGCATCTTTAACCAGAGTTCCCTACCCATTCACTAAGCAGCATGCACTTTTTCTTTTAGTTTGCTGTGACCAAAAGTTTGTGTACTTGACACATTCATATGTGGAAATTTGAGCCATGTAGTCATAGTTATTAAGGACAGTATCTGTAAGGTTTGGAGAAACAAGACCTCCACATGGATAGTCAGACAGGAGAGAGTTTATTATAGGAACCCAAATACAGCTCCCACCAAATGTAAGTAGGCAGAGGGGATATACAGGGCAGGCAGGGAAGAGGTGTGACCTCAGCAGATTCTGAAGTGTCATCAAAGCCTGAGAACCAATCACCATCCAATGGAGGAGCAACAGGGAAGGATGAGGAAGTGACCTCGGAGGAAGAGGAGTGACCCCAGTGCCTGTGGGGCCCCTGCCAGTGCCCCAAAGTGCACCAGTTACTGGGGTTACCGGTGCTGGGCAGTGACTTCTAAAGAGGGCCACCTGCACTGCTGCATGGAAAACAACAGGGCAAGGAGTCCATGTGAAGCTTCCCATGGAGAAGAAACATGAGAAGAGGACGTTTTCCTGGGTGGACCTAATTATCCAGTACAGCATAATACTCAGGAATGGGATTTTGTACACCTAAAAGAGCCTTGAAGAAGCATACTTGCACCTTCCTCCATGTGAGGATGCTGTGAGCATGCATGATCTGTAATCCTCCATCACATATCTGATCTGATGACACTCAGATTGGATTTCTCAGCCTCCAGAAATGTGTGACATAAATATTTGTTGCTTATAAGCCACCAGGTCCAAACAAATAAGACAATCCTCTAAACTAGATAACCTCTGCAACTTTTCTGCAATACATAAAGAAATGAGGAATCCAAGTTCACATAAGATCAGTAAAAAAAATGTACTTCATAATATTCAAAGCCTGACTATTTCCTGTTATTAAACAATTAGTCTAGTATTCTTTCCACTGAATGGAAAGTAATGATCAATGACTAGGAAAAGTCACATGTAGCACTTGTCTATCTATCTCTCACAGACTTTTATAAATATAACATACATCTATAGCAGTACTTCCCACTACCCCTCATAACAACAATCCCTAACAACAAAACCTGAAAATATAAAAACAAAACCTATTTCATACCCTACACAAGGACCTTGATATAATCCCCATCATTAAAGAAAAAATAAAAAGTGGGGCTGGGAATATGGCCTAGTGGCAAGAGTGCTTGACTCGTATACATGAGGCCCTGGGTTCGATTCCCCGGCACCACATATATAGAAAACGGCCAGAAGTGGCACTGTGGCTCAAGGGGTAGAGTGCTAGCCTTGAGCAAAAAGAAGCCAGGGACAGTGCTCAGGCCCTGAGTCCAAGGCCCAGGACTGGCAAAAAAAATAAAAAAAGTAAAATCACAAGTCAATACATCACTTAAACACCAATGAAAAACTCCTAAATATTAATGAATCAAACCCAGCAAAGTAAAAATATATTATTTGGGGACTGAAGTTGGCTGAGAGCAAGCAAAGAACAAAAATCAAGGCCCACGATTTCAAGGCAATGACCAGAAAAGACTAAAGGAGAAAGGAGGGAGAAGGGAGATGATAGGAATAGAAAAGGAGAAAGGAAGGAAGAGAATGAGAGGGGAGGGCAGGAGGTGAGGAGGAGAAGGGAGAGGAGAGAAAAATGAAAATAAATAAAAAGAAAAGCTACTCAGGAGACTGAGAACAGGGGACTCAGGTTCAAAGAACGCCCATGCAGAAAAGTTCAAGACACTTTATTTGTAATTAACTAGCCAAAAGCCACACTGAAAGCATAGCTCAAATGGTAGAGTACAAGCCGCAAGCAAGAAGATCCTCGATATGTGTGGGGCCTGAAAGCAGTGTGGAGGTTCCTCAGAAAGCTAAACATAGAGCTCCCCTATGACCCACTTTTGGACATCTACCAAAAAGATTACAAGCAAGACCACACTAAAGCCACTAGCACAACTATGTTCATAGCAGCACAATTTGTCATTGCTAAAATATGGAACCAATCCAGATGCCCCTCAGTAGATGAATGGATCAAGAAAGTGTGCTACATATGCACAATGGAATTCTATGCCTCTATCAGAAAGAATGATACTTCCCTATCCGTAAGGAAATGAGAGAACCTGGAAAAAAATCATACTTAAGTAACAGTGAGCCTGACCCAAAGAAACGTGAACTCTATGGTTTCCCTCACTATTGTATAAACTGCATTTTTATGTTACCTTAGTAACATATCATTAATTCACAATAACAAATAATATTGATTTGTTTACTAAACCTATAATTTATAGATTGCTTTAGATTTTTTTCTTCATCATCATATCATTCATAAATACTGACAGGGAATGAAAGTTTGCATCACAATTAGCCAATCATGTTACTGACAGATTTCAAATTGCTCTATTTCTGTAGTTTAATATTTTAACAGAATTTAAAAATTATCATCTCACAATACACATAAAAATCATGTGATAAGATATAAAACTTGTTCATGATAAGGCACTCTTAGCTTACTAGTGAAAGAAGGAAATTATTTAAAACTAATAGAGTTGAGCCCTAAAAATTCTACAGATAGCACAGTATTTAATGGTAAAATATTGAACACTTTTCCTTTTGGTTAAGTGAGACAATCAAGGACTCCTCTTTGAAGCGTCTCTCAGAGGGAGAGTTTTGCTACTTTCTTTCAAGGGTTTTCTTTCATTTACAAATAAATTTACCCCTTTTACCTAAACAAAGAAAAGATAATGAGAATATTCATCATATTAAATAAAAGGTTAAAAATAGAAAAGGAAAACAATTACACTGTCATTATTCACAGATGTTATTACTATAAATTTAAAAATCTAAAGGTATCTGTAAAAAATTGGGCTAAGTGAAGAAATTAATATTAGTCATAATGAATTAGTAGTCTATGATGGTAAGTTAATATATAAAAATGGATTTTACATGTTAGCAAAAATTAACTGGAGAATGCAGTATACTTAGATGGCTTCAAAACTATCAAATAAGTACGAGTAAATATAGTAAAACCTATTTGAAGTCTCTGCAATGGAAAACAATAAAACATTTTGAGAGAAGCTAAAGAAGTCCTAAATAAATGCAGAAATATGCAATATTCATGAACAGAAAGGCTGGATGTTGTTAAGATGTCAATTCTCCTCAAATTGATCTATGGAGTAGATGCAATCCTCATCAAAACACTAGCGTCTTTGTTGTATGTGAGAGAAAGAAATGACAAGGAGATTCTAGAATTTATATGAAAATTAAAAGGATTTAAAATAGTCAAAACAACTTGAAAAGAATAGACTTTGAGATCTTTGCATTAGCAGATTTCAAGACTTATTTTAAGAACTACATTTAAGGTAATATGCCATTGGGAAGTGGATATAAAAACATATCAAATGAATAGACCAGGCTCCAGAAATGGATTCACTTATAAATGGTCACCTGATTTACATCAAAGGTACCTCAACCCTTCAATATAAGAAGGCCAGTCTTTTTATTAAATGGTGTGAGAACAATAGGATATATAAATGGAAAAGGAATGAACTATGGCTTCTTCATACCATACACAAAATTAATTTGATATGGATCATAGATCTACATGCTAAACAATAAATCTTCTAGAGGAAAAAAGGAAAATATCTTCATGACCTTGGGCTAGACAATTTCTATATTACAGAACACAGAAGGCACTAGCTCTTAAAAATATTGATCAAGAAATTGAGTTTCATTAAAGTTAAGATATTCTGGGCAAACAAAGCATAATTAATGTAACAGCATAACATAATTGATACAAAATAATTAAGTAGTAGTAGGCAAACACTGATAAAAAAGCATTCCCATCCAGAAAATAAGAGTGCCTATGTATCATTAAGAAAGAAATAGTTCAATTGTTTAAAGTGCACAATGCCTAAAATAATATCCACAAAATAGTGTGTATCTTTTTATAGCTTGTATGCATAGTACCCATTTGACATAAATATAAATTTAACCAGTTATAATTAGACATCAAGGAATTTGAGGTTAAAACAAGATCCCTCTTACATATCAAATACAATTGCTAAAATGAAAAATGATTAGAGCTGTTGTTTGTAAAATTATAAAGCAAGCCAACTGTAATAATTTATGAATTGGAATAACTTGTTAAGACTATGTTGGAAAGCTATCAGTATGGATAGTGAATCATATACTATCTTGTGGCTACAAAAGGCACAATAAACATGCTGACAACTTTTTTATTAAACAGATTTGGGTAACAGTCAAAAAAATACCACAGTGTTGTCATAAGCTGTGATAACTAAGATATGGAAAGCTACATAAAAAATTTTATAAATATTGATTCATGTCACAAGCCAAATTCAAAGTTGGTCACAATATATGATTCTATTGATAAAAGAAAATTGTGAGTGACAAAACTCACTGCAGATTATTCTTCATATCACACGAGGGTACTCATATATGATTCAAATTCCTTTACTATTCATGACGGATGTCATTTTCTAATCTTTAGGTTGATAAATATGCAGATTTTAAGCTATCTAATATAGTTGTAGACACATAAATATTCTGTTGCCCTTAAATTTTGTTCTATGGCTACTGAAACATTTAATTCTGCAACTTATTTTTCCTTTACCATTACACTTGTACAGAGGCCTACTTCATTTATTTTGATTGATGAAGCATATTCACTTACCATGAGGAACATTGTTACATCTCTAAATTTGTGTCTATGTGCAAAGGTTTTGCTAAATAGCGGAAAGATTTCCTGGGTGATATATTGATAAGCACCTCTTTAAACATGTTGTTATCAAATTACTCTCTTTGTATCCACACAAAAATGTTACCTTTCTCAATTTGCTATATACAGAATGGTGTCCTCTGAAAATTCATAGATTAAAATCATTACTCCTAGTCTGTCAGAATGTGACTATATTTGGAAATTTGAGTCTTTAAAGAAGTCTCAAAATTTTGGACACTAATAAGACCTATTCAAATCAAATGTCCTTGTAGTATTTTTTTTTTAATACTTTCTGTCTCTCACCTGAATTCTCTTTTTTTTCAATAGTGGATTGTGATTGTACCATTGTCATTCTTTTTTTTTTTTTTGTTTTTGTTTTTTTTTGGCCAGTCCTGGGCCTTGGACTCAGGGCCTAAGCACTGTCCCTGGCTTCTTCCCGCTCAAGGCTAGCACTCTGCCACTTGAGCCACAGCGCCGCTTCTGGCCGTTTTCTGTATATGTGGTGCTGGGGAATCGAACCTAGGGCCTCAGGTATACCGAGGCAGGCACTCTTGCCGCTAGGCTATATCCCCAGCCCCATTGTCATTCTTTAGCTTCTTCCATCTGGTTCATTTTATTTAACATCTCAGTAATTTTTAGTTCCTCAAATTTCTAATTTTATTTTTATAAGCTTTGTTTTATAATTTCTTTTTTTTGTTTTTTTATAGTCAAAGTAAAGTACAGAGGGGTTACAGATTCATATGTAAGGCAGTGAGTACATTTCTTGTTCAACTTGTTACTGCCTCCCTCGTTTTCCCCCACCTCCTCCCTGCCACTTTACCCCTCCGCCCTGAGTTGTACAGTTGGTTTACACCAAATGAGTGTTACTTTTGGAATGGTTTGTCATTTTATCCTTTGTCCCTCAATTTCGATATTCCCTCCTTTTCAATGGAGGTCATTTTTCCATTTGTCTCATTGCACCTTTTAAATGTGCTAATTTTAAAGCTTTTGTCAGAATATTCCAAGAAATTAAATTCACATGGAACAAATTTAACCTTTAATTTTGACAGTATGTCAACATTTAATGTTTACATGTGGTTTATCTTTTGTTTACATTTTTGTTTACAATTTTAATGCATTTTTTATAACATAACCTTTTGTATTGCCTTTCGTACTCACTTTTCTCTCTCCAGTAAAGTATCTCCCGAGTCCCAAATCTCATGTCTGAAATTAGGTCTTATAATGAAATTTGACAGCTTCTGCCCCTGGTGAGATTCAAAATATCACAGATTCAGTCAAAGCCATTTGAATGTTCTTAGTGTCTCATCCTGAAATGATATTTACAATAATCTTGCTTAAAGAAAGAATAAATATCTTGATAAGTGCTACAGCTAGAATCATGAAAAGGACTTTATTTCATTAAGTAATTCCTATCCAAGAAACTAATTTTAAGAAGCATCCTTGTAGTCTACCTCTTTTCCTTCCCTCTCTTAGGTGTGAATTTTCAGTCACCTTCACCCTAAAGGTACATGCTCCTAGCTAACACCTCTGTACCTGATCAAGAATTCAAAGTGGCTGAGAATGTAGCACTTGCCCCGTGTGCACAAAGACTTGCAGTTCTTTCCCAAAAGCTCAGGTAAAAAGGAAAAAGAGCCCAGAGTTTCCATGGCCTCGTCATGCTGGACTTTTCTGTTATTCTTCTCACTCCCTGCAATATTCATCTTGTGTGTAAAGTCCATTAGTTATACTTGGTTTCCCATTGTTATGCATTATTTTCAGTCCTACAGTTTTGAGGATGCACAATAAATGCATGCATTTCTTTTCACACCCAAAATAAGATAAAATTCCTCCAAGTTCTCATCACATAAAAGCATTTAGGAGTTAAATAGTAGAGCATAGAATTTCCACTATCCTGTGTGAAATAACCAATATAATTTTTCTTCTGCAAGAAAGACTGATCCATTCAAATCAGTGCTTTGGGGAATTTCTGAGTTGTTGGTTTTGTTTTTAAATAATCTAATGATCATGATTTTTAAAAAAAATCAGATGCAGTGATTGCAGTGATAGCAGGGATAAAACCACCAGAAGGGAATACAAGAGAGAAAAAAAAAAGAAGAAGAAAAAGGGTACTGTTTCATATGGCATGTTAAAAATAATTACAATGATATACCACTTGTTTCCATAATGTGGAATTCATTTCACTTATCATCATCTTATGTGTTCTAACAGGCATAGCTATTGTGATCTTCCGCTATTACTAACCTAAACATGTACTAATTATTCCCTAGGAGGAAAACCATAGCTTTCATGTTTCTTTAGGTCTGGCTCAGTTCACTTAGTATAATTTTTTCCAAGTCCTTCCATTTCCTTAGGAATGGGGCAATGTCATTCTATCTGATAGAGGCATACAATTCCATTGTATATATGTACCACATTTTCCTAATCCACTTGTCTAATGAGGGGCATCTGGGTTGGTTCCATATTTTAGCAATGACAAATTGTGCTGTGATGAACATAGTTGTGCTGGTGGCTTTAGTGTGGTCTTGCTTGTAATCTTTTGAGTAAGAGGCCCAAAAGTGGGGCTGCTGAGTCATAGGGGAGCTCTATGTTTAGCCTTCTGAGGAACCTCTGGATACTGTATATACATGTATTAGAACTAGGGAAGGGAAAGGGAATACCAAAATTGAGAGACAAAGGATAAAGACAAACCATTCCAAAAGCAATACTTAGAAAATCATTTGGTGTAACCAACTATACAATTCATGGGGGAGGGGGGAGAGAGAAAAGGGGAGGGGGGAGGCTGGGACTGGTGGAGGCGGAATGAGGGAGGAGGTAACAAGTTGGATAAGAAATGTACTCACTGCCTTACATACGAAACTGTAACCCCTCTCTCTGTACTCCACTTTGACACTAAAGAAAAAAATCTAAAAGGAAAAAAAAAAAAAAGAAAGAAATCATTGCTCTTAATTTTCAAAGATTCGGATTTTGTGAGTCCAGAATTCAACCACTGGGGATACAACGATTTTAGCACACTCCAGATGAGATAGCCTGTGAAGATTATTTCAAATAGCATCAAGTTTAACTTCATCGGTAATGACTAGTTTTTAAAAGCCAACTTGATCCAAGCCCAGCTAGTCTTATGACAGAATGAGAGCAAAAGATTGTGTAAATTGAATGAATCATTTCTTTCCTTCTCTCTTAGAACCTCTGGTCTTCTTTTAGTTTGTGTAGTTGCCCTCTTTAAAAAAAAATAGGTTAGGAATAAATCATACCTAGATGCCACCAGTGGCTCACATCTATAACACTAGCTATAGAAAGTTGAAATCTGAGGATTTCATGTTGAATCCAACCCAGGTAGATAAGTCCATGAGACTGTTATCTCCAATTAACCACCAGAGAACAGGATGTGGAGCTGTCGCTCAACTGGTAGAGTGCTAGCTTTAGCCAAAAATAAAATAAAATAAAATAAAAGGAATAAACCATACCTAACAAAATTTATAAGAAAAGAGGTTATAACACTCACCTGAATCTTAAACAGTTCTGTTTTCACTTCTTACATTAAATATGTTGCAATTCTTTTATAATGGCTGCTTCTTGATGCTTCGGTGAAGTTAAAAACATCCCTACATCAAAATGCAACAGTGGTACAACTTGTGAATGAGGACTGGAAGAAAAAACTTGGAGAGACCAAGGGAAAGGTGAACTGTTGAAAATGAAATGTACTCATTACCTGACTTATGTAATTCTAACTCCTCTGTACATCACATTGACAATAACAATAAAAATGTATTAGGAAAAAAGACTAGAACTGAAAAAGAAAGAAGAGTGGGGGAAGGGATGAGTAGAGGAGGAATAAGTAAGAATGTTGAAAGTGGTGTCATTGATTAAGCTATACTGTTTTGATAAACTGACTTGTTAATTGGCAACTCTGTGCACAACTATTAAAGGTAATAATAAAATAAAAATAATAAAATTTTAAAAATAGCCCTACTTCTATAGAGGGTAGATGTCCTCCATATTTTTAATTACTTGTTTGACTTTTTATTTAAATGTATATGTAACAAAAATGCTAAAGGGAAAGTTTATGATTGATGTAATGAAATACATTTTAGTTTAAAAGCCATGGACCTAGGTCACAGCAATGAAAGCAGTATTAATCCATGTTAAGATGTGTTTAAAAAGCCTAAAGGGGCTGACTATCCTTTTCATCCTGCACCCATACTAACTAAGGCTGTGTTGTGTGGTACCTTAGTACTGCCAAAGCCAATTACTACAGTCATGAACAGTACCGAATTTTACCCTTTCTTATCTTCTACATTCCTATTTAAGGCAGAAAAGGGTATTCCTAAGCCATCCCCAATTCAAATTTATAAAGAAGCACAAAAACTAGACTATGCATTTTAAGTTATTTTGCTATCATTGGCACACATGTAATTATGTGTTCCACCAAGTTACTTGGATATAAAGTATGGTTGCCTACCAAGGGAATTTCACACTGAAATATTTCATAAATGGAAGTAAACATTCTCTACCTGCAGGAAGAAAAATGTCTATTTGTGGGAAATGATGCCATAGGAATGGAAATGTCAGAATGTTTTGAATTTAAATAATTTTATAAAAAGGAAGCAAGGAGAACCCCTGTAATTATTATTATTATTATTATATATAAAAATGTAGGATTAATAGAATGAAAAATAATTATTTTTCTGATCCCCAATAAAATATATGATCATCTTTTAATGATACTAGAGACATAAACAAAATGGAGAAGCTCTCAGTACAAGATTTGATAGCTTTATGAATGTTTTAATTACTTTGATTCCTTTCCAAGACTAAGACAACTACTTGGCAATTTCTAACCACAGAAGGTAAGTCATTACTAGCTAGAAAGAAGTTATTGCTATTTTTAGCTTTCCTAAACAGAAAGCAAGATGAATACTTGATCAAATTTAGACATGAATGGGGTTTTACAGTGTCTTAAAACAAGACATTATATCAAAGTTTATGGCTTCTTCCCTTGAAAGATACAAATCGATTTGGGGTGTGAAAAATTATGTGGTGTAATAGAATTACAGGATGAGAATTTAAGACATACTCTTAAAATCTGAGTCAAGTAATGACTCCCAGCTATTTAGTGAGACAAAAAAAATGAATAGGGCAACTTTCTGATTCTAAAGCTTATCCCCAACCCATTGACCATATGTCCTGTCTTCTATCCCCTGTGTCCAATTTAAAACTTTCTTGACACTAGATAAAATGCTACCACTCTGATGAAGTCTCTGGTTTGCATAGCTAGAAGTCATTTGTCCCTTGTAACATCATAACAGTAATTCATCCAGGTCTGTGTCATCTCAGACTCTAAACTCATTAGTCTAGCACTAGCTTATTTTGTGTAAATGATACTAGCCCTGTTAGATAATAACTGCTGGTTGGGGTGGGGGGCGGCTAAGCTACTTGCCATATCTTTACAAAACCTAATGAGTTAAAGTCTCTTTCTTTTCCTAAATATCTACCTTTAAACTATTTTTGATGGTACTGGGATTTGAACTCAAGGTGTCATGTTCATCAGACTAGTGTTTTACCACTTGAGCCATATCTCCATCCCGACTTTTTACTGGTTAATTTTCCCATGTTTTTTATATGGTCATCTTCCATCAGTGACTACTTTGCCACAGCACTGTTTTCCTGAATTTATTCCCATGTATTCATCCTGCTTTCCACCATAGCCTTCACAACATGAATGCCTTAGAGGGGAAGCCATGCCTTCAAGTTACTTTCTATAGCTGCATAAACTCTTCCCTCAAATTACAGTAAAATTTTTGCCATGAAATGTATATTACTTATTTAAAAAAACAATGATTTTGCATATCACACATAATTATTATTATTCTGAGGCTACTTTTACTTAAGAGGCTACTTTTCTAATAAATATGGGTTTAAGGATATTCCCCATAATGTGCATACCTTAAATTGATACAAACTTACAGAAAATAAGCTTACTAACACATATTTAATTCAAAATTTTAGATCTTAATTTATCTCCACCCTTCTACTAAGAGTATTTGTTTAGCTATAATTGTCTAACATTATAAGACATTTTCACTAACCATCAAACCTCCAGGAAATATGACCCTCAGAGACCTCAGTAATAAGTAGAAAAGTCACACACTTACATATTCAAATCATGTTTAGGTAATATATTGATATCTAAATGTCTGTCAATGAAATAAAATTTTCAGTACAGCTGAATCAGTACTGAATTTGGCTTGTCCATTTAATCAAAATAATTGCAGAGATTGTACCAATATTATAATCTAGTAGGCTATCCTAACAACAATTAGAGAACATTGAATGCAACCTTGAGTTCAAATTAAACTGCTATTTTCATAAATTTTAAATTATAAATTCAACATTTTTGTAATTATACAAAAGTAACAAGGTGCTCATAACAGGCATAAAAAATCAGCCAGCATTCACTCTTTTCAAAAACTCACATAACAACCAACACCTCTTCTCTCTGAAAACCTTTCTGTATTGTCCACCTGCTGTACTCTAAAGGATAATTCTATAAGATTCAAATTTTACAAGTAGTAGTTCATTCTGTTAATTTGAGCAAATATTGATCCTTCTCATTAAGAAAAATAGATTCTATATTCATACACCCTAGCATTAAAGAACAAAAGAAACAGAACTAAATAAATGATCCATATATACAATATGGTTACTATGGTTACTAAATAAATATTTAAATATTTACTGTTTAAATGTATTTATTACTAGTACCTATTTAATGAAATTTTAAAGACATCTTTTTCAGACATTGCCAAGAGCTTCACTTCATTTTTTTTTTTTTTTTGTCAGTGTGGGGCTTGAACTCCAGGCCTGAGCACTGTCTCTGAACTTTTGTGCTCAAGTTTGGTGCTCTAGCACTTTAAGCCATAGATAGCTTCAGCTCTGGTTTTCTGATGGTTCATTGTTGATAAGAGTCTCATAGACTTTCCTACCCTGACTGGCTTTGAACTGCAATTCTCAGATCTCAGCCTCCCATGTAGCTAGGATTACAAGTGTGAGCCACCAGCAAGTGGCTCAAGAGCTTACTTCTATCTGAGCTACTCACGTGTAGCTAGGATTACAAATTTGAGCCACCAGCAAGTGGCTCAAGAGCTTTACTTCTATCTGAGCTACTCGCAGCCAAAGATGCCATCCAGAGAACAATAGCAGTACTGAGGAAATTTGTGGAGAAAGACAAGCACTCTTCATGATTCCAATGATATTTGCTAATGTTTGGGCAATACCCATCCTAACCAGTATCTTTCTATATTAGTATTGAATAAAAGAATCAGCATGGCCTATTAGCTCATCTTAAAATCTTATTAGTCATAAGAGTTTACTGTAATTACAAGTCTTAAATTGAGTAATAAAACCATCACAGAAATTCCCAGTTGACAAAAATTTGAGAATGCAAAATTGCATATGAAAGAGAGCACATAAAGCAATTTCATTAGTAAGGAGTAACCAATAAGCAACCCCAGAAAGAAAGAAGTGAGCAGAGTCAATTTTGAATATCTGCTTATACCCAAAGGGAAGAATTTTAAGTAAGACAAACCTAGTAAGAATGCTGTCAGCTGAGGTTAATACAGTACGCTCATAACTCAGGGCAACTGTATAGGTTTGCATAATTTTTCTCATCACTTGTTGGATTAAAAAATGATCTGAATAGAAACTTCTATTTCCCATTTTTCATTTCTGTTAATCATCTTCTCCTTTGAGGCACCAATGATAAGAGAATTTTATAAAGCTTCTCAACATATTTCCAGGGGAAAAGCTAAATATTGTATTCTTCCAAGAGGAATCTAATTTTCACCTCTGCTTCAGTAGTTTATTAACTAGCCATATGCACCTGATTGATCTATCTTCATATGAGTGCATTTTAATGTATATTAGAGTGAAAAGAAATGGCTTGGGAGAGAGTAAGCATCGGTGCAGCAACTTACCCAGGTCACTAATTTGTATCACAAGCAACTTGGCTGTAACTTCAGTTCTCTACCAGCTGGAAAGGGTTTCATGGCCTAAGAGAGAATAGTTGTCCTGTCATATTCTCTGAACACAAGTTCCTAAGCAGCCCTCAGTGACACGTCAGGCTCTTGAGGGCAGGCCAATGTCTACATGGACACAAAGAACAGAATAGCTTGGCGCTCACCAATAGTGTCTTCTTGAATTCTCTGATCTCTGAAGAATTGACTGAAAAGAGAATTCTGATCAGCTACTAGCTATATCCACCATGCTGGGCAACAAATCTTAAAAGAAAAATAAGACAAGTAAAATTTTTCTTCTCATCTAACCAAATGTAGCTAATAACTGAAAATAAGCTCATTCATCTTGTCTACTGTGTAGCTAGCAGTTAAGCATCAAACTCTTATAAGGCTGAGACCTGAGGATCACAATTCAAAGCCAGCCCATGTAGAAAAGTCCATGAGACTCTTACCTCTAGATAACCACCAAAAGTAGAGCTGTGGGACAAATGTTAGAGTGCTAGCCTTGAGCACAAAAGCTTAGGTACAGTCCCTATGCCCTGAGTTCAAGCCCCAGGACTTGCCAACTTTTGTCTCACTGAATATAATTACTAGAGCTAATAGTTAAATACTGTTGTACAACTCAGTGTCACTATAAGGTAGATATTACATATTCCCTTCACCAAAGATGTCAAATGTTTGATGCAAAAGATAGAGTTGTCTGGCTTGAAATGATCATTCCATATTGAGATATCCCTAGATTTAAGCAAGGAGCAGATGGAATTTGGAATTTAGTTCCTTAAAACACACACACCACAACCACCACCACCACCACCAAGATATTTTCCCAATAATAAGATTATGAATAGGATAATGGCTAAGCTATAACTTCCATTAGAAAGATGTATTAGGAGTCATAGTTCATCGATGAATATAATTGGATCCAGAAAGCATCCAGTTTGTGCCTGCTTAAGAGGCCAGTTTACAGGAGAGTTTATTTTACACATATGTATCCAAACTTACTGGGTTTGTTTTTTTAGATTTTACAAAATCTCCATGGTTAATCAAAATGACATGCTCTTCACAGCCCACTTGTCTAATCTGGATTCCTATAGATTGCAGCTTCCGTTTAGTTTCACATTTTTCTTCCTGAAATATCTGAACTCGATTACAAATCACTGCTGAGTGACATTCAGAAGATATTGCAAGGGTGTCTACTCTACCTCTCTTGTCAAGTACTTTTCAGAAGAGGGATTACTGATGGAAACCTGAGACACATATGAAGAGAAATTAGAGCTGTGAGGTATAGAATTGCAGAAATCGTATCTTAACACACAGCTGAAAGCATGATGATATTCTGTTCCAAGGTTTCCTATTTCAAAGAATTCTCTAGAGTCCCATTACTCCTGACAAGGACTAACAGTGCTTACAAGTTTTCTTCTACCTGGAGGATTGCTCAAATTAAGAAAATAATTTTAGCTAAGAAGAAAGTTGCATCAGGATTAGAAAATGGTGAGAGAAAACTTGCTAGCACACAATAAGATCTATTTCCAATGCCCTCATATACAAAATAAAATGATGGGATAACTGGCTTCTGCCTAATGCTATAATAGAAGAAAATTAGTTCAAGGAGTCATAAGCAAGAACCAAAAAGACTTCAATAAGTCCTTCACAGAAGAAGTATGGTAAAAGCATGATGCATGTTTCAAGAAATACAGCCTATCCCCACAATAGCTCATTCCTTCATATTATAACACATAACTTTTCTTTACTGGTAGCCAGTATTCTCCAGATCACTAACTCTATAGGAAATTTTAAAATTATTTTAATTGTATTGTAAATGTGATATACAGAGGGGTTATAGTTACATGAGTGGGGTAGTGAGTACATTTAATTTTTCACTTTTATTTTATTTTATTTTATTTTATTTTGGTGCTGCTCCTACGGCTGGAAATCTGGGCGTGGCTAGTGCTCTACTACTTGAGCTACAGCTATACTTCTGAATTTGGGGGGAAGGGGGGGTAGGGAGGGGGAACAGAGTACTTCATTGAAGAGAAGAGTCTCACACACATTTCTACCCAGGCTGGCTTTGAACCAAGATCCTCAGAGCTCAGCCTCCTGGTTAGCTAGCATTATAGTCATGAGCCATCAGCCTCAACATGATTTTTTAAAATACCTTGACAAAGGACCCAATATATATTATTATTGTGTATAGTGATGGCCCCTAGAGAAAATATAATGCTCAACATCTCCAAATTTATCCGAAAATGGAAACCCTTTTCCTTCATTCCTGGAATTACTTTTACTACTGTTTTAAGAAGTACACATAACAATGCTGTAGGTTTGGAATTAACATATCAGCAAAGAAAGTTATTGGCTTTTTTCCAGTCAGCATATCTTCACAGAAAGCAACTGGCTGTGTTTCCAAAGACTACTATCTCCTCTTATTTAATGTTATTGGAAATATGAAGCAGAATAAAAACATCTTGAATTAGTGATTGCTGTTTGAGCCCCACCTCTACACACCAGAAAGCTCTGCTCTAGTCAGTCCATTAGCAAGCTATGAATCACATAATCATAACATATTCATATAATCATGGTTGTTCATGCTGACCACTCATACCAAGATGTTCTCTAGACATGAAAAGTGACCTTTTCCATTTTTATAAAGGCTTCTCTTATTTGTGTTTGCAATACATGCCATTTCTGCTTTGAAAAACATTGTATTTATGTCCCATAAATCTTCTACCTTCTCTCAGAAGTTGCCTTTCACGTACTGCCCAAAAATTTATGCCAAGGTAAAAAGAAAAAAAATCTTTTGTAGATTTCCTTTTGAAAAAAGTCGAATATTGTTTTAAGTTTACTTGAGAATTGAAAGGCTATTCATTCAAAAATAAGAGTTGTGACCCCACTGAATGCAAACTGCATTTACATGCTAGGGAAATGGTACCATAGCTGTTGTGACTGATACTTTGTACCTGTCACTTTGAACTCACTTTTGATTACTACATTGGTCTCCTACACTTTGTACAGTAGGTGCAACTCAGCAATTACAGCTATTGACTCCATTTATCTTCACATAATTCTGTATTGAGGTTATGGTTCACTTTGCCTTATAGATGAGGAAACAGAGTCACACAGAAACTAAGTCTGTCACCCAAAATCACAGCTATTGATTTACAAGATGAGGTTTAAACCTACACCTTGCTGGTCTTTTAATGTTCCAACCTAATTTCCCAGCTTCCCCAGAATATTATCTAGTCATCTATATCATCATTGCTGACAAATGCTTAACAGGGGAATAATCACACATTAGCAAAGCAACTGAAAGGTCACATGTCCTGAAGGAAAAAAAAGGATTTAAAGCTGGGTGCCAGAGGTTCAGAATGTAATCCTAGCTACTCAGGAGGCTGAGATCTGAGGATCACGATTGAAAGCCAGCCTGGGCAGGAAAGTCTGTGAGACTCTTGTCTGCAATTAACCACCAGAAAACCAGAAGTGGTGCTGTGGCTCTTGTAGTAAAGCACTAGCCTTGAGTGAAGAGCTCAGGGACAATGTCCAGGCCCAGAGTTTAAGCCCCACGACTGACCAAAAAAAGATATAAGCTTATATGAAACTGGACCTGAATTAATGAACATAGAATGACTATGTGTATATATAAGCAAATATTTTATGCTGAGTATGGTAGAATGACATACACATTCATGAGATCTTAGAGACTGCACTCAGATTATTTCAGACCCTGCACTGCCTCCTAAAATATTTTTTTGTTTTTTTTATGTTTTTTGGTAAGAGAGGTACACTATGTCCCCATGAAAGCACTGAAGTCTTTGTACAAAGACTCATCCCTACAGACCTTAGTTCATAAATCTCAACTGTGAAGTGCAATGCAAGAGAATTACTGTGTGTAAGAAGAAACATCCTTTTGTCAGCCAGTGTGCTGACTAGTATGGTTATATAGTATCCTTATTCATAATTAGGCAGAACTGAAAGGTCATGAGAGATAGAAAGGCAGCTGAGACCATTATGATGTGAGTTTGTTAAATGACTTTATCTTTTGGGGGGGGTCACTGTTATCAAATACTTTGGCTCTAAAATGCCTTAACTCATTTCTCTGCTTCACTGCATCTAGCACAGTGGGCATGTCTAGCAGTAATCAGCCTTTAATACCCAAGTATCTGAGGCACCTATAAAAGGAACAGTTAGCTTCTGCTAATCAGAACACAGGAAGATGGGAACAGAAACTAATATGTATTAAGTACCTCTATTACTTCATATACTGTTTACTTAGGTGATGTGTACATAATTCTATTGTTCTAATAGTTGAACTAGATTTTAATTCATTTTTTGTATTATTACACCAATTGTTAGGTTGTAGATCACAAATATGTCTTATTCAGCTTTTATATAATCTAACCCAAATGAAGATATATTGGTACTCAATGGGTATGTGATGGATTAAAGTTGAATTGCATCAAATTGGCCTGACATAACATGAATTTATTAAAATGTAATTGGTATTTTTATCATCCAATCAATCAGATGACATCACCAACAGCCCAGTTCCCTCAAGAATTACAAAAATTACTACAACATAGTAAATGTTTCGAATTGCTTCACGAGAATAAAAGAAAGTCCTTATTTCTGTTCACAATCTCAGGAGTGAGTGGACAGCAGGATGAGAGGTACTGGACTAGGAGTGTCCCATGCAGCTGCCAGCTCGCTCAGGACAAAGCATTCTCTTTCTATGCTGACCTCACACTTTGCTATGTGTACTAGGATCACTGTGAGGCACAGAAGCAGAAAATTAACATGCCACACATCAGAAGTTTAGGACAAGAGGAAATAAAGGCTTCCACAAGAAGCAATGCTGAGAATTTTTTTTCTTCAGTCCCTCGTGGAGTAAGTATGTTATCAAGTACTCCAAATGTGTCAGACATATTCATGAAATTGTTCTAAAACCTGTTGTGATGCATTGTAATGATTTTGTACACTAAAAATAGTAGTGTTAAAATATGTTATAATTAAAATATATGAGCTGTTCAGTTAAACCACAGACAAGTTTGGTGGTCTATTATGATAAAACTACATGGCAAAGAGAATCATTTTTATATAGATGAAAAGCAAATAGCTTGTGAGAAAATGAAAGAGGACAAATACCCAAAGAAATAAATGATAGTCATGTGTAGAGAAAGCACACCATTAGGAGAAAATAAACTTGAAGTATGGGATATTTTCAGGGAACTCCTATCCATGACTATAAAAGAGGAAAGGCACAGTTATCTGTAGCTAGAAACACAGGCTCATGCCTTCTCTTTGCCACTGTTAGTAGTGGGCAATGAGGGATGGATAGCTGTGGTGATACAAGACCTTTGTAAATGAGGAATGCTGTCCAGGACATTATTCCCCTTGAAGAATGTTCCATCAGTATAGATCGTATATCTTTCAAACATTTCATAACATGGATAGATGGAAGACTTGAAAAATATCATATATTTCAACTTCTTTTTAAACCTGAGATTTGGTAAGTCAAGGAGATACGTCATCAAACCTTGATATAAGACCATAACAACCAAGTTATAGCTTATAAAAGTTAAGAATTTCTTAGAGGTACATAAATATGTAAGGATTTGTGAGATGTAGCAATAGCACCTGGATACATGATCAAAACCCATGTTTTTTAGATATAAATTTTAAGTGTATAATAGAAGAGTCTTAGTAAAGAGCTACCCTTTGATATTTTTGGAATTTTTTTTCAATTGCAATAATTTCCAAATCTTAAACTGATATTGAGAACTATATGATTATTATGATGGAGATGAAGATTTCCAAAGCTAATGGAAGTTATTTTCAGCCATAATCAAGTAGAGAATAAATTCCGGAGGTTTGACTCGGGACTTAAGATTAAAATAACATACATATCACACTGACATTGAACATTTACTTAAGAAACTTTAAGAAGAAGCAACAATATTATTCCAGTAGTCTTTACTCCTAAAAAAAGCTGAGGCCACCACAACAAATCTGTTAAAAAGAAAAATGTAAAAATTGACTTCTCTACTTTCTTGAGAAGGGAAATACGTGATATTTGAGTCCCTGAATCCAACATTGAAAGTGAATATTTTTGCTAGGATTTAAGATGCAGACAAGGGCTGAGGAAGTTGTGACTTGAAATACTGACTTGGGAAGAAATCTGTACAGAAGAAAGAGTAAAGATGATAAATCACTTCTGATCTTGATGTGTTTATATGTACAATCTTTTCTCTCCCTAGCATAGTTAACAGAATAGCTATGAGCTCACAAAATTATAATAATTTGAATGTAAAATTTGAGAACTCATCCCTTCACTGTCACACATATCCTTTGTGTGTATTTAATTTTGAGGTATAACTTATTGCCTTTATCATAGTCTATGTTTCTATATTGAGGTTTACTCATCTCAAGTCAGAATGGGGTTTAGGATTTTAATCACCAGAAAGTTTCCATTGAATTATTCTCTATAATCTAATAGGACTGAGTAGTAGCCGAGTTAATATGCCATTGGCCTGTGGATATAACTCAGCAGTAACAAATTCACCAATTCAATTCTAAGTCACATATTTACCTCTTACCAGAGCTAATGGGTCAAGAAGCACTCTACCATTCTCAAAGCCAACTCTGCCTTGCTCATAGAATTCAGTGGTTGCGTTGGCTTGTCCATAGCAAGATTTTTCCTTTTCACCCTGGCTCCTATTGGAGAGTAAGCGGTGAGCAATTCCTTTCACTAGACTATGCTGTGGCTAGAGTTTTCCTTCACCCTTCTTTTGTCCTGGGCTAGAAGCCCAGACATTTTTTGAGCAAGGAGTAGATTCACATCCCCATAGACTTAGGGCCACACATGAGCTCTTAATCTGTTTGGCTAGCCTAAAGTTTTCTCAGGAAATAGATGTGTATTTATGTATCTGCTGGGCTGATCTTGTCAGCAGCCCAAAAGGCTATAGAAAAGATTTCAAGGCTACCTCCAAATCAGTCAGGGGCCAGGTATCAAGACCTTGAATCAGTCTATTTAGTAAGTTTTCTCTGGAGGAGACAAATATTGGTGTCTACTTGTTGGTCAGTGGTGCAGTAGGTCTCAGGACTAAAACTAGTTCACTTTACTGGCTTATCTCTGTGCCACCATTTTGTTTCAGGCAGTGGGGCACAGACAGCAGTAAGAAGCTGCCCAGTAGCCTGGGAAGGCATTCTGACCCATCCTTAGCACTCCATGCCAATATTTAACTCAAAATGTGGCCTCTGTGAGTTGCTCTTGCTGGAAGCAGAACAAAGCAGAACAAAACTAAATTTAAAAGGAAACCGAACTCTGGCTAGGATAATCACAGATTGATGTGACAGTTCTGATTCATCTGAGCATAAGTTTCCCTTATTTAAGAGGTGTAAATTCCAGAATTATTTCTTTTATTTTCTCTATCTACCTTTTAATTTTTTCCCCTGATGTCCTCTACCAGCCCTCCACCAACTTACTAATTTCCCTACCTCTCATTGCAACATATCTGGGACTTCATTTCTGGTTTGTGGAGACACAGGCAAAATGGTGCCTATCAGTAATCTGTTATTCTGATCCTCAGTGTTGTTTTGGTTTGAATTTTCTTTATGGTTTAGGATGTTGAATATTTCTTCATGTATTTTATTAGGCCTAGATGTTTTATTAATTTTCAAAATATAGCCAGAAAATTCTGGTAATAAGATTTTTTTAATGGAAGTGGTGCTGTGGCTCAAGTCATAGATCTCTAGCCTTGAGCTGAAGTGCTCAGGGACAGCCCCCAGGTCCAGAGTTCAAGCCCCACAACCAAGAGAAAAAAAATCTAGGAGATTTTTAAAAATATATTTCTTATCTATGTGCATGTTTGTGGATATATGTTATTGAGAGAACATGCAAATTCCATGCCTACTTAAAATGCATAGCCTCACCACCATTTTAAACACTCTTCTTCATTTTTCCTGTTACAAAATTAATATCCCATTGCTTAGAGCACTTCTCATTTGTCTCTGAATTTGTCTTTTAGCTTTTAGATTTGGCAACAGTTGAAATCCTGTAATTTTTATTTCATTTCTTGATGTCCTTTCCATAAATTAATCAATTCATATAAGTCATTTTCTCACACATTTGCCATAACACATAAAATGAGATTCAAATGCAATGATTTTTTTAAATTTCGGTAACAAAAAGATTCTTTCACTCTTTTACAATTGCTTGCTTTTGATTTCTTTCAAAAATACAAGGCAAACTTGCAATACAAATGAGTTAATCTTGTAGCCTGACTACATTTAAAATAACCCAATCATATTCATTAATATAAAGATAGTGAGAAGCCCCCACATTTAGTCGCAACAACATGAGGTCATCAGCATATAAGGGAATCATGTATTCCTGGTCATTAATCTTAATTTCAGAAATTACATTTGAAAATTTAATTCTCTCTTCCAATGTCTGGACAGGCAATAATCTTTTCAGCTGTAATTGCATTTAGTCCTATGACTTCAAACAAAAAAGGACAACTCTAGACACCATTTGCTAGAGAAAAAAAATCATAGAAAATCCTCATTATCACATAATAGTTGTCAGTAACCTCAATAGCTGAGCCTCCACAGGAAATCTAAAAGAAATGCAAAGCCAAGTTTCTAGCTTTAATAAGACTCACAATGTTTATCAAAAAATTATAGATAATAATATGCTATCATTACAAAGGAGAATAATGCAGTTTCCCCTCTACAACACTACTTCTTTTTGAAGATGAAAATTATATTAGTTTTCTTGGGGTAGCATGGCAAATTAGATGACTTAACAAAACAAAAAGGTAATTTTCTCACAGTTCTGAGGGATTTGAAGTCCAAGACCCGAGTTGGATTTCCTTGAGTCCTCTCTTTGGTTGGCGGATGGCTGTCACCTCACATATCCTCAAATGGCCCTGATCTGTGCACTCACTCTTCTTTTCCCTCCCCATAACTGTAAGAGCACCAGCCAGATTGCATTGATGCCATTACAAATCATCATAATTTCATAACCTTTAAGGCCCTGCCTTACAATGTCACATTTTGGGGTACTAGGGACTCGGATGGCTTCAACATACTAATGAAGAAATAAATCACCCCATAGCACAAGGTATTATGAATATACATATATTACATATATTCTATATATTACACATATTGTACATATGTTATATATCATAGTATGTATGATATATCATATTTCTATTAAAGTATAATATTATGTATATAATATTATAATAACTTGAGAGAAGATGCTGGCTACTATACTGGCAAGGATCTGCCTCAGGGAAGAAAACAGCATTTATTGATTACAAAATATAAGATACCATTGTTCTAGATACTTTGCATGTGTACCACAAACTATCAATTAAAAAAAAAAAAAAGAAAATCACACCCAGAGCTGGTCATGGATGGTTTGTGCTTGTAATCCTAACTGTTCAGGAAGCTGAGACCTGAGAATTGCTGTTCAAAGTCAGTCCAGGCAGCAAAATGTCTACAATTAACCAGCACAAAGCCAGAGTGGAGCAGTGGCTCAACAGGTAGAGTGACAAAGCCGAGAGACAGTGGCTAAGCTCTGAGTTCATGACCAAGTACCAGCACGTGCATACACACACACACACACACACACACACACACACACACACAGAGTCAACCTCATCTTACAAATAAAAGAAACTGAGCCAAGCACCAGTGGCTACTCCTATAATCGCAGATACTCAGGATGTAACAACTGAAGCCAGGTTAAATCTATGGATCAAGAGGTAGAGCCTTGGACACAAACGCTCAGAGACAGCACTTGGACCTAAATTCAAGCCCCAGGAGACACACACACACACACACACACACACACACACACACACACACACTTGAAGTACAGATTGGAAATGATTTCTGTGTGATGCATGTAGAAAATGGTAGCACTATTTTAAGAAATTAAGTTTGTCACCAGTGTTTACCAAGTTATCACAGAATGTTTCCTCCTTGGGAAATTTAGTTATCAGCCTTAGTTCTGCCACTCAAAAGTTGTTTGTTCTTAGATACTTCATTTAATTAACCTGAAATTCAACTTTCTTATCAATAAAATAAGAAGTCTTTCATACTCCAGGTTTTCAAATTTTCTTATTGCATATTTTTATTAAATGTAAAAGTAATAAAGCCATAAATGCACTTTGGAAATTAAAAAGAAAACTTAAATGTAACTTGGCACTCCAATAAATGCAATAAATCTTTTGGTGAAATTCCTTTCTGATTCCACCTTCCTAAATATGGAAAGATAGAGTTCCTTTTTGTCCCACTCAGTTTTGGAGAAGGCAATAGGCAATAACATTAAAGACTCAGACCACATTAACAAAATTGAAATAAGACAAAGAGAACCATTATAGTTTAAAAGGTTGATCATCTTAGTATTTGAAAAGGTTTTTTGTTATATAGGTGCTTACTCATGAAGCCTAAGTCAGATGTACAACACACACACAAACTGTCTCTGTCTCTTTCTCTATTGGCTTTCTGTCTCATTCTTTCTCTTCTCCCCTCTCTCCTCCCTCTTTTTCTCTCCTTTCTGTCTCTGTTTCTTTCTCTGTCTCATTTCCTTCTCCATCTCTCTCTGTGTCTCTCTTTCTTATACATACCTGTGTATATGCAGCAAGTTTTAGAAAAAAGAAGCCAAATGAAATCTAAAGGCCAGAGCCAAAAGAAAATGGAAATCAAACACAAAAATAAGGGAACGAGAAAAGCCAGAGACAGAAGATATTTTGATCTGTATCTGCATGGACTCATAATGTACCTAGAAGTGATTTGAGGTGAAAAGGAGAGGGCTGAGTTGCATCAATCTGAGTATGTGGTAAGTGAATTCTAGCATCTTAAATTTTCCAGTAACAATTAACATACCCTTTCAAAAGTTGAGAAGATTGCAAAGTGTTTACACAATATATTTTGGAATATAAAGCAGAATATACATGCACACACATTTGTGACTTGTGTCTGCTTTTATGATCTAGGAACACATAAGCGTTAATGATTAATTTTAATGCCATTGTAATAGATAACTGAATAAACTATACCATTGACTACATTCAGAACTTTGGGGACTTTTGAATTATCTCCATTTTGTTTGCTAGTGTGGCAAAGGATCCAGTGAGATAGCCAATGATTTCTAACAAAGAATAATGCCTTGTATAAATTTCTAGTGGTTTCCTGATGTAAATATCCATTTCCTTAAAGAGGACCTTGATCTTGCAGGGAGTAAAATAAGGAACACCTCAGTTTATAATATAACTGAACAAAAATCTACTCCAAAATATAGTAAATCACTTTTTCTTATGTGTTTAAAATTAGCAACACAGGTAGCTAGGGGAATAAAACAGTACCCCTACAAAGATAGATGCTTTAAAACCTTATCTGAGACTTCTGGGAAGATGGTGGAGGAGCAGCACAGCCCTAGCTAAGCTCCCTCTGACATTGCAGCTTAACCACTCCAGAGACACTTTTACTCCTAGAGAGACAGCCCACATAAGTTATAACAGTACAGGGATTCTGGCCAGGAAGGAAAATCCACTTTGCTGGCCTGAAAACACAGATTTGAACTCCGGGCGGCATCCCACCACCACATCAGTGCCAGCACTGGAACAGCACCCCACACTCCGTGCACCTAAAGCACACAGGGGCAACCAGGGAGAAATCCTCCAGAAGGCAGCAGACAGACACGAATCGCAGGCTGAGCATGGACAGGCTGCAATCGCAGAGAAAGCGTGAGTACCCCACGAAAGACATTCTCATTCTCACCCACAGAGTAGCTTCTTGGAGGTAGCCCCTCCCCCATCACCAGAGCAAAGCACCATCTTTGACACTGGCATAGGGTCAGACCAGACTGGAACTAAAGCAGGCCTGGGGAAAGTGAGGACAAAGGAACCATCTTTGAAAAGGGCAAGAGGGACTGACCAGTGAGAGCCAGCTTTGCCCAGGAGAATGACTCCTGCCCAGGCAGGAGGCTCATCTCTGGCCGAGGCTCACACACTCAGGTGAAATCAACCAGAGGTGCCCCACCATACTCACCAGAAATTCTAAATTAAAACCAAAAGCGGAAAGATGGCGCCGAAAGAATAGTGAGGAACCCCGACTCGCACCAACTGAATAGCGAGCTGGGAACTACAACACCCAACACCCCACCAAGAACCCAGCAAAACCAGCATCCAGAAGCAGTGGAGAAACGCAGGAAAACAAAAAGGAGCAAAAAAGAAGAACCGAAAACCTACACGGAGCCGGAGATTCACCGGGGCACCCTCCCCCCACCAGCCGACCCTGGCCCAAACAGGGCCAGGCTGGGAAAGGGGAACCCAGCGATCGGCAGACAGGCTGCCAGGAGCGCAGAATTCATATAGCGGGAGACCCCACGGACACAAGGCAGGGTGCGGAGCAAGACACACACCTGCAGCGACGAGAAGTTCGGGTCCACACCGGATTCGGACAAGGGAACCCAGTGCGGCAGAAAGAGGGAACGGGGGAAGCCACCACAACACTTTGCCAACCCCTGAAGGGCCAACGGCTGCGCGGGACACACACACAAAGCAGCAAAAGTGAGTCCCCCATAATCCCTTCCCCCAACGGGAGACCCAAGCCCGACAAAGAAGATATATCTCCCTCCCTCCCCCTCCCCACTCCCGTGGGAACAAAGAACTCCCCAAATCAGGCGGGAAGCTCCCATCAGGCGCTGGGAAGCCAGTCTAGCAGGGGAAGGGCGGAACAGCCCCAAGCCCCCAAAGGTTCCTGAACTGGCAGAACCGGCCCCGTCCCCTTCCCAACAGGGGTCGGGGGACGGCCGGCAGGGCAAGCCCCACCCGAGGCGCCTGGACCTTGCGGACTCTTACAACTAAAATCACAGGCGCTGGTGGGCAATACCAGCCCAGCAGGGTCACCTGAGCCTGATCACGTCCCCCCCCCTCGCAGCAGAGGCGAGGTCTGAGGGTGCCAAGCCACACCCGGACAGTCGATCCCACTGGGCCCCACACATACTGCCTCCCCCCCCCCAACGGACTCGCGGGAGGGCGCAAGCACAACCCAACACCCCAGGGCTCGCTCTGGGAGGCAGACCCCGCTAAAGTGCCTGTTGTAGGGGTCTCACAGTGCACAGGAGGGCGGGGCCCCGGCGAAAGCGCCCGCTCTGGTAGGCGTGCCCTACACAGGTGGGCGGGGCCACAGCGACAGCACCTGCTGCCTTAGACACGCCTACACAGAAGGGAAGGAAGACCTACACACACCTCCAGATGCGCAAATCACAAAGAAACATAACTCAGTTCATCAAAGGACAAGCCACCTCGCCAGCTCCAAAAAGCAGCTCGACTGAAGAGGAGATGGAGAATAAAAAAGCAAATGAGGCCATGTTAACAGGAATGATCGAAACCGTCAGAAATGAAATCAGAAAACAATTCCAGGAGTTTAGAGCAGAAATCTGGAAGGACACCCAGGAAGCTAAGAAAGAAATGGAAGCAAAACTGGATACAATGCAAGCCTCGTTTAAAGAAATGGAAGCAAAAATGGATACAATGCAAGCCGCCTTTAAAGAAAATCTCCACACCCTGAGAATTGAAATGCATGAAAAAATAGATTTAAAATACAACTCTTTAAAGGAAGAAATTTCCACGATCAGAGCTGATATGACAACCATGAATAGCTCTCTGACATCCATAAACTCCGCAATTGAAACCATAACACAAAGAGTTGACCATATGGAATCCAGAATCTCTCGCCTGGACGATGAAGCAGCTGACAACAACCAGAAAATGACCACACTCCAAGAAAAGGTGAAGCTTCAGGGAAGATTAATCCAGGAACTAATGGACAAAGACAAGAGATATAATCTGCGCATAATTGGAATAGAAGAAGGAGCCGAATATCAGAGCAGAGGGCTTAACCATGTCCTCAATAAAGTTATTGCAGAAAACTTCCCCAATCTCACAGGGGACCCCATCCAGGTAACCGAAGCCTATAGGACACCTGGCAGGCCAGACCCCAGGAAAACCACCCCAAGGCACATAATATTCAAGACTACAGACCTCAAGATTAAAGAGCAAATTCTGAATTCAGCCAAAGCGAAGAAGGAAACTTTTTTAAATGGGAAGAGGATTCGAATAACATCCGACTTATCCACACAAACTTACCAAGCTCGAAGTGAGTGGAAGAACACTATCCAAGTACTTCAGAATAACAACTTACAACCTCGGATCAAATATCCAGCGAAACTGGAGTTCACATTCGAAGGGAGAACCAGATCTTTCCACACCAAAGAGGAGCTAAAGGAGTATGTGAATAAAAAACCAGCCCTACAGCGAATATTAAGAGGGGAAGCCCACCCAACAGAGATCGTAAAAGACACACAGACAGAATCAGAAAGAAACTTCAATAGCCAAAGTCCAGCAGAAAGACCAGCTCACTAAAGACAAGAAGAAAAAAAAAAAAAAAAAAAAACAGGAAAAAACAGCCCAACAAGAAAATGGAAGGAGAAAAAACACCCTTATCCTTGATCTCTTTAAATATAAATGGCTTAAACTCCCCGATTAAGAGGAGCAGACTGGCAGAATGGATCCGCAAACAAAAAGTTGACATCTGCTGTCTACAAGAGACCCACCTTACAGCAAGGGACAAAAACAGGCTTCGAATGAAAGGATGGACGAAGATCTACCAAGCAAATGCACCCACCAAAACGGCAGGTGTAGCCATTCTGATCTCAGACAAGCTGGACTTCTCTTTAAAGTCCACTCAAAAAGACAAAGAAGGACACTACATATTAATACAAGGAAAAATCCAGAATCAAGACATCACGGTGATAAATGTATACTCACCGAACAAAAGAGGCCCGACATATGTCAAGCAAATTCTCACAGAATTACAGAGCAAGATAGATGCAAACACAATCATAGTGGGTGACTTTAATACTCCTCTCTCTCCAAGAGACAGATCCAACACCCAGAGGATTAGTAAGGGAGCTGAGGACCTAAATAACACCATTTCCCAAATGGATCTAACAGACCTATATAGAACCTTCCACCCTACAGAGACCCAATACACCTTCCTTTCAGCAGCCCATGGATCATATTCCAAAATAGACCACGTCATAGCCCACACAAAGAACCTCAGCAAATACAAAAGTATTGACATCATCCCATGTATTATATCTGATCACAGTGGATTAAAGGTAACCCTCAACAACAAAGGATACCACAGAGCCTATACACACTCTTGGAGGCTAAACCCCACGCTGCTATCCAACACTTGGGCCACAGATCAAATTAAAGATGAAATCAAGGAATTCATAAGCCACAATGACAAAGAAAACACATCACAAAGAAACCTATGGGACACAGCTAAGGCAGTACTGAGGGGCAAGATCATTGCACTCAGTACCCACATTAAAAGAATGGAAGCAGAGCAGGTGAATACCCTCACGATGAAACTAAAACAACTGGAGAAACAAGAAATGACAGAATCTAAAACGACTAGGAGGGGAGAGATTACAAAGATTAAAGAAGAGATAAATCTGATTGAAAATAGAAAGACCATTCAACAAATAAATAAGACTAAAAGCTGGTTCTTTGAGAAAATAAACAAAATTGACAGGCCCCTTGCAAGACTCACAAAAAAAAGAAGAGAAGAGACTCATATTCGTAAAATCAGGGACTCCACAGGAAAAATTACGACAAGTACACACGATATTCAAACAATCATAAGGAGCTATTTCCAAAACCTCTACTCAGCAAAAAACAATAATTTTACAGAAATGGATCAATTCTTAGAGAAGTACAAACTGCCCAAACTGAACCAAGAAGAAATAAATCAACTAAATAAACCAATAACTTACAGTGAGATACAAGAGGTAATCAAGAACCTCCCTACTAAGAAAAGCCCAGGCCCAGATGGATTCACCAATGAATTCTACAAAACCTTTAGTGAGGAGCTAATTCCAATACTCCTCAAACTCTTCCGCGAAATAGAAACGGAGGGAGAAATTCCAAACTCATTCTATGAAGCTAATATCATACTCATCCCCAAACCAGGCAAAGATCCAACAAAAAAAGAGAACTACACACCAATATCACTAATGAACACAGATGCAAAGCTTCTCAATAAAATATTAGCTAACAGGATCCAGAAACTGATTAAGAATATCATACATCATGACCAAGTAGGCTTCATCCCTCAGTCACAAGGATGGTTCAACATCCGTAAATCAATCAATGTAATTCACCACATAAACAGAACTAAAATCAAGAATCACATTGTTATCTCAGTTGATGCCCAAAAAGCCTTCGACAAAATACAACATCCATACCTATTAAAAGCTTTGGAGAGAACAGGAATAGATGGAACATTCCTCAAAACAATAAAAGCCATATACAACAGACCAACTGCTAATATCATATTAAATGGAGAGAAACTTAAATCATTCCCCCTAAACACAGGAACAAGACAAGGATGCCCACTCTCCCCACTTCTGTTCAACATAGTGCTGGAATCCCTAGCCATAGCAATAAGGCAAGAGGAGGACATCAAAGGGATCCACGTCGGCAAGGAAGAAATCAAGTTATCCCTATTCGCAGACGACATGATCTTATACCTCAAGGACCCAAAAAACTCAGTACCCAAACTCCTACATCTAATAAACCAATTTGGCAAAGTAGCAGGATACAAAATCAATCCACAAAAATCAGCAGCTTTTCTGTACACCAGCAATAGACAAACAGAAAAGGAAATTATGGAAACAATTCCATTTACAGTAGCCAAAAAAAGAATAAAGTACCTAGGGATCAACTTAACCAAGGACGTGACGGACCTATTCAATGAAAACTACAAAAATCTAATAAGGGAAATCAAAGAAGACACAAGAAGATGGAAAGACCTCCCATGCTCATGGGTAGGCAGAATCAATATAGTGAAAATGGCCATATTGCCCAAATTGTTATACAAATTCAATGCAATACCAATCAAAATCCCAGCCACATTCTTCACTGAAATAGAGAAACCAGTCCATAAATTCATATGGAACAGCAAAAAACCTAGAATAGCCAAAGCAATTCTAGGCAAAAAACATAGTGCAGGAGGTATCACCATACCAGACTTCAAGCTCTACTACAAGGCCATCATAACAAAAACAGCATGGTATTGGTATAAAAACAGATCGGAAGACCAGTGGATTAGAATTGAAGACCCAGAAATAAAACCGCACTCTTACAGCCAACTGATATTCGACAAAGGAGCTAAAGACATACAATGGAATAAACATAGCCTCTTCAACTACTGGTGCTGGGAGAACTGGGCAGCCATATGCAGAAAACTCAAAGTAGACCCAAGCCTATCACCATGCACCAAGATCAACTCAAAATGGATCAAGGACCTCAACATCAGACCTGAATCCTTGAAACTACTGAAGGACAGAGTAGGAAAGACACTAGAACTTATAGGCACAGGAAGGAACTTCCTGAATAGAGTCCCAGGGGCACAACAGATAGGGGAGAGACTCGACAAATGGGACTACTACAAATTAAAAAGTTTCTGCACAGCTAAGGTCATAGCCACCAAAATAGAAAGACAGCCAACGATATGGGAAAGGATATTTACCAGCACAGCAACAGACAAAGGCCTGATATCTGTCATCTACAGAGAACTCAAAAAACTAAGCCCCTCCAAGCCCAATAAACCTATTAGGAAATGGGCAAAAGAGCTAAAGAGAGACTTCACAAGAGAAGATATAAAAATGGCAAAGAAACACATGAGGAAATGCTCAACATCCCTGCTAGTAAAGGAAATGCAAATAAAAACAACCCTGAGATACCACCTCACCCCAGTTAGAATGGCCTATACTCTGAACTCAGGAAACAACAAATGCTGGAGGGGCTGTGGGGAAAGAGGAACCCTTCTCCATTGTTGGTGGGAGTGCAAATTAGTACAACCACTTTGGAGAACAGTATGGAGGTTTCTCAAAAAGCTCAATATAGTCCTACCCTATGACCCAGCCATACCACTCCTAGGCATCTATCCTAAACAGCAAAACCCAAGATATCAAAAGGACATTTGTACTTCCATGTTTATTGCGGCACAATTCACAATAGCCAAAATGTGGAAACAACCCAGATGCCCCTCCACAGATGAATGGATCCAAAAAATATGGGACTTATACACAATGGAATACTACATAGCGATTAGGAATGGTGAAATATTGTTATTCGCAGGGAAATGGTCAGAACTCGAACAAATAATGTTGAGCGAGACAAGCCTAGAACACAGAAAACAAAGGGGCATGATCTCCCTGATATATGACTGTTAACAAAGGGAGATGGAGAGACAGTAGAGACCAAGTCTGTGAACACTGTATATGTGCTTGATACATTGTAAATTGCATATGGGTCTACCTGACCTAGACAAGGGATGGAAAAACAGGTTGTAAGATATCACAAGAAATGTACACACTGCCCTACTATGTAACTGTACCCTCGGTGCACAACACCTTGTAAAAAAATTTTTTTTGCTTAATTAATAATAAAAAAAAAAAAACAAAACAAAAGCAGCGAGGAGATACCAGCGACATAGAACAACCAGACGGGAGAACAAATAGTTCCCAAGACAGATAAATGGTCCCATCCCAGAGGAAGCCCAATTCCCAGCCCAAAACAGAACTGAATTCCATAGCCAGCTCTGCCCAGGAGGCCACCCCGTCTAAGAGGGAGGAACCTCCCCCAGGCAAACCACTTTCAGCTGGGTAAACCAGGCCAGAGGCACCCGCCCTGCTGAGTCCACAGCCTATTCAAAGCCAGGCCTTAAAGGCAGCAGCCCCACAGCAGATGGGAGGAGCCATGGTTCCAAAGACTGTTCACATCCCCCATCTACAGTGGATGCCCAAGGCCTACCTGCAAGCTGGTGAACCACAGACCCCAGGATTTCACTAACAGGGGAGGAGGGTTAGAGCAGATCCACCCCCTGCAAACTGAAAGCAAGTCAAACCAGCCAAGAAGCAAAATAGACTGCAGACCATCATCACAAGGAAACAAGAGACTGTAGAAAGCCCACCCAAACAAGGAAGACTCCATATTTTTTTCAAAACATTTTTTAAGCATTTTGTGTGTGTGTGTTTAATTTCTGAAACGTCATTGGTTTTTAATTTTCCATTTTTACCTGTTTGTTGTAGCAAATTTGTTTTTTGTTTTTTTGGTTGTTCATTTTTCTGGTTTTGTTTTCTTTTTTTTAAATAACTTTCTTCTGTTTTGTGCATTTGTCTTCCAGTACTTTTTCTATATTTCTCTCTTTACATGGTTATATCACTCGATGCAGAGAAAACGTATGATACAATCCAGCACCCATTTATGCTAAAAGCTCTGGAAAAAATTGGGATTCCAGGGAACATTCCTGAATATAATCAAGGCAGTTTATAACAAACCAACAGCAAGCATAACTATAAATGGTGAAAAACTAAGGCCATTCCCTTTAAAATCAGTAACAAGACAGGGATGTCCACTCTCTCCCCTTCTCTTCAACATAGTACTAGACCGAGGCTGAAATCAGGAAAACAACTCCTTTTGCAATAGCCTCAACAAACATAAAATACCTAGGAATAACCTTAACCAAAGAAGTGAAAGACCTCTATGATGAGAACTTTAAAAACATGAAAAACGAAATTAAGGCAGAACTAAGAAAATGGAAAACCTCCTATGCTCCTGGATTGGGAGGATTAATATAATCAAAGTGGCAAAATTGCCAAAGGCTATCTACAAATTCAATGCAATACCCATTAATATCCCAGCACCATTTTTCAATGAATAGACAAAGCAATCCAGAAATTCATATGAAGCAATAAAAGACCCAGAATAGCAAAAACAATCCTAAGCAGAAAGAACAGTGCTGGAGGAATTACAATACCCAACTTCAAGCTGTATTATAAAGCTACAGTAAAAAAAAACAGCTTGGTATTGGAACTGGAACAGGCCTGAAGACCAATGGAACAGAATTGAAGACCCAGAAATGAACCCGCAGAACTGTGCCTACTTAATCTTTGATAAAGGAGCTAAAAAAGTAGGATGGAAGAAGGACAGCCTCTTTAACAAATGGTGCTGGCAAAACTGGTTCAACATGTGCAACAAACTAAAATTAGATCCTTATATATCACCCTGCACCAAAATCAATTCAAATTGATCAAAGACCTCGAAATCAAAACAGATACCCTGAAAACACTAAAGGAAGGAGTAGGAGAAACACTTGGGCTCCTTGGCACAGGACACAACTTCCTTAACCAAGACCCAGAAATGCTACTAATCAAAGAAAGGATGGACAAATGGGACTGCATCAAACTGCAGAGCTTCTGCAGGGCAAAGGACATAGCTCGCAAGATAAAAAGAAAGCCCACAGATTGGGAAAAGATCTTTACCGGCCATACAACAGACAAAGGCCTCATATCTAAATATATGCAGAACTAAAAAATTTAAATTCCTCTAAAACAAAACTGCAAAATCCAGTAGCCCCCTTATCAAGTGAGCTAAAGACTTAAAAAAAGACTTCTCTGATGAGGACATGAGAATGGCCAAGAGACATATGAAAAAATGCTCTACATCACTGGCCATAAAAGAAATGCAAATCAAAACTACATTGATATTCCATTTCACCCCAGTAAGAATGTCCTCTATCAAGAAAACTAACAATGACAAATGTTGGAGGGGATGTGGCCAAAAGGGAACCCTACTTCATTGTTGGTGAGAATGTAAACTGGTTTGGCCACTCTGGAAAGCAGTCTGGAGATTCCTCAGAAGACTAAGCATAGAGCTCCCCTATCACCCAGCAGCCCCACTTTTGAGCATCTACCCAAAAGACCACAAACAAGAACACACTAAAGCCACCAGCACAACAATGTTCATGGCAGCACAATTTGTCATAGCTAGAATTTGGAACCAACCCAGATGCCCCTCAGTAGATGAATGGATCAGGAAAATGTGGTACATATGCCTCTATCAGAAAAAATGACATTGCCCCATTTGTAAGGAAATGGAAGGACTTGGAAAACATTATACTAAGTGAAGTGAGCCAGACCCAAAGAAACATGGACTCCATGGTCTGTCTCATAGGGAATAATTAGCACAGGTTTAGGCTAGTCACAGCAGAGGACCACAAGAACCCAATAGCTATACCCTTATGAACACAAAAGATGATGCTAAGTAAAATGAACTCCATGTTATTGAAATGACTGTTATATCACTGTTGTAATTTCTTTCAACATGTGATGTGAAACCATAGCTTCTATTATTGATGATCCTCTTGTATCCTCTTCCTGTGGTTGTGCCTGTACTGTCTCTGTATCTTATCTGAGTACATTGGAAACCGTGTATGCAGGTATTAGAACTAGGAAACTGAAAGGGAATACCAAAATCGAAAGACACAGGGTAAAAAAGACAAGCGATTACAAAAGCAATACTTGAAAAATTGTTTCATGGAAATCTACTGAACAACTCATGGGGAGAAAGGGAAAGGGGGTTGGGGGAGGGGGGAATGAGGGAGGAGGTAACAAACAGTACAAGAAATGTATCCAATGCCTAACGAATGAAACTGTAACCGCTCTGTATATCAGTTTGACAGTAAACATTAAAAAAAAACTTATCTGAGACCACAGAACTTACTAAAAGAACATTTTCTCCTTGTAGGTTTAAGGCTAATTGGAATCTACATGAAATAGAATCATGGGAAAAGACAAGTTGTTCTCTAAGTGAGCTCACTTGCAAAATTTTCTGTTACTTCAGACGCAACCACAAAGTCTAGAATATTGTAAAGAAGAAGTGATAACAAAACATTTGGCTGAGACTTGAACCCAATTTCACACAGATACTGTAGTGTGCCCTGGAAAAATACCTGAGAGTTCACTGAGTGAAACAGTCACTAGTAACTGAATCCATACCAACAATTGAATCCATTTCAACTTTGCTGTGAAGGATACACACCACTGTGTTACTTGGGAGACCATCTTCTGTCCCTGAAAGATACAATTACCAAATCAGTAACAACCTTGTTGATGGCCATAGAGATTCTACGGATGTTCAAGGCCCTGGTTTCGGACATTATATTTTCAGAACTCTATATCACAATGACAGCAATAACAGCCAAAGAGAATAGGTCCTTTGGCAGAGTGAATAGATTTTACAGATATTGCAGTGAAGTTATAATAACAAATCCTTTGGACACAATAAATATACCTAGAGGCCTTGAACCCTACTTGTGAGAGAAACTCTGGAAAGTGAAAGCAGGATTTGAGCTTAGATATATTGGCCTGTGAATGTTAAAAGAAATTTTGACCTAACTTTGTACTCTTAAACTGTGAAAGTGGTAAAGTGCAGCTTCCCTCTTTTAAATACTAATGCAAGCCAGGTGCCTGTGGCTCACACTTGTAATCGTAGCTACTCAGGGAGCTGAGAGCTGAGGATTGTGGTTTGAAGGCAGCCTGAGCAAGAAAGTCCATGAGACTCTTATCTCTAATTTACTAAAAAAAAAAGTGGAAGTAAAGCTATGGCTCAGGTAGAGCACTAGCCTTGAGCACAAAAGCTCAGGGACAGTGCCCAAGCCCTGAGCTCAAGCACAAAGACCTGCATGCGCACGCACACGCGTGCACGCGCGCGCACACACACACACACACACAGACAGAACAATGAATATCTTCCAAAAATGTTCATGTTATACTTTTGTAACCTGAAACAATGATAAAATTTCAGAAGCAGATGACATAAATCAGTGTGGTTTCCAGATGTCAGTAACAAATTCAAAGCCACATAACTTGTGAAAACTGTATGTACCCAGTTCTTAAGGAAGGATAGTGCTGTGTTAAAGGATGACATGAAGCAAAAAAAGAGGAAGGAAGAGGAGGAGGAGAAGGAGGGAGGACAGAGAGGAGGAGGAGAGGGAGGGAATGAAGGAGAGGAAACAGAAAAAAGAGAAGGGAGGGAAGAGAAAGAAAACAGAGGAGAGAGAGAAGAAAGAAAAAGAAGGAAGGAAAGAAAGAAAGAAAGAAGAAAGAAAGAAAGAAAGAAAGAAAGAAAGAAAGAAAGAAAGAAAGAAAGAAAAGAAAGAAAGAAAGAAAGAAAGAAAGAAAGAAAGAAAGAAAGAAAGAAAGAAAGAAAGAAAGAAAGAAAGAAAGAAAGAAAGAAAGAAAGAAAGGAAGGAAGGTTAAGGGAGACAGTGAGGGAGGGAGGGAAACAGGGAGAAAGGGAAGGAGACAGGGAGGGAGGGAGGCAGGCAGGCAGGCAGGCAAGCACACCTCCATGGAAATGAGGGACTTGGGGATATAAAATACAGCAAGATTTAGAATATAAGGATTAAAATGATAGTAATTAACAAAGGTCCAATCTCACTAGAGTATTCATTCACATATAATACTTTTGATGTATCAGCAATTGTTCAAGTTATTGAGGAGACCAGAAATCATGCTTGTTTCTATTGCTTAAAAGTTGGCAAACAAGCTGGGCACTGGTAGCTCACACCTGTAATCCTAGCTACTCCAGAGGCTGAGATCTTAGGATTCTGGTTCCAAGCCAGCCCACACAGGAAAATCAATAAGACTCTTTTTTCCAATTAACCACCAGAAATTGAGAAGTGGTGCTGGTTCAAAGTGGTAGAGTGCTAGCCTTGAGAAAAAGAGTTCAGGGACAGTGACCAGGCCCTGATTTCAAGTCTCATGACCAACCAAAGAGAAAAATGTTGGCAAACAAAGGGAACTTCAATCAGTATGTTGATTGGCATATCTCCCTGTAGAAAAAAAATGCCAATCTTTATAATATATGAAACTTAGAAGGCCTTAGAACAAACTAATCTTCACTGTTCCACTCATTCATTTATTCATTCATTCGTCAATATTTACTGAGCATATTTTGGGCCAGAAACAGATAACACAAAGCTCTTTTATTTTTAATGCAGTGTACAGATAGAAATGTTTCATATTATTTAATGTGGTTGATTAAAGGATTGAGAAAATCCTAGAATAATTGATTAACAAATCCATTTGCATGTTTTACATGATGGGACAAATATAACATTCATTGGTCACCCATCTGCCTGCACTGATAATTCTGTATGGGCCATAATGATGTCACAAATATGCAAATGACTCTAGTCTTCCCTGCTCTTGAAGTCCCCTAAGAAAATTCATCTATCCATTTCATTTTCTTAAATTTTAAATGGATTGACTAATACTATCATACTGTTAATTGAGCAATGTTAAGATTATGTAAGCAAGCTAGATATAAGAGATCAAAAACAAGTGGGCACAGGTGGCTCCCATTTGTAATCATAACTACTCAGGAGGCTGAGAACTGAGGATTTGGGTTCAAAACCAGCCTAGGCAGGAGGAAAGTCATAAGCCAAAAGAGGAACTGTGACTCAAGTATTAGAGTACCAGCCTTGAGCAAAAAAAGCTGAGGGATAGGACTGAGGCCCTGAGTTCAAACCCTAGTACCAGCACACATACAAAACACACACACACACACACACACACACACACACACACACACACACACACACACACGCCCCTCTTAAAATGCTAGTTAATGCCTTTTTTCAATAGTGGCTCTTAATCTCCCCATTGCCCATATCATTTTCTGGGAATATTTTACACCTTAGTGATTCATCTCAATTGTAATGTTTAAAAGACAGTTACCAGAGCCCGGGGACATTTTTTTCCACTTGCTTCTGAAAACATTTCATTGCTTTAGTGGAATTAATTAAGAAATAAACTCACTGGTAGAATTACATTTTAACTGCATTTCTTCTCTGCCATTTTTAAGAATGAGTATCAATTCTCCTGGATTTTATTTGCTGTTTACTTACCTGCATTTGTTCCACAACAAGCAACTGTAATGGAATTGTGTTTCATTTAAATAGAGATTCCTGCCACCTTTCTTAGGAAGATCACTAATCCAATGCTTTAAATACATTATTTACCATGAAAGAAAAACTACAAACATTGGAGGAAACCATTCATTTATAAGCAAATTATAATAATGCCAGGGCTTATGCTTAATTCTGTAACAATATCTTTGATTCTAAAGCACTGGTAATCTCAGAGCTAGAACTTGAAGATGATGATTTATGGAGAAAGGCATTTAGATATTGACACAGAAACCTAAATATCCAGCCATAGAAGGAACAATTCATCCACATTTCACACCTCACATACCATTTCTATGGTTTTAGAGAAGTTTCCAATATTTTAGGAATATATAATGGTAACTTTGAGATATATAGTATGATCAAAATTGGGTAAAACATTAAAAAGGTTATCTCCAGATTGTATTTTATGATATCTTAAAATGCTTCTCACCCCAGTGTACGTAGTTGTATCAAATATTGTGTTGATCAACACCTCTGGTACTTTAGAATAAGTAAACTCAGAAGTTTACAGCTGAACAGTGTTAAAACCTTAGAGCTCCCAGCCCTAAAATGAGTTCTTTTAGGATGCATGAAATTTCAATGTGAGTGAAATTAGTTATCTTCTCGTTTCTGCATTTCTTCCCCACTGGACAAAGATTTGTAACAAGACATAAGGATGACGAAGCAGAAGGAGAGATCAATAGTTTGACATTCTGGCCACAGGAAGGTTGATCCTAGGACCTCAATACGTTAAAGAGGACAGGAGCTAATGGATCCATGATAGCAAATCTACGCTATAATTAAATTTGCAAGTTGAAAAGTGGTCTATTTGGCCAAGATATCATCTGTTTCATTTTCTTCAATTGCAGAAGTCCATGATGATCAATTATTAGTCTTTCATCTAATCTGAATTCAAGAAACTGAAATAAGCATTATAAGCCAAGGAGGATTTTGTTTTAATTTGGCAAATATTTTAGTGAGTTTAATTCAATGAAGTGGTGTTTCCACAATCATCTGACTGTATATGATGAGAACTAAGGCATCACTTTAGTTTTAAACAATCTTATGAAAGCTGCATCTAAAGATTATAATTAACATAAACAAAACCAAGATTTGTCAAATACTTGGAGTAGCAATCAGTCCATGGTATATGTATTGATCTTTACAATCACTGTTCTGAGTGTCAATGATAGAGGAATAACAAGATAAAAGATGTTGTTAGGACCTAATAAACATCAGTTCTCCAGAAAAAAACATCTAGAAAGAATAAAGTATGCATTTCTAAATGAGGAATACCAATAATTATTTTACTACTTCATTGTAAGAACTGAACAATATATTCCAACTGCATCATTCAGCAAAACTCCTGCATCATAGTCCTTTTTTTTTTTTTTAAGAATTCTAGGCTCTTTAATCACTGGATTTCAGGTTTTACAAATAGTCTTAGGACAGACAATTTGGGACGAAAGTTTTGTGGGGGCACTTCTTGTACATAATGAACAATTACGTGCTCCATTTTTTTCTGTACATAACTATTTGCTAGGATAACAAACATTGTCACAGAAACAAAAATTAAAGCTGCAGATCACTGCATTTATATTTTAAAAAGCCATAAATAAACATGCATCTTCTTTATTAGGACAACTTAAATAGAGGTTTAAATATTAAGGCTGTGATGATTCTAAAACATGAAAATTTAAGTTAAGGCTTTATGTTTGCTCTGAAACCCACATTCCTAGGCAACTATGACCAAAGCCAAGGTTTTCTCCTGGGAAGAGTATGTCTGGCGGGATAAGGCCATCTTATTAACCCATTGACAAGCCCTGTGCACTAGGTGGATGGGTAGGCTAATAGCAATGGCATCCATTTGCTTTGAGAAATCAATTTCTTCTTACATTTTATTTTGGAGACTTAGCCACAGGAAGAATAGAGAATTTGGGGTACACTTAGAACTCACAACTTCACTCATTCTTACTGGCCTGCAAGTTGGGCAACAACCATGAATTCAGTCTGCTTAGCACAGAAGGCCTAGTCATAGGCTTTATAGTCTTGCATCATAGTCCTTTAAATGCACATTAGCATCAGATGAGCATGACTATTTTATGAGTATGATTATGTCATAGGTATCTTACACCATGATGATGTGACATTAATGATGATGATATCATTATTCCACCATCTCAAGATTACTAGAACATGAGGACTCAGACTGGTAATTGGAAGAAGCTCTGAAAAAGAAAAGCTTTCCTGTAAGTATGATAAAGCTGAATAAAATTTCAAAGAGTAATAAGAAACATAATTCAACTAGATGAAAAGTTCATGAGGAAAAGAGCTACAACTGTCTTAGGTAGAAGAGAGAGATGCTCTGAGGGCTCCACTTCCCACCTGGGGCAGTGGAAAGGCTCTTCAGAATCATGGAGCAGTTGTACAGGAGACATTTCGTACCTGAAGCCTCTGTGAAGCTGAAGCTCAAAGAAATTCCCATATGCCTTGAGAAACCTTTGTGTCTGGACACAAGTTTCAATTTACAGGTGTCCCCAGATTTTCATCTCTCTCCTTTCTTGTGAAATCTTTTTGTGTGATCAATTTAATCACATCAAATCGGTCCACATAATGCTCTCATTTGCCTTCCATACTTATAAGATCCATTTGTCCTATTATTTGAATGTATAAATGTGACATTTTTCAATTTAGTACCATTAAGTGCTCTCAGTCTTGTTTGTTTTGTGTGTGTGTGTGTGTGTGTGTGTGCATGCACATGTGTACAGCATGCACATGCATGTACATTGGTCTTAGGGCTTGAACTCAGAGCCTAGATGCAATCCTTGAGCATTTTTCGCTCAAGGTTAGCACATTACCGCATGAGCCACAGCTCTGCTTCTGGTTTTTGGTAGTTTATTGGGAATAGGAGTCTCACGGTTGGCTTCAAAGGTCATTCCTCAGATCTCAGCCTCCTGAGTAGGGAGAATTATAGGCATGAGCCACCAGTGCCTAGCTTAGAGCTCTCACTTTTAAGCAGATTTTAGGTAGTATATATTTGCCTTATTTTATTTTTTTCAAGCATATGATATTCAGTATAATGGTAAATACTTTTTATCAATTTATTCAGCCATCCTTTACTTATTACCACATATCAAGTATTATACTAGATGCTAAGGATACACAAAAAAAGGATGAATGTTTCTCCTGATTTGGGGGATCTTATCAGAAGAGAATATAGCAAAATACTAAGACTAATTATAGTACCACAAATATCAGAACACTACTAACAATAATACTACAAATAAAATACTATTACTAATAATACTACAAATAAATATTTAAGTTATAATTGTTGCAATGTAAACTCGACTAAGCAGTGCATATCTCATCATAATGAACAGAAAATTTCTTCTTAGACATCAGTACTCTTAGCTTGGTGCTGGTAGTTCACACCTGTAATCCTAGCTACTGAAGAGGCTGAGAGCTGAGGCTTATGGTTCAAAGCCAGTCTGGGAAAATTCATGAGACTATTATCTTCAAAAACCACAAAAGCTATAAGTGAAGCTGCAGTTCAAGTGGTAGGGCTCTAGCTTTGAGTAGAAAAGCCCAAATACAGTACCTACACTCTGAGTTTAAATCCTTAAATCCTCAGGACTGGTACACATGCGTGCATGTGCATGTGCACACACACACACACACACACACAAATGCACACAATACACACAAAACACAGTCAGTACTTTTATCTGGATGTAGTGGGCAGATCTTTCAAGGTAGCGGCAGGAGGATTGTAAACTTGAAGCCAACTCTACCAAAAGTTAGAGATAGACTATCTCAAGAACAAAGTACAAAGCAAAAGGACCAACTGGCTATCAGTGTGAATCAAGTGGTTGAACACTTGCCTAACATGTACAAAGCTTGAAGTGGCGTGAAGTGACATAAAGGATAGATTGGAAATTTTAGGCCAATTTGTAAAGGTCTAATTGTCATAAAATATGTTGGGTCTTCTAAAAACACTCCAAAAAACTGAGACGTTCCAAGGAAGAATATTGATAGAAAGATGGTAGCCAAGGCATACAAAGCTGGAGACATCATGCATAAGTGTTTTTTTTTTTTATATTTTGGTCTAAGAGCAGTAAGAAGACTGAAGAACAAGCTGACCTGATGTTTAAAAGATCTCTCTTATATCAGATACCACTCTGTACCAGTGACTAACTCCTATAACCCTACTTACTCAGGAATCTGAGATTTGGAAGACTGAGGGCCAGCCCAGGCAGAAAAATTTCTGAAACTCTCTCTCCAAAATATCCACAAAAAATAACTGTGTGGAAGGCATGGTTCGAGTATTAAAAGTGACAGCCATGGTAGCACAAAGTTCTGAGTTCAAACTCCAGTATGTGTGTCTATGATTTGTCATATGTATTATATACTATAATATGATTTTTAAAAAACATTAAAACGGAAAAAATAATCCATTGCAAATAAGAAAATTATCAAAAAATAAAGGCAAGTAAATTCACAGGGACAAAAATAGTGTGAAAGGCTCTCATGTTCACCGTTTCAAGAATATCAACAAAATAATTCCATGGTAACTTACCATTTTCAGAGAGGGAGAGTTTGGGTCCTCTTTCCTCTTTATGTTTGTCTCTTTACTTATTGCTCTGGCTAGGAATTCCAATAGTGTATTGAAGAGGAGTGGAGAGAGTGGGCATCCTTGTCTCATCCCTGATTTGATAGGAAATGGTATTAACCTTTCACCATTAAGTATAATGCTGGCTATACATTTATTATATACAGCTTCCTCTCTCCCAAGTTACATGAGCTGATCTGAAACTTTGGCAAAATAGCAGGGTATAAAATTAACCACAATAATCAAAAGATTTTCTGTATGCCAACAATAAAGAGTGAGGCTGAAACTAGAAAAGTTATCCTTTTTGTAATAGCATCAAAAAAAAAACAACCTATGAGTTTAACTTAACTGAAGATATGAAGGACCTCTATAATGACAACTTTAAAAAACTGAAAAAAGGGGCTGGGGATATGGCCTAGTGGCAAAAGTGCTTGCCTTGTATACATGAGGCCCTGGGTTCAATTCCCCAGCACCACATATATAGAAAATGGCCAGAAGTGGCGCTGTGGCTCAAGTGGTAGAGTGCTAGCCTTGAGCAAAAGGAAGCCAGGGACAGTGCTCAGGCCCTGAGTCCAAGCCCCAGGACTAGCCAAAAAAAAAAAAAAAAAAACAAAACTAAAAAAAGGAAATTAAAGCAGATTTAAGGAAGTAGAAAAACCTCCCATGCTCCTCCCATGATTGGGAGGATTGACATGAAAATCACAATACTGCCAACAGCTATCTACAAATTCAAGGCAATACCCATCAATATCCCAACAACATTCTTTAATGAAATAAAAGAAGCAATCCAAAAATTCATATGGCACAACAGAAGATCCCAAATAGCAAAATTAATTCTTAGCAGGAAAAACAGTGTTGGAAGAATATCAATACCAAACTTCAAACTCTATTATAAAAATGTAGTTATAAAAACAGCTTGGTACTGGCACATGAACAGGCCTGAGGACCAATGGAATAGAATTGAAGACCCAGAAATGATCCTACAAACCTATGGCTACCTAATCTTTGATAAAGGAACAAAAAAAAAAAAAACAGGATGGAAGAAAGACAGCCTCCTCAACAAAAGGTGCCGGCAGAAGGTGCTACACCTGTGCTGAAAATTGAAATTGGATTCTTGTATACCACCCTGCACCAGAACCATCTTCAAATGTACCAAAGATCTCAGTGTAAAGCCAGATACCCTGACAATATTGCATAAAGCAATGGGGGAAATGCTAGGGCTCTTTGGCATAGGTCAAAACTTCTTAAATAAAGACCCAGAAACACAACAAATATTTTTTAAAGATTGTATAAATACAATTGCATTAAACTGCAGCGCTTCTGCATGGCAAAGAACATGGGTAGCAAGATAAAGAGAAAGACCCTTGGATTGGAAGATCTTCACTAGCTATACAAGAAACAAGGGCTTCATATCCAAAATACCTCCAAAACCAAGTCATCAAAGAAACAATGACTCCATTAATAAGCGGGCTAAATACTTAAAGAGAGACATTTCCAAAGAGGAAATATGAATGGCCTCTAAGGAGGAAATATGAATGGCCAAGAGATACATGAAGAAATGCGCAACATCTCTAGCCATAAAAGAAGTGCAACTCAAAACAACATTGAGGTTTCACTTCACCCCGGTTTGAATGGCCATTAACAAGATAACTAATAATAACAGATGCTGGTAGGGATGTGGCCAAAAGGGAACACTATTACACTGTTGGTGGGAATGTAAACTCATTCAACCACTCTGGAAAGCAGTGTATGGAGGTTCCTGAAAAGACTGAACATAAAGTTCCCCAGTGATCCAGCAATCCAACTTCTGGGCATTGACCTAAATGACCACAAATAACAATGCACTAAAGCTACTGGCACAACTATGTGCATTATTTACTATAGTTAAGATATGGAACCAACCCAGATGCCCCTCAGTAGATTAATAGATCGAGAAAATGTGGTATATATACACAATGGAGCTCTATGCTTCCATCAGAAAGACTGGCATGGCCCCATTCATAAGGAAATGGAAAAACCTGGAGAAAAAATCATATTAAGTGAAGTAAACCTGACCCAAAGAAACATAGGCTTCCTGGCTTCTCTTGTTTGTAATAATTAATATATGTCTAGGATAATCCTAGCAGAGGATCACAATAGCTCAATAGCTATGTATACATGATCATATAAGATGATGCTAAATGAAATTAACTACAAGATATGGAAACAAGAAGTTTTTCATTGTTGTTATTTTTAATGTACTATGTGAAATTATTTCTTTTTTCTTTCATTTTTCTTTCCTATAGTTTATCCCCTGTTGTCACTGTATTTGATTTTGTTACCCTGGGTATTGTATAGTTTATCTAAATTATGGAAGGGAAGGGAACATCAAAATAGTGAGACAAATGGCAAAGGGTGAACCAATGCAACAGCAATACTCACAAGACAATATGTTGGAAATTAACTGTACAATTCAAGGGTGCTTGGGGGAAGGGAAGGTGGGAGAAAAATGAGGGAAATGGTAACAAGTTTGACAATAAATGTACTTACTACCTTATATATGTAACTGTAACACCTCTGTACATCACCTTGACAATAAAATGAAATTTAAAAAAGAAGTAATTTGCAGAATTATTTATAATGTATAACAGTCATCTTATTCTATTCAGTCTGCTATAATAGAAAATTATAAACTAGATAGCTTATATTCTGCATGTTTATTTTCCATAATCCTGAAGGCTATAAATTCATGTTAAGTTACCAGTATGTTTAGCGTCTAGTGAAGGCCCACTCCCTAGTTTACAGATGGTGGTCTCCAGGCCATCTTCACTACAGAAGAGTCAAATGAGTTCTTTTGCACCTCTTTCATGAGAATAATGTACCCAATCATGAAGTCTCCATCTTCTTGACCAAAAGACCTATCTCCAAATACTATTGCCTGTGGATTACAAAAATATTACAAAAATATATGTTTTGGGAGAAAAAAAACTCAATTTCAGAACATAGCAAATTTAAACAGCCTATGTATAGGAACTAGTAAATGGTAGATTCATCTTAGGAAGATAAGTAGTTCTTAAAATGTTTGAAATAGGGGTTGAGAATTTAGCTCAGTAGAAGAACACTTGCCTGGCAAGTGTAAGGCCCTGAGTTCAATCCTCTGCTCAGAAAAATGAATGTGTGAAGCAGAATGAAATGCAATAGCATTGAAAGGGACTTGATGGCATAATAAATAATACAAGTTATATAACATTTCTAATTATACACAAGCACACACACACACACATACACACCTGTAAGTGGCTATATTCATAGGAAACACTCTCAAAGAATTGACACAGGAGGAATTGATACAGAAGGAATACCATTATAAGGCTAGAGAAACGGAGGAACCACATTTGCTTTTTACATTACATATTTCTGTATTGTTTCTTCTAACAACTTACTCTAATGGAATAAACAATGATAATATGGATTCATGTCTCCGACATTTGCAGATATTAAACAGTCATCTTAGATCTTGTGCAGTTACTGGATTTCTATTCAACTTTCATGGCCCAACTCAATTATCACAGAATTTCTTGACTGGTTAAAGAATTGCTGTTTCAAAACCTAAGTCAGAATACCAACCAGCCAGCCAGGCTCATGCCTATAATTCCTAGCTATTCAAACAGCAGACATCTGAGGATCATTGTTCAAAGCCAGACCAGGCAGCAAAGTCCATAAAAGTCTTATCTCCAATAACCAGCCAAAAGCTGATAGTGGATGTGTGGCTTAAGTGGTAGAACACTAGCTTAGAGAAAAACAAACTCAGGGACAGCACTTAAACTCTGAGTTTAAGCCCCAGGACCAACACACACATATACAAAAAAGAATACTAACCAACACCATAATGGAGTATTGAGTCCCTGGATACCCCACATCCATTCCACAATCACCTGATGTCAGGTGTTCATCTGCTTTTCTATAGGACTATGAAATCAGAGCACTTCAAATTTATTGCAATCAGTTCCCAGATCCATCAGCCAACTTATTTTTTTATGATTTATTAAAGAGGATAGTAGAAAGAGATTTTTCTACATAAGTGCAACAAAGAGCAAAATGCAAGATCAGTCTGCTCTGAGTTTCACTCTCTTTACCTAATAAACGCTGAGGGGAGGTGAGCCATTTCCATAATTCATAGGCATCCTGTGATGTGCAAGGTTATTTTTGAATTTGTTTCTCCTGTAAGAAAAGATTTCCTTCCTAAAATTAGATTGTGAATCTACTTCCAAAGCCACTAATCAAACATAAGTTTAAAGCTCCTTAAATAAGGAAGAGAAAAAAATTTAGAGCTCTAAAATCATTAGAAATAGGTCACCCAGGGCTTCAACAAAACATTAGAAAAGGTTCCAATAAAAAAAGGTATTCTCGTTAAGAAGCTGTAAGGTAATCCTGCTATCAAACAGGAAGAAAATCACATATGCAAAAGCAGCAAAATATAGTCTATAAAGTCATTTAATGAAGCAGAAATTTGTATCTATGCCATATCTAATGCACTTCTTGAAAGACCTCGGCATATTCACTAATTATGAGCCATATGTTATACACAGTTATTATGGGTATTATTCAGCATTAGAAGATTTAAAGTTGGTTGTCACCCTTACCAGAGTTAGCAAAGAAATACCGGAATATATATGATCTGCTTAAATAGGTTAGAAAATAGGAGGGAATTTACTAACTAGCCCTTTAATTATGCAAACAGAGTTTCCATAATTCTGAAACTGAATTCCATGACACCCACAGATTTCCCTATAATCTAGCTGTAAATAGTAATTACAGTGTTCATAGTACAGCATGTTGTATTTTAGGTTGCCAAAGACTCTCTATTATTATCTCCTGTATTAAATCATTTGATAACTGTCTAAAACTTTCCAAGGAGGGTGATTTTTATATTCTTTGGAAGTCATACCTCTATATGAAAAGTACAAGAAAATTTTATTCAGCCATTTTTCAAATTAAAGGACAATGGGGAAGGAAATTTACTGTTAAACTCTAAAACATTATATTTAGGAGGTTCTCAGTAGGTTGCAGATTCAATTCAAGACTATGGATTAACAATCAAAGAAAGCTCAGACTCTGACCTACATTAGAGAAACCCTTCACACAAAACCAAAAACTCATCTTCCCTAGAGAACTGAAAGCCATCCAGGTAACCTGCTAGCTAAGCAGTGCAGTGGAAGCCCCAGTATTATAATGCAAGGGACAGGAGGGGAGGGTTTGTGGGGAGGGGAAGGGACTCATCCCAAAGGTACCACACTAAGCATATGAAAAATAGTCAGTGTCCTACATAGCTCAGCATTAGCTTTCAGACCCCCAATAAGAGAGCATCAAGACAATTATCCTTTAACTATTTATTATGTAGGTGTAAATCTACATGATGAATCTACATTTAGAACCACTTTTTATTGCACTTTTCCTTAGGATATTATACATACAAGATTCCAAAATTCATTGGGTCACATCAGAAGCAGAACAATTTCATTTATCTTGAGCATCACCTTGACTATTTTACAGCCACTTCCATCTGGCATAAGTGAAAAAACTCGCCTCAAATTGTCATCAAAATCTCTCCCTCTTCCTGGGTTTCATGTCTCAGGGAACAGACCCTACATTTATCCAAGTGACTGCTTAATCCAGAAAGCTAAGTATCACTCTGGATAGTTCCCTTTTATCCATCTTGATATCCAGATACCAGAACTTTCAAATTTTTTCACCCATTCATTTCCCTTCATGCCCACTGCCACCAACATAGTTAAGATCATCATATCTTTGGGTCAAAAAGTGTATATAAGTAAAACTGATTAAGCCTCTACCAGAGCCTTGTTTATAATTCTACATCTGAAATTTTTTATGCAGTATCCTTGCCAGTCTAAATGATTACAAAAGTCCCCCATGATCTCTCAGCTTCAAATTTTATTCTATTTCAGTTTTTGGTCTGCCCTGAAGAAGTGGTATTTCTTTCCCTACTCACCACAAATTCAAACTCGCTCTATAGAACAACAGATCCCATTGTGATATTTCCACATATGCAAATATTTATATCTTCTGCACAGTCATTACTTTTCATCATTCCCCTATCTATGTTTAGTTTCTTGACAAGCAGCCTACTTAGATACTTGGCTCTCTTTTTCTTTTTTCTTTGTTTTTCTCTTTTTTCCTTTTTTCTCATTTTCCTTCCTTTTTCCTTATTACTTTCTATTTTTCTTCTTCTACCCTTTGAATTATTATTTCTAAAACACAAGTATGACTGAATTTTTATTGCTTAAAATTTTCCAAAAATGCCATGCTTCTCTTAGAATTTAGTCTCGTCTCTTTATAACTTACAATTTATGTAGTCAATTTGTATTTTACAATCTACTACTACCTTGATATCACATTTTTGGACATATAAATGTGTCTTCCCAACCCTTACCATTCTCTTTTATCAAGAGAGAACATAGAATCAGCTGGGATGCCCTTCAACAGATGGATGATCAGAAAAATGTGGTATATATACACAACAGTATTTTACTCATCCATTAGAAAGAATGATATTGTACCATTATAATAAAATAGAAATACTTTGAAAAGCTATATTAAGTGAAGTAAGCCAAACCCAGAGAAACAAAGGTTTCATGGCTTCCCTCATTTGTGGTACACAGAATGCCTATGAATCTATACATAAACAGGTTGCGTTGTATGCAAGTGGCTGCAAATGTTGAAGGGGTGACACTGATGAAGATGCACCATATTCATAAACTGATTTGTTAAATGGTAACTCCTTGTACAACTACATAAAGATTTTTTTAATTTATTTATTGTCAAAGTGATGTAAAGAGGAGTTAGAGTTTCATACATAAGGCAATGAATACATTTCTTATCTAACTTGTCACCTCCTCCCTCGTTTTTCTCACACCTACCTCCCTCTCAAATCCCCCTCCCTTCAAGTTATACTGTTGGTTTACACCATATTGTCTTGTAAGTATTGTTGTTTTATTGGCTCACCATTTACCCTTTATCTCTCTATTTTGATGTTCCCCTTCCCTTCCCTAGTTCTGATAAAGGTATCTACAAAACCCAGGGTACAAAAATCAGTTACAGTGTCATCAGGGGTAATTCCATGGGGAAGAAAAATGCATAATTTCACATTGTATGTTGAAAATAACAACAATGGTAAACCACATATTTTCATAAATTGAAGTTCCTTTTGCTTAGCATCCTCTTATATGTTCATATGTAAATAGCTATTGAGCTATTCTGGTTTTCTGCTAGGGCTTTTAAAATAATTTAAAGAGGTAATAAGAAAAGTCTTGTTTCCTGTTGAATCAGCACCTACCATCCTTGTCACTTAGTAGGCATTTTATAAGTATTTATTGGAGGAGTAAATGGATGAGTACTAATACATCATATATTAAACCCAGGAAAAGTGATCAGAAGCCCATGAGGGTTGATCTATGAAGAAATTCTACTGAAGGTTTCCTGGAATTAAACAAATGTCCCATTTTTGTGAGGAATTATACTGAAAAGAATTGGAAAAAATAGTCATTAAGTGCCCTCCTCTAAATTTCTTCCTCCCTCAGAAATATGAATGCCTTTCCCCATATCTTTCTGCTTTGAATATAATGCTAATATTACACTCTCATTCAAACAATGAGGATACACAAAAATAACTAATCTGGAACCTCAGTGTAGGTGATTGTTCCTCTTGCTCTGAGTTTTTATTACTGATAGATATTTTTTTCTAATCATTATATATTTCAACAACAAGTAATCTGGAAAAATTTTTATAATTTTTCTTGTCCTTGTTTCTCTTCTGTAATGGTTAATTTTCATGTCAATATTTAATTTTTTTGGTGGTATCGGTGCTTGAACCTAGGGCCTATGCATATTAGACTCTGCCACATAATCCAATTTTTGCTTTGTTATTTTATTTTAATTTTTTTGTTTTGTTTTTGTGCCAATCCTGGGACTTGAACTCAGGTCCTATCCATTGTCCCTGAGCTTCTTTTGTTCAAGGCTAGAGCTCTACCACTTGAGACACAGCTTCACTTCTATCTTTTTCTGTAAATTTAGTTTATTGGAGATAATCTTACGAACTTTCCTTCCCCAGCTAACTTCAAACTGCAGTCCTCAGAACTCAGCCTTCTGAGTAGCTAGGATTACCAGCATGAGCAACTAGTACCCAATTGTTACTTTACTTTTCGAATCATATTTGACTTTCCTTGAACCAATTACCTACTGATCTCAGCCTACCGAGTAGCTAGTATTACAGGCATGAACCACTCATGCCTGGTTTTCTATATATCAATGCTTAATTCAAATTCATTTTATGCTGAAATAAGTTTTCCTGTATTTGATTACAAAACACCACCTATAGTTTCCTCCATAAAGTCATTTAAGAAACATTGAATACTTACTTTATATTCTAGGCAGTATATTATAGGTTATGTGATTTTTGTTTATTAAGTAGTTGTACAGAGAAGGTTCAATTCCATAAGTCAGGTTATGAGTACAACACATTTTGATCATTTCCCCTTCCATCATGATTCATATGTGATTTTGTACTGTCCTACAGCCCATTTCCCTCCAACATACTTTAAAAATGCTTTATATCATTATAACAGTGCATACATATTTTATGTGGTTTCTAGCACATAAATGTTAAATGTCCCAAACATATAAACATTAAACATATATACATAATATGTGTGCACAGATATAAAATATAATTGTGATCATAGTTCAAATAAGTATATATAAATAGGCTTGAATATTATATTATATATGCATTTTACTAAACTTTAATACTAATATATGTTATATTGATGGACTTATCACACAATTTAATTATTAAATTGTTTTAATTTTAATTGAACTATTTTGTCAGTATTTTCTTAACTCTCATTTTTCCTTGTTGTAGGTGAGTTTTAATAGTTTCAAGTTCCAGGGAATTCTATAGGGATTTTGAGCTGAATTATGTCAAACCCACAAATTAATTTCTGAAGAAGTGGCATCTTGACCTTTCATGGTAGTCCACGAAACTCTTAGTAAGGGGAATCAGAGTCATTCTGCTATGGTCTATGCTTTTTATAAGTTTACTGAAATCCTTAGGCTCTAAAAAACAATCACATGAGCAATACAGGCATTTTATTCTTTCTTAGTCATAAAACAAAGAAAACAAAATAAATAACACATTTAATTTTTATATTCCTGAATTGGAAAAGAAAATATGCAATAGCATCAAAGACTTTTTTTATGGTTCATTGGTTCAAGGAAGCCATGCTTATACAAAATGCAAAGGAAGCAAGAACTTTCATTCTTTTCCTAAGAGTGATTGTCTATGAGTGCTCCATTCCCACTCCTAGTAAAGGTCACCTACTTCCTCAGTACTAGAACACAATTAATTTTGAAGTTCTGGGTAAAATGCTGTTTTAAAGCCTAATAAATTTGAAGTGAAGGAATAAATCAGTAGAGTGAGATTAAGTAGAATTAGAGAACAATAAAGATGATCTGTTTCTGCCTCAGTAATTTCATTGTTAAGAATCTTTACGAAGTACAAGTGTGGCCTACTGCTATACATCAAGAACAGTGGTCTTCTCTTCATTTTATTATAACCTCACACCCAGGACATGACCATTAGAATCAGAACTGAGAGGTTTTTTTAATAGGCTGGATATAATGTTTAGTTCCTAAATATTATTTTCTTGAATATTCATAGTAGCAATACTTCATCCCAAAGCTCCTCACCAGCACACATATTCTGTCACATATGAATCTCACTAAGGTCAAGATCCAGGTTGTGTTTATCTTTTTATCATCATCATTTAATATCAACCAAGTTTCCATATGTTAAGTAAGAAGTAAAAAGACTATCATCCTCAGAAATAAAGGTAGTGGGGGGGGGGTGTATGTGTGTGTGTGTGTGTGCGTGTGTTATAGTATCCCAATATAGCTACACATAACCAGTATAAGAACATGCTTTGAAAAGCAGAGAAATAATTGGCTTGGAATTAACAGTTACTGACATTTTAAAAGGCCATCTGCCAGAGGAAAAGCACAGAAAACTTTAAGTTGTAGGGTGAGCTCTTAACAATTATGTTTATGTATATACCCACATAACCAAGAGAAGCCTGAAGATCTTTTTCATACTAGTTAAGAAGAATTAGTTGACCTTTCCCTGTCTTCCTATGAAGTACACCTTCAAAGCCTACAAACTGCTCTCCCAAAGAGTTAGAAAGGCATGAAAATCCTGCATGGCTCCAGCCTCTAACAAACCCACAGATCTCCTTCTTTGAATAGTTCTTCCTTTTTTGGAGTCAATTCTAGACAGTAGATAAAGAAATGATGTCTGTAATTTTGACAATAATAATAATGTAAGAAACAAGCAGAAAAATGTCACAGTGCAGAGACACATAAAAATACAACAGAAATGCAGATACAGCATGAGAAATGTGTGCACGGCCTTGCTTCAAGTCACCCTTTGAGCATCCTCTAACACAAACTTTCATCACTGATCCAGCAGTTTTGAGTTTGTAACTGTGTCCAGTTTGTGAAAGAGCAGCAGAAAAGAAATCTGAAAGATGCCTAGTCCAAATTGGATCATCTTCCCAGACTATAACTTTGTCAGGATTGGGTTGTGGCTACCTTTGAATAAGATCTCCACAAAACAGAAGGTGCCAAACAAACACGACTAAAGTAGCCACTCTTCCACACAATCAAGAATCATCTTTTTGTTTATACTTTGCCTTTCAAACTTCACAAGCTTCCTTCCTTTCACATTTTGAACTCAGGCCCAGTGCTTGCCAGGAAGATACTGGGCAACCTTCATTTCAAGGTAACTTCTTTTCTTTCTCCATATCATTCACTACCAACTTGGAGTGAGCATCTTGCACCACTGCTGAGGAAACAGTTTCCAGACTCTGTGGAATCAGAGCTTCTAGGTGAGAGCTATTCAGGGCACTGAGGGACAAGGGATGAAGACAGGCTTACTTAAGGCCTCCTCTAGCTCCTCTAGGCAGTCTTAGCTCCCACCCCTTGCATAATTAAGCCAAACTCATCATGGACTCCACAATGCAAAAGCTCTTTAACACCTGAAATACCAATTAAAAGAAAAGGATAAGGGCTCTGTCTTGACACATAAGTAGAACAGAGGTAGCTTAGGCTGAAGGATAAAAGTTCAAGTTTACACTGGAAGGAGCTTAACATTTACCTAATGAGTGTTATCTGTATCTTAAATGTTTCAATCAAAGACTATCTGGTGAACAAATTGTTTCTAAATCTAAAGAATAGTTACTAGGGTATTTTTAGCTAACCATACAGCGAAAATATCTGGCTTTGGTCCATTCAACTGCAAACAAACACAATATTAACTCCTCATATGGAAAACCGAAATACAGAACTGAATACACTGTATTCAATGATTAATGAAAGGTGAGACAGTTTGTAAAAATACACCCAAATCCCACTTGCTAAAAAAGCTATACTTAAATCAAAGATCTGGCCTCAAATACAACAGAATTATAACACAAATTATTTAATGTTTTACATATACTCAAAAAAATCATGAAAATAGAGATAAACATTTTAAACATAATGAAGATATCAAGGAATCTAAAAATCTAGTATAATATTTAATTCTAATGAGTAGAAGTTTCTCAATATTAAATAGATTTTTCCTTACACATATTTAAATTAATAGTTAAACTATCTTTAGGTCATTAGGCTTTCACTACCCAACAAGGACGTAGGTATCCAGAAAAACAGATAGCTTCAAGGATATCTGAAGAGATTAAATGGATCATGTTGTTTTTTAAACAAATATTACAAATTCTCCTCTAGATGTCTCTGAGGAAAAAAAATTTCATTACAGACATTATAACTACTGATAACTTTAGGGTCACATAAAAAATCATATCTGCTACAAGGGAAAAATAGCGAGGAGATTTTGAACAAGGGCTGAGTTTGTTTTGCTATGTTTAGAATAATGTAGCTGTGCCTATAACAAGCAGATGATGCACAGGGTTGGTTCTTCTGGATTTAGATTAACCTTTCGGAGCAATACAGAATATGAAAATAAATTGAAAATGGCATCTCCTTAGACTCACTTTGTACTCTGCATTTTCTTAAGCTTTTATGTGACTGTCAAATATTAGTTCGAGGCTCCATTTGTATTTATAGTATTTTATCTTTTTTTCTGAAAAGATAAGCACCAGTCTTCAGAAAGCTTCTGCCTACTGGATACCAAAAAAAATCTTTTTTGAATGGTTAATATTTCAAATATGAGCACAAATAGCAGATGGCAAAAAGGGGAAAACAGAATTTGAGCTGTTTCATTGTTCAATGATAAGGATTTTTCTATCTGCTGGTTCAATACTAACTTGGTTTACATTCACTTAGAGCCAATACAATTAAAACTCTATTTGAAGTGAAATGTTTCAGAGAGGAAAAAAAAAACAACCTAGAAAACTGAGAGATCCTTCCATGGGTAATACCCATCCCTTAAGTATACAAATGTGCACGTATGGTAAAGCTAAAATAGCAAAAGCATCTTGAAAAATTCCTGTCATGTTCATATGTGTCATTCTAATGAGAGCTACTTTATGTCATTGAAAAGTAAGTAAACATCTGCTATAATTTGCATTTATGGTGAAATGAGGTTCATCTGAAATAGTAATGTACTGAAACAACCATCACGCAACAACAAAAAAAAATGGGGGGGGGGGGGAGACTATGAGTGAACAATACATCATCCTTTGATAAAGAAGTAAGTTAGAATAGTTGAACCATGAAGACCAAAGAGTAAGCAACATGGAGCAAACAATAGTCACAGCGGTGACTAGCTACAAGATTTTGGAGAAAAACAGAGGATTCATACCATAAATCAGGTCTTAAGAAGAAAGACCTATCCAGAAACAATAAGAATTTGTGAAAATAAAACTCAGGTAAAAATCACAGACAACGTCTAGCTGCCTTCAAAATAAGTTGATCCATACCATAATACTGTCCCCATCCTTCACAGAAATAACTAGTCCTTTCAACATCAATGTTAGTAATATTATCTCCAGAGTTAGCTTCCGTTTTGTCAAAAAATACTATTAAATCTCTTCGGTACTTAAAAACTCTTCAAGCATAAGGCCCATGATGTCTATATTCACTCCTAATATGATAAATGCTCTACAAATATGTGATAATATTAATTGTTTTAAATAAATTTTCCTCTCCTCTTTCTCTTCCTGTGCTTTCTTCTGAAATAGGATAATGCATATACCAATTCACTTAAATGTCTCCTGTAAATCCTTTCATCTCCTCCAACTTGTTGAAATCAAACAATCTGTCTTTGAGCTCCCTGATTGTTTTTCCTCCTTAATTGAGTCTTACGATAAAACAGTCTATGTAAATTTTCAGTATAATCTTCAGCTCCAGTATTTGTTTGGTTCTTTTTTATACTTTCTATTTCTCCATTTAACTTCTGTTTTCCCGTGCATTTTTTATTTGGTTTAGTTTAGGCATCCATTTGTGTTATCTTAGAATTAACTGAGCTTCTTTAAGATGATTTTTTGAAGTCTTTATCTGGCAGTTCACAGCTCTTCATTTCCTTACATGATCTTCATGTTGATATCTACAATTGAAGTAGATGCTCTTCCAGTTGGTTTCAACAGAGAAAATCCTTTACTAGTTAGAACATCCAATAATTATGAGAGTTCCCACTGCCAAATAAGTTAGCTATCTCAGACCTCAAGTGAGCTGGAATGGGTCAGTGAGCCACTAGGCCTGACATAGACATCCATAATGTTGTTGGTGCCTGGACCCATGGGTGCTGGGATAGTGCCCGGGGCCCTAGTCCACAAAGGAAGTTCTGGGGCCTGAGTTTGGGGAGACAAGCCTAGCACCAGAGTAGACTTAAAATGTTTTTTCAGGGCTGGGGATATAGCCTAGTGGCAAGAGTGCCTGCCTCGGATACACGAGGCCCTAGGTTCGATTCCCCAGCACCACATATACAGAAAACGGCCAGAAGCGGCGCTGTGGCTCAAGTGGCAGAGTGCTACCCATGAGACGGAAGAAGCCAGGGACAGTGCTCAGGCCCTCAGTCCAAGGCCCAGGACTGGCCAAAAAATAAAAATAAAATAAAATAAAATAAAATGTTTTTTCTTTGAAGGCATGAAGAGCACTAAGGTTCCTAAGAGGTGAGTTCCTGGGAGTTCCTGGGAAAATCAAGTGCCTATATTTATGTTTCTTGCCATCCTAAAGATGATGGGCCTTTCCACTATGGATTGCATAGATATAGAAGAAGAATGTTCTTCTTACCTTCTTCACTGTACCTTTTCTTATCTCTGTGTTCAACCTAATTGCTGCCAGATTCTCAATTTTCTGCAAGATTTCTTAGCTCTTGTGACAGTATATTGTGCATGGGGTTTATTCAAATTGATATTTCTGTAATGAAACAAGAAGTAGAGATTATTTCTTCTCATTGGCTTTGCTTTATTATTATTATAAACTCATCATTCAGAAAAAATTATAGAAATGTATGTGCATGTTTTTAATAAGCAGCTTATCAAATCTAAATTTACTCCCTAACAGAGAATTGATAAATTTGATAGAAGAAAAGGAACACTTTCTCAAAATCTACAGAATGATTATAATTATCATTTTCCGTTTTTGATTCCTCACACTAGTGTAAAGAGAAGTCTTCACAGACAGAAGCATGTAGCCTAGAAGTTAGTAAATTAATCCACTAAAGTTCAGAAGGAAAAAGTCAAATCGATGTTTCTACTTTTTACCTGAAGTATGTGTATACTTACATGATGCATTGTTCCATTGACAAAGGAATGAAATACCTAAATAAGTAAAAATATTTGCCATGTGAATAATTTATACTACAATTAAAATAGTTTGAAGACATCTGCACTTAATATGTAGAATTATAAATTTTTATAATCAAATAAGAATGAAAAAGACTTTAATATGTTTTGCACAGTATTATCTTCTACGCTTGTAAGTTCAAATTACTTTCCAAATATTAAACTATAATTGATGCAGTATAGCCTAATTTGAACTGCTATGGAGACATAAAACATTTACACAATAAACCAGTTTTTTTCTATTTATTGTCAAAGTGATGTACAGAGAGGTTACAGTTTCATATGTTAGGCCTTGGGTACATTTCTTGTACTGTTTGTTACCTCCTCCCTCATTTCCCCCTCCCCTCTCCCCCTTTCCCTCTCTCCCCCTTGAGTTGGCCAGTTGGTTTACACCAGATAGTTTTGCAAGTATTGCTTTTGGAGTCGTTTGTCTTTTTATCCTTTGTCTCTCGATTTTGATATTACCTTTCACTTCCCTAGTTATATATATATATGTGTGTGTGTGTGTGTATGTATACGTATATACATACACACACACACACACATATATATATACATTTTTTTTTTCCAGTTCTGGGCTTTGGATTCAGGGCCTGAGCGCTGTCCCTGGCTTCTTTTTGCTCAAGGCTAGCACTCTGGCCACTTGAGCCACAGCGCCACTTCTGGCCATTTTCTGTATATGTGGTGCTGGGGAATCAAACCCAGGGCTTCAAGTATACAAGGCAAGCGCTCTTGCCACTAGGCCATATCCCCAGCTGCTTCCCTAGTTCTAATACCAATATATACAGTATCCAGGGTACTCAGATGAGATACAGTGATAGTGCAGGTACAACCACAGGAAAGGGATACAAAAGGATCATCAACAATAGAAGCTATGGTTTCACATGGCATGTTGAAAGTAATTACAACAGTGAGGTAACACTCATTTCCATAACATGAAGTTCATTTCACTTAGCATCATCTTATGTGTTTATAAGGGCATAGCTATTGAGCTCTTGTGATCCTCTGCTGTGACAGCCTAAACCTGTGCTAATTATTCCCTATGAGGGAGACCATTGAGTCCACGGTTCTTTGGATCTGGCTCACTTCACTTAGTAAAATATTTGGGGCTGGGAATATGGCCTAGTTAGTGGTAGAGTGCTCGCCTTGTATACATGAAGCCCTGGGTTCGATTCCTTAGCACCACATATATATAGAAAAAGCCGGAAGTGGCACTATGGCTCAAGTGGCAGAGTGCCAGCCTTGAGCAAAAAGAAGCCAGGGGGGGCTGGGGATATAGCCTAGCGGCAAGAGTGCCTGCCTCGGATACACGAGGCCCTAGGTTCGATTCCCCAGCACCACATATACAGAAAACGGCCAGAAGTGGCGCTGTGGCTCAAGTGGCAGAGTGCTAGCCTAGAGCGGGAAGAAGCCAGGGACAGTGCTCAGGCCCTCAGTCCAAGGCCCAGGACTGGCCAAAAAAAAAAAAAAAAAAAAAAAAGAAGCCAGGGACAGTGCTCAGGCCCTGAGTCCAAGGCCCAGGACTAGCAAAAAAAAAAAAAAAAAGAATATTAATAGCAATGAGTGAATACGCAACAAAGATTGGAACATCTTTTAGTGAACTGTTATAAGTAATTTAGTATTTTCAAGTGTTTCTACTGAGTGCTGATGCATGAGGAACTCAACAGAAAAGCGGAACCAAGCCAGTGGCTCACACCTGTAATCCTAGCTATTAAAAGGCTGAAAGTCCAAGAGAGTTTTAACCCCAGCCAACCAGAGGGGGAAAAAATCAGAAAATGCAGCTGTGACTCAAGTGGTAGAGCATCAGCCTTGAGGGAAATGACTTAGGGACAGTGCTCAGTTCCAGAGTTCAAGTCAGAAACAGAAAAGGAGGAAGAGGAAGAAAATGGGATGCAAGTTAAATTAATCATCTTTCCCAACTGCATAACATATACCTTCTTTAGATTCACAGCAGATACAAATATTCTAAAAGTTCAAGAAAATACTCTCGGGTGAAAAATCTCTTTAACTTTGTTTACATTAGAATTTTTCTTTTACTCACATCATTTATCTGTAGCAGTTTTCCTAGTCACAATATCCACATCCTCAGAATGTGCTTGAGGAAATCCTTCTAATGAGATTTGATATCATTCTTACCATTTATCAATACAGATAAGTCTATATTGGTTATACAGTCACTAGTAATGAGTTGGGTTGTGGATATGGCATAGGAGCTTCTTAAACTTCCTACTAACCACTAAGGCTAAATTGCAAAAGCAAATTACTTAGTTGAATATGTTTTTATCTCAGATATTTAACTACAGAATCCATCTGGTTCAAAAAAAGAAATGATCATATCTATTAAAGGAGAAGGAAAAAATATAGAAGAACTCTTTAACCCTTCACTGTATAGTTAGTTTCATGCCAGGAACCGTGTAATTTAAATCTCTTGACTATTGTAGTCATAGACATTGTTGTCCCCTTTCACCGGTTGAGAGACATAGAGTCGTCATTGATAGAGCACGAAGTGTCCGTGCCAGCTACCATCCCAAACTAGAACACTTTGTAGAATACTCTGTGAAGATTCTAGGGCAATCTCCTTTTTTTTTTTTTGAAGAGAAATGTAATTTTATTAACATTATTTAAATTTTCTTCAACTGTATTTTTATTATTTTGAAGATTTATCTTGAAATAACCAATGTTGAACAGTATTATTACCAGATATTCTTTTTGTTCTTACAGCATGTATTTAAAAATGGGCCTATAACTAAGGTATTAAATTCAACATATATTTGAATTTTAAAATGCTTTGTCCAACTCTGTTAAACTTTACCGACCATTTAGACATATTTCCAAGAAGTAAGCCAAGATGTATATAGTAAAAGGGCTTAACAGAATTATTTCTTCATGTTTGAAATCCACTCTGAAATAACATTTAGTAGCTTTATAGGCTCAGGTAACTGGGCATTAAACAATTGAATTCTAGTGAAATGAAATCCAAGTTTGGAAATAGACTTATTTCAAACCAAGAACTTAGAGATGATTAATTTAGGCTTTGAATTGCCTCCACTGTTTCCTTTCTTTCTTTTAAATTTATAAGTTGTGATGGCTCATATTTGGCATAAAATAACCTACTCATATCCTACGCAGTTTGATAAATTTGTTCATATTAACACACATACATGAATGTATACGCCCATGTTGTCATCTAGGGCAATCTCTACAGCCTACCTATCTCCTTTGCACACTGTGAGACAGAGAAGTGCTTTAAACTCAGGTCTCCCCATTCTATCCTCACCCTAGTTTACACCTTCCTGTTTGAGATAGCAATGGGATTTAAAGACTTCTAGTGAAATAATCCATGAGCAATATGAAAGAACATAATATAACTGCTTTGAACATCATTTTTTAAAACAGAATACATAGAAAAGGAAAAAAGGATGATCAAAGTATTAAAGAAATAGTACAATCTACCTATATAGAGTTTTCTTTAAATATCTTAACATGATAGCTTAACATATCCTAACAGCAGTAGAAGGGGAAATGACAGAATTATCCTTTATACAAGGTGTAACAAAATTGAAAATCTTTTCTAAAATATGACGTTGCTTTATATTTTACCACATATAAGGAAGATGTCAAAAAAACTGGGGAGAATCCAGAAACTAGCAACTGTAATGGCTTAAAGGTGGTAAAATAGAATGTATGAGAAAAAAATAAAATAAATATAATGGGATTATTCAGTCTGAAGTGGCAAGTCCGCATATTAACTTTAAAACTGCCTTCAAGTGAATTTAAAGCTGCTGAAGAAAATTGGGGGGAAAGGTGTTCATGTCTGAGAGGATAGAACTAGAGGGGAGAGTTTTAATAGCAAACTGTGAGATTTAGCATTCTCAATTAATTCATACTGGTAATGACTATTAAGTATATAAAAGATTACAAGGGACCACGTGCCAATCTCTTGACACAAAGCCATCATCTCCAGTGCCTGATTTAACAGTTGTTTTTTCTTGTAGGCAGATAAAAGCATGGATGTACTTATGACATGTAAGAACTAGACGGGTTGCTGCAATTTTCCTGATATTATTTTCTTTTGTCAAATGCAAAGCATCAGTCGTTCCCCATTTCCCCACTGATTATAGTATAAAATAATGCCACAAATGTGTTTAGTCAAATAGTTGCTTACCCTGTCAACATAACTTGCTCCCTCCTCAGTATGTCCAGAAAGTTTACCTTGGTCCAGGCTGTTTCCTCTGAGCTGCACTTTCCTTTTCTTCCCCCCTTTTTAATTTTTATTGTCAAGGCATACTTGTTTCCTCCTCCCTCATTTTTCTCCCACCTTCCCTCCTCCCCTATATCAATTCATTCTAAGTGCTAAAAAAAAAAAAACTAAAGTTATGCATGGGATCAAAGAGGACACATGGAATAATAAAGGTAACAGGGCTTGATTGCTTGCTTGCTTGTTTTTGGTGCCACTCCCAGGGTTTGACTCTAGGCCTGGGCTGCACTTCCCTTTCTCCAAACAATTCATCCTTCCCTCTGCCTTCCCAATTCCTCTATCCATCCTACAAACCACACTTCTTTTTTTTTTATAATTTTTATTATCAAACTGATGTACAGAGAGGTTACAGTTTCATACGTTAGGCATTGGATACATTTCTTGTACTGTTTGTTACCTTGTCCCTCATACCCCCCCTCCTCCCCCTTACCCTTTCCCCCCCTGAGGTATTCAGTTCACTTACACCAAACAATTTTGCAAGTATTGCTATTGTAGTTGTTTGGTTTTTTTTTACCCTGTGTCTCTCAATTTTGGTATTCCCTTTCAATTTCCTAGTTCCAATACCAGTATACACGGTTTCCAATACACTCAGATAAGATTACAGAGATAGTGTAGGTACGACCACAGGAAGGTGATACAAGAACATCATCAATAGTAGAAGCTACAGATACACATGGGACGTTGAAAGTAGTTACAACTGTGATATAACAATTGTCTCCATAACATGGAGTTCATTTCACTTAGCATCATCTTATGTGTTCATAAGGGTATAGCTATTGGGCCTTGTGATGCTCTGCTATGAGTTGCCTAAACCTGTAATAATTATTCCCAATAAGGGAGACCATAGATTCCATGGAACAGAATTGAAGACCCAGAAATGAACCCACAGAACTACGCCTACTTAATCTTTGATAAAGGAGCTAAAACAATAGTATGGAAGAAAGATAGCCTCTTTAACAAATGGTGCTGGCAAAACTGGCTCAATATATGCAACAAACTAAAACTAGATCCTTATATATCACCCTGCACCAAAATCAATTCCAAATGGATTAAAGACCTCGAAATCAAAACAGACACCCTAAAAACACTAAAGGAAGGAGTAGGAGAAACACTTGGGCTCCTTGGCACAGGACGGAACTTCCTTAACAAAGACCCAGAAAGGCTACAAATCAAAGAAAGGTTGGACAAATGGGACTGCATCAAACTGCAGAGCTTCTGCATGGCAAAGGACATAGCTCGCAAGATAAACAGAAAGCCCACAGACTGGGAGAAGATCTTTACCGGCCATTCAACGGACAAAGGCCTCATATCTAAAATATATGCAGAACTAAAAAAAATTACCCTCTTCAAAAACAAAACTGCAAAGAACCAATAGCCCACTCATCAAGTGGGCTAAAGACTTACAAAGAGACTCCTCTGATGAGGAAATGAGAATGGCCAGGAGACATATGAAAAAATTCTCTACATCACTGGCCATAAAAGAAATGCAAATCAAAACAACATTGAGATTCCATCTCACCCCAGTAAGAATGTCCTATATCAAGAAAACTAACAATAACAATTGTTGGAGAGGATGTGGCCAAAAGGGAACCCTACTTCATTGTTGGTGGGAATGTAAACTGGTTCAGCCACTCTGGCAAGCAGTATGGAGATTCCTCAGAAGGCTTAATATAGAACTCCCCTATGACCCAGCAGCCCCACTTTTGGTATCTATCCAAAAGACCACAAACAAAATCACAGTAATGCCACCAGCACAACAATGTTCATTGCAGCACAATTTGTCATAGCGAAAATCTGGAACCAACCCAGATGCCCCTCAGTAGACGAATGAATCAGGAAAATGTGGTACATATACACAATGGAATTTTATGCCTCTATCAGAAAGAATGACATTGTCCCATTTGTAAGGAAATGGAAGGACTTGCAAACCACACTTCTTGATGATAAAACTCAAATGCCTTTTTTTAAAGTCTGTCTTGAGTCCCAAGAGACAAAATTAGCTGCCTCCTTGTGTGCTTTCTGACCTCTATTTAGACATATATCATAGTATTTAAAAAACCCTTTGCTCACCCTGGCTAGACTGTTGGCTCTCTGGCAGAAACAGGTTAAGAGAGAAGTGGTTACGAATGGTACCTAGTTTGGCTTTCTTTATTTATTTACTTGGTTGTTTATTGCGTTTTGCTAGTCAATTACTTTGCAGGTAGTGTGCTCCAAAATTCTTGGATTGAATCAATGAAGCAATTAATTATGGTGGAGTGCCAAGAAATATACAACATTCAGATTGCTGCTGTAGCAACAATATCTATGGATTTCAATTGGTCTTTAGATTCAATCGATTTAGACTTGTTTCCTAACTTTCTTCTGAAAGCACTTTTACCTTCAAACGATAGAATCAATAATGTATGTTTAAATGCTCCACAGCAAACATGTGTGTCTGATCTAGTTTATCAAAACCACCAAAATACCCAGGACTCTTGGGGTAAAAGAAGAGTGAAGAGTATATCTGTATGAAAGGGTGGTTAGAAAATAGAAATTTTCTCATCAGACCAGATACAGAGAAAGCTTCTGGGAGGCACACTGGCATACAGAAAAATCTTCAGCTTTATTCGTATATGAATAAGAAAAGCAGAGTATTCCAGGAGGAAAAATGCTGCATAAAAATATTTTTTACTTTTAATATAGACATAAAACAATATCAGACTTTTTAAGCACTACCAGTCTCCCGTTGCCATTTGTGAGATGTTTGCTCTTTGATGTAAAGTTAATTTGTTTCTCTACATTTGTGACATCTATTAAAACATTTACATTTTTCAGAAAATAGATCAACATGTCAAGTGAAGGTTGTATACTTTTAATAATAGTGTTTACCTTCATAAAAATATACTTTAAAAATATTTTCTCTTAATGTAAACATCTTTCACTTGTAACTGGTTCTTTTTAGACTGAATTATTCTTAATTGGACACTTCAAAAGAGCAAGAAAAAATTATATATGTATGCATTTTAATGTATTTTGCTTCTTTTGATTTCATATAAATTTGTCCTTTCAGAAAAATAAAAAGAGCTCAAAATCAGTAATAGCTTAAGGTTACTAATTTTGTCCAATAAAGCCACTATGTTTGGTATGGTTTACATGTGGCCTCCAAGGGCTGTATGCTGTAAGTTTTGCCTTCTGTATGACCAATAACTGAAAGATGTAGTTGGCTGTGCACTCATTCTTTGTACTTGCATGGGTTTTGAGAGTGATTTCCTCATCTCTCTCAGGCCAGATTGTCCACTATTCTATCCTTCTTTGTAGCACCAAGATGGAAAAAGATGGAACTTCCTAATACTCTATAAAGAACTTCTGCCTGTGAGTAATGACACTCTGAGACCAAAACAAACCATTGGTGTGGCAGAAAATTAATAGAAACACTTGGACACTTGAATCAATGAACTAACATGAGTAACAGTTAAGCCCAAATAAAAATAAACCCAGGGAATGTGTTCCCAACTCTATCATCATGAATGGCCCTATGTTGTGCCCGTGCTGCCAAAATGATTTTCATTTTTCCTCAGATTTGGTTGTTGCTACATTTCTAACAGTAGTTCACAGCTAATCTGGTAGTACTCTCTCTCCTCTAGATGTGGTCTGGCCAAACAAGATTGCTTTCAATTAGAGATATTATAAGGTTAGGTATATGTACTCATTTGATCCTACTTGAGTAGTCTCCTCTCTGAGTGCTGACTAGTTACAATGGCAGCTGTTTATTATGTAATATTCTGTATCATCTTGTATCTTGGGTTTTGTTTTTTGGGATTTTGTTGTTGCTGCTGTTGTTTTGGGGGAAGGACTATCATAGGGCTTGAACTCAGGGCTTAGTACATTGTCCCTGAGCTCTTTCACTCAAGGCTAGCAAAGTGGCAGAACAGTTTGAGGCACAGCTCCACTTCTGTTTCCTGGTGATTAATTGGAGATAAAAGTCTCACAGACTTTCCTGCCTGGGCTGGCTTTTAACTGCGATCTTCAGATCTGAGCCCCTTGAGTAGCTAGAATTACAGGCATAAGCCAACAGCAGTCCATGTATTTGGCGATTTTTTTCTCTATATTTTCTAGTATATATGTGTCCATCTTTCCTAATCAGAATGTTAAGCCCCATGAGTTTTAGAAGGCTAGGTATCTGTCCTTACACTCTGTTCCCTCTCCACACAACACACTTTTGTGTCAAGGACAGGCAAGGCATGTAATCTTTATTTTATTATTTAAATATTAAGTTTTTTGTCAACAAAATCATCTCTACCAGAATCACTCACTCTCTTAAGATTACTTTGGTTGTTCAGATCAATTCCTATATGAGTTCTCAGTCATATTGAGGTGAAAAATCAATTAAGATTAGTCAAGTTGTAGCAGAGAGATTCCTAAATGACACATAAAGTGTACAAAAATTCAAGGAAGAAGGTTATATGTCTCCCAATAAGAAACAAGATTTATACAAACCTTAGCCAATATCACATAAAGATTAGCATTTCGGCATGTGTTAGTCCTGGTGTTCAAGAGATTCCACTTATTAAGATACTAAGAGCAGTTACAACTGTGATATAACAATCGTTTCCATAACATGGCATGCATTTCACTAACCATCATCTTATGTGTTCATAAGTAACTACTTTCAACATCTTATGTGTATCTGTAGCTTCTATTATTGGTGATGTTCTTGTATCACCTTCCTGTGGTTGTACCTACACTATCTCTGTAATCTTATCTGAGTATATTGGAAACCATGTATACTGGTATTAGAACTAGGAAATTGAAAAGGAATACCAAAATTGAGAGACACGGGGTAAAAAAAGAAAAACAACTACAAAAGTAATACTTGCAAAACTGTTTGGTCTAAGTGAACTGAACACCTCATGGGGGGAAAGGGAAAGTGGGGGGAGGGAGGGGGGACAAGGTAGCAAACAGTACAAGTAATGTATCCAATGCCTAACATATGAAACTGTAACCTCTCTGTACATCAGTTTGATAATAAAAATTTGGGAAAAAAAAGATACTAAGAGCTGATTGCACTCTTGTAAAGCATAATTCTTAAAAAGAAACATCTGGTAAGAAATGAAGTTTGGGTATCTATGTCCATTTTGGGCTTTAGATTTGACCTTTAGTTTTAGAATGAATCACAATTACATTGTGAAATATCATTAGATGAAATTTTCCTGCCATTTTCATTGTAGAAGTCATTCTCTCACCTTCTAAGTACAGGAACAGAGAAACCACAGCCCCCAAAGGCAACTGACATAAGGGAGAACGAAGATGGCAAGTTCTAGACTAGTATACCAGTAAAACACAAGGTAGAAAATTCAGAGGTTAGCACTTATACACCACATAATGTAGGAATTGTTCTCTATCACAACCAGATACAAGTTTTAGAGGATGAAAACAAGAGAGCTGTGGTAAGTGGCATGTAAAGGCTTAGGAAGAAACATATTGCCTAGAGACTCAAGCAAGGGACTGTGCCCTGTGTCTCCATCCTTAGATGAATGACAAAATAGGAAAATTATTAGACCCAGAAGAGTTTTAGCATCCAAGCAGAGAAAATACCTAAGCCTGTTGTCCTATATTGTTGTCCCAGGAGCTGTCAAAGACTCCAGTGTATCCGAGCCACTCTTGTCCCAAAGGAGACCAGAGAGGCTTGTGGAATTGCCTTAGCAGGTGGGCATATTGACAAGAACTCAAACAGGAAGGAAGGAAGGAAGGAAGGAAGGAAGGAAGGAAGGAAGGAAGGAAGGAAGGAAGGAAGGAAGGAAGGGAGGGAGGGAGGGAGGGAGGGAGGGAGGGAGGGAGGGAGGGAGGGAGGGAGGGAGGGAGACAGAATTGTGGAGGGAGGGAAGAAGGGGGCAGGGTGGAAAGAGGCAGGCAGGCAAGCAGGCAAAAGAAATCAATTTGCAAAGAAAATTAAAAAGCAACTACTACACAGAAAATTATTTATTATTCGGGCATGACAAAAATTCCAAAAATACATGCAGTCATGGAAAATTATTCTTCCTCATACATATTTTCTTTAAAAAGTTTTGTGATGAGGTCTATCAACCAATGTGAGTTAAACTCATCTCTGTTCAGTCTGTCTATCAGCAAAGGACTATGTGTGAACATAGAACAATAGAAATGGCCATAGAACACTGCCATACATAGTAAATGTAGCTCAGTTTTCTCTCCCTAGAGGGAAAAGCGAAAACTTAATTTTCTGTCCATTTATACAAGCCTTGGGGTAAATGCTAACATGCATTCCTTCTTAAAGTAGAAAAAGGAAGTTATCTTAGAAGATAGAAGCACAGAGCACACAGTATTTCTCCACAGGAGGTATAGAAAGGAGAAGGCTCAAGAAGAAAAAAAGCCAAGACTTCATGAGAATCTGAAAAGTAGAAAACTGATGCTATCAAAAAAACATGTTCAGTATTTTTTTATTTTCTTGATTCTTAGAATACAGGGTTGTTAGGGTTTTTCACTTTAGTAACTCTGAAATTGGAATGAGTCTTAATTCATTGATTTGCTACAATCACTGCTGGCCAGGGGGCAATTTTGATGTGGTTATTATTGCTCTGATTGTGAATATTCACATTGTCATCTCTACTGTCACATTTTAAATATTTTTGTACTATAACTGGTGAATTTAATTGTATTCATAACATCTTCTTAAAGATGTGGCTCCACAAGTCATCATTATATATCCAAAAGTATACAGGAGTAGAGCAGATAGAAGCAAATTAGATTTTAGTGAAGTATTTTATCATTTCAAGAATAACTACAGCCATATTCTTTTTACAAAACAATAACCATGTACTTTACAGAATCTAATGAAAGAAAATACACAGAACTAAATGAAACCATAGTAGGTTTTGTTATTAAGATGCTACCAAAGGAATTACCTATCACATATCAAGCAGAGGAATCAAAAGAAATTGCTAAGTTCCTCAGGATTGATGAGTAATATTATGCGCAATGATTCATGCAGCCTGCAGCTCTATCTTTAAGGAACTATGTCATAGCTTAGTAGATAGCATTTGTTTTTCTTAATAGGACATAGCCCAATGGTATGTCTTTCAATAATTGCATCACAGATATAATGGAATATGAAGAAAGTTTATTTTAATATTGAAGAAACACTAGCAGCTGATTTAAAAATGAAAGAGGCCAAAAATGCAGTGATAACACATTTTATAATTATCAAGATAAAGAATCATTTTTTTCATAAGTAAGAAGGAAAAGAAATGTGGGTATACGGTCATTGAACTGAATTTAATTTTTTAAAGAAGTTTGAGAGGCACTGGCACATAATAAATTCTATTTGTATTGTATGCACCTAGGAAAGTCATCAATTCTCCACCTCAGTCTCCTAATCTATAAAGTAGATATCATAAAACTCACATCCAAGACTTACAAGATTAAAAGGGAAGCACACACGCTCCCCCACACCTCCATCAGTTGGCTTGTAAGCACTTACAAAAAGTCTTTGTGTTTTTCCAAAGAAAGTTACTATCTTTCAGTGGCATCCTTGTTTTAAGATTTAAGTCATCATCTATAAGGATCATGAGGAATTACAACTCCTAACTCTGACATATCAGGATCTGAAAAGTGGGTCATGAGAGAATATGAATAATATTGTGATTTCATGTGATCCATCCTTTTCATGATGTGATTTAATCTCAAATTTTGTTCTGAGTATAATTCCTTTCTCAGGAGCTACCTATAGCTGGGGAACAGTCACTTTACCTGCTGATTTTTCTAAAGAAAGGAACTCAGAAGCTGCCTGAGAAAATGGTATCTTCAGTCAGGAGTGATAAATCTGGGTGTTTTTTTTCATCGATATCTTAGTTTCATCACTAATTATAGCTTAGGAACGCTTAGGATGCCAAATCAAGCCAAGGAAAAAAGTTTACTTTTATACATTTGAAAGGGAGAGATAAGAGTCCAGGAAAATTGGAGGGCATCTTTGTTCTGCCTGAGTCATCTTAGTCTGTGTTTAACTTCAGCCATCCCAGAAGTGCTAATCACATAAATGTCAACACGTAAGAACAGATAAAATGTCACAATACAATAAATGGGTTACTTTAAAGAAATGAAGTCATAATGTTTCTAACAGTTTTATGACTGCTCAGATGAACTACCAAAGTCTTCTTCCCATGTTCCTTTTGCAGAGAATAACTCGACAGCATTATGGATGATCAGTATGACTCTTTCCAGGAAACATGAGACAATATTGCCTCCATTTCCCTATGATTTGCTTTCCTCCAAGAGTTCGCTCATTAGGGTGCATACAACCAGGAAATGGGTAATCAAGAAATGTGTTTCTGAACCAAGAATGATAAAGGAAGAGGTCTTCACACTTTCCTTCCACTTAGAGGCACTAAAACCCACTGAAACTTTGAAGAAACCTTATATGTGGAAAACAAAATGGAAACAAACACATAATCAAAGAATGAAGAGCCTACTAAGAGGAAGCCTGCCAAGAGCCTACTAAGGGGAAGCAGACACATAGGCAGACTTTTAACATCTAATACAGTGAGTGCCAAAACAGATGTTATGCTTTTCTATTAACATGTTCTCAGGGTTCTCCAGTCTTACCCCATTCTACTTCTAATTTATGATCTGTGTTTTAATCTAAATCTTAACAAGCTTGTGGAGAACTTGTCTAACTCAATCACTTTGTAGGCATCATTTTATGTAGCACCAGTAATTACACTTCTGGATATTTACTTCTTCATAGTCAAAATAAAGGCTCTATTTCTGTTGTCTCGCTACCTTATGGAGAAAATTTAACATCTTAAGAAACACCTAACATCATCTTTGGTTCCCTCTAAGCCATAAAGCATACCATAGGTTACAACAAACCAAAACAAAAAAATTCTGCCTCACCCATCCCTGATTCAGCCAATCATTACTGTTCTAAGTGAGACCTTTTCAATCTTAGGTCTCGCTCATATTAGCACATCCTTAGTAGTATGCTAGAGATGGCTCAAACAGGCTCACTGAAGCCAGAATTTAAATATTTAGGAACTTCTGAAATAAGTTGCTTAACCACTAATAGCTTGAAATTACCATGATGGAAATATTTATACTATGGAAACTAATAAGCATGATAAATCAGGGTTTGGCATGAGTAAAAGATCTACCCTTGTCCTTCTGTCTGTATCTATCCATAGTTTTTATTCCAGATTCAATGGAGTCTTCTTCATAAGAGTACTCTAGACTTCAGCAGTTGTTCCTATGTCTTTTCCAATCCTTTTGTATGCCCTTCCTGTGGTTGTACCTGCGCTATCACTGTATCTCATCTGAGTACATTGGATACTGAATATACTGGTATTAGAACTCGGGAAGTAAAAGGGAATATCAAAATCGAGAGACAAAGGATAAAAAGACAAATGACTCCAAAAGCAAAACTTGCAAAACCATTTGGTGTAAAGCAGGTGAACAACTCATGGGGGGAAGAAGGAAACGGGGAGGGGGGAGGGGATAATGAAGGAGGAAGTAACAAACAGTACAAGAAATGTACCCAGGGCTGGGGATATGGCCTAGTGGCAAGAGTGCCTGCCTCGGATACACGAGGCCCTAGGTTCGATTCCCCAGCACCACATATACAGAAAACCTCCAGAAGCGGTGCTGTGGCTCAAGCGGCAGAGTGCTAGCCTTGAGCGAGAAGAAGCCAGGGACAGTGCTCAGGCCCTGAGTCCAAGGCCCAGGACTGGCAAAAAAAAAAAAAAAAAAGAAATGTACCCAATGCCTAATCCCTAACGTATGAAACTGTAACCTTTCTGTACATCACTTTAACAATAAATAAGGGGGGGGGGGGGAAATGTACCCAAGGCCTAACGTATGAAACTGTCACCTCTCTGTACATCACTTTGACAATAAATAAGTATAAATTTTATAGAAGTTCACTAACATTGCTCAGGATCTGTAGGGTATGTTATGGAAGTTTATTAGCTTAAAAATTCTAGTTATTATCAGAAGTAATATTCAAAAAAAAGTCTTCATCCTAATGTATAGGACAATTGCAATATTCTTTAGTTTAATACAGACAACTACTAATTTTCCTAACATATAAGGAAACCCTAATGCATTTCAGAGTGGAATTTATCAAGTTAATTTTGTTCAGGAAGCATATGTTCATGACACAAGTACGCTTATAGATCCTATAAAGTATAGTTAGTGTTAGGAGAATTAAATACCCAATGAAGGGACTGATTACAAAAAAGGGAGAGACAAGTAGTTAGAAGCAGCCAGTGTTCTGATTGACAGTTACAAAGCAAAGTACATTTTGAAAAAGCTTTCAGCCTCTCTCAGTAGCATTTATAGAAAGTAAGCATCACATAACAACAATGATAACAACAATGATAAACAAATAACAACAATGATAAACTGCTTGCTTCCGTATCTTGGAGTTCATTTCAAGTAACATCATGTTATGTGATCATACGTACATAGCTACTGAGCTATTATATTCATCTGCTAGAACTATCCTAGACATATACTCACTAATTATTACCAATGAGGGAAACCATAGAGTCTATGTTTCTTTGGGTCTGGCTCACTTCACTTATTTTTTTTTCCAAGTCTTTACATTTCCTTATGATTGGGGCAATATCATTCTGGGGCAATATCATTTCTGATAGAAGCATAGAATTCAATTGTGTGTGTATATATATGTGTGTGTGTGTGTACATATATATACATACATACCACAATTTCTTAATCCATTCATCTACTAAGGGGCATCTGGGTTGGTTCCATAGTTTAGCTATAGTAAATAATGCTGTAATAAATATGGAATCTCAAAAAAAAAGAAAGAGTAATACTCAGGGATAGTATTATATAACTATATGTTATCTTGACTCTTTCAAAACTACATTCAATACTATTTGTCTACAAACATGCCTACAAATATAAAACAACCTAATAAAATACAAACCAAACACTCAGATAAAGAGGAAAATGTATTTATACTAACTAGAATATCAAAGACTCTATTGAACCACTATATTTAGCCCTGAGCTTCCTGGCAACCAGAGCAAAACAAATGGCAGTGTAATGAGTTACATTACTGGAAATGTGAATTTCTCATTATAGAAAGGAGAGTTCATTCATGAAAAGAGACAGTGTCTTCCTTTATTATATGAGGTAATTTTACATGAAATTATAACTGATCAAATAAAGTCCATCCTCAAAAATGTTTTAACAGAAGCCCAGTATAAGTTTTTTCTCATAGTGTAGCCATCAAACCTGAGGCCATAACCTTAAAGCATAACTCCTTCAAGATATTTCTTTAAGAATCTGCCTTATGTATGAAACTGTAACTCCTCCGTACATCACTCTTACAATAAATAAATATTTTTAGAAAGAATCTATGCATATAAACAAGTATATATTCCAAATATATAGACATCTCTTAGTCTAATGAAATAATAATTAAATGAAAGTGATCCATACAAAGTATTACAGTAAATAATAGCAGAATCTTTCTACAACATGTCTACATTCCACTCTTTCAGGAAAGCAGTGAATAATAAAGAATTACTGAGTCAATATGGATAGCATCTTGTAGCAGACTAAAATTGTACCTGTTAAATTTATATCTCTAGCAAGTGAATGAAGTATGCATTCATTTCATAAGTGATCCCAATCTAAAGAACCACAAGTTAAATAGATAATCATCTCAAAGATGGGGTGCAAAAACAGTAACTTCTACATAAACAGACAGGAGTGGCTGGAGCTGGAGCCCAGGGCTAGAACACATGCATAGTATGCTTTAAAACCCTGTACTCAATTCCTGCATTCGAAATAAACAAACAATATCATATAGAAGAATGGGGCCTAAGACAATCCAAAGAAGAATCAAAACCAAGAGTAAACAATAGAAATGTATCAAGAATTATTATAAAGGATGGCAGAGTGTTACTCCACATGGCTATAATTTTGTTGTTTTGTTTTTTTTTTCAAATTTTTATTATCAAACTGATGTACAGAAAGGTTACAGTTTCATGCGTTAGGCACTGGATACATTTCTTGTACAGTTTGTTACCTTGTCCCTCATACCCCCCTCCCTCCTCCCCCTTTCCATTCCCCCCCCCCCCCCACGGAGGTGTTCAGTTCACTTACACCAAACAGTTTTGCAAGTATTGCTTTTGTAGTTGTTTGTCTTTTTTTACCCTGTGTCTCTCAAATTTGGTATTCCCTTTCAATTTCCTACTTCCAATACCAGTAAACACGGTTTCCAATATACTCAGATAAGATTACAGAGATAGTGTAGGAACAACCACAGGAAGGTGATACAAGAACATCATCAATAATAGAAGCTACAGATACACATAGGACGTTGAAAGTAGTTACAACTGTTTCCATAACATGGAGTTCATTTCACTTAGCATCATCTTATGTGTTCATAAGGGTATAGCTATTGGGCCTTGTGATGCTCTGCTATGACTTGCCTAAACCTGTACTAATTATTCCCAATAAGGGAGACCATAGAATCCATGTTTCTTTGGGTCTGGCTCATTTCACTTAGTATAACTTTTTCCAAGTCCTTCCATTTCCTTACAAATGGAACAATGTCATTCTTTCTGATAGAGGCATAAAATTCCATTGTGTATATGTACCACATTTTCCTGATCCATTCGTCTACTGAGGGGCATCTGGGCTGGTTCCAGATTCTCGCTATGACAAATTGTGCTGCAATGAACATTGTTGTGCTGGTGGCATTACTGTGATTTTGTTTGTGGTCTTTTGGATAGATACCAAAAGTGGGGCTGCTGGGTCATAGGGGAGTTCTATATTAAGCCTTCTGAGGAATCTCCATACTGCTTGCCAGAGTGGCTGAACCAGTTTACATTCCCACCAACAATGAAGTAGGGTTCCCTTTTGGCCACATCCCCTCCAACAATTGTTATTGTTAGTTTTCTTGATATAGGACATTCTAACTGGGGTGAGATGGAATCTCAATGTTGTTTTGATTTGCATTTCTTTTATGGCCAGTGATGTAGAGCATTTTTTCATATGTCTCTTGATCATTCTCATTTCCTCATCAGAGAAGTCTCTTTGTAAGTCTTTAGCCCACTTGATGAGGGGGCTATTGGTTCTTTGCGGTTTTGTTTTAGAAAAAGGCAATTTTTTTAGTTCTGCGTATATTTTAGAGATGAGGCCTTTGTCTGTTGAATGTCCAGTAAAGATCTTCTCCCAGTCTGTGGGCTTTCTGCTTGTCTTGTGAGCTATGTCCTTTGCCGTGCAGAAGCTCTGCAGTTTGATGCAGTCCCATTTGTCCAACCTTTCTTTGATTTGTAGCCTTTCTGGGTCTTTGTTAAGGAAGTTCCGTCCTGTGCCAAGGAGCCCAAGTGTTTCTCCTACTCCTTCCTTTAGTGTTTTTAGGGTGTCTGTTTTGATTTCAAGGTCTTTAATCCATTTGGAATTGATTTTGGTGCAGGGTGATATATAAGGATCTAGTTTTAGTTTGTTGCATGTGCTGAGCCAGTTTTGCCAGCACCACTTGTTAAAGAGGCTATCTTCCTTACATACTATTGTTTTAGCTCCTTTATCAAAGATTAAGTAGGCGTAGTTCTGTGGGTTCATTTCTGGGTCTTCAATTCTGTTCCATTGGTCTTCAGCCCTGTTCCGGTGCCAATACCAAGCTGTTTTTATTACTATAGCTTTATAATACAGCTTGAAGTTGGGTACTGTAATTCCTCCAGCGCTGCTCTTTCTGCTTAGGAGGGTTTTTGCTATTCTAGGTCTTTTATTGTTCCCTATGAATTTCTGGATTGCTTCCTCTATTTCATTAAGGAATGGTGTTGGGATATTAATGGGTATTGCATTGAATTTGTAGATAGCCTTTGGCAATATTGCCATTTTGATTATATTAATCCTCCCAATCCAGGAGCATGGGAGGTTTTTCCATTTCCTTAGTTCTGACTTAATTTCGTTTTTCAAGCTTTTAAAGTTCTCATCAAAGAGGTCTTTCACTTCTTTGGTTAAGGTTATTCCCAGGTATTTTATGTTTTTGGGAGCTATTGCAAAAGGAGTTGCTTTCCTGATTTCAGCCTCGGTCTTCGGGTTGTTAGCATAGAGAAAGGCCGTTGATTTTTGAAGGTTTATTTTATATCCTGCAACTTTGCCAAAGTTTTGGATCAGCTCTAGTAGCTTGGGGGTAGAGTCTATGGGATTCTTTAGGTATAGGATCATGTCATCTGCGAAGAGAGAAAGTTTAACTTCATCTTTTCCTATTTGGATCCCCTTTATATTTTCTTCTTGCCTAATTGCTCGGGCTAGGAATTCTAATACTATGTTGAAGAGCAGGGGAGAGAGTAGACATCCCTGCCTTGTTCCTGATTTTAAAGGGAATGGCTTTAGTTTTTCACCATTTAGAGTTATGCTAGCTGTTGGTTTGTCATAAACTGCCTTGATTATATTCAGGAGTGTTCCCTGGAATCCCAGTTTTTCCAGGGCTTTTAGCATAAATGGGTGCTGGATTTTATCGAACGCTTTTTCCGCATCCAGAGATAAAACCATGTGGTTCTTTAGCTTGCTCCGGTTGATGTGGTGGATTACATTAATTGACTTGCATCCCTGGGATGAATCCAGTTTGATCGTGGTGTATGATTTTTTTGATGACCTGTTGAAGTCGATTGGCCAGAATTTTGTTGAGAATTTTTGCGTCTATGTTCATCAGGGAGATGGGTCTATAGTCCTCTTTCCGTGATGAGTCTCTGCCTGGTGGCTATAATTTTGCACACAACTAACCTTTTACAGGGTGAGTCAAGTGTACATGAAGAGTTTAGATGGCATGCTTTGAAAAATAAGAAAGTAACACACATCATATTTTTTTCCTAGTAATATTTTCAGTCTCTAGCTAGGCACTGCTGGCTCATGCCTGTAAGCCTAGCTTCTTAGAAGGCTAGGATGGTAGTTCAAAGCCAATTTGGATGGGAGAATCCCTAACACTTTTATCTCCAGTTAACTACCAAAAAAGCTGTTGACTTGCCATTAATATTGACCAGGTAAACTGGTGCTATTCTGCCACATACAAAGCTCTTAGTATACTGAATATGATTCCATACTCAGTAATAGAGGCAGATTCCAGAACTGATTTCCTTTTAGGCCAATTCCTACTATGTGACAATAAAACTAACTTAGCTGTGCTTAGAAACATATTTTGTTTGTAAATAATATGACCAAAAATGGTCATTTTAATGATAAAATTCCATGACTATGTTTTATCAAAGTTAGGGATAAAATACCAAAGATGTAAATGAGTCAAAATGGATTATTATAACTCACAATAAAGCTGAATAGTTAAGAATATCCAAAGATAGACTGGACAAAGAGGAAGTTTACATCTGGATAAAGGTTGAATAACACACAAAGCTGATATTGTAAAGTGATCATAGTTAACACATGATTCACATAACATATGTGTGGCTAGACATCACATATATGAGAAGTCTTCTAGTCTCAAAAATTGTGCTTATGAATTCCGGTAGTGACTTTCATTCCAAGTCCTTGACTTAGTTTCTGAAGTCTTACTGATAGCTTTTTCCCCTTTGAAGAGGTATCTGTATTTACCTTATTTTATTTTCATATTCTTTTTGGTCTTACCCTTTCCTGTATATAGCATCTTCCTTCCTTGCCTCTACATTCAATCATTCACTGCTGGCACTCATCTGCTGCCTACACAGCTGTAAAGAGGCTGCGGTCTCTTTTCTTGACTCTTACAAGTATAACTAGCCACAGTCCACATCTCAGAATGGTAATTGCCCATATACCAGTCCAATTTGCCTTTCCAAAAAGACTAAGTAACGTTAAATGACTGACTCTTCTTTAGTACACAGAGTACAATTTCTGAAGATTAGCACATTCAGAATAGGGCTAAAATTCCTCCCATCTGTCAACTTTGAAGGGTTCCATTAACTTCACTCAGTAAACACATCACTCTTCTCAACCTGAGGTTCTGAAACAAATACAAAATACAATAAATGAGTAAGACAGGGTAACAACATGCCTTTATTTGATATGTCTAAAGCTAATGATGGAGAGTATCATTTATACATTTGATAAATTTGGGTCCTATTACTGAGCATCAATTATATACTGGGGTGCTCATCTATTTTTAAGATAATTATTGGCCAGCACAGGTTTCCCTGTGCAATGGCTTTCTTGGCAAAATATAGTACACAAAGGAGCATGCATGTTGTTATACATAGCTACATTCCAAGAGTTAGAAAACTGTAGAGAGGAAACATACATATTTAATTACTTTCCCCAACTCACCAATCAGTACCTATTTTACTCTAAGGGAAAATACAAGAGATAAGAAGAAAAAAGTCCAGAAATTATTAGAAGGACTATCTTTTAAAGGGTATCTCCTAAGATAAATCAGAGAACGAAAAAAGGGCCTCCCTCTCCCAACACCAGAGGTTATAACTTCATTGAGCAAACAGCTTGCAATAATTTAGATGAATTATCCAAAGTAGATTTAGAATGATCATATCAAGACTGTTGTTCCCAGAGATGAAGTAAGGTACAGGAAATGGGATTCTCGGAATGTATATATGTCATGAGCCACCTAAATAAATACTCTCTTTTACTAATCATCCACCAGGATGTTTTCCTATTAAGTAATATTTTATTTTTTTAAATTCATGCCTTTCTGGCAAGATGTGGCGGCACATGCCTATAATCCCAGCTTTTGCAGAGGCAGAAGTTGGAGAGTTATGATCTGATTCCAGTCTGGGAAAAAGTATATCTGAAGAATGAATTAAAGCAAAAAGAACTGAGGGTAGGATCAAGTGGTAGATAGAGCATTTGCCAACCAAGAATGAGTCTCAGGGCTGGGGATATGGCCTAGTGGCAAGAGTGCCTGCCTCATATACATGAGGCCCTGGGTTCGATTCCCCAGCACCACATATACAGAAAACGGCCAGAAGTGGCGCTGTGGCCCAAGTGGCAGAGTGCTAGCCTTGAGCAAAAAAGAAGCCAGGTACAGTGCTCAGGCCCTGAGTCTAAGCCCCAGGACTGGCCAAAAAAAAAAAAAAAGAATGAGTCTCAAGCTTGAGTCTCAAACTCAAGAATGGAGTCTCAATCTCCAAGAATGAGTTCAAACTCTAATAGTGTCCAAAATAATAATAATAAATGACCTTCTGTTACTTATGAAACTCGATTTTGTACCTACTCTTTTCTGTATTCTGGTATGCATAATACAATATAATTTTCTGTTTGGAGGATCTCACTTTATGTAAAGAAAGAACTATGAAAACACTTCTAAACAGACAATTACAATGATTCAGGGAGAAGAGGGAGTATATCCAAAGCAAACTGTGATATCATGAGAACTCAAAGAAGGACTGAGGACTAGTGAAATGTGATCTGTGTCCTGGTGGTCTGCATCCTGCTTGTCTTAGAGGTATAACACCGGAAATGTAAAGAAGGTCACAATTGGCCAGAGGGACACTGTATTATTTCTCAGAAAACATCACGTAAGAAAGTGAAGGTGTGGCTTGAGTGATAGATCACCTGCGTTGGCAAAAGAGCTGATAGCTAGTACTAGTATGCAAACACACGCGTGCACACATGCATCCACACACATGCACACATACACACACAGATGCCAGAACACAGTACTCAGTTCAGAAGGACATGGTAAATTTGTGGTGTTGAAACACCCTGAAAAATAGCTTTGGAAGCTTCTAGTAATCTGGCAAATAATCTAGGCAAATACGAAAAGAGCCGAAAGTAATACAGGTGCACATGGAGTGGAAACAATAAATGTGGATGGTGTTAAGAATTCAAATCAAGGGGCTGCATGTCCCTGTGGAGAAGGTGACATGGAATCAGAGCGTTCCAAGATGTCTTCGAACTTTCCAAGTCTATCTTCCAGACTCCTCGACAGTACTGCATCTCCCTGTGAAAGGCCTTTCCTTCAGGCTGTTTCACCCAGTTGGGAATGTGTTCCCCTATTGTCAAAACTAATCATGGTGGTGAGGCCTTCTTGATGGGGAAGATCAAAGGCAGAGCTGCATTTACTCCTGTGGGATGCTCAGATTTTAGCCCTTGGTTTCCAAGAAAAGCAGAAGTTAACTGTGCTTACAAAGTTCATATGGACATGACTTCTGTCATCCCTCTTTGTGTCATAATCATTCAGTTTTTCATACTTAAGATGGCAACAGATGCCTTGACAATCACACGAAACTTGGTGGCTTTTTCCACCTCCTGTACTACATAGCATAACGTGATGAGGCTTTATCCATTCATACACTGCTGGAGTCAAAATATTCAGTGTGTCAAAAGAGATGGCATCATATACTGCAATCCATATACAATGAAATCTATGCCATATCAGCAGTGAAAAGAATGCTTGACAGAAAATCTATAGCTTTGGCTCTCATGTGGAAAACATTAATGCAAACATCCTCTGCCCCAAGGACTTGACATTTACCACACATTCTACTAGAAGTACAGGGCTCCTGTGCCAAAGGTCAAAAGTAGAAGGACTAGCTTTTCTTATATATTTAAGCAAAATGTCCATAAACACTCTCTCTCTCTCTCTCTCTCTCTCTCTCTCTCTCTCTCTCTCTCTCTCTCTCCCTCTCTCTCTCTCTCTCTCCACTTACTGTATTTAGTTGACTAGGGAAAAGGTCAGCTAAGTGACTTGAAGCCAAGCACACCACACACACACACACACACACACACACACACACACATATACTGGCTAACATTGGCAAATTAAAAATGATTTTAAAAATGATCCATTTCCATTTGTAGATTTCACACAAAGGAAGAAGAAATTGGGTTGCCCCTGTCAATAGTCTTGCTTTCAAAGGATTAAAAGACAATGATGCTCACGTTTCAATGCAATACGTCATTTATCTCTCAAAGACTTTCCAGAGAAAGAAAGAAGACAAAGGGTGTGTTTCCAATATACATGTGTGTACATGTCATAGGTCTCTCATCTTAATAAATGATTTGTTTGTTAAATAATACTCAAAGATCATTTCACTTCTTCAAATAAAACATGACCGTGCATGTTTTTAAATTCACTTAGGTAATCCCAGTGTGTCATTTAGCAAAAAGGAATTTATCAAAATATTTGCCAGAAAATATTTTCATTCCAGTCCTTCTATTTGTATGAGAATCTATAAACTATATAGACACAGCATTCAGTGGGCATGTACATAGCATGTTGCATATATTTTACACATTCCATAGTAAAAATACATTGTTACTCTATATCCCATGTTTTAAATTCTTTTTCTGTATATTTTAATTTTTTATTGTAAAAATGATGTACAGAGGGGTTAATAGTTATATCAGTCAGATAATGAGTCCATGTTAAATATTCTAAAGCACATGAAATGCGATATACTTTTGTATATTATGAGCATATTAAGTATATTGAGTATATTGAGTTTCTATTCCCTTATGACTGACCCTATGGTTATTATATTTGAATTCTTCCATTGTATACACCCATATTCTCTCATTGAGGACGTTGTAGACTGGTGCAAGCAAATCATGTAGAATGTAGGGTTCTAGGCATCAGCCTCCTTCTTCCCACTTTTTTTGGGGAACCTTTTGTGAGTCTCAGGACAGTATTGAGTTACCAGCCATGAGTGACATCACCCATCACTCTGTTGTCATCCTGTACACGTGCTTAAGAGAACATTCTGGGATTGGACAGCAATCTCCCATTGGGTCAGATAAAAGGAGAAATTTCTTTCTTTCACTGATATGTTTTGTTTTGATTTGCCAGTATTGGGGCTTGAATTCAAGGCCTGAGCACTGTCCCTGGCTTCTTTTTGCTCAAGGCTAACACTCTACCACTTGAGGCACAGCCGCCACTTCTGGCTTTTCTTGCATATGTGGTGCTGACGAATCAAACCCAGAGCTTCATGTATGTGAGGCAAGCACTCTACCACTAGGCCATATTCCCAGCCCTTATTGATATGTTTAAATGATGCTATGAAGGCCAGTCTTTAAGATACAGACAGACAGACAGAGACAGAGACAGAGACAGAGAGACAGAGAGAGCAAAAAGCCTATTCTGTAAAATTCAAAGCTGAAAACAGAGTTCAAATTGAATCTTTGAGAGACACTGCTTCTAAAGAGGCCTCCTAACAGTAAAATGTGCTGTTATCTCCATGACTTTGCATATATTTTTAATATCAATTCATGTCAGTATTGACACTTGTGTTTTGATGGTAAGAGGAATTTAAATAGTTCTAAGGACCTCAGGTGACTCTATTGACATATTGGATTATGCACAAGGCTTCACCTGCAAAGTAAAGTGGAACAAATAGAATTAGGAAGCTTTTAATATGTTAAAAAAATCAGAATGACAAACTCTACCATTTAAAGGTTATGTTCACCCTTTGCAATGGGAATATATCAAAACTGATTCTTTATCAAAGAAAGTCTTTCATCCTTTGGAATTCCTTGGCTGTCTAGAGCCAAGCAGCAGTAGTGGAAGCCTCCATAATCGCATCTAGGGCACACATCAAGGATCTGATCTGGTGTCAATCCCTGCAAAAAAGTCAGCTACAGCCAGGAGTAGGAAGTGTGCAATATAAAATCTTCTCATTATTATGGGAGCAACAAACTTAAAGAAAGTCAATGGAAATTTTTGTTAAGAATTATTCTCATACCTGAAGTCTGCATGAAGAAAGGGCAAAAGTCCACAATGATGAACCACCAGATCAAAGAAGATAGATGAAAAACATAGCACTACCATTGTTTTGTGTGTGTTTTCTTCCCTCTTCCAAGAAAAAAACAGTATCACTGGGTATGATGGTTCATACCTGGAATTCCAGCTGCTGGGGAGGGAAAGGCAGGATATTGGCAAATTTAAACCAGCAGAGAGGAAAACTAAACCCTATTCCAAACCCCCAAAATAATGAAAATTTAAATTTATTTCAAAAACATTTTTAAAAAGACTGGGTCAAATGGAACAGAATTGAAGACCCAGAAATGAACCCACAGAACTATGCCTACTTAATCTTTGATAAAGGAGCTAAAACAATAGTATGGAAGAAAGATAGCCTCTTTAAAAAGTGGTGCTGGCAAAACTGGCTCAGCACATGCAACAAACTAAAACTAGATCCTTATATATCACCCTGCACCAAAATCAATTCCAAATGGATTAAAGACCTTGAAATCAAAACAGACACCCTAAAAACACTAAAGGAAGGAGTAGGAGAAACACTTGGGCTCCTTGGCACAGGACGGAACTTCCTTAACAAAGACCCAGAAAGGCTGCAAATCAAAGAAAGGTTGGACAAATGGGACTGCATCAAACTGCAGAGCTTCTGCACAGCAAAGGACATAGCTCGCAAGACAAACAGAAAGCCCACAGACTGGGAGAAGATCTTTACCGGACATTCAACAGACAAAGGCCTCATCTCTAAAATATATACAGAACTAAAAAAATTGCCTTTTTCTAAAACAAAACCGCAAAGAACCAATAGCCCCCTCATCAAGTGGGCTAAAGACTTACAAAGAGACATCTCTGATGAGGAAATGAGAATGGCCAAGAGACATATGAAAAAATGCTCTACATCACTGGCCATAAAAGAAATGCAAGGGGCTGGAGATATGGCCTAGTGGCAAGAGTGCTTGCCTCGTATACATGAAGCCCTGGGTTCGATTCCCCAGCACCACATATACAGAAAACAGCCAGAAGTGGCGCTGTGGCTAAAGTGGCAGAGTGCTGGCCTTGAGCAGAAAAAGAAGCCAGGGACAGTGCTCAGGCCCTGAGTCCAAGGCCCAGGACTGGGAAAAAAAAAAAAGAAGAAATGCAAATCAAAACAACATTGAGATTCCATCTCACCCCAGTAAGAATGTCCTATATCAAGAAAACTAACAATAACAATTGTTGGAGGGGATGTGGCCAAAAGGGAACCCTACTTCATTGTTGGTGGGAATGTAAACTGGTTCAGCCACTCTGGCAAGCAGTATGGAGATTCCTCAGAAGGCTTAATATAGAACTCCCCTATGACCCAGCAGCCCCACTTTTGGGTATCTATCCAAAAGACCACAAACAAAATCACAGTAATGCCACCAGCACAACAATGTTCATCACAGCACAATGTGTCATAGCGAGAATCTGGAACCAGCCCAGATGCCCCTCAGTAGACGAATGGATCAGGAAAATGTGGTACATATACACATGGAATTTTATGCCTCTATCAGAAAGAATGACATTGTCCCATTTGTAAGGAAATGGAAGGACTTGGAAAAAATTATACTAAGTGAAATGAGCCAGACCCAAAGAAACATGGACACTATGGTCTCCCTTATTGGGAATAATTAGTACAGGTTTAGGCAAGTCATAGCAGAGCATCACAAGGCCCAATAGCTATACCCTTATGAACACATAAGATGATGCTAAGTGAAATGAACTCCATGTTATGGAAACAGTTGTAACTACTTTCAACGTCCTATGTGTATCTGTAGCTTCTATTATTGATGATGTTCTTGTATCACCTTCCTGTGGTTGTACCTACACTATCTCTGTAATCTTATCTGAGTATATTGGAAACCGTGTTTACTGGTATTGGAAGTAGGAAATTGAAAGGGAATACCAAATTTGAGAGACACAGGGTAAAAAAAGACAAACAACTACAAAAGCAATACTTGCAAAACTGTTTGGTGTAAGTGAACTGAACACCTCCGTGGGGGGGGTGGGGGGGAAGGAAAAGGGGGATGAGGGTGGGGTTATGAGGGACAAGGTAACAAACTATACAAGAAATGTATCCAGTCCCTAACGTATGAAACTGTAACCTTTCTGTACATCAGTTTGATAATAAAAATTAAAAAAAAAGACTGGGTCATTGTTGAAGTGGTAGAGCTCTTGCCTAATGTGTGCAAGTGCCTGGATTTGATTGCTGTTATTGAAAAAAATGCTAAAAATATAAAAGTACTTTCCAAATTAAACATACCAAAAGGGCTGAGAATATTTTGTGATTTTGTTTATTTTTCTTTATTTATTATTCATCTTGACAAGTTAATACATTTTATATACTATATAATTAAATTATTATAGAATGTTGAGTATTTTTAAAGTGGAAACAGAGAATAGCCATTTCCTTGTTATTTCTGCAGGAACTTAAGAAATTGTGGCATATTGGCAGCAAAAACTTCTATTTTATACCAGCAGAGTTATATTTTGGGATTCCTAATCTTAACAGGAAGTACCATAAAGAACAACTTTGTTGCCAAAACTAGGTTAAGATAGTTCATTTATTTATAACCATTTACTTTGTATTTTGGTTTTTCTAGTATTTGGGGGTTTATCTGATTCAATGCAATGTGGGACAGAAATTATTTTCTCATACTTAGGACTATGAGCTCTCCAGAACATTATTCTTCATGTATTTGTATATGAATCTAAGTGGAAGAAAGCAGATAATTCTCCCTAAACATACATATTTTGCAGCTATCTGTGGAAAACAGGCGAGTCATTGCTTTACTAGTTCTGGTAATCACAAAGCATTTTTTTCTGAAAGCTTTATAAATGCTTTCCACCCTACAGATAAGAGATTTAAAGTAGGCAGAAATAAATGACAGAGCTCACAGTGACTTGCCTCTGTGGCACCTCCACTACCCTCACAGGCTGAAAACTCCAGGCTGTTTACTGTGCCTGTCAAGTTAGATGTGACAGAAAGAAGGGAAGTGGGAGGAAAACCGAGTGAACAGTATTCAGGTCTTCTTGGGGCCCAGGACTTGAAATCCAGGTTGGCCACAGAGAGCCTATGATATCCAGGTTCCTCTAGAAAAAGATCAGGGTGGTGAACGTTCACCAGATTACTAGTAGAAAGAGTACACATGAGTGCCTGTACTTGAGCTGGGAAACTGTTGACATTTCCTTCTTGAAGCACATGTACTGTTTTGATTGCCTTTGTTTTTTTTTTTTTTTTTTGGAAGTAGGTTTCATATAAAAGAAGTTACTTTTACATACCTCCATCAGAAATAGTCTATTAATGATAACCCCCCATTGCTTTACTAAGCAGTACATGCCTTTGAATTCCCCAGCTCTCTTCTAGTGACACACCACTGAATGTCCTGGAAACATTTCTTTCCTAGGTGCATTCTCTCTAGAGTAATCCTAAGAGATTGGGTTTGTTAATAGCATGGAACTCTGACATACTAACTGCCAATTCTCAATGCTCTCGGAGCCCCATCTGCAGAGAATAACTGAGATTTTTTCTAATCAGCTGGTAATTTTTATGCTCATAATTAGTTCGGTATGGTGGAAAAAAAATGAGTCACCATGTATAAACAGAGGGTGTGTCTTCCGTCTTCTCTGGTGCACTGGGGAAGGCAATCTGAGCTCTGTCCATGGTACCTATACAGCTGCAGGTGTAGGAACACCTGGTACCACTCAGCTTGGGCTCCATCAGTCCTTGCATCTCTCGCACTCTTGCAACAGGCATAGGAATGAAGTTCTACACCCCCACGTGTTCTGTCTCTCTCCTTTCAGCTAGCTTCTTCAAAATAATTCATTCATTATTTGCCTTAACTGATCCCTCTCCAACCTCTAATTCTTCTTTTGTTGATCATTTCCAACATCAACCTAGAATTATGTACTCAGTAAAAAGAATTACACTGTATTTATAAGGCTTATAATTTATATGCATATAAAGTCTACGTGTATAAAATGCAGTCACTTTTTAAATAAATACATATTTCCCCATATGTAAATATGTTTATAGATAAATAATAAAGTAAATACATATGATCTCTTTTTCAGAGATGCTAGAAGGGGGAGAAAGAGAAGGTAGGAAGAGCAATTTAAATTTGTCAGTACATCAAAGGCTGAAAGAACAGAAAAAGTATCTCCCTTTGATTTTTATAAATTAGTAGTTCCTTTATTAGTAGAGGAACTAGCTGTAGTCCCTGATTGCTATTACTGTTTTGAGAGCCATGTGTCCAAGGGATGCAATCAAATCAGAATTATGCTCAAACCCTCTCTCAGTACACAAGTCTATATATTATCAAAACCTCTAAACAATAGTCTTCTGTAGACAATGGTTGGTTTTATGTTTTACTTTTATTATATAGCGAACAACTCTCAATGTATACCAAGGACTGTGTGTTTCACCGTGTGCTCTACATATAAAATCACTTTCCTGAACCTGAGTAAGGAAGAAGAAACCAAGAGGTAAACTAAAGTGGCTAAATACAAGGCTAGGACTATGTGCATAATCCTAGCCAGGTCAAAACAAAAAGACCATAATTCAAACTCTCAGATGAAGAAATGTGAATTTGCTATGGATTGGACCTATAGTTCCCAACCAGGTATATTTAAAACTGTCTTTCAGGTAGCGTATGGATCTCAGAGAATAGGAAATAATAAAAAATGTAGGAAGTAAGACTAGAGACGCAAGCACAGCTAGATCATGAGGAATGCTAGGTGCTAAATTTTTCTGAAAGGCAATATGGACTATGGAAGACTTTTAATCAGAAAAAAAAATGTGTAATCAAATTTGCATTTAAAAAGCTATTTGCTGGACGGTAAAAGCTAAACGAAGGTGAGATAAGTAGAGTCAGAAAGCCCATTCTCTTAGTAATCCAAGAACTGATATGGCATTATCTGGACTTTAGAAGAGTAAGGGATTTAAGATAGACTTATGAACCATTAATGGTTTTAGAAGAGAAAGAAGGACAGAGAATAATCTGACATGATTCCTAGGTTTCTACTTCTGTTAGAATGGTACTGTCATTCTTCAGAGAGATTATGGAAGGATAAACATATTAAAAACATAGAAGAAACACAGTCTAATTTTAACACTGCCTTTAAGGTACCTCGGGAATACAGAATGCTTTATAAATTATTCAATGTTTAGTTCTAGAGATCAGTAGAAATTCTTGGGCATAGAAAAGGTAGTTTTATATCAATTCCCAGTTACTGACAAAACATATTACCCTTTTTGTTGCTTCTCCCTTTTTCTTCCTCAATATTTTCTTTTTGGCCCACAATCATTTCTGATCCGAATACAATTAATCAGATATATTTTTCAGTGGCTTCTAAGTACAAACGAAAATTGACAATAACAGTAACACTATCAGAAAAGTTTAATATAAATAATCGATCCAGTTTTTGTTGTATACAAGAGATCAGGTTGTACACACACGTTACAGAAATACTGCATTTTATTTTTTTCAATAATGATTACTTATTTACTGACAAAGTGATGTACAGAGGGGTTACAGTTTCATAAGTAAGGCCATGGGTACATTTCTTCCTCTATTTGTTACCTCCTCCCTCATTCCCTCCTCCCTCCTCCCCATTTCCCTCTCCCCCATGAGTTGTTCAGTTGGTTTACAACAAATGGTTTTACAAATATTGCTTTTGGAGTCATTTGTCTTTTTATCCTTTGTCTCTTGATTTTGATATTCCCTTTCCCTTCCCTAGTTCTAATACCAGTATAAACAGTATCCAGGGTACTCATACGAGAGACAGTGATAGTACGGGGACAACCACAGGAAGGGGATACAAGAAGATCATCAAGAAAAGAAGCTAGATTTCACATGGCATGTTGAAAGTAATTACAACAGTGATACAACAGTTATTTCCATAACATGGAGTTCATTTCACTTAGCATCATCTATGGAAACACTGCATTTTAAAGTCTGGCACACAAAACCAGCTCCATGATTCCTAATTCATTCATAGAATTCTTAAAGAGGATAGTCCATTAATTTAGTCTTTACCAAATACATACCCATACATAATCATAATAAAAGAATTTATATGTCCTATCTGCTACTTTTTATCTTTTCCAGATGAATATCAAAACTAATCTCTTATATTCACAATTCATAAAAAGTAAACACGGGGCATTGGGAAGGCCCATGATATACACTAGTTTGGGGCTTTCCATAACACCTAACTTTAGAACAGAATATGCTCATCTCTTCCCACTCCTTCAGGTTCAGGGCTGATGGTGTGGAGAATCTACTCCAAACAGCAAATTATTTTGAATTGGACACACATGCCACGCATTTATGGCAGCCTAGCATTTGGCATCTGTCACGTTCCCAGTCAACAAATGCAGGAGAAAATGACTTTTTCCCCCCGCCTCAGGCATTACACTACAGAAAAACCATGATGACAGGCCTTCTCTGGTATAATGTTTTGTGGGAGGAGAGAAGTTCGTTTCAAATTAATTTATGATGTGTGAAAAGTGCTAGAAATATGCTTCACTGCACCTAAAAGCACAGTATGTACCACTCCCTTCGAAAATCCATTTGAGGACTCTCCAGGAGAACACTGCCCCCCCACCCAAGTAGGCTCACAGTTACCTACTGCTAGTCAGAAGCATGGAATCAATTTAAGGAGTCAAAAAGGTCTGTCCATTGGAGAGGCTGGGAAAGACAGCACTAAATACCACTGCAGTGTGTGAAAGCTGAGCCTAGAGGAAGCTAAGCCTACCAGAGGTTGGCACACAAATTTTTCAAAAACAAATCAAGTCCCTTTCCTTTATAAGAAACATATTTCTCATCATTGGAGTCTGTGCCAAGCAATAGACAGTTTTTCATCCTATTTTGCACTAATGCAACTCTTGTCAATAGCCAATTGGTCCCATTTGATCCAGAGCTTACACACACCAAGAGACTTTGTTACAATCACCAAATGTGTCAGGCCCTGATTAAAGTTGTTCTTCCTGCGGACTTATGGATCCATATCTATTTTGCTGCTTCCCAGCTCTCATAACTCAGTGATGAGTTTTCCGTCAAAGCTAGGCTTTTTGGTTGGCACCCCTGTTTGTGCAGCAATACCACAACTATACACAATTACAAAACAATTTTAAGGATATATCATTTTCTCGGTATAACTTGTCCACAGATGTCTTTATAGCCTTTGTATTGATTAGCAGAGAAAAAGTAGATGACTAGGGTATCAAACCAAAACATTTACCTTGGCAAATATTATATTGACTAAGGCTACCTATCAGGTAAAAACAAACTTTGTAAGAATGGGAGTGTGTCATTATGGAATCCAGAACGGCTATTCTATAGATGTTTCTGAGTATTTGTTTTGAAACTCTGGAAGGCAAATAGATTCAGGGATAAGGAAAAGTACAGGGACCTAGAGATGGGATGACTTATAGTGAGAGCTACAGGTTAGCAAACATATGGGAATGCAATAATTTCAGAAGCTATCAGTTAAGATAGGGCCACTGGGCTTAAGATATAGGTAACATATATTGAAGAAGAACTGGGTATGAGAAAAGATTCCAGAAACCAGCATACAGCTGCCTCAGTGTTTAAAGCAAGCTTGTAGAGTCAAACAGATAATATTAATGAAGAAACACTATTTCACAAGGTACTGTTATCTGAAGGTCAGTTTGTATAACACTATTGACAAATGCAAAGACTAAGAAGATAGATTTAAAAAGCAATCACTGTTAGCTTAAGCAACCACCATTTAGACACCCTGTAGAGAGGTAATCATTTGTTCCATTCAAGAACCTTCCCATTTCTACAAGGGTACCAACCAATTTTATAGAGAAAAATAAAAGAATTGGCATCTGGAAGCCTAAAGAAAATACTTCATGACTACCTAATCTAAACCAATGGTGTCTAATAAGCCAAGGCCCTTCCCCCATCAACTTCACCATCTCTTCTTTGGGGACTAAACTAATTTTAAATGAATAGTCCACTAACGTTGGCTTATGTGCTATTTCTAACTCATCCCTAACTCATACCACTTCTCATAACTTCCCAGACTTCGGCAGGAAATTAGAAATGTGATTCAATGATGTAAAACAGGATAGAAAGGAAAGGACTGGAGACAGTCTACATTCTACTCATTGCTACACAATCCATTCACAACTTAACTCCACAGAGATGGAAAAGTCTCTCAGTTTACAGTTGATTAGAATTCTCATCTTAAAAAGCCAATGATTTTGTTCATGCATTCATCCATGAAGATTTTTGGTTTACCCAGGATATTGATGCTCACTCTGCAGAGACTAGTCAATAAACTCTGTTTCTTAGACTCTAATTATTTTTAAATATTATATGATAATTGAATCTTTTATAAAACAAAAACATGTACCAAAGGTAATAAATCAGTTTTGTTTTTTTTTTTTTTTTGGCCAGTCCTGGGCCTTGGACTCAGGGCCTGAGCACTGTCCCTGGCTTCTTCCCGCTCAAGGCTAGCACTCTACCACTTGAGCCACAGCGCCGCTTCTGGCCGTTTTCTGTATATGTGGTGCTGGGGTAATCGAACCTAGGGCCTCATGTATCCGAGGCAGGCACTCTTGCCACTAGGCTATATCCCCAGCCCATAAATCAGTTTTAATAGTATATCTTATACAGCTTTCAAGTGAAAAAGTCTCAACTAAGAGCTCTGGAAAAACATTTTTATGTTGACCTTAAATTCTCTCTTGTTGCAGAGTCCCAGTTATTGTTACTACAATGACTCACATCAATAGTAACACTAGAGCAATAATACTTGACTTCTCGGGGCTTCCTGTTGGCTTTAGACTTTCTTCTAATCATTTTCAATTGGAATAAATAAAGATGAACAAAGGATTCTTTATAACACTTAAAAGTATCTATTAGTGACTTACACATTTGGCTCAATATTCTTCCTATGATGCCTAAGCAAAATTTGATTTGAGGATCTCATGATTTTTTTTTTGTTTTTTTGTTTTGTTTTGTTTTTTTTTTTTTTTTTGCCAGTCCTGGGGCTTGGACTCAGGGCCTGAGCACTGTCCCTGGCTTCTTTTTGCTCAAGGCTAGCACTCTGCCACTTGAGTCACAGCGCCACTTCTGGCCGTTTTCTGTATATGTGGTGCTGGGGAATTGAACCCCGGGCCTCATGTATACAAGGCAAGCACTCTTGCCACTAGGCCATATCCCTAGCCCTTTTTTTTTGTTTTTATCACTGATGAGAGAAATAAGATCAAGTATGTCTTATAGCTTTTAAATGGCCAAATAATACCAAAGAAAACATATTGTTAGAGAAAGGAAAGGAAATGTATTCTTTGTCATGTGAATTTTCCCAAGGAAAATACTTATAAACAATGATGAGAGATCTACGGATACTCTTAATTTTATTTTATTTGAAATAAAAATTGAATATATTTCTAAAGCACTATCTTATAGACACATAAAACATCCTTTTTTGACTTTTATTTTTAATCAGTCAAACATCATTATGAAAAAGCTGGGACGTTGCTGTCATTGCAAAACTCTGGAAGGAAACTTCTTATTTTGCAGTAATTTTACTGGTAAGTTCATTCTAACAAGAGCACCATTTGTTCTTTTTTTCTTAGCAATGTTTGATTGATATGTAACAACTACAACTACTTATAGTTTACATGGTGACCTTTCAGTACAAATATATATTATACTGTGATCAGATAAGGATAATTAGTATATTCATTGCCTTAAGCATTTATCATTTCTTTGTCTCAAATTCCTCTTTCCTTGGCATTGTGAAATAAATGAAATGTATTACCGCTATAGTCACACTACTATACATTAGAATGGTAGAACTCTTTCCTCCTATCTAACTGTGGCAGTGTCTTTTGTCTAGCTTCTCCCTGTACCTGCTTTTCCTCATTATTCCTACCCTCTGCTGACTATTTAGCTCATAATTTCTATTATCTCAGGGTTTTGTGGGGTTTTGGTGTTTTGAGGTTTCTTTGCTTTGTATGCTTGGGTTTTTTGTTCTGTTTTATTTTGGTATGGTACAAAGTTATGAACTCTAGGCCTGTACAATCTAGATAGGTGCTCTACAGCTCAATGTAATACTTTCAGCCCTTTTTGTCTGGGCCAGCCTAGACCATAATCCTACTCTTTATTTTTCTACCATAACCATCATTTTCTCCATGTTATCCTTCCATATAGCTGGGATGAAAGGCAAGCACCTCTCTGCACATAGATGTTAGTTAGAATAGAGTCTCACAAACTTTTTGTCCAGGCTAACCTGAAGTTTCTCTACTCCTAATCTCCAACACCTGAGTAGGCAGGATTAGAAGAATGAACTCTCAACGTCCAGCCTGATAGCACTGTTTTAGATTCTACTTGAGAGTGAGGTATTAGGATATTTCCTTTCTCTGCCTGGCTTATTTCATTTACCATAATGTTCTCGAAGCTCTTCAGTGGTATCACAAATGATAGCATTTCATACTTTATATTGCTGAATACAAACCCATTGTGCAATATAGAACACATTTATTTATCCAGCACCTGAGAGTCATGCAGTTTGATTCCATCACCAAGATTGTGAATATTGTTGCAATAAACATTGGAATGCAGATGTCTCTCTCACATACTAATTCATTGCCCTTGGATGTATATCCAATGTTGGGATCCCCAGATTATATGTAATTATGCTTTTTATTATTTTTTTTAGGGACCACCATACTCTTTCCATAAAAGCTGTACCAATTTACATTCCTAACAACAGTGCATGAGTTCCTGAATCTCCAAAACTCCACCAAGGCTATTTTTTGTATGCTTAATAATAGTCATTCATGTCATTTTGAGAAATTTCTACTCAAGTTTTTTGCCCATTTTTAATTGTATTAGTTATTTTGGTGTTTTGGTTTTTTTTTTCTTTTTATGTCATTGCTTTTGTATCCAGTAGTTGGGAGTTTCTTACAGATTCTGGTTACTAACTGTTAGATGTATAATTCACAAATATCTTCTTCCATTCTATTAGGTTATCTCTTGACTCTGACTGTATTGTTTGTTATGAAAAAGCTTTTTACTTTTATATAAATATATTAGTATTTCTGATTTGTTGCCTAAGCTGTTGTATTTACATTCAAAAGAACATAGGCCAGACTTATTATGTATTATTTCCCTATATTTCCTTCCAGTAGTTTCATAGAACTACCAGAATTCCAGAGACATAGAAAGTTATACAATCATAAATCCTACAAAATATCAAAATTTATCCTTTGATATTTATCCCTGTCTCAAAATAAGTTTTCATAATCTTGTTCTTTAGAAATTTATAGGTAAGAGAAAACTGTAAAAAAAAAATGGAATTCTAACATGGTCAAAACTATTTCGTGTTACACTTTAGTGTAGAGTCTAATTGCAAATGAAAATTCCTGAATGTCACTTCAGAAAATGAGGTGAAACCCACTTATGCGATAGAATATAAATGAGTCTGGTCATGGAAATTAGTATGAAGGTTCCTCCAAAAATGGAACTACCACAGGATCTTATTATATCACTCAAGTGCACATATCAGAAGGAAGGTGGGCTGGGGATATAGCCTAGTGGCAAGAGTGCCTGCCTCGGATACACGAGGCCCTAGGTTCGATTCCCCAGCACCACATATGCAGAAAACGGCCAGAAGCGGCGCTGTGGCTCAAGTGGCGGAGTGCTAGCCTTGAGCAGGAAGAAGCCAGGGACAGTGCTCAGGCCCTGGGTCCAAGGCCCAGGACTGGCCAAAAAAAAAAAAAAACAAAACAAGAAGGAAGGTAAGTGAGCATACAATAGAGATGGCCATGCTTATTTCAGCACTCTTCACGTTAGCCAAGTTAGGTATCAATGTGCCTATCAATGGGTGAATAGGTAAGAAAGATGTGAGATATAGATATATATAATATAAATATTTTATACATATTTATATATTGCATATATAAATATATAATAAATAGTACATAGAATAATATATACTATCTATTACAAATATATAATATATAATAGAGTACTGTTGAACCATAAAGAAGGATGGAATTATGTCATTTTCAGAAACAGTAATAGAACTGGAGATAACCATGTTAAGAAAAATGAGCAAATCTCAGAGAAACAAGTATTTTATATATCCTCCCATATGTACAATCTAGATTATAAAACAAAAAGACACAAATGCAAGAGGAAAAGGGAAGAAGAGGAAAAGCAGGAGGGAGAATGGGGTCCAGACAGGGGAACAGGGGGTGAATATGATCAAAATATATTATGCATATATGTGAAAATGTCACACACAGTAAAATCTATTTCTTTGGATAATTAATATATGCTACTAGAAAAATAAAATGAGACACCAGAGCACATCTCCAGGCTGAAAACGTATCTTCTGTCTTCCCATTGTGTTTATTATTTAGATAATTGAGTGCTTAGCATTTCCCAGTCCTAATAGAAAAAAATGAGAGAATTTCATCATCCAAATGGTCTTATAATCTGCTGGTTATAGTGGCAGTGATTCTAGTGATCTTTAAATGAAATTTTCTTACAACACTGGAAAGAAGTAACTGTTCAATGAATGGTAGTGTGCAGTTAGTGTCATCAATTGTTCATATTACATCCAATTAAGAACAAGTAGGAGATCTATAAAGGAAACAAAAGAGTTTTGAAATTTCTGTTTGATCCCTATATATTTGTAGAGCAATAAGAGGGATTCTCAACTGCTCTACAATATATTAGTTAAGAGACAAATGTAAATTAAAAGTATTTTTTACACAAGAAAACCCCTTTTTAAACTAAAAGATGAGATCTTATTATATGACCATATACTTTAATATAACTTCTCTTTTCACTTACTTTTCCCTTTGTGGCTGTCCAGACTTGCATCAATTTCTCTTTACTTGACTCTTCCTTTTGTTCTCTCAAATTTCTTGACATTTTTTAATGTTATCACTTTGTTTTCTCTGCATTTCCACTCATACCCATCGTAGATTTTCCAGTTATAAAAAACTAGGTTCAAGCCAGGTGCTGGTGGCTCACGCGTGCAATCCTAGCCACTCAGGAAGCTGAGTTCAAAGCCAGGTTGGTCAAGAAAGTCCGTGAGACTCTTATCTCCAATTAACTACCAGAAAACCAAAACTGGTGCAGTGGCTCAAAATGGTAAAGCACTAGCCTTGCATACAAAAGCTCAGAGACAGCACCCATGCCCTGAGTTCAAACCCCATAACCAAAACAACAACAACAACAACAACAACAAAAATCTATATTCTTTTGTTCTTTCATTTAGAAATAGTGTACCAAAAAGTTATCACAATCAAGTAACAATATGTGATACATTTAAATATGAGTGTTCAACCAGAGAAACAAAGCATCTGAAAAATATTATAGCAAACTTTGAATCCTACACATTATTAAATGTTTCTGTACAACTGTGGTCAAGATATAGAACCAATGGAACTATCAACCTTTCCTGCAGAGAGAATTTAAAAAAGATTTTACAGAAGAATGATGTATTGTCCATTTGAAAGGAGTTGCTAGTTCTATAGCAACATACCTTGACTCACTTCCTGGAGACTTGTAAATTCAGGGTTTATCCCTTCACCTCCAGCTTCCCACACAGTGATAACACCATAGTTGGCATTTAATAGATGTGTATTGACTTGAATTAATGGAAGAACCAACCAGTCAAGTTGTCAATGGCCAGCAAAAATGTAGTTAAGCAGATGCATATATTTCTCTTTTTTTCATATTTTTTCTTCTTTATTGTCAAAGTGAAGTACAGAGGGGTTCCAGTTTACCTCCTTCCTCATTTTCCCCCATCTTCCCCCCACCCCCCGCTGCGCAGTCCCCTACCCCATGAGTTCTACAGTTGGTTTACACCAATTGGTTTTGTAAGTTTCGTAATTGCAGTGGTTTGTCTTTTTATCCTTTGTCTCTTGATTTTGGTATTCTCATTCCCTTCCCTAGTTCCAATACATGTATATACAATATCTGGAGTACTAAGATCAGTTTTTTCCTACAGTCTGTAGGAGTAAAACCACAGGAAGGGAATATGAGAGAAAAAACAGGTACGGTTTCACATGGCATATTGAAATTAACTACAACAATGATATACCACTTATTTGGAGAACTCAAAAAATTAAATTCCTCCAAAACAAATCCTCAAAGAACCAATGGCTCCCTCACTAAATGGGCCAAAGACCTAAAAAAAAAAAAGACTTCTCTGAAGAGGAAATGAGAATGGCCAAGAGACACATGAAGAAGTGTTCTACACCATTGGCCATAAAAGAAACACAAATCAAAACAACACTGAGATTCCACCTTACCCCAGTAAGAATGTCCATTATACAGAAAACTAATAATAATATCAAATACTGGAGGAGATGTGGCCAAAAGGGAACCCTACTCCATTGTTGGTGGGAATGTACTCTGGAAAGCATACATTTCTTACAGTGAGCTTTTTATATTTATTTACATCAAGAATATTGAAAAGTCATCATCTTCACAACAGCTAATTGTAACAGGCAATAATAATTGATGGTTTACAACAATATACACCTCCTGTGATGATCATCACATTGTCCCCTAATTTTCCATATGAAGTAGGTATCATTATATCCGTTGTATAAAAGAGAAAACAATCTTACAAAACCACACAGTAAGTAAAGAAGTTGTAACTGGGGAAATAATTGGACCTTGAGAACACTACCTTCATCAATGGATTCATCCACTGGTAAATTTACAGCTGAAAGGACTATTATAAGGTAGAACATACGTGGGAGAAGTGGACTACTTGGAAAATGCCTTTGGAGATTGTATCTCATGTCTGGTCCCTTCCTGCTTGCTCTCTCTGTTTCCTGGCTGTTGGAAGATGAGTTGCTTTGCTCTGCTGTGCTACCCTGTCACCATAATAGTTAATACTCTTCCTCAACATAAGCTTATAGCCTTGACATAAGATGACCATTGATAGAAATTTTTTAAATCATGAGCCAAAATTAATTGTGCTTTTTTTTTGAGTTGTTTGGATCAGGATTTTTACCTCACCATTGAAAGCTAACTCACATACAACCTTTCATAGTATGTTAAGCATCCATTCCAACAAGATAAGCATTCATATAATTTATTTTTGCATTTTGGAGGTTTTATTCAACATTTTCCCCACCATGCCTATTGTCATCATTCACTTAATCATAGGAAAACAATTTCTTTGTTACTAAGTATACAAGATTACTGGTGGGAGTTAGGTCATCCTCCTTATTTGCTGCAGAAAACTAGGTTCCTTTCTTTGGCAAACAATGCAATTAGTTAATAACAACTCTATTAGCCTCTCTAAACAAGACTCCTACAGAGGTGAAATGCAGTTTTTGCAGCAGAGGCAAGCAGATGGCTCTTCATGGCTCCCCACTGGCCAGACCATGGAGTGACTTTGATGGCAGCTCGTCACCTGCCCTCTCACAATGAGACCCCCAAATACAGATACTCACTGGGGAGACAGTTGGGCAAAAGAGGAAGAAAAATGACTAAAGGGGAAAGAAGCAAGATAGATGGGGCCAAGCCTGTGGATAGGGCCACAGGCTCACTTTGAATTGGTTCATTTTACCAAATAATTACTGCAGAGGAATAAAGACTGTTGATGTACAAATTCAGTTATGATATTGGACAAAGCATAATACTCAGTCTGATGCCTGGGATTCTTGCCCATAAGAAAAACCTCCCATATAAAATGAGTCTGATTTCCTGCATTAAAAAGGTGAATAATCTTTATTTACAGTGCAAATCATCACTATTAGTTTTGTTTAATGTTCTCCCTGTTTAGGGGGGAAATGTCCAAATGAAGTGTAAAGGAGGAACAAAGGAAGTTCATTGCTAAATGATAATCATTTTATAAAATTTTAATTTATCAAACATTTTCACCATTTTTTGGCTAAATTTAGCAAAACAAAGTATGCTATCCATATAAAACAAAGTATGCTATCCTTCTTTTATAAATTTAAGACAAGTTGGGTTACAAAACTTGCTCAGTGTCTCACCATATATTCTGTAAAAAACAGAAACTGCTGAAACAGCTAAAGACTTCTAATCAAAGCACAGGTTGGCACTTCTCATAAGCCTACACTGCTTCTTGCCATGCATTCTACCTTTGAAGGAGCATCTATGAAAGCCAGCTACAGAGATGGTGACCCTGTGCCTTATGTGATACCCTTCTGCCAGAAGTTGTGACCCTGCTGCCACCATCAAGATGTCACAAACAAGATGTGCTACATCATTATTTTGCACTGAGCTGACTTATGTCTACAGTACTTTGCACTCTCAGTAGCATGCATCACCCTGGACCTTAACCATGTGTTTAATAATCTCTCATCTCTACCGTATAGGTGCCTATGCGATCTCCCATGATAGAGCTCCAAGTTACCCCTGCTCTCATTTCTGACTTTCCCACCCTGTATTTAGTCATGTTCACCTCTAAACTTTTTCCCCATTAAACTACACACCATTTTTTCTCCATGTAAATTAGTGTCTTTTTCCTGAACTATGTCTATGTTTCAGTTCTCTTCTTTGTCTCTCTTTTCAATACTGTCTCAAGAAATAACCTTCTCTGGCTATTTACTTTAAAGCAATGCCCCCTGCCTCCATCTAGTTATTTTCCCTACCTTATTTTTTGTCATAATTTTGAGCTACTCCTTTAAATTATACATCCTCTTCAATTTAATTGACAAAATTAATATGGTAAAAATACCCTCACCAAAATAAATGGTGACACTCTCATTTCCAGAAATTCAGAATGTGTTATTTGAAATGATGTTTAACTCAACCTATCTAGTGTCCTTATTTTTCAAAAGTAGGCATCTGGACATGCAGAGAGACAGCTGTGATAAGCACACAGAGAGGAGACATTTCTGCCCCATGAGGATGCTGGGAGACAGTAGCCAATTGCAGATCAAGAAAAGGACACCTGTGAACAACTTGATATCGGAACTCTAGCATCCAGAACTGGAATAAATACATTTCTGTTGCTTATGCATCACCACCATCCCTGTGCCCCAGACTGTGGTATTTTATTATTGCAACATGGGTAAGATAGTACAATTGTCTCTGATATCTGTTACAATATGATGTTCCTATGAAAAAGGATTTTATTTTATCCACTGCTGTAGACCCAGTAGCAGCAGACACCGTAACTATTTTTAAATTGTTGAGTAAGTAAAGAATGATTTCATAATTACTTAAGAAGAATCTGCAAAGGGTCTCCAAGTACTCTGTATTACAAAAAATGGTTCATGCTACCTGAATTAATTACACCACAGAAGACATCTGTGAACCCCTTTTGTTAAACACAGTTTTCCACTCTAATGGGAATTGACCGGCTCTGTGTTTTCACCCAAAGCCACTAATGGATTGTGTCAGGACCAAGAAACAGAGGATCATAATATGTGCTCGAAGGAAGGCTGTCACACAGCATTTGTTATTAAGAAAATTTAAGAAAAATAAAAAACAACCTAGAGCAAAAATCAATTGGGAATTAAAAGGATAGCACACAACCTGCCTCCCCTGCATGTCTTTGTTAGTCAAGATCACTTACAACTAATCGCTTTCAGCATTTCTACAGCTACAGAGCTATGGCTTCATTACAACAAACAACACATTTGAATGCCTGCATGCCCCTCAGTTGTGTCAATATTGCCACCGCTTTTGTCCTCATATTCTTAGAACAAAACAAGGGAGCAGCAAATTGCCAATCAACACATTGATTGATAGTCTCATAGCTCTCTTCACTGCTTTTCCTAGGGTGGATAATATTCTTTGGAAGATAAAACATATTGAACTCCTTCAGGCATTTCTGTCTCTGATAACTTTTTTGACATGGGCAGTTAGGGTGAGACATTCTCTACCAGTTCAGTAAATGAACCAAGTTTAGTATTGATTGCAAACTCAAAAAGAAAATAAAACAAACAAACAAACAAAAAACCCTCACAAGCTAACATTATCTCACTAGACCAAAAAATATGTCTGTTGGTTGCTTAAAATTGTCCACAGCTATAGGAAGTATCATGTACATGTTCGTGACTTCCATTTATAAACATAAGGTGAAGGACTTTCAGAAAAGCTCCTATCTTGCAACATTTGCCTTCTCAATTTCTTATTCCTACACTAAAGAACAGAAAAAAATTAAATAGGCTGTATTCCAGCTACTCTGAAAGCTCTTTAATACCCTAATATGCTGAATGAACAGCCAAACCTTCTGGATTCACATTACAATCAAGAAGTAGAGATGGGTGGGCTGGAGGCATGGCTCAGTGATAGAGCATCAGCCTGACAAGCATGAAGCCCTGAGTTCAAGCCTAAGTACCACATGAAAAAAGGGCAGAGAAGTAGTACATTTCTGGTGCTAAGTTCAGAGCGGTCAAGAACTTTTCCAAGATCACTCACTGGGGATCATAGATCTCATCCCATCATTCCCATGTCTCCTGGTGTCAAAGCTCTCTCCTCCTTTTGGAAAGCTAGGCCTAGCCATATTACCAAACTATGAGATTTGTTAAAGCAGACCTAACAACTGGTTCCAAAGAAAAAACAGGTACCCTAGACCCTTTTGTCCACAGAAATGGAAGGATGTGGCTGATAGCTGAGACTTTTGCCAGAATTGCTCTGGATAGGTAGGGTATATGCCATGGTACTTAGCACGTACCGTAACACAAAGAAGCCCTGAATAATGCATAATGGTGGAGGTACCATACACAAAGTCCAAGCAAGAAATGGAAAGACTGAGAGATCAGAAGTTATAAAAGGATAATTTGACCCTATATCTAACTGTGTTAGAGAATTCACACAAGTCCATACTCTAGAATTCTGTTTGTCTGTCATTTGATGTCTTTGTTTATAAATTTGAGAATTCCTGTTTTATTTTTGTCAGATGCAATGAAAAGTCATAAAATACCTAGGCTAATTGGATATTGGTGGTTCATGCCTGTAATTCTAACTACTTAGGAGGCTAAAATTTGAGGCTTATGGTTCAAAGCCAGCCCTAGGCAGGAAAATCTTATCTTCAATTAATCATCAAAAAGCCAGATGTGAAACTGTGGCTCAAATGGTAGAACACCAGCCTTGTTCAGAAAAGCAAAGGCACAGCACCCAACCCCTGAGTTCAAGTCCCAGTACTGTCACACACACACACAAAAACAATACCTAGGATTAGGCCATGCAACTTTGACCAATAGTCTATTCATTTAATAATATTCTTTCCTAGTAATTGACTCAATAGTTTAGGCTTTGTAAAGAAGAAGAATAAAGAAAAAAAATGAAGGAGAAGGAGAAAGAAGAGAAAGAGGAGAAGGACAAGGAAGAAAAGGAGGAAGAAAGAAGAAGGAGAAGGAGAAGACAATGACAAAATAAGGATTATTTTACTCTACTATTTTCAATAATAATTGAATAATATTTATATATTGAATAATAATTATCACAACACTTACTACAGTATCCTTCACATATAGTGTACAATCTACTATTAATCAGTGTTTATGAAGCGCCCAATATATTCTGATACTTGCACCAGAATGGGAAACCAAAATTTGGGGATGGAAGGAGATTGACCAAGATCCCTCATGAATTAGTGGCCAAAATAATTGAACTAGTCATCACTCTCCTATTTATTTGCCTGGGAAATACCAATGGAAAAGGACAATTAAACCATCAAGAAACATGGGTTTTTCATATCATTAAAATATTTATTCAATATAATGTTCAGCTAACATTATTTGTCAACTATTTATAGTTGCATAGTCAATAAATTTCTCATGTTTTTGTGGGTTTAAGCCCCCGTTCTAGGGCTTAAGCCCAAGGCCGGGACACTGTACCTGAGCTTCTTTTGCTCAAGGCTAGCATACTACCACTTGAGCCACAGCTCCACTTCTGGCTTTTGTGGTAACTAATTGGAGATAAGAAGTCTCACTCACTTTTCTGCCCAGGCTGGCTTTGAACTATGATCCTCAAATCTCAGCCCCCTGAGTAGCTAGGATTACAGGCATAAGCTACTAGGTCCCAGCAATTTCCCACATTTTTTGGTAAAAATCAATTTGAATTCAGTTTTTGCCAATAGAAATATACCACCAGTATATATCACACACACACACACACACACACACACACACACACACACCCCAAAACAAAACAAACCCATTCAATTTCTTTTTGAACTCTCTAAAAGAACCGTCATTAATACTATCACTCTAGCACCAACATTCAGAATTCTAATCAACATTACCAATCAAATGTGTTATTAACCATCAGCCAAAAAAGGCCAGTATTATATTTTAAAATCATGAATAATCTAAAACAAATTGTAATCATGATTACTCCTGTTCTGTGAGCAGATTATACCATCTAAAATTATCCACAGAAATATTTCCAGTTCCACATACACCTTCCACACTCTGCCACCATTCTACCAAGAGATCTGCTTAGCATGCTAATGAGATACCAAACTGTTCATCTCCTCTCTTCAACTGGAAATTCCATTCGTATGATCAAAATGAAACATCCAGAATTACCATACTGCAATGAAAGTTTAAAAACTTCTAGTCAAAATCAAAGTAAATTTGGTTACATTTTATTATCTGCACAGCCAGATGCCATTGGCTCACGCCTGTAATTCTAACTACTTGAGAGGCTGAGAATGTGAGGAACGATGTTTGAGGATATCTTGGGCAAAAAAGTTCCAGAGAGCCTTTCTCAACAGACACTATAGATCACAGATGCATGCCTGTCATCCCAAACTATGCAGGAATGGCAAGTGGGAGGATCACTGTTCCAGGCCAGTTTGGGCAGAAAAAAGTCACCAAGAATCCATCTCCACAGAAAGGAAGCTTGATGCGGTGTTGCACACCTGTCATCCAAGCTAAAACAGGAAGCCCAAAGTGTGTATAAATATATAATATCATCATTTCAAGATATAATACTTATTATGTTATATGTTACTATATATTATTAATATGTCATATTAATCATGCAATATACTATATTATATAATAATATATGGAAAGCAAGCCTCAGTGAAAACAGGATCGATCACACCAGCATAACAGGAGGGAAGGCTTGAATTCAAATCCCAATAATGCAATATCTGTGTGTGTGTGTGTGTGTGTGTGCATATGTGTATGTGTTTCAAAATGAAAACCACTGCCACAGATGCAAGCAATCCTAAATTGAATGCTAAAATAAAGATATCATTGCCACCACTAAGTTGATAGTTGTAATTTGCTTCCTAATGTACTGGTAACAATAAGTTCTTTAATCAACCCAAAGCACACTTGAAACCCTTTCATAGCAATGGTAGAGAAGATTATTATCTAACTTGTCAGGGGCATCTTGACTTTTGTGAATCACAGGCAGGTCATCAACAGGTGTACTCTCAAGGTTATTTCCCAAAAGACACCACAGGTGTGCTTTACTGGGTGTGTGATATGAACCAGCAATAAGTCAGTGCTATCAAACCAATTTCGACTAGCACTCTATACTTTTATATTGCTTACACACCCACAAGTTACCCAACATTTCTAAGTAAGCAGCTGGTTAGTTGAAGTAATAATCCAATCTTTTTAAATCAAATGGTTTTGTGTGTCTTGATTGAGCAGATTTTTAAAGAACTAAACCCATCAATTGTCAATAGAGCCTGAGTCCTGATTTCACTCCTCGCTTGACTTTTCCATAATTTATTTTTATTATTATTATTATTATTATCCTTAACTGGTTGTACAAAGGTGCTGCCATTCAACAAAGCAGATTATGAATACAATGTGTCTTGGGTTATGTCACCCATTTCAATATTCGCACCCCTCCTTGCCCATCCCTTCTCCTTCATTTTTCTTTATTTTGTAGGATATGAATTGAATTGTCCCTACATTTTCTTCCCTTTCTCTTGATTCATTTATCTCCCTCCCCTTGACCCTATCTCAGCCCTTTCAAGAACCCAATCTCTTTTTCTTGAAGGTGTTTTATAGCCAATTCAATAGACAATTAATAAGGCACTGGAACAAGTGCTTGGGATACAGAAAAACACAAACTGGCTTTGCCATATGACTCATACAGCCTAAAAGATGATTTAGAAGTGGAAGGACTGCCCAAAAGCTCAGAGGAAGGCACCATTTGCCTAGATAGCCACTACAATTCCTCCCACCCTGTATTCCCTGCTTTTGCAAAGTTACTCTGCCAGTCATCCTACCAGGAAGGGCATCAACTCCTCCATCTATTAACTCTAGGTCTGTCCATGTGATTTCCCTTAGGGGACATATTTGCTAGCAGATGCAAGCAGAAAAGTGTAAAATGCTGACACCTGGGGGAGGGGGTAACACTGTTCAAAAAGAAAGGTACTCATTACCTAAGTTATGTAACTCTAACCCTTCTGAACATCACCTTAACAATAAAATTTAATTAATTAATTAAAAAAAAAAAACTAGGCACTGGGTCAGGCATTGCAGGACATGCCTGCAAACCCAGGATGTGGGAAGCCTAAATGAAAGAAACTCAAATTCAAAGCCTGTCTGGACTACTTAGCAAGGCCCTGAAGAAAGAACAAATAAATGATGGGACAAAAGCACTAAAGAAACTGAAGTTCTGAAACAGAAAACATTCAGTAATCTAATTATCAATTTTGAATACCAAGATTCTGGATAGATAAAGAATAGGGTGATAGTGGCTCGTAAAATGACCTTTCATAATCCTTAACCCTATGTGACAGACTGATTTCGGAGTATGAGTCAAGATTTTTCTCCTTTTACCTGAGTTTCTCAGATAGCTCTCTGACAGAAACCAGCTACAACACCACCACAATACTTAAAAGAGGCCCAGAGAAGAACAAAGGCCTCCTATCTACTCATGTGAGGGAGGTGCCATGGAATTAGAACTTAGAGTCCTAGTACAACATTCACATGACTAACCCTAGTCAAATGACTAAAATTCATCATAAACACTGAGCTACAAGAGTTCACTCAAGACAACACCATATCATAGATACACCGAAAACATTAACAAATAGTAAATAAGAACTATGAGCCACTCAATTGAGGGATGTTTGTTGCTCAATCATGGATAAATAGTATATACAAAATGTAGGTATTCCATTGACAAGTCTTGAGAAAAGAAGTTACACATAGACATTACTTTGTGCCCCTAGCATAGTTCCAAAGAAAATATGATTGTGGGGTACTTTCATGGAACTCCTTCCAAGGAATCTGCCATTCTTGTTAATTCAACAGCTAGAAACTGGTTTGGTGAATTATTATTTTTTTTTTTTTTTTTTTTTTTTGGCCAGTCCTGGGCCTTGGACTCAGGGCCTGAGCACTGTCCCTGGCTTCTTCCCGCTCAAGGCTAGCACTCTGCCACTTGAGCCACAGCGCCGCTTCTGGCCGTTTTCTGTATATGTGGTGCTGGGGAATCGAACCTAGGGCCTCGTGTATCCGAGGCAGGCACTCTTGCCACTAGGCTATATCCCCAGCCGGTGAATTATTTTTTTAATGATCTTAATAGCCAATGCCAACACACAATGTCTTTTTTTTAGTTACGAATATTTCAGAAACTGTCAAGTAAGTAATCGGGGAGAAACCATGAAGTTAGAGAACTGGGATTTACAGCTTTGGTGATGTAGTATGTCATTAGAAGTCCTTTCTGTCTCTCCTACTGCTTAAAAGCTCTTCCTCTTAGAAGGAGTGCATATTGATAAGGTCTTTACAGAAAATAAAGTTCTTATAACAACAATAATCATAATATTAAGATCTCTTTCCCTGAAGTTTTGAAAATCAAGTAGGTTAATATCTGATAGAAAGGGAATTCTTTCTGAGGGAAGGGAATGAATTTGGAGAACTTTCAGGCCTGTCCAAGCTCTGCAGTGTTCATTTGGGTTTCCTGGTCAAAGATCCAAGTTCTCATGATTGGTGAGATGGTGAAAGATAAAACACACACTTCTGAGATCCACAGAGGCAAAACTTTCCAGCTCTGCCTCTCTATCTTTAGCTCTATCATTTCTCTTTAGGGTAGGGACCGCAGGAGGTCATCAGGATACACATCCTCAATATAAACAGAATAATGGAGAAGAGATCCTTTTATAAGGAATCATTAAACAGCTATAAACGATATGTAAATGACTTGCTTCATATTTTAATCTAATAGAGATGGTTATCTTTTCATTGGCCAAACTTTTGAAATGGTTTTTAGTAGAAATAAAAATATTAGGTTGCTATCATGTGTAATTGTTAGAAAAGAACTTCCCTTCACTATTTCCTCTCAATCCTTTACATTTCTCATCAATCATACCTACTTTGGTTGTTTTTTTTTCAACTTCTATTTTTTTGGATTTTGGGTGATACTAAGGTTTGAACTCACAGTCTGGTGCTTTTTCAGCTGGTGCATTCTGGTTCAGTTTTTATAAAAATGATAATTCCATATTCATATTGCATTGTCTTACACAATCATGAAAGCGATTGCCTAGAGTAGCTTGGTCAACTGGTATGAACCGGTTGAAAAAGTACCCAAGCACAAATGTACATCTAAACAACTTGCAGAATGGAAGCATGCAAGCATACAGAAAGTAGCCAATAGCCCTAATCAAAAGTATCTCACTTGCCTGAAAACTGATCTGACAACTTAATGATTAGTAGTCTATACGTCTTATTAAAGCAATTAAGAATACCAGTTGTTCTATAAGAGAGTCTTCAACCCTATCTACTGTAGGGTGTAAAGATGGAAAATCATGTCTTGGCATATCCTCTCTGCCTTTTTCTAATAGTGTATATTTGGGCAGATGCACCATCTCTGAATTCTAACTTTATTACTAATAAACTAAGGATAATAAATAACACCTAGAATAGTTTTTAAGAATTTGTACTTTAATTTCTGAGCTGTCATACACCAAGTTTATCATTATAAGCAAGCTGTTTAAACTCTCTAACCTCATTTTCTACCTTATGAAATTACACTCATAGAAAGATGTGATGTCTCATGACTGTAATCCCAGGAAGCAGAAATCAAGATGATCACTATTCACGGCCAGCCTAGGCAAACAAGTTAAACAGTTCCTATTTAACCAAATAAGCAAGATATGATGTCACACACCTGTAACCTCAGCTTGGCAAGAGGCATAAGAGTGTCTGGGTTCAAAGCTGATCCAGATAAAAATAAAAGACCTTACCCTAAAAAATAACCAAAGCATAAAAGGTCTGAGGGTTGGCTAAATTGTAGATTACTTGCTTAGCAAGCTCAAGGCCTTGAATTTAAATACTAATACTACAAATATATATACTTTTCATTTCTATCAACTTCCTAGGTTTGCTTTGAATGTTTAATGAGATAATGTATATAAAATAAATCCAGCAATTTGTAAACACCAAATATTACTCTCTATCACTTCTTCTAGAATCAAAAATAATAATAAATTAGACATAGACTTAAAATACCCTATAAAGTTTCAAGCCATAGTAGACACCCAATAATCTCAAGTAATTATTTTTTTTTATTTATTTATTTTTTTTTTTTGGCCAGTCCTGGGCCTTGGACTCAGGGCCTGAGCACTGTCCCTGGCTTTTTCTTGCTCAAGGCTAGCACTCTGCCACCTGAGCCACAGCGCCACTTCTGGCCATTTTCTGTATATGTGGTGCTGGGGAATCAAACCTAGGGCCTCATGTATACGAGGCAAGCACTCTAGCCACTAGGCCATATCCCCAGCCCTCAAGTAATTATTAATATAATGATAATGATATTAATATATGATATATATGATAATGATATTAATATAATGATAATGATTAATTAATGATAATTTGGTAAGGCTTGAAGACATTATTATTACCATTGTTTTCAAGGATGATGTATCCTAGAGACTTAGTAACACACTAAAGACACAAATTTATCCCAGAAATTGCCTCTATATTTGGAATCCCAATTAAACTTTCTAATGTATACAAAATCCTAGCTAAAACTCACACCATGAATCACTTAGCAATTGTGAAAGTCTTATGAAATAGTATTCAGCCCAAAGAGAAATGTAAAGCTATAGGCTCTATTTCAATGCCCTGATTTTTTTTTCAAAAGTTCCTCACTGTTTAATTTAATGTTTGGTAAAAAAAAATTTAGGTCCCAAGTATTAATTCGGTATATCATAAAGACACATGATGTTATCTCCATCTGAAAGGTAACTATGCCTATCGATGCCAGCCCATCTGCAAAGACAAACTGCTATTCTAACATACCTTATAAAACACACAGTCCTATAAAATGGCTAATAAAAACTTTGTTAAATTACTTTTGAAAACAGCAACATAAAAAGGATTCTACATTCTCTCCCTTAATGTAATTACAATAACTCAAATGCCCATGCTCACAGACTAAAACAAGACCACATTATACAAGGGAAAGAAGAAACAAATCTCATCTAAATGCATCTTCTGGGGTGACCAAAGCTTTTCAGGGATCCAGTATATTTTAGAAAATGACATCTCTTCAGTTCCTATTTATAAAAATAAAAAAAAAGGAATCAAAATTGTGCCTATAATTTCCTGGCAGAGCCCAGACTACTCACTCTCATTCAAACAGTGCAGTGTGGCACTTGTTGCTGAGAATAAGATTGATCCATCTGTCCAAATTGCCTTCTTATCGTTGCTCACCAATGGCTTACACTCAAATTAGCCAATAGACACTGTACCTAAGCCATTAGGCCCAAAAACAAAATATGTCATTAAGGTCTCCCCTCCCTACCTCCTTTTGCTCTGGGAAAGCACTCCACTCCATAGCATTTGATAAAATTTGTTGCTTTTAAGTTCACTTTTGTGAAGAAGGATTTGGTGACTTCTAACCCTGGCAGGTTATTCATTGACCTATCACTTTTCTCTACCATCTGGCTTACTTGAAGCAAATGCCTTGGGTCAGAGGGCAGAGCAGACATGTGGAGGGACAGCTCTGTCATAAAAACAAAAATGAGTGGACGCCTCAGAATACCATACTGTGCATCATGCTCAGCCACAGAGCACAATGAAGGAAGGCCAGTCATGTGTCTAGAAGCAAAATAAATAAAAGTCAACCACTGCACAGCCCAGCAGACAAGTAAATGCAAGATGCCCAAGTTCAAAATCAGAGTGCAGTTTCCTTTTCCACTTCTAAGAGATACTTTTTATGCTTTGCTGGGCATATTACTAAACAATATGTTACACCAGACACCAGGGGGAAAGTGTTTTATAGGCTAAATTAACCAGATTGATTATTCAGGAAGAGTGTTGATAGTCCAATAATCTCCCAGCCACAAAATTATAAGTAGATAGGGTAGAGTAAGGAACTAAAGATCAGGTAATCAATTTTTTTTCATATCCAGGGCCTGTATTGTAATGAGATAATAACGGGGATTTTATTTCTTAATTGATACTTTTTTAAAAGAACAACTCAGAAGTGAACAGTCACTTCAATTGCACACTTCAAGTGAGGAGCTTTGTGTCATTAACTTACACACCTGATGCCGGAGAGTCATTGAAGGAAGCTGCCAGCATTGTTTGTAAACAGGCCCCTCAAATATCATTGTAAATGCCAACTTCTGATGACCTCTATCGAGATCTCTTAAATTCTAATGATCTCCTTCTTATTATTAAAAATTATAAGTAACCTTGGGTCAATTTGGGTTGCTTTCTGTTGCCACAGGTTGCATCTTTCTCATAACTCTGGGGCACACACAGTCTGGGGAAATAATCATTTTCCAAGTCTACTAAAGTCTCTCCACAATTTTCAGTTCAACTCTCTGTTACTTCCTTTGAATGTTTCAAGAGAAAAGGGAAAAAAATAGTATCCTGAAATAGAAACATAAAAGTGGTCATGTAAAGGGGGGAAATTGCTCTAAGTCTTGAGATAGGAATGATTAAAGGGAAGATATAATCAGCAAAAGAAAATGTAAAACTTATCTTCCTCCTCAGAAAAAAAATAAAACAAAGGAAAAACTGATTAAAGGAGAACTCCTTCACAGCTACTTGTCAGGGGATAGCTTGAGTTGTGAATATACTTTGATTCTGTAAACCACATTTTCAGTCTTTGCCAACTTGGTAAAAGGAATGTCCCTTGTGGAAAATTTTCTCATATGGAGCTTTTCAAGAAAAAAAATCCTATCTATCAAGACTTCTATCTCTTGCAACATTTCTCTTGAAAAATTCATGGTACAGAGGATAGCCATTCTCTTTGCAATTCTAGACTTGCTGTAAAGAGAAGCTATTTGCCCAAGTTTGTCCTTGCCAGTTTCAGAATTGATCACTGTAGATAATTCATAGGCAGACATGGAGATCATACTAATGTACCGCTTACAAGCAGAGAAGGGATTCCCCGGCTTCTTTTGAAGTAAAAGCCTTCTAGTGAAGTTTCTCCCATTCATATTTAATAAACTGGTTCATGCAAGAAAGAGCAAGAAGAGCAGAGCTTTATAAACAGATAGATTAGAGCAAGAATTTGACTAGCAGGATGACCTTGAGCAAAGCATTCAATCACTTTGAATTCCCATGTCTTTTTTTTTTCTAAGAGCAAAGATTATGCTACTCACCTTTAAAGATTATTGTGAAGATAAAATGAGATCATGTGGGTCAAACGACATAGGCAGGGCACACAGTAAATGTCACTTTTATCTTTTTTTAAGTTTACCAAAGAAATTGTACCTGTTTCAAAGGATGACTACACTTATATTTGTCTGCTGAGAAAAATGTCCTTTGCTTCAAGCAAGAAAACAACCAGCAAAAGACAATTCATATTGCAAAGTGTCTTTTAATCTGTGAAGCAACTTCTCTGTGTTGTCCAAGAGCACTCATTGCTAAGTTTTTCCCTAAACTTAAATAGATGAGCTTTTCTACATAGTACTCTTCCTTAGGTAGTAACCATGTTGCACTCAAGTTTGATAGTGGAAGGACACATGTTGAAAAGACCCCGGGGTTTCAGAAAGCCAACAGTAGTGCCAGGAAAGATGACCTCTACACCTTACTAGAGGAAGCAGGATTTGTGACAGAAAAGTATGTTACAGCAGTGGGATGCTTAAGAATTTGATCATATGTTGTCTAATTGAATTTTAAGAAGCTAGAGTTTTGAAAGTCAGAGCATTAACTATGGAAGAAACCATGAACAGAAAAACATCCGGTCTCTTAAAAAGTAGCACACTTCCCAAACATAATTCCTACAATCTATGATAGGACCAGAAAAAGTTGGGGCATCCTTCCGCTGTCATTTAATGACCTTGACCCTGGCCCCACCCAGATGAAGACCTTCTTCCAGGTCCTATTACAATGATCATAGCCAAGGTCCTAAGGGAGGTGAAGGGGACAAAAAAACAAAATAACATGGCCTTCAGGTTTGGTCTAAAATATTAGACTCCCTTCTTACCAGTTTTATGACACTGGACGAGTTTTGCTATAGTTTGGATGTAGAATTCCTCCAAAGAAGGAATAAATAAAAGCTTGACCATCCATTCAATGATAATGGAAAATGGTTAACTTTTTAAGAGGTAGGGCCTAGTTGAAGGCTTTAGACACTGCAAGATGCCTTCAAAGGGAAGTGTGGGTCACTAATCTCCTCTTTCTTTTTTTGCCTGCCAACCCTGAGATGCGCAGTGGTTCCCCCAGGCACGCCCCTCTGAGGTGGACTGTATTCCCACAAGTTCAAAGCAGAATGGTCTGAAACTATGGGTTACAATAAACCTTTCCAACTTTCAAGTTGACTATGTCGTATATCTTGTAATAGTACATAAAAGCTAACACACTTATCACCTCTAAGTTCCCATCTGCACATCACAAAATGGGGAACAAAATGCCTCTCCTACAGAGTTCTGTAAAGATGAGAGAACATAGGCAGAATTCAAGCTTGAGCCCAAGGGGCTGAGCCCAATGAATGGTGACAACGATTATAAAGACGAACACTCAATGTACCCAAATATACCACTCCCCTCCAACCTCAGCACACACACCACAGTTCTACATCTTAGTTATTGTCTTTCTGCTTTTCCAAAAGAATATTTGTCAATGCTTCTGTATATAGTAACTAATTTAAATCTAACAAAGACGTTTGAAAGCCAGAATTATTTCCGTGTTACAACTGAAGAAACTGGAATAGGTAGTGATGACATAATTTTCCCAGGTTTCCATATAAAGATACTGAAGACTAGAAATGTATCTAGCACTAAGTTCTTAGAATCACAGAGAGTCAATAAACAATATTTCTTTCAGTGAACAAGCAAATAACAAACAGATATGTCAGACAGACTGATTCTTCAAAATGGTACATTTATTTATTTATTTTGTATTGTCAAACTGATGTACAGAAAGGTTACAGTTTCATACATTAGGCATTGGATACATTTCTTGTACTGTTTGTTACCTCCTCCCTCATTCCTCTTCCCCCTCCCCCTGTCCCTTTCCCCCCATGAGTTGTACATTGAAAGAAGTGATTTAAGTGTTTCCGTGAGTAGAATTTACTCACTCCCAAAAGAAAACACACAAAGCTAGGCATTTGTGGTTCATACCTGTAATTGTAGCTACTCAGAAGGAGGGGACCTGAGGATCACATTACAAAGCCAGCCTGGGCAAGAAAGTCTGTGAGACTCTTTTCTTTCGTTAACTACCAAAAAAGCCAGAAGTGGAGCTCTGGTTCAAGTGCTAGCCTTGAGCAAAAATGCTCAGGGACAGTGCCCAGACTCTGAGTTCAAGCCCCAGGACCAGAACAACAACAAAAAAAGACACAGGAAGATAACAGATGCTAGTACAGAAAAGAATGTAGCTTTTATTCATACAAGCAGATATCCAGCACAGAAAATATCAGAGTGAGCTGAGGCGATGACCACTAGCTCAGTGTCCATACCCACAAGAGCATAATGTAAACAACAGAAAGAGAAAAGAAGAAAAATGAAAGGAGAGAAGAAAGTGAAGTACAGAAAATGAGCAGATGCAAAAGTACCTCCATATAGAAGACATGTGGGATAAAGTGGAAATGGATTCTAACTCACTTGAAAATCTGAGCTCTTGGCACCATGCTAACAAAAAGCAGACTAGCTCAGTGCCTGCATCATTTATTAACCAAATGCTCTTAGGAATATTCTTTAATGCCTAGTTCTATGATTTCCTCACTTACAAATGCCAGGTACATAGGCTATTGTGAGGATTAGCTGGATCAAAATACATAAAGCCAAGCACTAGTGTCTCTTGCCTGTAATCCTAGCTACTCACAAGGCTGAGATATGAGATTCACTGTTCAAAGTATACCTGAGTAGAAAAGTCCTCAAGATCTCATCTCTAACTAATCAACAAAAAGCCAGACTGGAAGTCTGGCTCAGGTGGTAAAGCACAAGCTGTAATGAGAACACAAGGTCCTAAGTTCAAGTCCCATTACCAGTTCAAAAAATGTCAAAAATTTTTAAAGTATAAAAATAGAATCTATAAAGCTCACTACAATACATGGTACAAAGCATTTGCTCAAGAAATGTCAGTAATTGCTAATAATAATACTCCCACAATAAAACAGAATTTTCAAACTTCTTATAAAGTCGAACTATAATTGCAAACCCACCCGTTCCATAAATTATTTCTCAGTTTTTAAGAACAGAAAAAGTACTAACAATTTTATCTCTTAATAGTCCTTTCTCAATAGGTGATACAAAATATCCTGTCTCAAAAAAAATACTTTATCTGTAAAACTACATTTATGTATTTCCAAATTTTCTACAGTGAATAAATATTGTTATTATAACAAGAAAGAAAAGAAAATGAATGTGCGTTGGCTGTTGATCATCTACTGTGTATCAGGTACTGGTTAAATGGTTTTCAATTCAATAGAACTCTTTTCATGGTTCCAATTATAAGTGATTATAGGGAGATAGCTTTACAATAACATAAAAAGAGGTGACTCACATTCTCCAAAGTTGTGAAGATTTTCTCAGAGTTTTTTCTCAGTATTGAGGTCCTCTGATAAACATAGGCATAATCTACATTTTTAGTTCTTATAAAGGATGGTTATTTCCACAGAGGAAGGAAGTGTATTCACAGTAACTAAGATCTGAAGGCTTTATCTTCTTTTTACTGATACAATCCCTAATTCTGAAATCATCCCTGTACTCCCATTTTGCAGAGGAGGAAACTAAGGTACAGAAAGGTTGTAACATATTGATTATTTTCCCCATCCTGCACCCTTGGTATGTTTTAAAGCCATATTTCCATTTGTACAAATGTAAAGACATTTTCCTAGCTCCTACAGCAAGGCACACCTATAATACCAACCAGGCCGTTTGGTAGACCACAAGGATTCCCTCTCTTTTTTTTTTTAACAGCATCCCATATTTCTGTTTTGAGTCTCTTGCCGCTTGGGTAAACATTGTACTTTTCATTGGATATACTGTAAGTCATTAAAGTCAGTAAATAGCAGAAATGAATAAAACAGCAACTTAGATATTTTTAACACCTCTGAGTTAAAACCACTTTGCAGTGGTAAAGCAGAACAGATGCCCGCTTCTAAATGTGAGAGCCACCAACTGGGAATTTGCTAGTTGTAACTGCTGCCATCTGTTTCCACTGTTCTTTTTACCTGCCGCTCTCAGATTTAGGGCTGGAGTTCTGGGGCAGTAGATTCTCAGGACTGGCAAGAGACAAGTAGGAGGAGCTTCCGTGTGAAATTTTCCCAGGTGCTCTCTCCCAAATTAAGTCAAAGGGAACTTTGCCAAGAACAAAAAAAATCATGAGGGCAATCATTTAACAAACACATTTTCTCCTTCTATACATCCTTTGCACTCCTATTTCCATGTGTGTGTCTTCTATTTAATCACCTTCCTGCTTTTCCTAAGGGCTTTATAGAAACGCCTCACTGATGCCAATTAGGGCACTGCTGTGTGAATTCGTTTCTTCCTTGACTGATTAAATAATTTTAGTCAAGCTGTACGTACATATATTCAGAACTCACTTAATCAGCACTTAACTAGTATTCTACACTAGGGCATTGGGCTTTTCTGCTTAAGAGTCCACATGCAAGGGAGATACTGTTTGTGCCAAAGGGAAGAAGATAAAATAGACAGGTTAATAAGACTATAAAGGACAATAAGAGATTGTTCCAGTCCAGCCTTCTGCCTTCAAGTGCAACTGCTCCTCAGCCATACTAGAAAGAGAAAATCTGCCCTTTGCTAAAAGGAACATCTGTAGGGGAGGTTTCTCTGTGTTTGATTATAATTCTGAGTGACATATGTGCATGTGCAGATAACTTCTGGCTAAAGGCCAACAATGAAGAAGAATAATCAGCCAACCTGTAAATGAGCTTTCTTTTTAAGTCTACATGATAAAAGCAGAGTTCTCATTTTTATAGAGGGAAAAAAATAGGTCAGAAAGTTAGGTGCTTTGGTCAGAGTAACACAGCTAGTTAGTGACATAACAAGATGTAGTGTCAACTCTGCCTAATTCTCTTTCACCCAAAATAAAATAGGAAGGTCTCCAAAGACAGGGCCATGAATTTCTTCTCTGCTTTTATTTCAGACTCTGACTCAGTCTCAGCTCATAGAAGAGATAGAGAAGCTAGATCTCTCACTTGGGATGTCTGCTAAAATGCTGTGTCAAACAGCAGGCCTAACCCCGCCTCTTGAAATCAAAGTAGAACACAAATCCCCAATGTGTTCAACTATAGACAGAGGACCCTGTTTTAAAAGAATACTTTTCTCAAAAGAGAAAAATATAGTTAGCAGCACAACTCTGGTTTATTTGGAAGCTGTTTCAATACCTATGAAATGCCTCAAAACACATGCTTTTTTTTTTTTTTTAATGAAGAGACATCAGCAAGGATACAGGTAAGAGATGCTGACAGCTAGACACAAGGGATACAGCCTTTGATTCCCAGTCAAAACAAACAAACAAACAAACAAACAAAAAAGCAAAGTGCATGTCTGCATATAGAGGTTCTTCATTGAAGGTACAAATATCACGGGGAGATTTGGAGAGTAGCACAGTCACTGGACGGTTCTATATTTGTGAATTCGTGTCCTATTAAACATCATGGGGTCTGAGTAACCTTCAGAACTGGAATGCCAAATCTGGCCAACACACATCAGATCTTCCCTGGAATGAAGCTATCATCATGATTTCAGAAACACAGGCAATCAAGGGGAGAGAGAGAAAAGTGTGGGTCCACAACGATGGCAACTCAGGACCTTCACCTCCTTAAACATGGATGGGTCTCTGCCCTGAACAATAGCTGTATTCTCTGAGTAATAGTTCACAGGTACCCCTCATGGCCAGAAAGACATGTTATGATGTACCTCTATTTTATACCTTCGATCAAAGAGTAACAAGTAATAGTCCACAAGCCAACCACCTTTTCCCATGAATAAAGTTTCACTGGGACATTGCCAAGCCTACTTGTTGCATAAGGGCTATGGCTGCTTTTCCATTACAACTTTAATAACTGTAAGACAGTCCATGTGGTTTATAGGATTAACATATTTCATGGCTGACCCCTCATGGAAAAAATCACCTCCTTTCCTAGGATATTACATAGCCCAGGTGACATTAACCCAGGAAATTGGGTTCTGTTTACTATAGGAAATCCTTAGTTAAGATCTTTTCCTCCGAGAAAATAATATCACCCTGGAGATTACTCAGTCACTTGCCTTTTCTCTCCCCTATGAGCATTGCTCAACCCCTGTCCCCAAGAAAGGATCTCAGGCTAGACACTACAACTTCTTCTTTCTAGTGCTGAGATGTCAATAAAAAAGCTCTCAAAAGAAAAGCAAATGAGGACCAAATTACCCATGAAAGTAACATGGATAAATTCCATAACAGAGACATATTTTAGATTCAGGAGAACAAAGAATTCCAGCTGGGAAAGGGAAGTTAATACAAAGAGATGAGGTTGGGAGTAGTTAAAAGAAAAACCAATGAGAGGGAGAATATGAGTACACTCTATGTGTACATAGTGTTTGTGTGTGTATGTATATATATGTGTGTATATATAAACACTATATGTGTATATGGAGTATATATATACTATATGTATATATATGCTATATGTGTATATAGCATATATACTCTATGTGTCTTATGTATATATATATGTATATGTTTATGTGTGTATATATATACACATGTGTATATGTATATATATATATCTATATCTATCTATCTATATATATATATGGGTGTGTGTACATTGGGGAATGTCAGGGGCTGTGCTCAAAGCATTCATTTAAAGAATGAGTATAGAGTCTGAAAACTCATTTGCAGAACACAAACCCCTCTTAAAGCTGCTCCTAGATGGCAAAGTTAGACCTTATACCTAAGATCTTAAGTCCTGAGAGTAAGTAGAGAACATAACCTGAGGGCAAACTTAACTAAAAGGAGTTCTTTGCCTTTTTAAAAGAATTTTTCTTGTCTTCTATTTACTTGCCCTTGGTCACTGCATGACTCCAGTAAAAACTGATATAATGCTGAAAGGTTAAGAGACACAAACAAATTTGCCTCACGATGGGAGAAATGTCAGGAAAAGGAATTAATTAAATGAGAAAACAACTCAGTAACCAGTGTTCATCTGCAGTTAAATCAAGATTTTTCCATTCTAAAATGTCAAAATTATCTCTTTGACTCACTCCATTTTCTGAGGAAGAGTTATTACTTGTCACAAATTCATAATAAATTTTTGTGAGAAAGGAACTTTGCTCTATTGTGTAAATAATTTCTACCACAAGCTGGAAATAATAGAAAATAGTTGGATTCACTGTATATATAAAACCAAAAAAACCCAAGAGCTCGAATCTATGGATAAAAACTAAACAAAAATATGAAAGTATGTTTTAGCTCTGTAGCATTTTTATTCTTTTCTGTTTTCTTTTGGTTCCACTGGGGATTGAAATCAAGGCCTCATGTACTGAAGCACTTAAACCATTGCTCCCAGTTTGTTTTTCAGGAATAGTTTCACATTAACTTTCCTAGGGCAGGCCTCAGAACAGGATTACACTATCTGCTCCTTCTGAGTAGGGATTACAGGCATGTACCTCCACAGCCAGCTCTAAGCATCTTTCAACATAAGAAAAATTAAATCTAAATTCAGTCAGCATTTTGGTTTTAAAATGACCTGGTTTATGTCATAAAGTTAAATGCAAGTTTTTTATCTGAAATCTTTTAAACTCAGAAGTAGCAAAAAAAAAAAAAGTTCTAGTCATTTAGACAACAAAGTAAATGTATTTTAAGGACACAGACTCTACTCTCAGAAATGAATCACTGGGGCTTGGGGGAGAATAGAAGAGTCCTTTTTTAACAGTGCCTCCCTCAAGACTAGACCACTGGGTCTCTGGTTTCCTCTCCTGAGTTCCAAGGTGACCCTCAGGGTTGGAGAAGAGATCAAAGCATCCTTCCTATTCTCTTCAGTGATGACTTCCCTTGAAACAAAGCTGTTATCCTAGAGAGGTTGCTAATCAAGTTTGCTCTTAATCCATATTGTAATGAGGGAAGGTTTTATCAGAAGTTAAAGAAGAACTGGAAGTTTCCTTCCAGATTCTAGGACAATCATCTCAAAAGACTACAAACCTATCACCTTTAGGAAGTCTCACACTTGTCTGATAAAGGCAAATTATAACACTTATCCCCACACACACAAACACACAGTGTGGGTCATTTGATGTTAGTGAGCTGAATCAAAAATCTTTAAAAATACCATGTGGGAGGCAAAATGACAACACCTAAACTTACCAGATTCTGTGATGTTGTTTATGGTGGCCAAAATTCCACCAAACCCCTTGAAACCACCAAACCCCTTTCCTCCTGAACTTACAGAAAAAGAGTTCCAAATCCTCCTACTGATAAAACCTTTGAGGAAGGGCTGCATGGAGATTTTGATAACTTTTCTCTATACCAATGTGAACTAAAGAAAATTCCTTATTTTCAATAAAAGTAGTTTAGCAATAAGAACAAACAGAATCTGCAGGGTCTGTAGATATATCATTTGGGGCCCCAAAAATGCTATCTTTGGCATAAATATTATAGGTCTGTCATTTCTTACCTTGGCAGCAAGATTTTCTGTAGGTGGCAGGAAGTTGTTCTTGTTCACTGATTTGGAAGGTCTTTGTTTTAATCTTCAAGGTAGAAGATTCTTATATAACCCCAAAAGGTCCAAGTAAATTGATAGAGATTTTTATCAAACATAGAAAATCAATGTTGAGTAGAATAATTAATAATAGAAAAATGTCACATCAATAGGACATGACATTTGTGTATTTGTATGTGTCTGTGTGTGTGCACATAATTACTTGGCTTACTATTTGGCAATTATTGTTTCAAGGTCATTTTGTTAATGTTCCCTCAAAGAGTTCTTTATTCTAGACACCACCTTGATGGACCTGGAAGCCCTACTTTTCTCACATTCCTATTATGAACAAATTTCTCACATTCCTATTATGAACAAATCTCTAAAGAAATCCCAAGACCTCACTGCCAGTTGGTGGGTAAAGACTGAAGGAGTCCTAGTTCTACATAGCTTCTTCATGGCCCTAAACTTATTCACTGCCCAAGTGGCTGAATTTCCAATGCAAAATGTGCAGTGAACTAACTAGTATGACCCAATTGGTTCTTTTCTTTTTGTCATAGATTTACATGATTACTCATCCATCAAATACCGCATTTTCCCTCTATGCTAAGCAATATGTTAAACATGGAGATCATAATTATAAAAGAAAATTATGCTTCTTGGAACAAATTTACCAATGACATGGTCTATTCATTGACTAATTAGTCAAGACTAATTCATCTGAGGATGTCTGTTCCTTTGAAATGACCCTTGTGACTTCTTGAAGATCTTCCTCAATGAACTTGTATCAAGTCCCTAAATCCAAACACTTGAGCATGGTCTCATTCCATTTTCTCTTAAGGTTGTTATGAAGATGAAATGGCATCCAGAATCTGGAAAAGAGCTGAACTTTCAGGAATTCAATTATCTTGATGAAGAAAAAGCATGATGTATTCACACACAGGTGGATGACAGAGTCCAGAAGTAACTCTGGATAATAATTTAGATTCCCCGATCTGCAAATCAACCAGCCTGCCAGTTTTGTTTCCCATATGAACTCAGATCTAAAATTAAACATGTGACATATGGTGTAGGGACCAGAAGCTGTGCTCACAAAGACACACCTGACTTCTCAGGTAGGCAAGGCATTGTAAGCCATCCCTGTTCTTGGGTGAAGTCAAATAATTTCTACCACATCCTCCACAATATAGTTTTACAATTCTTGATTTGGGATGTTGTGTCTATTCCATTTAAAACAGCAAGAATTTTCAAAACAAAAAACTTGTTTTGAAGTTAAAAAAAAGATATTATGGGGGCTGGGGATATAGACTAGTGGCAAGAGTGCCTGCCTCGGATACACGAGGCCCTAGGTTCGATTCCCCAGCACCACATATACAGAAAACGGCCAGAAGCGGCGCTGTGGCTCAAGTGGCAGAGTGCTAGCCTTGAGCGGGAAGAAGCCAGGGACAGTGCTCAGGCCCTGAGTCCAAGGCCCAGGACTGGCCAAAAAAAAAAAAAAACAAAAAAAAAAGATATTATTTATTGATGACAGCTGTCCTTAATTTAATTTCAAAAATAGTTTCATAGCTTGTACTTAAATCTGAAAACATACCAAAAATCTAAAAAGAGTTAACACACATTAATCATGTTAACCCAAGAATAGGCTTATGATGAAAAATATCACTTTGAGGCCTTTGATAAATGTCTTCATTGATTTCTCAAGACGAGAATATTGGTGAGCCGCATATCGGTGGCTTACTCCTATAATCATAGCTACTTGGGAAACTGAAATTGGAGGACCACCATTCAAGGCTAGCATGGGAAATAAAAATTTGTGAGATCCTATCAGAACAGAAAAGGCTGGGCCAGGTTCACACCTGTCATCCAACACCAGTGAGCAGTGTAAACAATGGAGGAGCACAGCCAAGCACCTCAGTCAAAAATGCAAGTCTCTAATCTAAAAACTACGTGGAGCAAAAACTTCTATGGTTCACAATCCATAAATTCATATGGAACAGCAAAAATCCTAGAATAGCCAAAGCAAATCTAGGCAAAAAAAAAGCAGTGCAGGAGGTATCACAATACCAGACTTCAAGCTCTACTACAAGGCCATCATAACAAAAATAGCATGGTATTGGTATAAAAACAGATCGGAAGACCAATGGATTAGAATTGAAGACCCAGAAATAAAACCACACTCTTACAGCCAACTGATATTAGACAAAGGAGCTAAAGATATACAATGGAATAAACATAGCCTCTTCAACTACTGGTGCTGGGAGAACTTGGCAGCCATTTGCAGAAAACTCAAAGTACAACCAAGCCTATCACCATGCACCAAGATCAACTCAAAATGGATCAAGGACCTCAATATCAGACCTGAATCCTTGAAACTACTGAAGGACAGAGTAGGAAAGACGCTAGAACTTATAGGCACAGGAAGGAACTTCCTGAATATAGTCCCAGGGGCACAACAAATAGGGGAAAGACTCGACAACTGGGACTACTACAAATTAAAAAGTTTCTGCACAGCTAAGGACATAGCCACCAAAATAGAAAGACAGCCAACGATATGGGAAAAGATATTTACCAGCACAGCAACAGACAAAGGCCTGCTATCTGTCATCTACAGAGAACTCAAAAAACTAAGCCCCTCCAAGCCCAATAAACCTATTAGGAAATGGGCAAAGGAGCTAAAGAGAGACTTCACAAGAGAAGATATAAAAATGGCAAAGAAACACATGAGGAAATGCTCAACATCCCTGGTGGTAAAGGAAATGCAAGTAAAAACAACCCTGAGATACCACCTCACCCCAGTTAGAATGGCCTATACTCTGAACTCAGGCAACAACAAATGCTGGAGGGGGTGCGGGGAAAGAGGAACCCTTCTCCATTGTTGGTGGGAGTGCCAATTAGTACAACCACTTTGGAGAACAGTATGGAGGTTTCTCAAAAAGCTCAATATAGACCTACCCTATGACCCGGCCATACCACTCCTAGGCATCTATCCTAAACAGCAAACCCCAAGATATCAAAAAGACATTTGTACTTCCATGTTTATCACGGCACAATTCACAATAGCCAAAATATGGAAACAACCCAGATGCCCCTCCACAGACGAATGGATCCAAAAAATATGGTACTTATACACAATGGAATACTACATAGCGATTAGGAATGGTGAAATATTGTTATTTGCATGGAAATGGTCAGAACTTAAACAAATAATGTTGAGCGAGACAAGCCTAGAACACAGAAAACAAAGGGGCATGATCTCCCTGATATATGACTGTTAACAAAGGGAGACGGAGAGACAGTAGAGACCAAGTCTGTGAATACTGTATATGTTCTTGATACATTATATATTGTATATATGTCTACCTGACCTAGAGAAGGGATAGAAAAAACAGGACGTAAGATATCACAAGAAATGTACACACTGCCCTACTATGTAACTGTACCCTTTTTGCACAACACCTTGTAAAAAAATTTGTGTTCAATTAATAAACAAAAAAAAAAACTTTTATGGTTCAAGGGGTACAGTACCTGTTTAACAATTACAAAGCCCTAAATCCAAACTCCTGTAACATCCCCCCACCAAAAAAGCAGACTTTGTCAGAACCAGCAAAACGATATAACAGTGTTTTTGTTCAAAATCCTACTTATTAATTCCTAGGTAGAGTGGCAAGTTAATTTGCAAAGCCCAGACTGCTAGTTCTATTCTGACCTCAAATACCCCACCAGCACATGGCAACACAAGAGTTGACCCTTGCAGAGTTCAATTTGAAAGATGAACCTGGAAAACAAAAGGAATATATAAGGAGCTAGCGGAAGCATTTTCTTTAGATTTAATGTAGTTAGGTGTATGAAGAAGAAAAATCAAGTCAGATTCCCATTTAATAAGTCAGTCTAAACTGCCAAGAACATTTTTGTTTTTGTCTTTTGATGTGTGTGTGTTTGTGTGTGTGTGTGTGTGTGTGTGTGTGAGAGAGAGAGAGAGAGAGAGAGAGAGAGAGAGACTTTTTTGAGAACAGAGTTGATGTAGCCCAGACTGTAATGGCATTCTCTCTATAGTCAAACTGGTTTAGAACTCCTGATGCTGCTGTCTCCACAGGCTTTTTTAGTTAGAAAAGTTAAGGCATGTATGTTTATTACATATGATATATTTAGAAATTAAAAATCAATACAATTCTATTTGAGCAAGTATTCTTTCTGTTCCATCCTCTGCCTCTTTATGCTTCTCTCTCTCTTTATATGTATGTGTATACATACACATACATATATATATGTTCACTCAGTATGATAGCAACACAACCCTCCTTAAAGTATATGCCATCACATTTAAGAGAGCTAAAACATTTCAAAATACCTTAAATATTGTTTTAATAGTTTAAAAGGAAGCAATCAGGAAGTCAACGATCAGAACTAGAAAGTTTTCTGAAAAGTAATGCTGTTGCAATGACTTGCCCTCTATAATCTAAAATGTGCCAACTTCCAAACCAAAAATGTGATGGAATCCAAGAAGGCAAAAGACTTTACCATAGTCGATTCTCCTGCACCCCCCACCTCCACTTCCAGATGTTTCCAGAGGAGCCTTAAACAGCTTATTTTCTTAATTGGCCAGTGTTTTCCTTCATAAGTCAGATAGATAGATAGATAGATAGATAGATAGATAGATAGATAGATAGATAGATAGAGAGAGAGAGAGAGATTGATAGATATCTACATATATAGATATCTCTCTCTATATATATATATTTAAATATATATCCAAATAGCTATATATACATGTATATTTTTAGTCACAAATAAGAAATGGATCACACTGGCGCTATTTCTCAGCCCCCCAGAACCACTAACCTTTGTTGTTACCATCTGGTGTTTCTTCTTCCAGACCCACACACCTGTACACACACAGACAGGCAGACACTGAGCCAGAAAGAATGGCTGATAGGATCACACTCCTTTTCAAGTTCTAAATTACTTAAATCTATTTGACTTTCAATATGAGAAAATGAAAGTGCTGAAACTTCAGCACTTCAGACATTTGTTCATTCTGCAGCATATTAGTTCCTAGAAGATTTAAAGTCATGAAAAATATACTCGTTAAAACATTCTAATTAAAAATGGATCCTTGGGCTGGGGATATAGCCTAGTGGCAAGAGTGCCTGCCTCGGATACACGAGGCCCTAGGTTCGATTCCCCAGCACCACATATACAGAAAACGGCCAGAAGCGGCGCTGTGGATCAAGTGGCAGAGTGCTAGCCTTGAGCGGGAAGAAGCCAGGGACAGTGCTCAGGCCCTGAGTCCAAGGCCCAGGACTGGCAAAAAAAAAAAAAAAAAAAAATGGATCCTTATCCCGGGAGTGGTAACAATTCTTGGAATCTCAGCATTTCAGATGCCCTTGTCCAACAGATTGGGAATGAATGCCTTGGTGTAAAGGGAGAATTTAGAAGTGCACGATGGCATGTAATTTTCTGTAATTTTCACCAGTTAGTATATCAAAGCAATGTGAAACACTATCCAGATTAAAGGAAGTTTCTTTAGATTATAAAATATATGCTGGAATACATTGGAATGTGTTCACAGACATTCTCCTTTAAGAAACAAAAATTTAAGCCAAGCACCAGTGGTTTACACTTATAATCCTAATTATTCAGGAGATAGAGACCTAGAAGATCATGGATTGAAGCAAGCCTGGGAAGAAAGGTCCACAAAACCCATTACCAGAAAAAGCAGTAAAATCGTGAGCAGGAGGTGAGGCTCAAGTTTTAGAGTGCCAGCTGTGTGCCAGTAAGGCAAGCTAAAGAGTGAGGCCCTGTGTTCAAACCAGAGTATTGGCAAAAGAAGGAAGAAAAGGAGGAAGGAGAACAAGGAGAGGGGGAGAAGGAGGGGGAGGAGGAGGGGGAAGAAGGAGGAGGAATTGTTTATGATGAATGTTGAAATCTTGGGAAGTTCTCTGTGTGTGCATGTGCATGCGCATGTGCATGCATGGCAATCTTAATTATATTTTCTTTTTCAACTGAAGGTTCAAATGCAGGCAAAATTATTACAAACTGAGTCTCACTAAAGACTGTATCAGTAAAGTTTCATTATTTTCATGATGGGCAAAGCACAAGTACTCTTCCCTGCCGTGATGAAAGAGAACCCTTTAGTTCTCGTTAGTAGGAGTAAATTCTGCAAGAAGAGTTTTGCAGATCTTTTAGAAAGATTTTAGCCATGGGAAACATCGAACTTTTAGAGGTGGAAAAGTTCTCCACATGGATGCAAATGGGAGCAGATTTCAAAAATACTGAGGGAGATAATCAGGCACATTGGAGAGAGAGTCACCAACTGATCTCAATGGCTGTTTTGAGAAAGAAGATTTAAGCTCAGAGTTGTATTTTAGTGCCTAAGTTAAAGTTTCTCACGGAAATCTAAAGGAAAAAATCTTATTATGGTGGGAATAATGTTCAAAAAATAATAAACATGAATACACCTAAAAGTGATACCAGAAGGTTGGTGAGGTGAAGTGGAATGTCTGCTCACAAAATCATGGGCCCTGGTATAGCTACACACTCCAAAGAAAAATGAAAAAGGTGTGGTGTAAGATTTGGCCTTTTACAAATTTCGCAATGACTGTTCAGTTATGTTCTGTCTGTGAAGCTTTTGCATGAATTAGGCTTAGTTGTTTTGAATGGCTGGACCAGAAAACCCAAGATCAATCTCTCTCTCTCTCTTTGAAAAGTGCTTTATTTCATAGAGAAGTTCAGTAGCTGTCAAGGAGCACTCTGAGTTCAGGAACTTCCATCCTTCCCTGTTCTTTCCCCAATGTTTCACCCGCAGAAAAAGGATGTTATTAGAAGTATGTGATAAAGTAAAACTGTACATGGAGATGTGGCTGCCAGACTTTTAATCTTTATGATTCTCTTGAGTTTGGAGAAGAAATAATTAAATGTAGCAAACATATATTGGGCCTCACATTTTCCATTTTGTTAGTTATCACTTCTATGGCTTTTGTTTTTCCCTTTGGATGTTATTTTTCTTTCCTTTTGGGCATTGTTCTGTCACTGTCTACCAGAATATTATATTTTCAGGAGGGTGATGGAGCCAGGTTTACATGCTACATAATAGCCAAGAGTATTCATTCTGCGGTTGTCCAGTTATGCTATGAGATAGGTACAGCAAAAATGCCATTGTCACCGTTGCCCAGCTCTTTGAACTGATGGTACTCAGCAAGAATATACTAGAAGCTCTCCCTTCCCTGCCATCAGCAGGAGATTTGCTGGTGAAGGCCTTCCTGAAGTCGTTTCTGCTTTCCTTGGCTTTGTTTTGCATCCATCCTTTACAAAGGGGCATGTGATTACTTTACTCTTGGAAACTCAGGAGAGACCATTATGGGGGGGAGGTAATGACACTCACCCATAAAGTGGAAAGCCGCCTTGATGTTGAGGAGATGCTCAAAAGGCCTTAAAACATTTTGAAAGATAAATGTCCATTCCAATGGGCCAGTAGGTCAGTCTTCTGAGACTTTTCTGTGATGACATAGGGCTTTGGTGTCAAATAATGAATGAATTTTTATCTAGGATCAGTGAATCTACATATCAGTAGATTTTATGTATTTGCTAAGGTTTATTAAAATAAAAAATATATACAACAACAACAACAAAAAAAGGTTTGGCCTTTTATTCCCCAATTCAGTGTCACTGTGAAGGATAAATAAATAATGAGAAGTCGAATATATTTTAACCTTTCTTTGGAAAGAAAAATGTAATGAGATGGAAACAGTCCCAATTCGAAGAATTAAAGCTGAGAGAAAAGATTACAGGAAAAAAACAACAACTCTCTTCTTGTTACCTTTCATCTAAATAACTGTAGTTACTTTTGCATTGAATATAGAAAGAACAAAATCTAGGACCATAATTGGAGCTCACATGCTAGAAAATCCGGCAATTCCAAATGATGCACAATCAGAAGTCATAAAATTATATCTATCCAGGCAAAGAATTTTAAAATACATTTAATAGCAGGACCTTTTCCTGGAAAATGAAATCTTTTTCAGTACTTGTGTGATACAAAACAACAAAAAAAAGGGTAAAATAAAACTGTCTTGCTTTTAAAAAAAATAAAGGCAGATATTTCAAAGCAGCACACTTTGTCCATCTTCTTATCCTTAGAATAAAACTGAATAACCCTTATTCAATATCTCAATAGCTTTAGTTTATTATAAAATCAAATGACCTACAAGATGAATTAACTTATGCAAAGTCAAAAGGAAAATACATGTCATGTCAAATCTAAGACCCAGGGACTGAGCCTTCTGTACAACCTGCCTTCATAGAAAATAGTCCAGTTAGGGAAGATTCTGCTGCCATCAAATGGAAAATATTAGCCAGTTAGAAATGGATAGGACAGATTCTGGGGAAAGCAGGAGTTATGAATTCAGTGCCTTTTTTTGCTAAACAAATGCTCTTCTATATGAGTCATGCAACTAAATTTTTGCTTTTTGTTTTGTTTTGTTTTTCAAATACAGCTTAGTACTTTTTAAAATTTATTTATTGTCAAAGTGATGTACAGAGGAGTTAGAGTTTCATATGCAAGGCAGTGAGTACATTTCTTACCCAACTTATTACCTCCTCCCCCATTTTTCTCTCACCTCCCCCTCCCCATCTCCCCATGAGTTATGCAATTGGTTTACAGCATATAGTTTTGTAAGTATTGCTGCTGCATTGGTTTGTCATTTATCCTTTGTCTCTCAATTTTGATGTTCCTCTTCCCTTCCCTAGTTCTGATAAATGTATATATAACACCCAGGTACAGTAATAGTAACAGTAACATCAGGGGTAAAACCCTGGGGAAGAAAGACAAAGAAAATGGCATAATTTCACATGGTATGTTGAAAATAACAATGACAATGATAAAACACTTATTTCCATAACTTGGAGTTCATTTCACTTAGCATCATCTTATATGTTCATATGCAAATAGCAATTGAGCTATTGTGAGCTTCTACAGATTAGTACTTTTGCCTTGGACCATGTTTTAGACAGCTTTAATTGCTAAATAAAACATTTTCCTGTTTGGTTTCCTTTTTCCCATTCTACCACCTCCATTCTGAATTGTAAAAAAAAAGGGGGGGGGTTAAATCCAGCCAAATTTCAATATCATGTACTAGATAGCATTCCTGAAACTTAACAGTTTTTCTCTGAGGTATGTACGTGAACTGCATATGTAATGTTCAATATTTTTACCCAGCCACAGCAACCAAAGAATTATCATAATTCACTGATCGTGTATATGTTTTAAAAAGACTCTGCTCAGTCATGCAAAAATTCACAGTGGGATCTCTAAAACCTCCAATTCTTTGACTAAATATTTCATATACTCCTTTGCAGGAGCAATACAAATGTAAATCAATTTCCTCTTAATTGTCAATTCATGACTGCTAAATATGCACATGCAGTGGACATGATGCTCAGCTACTCGCAGCTCAGAGAGTTGGAAAAGCAGCTGTCACCCCAATACTCCTCTTCAGATCAGGGGAGCAATCAGGCCAGGCATGAACAGATTCCATTATTTTAGCAGCCTTAACCCTAATCCTGTCACCCCACCGAGAAGGGCTGTTGGAGGCAAATCTAGCAAGGGACCCAGCCACAAGTTTTCTGTTAGTTTCTTATAACTTACCATCAGCGACAACCCACCATGGAGTCTCTTGGGAAGTGCTGGTCTGTAGCTTTCATCTACAGACATTAAATCAAACAGTTATTTTTTGTTTCAGCCTTTTCAAATCCTTCCTTCCTTTCTTCTGTACCTCAGTGTCCTTAATGTGACTTAGTTATGTTTGTAAAAGCTTTGCAGACAGACTTTACTGATTTTAAACATGGACTAATATCTATCTGAGTTAAAATTGTTCAAGCATTTGTGCATGTTTGATGGAAAGAGCTGTGCAAATTAATGTATTCATTCAGGTTCTATTTAGCTAACATCTTTCTTCACCTTAGACTAACAGCTCACAGAATTGCAAGAATACTGCATCAGTTTGACTCTGATGCTTTGTTCCTTTAAAAAAAATATTTAGGCTCTGGTATAAAACTACCTTAAAATGTAATTATAGTTTCCTAGTGGCTACGTAGTCAAGGGAGCTGTGTAGTCTCATTTAATCTCTTTGACTCTTCAGAGATCTACATACCCAACCCATCTCCATTACCTCAGGAATTATGATTGGATTTAACCTTCTGCTCATTGAATTAGTGTCAGCTATCATTCTTGGTGTACGTTTGTTAAATTCAATCTTTCCTATAGGAGAATGCCAGGCAGAGAAATGATAAGTGTATTAAATAGTCAGAGAGGGAAGACTGCAGAAATTGGGACTTAGACTCACTGTGCAGATAAAGGGAACTAAGTTCATGTTGCTGCTTCATTTCTTTCAAGGAGGATACAATCACAGCAGGAAGTGTAAGCCTTTATAGTCAGCCTTCCAGAGTGTAAAGAATACTAAGTGGCTAGGACTTTCTTTTTCCAGAAGTGAAGAGGTGTTTTCGTTTTCTTTTCTTCTTTTTTTTTTTTCAAGTCAATGCTAGTAGGAAAGCAGCCATATGGAAACCTCTAAAAATTCAGGTCTCCGGTTAATCCTCAGGGAAAAAAAAATAAAAATACAACATAGGCAGTAGCTGTGAACACTTCCCTCCAGCAAAGCACAGCATCTTTGACTGCTGGGTCTGAAATGAAGCAATCAAATCCTGCTCAACCACATGGCTCACAATGTGGAATCACCCTAATCTGCAAAGGTCCACAAGTGGGTTAGAGTTTGTTTGCGTTGTGCTTTCCCAGGAAATCTCCATGTCTGCTGGAGGGCTGTGCTAAAATAATAAATAAACAAATACTCAGACAATATGGCAAAAAAAATTTTCAAGTAAGAGCTGCAGGTGTTGCTGAGAAGTACAATATTTACTTAGCATGCACCAGACTCTGTGTGTGGTTTGATAACAACCTATTTTTTAATTCCAGGTACAAATGAATAAGCAAAACTTTAAATATTGGTCAACAAAAGTAAGATACCACAGAATTAAAATTAAAAAAGGGAGAAATTCAAAATAAATTCAATGAAAAAAGTATCTAAACTAATAGACAACTTTAAAGTAAGGAAATCTCATTCAATCTACCAACCCTCACAAAAAGGAAGAATTGATTTCAGAATTCTCTAGAACAAAAATATCTAGAAGGCCCAAAGACAGGATGAAATACAGAGTAGCCAAAAACACAAACATGATCCTGCATGCTTAGGGCCTAAATAAATTAAACAATAGGGCTAAATGAAATTTAATGTAGCCTGCCTTTCATTTCGTTTCCCTTTTTAGCTTGGTTTTCCAAAGAATTAGTTCCTGAGGGCGAAATTGTATGTTTTAGCTTCAGGGAGAGAAAGAGATTCTGGCATCCTAATATAATGTTTTTCGAATATTAGTTGCTCCGGTATTACTTAATACAGTGAAACACCTTTAACAAGATTAAAAAAAAAAAAATACTGGGAGGGCTTCTGGGATCAGACTCCTAGAGAGATGCAAAACTTCCTTGCCAAGGTGTAAATGCGGAGAGCAACCGGCTAGACCAGCGGGCTTGGGGGGGAGGGGGTGGCAGGGAATATGGGGGAGTAGCATCAGTGTTATGAGGGAATTGGCCAAGGACTGGGGGGAAAAAAGGGATGTGGCAGTTCTGCTCATACAAATGTTAAAGGAAGTCTGGTTTGTTTGTTTGTTTTTTCTGATCAGTTTTATTAAGAGAATGTGGCTAAGGAGGTAGGGACATAAGAAGTGAGCTAAACTAAATTCTGTAAAGTTTGTCCATCCTTTTTCTTTTTTTTCTTTCTTTTGCCAGTCGTGGGGCTTGGACTCAGGGTCTGAGCCTGTCTCTGGCTTCTTTTTGCTCAAGGCTAGCACTCTGCCACTTGAGCCATAGTGCCACTTCTGGCCTTTTCTATTTATGCAGTGCTGAGGAATCACACCCTGGGCTTCATGTATACGAGGCAAGCACTCTTGCCACTAGGCAACAAATTCCCAGCCCTATCTGTAAACTATTTCTGCTGTTCCCTTCCATCTTCTTCCTAGAAAGCCATGACAATGAGAACAAGTGACCTACTAAAAGATTTAAAGGAGATAGTATGCTTCCAAGGGGGGAATTACTCAGAAAACATACATCACTAATAACAATAATCTATGCTTAGCAAAAAATAGTGCCATCATTATTTTTTGTCAAAAATAAATTATTACAAAATGAGAAATTAACATTGTGGTAAAAGCCTAGTGGCAGTAAAAAATAATTTGCAAAACACCTCTGAAAATAAATATATTAATGAATAGCATGAGACTTAAATGCAATGCTTTAACCCAATAGTCTTCTTTTGAGAATTCATCCTATGGCATAATCTTGAAAACTGGAAAAAGTTTAATTTCAAAAGATGCCCATTACAGTATTTTCTATAAATAAAACTTTGACAGAAAAGAACAGTTAAATAGATCCTGTTGCAATATACTCTGCATTCATCAAAACCTTCACAAAAGTTGTAACACAAAAAAAGAATGGTCAGGATATAATGCTATGTAAAAAATGAATATCAAATTTTACATATGGAAGGATTACAACGGTATTTTTTTAATAATTACTTATTTATTTTCAAAGAGATGTACAGAGGGGTTACAGTTTCATACGTAAGGCCATGGGTACATTTCTTGTACTATTTGTTACCTCCTCCCTCATCCTCCCCTCCCCCGTCCCCCTTTCCCTCTTCCTCCATGAGTTGTTCAGTTGGTTTACACCAGATGGTTTTGCAAGTATTGCTTTTGGAGTCGTTTGTCTTTTTATCCTGTGTCTCTTGATTTTGATATTCTCTTTTACTTCCCTAGTTCTAATACCAGTATATACAGTATCCAGGGTACTCAGATGAGATACAGTGATAGCACGGGGACAACCACAGGAAAGGGTACAAGAGGGTCATCAAGAAAAAAAGCTACGGTTTCACATGCATGTTAAAAGTAATTACAACAGTGATATATAACACTCGTTTCCATAACATGGAGTTTGTTTCACTTAGCATCACCTTATGTGTTCATAAGGGCATAGCTATTGGGCTCTTGTGATCCTCTGCTGTGACTAGCCTAAACCTGTGCTAATTATTCCCTATGAGGGAAACCATAGAGTCCATGTTTCTTTGGGTCTGGCTCATTTCACTTAGTATAATTTTTTTCCAAGTTCTTCCATTTCCTTATGAATGGGGCAATGTCATTCTTTCAGATAGAGGTATAAAATTCCATTGTGTATATGTACCACATTTTCCTGATCCATTCGTCTACTGAGGGGCATTTGGGTTGTTTCCATATTTTATCTATGACAAATTGTGCTGCAATGAACATTGTTGTGCTGGTGGCTTTAGTGTGTTCTTGTTTGTAGTCTTTTGGGTGGATGCCCAAAAGCCAACAGTATTTTTAGCATTCCAAATTTAGGAAAGGCTAGGAAGGGAAGAAACTATTCATTTTCATCATCTCTACTATGTAAAATATTTTCCTCATTCTCTTTTATCTGTTTTTTCAGTTTTCTCTACTAAATGTAAATTTTATATTAAATTACTATTAAATTAAGGAGAATGTAAGGAGTACTGGAAACATGACTTACGTAGTAGAGCACCTGCCTAACAAGCACAAGGCTCTCCAACTTAATACAATACTGCAGAGAGAGAGAGAGAGAGAGAGAGAGAGAGAGAGAGAGAGAGAAGAGGAAGGAGGAGGAGATGAAGATGAAGGAGGAGAAGAGAGAGACGGAGAAGGGGAAGAAGGAGAAGAGGAGGAAGGTGGAGGAGAAAGGAAGAAGGAAAAAGAAAAGGAGGAGGAGGAGGAGGAGGAGGAGGAGGAGGAGGAGGAGGAGGAGGAGGAGGAGGAGGAGGAGGAGGAGGAGGAAGGGAAAAAGGAGAAGCAGCACTATAAGGGATAAAGTTCAACCAATAGGTGGTAGTTGTCAATGCAATTCATACAAATGTTTACTTTTCTGTTTGCTTTTTTTAAAGTTTCTGATGTAGCTGCTATAGAAGAAGTAAAGTTGTTTGTTTTTGAAAATTTCAGAATATTACTGTGAAATAATTTTTTTACACAAAATCCACCTTAGCATAGCAAAGCTGGAGATCAGAGATCGTTAGGATGGGCATGAACACAAGAAATTAGGAAATAAAATTAAATTAGTGATTATGAGAATAATAAACTTACTAATCTTACATAAATATTGAGTACTCAAAAATAGGATTTACTTACTACATTAACTTGTTCCTTGAAAGGACTTAGTTGAGCACTAATAGCATTGCACTGCTTACTAGTAGGCATGTTTATTATCTCTTAAATTCTTATATCTGCAAAATAGGTGCTTGCCCTTTTGGGCAGATAAAATGTAAGACTCAGGTTTAAAGTTTTACTCAAGTGACAATAAACTCATAGTTTAGAAAGACCTTATCATTTTGTATCACACCAAAGGTAAAGAGGAAGAGTAGAAGAGAAAGGCTTGAATACTGTCTCTACTACCTGAAATACAAGCACTTGAAACAGGAGAAAATTTCTGGCAATTACTCAACTAGACAAACACTGAAAATATTTTTAGATTCCCTTCACACAAGATTTGAGAATCTGAAAAGCATTCCAGAAAATACTTCCTTAAAGAAAGTGTAACAGTAGATATAGAAAGACACAGACATGGACATAACAGCATGTATTTTATGCCTGAGCTGGAGAATTCTACTACACAATGAAATACTGGTCCTTCAGAAATAATTCATTGTCTTGGTAGTTCCTTTCTTCCAATACTAGTCAAGGAACTTTATGTGACTTGGCTATACATAACATAACAGAAAGCTAGAAGCAGCTACCTTTTGAGAGCAAGGATGGACAGAGAAGACACAGGTACAGGATACGGTAGGCAAAAAAGCACAAAAAGATCGTACACACGTCTCTCATCATGGCTGTGCAGTGCGAGCCCAATGAGTCTAGTCATCAGGAGATCCATGTGTGAAAATCTGACAGATATCCAAAGCAGGCATGAAGATTTTTACTTCTATGGCAGAGAAAGCAGAGGTCTGAGAAACCTGATGAGCCCTGCTTTCATTCAAAGCAGACTTGAGAGAAGGCAGTGGTTGGTATTCTAAATTGTAAACATGTGCTTTCTATAAATAAAATCATTGATTCCCCCCCCCCCACCCCATCATGGGCTTTCAACCTAGTGTAGCTCTGTGCTTGAGCAAAGAGAACACTCAGGTTCCCAATAGCAGGGGTTCACTTATTTGTTTTCCTTGCCATGCCTATAGGAATGTAGAAACACAAATCTTTTTTTTTCTTTTTTTGCCAGTCCTGGGCCTTAGACTCAGGGCCTGAGCACTGTCCCTGGCTTCTTTTTGCTCAAGGCTAGCACTCTCCCACTTGAGCCACAGCGCCACTTCTGGCTGTTTTCTATATATGTGGTGCTGGGGAATCAAACCCAGGGCTTCATGTATACAAGTCAAGCACTCTTACCATTAGCCCACATTCCCAGTCCCACAAATCAACTTTTGAGATTTTTAAATGCAAAGGACAAGTGCTTTATCACAGCAAAGACCATTTAAAATTCATATTCTGCCCGACAATTGAAAACCACCACTTGGAATCTAATCTCTTTCCTGAAGTTCATTAATGTATCTGCTGTATCTTCTCCATTATCTTGGTCACTGATGAAGATGTTAAGTAGATTCATTTCTGAACTGACCGCTTGGCAATGTCAACCCAAGCTAATGCAACTTACAAGTTCTTTCTTAGCACAATACTCTACTACTCTGATCAATTACTTAACCAGAATGTCTCTCCATTTGTTGAGTAGCATGTCATACAGAAAAGGAAGCATATTACTAAGTCAAAATAAATTACATGTGATATCTTCCCACAATTGCCAGTCCTCCTCTTCACCCACCCTATACTGTCCATTAAGCCCACCTGCCTTGTCTCAGAATGAAATTAGGTCTATTTGACTTCACTCAGAATTTTTTTTTTAAATGAGTTTCAATGGTCTGTTTTTTAGTCTTGAATACAATTTGAAAAGTGAAGCTGAGCGGAGAAGTCATTTTTCTTTGCAGAAGGAAGAATGCTGATGAGAGAAAATGCTACTTCATTGACATACATTGTTTTGATCTATTCTACACATTGGCTTCTTTATGATTTCTCTCTAAGGGCCATCTGCTGTTTTTCTTTATTTGTGTATTTTTACCTTTGGCAAGTTTGAGCATTTGGATCAGCACCTGGAATAAAAGTATTCCATTTTCTACGTAATAGGGAATATCACTATCCTTGTCACACACAATAAAACACTTATTTTCTCTAAGAGCCAGTACCAGGCACTTAGAACAAGGGAAAAAATATATATTTGTCATCTAATATTGGTGATTTTAGTTTATTTCTATGGGAAACCACAATTTTCAGAAAACTGGTATGTAGTATAACTAAATTCTCTTGTTCTCTCCTAAGAGATGAGTATCATCTGGAAAATTCTCCAGAGAATATAGAAGTAAAAACCATTTGTGAATAGCCAGAACTAATCATTTCAATTAGGTTAAAGTAGGATATCCAACTGCTGTGAGCCATTAGGCTAAGTTTTTAGGAATTCTACATACCTACTTCATTTAAATTTTTAATGCCTGGTATGCCTTACCAATTTGACTACATATTTGGATGGTAATGTTTGCTAATTCATCATTGGCCAACGTATATTCCCTGTTTATGATTCCTATAAAATTGATTGTTGAAAATACTGCAATATTACCCTTTAACTCTGCAAGACCTTACCTCTTTCCCTAATGCCTCCTTTCCTCCAAGCATTCTATTTCAAACAGATCCTTTGCACCAGAAAAAAAAAAATGTCTAGATAAATAAAGCAAGAAATTGTTGTTTAGTTATAATATTGACAGGCAAGACAAACGTGGTCCCACTGCCCGCTGAATTCTTTTTAAATGATTTATTTTTCCATATCAGTCACAGATGATCTTGGGATACATGATAACAATAGCTAGTCATTTCTAGACCTGACAAATGAACCCCTGGACAAGAATTTAATAAAAGACTTATTTTCTGCCTTGAAAGCTTTTTACTATAAGCAGAGAGATACAATCTTCCCTTTGACTGTTATGAATAAGCTAAGAAAATGGCAGATTACTAAGATAATATCCTCACAGGGCCTGTGATAATAGCTCAAAATGAAATTAAACTTGTCAACGGTTCTCCTTTCCCATACTTCCTATGGGAAGTTAGTTAGGTCATCATTAGCAGAATCATGTAGAAGATATTAGTAGGTAACTAAATTACTACATAAGAATATTTTCTCTCATTTGTAATATTCTGATATAATAGTGGATTTTTCTCCTGGGATATTAGAGAAGTATTTGTATGTTCTCACTTTCTAAAGAGGGTTATGGATTTTATGTTTCTGTAGGCAAGCACAATCATTCATTAAAAGAGAAAAAAAGGTGACAGATCGAAGAATCTCATGATTGATATGCCTGTTGCTGTAGATTCAATTAAAGGTACAAGGAACACCACCAGATTATTTATATCATCTTCCTTGAAAAGAAAATCAGCCAATAAGTTCTTTGAACTTTTGAAAGTCTTTATGTATTCTAAATTGTAGAAACCTAAAATGAGTAAGTAAAATACAGTCACCAATAAGACATTAAAAGGCTCAAGCATTACATAGTCTCCCAATTTTAATGCATTTGTGCTTTGACATTTTCTTTTTTCTTAAGGTTAATTATTGCTATTGATTTTTATTATTTTAGAATACATTTTAATGTAAAAAAATCATAAATATAGAGGCAATTCTAGTGCCATCCAGCAGAACTTCCTGAGATAATGGAAGTATTTCATATAACATAGACACTTGGTCCACATATGCTACACAATGAAAATGTAACCAATTTAATTCAGAAACTGAGTTTTTAGTTTTTATTAATTTAAGTGTATATAGCCTGATGTGCCTAATTTCCCACAGTTAGGGCCACTCTGCCACATCCATCTTAAGCTTCTGTCTTCCAGTGATCCCTCATATTATTCTCAGTTCATCTGGAATTTTAGTATGTAATCTAAATATAAAACAAGGCTCAGACCTGATTGAACTAAACACAGGAGTAGGTGTGTGTGTGTGTGTGTGTGTGTGTGTGTGTGTGTGTGTGTGTGTGTGTGTGTGTGTTCATGTATGTCTGTACTGAAGATTCTCTAGTCACTCATATTTGTATAGCAGAAAATGGAGATGCTAAGAAGAATATTCATTTGTCTATTCCTTGACAGATAACCTAAAATAATCATGTACCAAAAACAACCACATTGGGGCTGGGGATATAGCCTAGTGGCAAGAGTGCCTGCCTCGGATACACGAGGCCCTAGGTTCGATTCCCCAGCACCACATATACAGAAAACGGCCAGAAGCAGCGCTGTGGCTCAAGTGGCAGAGTGCTAGCCTTGAGCGGGAAGAAGCCAGGGACAGTGCTCAGGCCCTGAGTCCAAGGCCCAGGACTGGCAAAAAAAAAAAAAAACAACCACATGTAATTTTATGTCTATGTATTAGATTGCCAGAAATTTCAGGAGAAATTTTGAGAACCCTTTCTTTCACTAAATCTAGCCAATAGAGCATCAAAAGAGGGTCACAATGACACATGTAGTGACAACATTCTACTAAAAGAGAGTATATCAAAACAGTAATCATCTTTTTGGCCTGCTAATCTAGATGCTCCTACTAGAATTATTAAAATTTTATTGAAAAGATATAAGCTAAGCCTTTTCTGAATAAAATACTTCGGTCAGAGAAGTCCTTAGCAAACTTTTGGATGATGAGTCAATTACATTTCGATTTGTTCTTTTCTGGATGGTGATCTCTTTCCCTTCACTTTTCTCCTTCCTAGCTTTTCTTCCCTACTTAGATAATGGTAGTCATAGCAAGGACCAAATACAGTTTTTGCTCCAATGTTTTATTCTCGCAATCTCTGCTGTCATAAGCAGAGGTGAGTTTTTGTGAGGTGGTGCCTCTTCATTAGAAAGTGGCCTGAAACAATGAATTGCCTTCACATAAACCATTGAACTATAATGAGATGGTAATGACTTTCTGTCACTCCTAGCCTAGTTCTAATCCACACTCCTGACCTGGAGAGGTAGAGGCTTTGTAGCTCATTAGTGATTCCCCAGGAACCATCAATGCAAAGTCTCTACTCACATATTGCCTAAAGGGCAGTATCAGGGGCCTTTTACCATTAGCAGTTTTTTAATGGCAAATGTGATCAGCGCTGAGCCAAAGTAAAAACTTGAGTTTTTCCAGTATTTTCTATATGAGGTAAAATAAAATGTTTTTACTTTATTATATTCATAATTTTTATTGAAATTACTCCATCATGATATCCTCCCAATGAAGAGAAGAGTTCAATTCAATAGGACATAAAGTGAATTTCTCAGTTATTCTCCATGCAAACTCTTTCCTGAACTTGGAAATAGATTCAGGAAATAGTAGTTTTAAATGTCGGGCTCAACCTTGTTTGACTAATGCAATCAAGACAACTGAATTTTGCTTTTAAAATTTCTTTTGAAATAAATCCTCATATAAGGTGCATATACTATTTTAATATTCCCATATAATATGTGGTTTTAAGAATGTACTTGTTGAAATCATTTTCATTTTTTTTTTAATGAATTCAAAATGCTGGTGAGCATGCATGCATGGAAAAGGGAACCTGTAATCACTGTGGGTGGGGATTTAAGGTAGTTCACCTCTGTAGAAATCAAAATAGAAGTTCCCCAAAAAACTAAAATTGAAACTGCCATATGATCCTGTCATAAGATATCCTGGGCATAAACCTGAATTAACATTGCTTCTCAGCATCTCATAGCAGTATCTATGTTTATTACAAAATGATTCACAATAGCTAATTCATAGGATCAGGTCTAGGTGCCCATCAACAGATGAGAAAATAAAGAAAGTGTGGTATACCTACACAATGGAGTATTACTGAGCCATAAAGGAAGGATTTGCTTTCAGGAAATAAGTGGAGCTGAAAAATCATCATATTAAGTTAAATACAGCAGAATCAGAAAGACAAATGTTGTATGTTTTCTCTTATAGGCAGAATCTAGATTTTTATTCTTTGCAAAGACACCAACATGTAAGGACTATGTTAAGGAGTGATGAAAGGAAAGAGGAGGCACAATTGGGAGACGGTGGAGGATGTAATCAAAACATACAATACACAAACATGTAAATGTGATCATTAAACTCATGCTTCTGTTCATGATTGAATATCAGTCATTTCTTAACTTCTCTGCTTAGTTTTCAGGAAAATCACTTATTCTGGGCTTTACTGACCTATGTTCATATGCATTTAGTTTTGATTGAATTAAATTTTGGAAAATATATGCTCAAACAAATAAATATGTTATAAGCTTATGGGTTTTGTTCATTTCTTTGTTTTGCCAGTGGGTTTGAACTCAGGGCCCAGGCATTGAACCATAGTTTTTTCACTCAAGGTTGTCCTCTATCACTTGAACCACTGCTCCACTCCCTGCTTTTGAGTGATAAGTGTTTCATGGACTTTTCTGCATAAGCTGGCTTTGAACTGGAATCCTCAGATCTCAACCTCCTGAGTACATATGATTGTAACCCTCAATGCCTGACAAATTTGTGTTTAATAACTAACAAATAGTTCATTCTGGCAGGCTATTGTAACAGTAATTTAAAATTTCTATTAAGCTCTTGAGACAAATCCTTTTGCAAGGGACAGACATCATAAAAGTGACCTTCAGTTGTCACATCTCCATCAGAGCTATCACTTTGGAACTTGATATTCTCTTTGCTAAACTGACCAAAGTCAATCTGTAACTCCAGTTATAGCTGCATGAACCTAAGAGCTCATGTCTTCTTCCTGAAGGTTGTCTGACTAGGCCAGGAGCTTGTACAAACAAGCTTCCAAACCAATCTTCATTATTATCTTGGGTCTTTTTAATTTTTTTAATTTATATTGTTTAGAGGAAATGGGGCTGGGAATATGGCTTAGTGGCAAGAGTGCTTGCCTCATATACATGAAGCCCTGGGTTCAATTCCTCAGCACCACATATATAGAAAAGGCCAGAGGTGGCGCTGTGGCTCAAGTGGCAGAGTGCTAGCCTTGAGCAAAAAGAAGCCTGGGACAGTGCTCAGGCCTCGAGTTCAAGCTCCTGGACTGGAAAAAGAGAGAGAGAGAGAGAGAGAGAGAGGAAATTGTGTATGTTTGTGTGCTGGATCACTCAAAAACAGTCATACATTTTCCTGTGTACAGTAATTGCTTCTCTCTTTTTTTTGCTACATATTTTATTTGGAATTTTTAAAAGTGTTATAATTATACAAAATGTACAGAAAAATAGAAATATCACTCTGTGATGCTAAAATAATTAGTTAAGGTGATTTGTTAAATTTCTATAATTTTCCCCATACATACTTATCTCTGTGGATTTGTATATGTTTTTGCTTCCTTTATTGTCAAAGTGAAGTACAGAGGGATTACAGTTTCATATGTAAGGCAGTGAGTACATTTCTTATTCTTACCTTCTCCCTCAACCCCCCTCCCCCACGCTTCTCCCTTCCCCTCTCCCCAACCCTCCCCCATGAGTTGTTCAGTTGTTTACACCAAATGGTTTTGTAAGTATTGCTTTTGGAATGGTTTGTCTTTTTATCCTTTGTCTCTCAATTTTGGTACTCCCTTTCCCTTCCCTAGTTCTAATACACACATATACAGTATCCAGGGTACTAAGATCAAATACAGTGATAGAAGGGGCTATGTTCATCACAGACAATTTGTCATTGCCAAAATATGGAACCAACCCAGATGCCCCTCAGTAGATGAGTGGATCAGGAAAAATGTGCTATATATACATGGTGTAATTCTATACCTCTGTCAAAAAGAATGACACTGCCCCATTTGTAAGGAAATGGAAGGACTTGAAAAAAATTATACTAAGTGAAGTGAGCCAGACCCAAAGAAACATGCACGCTATGATTTCCCTCATAGGGAATAATATTTAGGTTAGTCATAGCAGATGACCACAATAGGCCAGTTGCTATACCCATATGAACACATAAGGTGATGCTAAGTGAAATGAACTCCACATTATGGAAACAAGTAGTATATCATGGTTGTAATTATTTTCAACATGCCATGTAATCTCTTCTTTTATTTAACATATCTTTTTTCCCCAAAATTTTGAAACTTTAGCTACATAGTTTTACTTGTAATTGGTTTATGTTTTTATCAGGCTGTAGAACTTAAAATAATACACTATATTTATATTGTACTACACTTTTAATTTAATTTCAAAAGTACTTTCAGGCATTTTTACCCTCCTGATAATAGTTGAAGTTAAATTAAAAAATAAATAAAACACTTGATAGTAATAAATAAAACACTTGATAGTTTGTATTCAGAATTTATTTAAGATTAATTTTCCATGTGATTATTGTTAGATTGTTTTTTCTTGATGAAATAGTATTTTGAAACAGGTATACATCTTTTCTTTCTTTTTTGGCAGTACTGTTGTTTGAACTTAGGACTTCCGACTATCTAGGCAAGCATGCTAACTGCTGAGCCACACCATTTTTCTCAGTGATTCTAGATCTGAAAAAGGATCTTACATACATTTTCTGCCCGGGCTGGACTTAAACCAAGAACCCAATGATTTTAGTCTCCCAAGGTAACTAGGATTATAGGCATGAGACACTGAAATGCAGCTTCTATGTTATTTTTAAGGAGTTGTAAGAAGGGACTACAAGTTCATAAGTCATTTTAGGAGTATAATGCTTCTTGGGCAATGTCACCCCTTCCTTCTCTTTGCCCATATTCCCTCTCCCATCCCTGCCCACAAGTTACATAGTTCAGTTTTTTACATAGTGTATATTAAATTCAATGACTTCATTTGCTTGCCCATCTTCCCTCCATTCCTGCCCCTCCCCTGCTTTTCTTACCCTCCCCAAAGGAAAACAAAATAAAACAAAACAAAGGGGGAAAAAAAACATGTTTCCATTTCTTGGAATTCATTTTGATAAATAGAACTTTAGATGTTCAAAGGTGTTACTCCTTTGGATTCCTCCTATGTACATCCTCCTTCGGTCAGTTTATTTGTATGTAAATGCAAAGAGACGCACATAATTTATCATTTTAGTTGTACCTTTGATCTGCCTTCTACATATGAGAAGAAAACATGCATCATTTGTCTCTCTGAGTTTGGCTTACTTCACTTAACATGATTTATTCTAAGTCCATCCATTTCCCTGCCAATGACATATTATTCTTTCTGAAGTATGAGTAAAATTCCATTATGTATATGTACCACATTTTCATGATCTACTCATCTATTGTAGGGCATCTAGGATATAATAGCCTTTTAAATAAAAGCCAGGCTTTCTTTATATAGCAGTTGACTCATTTTTGTGTATACTGTAATTTAATGTCTTGATGTCTTCTTGAAATGGCCATATCTCAAATTAGTACAGGATTTCACAATCTTACTTCTTGTAAAAAATTTTAGCACTACATACATAGGCATCAAATTACATGTTTCTTATATTGCTGACAGTTGGTTTTATATGTTTGTCATAGGTTATTTGGCAAGAAATAGACATATACATAGTCTTCTTAGATCCCTGTTACATGAACTATAAATCTGCACAAATAAACAATATCCAATGTACACATGGACACACATGTATTGATCACATAAACACTTATGTCATTGACACTTTTTTTTTACACCAAATGTGAGCATTGTTTGACTTCAGAATTAATTACTAAATACAACATGAAGTTCAGAATCGTTTTTGGTTATTATTTGAAGATAGAAGCTTGGGATGCATGGAGCAAAGTGATCCAGACTCTCTAAAGGTCAATTGATCTAGACATGTTTGATCCTGTAAGATATTCAGAAGACATGAAAGCCTATTTGAATGTAAATTAGAGAAAAGTAAATAACCCTAGGAATTTAGTTCTTAAATTGTACTTGTTCTATAGTCACAGGTGCATGGTGTTAATCTCATCTGGAACACTTCCATCATACAGTCTTGGTCCTAGATCAAGTATTCTTCCATAGGGAAAACATCGATTTTTAAATAGCATATCATCTGAAAGTGCTTTCTGATGCATGAAACATAAAACTTGCTCAAAATGACTTAAGGAATCATGTTAAGGTTTTCTCAGAGCAAGTCAATATGTACATAGGCTTCAAGATAGGATGCTGGATCCAGCATTTCATTTCTTTTTTTTTTTTTTTCTCTCTGAGATTTTCTTCATGGTTTCCTTGAGGTTTTACTTCATGTTCACTGTTGCTTCCTTCATAGAAAAAAAAAAAAAGACGTCTGTCACAAGCCCCAGCTTCATATCTTCATTTCTGATCTCTTCTATATCAGCAAACTACATCACTAGAAGTTCTATGCAACCCTGATCCTGACATTTCATTTAATCAATGTGAGTCTCATGTCCCTTCCTAAAGAATGGACTGACAGGCTGCCTAGCCTAGGCCTACATTCCTGTACAAAAAAATATGAAAAAATGTGACACTGATGCCCCTTAGCCCATGTGGCACTTAGACTATGGGGTTAGTCTCTGTTACCCCCTGGTGGAGGTAGCCAGTGGATAGCTACAGAAAATTCAGAATATCCTTCTGATAAGAGAAGGGGATGATTGATGAAAGCAAAGTAGGCAAGCAATATTGTCCACCCTAGGAAAATTACACTTTTTATTTTCTTTTGCAACATTTATGCACCTAGTAAGACTGCCTTTGAAATGTGACAATTAAGGAATCTGTGTTTCCACCCACTTGCCCCCAAAACACCCAAGCATAAAAATAAACAGCAGAAATATTGCTATTTTTAAATTATGTGAAGCTCTGACATCTGAGTGGGTGGAAAAAAAGTAAAGCAAATGACAAGGGTTCTGCTACCATAGAAGATAATTCAAATATAAGAAGAAAAAAAAAAACTTCTCTATGGGAGGGAGGTTAGAGAAAGGAATTCTAATTCGCATATATAAGAAAAACAATGTTCTAATACAGATCTGTTGTAATTCTATTGTTTATTTATTTAGCCAGTCCCGGGGCTTGGACTCAGGGCCTGAGCACTGTCTGTGGCTTCTTTTTGCTCTGCCACTTGAGCCACAGTACCTCTTCCAGCTTTTTCTGTTTATGTGGTGCTGAGGAATTGAACCCAGGGCAAGCACTCTACCACTAAGCCATACTCCCAAGCCCTCTAATCTGTTACCATTCTCCCACCATCATTTAATTTGTAAACTGTAGACTTTAAATATTCACGTGTGTGTGTGTGTGTGTGTGTGTGTGTGTGTGTATGCACAGGCAGATAAGAGAGAGAGAGAGAGATGCATAGAGAGTATAAGAAGAGAAATTGTAGAAGGTTTGAGATTGTCCATAGCATAAATAAAACTCAAGCCAGATGGAACTCTAAGGTTCATTCTAGATCCCTCCACCAAATCCAGGATATCTGAGCTTCACCTGTATGTTCCATGTTTTGTATTAAATCCCCATGTTAACATGTACAAAGGAGCAAGGCCTATGAACAGGGCACAATTGTGCTGAGTACTGACTTGAGAGAAAAGTCAGACATTTGAAATACTTGCATTAAAAAAAATTAATTGCATCAATGTGGAGACAGATACTAAGTGCTTAGTCAGTAATGTATACAAAGTCCTTCACCAGAATGCAGAATCTCAAGAAGACAGAAGCCAGGAACTACAGTTCAAAAAAAACAAAACAAAAAAATCCTAGGCAAAGGAAAGAACATGATGAATCTAGGTAAATGTCAGTCATGGTGGTAGCTTTACATTTTCTCTGAGGAGGATCTTAAATTTTCACCTATATAGAGCATTTTGTAAATTGTGAAATGCTTTTGTGTTCATAAATTCTGGTAATGCTACTATAGGAAATATCAGAAAATCTGTATATACTCAGTCTTCATCAATCTTCATTACAACTGGAGTCCTGGCTGTTTTTTGCAGATGAAAAAAACTGAAACTCAAACAGATAACATGATTTAACCATAGCCAAACAGTGAAGGGCACTGTACTAATTTGAATTGTTTTATCTTCAAGTTGATATTTATAGGTAGGCAAAGCATGGTCTCCAGATCAATCTACTTTCCTGAAAATAGCATAATTTCATTTTCCTTTATAACTGAATAGTGGAATATATACATATATGTGTATGTATATACATATATGTATATGTGTATATATATATATACATATATATACAGTGGTTTTGTGATCCATTAATTAGTTGTTGGCTCTCTTGGCAGAACCCGTAGTTTGACTACTATGAACAGAGGTACAGTAAGCACTGTTACCCAGGTCTCTTTATTGCATGTTGATTTATTTCCTTTCAGATATGTGCCCTAGGATCATATGTCAAGGTCCTAAAGATAGATTTATTTTTAGTCTTAGGATGAGCCTGAGTACTGATTTCCATTGGTTGTATTAGTTCACATTTTCACTATGTGTACAGATTCCCTTTTTCCCATATCCTTACCAGCACTTGTTGTTACTGTTTTGATGACTGACACTCTGATTGGGATGAAATATAATCTTAGCATACAGTAGTATTTATTTATATTTCACTTACAAAACACTTTGTCATGTATGTATTAGCCATTTATATTTCTTCTTTGAACTGTCCATGAAATTCATTAGTCCATTTAACTGAATTGATACATTGCTATTCTTTGTATATCTTGAATATTACTCATTTACTCATTGAATAGCTGATAAAGATTTTCTCCCCTTCCGTGGATTGTTTCTTGATTCTCATAATTCTTCCTTTTTACTAGCATGCAGTCCTTCTTGTCCATTCTTATCTCATTTTCTGAGCAACTGGAACTCTATTCAGAAAATAAATACCAATGCTTATATATTCAATAGTGTTCTGTAACCTTTCTCTATAATAATTTTAAGATTTTATATCTTACATGTAAATCTTTGATTCAATTGGAGTTGATTTTATAGAAGATGAGAAAAAGAAGTATAGTTTCAGTCTTCTATAGGCACATAACCAGTTTTCCTGGCACCATTTATGGAATAGGCTATCTTATTACCAGATTATGATTTTTGCTCTTTTGTCACACATCAGATGGATATGTGTGTGTGCTTTTATTTAGGGCTCTTCTATTCTGCCTCATGTCCATTTTTGTACCAGTGTCATACTGTTTTTATCATATAATTATAGAATAAGTGTATTTTGTAGTATAATTTAGAGTCTGGTATTAAGATACCTCTAGCCTTATTCTTTTTGTCAAGATTGGTTATATTATTTGGAGTTTTTCTTACTTGCATATATAATTTAGGATTGAATTTTCTTTTTTTTTTTTTTTTTTTTTTTTTGCCAGTCCTGGGCCTTGGACTCAGGGCCTGAGCACTGTCCCTGGCTTCTTTTTGCTCAAGGCTAGCACTCTGCCACTGAGCCACAGCGTCACTTCTGGCCATTTTCTGTATATTTGGTGCTGGGGAATCGAACCGAGGGCTTCATGTATGGGAGGCAAGCTCTCTTGCCACTAGGCCATATCCCCAGCCCTAGGATTGAATTTTCTATCTCTGCGATGAATGGTATTTGATGAGCACTGAGTTGAAGGTGTAGATTTTTTTTGGTGTTATGGTTATTTTCCTATTAGATTTTTCATCCATAAAAATGGAGGTCTTTCTATCTTGTCACGTCTAATTTCTTTCTTCAAGGTTATATAGTTCTCATTGTAGAAGTCTTTTACCTCTTTGGCATTTTTGAAGCTATTATAAATGGGATTGCTTTCCTGATTTCTTTCTTCACATGTTGATTGTTAGTGTATTAATACCTATTGATTTTTGTATATATGTTTTTAGACCTTGCTATATTGCCAAAAGTGTTTATCTTACGTAGGAGAATTTTATTCTTTTGATGGAAGTTTTAGGGCCTTTGACATATAGAATTACATCATGTGAAAATATAGCTCATTTTACTACTTCCTCCTGTACTTGGATCCCTACTATTCATTTCTCTTGCCTTATTGTCCTGGATAAGAATTCTAGTACAATATCGAATAAGAATGGGAGACTGAAGGGCTGAGAATATGGCCTAGTGGCAACAATGTATACATGAAGCCCTGGGTTCAATTCCTCAGCACTACATATACAAAAGACCAGAAGTGGCTCTGTGGCTCAAGTTGGCAGAGTGCTAGCCTTGAACAAAAAGAAGCCAGGGATAGTGCTCAGGCCCTGAGTTCAGCTCCCCAAGGACTGGCAAAAAAAAAAAAAAAAAAAAAAGAATGGGAGAGTGGAAACTCTAATCTCATTCATCACTTTAGCAGAAATGATTTCAAATTATCCCCAACTAGTGTGATGTAGCCATGGATTTATGAAACTTTATTTATCTCTTTATTACATTGTGATACATTCCCTATATTCCTAAGTCTTCTAAGCTTTTATCATTTCCGAAGTGAATTTTGTCAAAGCTATGTTCTGCACCAATTTACATAATCATGTAATTTTTGTCCTTGGTCCTGTTTATGTGATATATTTCATTTATTGATTTACATCTAGTGAGCCATCCTTGCAGCTCTGAAAAAAATTTAATTTGATTAGAGTGTATGACTTTTTGAGTATGCTGGTGAATTGTCAAAAAGTACTTTATTTAGAATTTTTGTTGCTTGTTTATTAAAGTGATTGGTCTATAACACTCTTTTTGTTGTTCTTGTTGTTTTTTGGCCAGTCCTGGGCCTTGAACTCAGGGCCTGAAGTGTCCCTGGCTTTTTTTTGCTCAAGGCTAGCACTCTGCCACTTGAGCCACAGCGCCACCTCTGGCCTTTTCTATATATGTGGTGCTGAGGAATCGAACCCAGGGCTTTGTGTATATGAGGCAAGCACTCTTGCCACTAAGGCCATATGCCTAGCCCAAGGCAACTCTTTATTGCAAACTCAGTCCTATCGTTTCTTATATCACTTTAAGTAGTTATGTCGTCTTGGTTTAACTGTGATCACTTGCATCTAGAAATGTATCCATCTCTTCCAAGTTTTCTAGTTTGTTTGAATATAAAATTTCAAACTGTTCCCTTATGATCTTCTGGATTTCATTGGTACTGTTTGTACTATCCCAATTTTTTTCTATAATTTTATTACTTTGGGTCTTTTCTAGTTATACTGGCTAAAGATGTACAAAACACTTATTTCTTGTTTGGTACTTTCTATAGTATCTCATTGTTATGTTTTCTGATTCCTTAATTTCTATGTATTACTTCTTTCAGGTCGCAAAATTGTAGTGTAGCTTATTTTTGCTTTTCTTCAAGCTTTGGGTACATCAATAAACTATTTATTTGTGATTTATTCTCTCTCACTCTTTCTCTCTCTCTCCTTTCCCACTTACTCATTCTCTCTTGATATAGCACTTATAGCTATAAATTTTCTGCTTAATACATCTTTGCTATATCTCAAAGGTCATGGTATATTGGGTTTTAATTTTCACTAGATTCTAGGAAGTTTATTTTTCCTCTTATATCTTCAACAACTCACCTTCGAATATTGTTCAGTCTCCATGGATTTGAATATGTTCTGTGGTTTCTTTTGTTATTATGTTCTAATTTTATTCTGTTGTAGCCAGATAGAATACAGGGAGTTATTCAAATTTTCTTATATTTCCTAAACCTTGCTTCATATTTAAAATATGATTGACTTTGGAAAAAGTGTCATGGGCTCCTATGAAGAATGTGTAAACAATAGCTCAATAGCTATGCCCTTATGAACACATAAGATGATGCTAAGTGAAATGAACTCCATGTTATGAAAACAAGTGTTATGTCATTGTAATTATTTTCAACATGCTATGTGAAGCCATAGCTTTTTTGTTGTTGTTGTTTCTCTTGTATTCCCTTCCTGTGGTTGTACCCCTGCTATCACTGTATCTCATCTGAGTACCCTGTATACTATATATACGTGTATTAGAACTAGGGAAGGGAAAGGGAATATTGAAATCAAGATACAACGGATAAAAAGACAAACAAATCCAAAAGCGATACTTACAAAACCATTTGGAGTAAACCAACTGTTCAACTCATTGGGGAGGGGGGAGAGGGGAAAGGGAAAGAAGGAGGAGAGGGGAAAATGTGGGAGGAGGTAACAAGTTGAACAAGAAATGTATTCACTGCCTTATATATGAAACTGTAACCCCTCTGTACTTCACTTTGACAATAAAGGAGGGGGGGGGGGGAAGAATGTGTAAATACAGCTGCTAGGTGAACTGCTCTGTAGATATCTATTATGTCCAAATAGTCTATGGCACCATTTAACTCAGAGGTTTCTCTGCTGAAATTTTGTCTGGATTATCTAACTTTGGGTGAGAGTGGGGTAATAAAGTTGTCCACTGTTATTGTACTGCAGCTTCTCTGTGCTTCTAAGTCCATGAGTTATTTTAATGAAGTTGTACATCAATATTTGGCACATAGATATTAACAATTATTTCCTCTCGATGGACTGTTCTCTATTAATATGATCTTTTTCTCCTCTAATTTTGGTTTGAAGTCTACTTTATTTCATAATAGTACAGCTACCCCTGCTTGTTTTCAGGGTCCATTTGCTTTGTAGATATTCTCCCATTCTCTCATCAAAGCCAATGTTTGTTTTTGTCCAAAAGATGCATTTCTTGTAGACATCAATGGCTGGGTCTTGATTTTAAATTCAAAATGACATTCTGTCTTGTGAATAGAAGATAACATTCAGTGTTCTTGTGGAAATGTATGAATAATTTGTTCCATTTTGTTATTTTTGTACTGTTTGGTTCTTTCCTCCTTCATTTGCTTTCCTATACATCTGCTGAGACTCATTTTCTCTCCTATTTTCATGATTCCCTTTATCTTCCTCTTCTGTATGTTGCATTCCTTTGGGTGTTTTCTGCAATAATGGTTTGTTTAGTGGTCCTAAAATGCTGTATCATTTTATTGTCATGGAAGGCATTAGTTATCCTTCAGATAAAAACCACAGCTTTGCTGCATAGCCTAGTCTAGGTTGGCAGTTGTTTACTTTGAGCATCTGAAATGAATCATTCCATATTCTCCTTGCCTTTAAGATTTTTGCTAAGAAATCTCATTCTGATGTATTTGCCATTACAAGTGACTTGGTGCTTCCCTTTTGCAACTTTAATAATCTTGCCTTTTATGTACTCTTCATATTTGAATTATATGTCTTGTACGGTTCTTTACTGGTCTGGTCTTTACTGGATGTCCTAAAAGTTTCCTATACCTGAATTGTTCTTATACCTGAATTTTTCAATACTGGGGAACTTTTCTACTGCTATTTTGTTGAATATACGTATTTTCTGCCTTTCTTCTTATGCCATGATCCTTAAGTATGATCTCTTTAAATTGTAACCTGTTTGTTCCCAACCATACTTCTTCAGGGGTTTTGCTGTTATTGTTGGAGATTTTTGTTTTGTTTTGTTTTCCTTTTCTTCAGTTGATCATTCTAAGATCTACCTGTCCTCAAGCCTTAATGTTCTGTCTTCCATCTGATGTACTCCACTAGGGAGAATTTCCACAGAGTTTTGTTTTTTTTTTTGACTTATTGAGTTCTTATTTCCAGAATTTTAGTTTGATTCTTTTTCAGTATTTCTGTGCCTTTATTAAATTGTTCTTCATATCCTGCAATTTCTTTCTTATATGTTCAGCTGTTTGTATTCTATTGGATTTACTTCGGTTCCTGGTTTTTTAGGTTGGTGTTACATGGGTCAGTACTGGCCTGCTGCATAGGTGTCTTTGTCTATGCCCTCTCTCCACCCCCACCCCCACCTGAGCAGGCTCATTAGCTTCTCATAGGTAATCCCCCCTAATGTGCTTGAAAACAGGGGAAACAACACACCAAGTTCTGTTCTCATGATAAAGAACTGAAAGGCTCAAGTGCTCTGCCTGAAGGTTTCTATTATTTCAGAGCCCACCCAGAAGTTTAACAGCCTGTAGAAAGGCAAGGGATGGTAGTGAGGGTATCATAGACCAGGGGCTAAGAGCTCTCAACCCCACCTGTGAACCATCTCCAGAGCCATCAGGTAACTCCTATGTGCTGAGCACTCTGCCAGCCACTGGTTTGATACTGTTTCTACACTCATCCTCAGGCTCTGAGTCTTGTTCTACACTGGAAGAAGGGGGTTCATCTACCACCAGCTCTTTCATTGCCTGAGCTACTTTGAGTTCTCAGGTTTTCTACATGGAAGCCCTCTCCACTCCACCACCACTTCTCATGACTATCTCCTGGTTCTTTCTTGCTTTCCAAGTTCCTGAAGTGTTATTATTCTCTAAGCCAGCTTGGCTGCAGGTTTTTGCAACAGAGCTAATGTACACTGCTCACCCAGCAGATTGGAAATTATGATCCCCACCAGCAAAGGTGAGTGCTGGGTAGTCTGCAATGGCCTTCAGACAACGAAATTACTCTCAGTAGGCAGAGTGAAACTGTCAGCCATTGAGACTTGTATTTTTTTTAATTCTTATATCTTTATTGTAAGGATGATGAACGATGAACGGAGATTTATAGTTACCTAAGTAATGTAATGAGTACATCCCTTTTTAAACACTGTTACCCCCTCACTCATTTTCTCCCACTTACCCCTCCCTTTTCCCCTCCCCCTCACGTTGTATATAGTTAATTTCCAACATAGTGTCAAGAGAGTATGATTGTTGGTTTAGTTCATCCTTTGTCTTGCTTTTTCCGTGATTCCCTTTCCAATCCATGGATCAGATAACTTATATACAAGACAAAAGGTACAGAAAAATAAAAGAGAAAAAAAAACTGTATACAGGGTGTAAAGTCCACCCTGGGAGGGCCCCAAGCAGATGCCCTCCACCTGGTCAAGTCTCCACCCAGTTACCTGGGTAACCAGCAGACCTGGAGGCAGTTACCTCCCCCTTCCCTGAGGTCACATCCTAATCCACCTGGCCACACCCCTTTGCCCCTGCCCTACATAAGGCAGGGCTGGATGGGGGTTACCCCTTCTCTCTGGCCATGCATCATCACCACCCAGCAGTTCAGTAATAATCTTTTCTCTCCTGCGAATACCGCATGGCATTCTACTTTACCAGCTACCTACTTTAAAAACCTAACACAGGGCATAATAAGAACCTCTTGTTTCCAATTCTTGGATTTCATGTTAGTACACTTCAATATATATGGTCCTATGCACTTAGCAATTGTACTATTGAGATGCCCTGTTAAGAATATCATAGACATATTCTAGTCATTACAAATGAGGGAAACCATGCAACCACCTTTTCTTTGGCCCAGGCTTGCTTTGCTTAATACAATTTTTCCCCAAGTCTTTCCATTTCCTTATGAGTCCATATCTAAAACAAATCTTCAATTATTCAAGACACTGAGCCTCTTTCCTGTGCTTCCCTAGCTCTTTCATGGATCTCTAAGCTTGTCTGAGTCAAAATATCTTCCTCTTTATGTCAGCCTCTATTAGCATACTCCAATCTCAACACTATAGTGTGAGGAACTAATCTCTGATAACTCATGTTTCTCTGACCTCCAAGTCTCCATGTTTAGCTCAGGCCCAACACCAGTCTGACTGGAAGCTGCTTGCAAGCAGCCATTATAAATTGGTCACTTTAAGCTCTCTACTAGATGAGTCTAGATCTTTTGTTTTCTGAAATGGCCCTCCTCTAGTAATAAAGTTGTCCTCACTAGGCATGGTGGAGCCACATACAGCTAGGCCTGAGTCCCCATACATCTTGTCCCCATTCATCTCCCTCTCCATATCTGTGTAAGGGAGTAGGCTGCCACCTGGGCAACTGGCCTAATGTCCCAGAACTCATTGATTACCAATTGGTGTTGGTTTTCATGTCACTGGATATATCTTAGCCTAAGGCCTACCTGGCTACAGGCTGCTTGCACACAGTTCATATAATCTGATTCTGTAAGTACCTCAGCTATGAGGAGAAATCCCTCCCTCAAGATGGGTCTCCGGGGCTGGGGATATGGCCTAGTGGCAAGAGTGTTTGCCGCATATACATGAGGCTCTAGGTTCAATTCCCCAGCACCACATATACAGAAAATGGCCAGAAGTGGCGCTGTGGCTCAAGTGGCAGAGTGCTAGCCTTGAGCAAGAAGAAGCCAGGGACAGTGCTCAGGCCCTGAGTCCAAGCCCCAGGACTGGCCAAAAAAATAAATAAATAAATAAAATAAAAACCCATTTAAAAAAAAAAAAAAAAAGATGGGTCTCCACTGTAGCTCTCCAAGATACAGTGATTAAAAGATTGCCATGTCTGATGCTGGCCCATCACACTGGGGAAGTTACTGTCCTGCCAAATCCCCAAAATAAGGCTAAGATTTGTAAGGGAGGTATAGATTTACCCTACAGGTAAACTGTCAATCTTTTATAGAGGCCACTGGAGTTTTCCTAATTCTGTTGCCTTTCTGTTTCACAAAACTTTTCTGCAGTCCTGTTTCTGTCTTGTGTTTGTCAGTGTTCCACCTCAGTTTTGCACTTCCAAATCTCATCTCTTTTTTTAAGCTTTTATTTTTTCTTTTCTTTCTTGTTTTTTTTTTTTTTTTTTGCCAGTACTGGGACATGAACTCAGTGGCTGAGCACTGTCCCTGGCTTCTTTTTGCTCAAGGCTAGCACTCTGCCACTTGAGCCACAGCGCCACTTCTGGCCATTTTCTGTATATGTGGTCCTGAGGAATCAAACCCAGGGCTTCATGAGGCAAACACTCTTGCCACTAGGCCATATTCCCAGCCCCCAAATCTCATCTTTGTCACCTATGACTCTTCTCATTCACAGAATCTGTGGATAGACCTTCTGTTAAAGTAAAGTAGACTTTGCCAGAAAACCACACAGACATCCAGGTACAAAGACAAGGTTTATCACCAGCAAAGGGACATGCAAGACCCCTTCTCACAAGAGACAACAAGTGAGAAGTGCTGGCTGTTGTGTTAAGTGACCTTTATAACCTCCAAAGTTTGGGAGGTCTTGCTGCCTTATAATGGTTAAAGCTGCCCCAAAGGAGTGACATCTCAGGGGACCTATACTACCTGCAAGGTTAATGAGATCTTGCTTCTTTATATGGCTACAGCTACTCCAATAGAGTGCTATCTCAAGGTAAAGGGAGGTAGAGGCTAATTATTTACTAAATGGGCCTAATGTTGTCTAGGGAAAGAGTAAACTAAGCTATGAGAGAGAAGGCTATTGGGCTAACACCTTCTATTCGACCATTCTCCTAAGCATTTTAAATACCTTTGTTATTTGTATGACCAAAATTGTTTTGTTCACTGAAAAAGGAAAGAAAAATTATATAAGCATATTTGCTTTCAATATTCTATTATCTATAATGCCAAAATAATTGTAATGTATATTTCTTTCATGGAATACTACTGACTAAACTGTCTTACTTTTTTTTTTTTTTTTTTTTTTTTGGCCAGTCCTGGGCCTTGGACTCAGGGCCTGAGCACCATCCCTGGCTTCTTCCTGCTCAAGGCTAGCACTCTGCCACCTGAGCCACAGCGCCGCTTCTGGCCGTTTTCCATATATGTGGTGCTGGGGAATCCAGCGGAGAGCTTCATGTGTAGGAGGCAAGCACTCTTGCCACTAGGCCATATTCCCAGCCCAACTGTCTTACTTTCTTACACAACATTTTATTATTTCATTTCTTCAGTGGAGGGGCAGTGGGTAGGCTTTTTTTTTTTAATGTGATTCATTTTGTTTTGTGTTTTAAATGGCCTTGCTATATAGCCCAGGCTGGCCTCCAACTCTTGATCCTCCTGCCTCAGCCTTCTGAATGCTAGGCATTTCATGACAAAAATTATAGCTTAATATCATAATTTACAATGAGTTAAGAAAAAAGTTTTCCCTTTTATGAATATACATTTGGAAATCTCTGTAGTAAATTACCATTGCCAAAATAAAAAGCTCTTAATTATCACAAGTTGTGTATTAAAAATAAATGAAACATTAAAAAAAAGAACTTCTGATACCAAGAAAATCAGTGATGGAATACACATGGAAAAAGACCCTATTCTTTTTTTTAATGTCTTTAAATGCTTTTATGCTTGTGTTTATTAAGGAAATATTTTCTTTTCTAAGCAGGGCCTTGCCACATAGCCGAGACTGGCCTTAAATTCAGGATCCAGGCCTGCTCCATCATGTCCAGCTACAAACTGAACTTCAATTTTTAATCCCTATTGTTAATAAATATTTTAACTGTGATGACAAATGCAAATCTTTTAACCCTCTTAAGATATACTTTCTTCAAGATATCTATATTCAAGAGCACCCACAAACCCAACGTTCTTTAAATCAGTAGAATGTAATACTAGCATTATGGGATCAGACACAAATGCTGAAGTAGTGCTTCTCTTCTTTCTTTGACTCCTAAGTACTTATTTTCTTTCTGGACCCTTCTCAGATCCAATAGGTGAGTAGAACTCAAGAAACTACAAAATATTTTATTTCCTTGATCAGTTTGCAAGGTGCTTGAAAACAATGGATATCTTTTAACCTATGTGGCCCAAAAGGGGTAAAATGAACCCAGATGGTACACATGTATGTGTGTATACATTATATATATGCATATATATACACATATATATACACACATTCTGTAATTTCTACAAGAGATTATGGCATAAATGTCATTCATCTTCCTTGCATCAATTTTACTCAAAGATTTTTTGTGTGAGCAAATACTTAAGCATACCTCAGCTTTAATATTAGTAAGAACTTTGTTTACATTGTTTAAACTACAATAAAAAGTCACATGTCAATATAAAAAGCTTCAAAGAAATGTACTAGTTGGTTGATTGGGGCTGTTTACCAGAAGCCTAAAAGTAAGAACTTTTACAATATCCACTTGGGAGGTTTTGGCACAAAGTTTCAAATATCAGTAAATTATGGCTGGTCTCATATGTCTTACAATGCTGAAACAGTATGAATTATGTCAGCTGATGTAAGTTGCCATTGAGATGTAACTTGTAAATCTTGGAAAGTTTGTTTTATTTTATTTTTTGACGTGTTAGACAACACATCAGAGCAGAGAGAGAAAAGAGAGAAATAAACAAGAGGAAAAAAAGTAAGTTCCATTAAATGACTTCTTAACACTTCTCACAAAACTATTGGCATTCTCTGTGGTACACTGAGTTTTCCAGTGGTTGCATTAGTACCAATTGATTTCTCAATTGCTTGTAGAATAAAAGCCAAATTCCTTACCCTGTCATCCAGAATTGAAACACATCCTGAACATCCTACTCTAGTATCCATTTTATTAGCCTGTTTCAAGCCAAATTGTAAGGCTCCGGGTATCTCCATCCACCTTGGAAGTTTTCTTATTTGTGCCTTCACTCATTCTGTTCTCCCTGATTAAATACCCTTCCCTGTCTTTTAGGCATAATCCAAATGCCTTCTCTTCTAGAAAGCTTTCCTTGATCTTCAGCCTGACAAGTTAGCCTTCTTTCTGATATGGAATAACAAATTTATAGAGGGTTCTTTCATTAAATTGATTTTCAATCTTACATGGTCTTTTACCTGTATCCCTTAACTTCTCATATTCAATCATAGATTTTATAAGGGAAAGTATAATACACACATAAATGCTAAATGAATGGATGGATGAAAAAGCCTAAGCTCTAAAAAGCCAAAAATACCACTCATGCATTTTAACCCTATCCTTCAAATATATTTAACCCTTCACATAATAAGAAACCTTCAACATGAAAAGACCACTGAGGTAGTCCATGGATCAATTTCCATTTTCTCCTACAACTATTTGTTTCATTGACTGGAGAAAGTAGGAAGGGAGGGAATTGCCCTTTAATAAGTCTGCAAAGATTCTATCTATTCAAAGCCTGTACCAGGGAACTCACTGCCAAGTTCCTTTTGGATCCTGTCAGCAAGCTTTCAACCATTTTAATTTAAATGAATCATCCAAAAAATCTATGGCATTTAATACACCCACTTCACAGGGATATGAAATTCAGTTTTTCTTTATGTAATTTAGTTGACAGTGCCAGATAATGTCAAAAATGTTCTGATTAATAACTGTCTCAAGTTTCATAGAAGAAACCAAACAAAAGTTGGATAAATTATTCTTTACAGAGATGCTTTGTGGTAAGTACAAGGTGAACTCACAAGACATAGTTGTAGGCCTTCTTGGGACAGCTTAGACATGCCATTGACAGTAAAATGTGCCTGAACTCCAACTCAGTACAACCATCATTGTAGAAAATTTATGAATTTCTAATTGTCCTACAGATATGTGTGTGTGTGTTTTACATCATAAAGGTTGGAAGCATCTAATAAATGAACATAAAATCAAAATAAAAGCCTGGTGCAGGTGGCTCATGCCTATAACCCTAGCTATTCAGGAGGCTGAGATCTGAGGATTGCAATTCAAAGCCAGCAGAAAATTCCCTGAGAGACTCTTATCTCTAATTAACCACTCAGAAACAAGAAGCAGTGCTGTGACTCAAAGGGGTAGAATACTACCCTTGAGTGAAATCGCCAAGAAACAGAATTCTGGCCATGAGTAAAGACCCAAGACCAACCACTTCTGGTTTTCTGGTGGTTAATTGGAGATAAACGTATCCTGGACTTTGCTGACCATGCTACCTTCAAACCGCAATCCTCAGATCTCAGCCTCTTAAATAGCTAGGATTACAGGCATAAACCACTGGCACCTGGAATCTTATCTTTTTTTTTTTTTGAGGATTTATTTGGTAATTTGATATGAATTCCTCTGCTCAAAAGTAGTAGTCTAGAATTAGGCTGAGTTCAAATAGAAAAATCTATTCTGACAAGTGTGAGGGTAATCCCAGAGATTTTCTATATAAAACCAAAAGAAACTGTTCAGACTGATTGGCTTGGATTTATGCAAAACTGGTCTTTGAATTGCTTATTTTCCTTAATTGGAAATTACCATTTTCAAGGGCCCTTAACTCTACAGTCCTTTCTCCTCTCAAGATTTTCTGCTACTTTATCCTTATCCATCATTCATAACATGTGAAGGTATTTCTACTGCATAAGAGCAAATAAGTAAGATTTTTAGCAAAGGAAATAAATTCTATTAGCGTACTCTACTTTTCCAATAACATGCTATTCAGAAATATAAATCATTTTATATCTTTTAGAGTTTCAAATACAAATAAGCTGAATTAAACTGAAACAAGCTCAGTACCAAAATATACTATCAACACTTTCATAGAGCAACTGAATATTCACCTATAATCAAGGAGTAGACTAGTAAATACTCTTCTCACTCTTTTGAAACCCAGATTTATTGGAATATAATTATACAGACAAAAAAATCAATCGTTCAGGTGTAAATTTTGATGAGTTTTGACATATCTACAGCTATGTAAACATCATCAAGAATCAGAACATTTCCATAATCTACCACAGTTCTTTATTTCCCTTTTTGGTCAATCTCCCATCATCATATCCAGCTCCTGACAACCACTATCTTTTTCTCTCTGGTTGTGTCTACATCAGCTAGAATATAACCCAAAGGAAAGCATTCAGTGTGTGGTCTCCTGAATCTGACTTTACCTTATTGTAATATCTTCTCTAAGACATTCACTTGTCTCAGATAGTTTCTTAATTCCTTTCTCACTACTAAATATCATTCCATCATAATAATCCAATAACTGCTACTGGATTACTGTGAATAAAGCTTCATAAATATTTGAGAACAGATTTTTGGGTAGACACGTTTCTGTATTTTTTTTTGTTAAAAATCTTAGAGTGGAATTCCTAAGTCATGTACTAAGAAGCATCACTATTTTTAAAACTGCCAAAGCTGTTTTCCAAGTAGCTGTAATAGTTTGCATTCTAACCAACATGTAAAGATTTCCGATTGTGTCACAGCATCGCTGATGGCTTGCAATAACTCGCTAAGCAAGTTTCCTACCACCTGAGCCACACCTTCAAGCCATTTTTGCCAGCCTAGGCTATGGTTGCCCTGTACACATTTCCTTGACTCACTGGGGATGACAGAAGTATACCATTGTATCTGGCAGAACAGACAATTGCACCCGGACCCAATCATCCATTGAGATGGAGTCTCACAACTGTTTGTGTTCATACAGCCTCAAATCATACATAATCCACCAAACTCTTTCTCTTGAATAGTTAGGATTATATAGGCTTGAGACATCATGTCTAGCTATCATTTTCAGTTTTAATTATTCTACTAGATCTATGGTGCAATCTCATGATTTTAATTTGATTTTGCTAGTAGCTAATTATAAAAAAATTTTTCCTGGGCATTTTTGCATTAGAACATTTTCTTCAGTGAAAGTCTACTTAAATATTTCTCCTATTTTTTTTTTCAACCATGGGGCTTAAACTCTGGGCCTGGGCGCTGTCCCTGAACTCTTCAGCATAAGGCTACCACTCTACCTCTTGGAGACTAGAGTCTCACGGACTTTCCTGCCCAGCCTGGCTTTGAACCGCAATTCTTAGATCTCAGCCTCCTGAATAGCTAATATGACAGGCATGAGACACCGGAGCTCTGCTCTCCCATTTTTGTGTGTGTGTGTCCTGAGGCTTGAAAACTCAGGGCTTGAGCACTGTCTCTAGCTTCTTTATGCTCCAGGCTAGCACTCTACCACGAGGTACAGCAGCACTTTCAGCTTTTTCTGTTTATGTGATGCTGAGGAATAGAACCCAGGGCTTCATGCATGATGGGCAAGCACTCTACAGCTAAGCCACATTCCCAGCTCCCTCCCCCATATTTTTAATTGGTTTGTTTATCTCACTGTACTGTAAGTATTCTTTAGGAACTCTTGTTTAAAAGCTTCATCAAAATTAAGTGTGATTTTGCTGAATATTGGAGTTCGTATTCTATTCAGCACAAATCTAATAACTTCACTTGTCAAAATGGATAATAACTCTACTATTCAAGTTCGTTTCCTAAGAAGTTCTTTACTCAAAAGTCCATTTTCTATTTCCCAGTATTTTAATTTCAAATCAATGTATTACTCCAAAATCAAATCCAAGAGCATCATGCCATCCAACATCATAAGGTCAAACTCTTGTAATATATTTGTTTATATTAAAGATGATCTTCCATTTTTAATTAGGTATTATGTATTATACCACTGTGGAAAAAGATTTTCAATATATATAAAGGGCACTGTTTGTACAAAAAGCCTTCAGGCTTAATGTACTAAATTCATAGTTTTAGACATGAATAGACATCTCTAAATTTCAGTCTCCCTATTCTGTATCCACACATATTTATTAAACCACTTGACAGTATTAACTTGTGTTTGTTTTAAATGCATGTGCCTGGCATCTTTACTTTGTGTCTTAGTTATTATTCCCAAAATTAAGACTCTCTGTCTTTGTTCTGTCTAGAGTAGAGCAGGTTGGTACATTATTTGTTATTGTAGCTGTGTATCATTCAGGCTTCCAGTAGGATACAGATTTCAAACTCAAAGTGGTATATTTACCAAAATGTTGATAAGCATAATGAACATCAGCAAGCTTTAGTTACTATTACCCAATTCTGCATGATAAAAAGAAGGAGAGAGAAGGGTTGAACCCCAACATAGTGCCTGTAACTAAAGGAGCACTGGTCTGTTGTAGTTAGTCTCTAGTAACATAACGGAGATAGGGCAGAAAGCAATCAGGGAGAAACTTACTTTCTGCCAAGCCACCATTCTCCTGCAGATGACTGCCTGTAGGAAATACCAACATAAAGCCAGAAAGAAGGCAATCCTATTGATGCAAATTTTAAAAGTCATCTTCCAAAGGACATTCACCAAGAGAGAAAATAGTGAAGAGTGGATCTGGACGGGTCAATGAAGTTATAAAACATGAGCAGATACAATCGACCCTTGGGGACTATGAATACATAGTTAGTTCTAAGGAGACCACTTAGGAAGAAAAACCATGATACTCAGGACACATAGAAGTCATTACTGTACTATGGATGCTGAATTTGTGTGTGTGTGTGTGTGTGTGTGTGTGTGTGCACGCACGTGCATGTGCATGTTGCATACACGTGCACCTGTGGTTGAACTTAGTTAGGTCTGCATTGTCCCTAACTTTTTGTTCTCAAGGTTAGTATTCTATCAGTTGGGCCACATTTGGCTTTTTGGTAGTTAATTAAAGATAAGAGTCTCACAGACTTTCTTGCTCGGGTTGGCATCAAACCTCAACCTCAAAAATACATCAAGTCTGCCTTTTCTCTGGTATATGTATTTTTTATTTTTTAATTGTCATTGTAAAGGTTATATACAGTGTTACATAAGCTACACATGTACAGTTACATAAGTCAGGTACTGAGTACATTTCTTTTTGAATAGCGTCACCCCTTCCCTACTTTCTCCCAGTGTTTCCCTCCTGTCTCCATCCACAATTGTATGGTTAATTTTCAACATGGTGTTTAGTGAATGTTACTGCTGCATCTGTTCACCCTTTGTCCCACCATTTCTGTGGCCCCTTAACCTTCACAAAAAAACATAACTCACAAGCAAGACAAAAGGCACAGAACACAAAAACAACAACAAAGGAAAGAAAAAAAACTCTTGTTTCTATTTCTTGGAGTTCATTTTGATAAATCATTTTATATGATCACATGCACGTAGCTATTGTGCCTCTGTGGTCTTCTCCTAAGAATATCCTCCTTGGGTCTCATTTTGTGAATGTTGAGAGTTCTGTATAATTTATGTTGTCCAAGTGTATTTTTTTGTGTTTTACTAATCCAGTGTGTTTAACTTGTAGATTTATAGGCACATTCTTGTTATGACAAATGAAGGAACTCATGCAACCTATGTTTCTTTGCTCCTTTGTAAAAAAAAATCAGATGGCTGTCTTGTGTGGACTTACTTTAGGGTCCTCTGTCCTATCGAATTGGTCTATGTGAAATCACAAATATGCAACTCAGCTCACCCAAATTTGTTACTTTTATAAATTCATATTTGTTGAGCCATCCTCACCTTTTATTAATGAAACCACAACTTCATTGTGGCATTTGATTTTTTTTTTCCAGAACTAAGAATCAATCCTAGAGTCTTGTGGGTATACTCCACTGAGTTACATAACTACCCAAGGATCATTTTTTACTACTAATGCAAAATGTTAAATATAAAGGCTCAATCTACTTTTCTTAGAATCTGTAAAGAAAAAGAGGAAAGACTGACATAAGGAACTTAAGCTATTTTAATGAAAACTGCTACATACTTCAGTTTCTCTAAACCGCATTTAAATAGTCCCTAAGTCATGAGTAACTGATTATCAAGCGCATTTTGTAAACAAAGAATGATTCCTACTCCATTATGATATGGAACAGAACTGTACTGAGTAAACAGTACCATCTCAAGGCAAATGGAATTCTCATTAATGGGAATTTTTCTCTATATCTGCATCTCTAGACACTCATATACATCCCTATGGGTTTGATTTTCCCTTGCTTCTTTCTCTGTCTTTGAAAACTTTTGATTCTCAGGAAGAGCAAGTAATTTTCTTTTTTCTTTTGGCAGTACTATTTTGAACACAGAACCTTGCTAGTAAGGTGCTCTGCCACTTTAGCCATATATCTAGCCCTTTATTCTGTGATATTTGGATGGGTGCTCATTTTTTTTGCCCACTGCTGGCTACAGATTATGATTTTTTATCTATATCTCCAATATAGATGGGATGACAGGTGTGCATCACTATACCTAGCTAACTAGTTGATACCAACCTGGTTAATATTTTCCTTAGGCTATTCCACAGGTAGCTGGGATTATGGGATTACCATCACAATCAGCCCATTTGAAATTTTTAAGTGAATTTTCCTCTATTTTGAAACATTCATTGAGAAGATCCTTCCTTTGAAATTTACCAAGCACTATATTCTATGAAAATATTATCTAAGCTAGAACTCTGATTAAAAACATAATTTTCAAAATTGAAATGCATGAGGCCATAATAGCTATAATAACTCTAAGAAAACTCCATCTAGTCAAGAAAATAAAGACCATCAGAAGAACAAGCACAGCCCAGATTAATAATTCTTGTTTTCCTTGTAACCATTCACTGAAAATGTGCTTTATTCTTAAATATGTGTCATCTTGAAGGCTCATCTGTGGTATTTGTTTTACAATAAAATCTGCAAAATGAACAAATTCCAACACTTTAAAATGAAAGAAATCACAAAGATATTCTAGTCCCATTTAGTGTTACGTTGGGAAGATTTTTTATTAACCATAATTATTAGTATGAGTTAATAATAATTGGACATGATAAATGATAGTAGTTAACTGTTGCTGTTACTTAATTGTTATAAAGATGTGACAATAATGGTAAACAAAAACTACTTCCTCCAAAATATACCTTTTACAATTTTAAATGTTTTTATCATTTTCTGAGAGGCTCCAAGCATGCTAAAGTATATTAATTCCAACAGCATGCTACAGAATATAACTACATTAACATTTGCTTCCTAGCCATTTTTGATGTTTCCTCAATACACTTCCATTGTCTCTAAGCTGACCTCACTTGGTGGGCTGGGATCACTATTGTCCAATATCACTCCAAAAACAAACAAAAAATATTAGAGAATTTTATCTGTGTCAGTAGCAACTCATCTGCATTGAGATTAACCTTTTTCTAATAAGCTCAGATTTCGAATGTTCAAATCTTACATATATAATTCATATTTTTGTGGTCTAATTAAAAACTATCTAATATTAAGGAAGAAAACATTTATTGAGAGGATACTGTATGCTAGGTCCTAAAAATTTTACTGATCCTGAATTTTACAGTAAAAAGTGTGTGTGTGTGTGTGTGAGAGAGAGAGAGAGAGAGAGAGAGAGAGAGAGAGAGAGAGAGAGAGAACAGCATAGTGTAGCAAATGTCTGTTGCTCTACCTCTCCATCTGGCTTTTTCGTGGTTAATTGGACTTTCAAGCCAGCGCTTTCAACAATGATCCTCAACTCTCTGCCTCCTGAGTAGCAAGGATCACCAGCATGAGCCACAGGTGCAAGGTTTAAGGTGTGTTTTAATATTCACCTTGCAAAAGTAACTTTCTACATGTTATACTAAACTCATATAAGAATTAAACTTACAGTATAATATAGTGTGTTGGTGAAATGAATAGTATAGCCTTTCATCCCAATATCTTGGAAAAAGACTCTCTTTGAGTTCACAGTGGTCCTGCCAGAGTTTGCAGGTCGAGCCAGATATCTAAGACCTGCCAATTTCTAAGTGTAGTGGGGGAAAAAAAAAGAAAGAAAATCAAAATCAGGCCTACTTCCATGGAGTGAGTGTGCCAATTCTTAATCATTCCTTTAATCACCTCCAAAATATGCCAGCTTTTTTTTTCCTGAAAGTGCTGCCTCTTAACTTGCTTCCCCCGCCCCACAAGAGGCAGATGCAATACACAAAAAGCATGGTGCATTCCTTTCCAATTGAGTCCCTCTTGGCTTTCAATTGAATGATGTGCCATTCTGGTTTGGCGGAGATCTGATGGGCAGCTCCCCTCCTCCACCATCCAATAAGGCAACATCCCAGGGGTTTCTAGCAGGTCTTTGCTAACAGGTCCAGGAATAAAATGACATGGAGCAGCATCTGAAGAAGAGGGTCAGAATTCAAGAGGGCAAAAAGTAAGAGGAGGAAGATAAGACACTGAAGTGCATGTGAACAAAAAGAAATCTTAGGAACTACATAAACTTCATCGGCAAACCAGATGCCCTCTTTGAAAACAGCAGTTCTGATTGCAAATTAACTATGTAGGACGAAGTATTGGAGACAGTTTACAAATCAGATAGATTCAAAAGAGGCTTCCTCCAGGGCCTTGGCTTAGAATAAATCCTGCTTGAGTACCCTGAAATTCCGAGTTTAAATAATCAATAGCGATTGATTTTTCACTTTTGTTCTGCCAACATTTGGTTATCCCCCAGGTCACGTAGCCTTGCCATTGGAGCCAAAGTCAATAAAGAATTTATTTATTCATTAAAATCTGCAGAGGTAAAACGTAATGCTGAAAACTTACATTTAAGATTTTTTATGGTAAATATCAAACATTTTGTGTGAAAATTGAATGTGAGTAACAAACCTGTATTAAGGATGCCAACAAAATAACTTAGACTTTGTAAGAGTTTGCTTTTGACTAATTAAACCACATTGCTTGCAGAGAAAAGGAACTTTAAAAGGATCTGACACTCTTTTAGGTACTTTTAGCAAGATTGTGAATGTGTACACATAGATCAATCATATTTTCTTAATAATTCTTCTTTTGGGTTTTAGTAGTGGTATTAGGGTTCAAATTCAGAATCTTGCAAGGCTGGGGCTTTTCCACTGGAACCCATGCCTTGTTCTCCGCTTTTTTTTTTTTTTTTTTTAAGTATCTTACTTTCAACTCTGGTCAACCTCTATACTACAGGAATTGCAGGTGGGAATTCTCCCTGTCTTATTTATAGAGGTAAGAAGCCCCTAACATTTCACTAAAGCTAGTCTCAAATCATAATCCTCCAAACTCTGCCTTCTGAGTAGCCAGAACTATAGGCATTTGCCAACATGCCCAGGTCTACTTTCTTTATAGTTCTTGTGCTCTGCCTTCTCTTGACTGCAACCACCAAATGATCAGCTTCCGGTAATTACCGAGAAATACAGTAGCAATAGGTTACAGTAGCAATATCAGATTTTATAGGCCGCCAGATCACTGCAATTATCATTTATGAAAACATCTCAGTTATGTAGGAAAACTTCATCCATCTCTGGCTTACTACATTTTCTCTGGAATGTACTCTTTATCTTTGTGCAAAACAGCAAAATGCCTTCAAGTGCTATTCAGTAACCAGAAAGCTCTGTCAATTGCTTCCACCAGGAATATCAAAATTTGTAAGTCTACTAACACAATAACTATTTCTCAGAAAATGTTGACTAATTAATAAAGTCCTGTTTTGTCATACCATTTAACAACTGTTTGCTGCTGTTAAATGTCTTTTAAGGATCTCTTTTGTTTCTCTGTGGAAACCTTTTGGAGATTAACTATTGGTGTCAAATCTTCATCTCATTCATATTATTTTCCATAATTCCCTGTGATTTCAGGACCTTCCTGCATATTCTGTATTTATTGTGTTAGAGGACACTTGTAAGGCTTTTATATGTGCAGGTATTTTATCATCAGCTCTTGTTATTGTGAACTAGTATATATTTACACAAAGAGACTGTGTTGGGATAATCTCATACCTAGGCACAATATATGTTGAACCATTTCACGCCCTCCTTTGTACTTCCATTCCTTCCTCCCTTTCGTCTACCACTATGCATGTAGAAATCTGTAATGTACAGACAGCATAATAATTAATAAGTGAAAAAAATCACTCATTAATATCTTTTCCTTTCCTCTTCCCATCCCAAGAGAACTTTATTTTTACATCCATGTCCCATTATTGTCACTATCATCATCATCATTTTAGACCTACATCACAAATGAACAAGAACATGAGGTATTTGGTTTTTTGAGCTTGACTTCTCTCATTGAACATGATCCCTAGTCCTTTCCACTTTTCTGAAATGACAAATTTCATTTTCCTGCAGGGGTGAATAACAAAGAGAACACCGAACATGCAGAACACTGAAACTACATCCCTCTCACCCTATTGTTGTTGTTTAAAAAAAAAAAAAACTAGAGATGTTAATGTTAAGACTGAAACCTTGAAAGTACTTCAGAAAAACATAGAGGAAATCCTCATTACTTTTCTAATCTGCCCATTCCCCAAACACCTCTGTTTCACTCAAAAGAAAATGGATGCAGAGAGATTACGTGAAACTGTAAAATAAAAACATTACTTGGAGCCAGGCACCAGTGGTTCTCACCTGTAGTCTTAGCTATTTAGAAGGCTGAGATCTGAGGTTCATAGTTCAAAGCCAGCCCAGGCAAGAAAGTCAGTGAAACTCCAACTAACCACCAAAAAGCTAGGAATACAACTGTGGTTCAGAGGGAGAGTGATAATCTTTAGCAAAAAGAGCCCAGGACCTGAGTTCAAGCCCCAGAACATACACACACACACACACACACACACACACACACACACACACACACACACACACACACATACACACACACAAAGTTAATTTACGTTGACAGCTGTGGAGCTGGCAGAGGCAGCAATTGGAGCAGATGAGTGAGGATACCCCAAAACTGGGGCACAAGTGCTTCATGAACAGAACACAATCAAGGTGCAGGAGCTGAGAGGGTGGTTGGTGATACTTATATAGCAGATAGGGCCAAGAGAGAAGGCAGAGATCTTTGAAGAGAGCAGCATGGGGGTTTTCAGGTAATGAATCCTGGGAGAGAGAAGGAGATAGACTGACCCTAGGGAGATGCTGAAACCAGAACTTTTTGCTTCATTTTATTTTGTTGTTGTTTTGTTTTGCTTTTTGTTTTTTTACTCTGTTCTCTGTCCTTAAACCACATTCTGCTAAGTTCTGTGATTGATAGCCTCAAAATGTGTCTGATTGTAAATGTTTTGTTTGGAAAAGTCATTTCATCTGGAAATTGCCCTTAGATACAGGAATTAGGGCCTGATTGGAAGCTCTTATAGTGATCAAGTCTGTCCCTAAGCTTTGGCAGTTATTTCTAAGGGTATTTTTTGTTTGTTTTGTTTTGTTCATTTGTTTGATTTGTGCCTTTTCTGGGGCTTGAACTCAGTGCCTGGGCACTGTCAAATGAGCTCAAAGCTACCACATAAGCCACAACTGCATTCTCAGCTTTTTGATAATTACAGATGAAAGTCATACATAGACTTTCCTGCCTGAGCTGGCTTTGGACCATGATCCTCAAATCTCAGCCTCATGAGTAGCTAGGATTGTAAGTATGAGCCCCGGGTGCCTGGCTAGTTCTAAATTTTGAGTTGCTTGGCTTTTTCCTGTGTGTGACTTGAGTGCTTCTTGGAAATTATGGTCTGTGTATGATGTGAAATGCAGAGTTGAGTTCTTGGAACCTGCAAGTGCTGAAAGAGGCATTTATTCTAGAAAAAATTAGATGCAGCAACTGTTGAAGACACCAGACTTCAACTTGGAATGTGGCTGTGCCAAATCTAAACAAGAGTGGTTAATTCAAGGAAAAAGTGGAGGATAGTGCTATTTGATTTGAATACTTTAGTTTCCATATGAGACCTAAGGAGGAGAAATGTATATTGTTCAAAATGTATTTATATGATACATTGTCTAATGTGTCTTGTCTGGTAAGTTTATTTGGAAAACTAAACTCAGATTTATTTGGCATGGAATATAGAATAGAACATGAGATCATGGTGCCAGGCTCAAAGAAACAGACTATGGTTTTCCTCATTGGTAATAATTAGTACATGTCTAGGATAGTCCTAGAAGATCACAATAGCTAGTACATATGAACACATAAGATGATGCTAAGTGAAATGAGCTCCAACTTATGGATATAAGTGGATTATCATTATTGTTGTTATTTTCAATGCATCATGTGAAATTATGCCTTTTTCTTTTGTCTTTCTGCCTGAGGGTTTTACCTCTGATGTCATTGTAACTGATTTTGGTACCATGGGTATTGTATATACATTTATCAAAACTTGGGAAGGTAAGGGAACATCAAAATGGAGAAACAAAGGGTACAAAGTAAGGCAATGCAACAGCAATATTTACAAGACAACATGCTGCAAATCAACTGTACATCTCAAGGGGGAGATGACAAAACTAGGGAGAGGGGAAGGTGAGAGAAAAATGAGGGAGGAGGTAACAAGTCTGATAAGAAATATACTCACTGCCTTATGTATGAAACTGTAACCCCACTGTACATCACTTCAACAATAAATAAAAAAATAATTAATTTTTTAAAAAAGATCTTGATATTCTGGACAAGTCGATGTAAAACTTCTATGCATTTTAGAAGGTTGAGTCATAAATGAAAGATATTTTCTAAGGACCTTTTGATGACCTGTGAAATGAAAATGTGGGACAGTCTGCAATGGTCCCTAAATTGGGCAGTGAAGAGGTATTTTCAAGTTTCATTTGTTGTCAAGCTATAAATCTGAGCAATAGATCTACTATTTTAGATAGTATAGGTCAAAACTCTGTCAAGATTAATTTTGGGGAAAAATATTACCACGTTAATAAAATGATGCAGTTGCTTGGGAAAAAAATACAAAAATGCATTACTTGGGATATTAGAAGCTAAGGCTACCCAGTGGTAGAGCACTTTCCTGCATGCATAAGTCTATGAATTTTATTTCTAGTCCTACACAGAGAGAGAGACAGACAGACAGACAGACAGAGACAGAGACAGAGGAACCCAATACTTTTCCACTAAATCAGACTCCATTTCTCCTTCAGGTTATTTTTTTTTTCTTTTAGTGCCAGTCCTGGAGCTTGAACTCAGAACCTGGGCTCTGTCCCTGAGTTCAAGGCAAGCTCTATACCACTTGAACCACAGCTCCACTTCTGGATTTGGGGTGATTGAGATAAAAATCTCACAAACTTTCCTGCCCAGACTGGCTTCAAACCTCAAATCTCAGCCTCCTGAGTAAATAGAAATGAGCCCGTGGCTCATTTCTACTCGTCAGTAGATCTTTTGAGTATAATTAACCCTGTCTGCACATTAGCTTAAAATTAAACTAATGTTTTTTCACTCAAATAGCAAAAGTTATAGATCAGCCATATAACTCCAATTAGGGACAATGAAGGTAAGTGCCATATACCAATTTATATTAATTTACAAATAAAATTAACATAATGCTGTCTTATGGACATTATTTCCTTTTCCCAAATAAGCTGATATATTAAATACAGTTTTCTAAGATTGACCATATATCTTAAGTTTCCATTAGAATATAATTTTTTAAAATTTTAAGGTGAGGAGAAGGGAATATTGGGGAAATAAAGTAATTTTACTCGCCTAAGGTTTCTTTTCATTAGCAAGCATTACAAATCAACATGTGATTTTTTTCATATCTATGCCTTATCACCCTAAGCACATATTTTTAAACAAATCTTTAGATTCTGATGAATTCTTGTTCCTTTTTCATACCAAGTAATTTATTTCTATATTAAGACTGACATTTTTGAATCATGAGATATCTTTACCAAATAAAAAATGAAATGATTGAATATCTCAACATTTTTGTTTTACAAATATAAAATGCAGATTTCAAGGGTAAATTCAGTAGTGTTTTTTGTGACTCTAAATGATATTTTCTTTCTGCTTTTTCAAAACAGGCAAAAAAAATTAAGTGAGGGTTTGTGTGGCATACAAGTGAACACAATTAAGGAAACCCTCATTGTTGTCTTCTGAATAGACTTGTCACATTACTATTCACAGCTTTGTCTAGTGACAGTGGAATATCAAAAAGATACTGAATAATATAGCAAAGATCTATTGTGCCACTGAGATCTAATCTTTGTCTGAATGTAATTGCCTTATTAAAAGATTTGCAAGCTTACTCTTTCTGTGATTCTAAAATAAGCCAAGAAAAACTAGGCTGCAAAACTGCAACTGGAGACTCCATGATATGACAACAGCATGTAAGTCAAACTGAAAATTAAAACCCAATCCACTCTTCCCAGAAATGGCACATGGATGCTTCCAGTTCTGCAATTATCCCTGGTGGTATGAATGGCATTTGGAAGACTTTCTTCCCAAGAACTTAGCTTAGAGTGCCTGAGATACTGCTTATATAAATATGAATATCTCATTTAGATTGTAATTTATGTTATATGACAGTGTCTGCTTCTTAGTTCCTGTTCATTATAGCTAATAGATTCACAATACACTCCTTTGTCTTCTTTCTCCCATCCCCCTCACCCTGAAACACCTAGCTCGAAGCCTTCCTAGGGGGAAAATGTTCTGTGAAAATAAAGAAATAATGGTACCTACTGATGCTAAGACCCATGACTGATTGTCAGTAACAAGTGTAAGTGGATAAACTCTTCTTTCTCTTTCTCTTCTGCCTCTTTTTCTTTCTCTTTCTCTTTTTCTTTTCTCTTCTGAGCTATTGCTTGTTAGGAGTTTTTTACATATTGTTATGTTTTACTTTTAGAATTTTGTGAAAAGACTCTACTCTCTTTGCTCCCTCACTCAGAATACGACTAACACAAACTATTAATCTACATCAGTGTGGCCCCAGTTTACTGCTCTTGACAGAGAGATGAAAGCAGCCTATTTTGTTTTTCTATAGTATGTCTCATTTGGGAAACAGCAACCAATTTAATACAATTCTTGAATAATAGTAGGTGGGACTATGAACTACCTAGACTCATACACACTTTACCAGTGTTTAAGTGAGATGAATTTTTACTATTGACTTCTTCAGCATAAGATATATGTATGTATGTGTGTCTGTGTAATCTTACATATGTAAACTAAACAAGGATTTTCTTCCAGTATTTCTTTGCACTTCAGTAGTGTAGGAGTGACCTATTCATGTAAATGTGTTTATGATCTTATTTGCCAAATTACAAGTACCAAGTTGTGTTTGTATAGTAACAATGACTCATCCTCATGACCACCATAGAAACTCAGTTTACATTAAATTACATTTAAGCTCATCAAAAAAATCACAAAAATGAGTGAGGTGCTGATGGCTCCTGCCTGTAATTCTATCTACTCAGGAGTCTGAGATCTGAGGGTTATCATTTAAACCCAGCCTGGGCAAATATTCCTGAGACTCTTCTCTCCAATTAACCACCAAAAAGCTGGAAGTGGAATTATGACGCAAGTAGTACAGTGCTAGCCTTAAATAAGAAAAGCTCAGAGACAGTTCCCAGGCTCTGAGTTGAAGCCCCAGTACTGGTATTAAAAAATTGCTAATAAAAAAAATGTTGTATAACAACTATGTAAAATGAGACTTGCTCAGTATATTAGTAAGATGACAGGAATTAATCTTGTTTAAAATATTAAGTATCTTTTTATTTTAAAAATCCAGATTTTGTTTTCCTCTTATGAAACATTAGGACTATATAATTGTTCATTTTTCTTTTTTTATTTTTTAAATTAAATTTAGTAAGCCTTAAATATAGCCATAATACTTACAATCGTTTTTAATTTTTTTCTTCTTTATCGTCAAAGTGAAGTACAGAGGGGTTACAGTTTCATATGTAAGGCAGTGAGTACATTTCTTATTCAACTTGTTACCTCCTCCCTCATTTTTCCCCTGCCTCCCCCCTCCTCATTTCCCTCTTCCCCCATGTGTTGTACAGTTGGTTTACACCAAATGGTTTTGTAAGTATTGCTTTTGGAATGGTTTGTCTTTTTATCCCTTGACTCTTGATTTTGGTATTCTCTTTCTGTTCCCTATTTCCAATACACATATATACAGTATCCAGGGTACTAAGATCAGATACAGTGATTGCAGGGGGAAAAAGAACTTTATTCAGCTTATAGGTATATGAATTGAGAACAAATAGGTTTGCATAACTTTCATGCTCTAATTTATCTGTGGCTTCAGTTCTGAATAGTGACTTAAACCCAAATATTATTTCCAAGAAGGTTAATTCTTGATTGTTTTTTCCTGTATTATTCACTGACCTGTCAGATCCTATAAGTTTACAGAGTACATGGGAAGTTAGAAACAGAAGACTAAAATATATTAAGAGCTTCACACTAAGTTAATGTCCAATTATTAGTATCCTTGAACAAGAATATTATCTTACAAAAAAGAATATAATCTCTTACAATAAGATTAACCCAAGTATGTCAAGTGTATAATATACAATTGTTCAAATGAAGCAAAATTAATGTGACAAAATAGTGGGCCACTGATTATGCAATTCTGATAAAGCCAATTATTCATTCTCTTTAACTAAGGCTCCTTGATTAGCTGGAAGAATATAAGCAAAGGGGAAAATCCACTCTACCTCACCCCATCAGTGTTATTTAATCACTTGAATCACTCTAAGCCCTAGAATATTCAAGACAGACACTGTTCTGGTCTTGAAAGAAAGACTTTTAATAATCATACCAAAACAACAATTGTCTCCTTAAAACCTGGGAATACCAGCTTCTTAATGTACACCTCTAGTTCAGCTATTTATGAGACAGGAATCGGAGTGTGAGGCCAGCCACAGCCAAATGTTAGCAAGACCCCATTTCAACATATTGCTGAACATGAGGTTGTGCCTATAATTCAAATTTCACAGGTGGCATGGATAAAATGATAGTTGGCCAAGGCCAGCCCAGGTAAAATCCACAAGACCATATCTGAATAATGGTGGTAACGTGGAAGAATTTCTACCCAGTAAGTGCAAGATCCTAAGTTCAAACCTCTGTGTGTGTGTGTGTGTGTGTGTGTGTGTGTGTGTATGTGTTTACTGTATTATTTATCCTTACCTCTAACATCTGTTTCTAGTGTAGATTACACTCTGTTGGGAAAGAGAAAATTAATAGCAGAGGTGATGTAAATGATGAACCTGGGATAAAGACTTGATTGTTTTAGGAAAACTCCCTTCACAGTAAGAGGAGTAATTGTAAATTTTAGTCTTTGGGGATCTTAATTTTCCACTGAAGATGTGAAATGGATAATTTCTAGAGTCTCTTTCCTTGCCTAATATTCTGGGATTTCCCTCAAGAACCTGACAACCCAAGTTGTCAAGAACAGGAAAATGCAGTAAATGTTTTCTCATTGATTTAAAAATGTTACTTTTGACATCAGAATGTACCACATTTTTCCCCTTAAATATGAAGTATGTGAGGGTGCTTTAGAGATAGTAGCTATAACAACTGAGGGGAGAAAAACATTCTTTTACAAAAATCTAATTATAAATCAAATTTTTAAAAAGTTTGCAAGTAGCATATATTATCATAAACCTATCAATTTTTAATATTTTCAAAGTGAAGAACTGATCAAAATAATTATACATAATGGTTTTTATTTTTTAACTTTTTTATTGTCAAAGTAATGTGCAGAGTGGTTACAGTTACATAAGGCAGTGAGTACATTTCCTATCAAACTTGTTACCTTCCCCTTCATTTTTCCTCCCACCTTTCCCACTCCCAGGTTCCTTCCCCATCCTCCCCTGAGATGTACAGTTGGTTTACAGCATATTGTCTTGTAAATATTGCTGTTGCATTGGTTCATCTTTTACCCTTTGTCTCTCCATTTTGGTGTTCCCTTCACCTAGTTCCAATAAACATACATACAATACCCAGTATACCAATCAGTTACAGTGACAACAGGGGTAAAACCAGGGGAAGAAAGACAAAAGAAAAAGACATAATTTCATAGGGTACACTGGAAATAGCAACAGCAAAGACAAACCAATTATTTCCAAATCATGTAGTTCAGGTTAGCATAAATGTCCTTAGAATTTGTGTAGAAGATATAAAATATCTAGTAGATATAAATATTTCAATGAGTTAAAAAACTATTTTCAAAATCCCTGAATGATTCTGGGTCACAAAAATTGAAAGGTATATTATAAATGAGGTTTCAATATAAATATAAGTAATTATTGCAATGAATTATTTTCCATCTCTATGATAAATATGGTCATGATCATATTCTAAGTCTTGATTTAAAGTTGCAAGATACATATTAATTTTTTACTACTGTCAAAGGCAATATGACAGTGGCTGTACCACTGATTCTCACCTATTATATCCAATACTCAGCATATCTAAAGTAGCCAATTCTAAAAATTGGAATCTTTAAAAAGTAAATTACTAAAACATCCAAAAGATATTTGTTTTGGGGCTGGGGATATAGCCTAGTGGCAAGAGTGCCTCAGCCTTGGATACACGAGGCCCTAGGTTCGATTCCCCAGCACCACATATACAGAAAACGGCCAGAAGCGGCGCTGTGGCTCAAGTGGCGGAGTGCTAGCCTTGAGCGGGAAGAAGCCAGGGACAGTGCTCAGGCCCTGAGTCCAAGGCCCAGGACTGGCCAAAAAAAAAAAAAAAGATATTTGTTTTGTTTTGGTTTGGGTTTTTTGGCAGTCCTGGGGCTTGAACTCAGGATCTGAGCACTGTCCCTGGCTTCTTTTTTCAAGGCTAGCACTCTACCACTTGAGCCACAGTGCCACTTCTGGCTTTTTCTATATATGTGGTGCTGAGGAATCGAACCCAGGGCTTCATGTATACAAGGTGAGTACTTTAACACTAGGCCATATTCCCAGCCCTCCAAAAGACATTGTATTCTCCCAGAAAAGAATATTTTATACTATTCAAATTTCCTATATCTTTGTTTTATCAGAATCAAAACTTTTGAATTATATGATCATATTGTCTAAAACTTATAACAACACTTATAATGTTATAGTATTTTAAATGAAAGCTCTGTATGGAGTTAAACTAAAATTATTCTACTATAGTTTTATTTTCAGTTTTATCATTTTTCTTATAAATTTATAACATAATTCTTAGCTAAATTTTGTAAAAATAGAGAATAGTAAAGGAATGAATTATGTCCACTGTCCCAATATTTAAAGGTAGTTATTTTTACCTTTTTAATAATTTTCCTCTCAGTCTTTATTCTGAATTTTTTAACATTGCCCCTTATGTGTAAAACTGTAAGTTCTGAATTTTACACTTAATATCACATAAAGTTTCTCATAGTACTGTCCATGAATGTCAATTTAAAGGATGTGGAAAGAATTACATAAGGTACATACTAGGAGGCATAAGAATGGTTCATGATACTAAGTAAATATATGTTAGTATATGTCAGTTACTACCTTCATATATTTGCTATTATATGATAAGTAGATTTAAAGCTCTACCATAGGGACTGGGGATGTGGCTTAGTGGTAGAGTGCTTGCCTAGTATTCATGAAGCCCTGGGTTCAATTCCTCAGCACCACATGAGCAGAAAAAGTCAGCTGTGGTGATGTGGCTCAAGTGGTAGAGTGCTAGCCTTGAGCAAAAGGAAGCCAGGGACAGTGCTGAGGCCCTGTGTTCAAGCCCCTAGAATGGAAAAAAAAAAAAAAAAAAAAAAAAGCTCTACATAATAGATACATGCATCTGATCACCAAAAAGCAGGTTCCTTACATGTGTTTTAATAAATAAATGAAAACTAAATTTGACATATTTTGCACCTAAAATTTGTTCCCATAATTTTACTATGTCAGTAGGAGAAATTTCCAGAATTCAGATTGCTAAATAAAATGGTAATTAATTGTTCAAGACTTAATAAAGACTTAATATACATTCTCAAATATATATTACTTAATATATGTCATCAAGTGTATTATCTGCTCACTTGAATAGTATACAAAATTGGCCCCTTTGTGGTATCAATATTCCATATATTTTTCTTGGTACCTATTTGTCTACTTTAATTATATTATTAGCATGTCTGTCTCTCATACCATATCATTTTTTTCAATTTTGAACAATATATAATTTGGTATAAAATCAACAGAAAAGATATGAATAATATCAAGAATTCCTCAATACCCTTTTTCAAATTTCCTGAATGTTAGTTTTCCATTGCATTTCATTTTCTCTCTTTATAAACAAAGACATTTTTCTGAAAATGAATCAAAGTAAGTTGCATGAGTACACTGTTCATTGTATTGTATGGCAATGACAATGTAAATGCTATGTATTGTCAGCTAATTTAGTTCACTTAACGTCTTTCCTCAATTCACATTTCTCTGTTGACTAAAACTAGACATGTTTCCACATGTTAACTAATTGTGTTCTTCTGTGTGCTGTTGATATTTACCCATTACATATAGAATTATGTTATGGTAAATTTACAGCCAACTTTGAAAGTAGAAGTACAAGACAGTATCTTTGTTATAACATACATTCACACAGAAATTGTTTCCAAACGAAATTTTACATACAAAACCATGAAAGAAAACAGATAAAACATCAGGTTCTCTGGTAGCAGAAAATATAGAAGACTAGGATTCCACCAATTCCCCTTCCTTTCCCCTGCCCCCTTAGCTACCACGTAACAAAAATCTCCAGTTGGTACCCCTGACAGTTGTTTAAAAAAAAAAATTATCAATAGAGGGCAGTTTCCTTCCAAGATAGAGTAGGTAAGAAAAGCCCTGACTGGCTTTGAACCAAGAGCCTCAGATTTCAGACTTTTAAGTAGCTAGGATTACAGGGATTACAGGCGTAAACTACCAGCTCTGGCTTGCCTCTTATCTCGAATTAGCCCTATGGCTTATATGGTAGAATGCTAGCCTTGAACAAAAGGAGCTCAGGGACAGTGCCCAGGCTCAGAGTTCAAGCACCAGAACCAGTTTAAAAAAAACAAAAACACTGGTTATTATAGTAAAGCCTCGGTCTTTATTTTTACTTACCTATCACTGCATTTGTACTTCAAAGAGTAAATTGTGTAGTACCAGCAAAGATAATGTATCCAGCAATTCAAAAGGCTGTGCTATATGGCATTTCAAGAAAAAAAATTTCCCAACTCTGGTGTACTGAGGATTAAATACTGAGTAATGTACATGATTGTATCTTTGTCACAAATCAATTAACTGTGTATGTGTCAATCCACTTCAGGGGCTTGCCTGCTCTGTTACTCTAAATGTCTACAATAATGTCAATACCATTGGTTCAATTATCCCAACTTTAAAATAAATTGTTAAACCAAATGGTTATGCATTCTCCCCTTTTGCTTTATTTTACAAGACTGGGTGATTCTAGATCTTTTGCACTTTTATCTAACTATTGGAATAAACTTTCAGTATCTATTTTTTAAGGCTCTTTGGATCCTTATTGGAATACCACTCAAGAGGTAATCTGTACAATATTAAGTCTTTATTTAAGTTTTCTTAATATTTTTCCTTCATTAACATTTTTTCTGTTGCCAAAATCAAAGTTTTTCACCTATTTTGTTAATATTTTCTGATGCATTTCTTTGGTGCAGTGGGTGGGGGAGGGGGGGCTGTTGGTCATGGAACTTGAACTCAGGGCCTGGGCTCCGTCCTTGAGTTCTTTTGCTCAAGGCTACTATTCTACCACTTTGTTGTGGGTTTTTTTGGTGTTTTTTTTTTCAAATTTTTATTATCAAACTGATGTACAGAGAGGTTACAGTTTCATACGTTAGGCATTGGATACATTTCTTGTACTGTTTGTTACACTTCCAGTTTTCTGGAGGTTAATTGGAGATAAGAGTCTTCTAGACTTTCCTGGCCAGGCTGGCTTCAAACTGTAATCCTTAGGTCTCAGCCTCCTAAGTAGCTGGGATCACAGGTGTGAACTACCAGTGAGGCTCCTGGCTTCTGACACTTTTATAAACAAAATCAGGATTTTTTTCCAGATGAATTATGCTAAATAAAAGAGATTGTGATGTGTTGAACTTACATCGTGTGACACTTATGAATTCTACCAGCTGATGGTTTCATTTAGAACCTCTAGATCCTTACTGATTTTCTTTCTACTTGTTCTACGAATTTCTGAGACTAATATATTGAAATTACCACCTATGAATATCAACTTGTCTATTTCTTCCTTTGCTTCAGTTTGGCTGCATTTATTGTAAGCCTCTGTTAGTGTGTTTGCTATTGTTATGTCTTCTGGTTAAATTAACCTATTAGCCTGGACTATATTTATCTAATAATTCCTTTTTGGAAATCTTTGTGCCTGATATTAATATAGCTTACACTAGGTTATCTTAGGTTTTTGTTTATGTTGTATGCATTTTCCAGTCTCTTACCATGTTTGTTGTTTTTATCCCCCCAACCATCTATAGAATTCCTGCCTAACAAACTGGAGGCCCTGCATTCACTCCTCAGCAAAAAGCTGTTATTGAAAGCATCTAGTTACAGCATACCTTCAATTCTGGCACTACCTATCCAGACATGGGTTAAAGGCTCAGCTTCACAAATCTGTCCCTTACTTCCAGTGCCAATCCAAAACCTGAGGTTATCTTACCTGTGCCTATTAATGCCCACTGGCTAGCAATCAGAGTGGCCAGAACCACTTCTGAGATTCCATTGATTTGCTAGTGTGCCTTCCAGAACTCAGGAAAATGCTTTCATTAGCTGATTTCTTATGAGGAACCTTACAGTGGATACAGATGAATGGACAGATGGAAGAGATACCGAGGACAAGGTATGACAGAAAGGGTAAGATGTTTCCATGCCTTTTCTGAATGATCTTGAAACCATCCAAACTGAGTGCTTTGGAGATTTTGTGAAGGCTTCATGCATAAGCATGACTGACTGTGTCATTGATCTCAGGGGATGAACTCAACTTTCAGCCTCCTCTGGAAGCTGGGGGACGGAGGTGTCAGCTTAATCACATGCTTGGTTCCTGCAGGTAACCAGCTCCCATCCTAAAGCTATTGGGACCCCCAAGAGTTGCTTCATTACAATGAAGATATTCCTAGCACCCCTGTCAGGAAATTACTAAGGTTTTATGAGCATTGGGCCAAGAACAGGGAGTAAAGATCAATATGTGTATTTTTTATTATTTCAAAACCCATAAACACATCTCATTGGTTTTCTACCTCCATGATTTTACTTAGAGCAATTATAGTGATCAATATATTTCTTCCAAAAGTAGTAAATTTATATTTACCAATCATTTTACAATGGAAACCAATCCTATTTTATTGTTAATATTTAAACCCACCCAAGATCTAGCAGAGTCCATAACATTTTTCCCATAGATGTAGCACATTATCAGAATGCATGCAGAATATATATGAGAGCAGAATTACTGCACAAAAAACAAAGCAAGATGTCATTTGTTTGGTTATCTATTACCTTAAAACTTAAGTGTCTAAATCAATAATATTCTATTTTGTGTCACAACTTTGTGAGTGAGGAATTCAGGCAGTGTTCTTACAATCGTCTATGTAGTATCATACTCCTCAAACAACTCCACTAACAGGTAATATTACCATCCTTTTATGCAAATTGGAAGTTCTAATAATGTCTCCACATTCACACAGCTGATATTTGAACTAATGGTCTGATTCTAGAGCTTGTCCTTTGAACTACTATATTATACTGCTTCCAACTTTTACATATGACCATGGTACACATACAACTTGTTCCAAATGACCTTCAACTCCAAAACCCCTCCTATAAGGAAAGGAATTCTGAGTCAATTTGTCATAAAATCTTTTCCAATCTCATTGTCGCTTTTTTACCAACATCAATGACTTGTGAAAAGGTAGTTCATATTAACATACTGATTTATGTATATAATGCACCTTGACCAGCCACCTCCAACATCATTCTCCCTCCTCCCGTGTCTATTATAAGAACAGTGGATCTTCCTTTGCAAAACTAGTGAAGACATGAAGAATTAAAGGATAATTGTTTTTAAATTAGGTTAAATAAGAACACTGTACTTTTCTTTAAATGCATTTTATTCTGTACATTTGTGTAACAATATGCATTTCCACAATCATCTCAGGCTGGTGCTAATGATGATCACAATATGACAACTGAGGACAAATTGATGACAGAGCTAGACATTCAGTCTATGGCTAATGAGAATGTGAATTCCTACACATAACACAATCTCAGTGAGGACAAGCTTCACCCACTGAAATGGCAGAATGACCAGCTATATCCGAATCATGTCATCCCACAGAATGAAGATAAGCACCATAAAACAAAAGGAAATGATAGCCTAGATATGCCAAGGAAATTTAATTTCAGAATAGCCAGTTTCCAATATACAAATGGAATCAGAACAAATCACAATTAAAAGCCAATTCAGGATATGGCCTGTACCCCACTTCCCATTCCTAAGCCTTTCTTTTGTTTGCTTGTGGTAATAAAATTAGAGCATATCACAGAGAAACAGAGCAAAATAACTTCAGTGCTACATGAACAGTTTGTTCTCTGTATGGTTTTTCCACATTGCTGTTTAGAGGGCAGGGTAAGAAGGGGAGGCTGAATTCTTTTTCCTCACTAGTTTGAATGAAGTGAGATGCTCACTAGTTTGAATAACTTATATTGTGTATAGTACAGATGCCAGCATAGCAAAGACAAAGCTTTTAATGAAGATGAATTTAAAAGAAATTTTAGCTGCACACCCATGGTTCACACCTGTAATTGTAGCTACTCAGGAGGCTGAGATCTGAGGATCACGGTTCAAAGCCAATCAGGGCAAGAAAGTCCGCAAGTCGTATCTCCAATTAACCACCAGAAAACCAGAAGTGGAGCTGTGGCTCAAAGTGGTAGAGCACTAGTTTGAATAAAGAAGCTCAGAGACCTCAGAGACAGTGCTAAGACTCTGAGTTCAAGTCCTCAGACAAAAAAAAAAAAAAACTTTTTTATTGAATTGCAGTTGATAATAAAGGAGGGAGGGTAGAATAAAATTTCCACTTTATTGGACAAAGCTTTACTAAAGCCAGGCAACTTGAAACAAAATCTATGTTAATTTTGAATGGAAATTCATTCAAAATGTCTATTCAAGATCTATGATTAAGAATCAATTTTTAATTGTATAAAGTCACCTTGATATTTTATCAAAATACTCAAATGGCCTAAAGAATATCCAGCTTCTACATTAAACTATAAAAATGGAAAAGGGCTACCTAAGAAGAACTTTTACACACTGACAACACTAATTGGAAAGTTATTCTCTCTGATGTATTCTGTTCTCCTCACTCTGTGTTCCCAAAGGAATCTTCACCTCCATTCCATTATATCCTTTACCTTCCCACAAGTAGAAAGAGTCACATACACACACACACACACACACACACACACACACACACACACAAATCCCATCACTCACACTGCACTTCACACATGTCACATTCCAACACTGAACATACCAAGGAAGCAGACAAGCAGAGCTAGGACTAATATATGAATCCCCTAAGAAAAATTGTGGTTTCCCCATGGTAAACATCTAAGTTTAGAACACCAATATTCTATTTAACAAAGAGAAGCTAGTTGGCTTTCATCTTATAAGTAGTCTCTCTTTAATCAGAAAAGTAACTAAGATGCTACCTTTGGTGGTGTCCATCTATAATATTTGCACTCAGGAAGCTGAGGCAGAGTAATCTTGAGATCAAGACTGGGCTATGTAAGGAAAAGGAAAACATCTCAAAAAAGAAAAAGAACAATGATGAGGATTAAGAAGAAAAAAGAAGGGGGAGAAAATGGGGTGAAGAAGGAAAAGGAGAAGACAACAACAACAAAGCACAGGTGGCTCTTGCCTGTAATCCTAGTACTCCAAGAGGCTAAGATCTGAGGATCACGGTTTGAAGCCAGCTGGGACAGAAAAGTTCCCATGAGACTCTTATCTCCAGTTAACCACTCAAAGAAAAACTGGAAGTGGAGCTGTGGCTCAAAGTGATAGTTCAAGCCCCATGACTGACAAAAAGAAAGAAAAGACAATTAGAGGAGAGGAGGATAGGAGAGGTACAAGACTAGTGCTGTAACTATGTAAGATGTATTTTCACACATCATGAAGTACTTCCAAAATATCTACTTCGTTCTTTATATTGAACACATCTTAGAAGGTGGGAAAATAAATATAATTTGATAGAATGCTGATAAGGATATTGTTAATAGCCATGAAATTCAAACTGGCCCCATTTCTTGGCTCCTCTGTAAATAAAGACATATTTTTACAATAGAACCTTTAATGATTTCAAAAAAAATAGATATTTTATCCTGTACATTTTCAGTCCCATATAAAATGTGATCTAACAATTAATGAAGCTCTTTAGTAGCTTTCTCTATAAGGAATACTCATAACAGATGAGTTAAATTAGATAAAATATACCTTTTTAATTTTTGTACCTATATATTAAAGCTATTATCTCATAAAACTAAATTTTTAAAACCACATGTAATATAAAATTTTAGAGCTTTTTTCAAATAGAAATAAAAAGAATACTACATTTTTATAATCTTATACATTATAAATGCTTTATTTTTTCCCTTTGATATGTGTGTATGTGTCAATACAGGGACTTGAACTCAAGGCCTAGGAGCTTTTTTTCCTTAGCTTTTTATGGCTCAAGACCAATGCTCTACCACTTGACCTTAATTCTACTTCCAACTTTTTGCTGGTTAATTGAAGATAAGAGTCTCACAGACTTTAAATTGTGATCTTCAGATTTCAGCCTCCTAAGTAGCTTGAATTACAAGCATGAGCTACCACCTCAAGATATTTTTAATACTTACTAGCATTTCTTTTTAAATATATTAGAATTAATACAACTACATCATAGAGTTCATACTTCTATTTGTGTAAAATCTACAGCAATGTAAACTTAATTTACTTTATATAAAAGAAATCTTGATCCAGACAAAGAAAAGAGAAATTAACTCAAATCTTGCCTGTATCATGTACTACCTATATGATAATGAAAAAGCTAACTTCGCTAAGCCCATTTCCCAATGCATTTTAATACTAAATCAATCATTGTTTTAATCACTATTAGAATTAGACTATCATATATTTTTGTTGCAAAGAATAGAAATAGCTCATGTAAAATGATAAGCCTAATCCTTGGTACATGGTGAGGTTCAATAAATCACATCTGATAGGTGCTGTTGTTGTTGGTATTAGATTAAACAAAAGTCAGTTAAAAAAATGTTTTGAGGCTGCACATTAAGCTCAGTGGCAGAATACTTGCTTAGTATATGTAAGAAAACTGGGTATGAGCCCAGAAAATAGAGGGGGTAGAAAGGGGAGAGAGAAAGAGAAGAGAGAGAGGAGAAAAAGATTTTCTTTTCTGGCCTCTATGGTATTTCTGAAATTCTTTCCTGCTGATACTTGTAAGAAAACTCTTTCCTTTCTGATACTTACTACAAGTTTCCACAAGTATAATAACACTTTAAAGGAACATGCAAAAAAGTTTTCTAAATAATATGATTGGTTTGCTCTGAAGACCGAGTATATAAAAAGAAATATTCCAAATTATATGATTTATTATATAGCCCAAGTGAATGAGATGCCTTCTATCAATTCCTAAAATAATGAAATCAATTATAAAAACTCCTTGCCAAGACATCCCCTCAAATGTGTCCATTACTAATTACTCTCCTAAAATAATATATAATTATTATATATTAGTGTACAGTAATGAGATATTTTCATATTTAATATAATATAGCATGATTTTGATAATATATAATTTTATTCATTACTTATTATAAATACTGGCTGGGAATTATCTCAATGTAGCATTCATTACCCATACCCCCCAAAAAAATCATTTAAGCCTTGACTCATGAAAGGATGTTCCACAGTCTACTTTGTTCATGAGTTAAATTATTATTTTGAGGTACAAAGTATGAATAATTCAATCAGTAGCAATTCATCACTAGGTTGTTTTTCTGCCCTTACCTTCTAGTCAGACAGTCAGTACATCAATAACTAAGAATGGTGCCAAATAGATGGGTGAGTTGGTACTCCAAAGAGAAGCTCAATAAATACTTGCTGATTATCTGATCTGTTCATCAAAGCTAAAGATAGTTACTATCAACATAGGTGTATTTCATTTTCCATACTAGCAGCTCCTTATATTCAAAAGCAACTCTAACTCATGGCTATTGAATCCAGAATACTGATTTCCCTTAAAGTTAGGAGCAGTGACCATGAGAGCACATGAAGAGATACGAGGCTAGACACTGGTGGCTACTCACTCCTACCTATTCAGGAGGCTGAGAGGATCATAGGCAAGAAAGGCCTTGAGACCTTTTATCTCCAACTAATCATCAGAAAACCAAAAGTAGAGTTGTGGCTCTAAGTGGTAGAGTCTAGCCTTAAGCAAAAGAGCACAGGGAGAGCAGGAGGCCCAGCCCTTAAAGCAAGAGAAGGGGCATGACTCCTGCCTAGCTTTCAAAGGCTATGAGTTCAAACTCCAATCCTGCAAAAATCACAGATCTTTGCCTTTATGATTGCTAATGACTAACTCTAAAAGATTTGAAAAAGAAAGTGAACGAAGTAAGTGGCATCCAAGCAATCCACCTACAGACAACACAACTTTAAATTTAGATGCAGGCAGAGTTGTTCAAAATATCATTAGGCTATTGATTTAAGGAGATAAAGAAAATTTTAGTCTACAAGGAACAGGACAATATTTCATTATGCTAACTTGAAACCTCAAGAGTTTGCTGAATAGAACCTACTGGGTATGCATGCCAGACACACTGTCTTTCAAATTAGGCCATTTTTACACCCACTATGAAGAGTGTGCTTTCTGAGGGTGTTATTAGTTAAGGTTGCAAGCTTTAAAAGGTATTCTCATGACATGAAGAAATAGTTGATTTTCCTTGCTTTTTGTTTTACTTGCACGAATATGCTTTTTATATTACATATATACATATATATAATCAGAAAACTTGATGTCAGAGGTAAGGCTGAAAAGTAGCAGCTCTAAGTAATAATGGATTTTTTTTCCATCTTGAAAACATTTGCTAGGTTATTCATCCTTTTCTCCCATAACTTGAACTTTTCTTTATGTGTATGTGTGTATGAGATACATACATTTATATGTTATGTTATATATATTATATAATATATATGTTATAACAGGCATCAGTTTCTTTTCAAGCAAACTAGCACAGCTTGTTGTTTTTATGTTAAACAAGGAAGGAATTCACACCTCATTACAGGGTATATAAATCATAGTTAATAAACCATTATTCTTTATGAACATTATGATTCTGGGTTCCTACTATTATATATTCCTTAAATTAAAAATCTTTTTAAAAATCTCTATTCATTAAAAGTAAAATAGCCTTAACAGTGAGTAATTGCTGATCATTTCTGCCAGGTTTTTTTTTATTAGAATTGTATAGAAACCACTAAAATGGGTTTGCATTTGCTTCAGGAACATTAATTTTCGGATTAAATAAAATACATGGTCTTATTTTAAATAAGACTCATTTTATACAATAGACCAATGTTTTTAAATGAGCTACCCTACACTTAATGTCATTAGTAAACAATGTATTTAGTCACACAGGAACACCAGGCTCATGAATTTAAAAACACTTCCTTTTCTTGTTGTACCAGCTAAACCCCTGCACAGTGATGTAATCTCACAATAGCTTCTTACACAAGTAACTGAATATAGAAATATCAATTTACTAAAACAAATGCTGCCTCTACTCCAGACCATCTAGGAAAAATTTAAAGTGGCCATCATTAGCCTTATATCTTGAATCTATCTATCTGGAAAGAATGAAAAACTGATGGCTACTCACATCTTTTTATAGAATTCCAGGGGAAGTCTACCAAGTGAGACCTTTTGGGAGATTGTTCTTAGCTCTACACTTATATATTATGTGAGTAGCCATCAGTTTTTCATTCTTTCTTATAAGAGATATCTCAATCACTCAGATTCCTAGATAGTAAAGTAGAAGATACTAAAGCCTGGAGAAAGGGATCTAAGAAGAACTGTTATTTAATGGATAGTTTCATTTCTTCAAGACAGAAAAGGTCCTAGAGATCTGTTTCACAACAATGTAAATCCTTAGCACTACTAGCAGTGATCTTGAAAATGATTAAGATGGTAAATTATATAAAAGGTGTGTTTTACAATAATGGGAAACAACCACTAACACAATTAGCATTTTAAGCATTTGGCATTACTATAGCACTTTATATGAATGGTTCATTTAAGCCTACAACTTCATAAGAACATAATGCTATTATCTCACATTTACAGGAGAAACTTTAAGTTCAGAGAATCTAAGTAATTCCACTTGTAACTGGTTTGCTTATAACTGAGCCAGCTCAACTATTTCTAGAACCTGTGTCCACAAATGCTAACTTCTACTACCTCTCCATGGCCTATTCAGCATATGTGGTCATCTCAGATTGAGATTATAAAAGTAGCTCAGAGGGGCTGGGAATATGGCCTAGTGGCAAGAGTGCTTGCCTCCTACACATGAAGCTCTCTGCTCGATTCCCCAGCACCACATATATGGAAAACGGCCAGAAGGGGCGCTGTGGCTCAGGTGGCAGAGTGCTAGCCTTGAGCAGGAAGAAGCCAGGGATGGTGCTCAGGCCCTGAGTCCAAGGTCCAGGACTGGCCAAAAAAAAAAAAAGTAGCTCAGAGTATAGAAAGAAGGAGGATTTTATGATGCAATTTCCTTGACAATGAATGTTGCATTGATAGAAATAATATTGCTGTGTACTTTTGTGTAGATATATGTTTTCACTCTCTTGGGTATATCAAAAACAACATAAAATAAATTTGGTTTCATAGGCCTAGTATCTTGGAAGGAAAGGAGATTGAAAGCTAATATGACTTTTTTTTTTTTTTTTTGGTAGGTCATGGGGCTTGATCTCTGGGCTTAGGAGCTGTCCCTGAGCTCTTCAGCTCAAGGCTAGCTCTCCATCACATGAGCCACAGGGCTGGTTCTGGTTTTCTAATGGTTAGTTGGAAAAAAGAATCTCATGGCCTTTCTTGCCTAAGCTAGCTTTGAAACATGATCCTCAAATCTCAGCTTCCTGAGTAGCTAGGATTACATTCATAAGCCACCAGCGCCTGGCCTTAATGTGAATTTTTTAATGGATGATTAAAACATTCAAAAATACTGATGTATGAAATTTCTAATAATATTATAAATACTATCCAATTGTACATTTTTAATAAATAAATTCTATGACATATTTTATATCTCAGTAAGGCTATTATAAAAATATTAAGGATATGCTCAAAACATAGTATTGGGTAAATAACCTTTGTGTGAGATTTTTGAAAAGAAACAATACAAAAACAATCTGTGTTAAATAAACATTTACATCAGGACAGGCTATTGTTGTTTGTTTGGGTTATGACCTTGCCTTGTGCAATAGAAGAATCTCTTTAGTATAGGCTGGGTTGCAAAGCAATACAACTATATTAGGCAACTCTTTCTGACATGACAAAATACCTGATAAGAAATTAGAGGACAGATTTCTTTTGGCTCATGGTTTCATGAGGCTGAAGGTGAAGGAGCAAAACTCTTGGCCTCATGGTGGCCGAGTAATGAAGAGACAGAGAGCAAAAGAGGCCAAGGTCAACATAGACCTTGCAGAGGTAACTCTCTAGTGAACTTCTTCCTCCAAGTAGGCCTGTATCCTACTTTCCACCAATACCCAAGCATGCTACGGAAATGCTAATCCATCAATGGAGCCCACTAATAAAGTTAGTCTTCTAGTCACCTTCCCAAAAGACAATTAAACTGTTGCTACATGAATCTTTATGTGCAAACCATAACAACTATGTAATCTCCCCACTGGGCATGTTCATAAACTGGACAACCATGGGACTTTGTGTATAGTTATATGGTTGGGGGTGGGGGCAAAGAGTTTCAACTTTTTTCCACTTTGTTCAAACAATGGAAAGACATTTTGATATATTCACATAAGAATTTTAATTTGGTTTGGCTTGCTTTGGTTTGATTGTTAATTGGAGATAAAGCTATCAAAGAATTTCCTGCTTGTTGGCTTTGAACCTCAATTCTCAGATATCAAACATCTGAGTCCCTAGGATTACAGGCATGAGCCACCAGCAGAGGTACATAGAGCAAAACAGTGGTTTATTTTTTTATCACAACTTGTAAATCTGAGTTACATATTTGTACGAATATAATGAGATATGAAGCATAATTAAAAAGAGTATAACAGCTGAACATATTTTTATATGGAATAGTAAGTTTTTAATAACTCTTAAACTATGTGTGTTGCATGATACTATTTATATTAAAGTGGGCTGCGGGTATAGCTCAGGAGTCCCGAGTTTGCCTAGCATTAGCTGATGTTCTGGGTTGTTGACTCACCAGCTCTACAAAAACAAAAATATGATAAGCAAACAACAACTGTAAAAAACAAATTCTAAAAATAAAACCCACAAAACTCCATGAAACATTGCTGGAGAAGATCTATGTGAATGCCAAGCAGAAATGGGTAGGATACTTCTCACTGAACACACATTTGTATCTTTTCCATTTTGCACTAGGTAATGTCCATTCAAAAATATGAAGTTAATTAGAAAAACTGAGTTCAATTCTACATGTGAAATGACCAAATAAAAGTAAATTAATGAGAATGCTACAAAAATAGGAAAAGCCTGCCCAATGCTAAAATCATGTATACGAGGAAAGGGTCATGAACCAAGGACATTAAAAAATAATGGAAGCTAAAGAACTAAGTAGGGGAATCTAGACACAAAGTGATAAGTCTCTTAGCATCATGAATCTGTACCCAGCCTACCCTACTCAATCTGTAACATTAGGATCTAATGTTCTGAAGGGGAAATGAAAAGAGAAAACAGTAGGGACAGATATGTAGGAGATATAACCATTATATTTATAATTTTAAGAGGCTAAATTGATAAAATAGCTGAGGATAACTTCATAGATTGGACAAATTTACCAACCACGTCAGAGAACCATTCCAACTCCCCTAGCACCGAGGAAGTTAAAGAAAAGGGTGCAGAATAAATGCTAATGAATATTGTTCCGTGTTATATTTTAGGTACCTCAAGAATGTAGAAGATATACATATATGTGTGTATGTGTGTATATCTATATAGATATCATATACATATCACATACATTGTATGTTATATATGACTCACTCTAATGAACTGACCTAAGTAGTTATATAAGCTGAGAAATATGATCTGCCTTCTACAAGCCAAGGATCTAGGAAAACCAACAAGTTTAATCAATGTCCATAGGTTTAAGAACCAGAGTCCCAGTGGTCTCATCTAAAAGCAAAAAAGGCCAGTATTGCAGCCCAAATATTCAGGCAAGAAAGAATTTCTCTTCTTCCATCTCTATCATATCAGGCACTCACATGGGAGAAGGTAATCTCTTTTATTCAGTATGTTGACTCCAATAATAATCTTATCTATAAATACAAGGCTATCTAGAAAAAAAATGTAGCCAAATATCTGAGTATCATATAATCCAATCAATTAAACACATACAATTAGCTATCAGGAGTGGGTGACTTTACCTTTTCTTTCTTTTTAAGGGACAATAATGGGAATAGTCACTGAGAAGTAGGAAATGTAACAAGTGAAATATGGTGTGGGCTTATCCTTTGAGGGGAGTGGATCTAAACTTAGAAGACCTGGCCTAATTCCAAGTAAATTCCCAAAGGAAATGAAGTATTAAAAAAAAAAAAAAACCACAAAAGCTGATATACCTTTATCATAATGGGTAAAGTGATAGCAAAGCCCAGATATTCACTATCATAAGTATACTACCTTTCCCATTTTACCATAACTGTCCAAGAAAAACAATGTAAAACACTAACATCTCAGCCTTCAAATTCCATATGGGAAAACTCAGTAATGATGGCAGGATTGTCAGTGTTCTTTTCATTTTTAAGAAAATAAGTTCCGACCCAGAACATTTCTGAGCCTAATAGTCAAGATTTTTTTTTTTAAGTAAGATGGCAAAAGGGAACCCTACTTCATTGTTGGTGGGAATGTAAACTTGCTCAGCCACTCTAGAAAGCAGTATGGAGATTCCTCAGAAAGCTAAACATAGAGCTCCCCTATGACCCAGCAGCCCACTTTTGGGCATCTACCCAAAAGATTACAAACAAGAACACACTAAAGCAACCAACACAACAATGTTCATCGCAGCACAATTTGTCATTGCTAAAATATGGAACCAACCCAGATGCCCCTCAGTAGATGAATGGATCAGGAAAATGTGGTACACATACACAATGGAGTTTTATATCTCTATCAGAAAGAATGATATTGCCCTGTTCGTAAGGAAACGGAAGGACTTGGAAAAATTATACTAAGTGAAATGAGCCAGACCCAAAGAAACATGGACTCTATGGTTTCCCTCATAGGGAGTAATTAGCACAGGTTTAGGCTAGTCATAGAAAAGGATCACAGAGCCCAATAGCTATGCCCTTATGAGTACATAAGATGATGCTAAGTGAAATGAACTCCATGTTACGGAAACGACTGTTACATCACTGTTGTAAATACTTTCAACATGCCATGTGAAACCATAGCTTCTTTTCTTGATGATCCTCTTGTATTCCCTTCCTGTGGTTGCCCCTGCACTATCAGTGTATTTCATCTGAGTACCCTGGATACTGTATATACTCGTATTGGAACTAGGGAAGTGAAAGGGAATATCAAAATTGAGAGACAACAGATAAAAAGACAATCGACTCCAAAAGCAATACTTGCAAAAACATTTGGTGTAAACCAAGTGAACAACTCATAGAGGGAGAGGGGGAGAGGGGAAGAGGAGGGGGGAAAGGGGAATGAGGGAGAAGGTAACAAATAGAAGAAATGTACCCATGGCCTTACATATGAAACTGTAACCCCTCTGTACTTCACTTTGAAAATAAATAAGTAATTATTTTTTAAAAAGTAAGATGGCAATTAACCAAGGGATACTGTTAAAAGGACCAACTTTGAACTGAACCTAAAAAACTTAAGACAACAAAGTAAATTAACTATATATGTTTTGTCTTTAAAGTAAGAAAACAAGAATATAAAAATGAGTTAAAAAAAACAGGAGAATGAAGAAAGTGATAAAAAGCCTAATAGAGGATTAATAGAATTTTACCTAAGAACTAATAAGAGACCACAAATGAAGAAAGAGCTAAGATACTCATAATAAAGGTAGATTTAGAATTTCTGTGTTACACAGCAGTGTTTCTTAGGTAAAAAATCTAGAGGATACAGCATTGGATCGATACTTTTAAAATAAAGAAACTTTCTCAGAAAGAAACCACATGGATGGGATTGGAAGAGATTAGCGAGAATGATGGAAGGGATGGCATTGATCAATATACACTATACTCTTAAATAGATATTCCTCTGTATGACTACTTAAAGATAATTTTAAATGAAAAAATGAAGAATTAATGTAATCAACAGATTTGAAAGAAACATATATTCTGAGCTAATTTGATTATATTCAACTCTGAGAGGAATAGTTTGTGGGTCTTATATTATTCTACATTAATATTCAGTTACAGAAATCCATGGAAAATGTCTAAGAAATTTTGAACAAAAAAATCTAGTCTAACATTACAAATAAAAAATATCCATGTATACAATGTATAACTAAAATAAGATAGATGACTTCAAACATAAAAGAAGCCCTGAAGAAGAAATAGAGAAGATCTCAGTTGGAGCCCACCCCCTACCCCACCCCTAGGCAAAAAACACAAGAGCCTATCTAAAAAAGCAACAAAGCAGGGGCTGGGAATGTAGCCTAGTGGTAGAGTGTTTGCCTATATGAAGTCTGGGGTTCTATTCCTCAGCACCACATATACATTAAAAGTAGAAGTGGCGCTGTGGCTCAAGTGGTAGAGTCCTAGCCTTGAACAAAAAGAAACCAGGGACAGTACTCAGGCCCTGAGTTCAATCCCCATGGCTGGTCAAAAAAGAAAAAGAACAGATGGGCTAGGGAATTGCTTAAATGATGAGGAGCTTGCCTAGAAGGAAAAAAGCCCTAAAGCAAAAGCTCAATACTTACAGAAAAGAAAGAGAGGGAGGGAGCAGGAGAAGGAGGGGAGGGAGATGGAGGAAGGAAGGAAGGAAGGAAGGAAGGAAGGAAGGAAGGAAGGAAGGAAGGAAGGAAGGAAGGAAGGAAGGAAGGAAGGAAGGTTAGAAAAGGAGGGGTAGTCTTGAGTGGATAGTGAATCAGCTTTACATATAAATAGCAAGGTCAAGAGGTAAGAGGGAAAAAGAATGAGGCTACAGTAAGTGATTCAGATCAGGGAAATAATTGATGTTTACAACTGAAAGATTTTAAAGCTATGATCTTAGTATCTAAACATTTTAAATAATGTTTTCTTAACTAGGGGAACCTATTAAGAAATACTATAAAACTGCATTTATTTGAAGTTTAGCAACCCATTTCAATTCATTTGGGCTTCATTCTGCTTCAACACTTATTTATTAAAACAGCATATATAATATATTAATAAATAATGGTTAAAAGGGGTGATTTGAGTGATTGTTTTTAAAACCTCTTTTTACTTTTCTGCATGACTTGAACTCATTATAATGAGCAAGTGTTATATTTATAAAATCAATAAAGTAATTTTTCTTTTAAAATGAACAGGAAAGATAAAAATAGGGAGGCATTTAATTTTTTCAATAAACTGCATTTGAGTTCAATACACATAGTGTTGTAAATTTAATTATTTCTCAGACTTAAGATTTTTCTCTGCACTTGGATAAATCTCATCTCCAAATTCCAGATAAGTGCTTCTATTTGAAAATTCTTTGATTCTGTAAACAGAATTTAACATGCAAAATAAGTCTCCACACTAAAATTACTAACTTGGCTGCTCTGTCAACAGCATGTATGAGATCTAGAGAAAATTATGGTTAAAAACTGAGAATTATTACAGTATTATAAGAATAAAACAAACCCTGCATTTTCTTTCATAAAACCATGTTCAGTTCTGTTTCTACTGCATATACCTACCCCTTATTTCACATGTACTGATTCCCATTTCACTGGTGGGGGAGAGGCTGGAAGGCTGGTTTTTAATAAATGCTACCCTCATAAGTAGGATGCCTCCAGGTGAAAACCAATACTTACAGAACATAAACTATAAAACCCGCAAATGCTTTTAAAACAATACATTCACACAGGCTACTGCATAGCAATTCCCTCCACAATCTCCTCAGGATTTTCAGTACAGTTTGTGGATTCCCTAAGGGCAAAGATCCCAGGGACATTTTTGTTTGTATTTTGTCTCTGAGAATTTTAGGGAATAGATGTCTTTACAGATATTCACTTATCAGGAGGATTTGTTTACTTGCTTTGCAGATACACAAGACAAAATCTGGTCCACCCAAGAAATGTGTACAATCCAGAATATGGGAATATGTGAGGGCAATTAAGATTTCAAAGGGAATTAGGAATGCTAATTAGATGACCTTAGATTATCAAGGCAGACCCCATGTAATCATGCAGGTCCTTCGAGGTGTCAAAAGACACAGGAAAGATGGTGTCAGTGTGGTACAGTAGGAGATTCATCCCCATTGATGGCCTTCAACAAGGAAATAGGCCACCAGACAAGGAATTTGATTGTTCTTTAGAAGCTAGAACAGGCAAGAAATCATAGCCTTGGGTAGGATTTTATCCCAGTAGGGTCCTGTTTTGTGTTTCTGAACCTCAAACGTTTGTTTTGTATAGCACTGTTTCAAGTCAGTAAATTTGTGGCAATGTGTTATAGCAGTAATCAGCAATTAACAGAGTAAGTAAAATGTTAAGACTTTGCTCCATGAACTATACTTCTAAATTTCCATGCATATAAGGTAGGCCTCAGACAGAATGTAAAAGTAGTTGGCTAGGATAACTGTCTCCTTGCCAGCACCCCACAGCTCTTTCTGGATAGCCCAACCTCACAGAAACTATAGACTGAAAGGGTCGAGAAGCGCATCCACGGAATGGAGGACACCAAGAGACGATCTCATGCAAAAGCAAAGGGTTTATTCGAGCAAGCTCGGGCTCACAGCATGACCGTAAACCAGTCAACAACTGAGAGCCCCGAGCTTTTCTGAGGGTGACCTTATATAGGACTCTACTATCCGTTAGGGGAAAGCCCGCGCATTTGTAACCAATAGATTTAAAGTAACACATCGTGGTCTGCACGCAGGCAGCCAATCATTTTACACTGAGTCACATACATTTACCAATCATTTTAAGGAATCCTAATTTGGGCTGGTAAGGGATACGTGCCAAGTTGTATGTGCGCGCAAATCCTTGGAATGTGGAAGTGGCCTTTTGGACGTTATTTCCCGAACAGGGCTGGCGCCCTTTGTTTGTTCCCCTCAAGGTGGGGTTGGGTGACTGTTTGCAGGCTACAAAGTCCAGATAACTACAAAGTCCAGATGACAATGGATGACAGGATGGGGGGGGTTTGTCCTCGTGTCCCGGAGGGAGAGGGGTTTGGGTAACTTCCTACTCAAGGGGGCTCCTTTAGCCTCTTTCAAGACCAAAAAAAAAAAAAAAAGGAAGATATTGGTCTCCAGATACACCGCTCCCACCCTGAATTCTTAGGACCACGTATATTCTCACATTCCAGTCATTGTTTTCCTCTGAGGCCTTATATGGAAAAGCTACACTGAAAGAGCCTGCAGTGTGCAAAATGGAGGCTCACTGTCTGAGGGACGGACATTCCAAGGTAAGTTTCAATCATTTCTTGGGTGAGGGAAGAATAAGTAGAGCCAAAAGGACACAAATAACATGAAAAATATACTATTCAGACTTTGAGTTGCTGTAATAAAATACTTAACACAACAACTTATGGGAAGAAAGACTGAACTTTTAGCCCATTGTTCTTGTCTTGACTGTTTGTAAGCCTGTGGCAATTGTTGGGAAAATGGAGGAGAACAGAACAGGTGAGGACTGTTTATTAAGGAACAGTGAGGAGCACAGACCTTCCCATGGGATGGGAGGTTGTGCGGAGAGGGGTGAATTTGAGATCAGGCTTATATGGTGTCTGAACAAGGAGGCAGGTTATTGAAAGCACCACTAGGTCTAGGAAGTTGGGGGCTTTTCCATTTGGCCCACAAAGGGTTGTTAACAGCTGGGCCTAGGTGAGATGTCCTGCCTGCATATCAAAGCAGGTTCCCATAGAGGTTTTGCCTGGTGCCTGCATATCAAAGCAGGTTCAAGCATAGGCCTGAGGCAATGTGGGGGTGGAGAGGGGTTTCAATCCTTCAGCAATGAAGAGTATCACAGCAGTTCAATATGGTACATATGGAAAACTTCCTCACCTCATGGTGAATGAGAAACAGAGAAAGGGGAATACATATGGTCCCTAAGGGCATGTTCCCAATGAGCTAAGTCTTTCATCAAGTTCCCCTCTCCTCATTTTCAGTGCCTCCCAATAATGTCAACTTATTTTGAAACTATCAAGGGTTCAAGCCATTGATTAGGTCAGGATCCTCAGATTCAATCACTTTCTAAAATTCATTAGCTGGCACCAAAGCCCACAGCGCAGGAGCAGTAGGTTAGTAGTACATTTGCAAACCACAACATTCTACTCCAGACCTCCAAATTTTCATTACACAATGCAGAATGTAAAAATGAAAAATGCAGTCTCTCTCAGTCTTAACAGTTCTAACACGCTCAAAATCTAAGCTCAATGCTGAATGCAAATGGCTCATGCTTATAATCCTGGCTACTCCTTAGGTGGCTGAGATCTGAGGATGAAAGTTCAAAGACAACCAAAGCAATAAGGTCCATGAGACTATTATCCCTTATTAACCACCAAAAAGCTAGAAGTAAAGCTGGGGCTCAAACAGTAGAGCACTACCCATGAGCCAAAACAAAACAAAGTTACTGAGACTCAAGGCAAATTCTTAGGTGTGAGCCACTGTCAAATGAGTTACAGTTCTATAGAATAGTAGATATTTGTATTCCAAAGGAAAGGAATGGAGGAACAGAGACCTGAGGCCAAATTAAGTCTGAAACCCAGCTGAGAAAACATGAAATCCTGTACCTCCATGGCCGGCATGTGGAGCATGTGATGTCATGACTTGAGTTCCAACAGGTCTGGACTACTGATAGCAGGCCACCATGGCCTCTGTCTTGGACTGCCTCCACTTCTCGTGCTTTACATTACACTCAAGTTTAGAATCAATGATGTGTAAGAAAAAAAATTTTTTTTAAGCATTCAGCAGCTCTCCAGGCAGCTCTGGCATTATAAAGACAAAATTATGGAGGAAAGCCCTGGCATTTAAAGGCATGGTAGAGACATAATTTCTAGGGCAAAGCAAAAGGAGATAGAGGGGTGAGTTCAGATTTGATGGAACAAGGAGATAGGGACCAAGCAAATATTCCACTGTTTCCATGTTTAAAACATTGAAACCTTGAAATAAGGCTGAAAGGTTTGAAACATTGAAGAGGAATATCTGATCTGCAAGGTCTATGAAAAATTAGCACATTCTGATAATCAAAGTACTTTGTAAAATGAGTCCAGATTCTGAGGATGAGGATAGAGATAATATCTTTTAATGCTTTCTTTTCCCATATTAGGAGAAAGTATTTTCTGCTTAACTTTTAAGAAGTGGTTTTCAAATTTTAGCATTCACCAAAATAGAAGGCTTGTTAAGGTATAGGTTTCTGGATCCAACTGGTTTTCTAAATTAATAAGGTAGAGATGAGGACCAATAATTTTTATTTCTAACAATTTTCCAGATGATTATCATACTTTGAAAACTACTGGTATATAGTGCAGTCTTTGCTAGGCCAAAAAATATGAATTGATTGCTTAGCATAGAAGGCACACTCATAAGTTAAAGATGAGTTTGCTAGCTGATTGGCTTTTAGGGGTGAATGGATCATGAGGTCTTTAACTTTATCCATGGATACGAGTTTGGGCTTGGTTGGAGCAAGTAGGTCACTGAGGATGTATCATTGAAGGGTATCTCTTGCCTTTGGCCCCTTCTTATTTCTCTACTACCATGAGTTGGCCTAGTTTGTTCTTTTCCACATTCCTTATCATGGTACTCTGCCCCTAGACCAACACAGCCAAAAAACCATTACTTATGTTGGGTATTTCATCATGGTGACAGAAAACTAACATAAATTTTAAAAATACACACTGCTCGGGCTGGGGAAATGGCCTAGTGGCAAGAACCACTGGGTTCGATTCCCCAGCACCACATATACAGAAAATGGCCAGAAGTGGCGCTGTGACTCAAGTGGCAGAGTGCTAGCCTTGAACAAAAAGAAGCCAGGGACAGTGATCAGGCCCTTAGTCCAAGGCCCAGAACTGGCAAAACAAAAACAAAAACACACACACACACACTGCTGAAAGTACTTTGATTTAGCATTTCTTTTAGAAAGTCTCTGAGATTCTATTCTGAAACACTTAATAAACTCTACTTAGTAGATTGTATTATATTTCCCCCCTTGCCTACTATTAAATTCTACCCTCCCTCATGTCAAATGTAACGAGATCAACAAAGAGGAAGTGCTTAGTCAAATGAGAAAATTCAGTTTCATATTTTGTTAAAATTAACTAGAATCAATTGTATATTCATTCTGCACTTACTTGTTGTGTATATGGAAGAATTGGCTCTGGATTTGAATAATCTATACCCAATCTCCAATTTTTGTTTAATCACATAGTGCTTGCTATATCACAACCCACTATGATGTAAATCAGTAGTAATCTACCTGCAACTTTCATCTTAGTTGTCCAAGTAATTAAGTACCTCTGTAGATCCTTTATAAATTCCCAATTAATTGTTACTCCCTGGTTCTTAGAGTATAAACCCAGGGCTGGGGATATGGCCTAGTGGCAAGAGTGCATGCCTTGCATACATGAAGCCCTGGGTTCAATTCCTCAGCACCACATATACCGAAAACAGCCAGAAGTGGTGCTGTGAAAATTTATGTTAGTTTTCTATCACCATGATGAAATACCCAACATAAGTAATGGTCTTTTGGCTGTGTTGGTCTAGGGGCACAATGAGGCAGAGTACCATGATAGGGAACGTGGAAAAGAACAAACTAGGCCAACTCATGGTAGTAGAGAAATAAGAAGGGGCCAAGGGCAAGAGATACCCTTCAATGATACATCCTCAGTGACCTACTTGCTCCAACCAAACCCAAACTCGAATCCATGGATAAAGTTAAAGACCTCATGATCCATTCACCCCTAAAAGCCAATCAGCTAGCAACCTCATCTTTAACTTATGAGTGTGCCTTCAGGGGACATTTTTAGTTCCTAATATACACTATAACATGATTTCCTATTTTGGTAGTAGAGGAGTTTATTGTGAATAATAGAGGTTGTCTTGTGCACAGCTTCTATTATACTAGTTGTAGAAATATATATATATATGTATATATATATATATATTCTATCTTTTTTATTAAGAAGGAAAACATAAGCAATGACCAAGTTTTTATTTCTTTTAGAATATACCCCTGGGAAGACAGGCATTAGTAACAATATACTGTAGAAATTGAGACTTATACTAAGAGATTGACCTATGCTAAAACCAGGACTGGTTTGTCTAATACTATTTCTTCTACACTAAACAAAATGACAAAGTGCTCACACCATTTCATACCAAGGACCACTGTTAGCTCATCATTTTGCTAAATTATTTTTAGAGTTGCAATTCTTAATAGGAATGTCTATAAAGGGCCTAGTATTCTTTACCACTTGAGCCATACTTCTACTTCCCCTAACATCTTTTATATTTTATTTCAAAGATCTCACTATTAGCCTAACATTGTATAACCATATGCAATGCTTATTTGATCACCTACTATATGCCAAACATTGTACACATTCCATATTCAATCATCTATTTAATATTCACAAAAAATCTTTAAGATACATTCTATTTTTATCTTCATCTTAGAGATTTTATTTTTTTAAAAGGCTTAAGTGATTAACCACTAAAGTCATACAGCCAGTAAGCAGGAAAGCTAAAATTCAATTCCAGTTGATTAAAAAAATATATTGATGGGCACTGGTGGATCATGCCTGTGATCCTATCTACTCAGAGGCTAAGATCTGAGGATCAGGGTTCAAGGCCAGCCCAAGCAGGAAAGTCTATGAGACTTTTATCTCTAGTTAACCACCATGAAGAGCTCAGAGACAGCACCCAGGCCCAGAGTTCAAGCCCCACAACTGACAAAAAAGAAAAGAAAGGAGGGAGAGAGGGAGGGAGGAAAGGAGGGAGGAAGGAAGGAAGAATCAGACATTGTGACTAGTGTACTAGGGTAGCAATGAACATGGATGTGCAAGTGTTTTCTGTATCCTGTCCTGTAATGATCTGGGTAGATGACCAAGAATGATGTGGCTGGGTCATAGGGAAGACCTGTGTTTAGATTCTTTAAAATACATTTTATTTTTCCACATAGTATTTGTTGTTATTTGAATTCTTGGTAGTTGGAATTCTTGGTCTAGCTGGGGTAAGATGGAACCTCAATTGTTTGGGTTTGCATTTCCTTTATGGCCAGGGATATTGAGCATTTCATGTGTTTATTTGCCATTCTTCTGATAAGTCTCTCTTAAGCTCCTTTGTTTATTTAGTGATTGGTTTATTAGTTTGGGGGGGAGGGGTGTTAGGGTTTGTTTTTTTTAGCCCTTTGTATATTTTAGGTATTAGGCCATTGTCAGATATATTGCTGGTGAAGATGTTCTCCCAATCTTTTGGCTGTCTTTCTAGTTTAGTAACTATGTCCTTTGCTGCACAGAAACTTTTTATTTTGATATAATCCCATTTGTCAAGTCTTTCCTATTTGCTGTGTTCTCAGTACTCTTTTCAAAAGATTCCTACCTATGCTTGTAAGTTCTAATGTTTCTCTTACTCCATCTTGCAGCAGTTTCAAGGTTTCTGGTCTGACATCAAGGTCTTCGATACACTTTGAGTTAATATTGGTGCATGGTGACAAACAGGGATCCAATTTTAGTTTTCTACACATGGATGTCCAGTTTTCCCTAATAAATAGTATTTTAAATGTTCAGAAGCATTGTGCCTTTGGATTCCTCCCCAAGAGTATATTCCTTTAGTGTCACTTTGTGTATGATTGCTTAGAGTCCTGTATAATTTGTCATACCCAGACGTGCTTCTGCATATGAGAGAAAATATGTGCAGTTTGTATTTTTGAGTTTGGCTTACTTCACCTACCATGATCTGTTCTAAGCCATCCATTTCCTTGCAAATGACATAATCCCTAGATTTTAAAGTTGTATTTTGATTCATAAGATGGTAGAACAAAGATATTTTACACTTCAAAGGATGTTATTACATTTTTACTAGTTAGTTGGTAATAGCTCAAAGACTTATTGTTAGTTTCAAAATTGTTTCAGTGCTTAATTGGATCACGATACTTAGATTTGAGCTTTTAGTCATTGTTTTTATTTATTTATTTGCTGGTCCTGAGGCTTGAACTGTGGGCCTGGGAGCTGTCCCTGAGCTTCTTTGCACTCAAAGCTAGTAGTGCTCCACCACTTGAGCTAGAGCCACTTCCAGCTTTATCTGGGTAGTTTATTGTGATAAGAATCTCATGGCCTTTTCTTGTCTGAGCTGGCTTTGAACTGCAATTATCAGATTTCAGCTTCTTGAGTAGCTAGGATTATAGGTATGAGCTTCCAGTGCCCAGCTTATTTTTATTTTTTTAGATCAGAGAAAATTTATCATACCAACTGGAAAAAATGTAAATTGAAAAATAAGCTGGTATTCAAATTAGTATAATTAATGTCTACTATTTTGTCAGTCTTGCAGCTTGAGACTCAGTGCCTGAGCACTGTCCCTGGCTTCTTTTTGCTCAGGACTAGCACTCTACCACTTGAGCCACAGTGCCACTTCTGGCTTTTTCTGTTTATGTGGTACTAAGGAATCGAACCCAGGGCTTCATGCATGCTAGGCAAGCACTCTACCACTAAGCCACATTCCCAGCCCATGTCTACTATTTTGATTTGCAGGATATTATGTCTTTTTGGTGGTAATGGAATTTGAACTCAGGGTCTTGTGCTTGCTTGGCTTGCTTATTATGCTACTACTTTACTATTTGAGCATTTCCTCCAGCCCTGCTTTTTTTCTGGTTAGTTTGGAGATGAGGGTCTTGTGGACTTTTATGCTGCGGCTGGCTTTGAACTATGATCCTCTTGATCCCAGCCTTCAGAGTAGCCAGCAATACAAGCGAGAGTACATGGTGCTCACCATATTTTCTCCTTAACAGACAGTTATGAAACCATCTCAGTAGAAACAGAATATTACCTAGCCAACAGAGTGGTGTGCATGTCCCTTATCAGGAATTGAGCTGGGACTGGGGTCTATGTTTCATGTTGTTCCCCCAGTGCTTTACCATGACTATTACAGTGGTGTGGTCTTTTCCTACCTTCTGTGGTACAGGTGTGAGAGGATATTTCTGTACATTATAAATGGGAACTTGTAGGCAGAATTCTTCCTTCCCTTCCTTCCTTCCTTCCTTCCTTCCTTCCTTCCTTCCTTCCTTCCTTCCTTCCTTCCTTCCTTCCTTTTTACTTCTAGGCTTGTACTCTAGGCCTCCCATTTTTGCTTTGCTTTCTTTGCTCATGGCTGGTACTGTGCCACTTGAGAAATGCCTCTAGTCCAGCATTTTGGTGGTTATTTGGAGATAGAGTCTTCTCTAAGGGGTGGCTTTGAACCTTAAGTTTCAACCTCCTGAATAGCTAGATCATAGATGTGAGCCACCATTGCCTGGATTGGATGCAGAATTTCTGAGACTGATTTTACCACTTCGTTTTCCATGAATAGTCTCTCCATATTCTTCACAGTGTATTCTTCACAGTGTGTATTCTTCACAGTGGTTTGGGAAGAGGTAAGGAAGAAGAGGCTAGAAGCACTAAAAAATCAAACAAAATACAACACCACCATACCAAGAACAAAAACCTAGCTTGATTAATGTTAAATTCCCCCTATTGAAATTATTTTCAAGACCTTCTTTCTGAACTTGTTAATCATCATTTACTATAAAATCCAGATTCGGGGAGAAAAGAAAGTATTGTTCACATCACCTAAGGACTATGAGTTTAAGTCTTTATTATTCCTTTAAACTGTAAAAAGCTTTCATGGTGGTATTACACTGTGGTATAGTCTAAGAAATAAAAATAAATAAACTGTAATAAAGTAGCTATGAGACTGGCATGTTTAGGTAACCCATGTAGCCAAGTATGTAGGCCTCCCCATAGTTGCCTTGGAGAGACATGTGCTTATTTGAACAATGCTATCATAGCTATAACATATTTTCAGACTTCCTTGAAGTCTAACACACAAAATTAGGCCTGATTTTTTTGGTTGTTTTAGCAAAAAAAAAAAATCTGCACCCCATATCTTCTAATTTTTACATGATTTTCACTTAAATGAGTAGATGTGATTCTGAGCAACTTCTGGGATATTTTCCAAAGTCAAATTCTATCTTCAGTATTTGCTAACATTTCTAGGTTGCTGTCATTCCCTAAAATTGTGATTCAGAATCTGAACATAACCAGAAAATGGCTTTTAAATTTAAAGAGAATATTTAAATTTGTCTACTGTAATATTATACCATACATAATATACTGGTAGTATAAGCCTGGAAGTAGGCTGATCAAAGCTCAGCTTTCCAGCGGGGCTGAAATCTAGACACTATCACAAAAATTATCAAGAGAAAACACAGTTCCTAGTAGGAGAAAGGGAATAGGACAGAAAGGAAAGAGGCAGTAGCAACTATCTATTCCTCTTCTATGAGGGAGGCAAAATATTTCCAGAAGACCCCTTAGCAAATATGTATTTAATTCACCAAAACTGTGTCAAACAGCCACTCCAAACTGCCTGAAACACTGAGAAATTAAACAGTCAATTTTCCAGTCCCTCAATTAGAGTAAGACAAGGAAAGAGGAGGCTGAAAATTCATGTAGAGTGAGCCAAATTACAAGGCCAATCTCAATAGGGCTGACATTTTACCAGGCAGTCTGTTTTCACACTTGGTATCATTAAATCATCACAACTGTGAGACTTGGTCTTTGTTCTTTTAATTTTACTAAAGAAGGAAATGGAATCTAGAGTAGTTAAGAAAATTGTCATCACTGTATCTCATCTGAGTACCCTAGATACTGTATATACTGTTATTAGAACTAGGGAAGGGAAAGGGAATATCAAAATCGAGAGACAAAGAATAAAAAAACAACTCCAAAAGCAATACTTACAAAACCATTTGGTGTAAACCAACTCAAGGGGGGAGCAGGAAAGGGGGAGGAAGAGGGGGGGAATGAGGGAGGAGGTAAAAAATTATACAAGAAATGTACCCACTGCCTTACATATGAAACTGTAACCCCTATGTACATCACTTTGACAATAAGTAATTATTCAGAAAAAAAAGAAAAGAAAAGAAAATTGTCAAAGGCACCCAGTTCATGAGCACTGGAATCAGTTTGAAGAGGACTCCAGAAATGCTTTTCTCTGACATGGGCAAAAAGTCCTAACAGCATGCAAACAAATGCTTTCCCAAACACTGAGACCTGAACTCTTAAAAGGCAGTGTAAGGGGAATTGTTAAATTCTTTATTGGATTCCTGGATGATTTTATATGTAACAGAACTTGAGAAAAATTTATGAAAGAGAGCCATGACATTTGGGATGGAACCCTGTATGTCCTAGTCACTGAAGCCTTCACACGATTCTTGTTGGAAATGTCTCAAGATACTGGGGTTTCCCATAAAAAAAATAAGGACACCAACTCTAAAGGAACTCAAGGTAAGGTTTTACTACTGCAGAAGGGAGTACTAGTTACATGAAGCCAAGAAGTGTACCCAAGGCCTAACATATGAAAATGTAACCTCTCTGTACATCACTTTGACAATAAAAAAAGAAAAAAAATTCACTTTGAAAAAAAAAGTGGACGGGACCAACAGTAAAACCAGTTTTTATCTCCAATGGTGTTACTGCCCTTAAAGTTGATTGTTAAGGACTCTTACAGATCCACAATCTTACACAATTGGCTAGTTTGAACTGATAATCTCAGCAATCAACCAAAACCAAGGCACTTGAGCAAAACAGGACTTGGTCAGAAAAACAATTCTTATTCAGCTGGCACTCTACCACTTGAACCATTCCTGAAGTCCCTAAAAGAACAACTAGAACAGAATGTGACTTAACTAAAATAGCTTCTTCTAGGATGACAGCTACCCAGAAAATGGCAGGAAGCACTTTATTTTAAATGTCCAGCAACCACTTTGACAGAAAAGACTCTTACAACTGAAGTACTCACAAGATTCTCAGGATTGCTCATTGGTGAGACATTTAAAGATGATGAATTACTTATTTAACATCCAGTTTATTTATTTTATGGACTTGGTTTTCTTTTACTTTTTATAATGTAGTCCTTGATATATACTTTTTAAAAAATCTATTTTGCCTTCTATTTTCCCTACAGTAGATACAGTAGGACCTGAAATAAATCAAGCCTATAATGAGATTGATAAAAATAGAAATAAAACGTGCTTTTTTTCAGGTATCAAATTCCCTCTTAAAGGTAGTCATATAGATTTTAGGGAATAGGCTAGAAACTTTGGGCAGAATAAACATTTCTGCAGTATACTTTGGTTTTGTTTCTTTGTTTTACTAGTCCTGGGTCTTGAACTCAGAGCCTCAGCCCTGTCTCTGAGCTTTGTTTTCATCTTCCTCAAGACAAGCATTCTACCACCTGAGCCACAGCTTCACTTTTCTTTTTTTGCTGCTTAATTGGAGGCAAGAATATTAATAACTTTCCTTTGGAGGGCTGGCTTTGAACCATAATCCTCAGATCTCAGCTGCCAGAGTAGCTAGGATTACAGGCCTGAGCATTGACACTCGCCTTTGCAGGCTAATTGCTTTCTTTAACTTGTTTACAGTTGTTGTTGGCTTTTTTTTTTTTTTGGATTGATATATAGCTTCACCTGGAAATTTTCAGTTTACATATAGGTGTATAATTCTTGTGAATTCTGTGCAACTGTGCCCCACACTAGGCTCACATTCTCCTCATTAATGCTGACTGGGTTGATAAGTCTTAATAATCTCCAACTGTGTTAACTTCTCCCAGGTGCAACCTTAATGTTTCACAAGGTTAATACGTTTAATGTACATATTTACTGGACCTGGTTTTTTGTTTGTTTTATGACAGCTGATACTTTTGTTTATTAAAAATCCAGTTTCTAAATTCATTGTTCATTTCGTTACTCTGTTGTTCAAAGTATTAAGGAAAATAGAGTTCTACCACTAGTCAGCATTTCCTTCCCTTCCATTTTCCCTGTCTCAATAAAACTTCCATATAGAAGGAGGAGAAAGGAAGATCAGACACAAATAAATGTAGTGAATATTTTCTAGGCCTTTAAAATTACTGAAAAAACATTTTCAAGATGAACAAGCAAGGTCACTTGCCCAGCAAACAAATGTTGTTTTGTTTTGTTTTTCAAAAATGTCCTTGTAGATTTCAGAGGAAAGTATTTACTATTTCCCAAATAAGTGAAGAAATGAAGACCTTGAATAATGCCATGTTTTTATTACTTATGATTACACTTACAACTTAATAGTGTACTACAAAAATCCATTCCCAACTACATTATAAGTTTATAAAAATTATCAATTAAATATTGAGAGATGAAATGTTTGTAAAGAACCATTCCTAGGTGCCCTTACAAGTAATTTATAGAGAAACAATTCTTTTGCTAATTATAGGTAATCATAGGTTTTTTACTCATTAAGGTATATCTCCAAGGATTTCTTCTAAGAAAACTTTATTGAGTTGATGTTGTTATTAATCAACAAATTAAGGAATCAATTTCTATTTCTCAATGACTCCAACTGGTTTCTCTTTCCACACATATTCCCAACTCCTTTGATTCTTTATTCTTTTTACTTTATCTTAGGAAATACATGAGTAGATGTCTAGCATTACCTTCAAAACACAGATTTTTTTTTTTTGGCCAGTCCTGGGGCTTGAACTCAGGGCCTGAGCACTGTCCCTGGCTTCTTTTTGCTCAAGGCTAGCACTCTACTTCTTGAGCCACAGCTCCACATCCAGTTTTTTCTGTGTATGTGTTGCTGAGAAATCAAACCCAGGGCTTCATGCATGCTAGGGCAAGCACTCTACCACTAAGCCACATTCCCAGCCCCAAAACACAGAATTTGAAAAGGCTGGGGAAAAGTAATAATAAAAGGATGCAATGGGAAAGGGGTATTCTTACCCACCTAGCTTTAGGACCTGAAGGAAGTAGGTGAAGTCAACAGTACAGGTTTCTTTCCTTTGCTGAAAGTAATTTTTGAAGGGCACTCCTTCTTGATCATTAAAAGTGGTTCCAAATTAACATCCATTTAGAACTGTTGGTTCTTTTACCTTTCCCCGTAGATCACAGGCTTTCTGAGCAGTACCATAACTTCTTCTTCAGCGCTTTCCCAGGGCCCAGAACAGGATGCCCAGCCTATATACACAAATTTTAAAAGATTAATAAATAAAAAGCTGACATAAAACGAGAGAGATGCTTCATTAGCCACAAATGCCCTGTTTCTCTCTTCTTTCTGCTTTCTGGCAGCAATGATAAAAAATAGAAGTCGATTCATAGTCTCAGAGAGATATTGCTCCATAAACTCTAATCAACATAAACAAGTATTATCCACGTGTTTCTGGAGATGTTTGGAAGCTGGTTTTGTAGCCCCATCAACTTACCGTGCAGCACCACGGTTAAGTTGAAAATGAAACGTAGCGTGTAAAAATAAGTCTCCTGTACGGTTTTCCTATAAATGACCAGCCGCTGCCTCTAAACTGGGTTCTAGGGACCATTAACTAAATTGAAAGGTGGGAAAGGAAAAGGATGAGGATGCTTTCAACAGGGTTAGAAGATGTGGGGAGGCAAGGGGCACGGGCCCTAGACCCCCGCAAAGAGGGCGAAGAAAGTCATTTTTAGGTTTTTTCTGTCTTTGAGGTAAGCCTCGGGGAATCCCGAGGTGCAGTGTTTTGGGGACTAGGTGTGATGCCGGGGTGGGGTTGGCGTGGACTCGCGCGCCCCGGACTTTGCGCACCTGTCAGGGTGGTTCTCCAAGGCGCAAGTGGGACCGGACGCACGCTCCCGGGGGAATCCAAAGGCGCTCTCCAGACCCAATTACCCCACACCTGGCAACTCCTGCCACTCCTTCTTAGTTCCGTCCCGGGTCAGGTTTCCGTCTGGGCGCCGATTCCTCTCCCCGCTGGCCGCGCGCGCGACTCGGTCCCTCAAATGAGCGCCGGGCGGGACGCTTGGGCTAGGTTTTCTTCGTGTCCGCTCACCCAGCTGCCCGCCCTGCCCGCCCTCCCGGTGGGCCCGAGCCCCGGAGACTGCGCGCTACGCGGCCGGGCACCGTCTGGAGACTCCCGGAGGTGCGCTGCTTCGGCAATGCATTCTAAGGACGGTTGCAAACTATTGGCCAGTTCGGGGCCCGCTCGCTCCTCACCCCACACCACCCCGCTCTTGTCCCCTCTGTCGCCTTCAGTTTTTCGGTTTGGGGATCTTCTCCATTTGGATCAATTCTCGGTTCACGTACCGGATCCCTTAGAAGTGACCCCATTGGGTTTTCTGCTTATTCAAATACTGACTGCAGAGGGGGAAATGCCAAAAGGGAGCAGGCGAAAGTGTGTGTGTGTGTGTGTGTGTGTGTGTAAGGGGGGACTGGGGGGCTTCCCATCCCTGGAGGACAGACGGAATGATACATACTGTCATTAACAGTTTTGACCCACCCAGACCCCACCCTTCGGTGGCATCCATCACACTGTCCTTACAAAGTGGGCAGCGCTGACACAGTCTTGCCCAGCTCCTAGGGCTCTCCCCTCTTGGCTTCATGAAGTGCACCCAGCCGGGGCTATTGTGCAGCGTGAATGAGGCAGGAGGGAGACCTCAAGGATCCTAACAGCTGCTCGCGGCAGCCACGCAGCAGCCGCAAAGCCCAGACTTCAAGTGAATGGATGCCTCGGGAAGTGTTTTCCTGGAGGAACCCAACGAGCAGTGCAAGACTGTGGCAGGGCTAGTGAACTTAGATTTGGTTTTCCTCCCCTGCAGCTGAGCTGGCTGGAGGCAAGTGCAGTCAACTCGGGTAATCGCGGGCTGCTGGGGGTGGGGAGAGGAAAGAGGGTGCGCTTGGTGATTTTAAGCCGGTCCTTGGTCAAAAGGTAGCTTGGATCGTTTTTCCTTTCTAATAACCACTCAATTCTCCTTTTTACCTTTTGTGTTGTTGGCTTGCTCTTTCCCCCCTACATACTCCCTTCCCCTCCCTCTCTCCGGTTAGGTCTAAACCTAGTGTCTTTGGCTCTGGGGTTTGGTTGTGCATTGAAATGTAATTCTGATTGGTGAATCTCTGTCTCTCTGTCTCTCTGTCTCTCTGTCTCTCTCCCTCCCTCTCTCCCTCCCTCTCTCTCTCTGTCTGTCTGTCTCTGTCTGTCTGTCTGTCTCTCTCTCTCTCTCTCTTTCTCTCTGTTGTTGTGATTACTAGAGACACTTTAGTTCTGTCTTTCCCAGTTCTGCGTCCTGCACAAGCAGTATTGAAAATTTAAGTGCAAAAAGCATGACAAAGCAATATGAGGTTGCTGTGGTAAGTGAACTTTTAAAACAAAAATTACCTTTTCTTCTGTATGCTCGGTCTGTGGGAGGTTTGTGGCAGACACACACAAGGTTGGGGTTGAGAGAAAGGGTTGATTCAACCAACTAACAAAAGCAGAGCTTCTAATTTTGTTTTTCTCTCTACTGTAGATGTTAGGCTAGTTGTGTGTTTGTTTATTGGATATTACTAGAATGCCATTAGAGGGGGTGAGATTTGGCAGTGCCTAGCGGAGAGGTGTAGGAGAGAGAGAAAGTAAACTGGGTTATTGTCTGGTTTCAAATAACCCGCGCAGCAGCTCTGACTTCCTCCTCTTTTCACTGTAGTCAAGTACTGGATGCAAATCCTACAGGAGAAAAGGAACAATGGAGTCACGCTCAGCCGGAACAACTACCTCTGTGCGCTCAAGTGCACTGGGACCCTCCCCTTTCTTTCTCTTCTTTCCCCAGGTAGCGGCTTTAGAAGCCATCATTGTGAGACAATTTTCAAAGGCTGAATGAAAATCAGTTTGGAAAGTGGTTGTCTTAAAAGGTTTGAGGAAGAAATGGCTTATACCTCCCTACTGCTGCTCTTCTCTTTCCTCCACTCCTTTTAAAACTAAAGTGTACAAACCCATTTTAAAGGTTCCTCTGAATTCACTTTGTGTGTTGTCTAGGAAGGGGTTCCGGATTATTTCTCCTTTATCTCAATCATATTCTGGGAATTATTAATATTGTACTTGGAAAAGTTAACCATCTCAAGCTTAATGAAAGGTTCAAGTTGTGCCCTAGGGAATTCTAAATTGTTTAGCCAGATCTGAAGTTAAAAATAACAATAGTGCTCATTAGTCCAAAACATTTTTTTTTCCTTTTTGTGGATCTAGTTGCCTTTTAACTTGCCTTCTCACAGACATGGCCGTGCCTGTTGCTATGGAGATGACTGGGCTGCCCTACATTGCAATGGAGCTGCCACAGCCTCTGATGGTGAAAGGCCATCAAAACTTTGAAACGTGAGGCATAGGGTGGAAACGTTTAGAAATGCCCCCCTGAAAGAAATTTGGTTTGGTTCTATTGAGCTTGTTCTTAACATTAATTTCTATCTCTGTCAAGACAATTGCATGGGCCTATGTATCTCAAGATGTATTCTAAAAATATTTTTTGAGTAACTATAAACTTTTTGAGACCCTAGGAAACCCAACGAGTAAGTTTTAAATTACACTGCCATAAAGATGAATGTATTTTATTGGGCAAATGTTTTAATAATTTATTGCCACAACTGACCTTTTGCTTATTGTACGTGAAATTACATTCATTTACGGTAACTGTCACGGTAAAAATGATTTCTTACTCAGCTAGCTTCCAAAGTCATCGAAATTGCTTTGTTTCTTGCTATCTACCACTACCATCCTTCCCATTGTTTGCATTGTGAGAGCTGCCAAACAAAATGACCAGATAAACTACTAATCTGTTTGTAGATTACAGATTTGTTTTTTTTTTTTTCTGTACAGGAAGATTTAGTTCTGTAAAACTTCTAGAAAAAGTATAGGAAGATTTTTGATTAGAAGATGGCTTATATTTATAATAGCAAGAATTTCAAAAAAGAAATCCAGTCTGATATTAAACTACAGATCAACAATGTTCTTAAATATGTAATTCATTTGGGACTTTATTATTCAACTTTCATAGCATTTAATATTTAATTAATCTTGAACTAGACTGAGGGTTTCCACTTAACATCTTGAACTATATTTATGTACAAAATATTAAAGTAAAATTTTTATATTACTGCACATATAAATAATTGTAGAAAATGTGTGCCCTGGACATAATATAAAGTTTATGTCTTTGAAACTTTAAGAAAAATACCTGCAATTATTTTCATCATATTCAATCTCAGATAAGCCCTTCACTTTACTCTAATTATCCATCTACACATTGAAAATATTGTTTCTGTTGAAGACTTAAAATTATTAAATAAATTGAAGAATTGTAAGTTGGCTTTCAACTCATAATTAACACCACATGTAGTTTAAAAGGATGTAGACAATGCCATATATCCTGATGTATGTACCCTTACTAATTCTATGAATCTGTGACAATTTTAGGATTCTAAATATTCTCAATATGGAAATTTCTTCATCTTAGAAGGTAAAATAATCTGTTCTTTCTAAAAAAGTACAGACAATTGCAATGTGTTTTACAGAAAATAATAATTGTTCTACATATATATTATTAGTACATAAGAGATAAAATGGCTATGTCTTTTTTTTTTTTTTTTTTTTTTGGCCAGTCCTGGGCCTTGGACTCAGGGCCTGAGCACTGTCCCTGGCTTCTTCCCGCTCAAGGCTAGCACTCTGCCACTTGAGCCACAGCGCCGCTTCTGGCCGTTTTCTGTATATGTGGTGCTGGGGAATCGAACCTAGGGCCTCGTGTATATGAGGCAGGCACTCTTGCCACTAGGCTATATCCCCAGCCCCTAAAATGGCTATGTCTTGATAGTTAAAATGTATTTTACAAATCCAGAAAGTTTATAACATTCACAAAAATAATATATATAGGTGTCTTTTGCCTAGAAACTGGAGAGCTAATGTCAGATAGCTCACTAAACCATGAAGAGGGGATTTGTATCAAAATCTATGTAACCAAACTTGGGTGGAAAATGAAACAAATTGAGAATAATAGGGAATAATAATAATAATAATAGGGAAAAAATAGGGAAAAAAACAGCGATAGTCAGCTAGTTTTTAAAAAGACCCTCCACATTAAATCCACATAATCTCCACAAATTCTATTAAATGTATTACTTTGTATGGTAGAACTTTCTTTTTCCAGTCCTAGGACTTGGAACTCAAGGCCTGAGCACTGTCCCTGGCTTCTTTTTGCTCAAGGCTAGCACTCTACCTCCTGAGCCACAACACCACTTCTGGCTTTTTCAGTTTATGTGTTGCTGAAGAATCGAATCAAACCCAGGGCTTCATGCATGCTAGGAAAGCACTCTACCACTAGGCCACATTCCCAGCCTTGACAGAACATTTTTTGGAAAAAAAAAAAGAAAGAAAGAAAAAGAAACCCTCAACTGCAATATTTCTAACTGCATCCTAAAATTGAATCTGGATACATTAACATAGTTTGGCTAATCGTTGCTTTGGGGGATATGAAGAAGACATCATTGCCTTCTCCATCACACCAAAACCAAACAAAAGGAGATTAACTAAAAAACAGTGAAGAAGTACTTGAAAACAAAAACTAAGAATGCTTCCTTAATAAAAAGAAACAACTAGACAGTTCCAAGAGTCTCATGCCTAAAATCCTAGCTACTCAGGAGGCTAAGAGCTGAGGATCCCAGTTTGAAGTCAGCCAGGGCAAGAACTCTATGAAATTCTTATCTTCAATTAACCACCAATAAATAAATAACTGAAAACCCTATTTTTCTTAAAAGAGAACCTAAAATTAAATAAGCAGAGTAATTGCTTTCACTCAATCTCATATGGATTTAATTTTCATCATAAAGATTCAAAATTTTGGTCATTCTAACTTTATATCATTTGATACCTTGATATTATCAATCAGTACCTTAACCATTCTGTAATTAAAGGCCCTCCATTTTGTAAATTGCTCTCATTTAGTGAACTAAAGCAAGCATAAAGGTAGAAAATATGGAAAGTTAAAGTTTCAATTGAAGCCCCAATATATAAATGCGTTGTAAACATTAGAGGCAATAGACTCAATTAAAAAGAAATGTGCTCTTTATCTGGCTTATGTAACTGTAACACCTCTGCAAATCACCTATACAGTAACAATATATAAATGAAAAAAAGCTAATAGACTCCATAATAAGTACCAAGAAAAGTCCTTTCCTTTACAATGCTCTTTTCTTTCTAACATAAAATCTCTAGTCCTGAAAGATTGGGTACAGAATTGCATCTGCTTCAATATATTTATTTATGAGCTTAGATCTGCAAAAGTGGAGATGTTAAGATTTTTATCAAGATACTCCTGCTGAATCACCCTAAGTACTAATGGAAAAATATTTAAGAACATCATTTACATTCGACAGAAAACATCTCAACATTTCACTTTCACATAAGGAGAATGAAAGCACTTAGAAACCTCTAACTTTCTGAATAAATAGACTCGTGAGTTGTTTTCTGTAAAATCCATTTTGAATTGCATGACTTTCATGAGAAAGCAAAGAACTTAATTATTTTAAAAAATATTTGAAGCTGAGCACAGTGGCTCACAACTGTAATCCCAGCTGCTTGAGAGGTTGAAGCTAGATGATCCTGAGTTTGAGGCTCATTTAGCTAACATAGTGAGAGTCTGGCTCCAAATAAAACCAAACACAAAGCAAACAAAAACATGAAAAAATAAAATGATCTTACTAACTGAATAACTTTTTGACCAATTGATCCATCCTCAATCATGCTTTAAAGGTCCAGATTTTTATAAAGTAAAATAACCTAGTTCTACCATATTTAAACTGTTGTTTTTGTTTTGTTTTTTGCCAGTCCTGGGGCTTGAACTTAGGGCCTGAGCACTGTCCCTGGCTTCTTTTTGCTCAAGGATAGCACTCTACCACTTGAGCCACAGCACCACTTCCACTTTTTCTATACATGTGGTGCTGAGTAATCGAACCCAGGGCTTCATGTATACAAGGCGAGCACTTTACCACTAGGCCATATTCACAGCCCATTTAAACTATTATTAAGAGAACACTGAAAGATCTTTTTAGGCAGATGATTTTGAACTTATAAACACCAGGATTTTAAGAGAAGAATTGTGAGGTTTGAGGATAAAGTATCCCAGTAGTCTAGTAGTGGATTGCATATATAACTCAACTCCACTTCTCTTTGATCTTGGAAGCCATGATTTGAAAGACATGTGAATTTTTACCCCTAAGAACCTAATTTAGTTTCTGACTCATTATAAATAAAATTCTGGCCCAGTTCATAGTTAATAAAATATTTACTTAATTTTTTAATGTTATCCTTGACTTGGAAATTCACATTACATGATTATGTGCTAAAATCAAAAGATGGTATCTAAACAGTTTTTCTTTTCATTTGTTCATCTAATGTAAACAAATCTGTTCATATAAATAATGAACACATGTAAATATACATATAAAATTTATTGATATATGAATTCAAAGCAAAAGAGAAAATTATTAGCCTGGTTTTCAGTTTTCAACTCATGGGGTAATAAGTGCCGCAAAACTTAATTTTATCTAATGATAAGAATATAAACTACATTTATTATACACTAGAAAATCCAGAAATATTTCATAATAGGTCTGTGAAGTTTAATTTTTTTATCTTTTCATTACTGCTCTCTTATAACTCTAGACAAAATAAATTTAGGAGAAACATGAACTTTCATGAAACATGAAAGTAGGAAGAGAGTCAAAAACACCTTAAAGAAATCATAGGTAGGTCCTAGAATCCTGCAAGCTACACAATTCTATTTCCTGTAAATTCTCAATGAAAGTAAAATCATTATATTTTATGTTGAGTAATGTTATATGTTGTGATCTTTCAAAACTATTGAGTTCTACAGGAAAGCTAGATATCATTACACGTAACAGACACTGATGAAACTAGAGAAGGTGATGATAATAGTTTTAATTTTTTAAAAGAGAAATTATAAAGTGAATAAAACATTAGGTCATTACCATTAAGAACTAAGATCTCAGCTTCTTGAGGGTTTCTAGTAAAAATAATAACTATGGAATAAATTATGGATTATTGTATAAATATTCAACAAAATATTTAAAAGTACCAATGCCTTTATTAAGGATAGTGCAAATAAAGACTAGTATAGAAATCTAGACTTGAATTTCTCATTTTTCAATGCTTAATATAACATCATGGTGACAGAGTTGTTATTTTACATTTATATATTTTCTTCTTACTGTGAATCATGACATTTTAATGTGTCCTGGAATACTAATGAGTGAAATCCTTCACTCAGAGAGCATTACTGTATGCTCACAAGGTTGAGTACAATGCTACAATGCCCTGGTGGAAAAGACGGCTATGTCGTCAGGTAGTGCAAACTCAGTGCATGAGATGGAGATGTCAACAAATGGTTCTATGTAGTGATTTGAATGGCATCAAAAGATGTACACATTGCTGCAGGAATTACAGAGAAAGCAGTCACCCCTACTGCTGCAGCTGGGGTTGGTTGATACTGGCCTAGTTTTTGTTCCTTGCCAGTACTATTCTTTTGTAATTCCAGATAATATTATAATTTTGACATCTTGGTGGAGGTGAAACTTTTGCATATGAGCTATTATTTTTCTGTTTTAAAAAACATAACACCAGATTTTCAAATAATATACAGAAAGGTAAAGTGAATATTTTTCTCATCTTTACGTACTGATACGTACTTACCATAAGAGAGAACATGTGTTCAGTGTAGGAAACTGAGCTTTTCAAGATTCATTAGTGTAAGTGCTTAGATACACTGCCTTGACAAGTGTGCACAGCCTGGAAAGCCTTGAATATGTTGATTATCTTAGTGTCTTATTGCTAGGAACATAATGAATAAAGCAAAAAATGTCCATTATTATTTTTACATGCTCAATCATACATTTTATATATATATATGTGTGTGTGTGTGTGTGTATATACATACATACATCTTACAAACTGTGAGGCACACAAAAACAAAAAAAAGAGGATGTCTGTAAAGTGGTCTAAAATGGGAATGGGGTTGTAATAAAAAGATTATTTGAACAAAATTGATATGGAAATATTTCAAAATGCGAAAATAAGTTCTGCTTCATAATAGTAGGGCATCCCTTTAGGAGACTGCTCTCCCATTTAAGGAGAGGAAAGTAGTATTAATCTGAAACTGTTCTTATTTATGATTAAATTTCTCAATTTCCCTATTTTCTTTCAGAAACACCTGAATGTATGTAGTTTTACTGTGAACATTCTTGACTTCAGCCTGATTAGAACTTGTTGTGCATACCGTTACACATGTTACTCTCTGATACCTTGGCAATGCAGGTAGCCTGGTCCCATGGGGATTCTCTCCTGGCAACAATTTTTTTATTGTCCTATGTTCATTTTTAGGAAAATCCTCTCAGCATTGTTATATGCATTATTTTATAGGAAGGAAGTATGTAAAATACTTTTGAACTCATTTTACTTGTGAGTTTGAATAGCATTCAGATTAGAATGATTTCCCCAGAATTTTGTAGGCTTGCCCAACCCAGCTGTATATTTTATATGCTAATGTAAATTCTATTTTTGTTCCCCTTGGGGGTTTAAGTGATTATAATTGTTGCTCTTCAAAAGCCAAACAGATGATGATTGCTGCTTCAGGAGTATACGAAAAGAAACTGGCTTTCATTAAACCTGCTCATCCACTTCATAATTATCTCCATTTTATCTAGCTAAGAAGCAGGAAAAAATGGCAAGTACAGTTCATTGAAGCCAGTTCAGTTATTTAAACATCACTTTATTGAACTAGCAGGAGGTGTTAAAGTAGGGGAATGTTTTCATTCTAACACTGATATGTAGCCAGTGGCCCAACTCAAGAGTTAGTGGAGCATCAAATGCCACAGGCCACAGAGAATGAGAGGAGAGAAATTTTGAGCTATTCTGAGAGGAGTCCTCTAGTGGATACAATAAATAATACTGCAGTGACAGCTCTTCTGAAATATTCTTTTGCTTGTTTTTCTTCCAGTAGGTTGAAAATGGAGTGATCTATTTACTATCCACGAAGAAAGATCCAGAGATGTACTCTAAATGAAAAGGAAATTTTCTGTAGAATATGAAAATAGGATACAAACGCATTCTAAAAGGATGCTAGATGCTGAGACTGGCATCGAGTATCCTTCAAGAAATCTTTATGATCACGTGTGTGATCTGATCCTAGGGCAGAAAACAGTATCTCAAGGAGGCTGATTTTCCACTGTAGAAAGAATATCCCCCTCTTTCAGATGACACAGTGGCTGAATCATCTTTCCCAAGTCCTAGGGTAGCCTTGAATTTTGGTTGCACTGAATGATGTTTCTTACCACATTCATGGCTGCTGTCTTCCTGCTTGTACAGAAAGGGTTCTTGAGCTCTCCCCAGGGAAACAGAAAAGTATCAGAGTCAACAGCTGTTCAAGGTTCCAGCTGTGAGAAAGCAAATTCTCTGCTGGGTACATGAAAAATCTGAAAGGGATATCTCCTCTTTAAAATTTCAGAGCCACATTTTAGAATCCAACAGTCTCAGGCTAGTCTTAGATAAACATTATATTCATAAGCAACAACAACAACAACAACAACAACAGTAGAAAATGGGAGGTTTCATTTTTGCTGCAGATTTTCATTTTCACATTCCATGATAGTTCAGCAAGTTTCAGGCAATTTCACATGCATTTTAACATAGGGTTGCTATCTTATAACTTGATTGGAAAACTTTTGGAGAATCATATTGAATCAGGAAACAATATTTTAAATTAAGGATTTCTTTTTAAAGAAATAGGCTCTATCAGATAGGGTTTGAAATAGGCTGCAGATAGGGTTTTGGATAATTTACTAGAAAGTTGTGATGTGTGTGTGTGTGTGTGTGTATAAAACAAAAAAATTTTTTCTCTCAGTTTTTATGCCACATCAATGAGTTTTTTCCAATCACAGTCATTTCTAAATCCTGAAGGTAGAATGCCCCCAGGGGATGTGTTTTCCCATTGAGTTCCTAGGTAATCTATGCAATTTGCATTCTTAATTCCAGGGAGCCTATCCATGGACTATTCTCTAGAAACTCTAAATCAAAAACTCTACTTGGAATGGTGGCAACATAGGAATTTTCCTGAATTCTTGCTTACAGATATAGCAGATTTTGCATCAGCCTGCTTTACTAACAAGTCCTTAAAACAACTTTTTACATATGAGAATGTACTAGCTACACTCAGCTCCGCTCTGGAAAGAAAAATAATTTAATGATTACCTGATTGGTTTTCTGTCCTCATCACCTCACTGTGTATCTATAACAACCTAACGGTTCTTTGTTCCCCAGGGTTCTTGAGGTCCTTTTTTTTTCTGACATTGCTAGAACCCAAAATCTAATAGGACAGTATCTCTTTCTAAGGCAGCAGACAAATTCTTAATCTAATATATTACTTTTCACCAATAGAAAAACATTATCGGTGGTGCTGGTTGTAATCCATTAAAAAATTACTCCTTTTTCTTCTTTGAACTCTCACATGGATTATATTTGTCACAGTGTATAGCCTAGTAGAACTGCACGTGGTCACAGAGCATTACTGTTTTTATGGATGGTTGGATGAAACGTATGAGCATTTTGAAATACATATTTTTATATTAAATTATATATAATTTAACGATAAAAATTACTCCCAGAGAAAATGCTCATATTTCTGTTAATCATAGTAAATATTTGAGGAGGTTTTGTATGTCAGGCCAACATACATATTTTTCTGGTAGTTGCTTTTCTTAACTATGTGGTCCCCCTTGATCTCTGTCATTGAAAAGGAAAAAAAAATGACTTACCTTGAAGCAGAATAGTTAAAATGAACTTACTCAACAGGAAAATATAACTCAGAAAAAATTAATTTGGTATATTGACTCCTCTGCTTATATTTATTAAATAGAAGTCAAAGCTACCAATACCAAATATATCTTTGCCAGTAGAACAACTATGTAATTTCTCAGGATTATCTCACATATCCATTCCTTCATTTCTGTAACAGGAAATTGTGGGAAATCGTGCTTATTATGTGACTCACAGCTATATAAATATAAATACACTGTCTAATGAAATCCCAGTTAAATCTCTTTCAGCATAACACAAAGTAAAAAACAGGTAATTATTTCAATTAACCTGCTGTACAAAAAGAACTGAACCAAAATAGTTGAAGCTATAAGTTTAACTTCATGTTAACAAAGCAAAAGGCAAATTTGCGGTTTTTGAAAATGTACTTTTTTATTGCTTTAAATCAGTGTTTCATCAGAATCAAGTATGAAAGTTAACCTCCAAAGGTGCTTGAATATTAGTTCACTCCCAAGACAAGAAACTTGGTGCCTCTTTTTACCAAAAAAAGAGTCCTTACAGTTGGAGATTGGTCCTGGTATACAGCATGTCTTAGAACAACTGGGTTTTCTTAATTTTGTCATTCATTCACAATTCACTTTGCTGCCAGTACTCTCCTAAGCACATGACTTTTTTTTCACTCCCATCTCAGTGCATTATTTATTTATTTATTTATTTATTTATTTATTTTGCCAGTGCTGGGCCTTGCACTCAGGGCCTGAGCACCGTCTCTGGCTTCTTTTTGCTCAAGGCTAGCACTTGGCCACTTGAGCCACAGCACCACTTCTGGCTGTTTTCTATATATGTGGTGCTAGGGAATTGAACCCAGGGCTTCATGTATACAAGTCTAACACTCTTGCCACTAGGCCATATTCCCAGCCCTCTCAGTGCATTTTTAAAAGGGAACTATTCTTTTAAATACTTATCTTGCCAATGAGGAGTCAGGAGGCTTAAAAAGGTTGGCTAGCATGCCTAAATTCATAAAGGATGTAGGAAAGGCAGCACTAAATTCAGGTCTGCTTGAATACTTTTAACTGCAACAACCCTCAACTTGAAAAGCCTTCTTTTAATATACAGATTGAAAATGTGTGGCTGTATTTTATAGCTGCAATTTCCCACCAAGAAGCTTCAGTTTTGTTGCTTTGGTTACCCTAGAATATCCAGAGCCCACAGGGATTGTCTCACTTTATAGTCTTTAAAAAGAGCCACTCTATTCATGAGAAAAGGGACATGGTCTAATACTGAAAATTAATACTTCAAAACTAATACTTTAAAATTATAAGTGAAATGTTTTACTTTTGTTGCATATGTCACTTACTACCTCAGCTTTTAATTCACAAACTCAAGGAGCAGCCTTAATTTCATTGCACACACACACACACACACAGAAAGAATTGCATGTAGAAGACAATGTTGAAAGTGCATGATATTTTTCCTTTCAAATTAATTCCTTATAAAAATAATAATTACCTAAAATCACTGTTGAGAAATGAAGATTCCAGAGTGAATTATGCAATTTTAGGGCACTTTTGTTCTTAAAGATTGAGGACTAACAGCAATATTTAAAATAGTGATGACTCATGTCTGCAACATAAACTTGTTTTTCTTGGATTTATACATTTTCCCCCTTGAATTACACCAAAAATGTTTTTTTAATTGGCTTTAACTCTTGCTCAATAAATTGGACAAAAATTGATTGCTGCAGTCGTGTTCAGCTTAAAATTATTCAAGATTGCACCATGAGTCAAATGAGTACATAAGTAAAGACAGTGGCACTTTATGTCCCCTGTTCTGGATAAAAAGCTTTTTAAAAAAGTCACTAATTATATCAAAAAATTAAATAAGTCTGAAGTTCAAAACATATTAGGTGTAATAACGGAGCTTATTAAAACACCTTTACATTTAAAGTTCTAGGTGAATTTCCTTTGGCATATGCCACATGGTTCCTGTATATGATTTTGATACACTGGGTATTATTGTATATATGCCTACCTGATCTAGGGAAGGGAAAGAAAAACGAGGGTGTAACATATCACAAGATATGTACTCACTGCCTTATTATGTAACTGTACCCCTTTTGCACAACACCTTGTCAACAAAATTTAATAAAAAATAATAATAAAATAAAACATCTCCTGTTATAAAAACATTTCTCTTATTTGCTATTGTTTCTTTCTTTCTTTTCTTTTTTTTTTTTTTTTTGGCCAGTCCTGGGCCTTGGACTCAGGGCCTGAACACTATCCCTGGCTTCTTTTTGCTCAAGGCTACCACTCTGCCACTTGAGCCACAGCGCCACTTCTGGCCGTTTTCTGTATATGTGGTGCTGGGGAATTGAACCCAGGGCCTCATGTATAGGAGGCAAGCACTCTTGCCACTAGGCCATATCCCCAGCCCTGCTATTGTTTCTTAGTGCCCTCTTTTCTAGTCCTAGCAATACCACAAATTTAAACATAATATTCTTTTAATGTTCTTGTTAAACCAGGGCCCTACTAGACATTATTTCTAAATAGCCAAATGAAAATAAGAATGTTCAGAGGCTGTATCATCCTGTAGACTAAGTGAATGAGCCAGTTTCCTACTCTTCTGAAGAGTGATTTTAAAGACAAAACTTAAACAATATGAAAATTGAATTAACTCAGGTGACTGTTTAGGATGTTAAAATAGCAATTCACTAAATGGTACCTGTCATGAAGCCAGTTTTTGTTCAGTCTCATTATAATCATTTACTGTATTGTGGTTTTAATTTATGTATATGTCATAGAAATATGAGCAAAGCACTTTAAAGATTTTGCTGATCAGTTATGAAGGTTTTCTGATATTCCTGAGCAACTGTGGGAAAAGTTCTACTACGGAAAAGGAAATGCTGAATGAATGAATGTATGCATGAATGAATGAAAAGGAACATTTATGGTCATAATATAGATAGGCAGCAAGTGAAGGAAATAGTTAATTATCTGTTATACAATTAATGATAGTAATTCTAATTGGACAGGAATTATATCTGATATTGTAGCATGAGAAACGGGTAGAGCAATTTCTGAGGCTTTGGTTATAATACTTTGTCATGAATACTTTCATATGTATTAAATTTCAAGGTTGTTTTTTTTTAAGCAGTCATGGGATTTCAACTTGGGGTCTGGGGACTGTCTCTGGCCTTTTTTGTGCTTAAGGCTGGTGCTCAACCACTTAAGCCATAGCACCACTTTTGGTTTTTGAGTGGTTAATTGGAGATAGAGTCTCAGGAGGACTTTTATGCCCCAGCTGGCTTCGAAAAACGATCCTCAGATCTCAGCCTCCTGATAGCTAGGATTACAGGCTATTTTGTTTATAAAATAAATATGTCCAAGCCTGTTAATCTGACCTGTCTCTGAAAGTGATTCATCTTTTTAGGAGGCCAGTATTTAGAAGCTACTCCCACCTTGTGGCTGTAGCTTGAACCTGAACATATAGGTTCCTTTTCTCCATCAAAACACACAAAAGAAAACATCTGTTTCTCAGGTCTGTAATAAAGAATGCATGGTCAGAATTTTTTCCAACTCACTAATGCAGAAAATTTAACTATAAACTGTAAACATACTAAAAATTACCTAAAAATAACTACTGAGTAATAAAAGCATCCTTTATGTGAGGTCTAATAAGTTTAATATTTTATGGAAAGTTTCACATATCATAAAATAATAAAGATATACTACCCTTTTTAATGGCTTTATAACTGTTAACTATAATAGTGGTACAGCAGACCTCTTTTTTTCTGAGTAATTTTTTCTTTTTTTTGCCAGTCCTGGGGCTTGGACTCAGGGCCTGAGCACTGTCCCTGGCTTCTTCTTGCTCAAGGCTAGCACTCTGCCACTTGAGCCACAGCGCCACTTCTGGCCATTTTCTGTATATGTGGTGCTGGGGAATCGAACCCAGGGCCTCATGTATACGAGGCAAGCACTCTTGCCACTAGGCCATATCCCCAGCCCCAGTAATTTTTTATTTATTGTCAAAGTAATGAACAGAGGGGTTATAGCTTCATACATAAGGCAGTGTACAAATTGTACAATTTGTTACCTCCTCCCTCATTACCCCCTCCCCCCTCCCCCTTTCCCTCTCTCCTCATGAGTTGTTCAGTTGGTTTACACCAAATGGTTTTGTAAGTATTGCTTTTGGAGTCGTTTGTCTTTTTACCCTTTGTCTCTCGATTTTGATATTCCCTTTCCCTTCCCTAGTTCTAATACCAGTATACACAGTACTGAGGGTACTCAGGTGAGATTCAGTGATAGCACGGGCACAACCACAGGAAGGGGATACAAGAGGATCATCAACAAGAAAAAAGCTATGGTTTCACATGGCATGTTGAAAATAATTACAACAGTGATATAATAGTTGTTTCCATAACATGCATTTCATTTCACTTGGCATCATCTTATGTGCTTGTAAGGGCACTATTTTAAAGAACAGCTATCACTTTTATTTTTATTTGCCAGTAATAGTATGTCAAAACAAAGTCTGATTACTTTTGATAGAAAAAATTATCTGCTTGTGTTAATTATAATATGTATTTTCCTTACAGTTTTGTTCTCTTTCAAGTGTGTCATTTGAAATTTCTGCTATATATTTTTAGTTTTTACTTTTATTTTTGTCAGTCACAGGGTTTGAACTTAGGGCCTGGTCTCTTTCCCTGAGCTCTTGTGCTCCAGGCTGGTGGTCTACCACATAGAGCCACAGCTCCACTTCCAGTTTTTAAATGGTTAATTGAAGTGTCTCATGGGGAGTGCCTTTGAACACCAATCCTCAGATCTCAGCTTCCTGAATAGCTAGGATGCTATATGTTGTTAAAGTTACCAAATTTTACATCAAGAAAGTACCTTACAAAAAGTCTAATAAATAATGATGAAGTACTTGGGACCTAGAGACAGACTACTGGAGTCAACTCCCAACTCTGTCACTTTCTAGCTGTGGGGAATCTTGGGCAATTACTTCATTTCCTCAGTTTCTACATCTGTATAATGATAATACTGTAAAAAAAATAAGTATTTGTAGAGCAAAATGTTAACTAGAACACAACATACGTTACTTTTAATTATTATTATTCCCATTACTACTAATAAAATCCAGTCTTCTGGGAACCAAGAGGTTCTGTTCGAGTGACTTGCTGAAGGCAATCAACTAGCAGGATGAATAACACTAGGATTCATGTATTTAAATCCTCCTTGGATACAAAGGTGTCTTAGGAGCATTCAAAGCTAAAAAGGGAGCCAGGCACTGGTGGCTCATGCCTATAATCCTAGCTACTCAGGAAACTGAAGTTGAAATCTGAGGGTGGAGGTTCAAAGCGAGCCCAGACAGCAAAGTCTGTGAGACTCTTATTTCCAATTAACTACCTGAAAAGTGGAAGTGGAGCTGTGGTTCAAAGTGGTAGAGCACTAGCCTTGAGCAAAAGAGATCTGAGACAATGCCAGGCCCTGAGTTCAAGCTTTGTGACAGACAGACAGACAGACAGACAGACACACACACACACACACACACACACACACACACACACACACACACACACGCTAAAAGGTTCCAACCTGACAGGCTCTGGTTCTGAATTTGTCTCCTTTACAACATCATGCGCTTGTTCACTTAAAATATCTATGTTTGTTCAGAACCCTATCACTTTCTTGTGCCAGATGGACATATTTTGGCTTCTATACCTGTCAATCTTTTCTCCATCTATACTGTCCTCTGACTCTGAAACCTCAGTATAAGGAGTCTGGAATTTTAGGTAAAAGCTGCTTAACCTTTTTATGGCTTGGTTCTGCTTCCTAAACCTAGAGGTCTCTTCCAATCTGGCACTTCCAAAATTCACAATTGCCAATGGTATAATCTGCACTGGTAGTTTTGCATGTGTACTCCCATCTACTGACTTTCAAAGCCAGCATTGTATGACTACAATATCTCTTAGGAACCTGATACCCTATCATTTCCAGGTTACTTCCTTCAGTATAGTCAATGTATTCTCCTTCACGAAAGTCCTATAATTTTTACTTCTGAACTTCCTTTAATTCACTCTAAACACAGCTTTCTGATGAAGAGCTTTCAAAACTGAGGAATAAACACTGTAATATATATTAATATTTGTTTCTTTTATGCCAGCCTTACAAAGAGTCTCAAACTTTCATTCTTTTGATATGACAAATATACAGGCATACTTTTTTAGCATTCCATCTGAATCTAGGAAATATTAGTATTCTAGAAAACATCAGTGCTGTATAGGCATTCACATAAAAGAAAGCCTGTTATTTGTATCATCTACACAATAATCTAGAAATATCAGCAGGAGTAAAAAATACATTTCACAGTAACTTAGGTCAAAATAATTCAAGAAAATGTCTATTTGTTACTCAGTTTAGTCGGTAACACTACTCACTTAGTTACAACTTCCAGCTCATGTTTTTAAAAAACTGACATTTTGAGCAACTATGTTCTCTTATTCCTAATGCCAGAATGACAGTCACCAAATGAATAGAATTTTGTTCTCAATATAACAGTATCCTTGGCCTCAAAATGCACATATTATGCTTGACCAGAGAAATAAATTTTCCATTTGACCGTGTTATTATGAAGAGATAAGAGGAATTGCTATAAAATAGCTATAAACAAGAGCACTGGCTACTCTGTGTATGCATATATGTTTCTTCATTAGGCTAATTATACTTCCCTTTTGGAGTTTGGCGGTCAGGATTATGCTAGAACTTGCAGATAGATGTCTATCGAAACTGAAAACACTACATTTGTTTTCCATAGATACCTACAATGAAATAATACCTCTAAAAGTTCAAATTTCATTTTTTTGATCAGGCTGAAAAATTTCATTGAACTCATTGAATGACCACATGGATAACTTCATCTGTATCAATCCATAGCACAACAGGCTAATAGGAGGGAACTGCAAAACTATTGGCCACTAGAAAAATTTACTATTCTTTTCCCCATAGTCTGTTTTACAATGTCAAGTGGACATTAGTTCTCTTGTTGTTCAAAACAAACAAGAAATTATTAATAAAGCCTTTTTTATAGCTTCTCATTATATTCATTTGGGTATTTATTTAATAGATTTTTTGCAAGTATAAACAACCTAAGAAATAGAAAACTAGGGCAGAAAGTACTATTGGTCTATGCAAATGGAATAAATGAAATATATGTATAAAGGGGGAATAAGCCTAGGAAGAGACTAAGGACATTGAAACTTCTTTCAATGCCATAAATGACTTGGAACTTTAAAATTTGCATTTTGGAACTAACACAGAATAGGAAATGAGAATAATGTATACATATATACAATTGAATAATAATCACGTCTCCACATAAAAATCACAATATTTTAATTTAGCTAGTTTTCAATGACATATATTTAACTTGATTCCATCAAGTAATTCAATGAATTACTGTATTTCATGCTAAACACTCACATTGAACCTAACTTTGAAGTAACAATAGCCATAATTAATGAGAGTAACAGATTGCAGGAAGATTGACATTCAGCATACCTCTCTATTTTTATTAACCTTAGACATGTTACCTAAATTCCTAATGTCTCTGCTATGCCCCTGAAAATGAGCTATGATTTATGTCCTTCCTTACCTCCTGGGGTTACAACGATAAATATGTAAAAATGATTTGAGCTTTTTGTGATAAAGGGTACTATAAAAATATCTAAGGTGTTTTTATTATTATATCAGTCAAATGGAATCTCAGGCTCTGGTTCCTTTCTGAAGACCTGCAACTTTTTTATGGGTGAGTCATGAAAGTGTATTGGGAAATATATTGAAGTCACATAACAGGGCAGACAGAAGATTTTATGCCTTCTAAGGCCTTTTATACTTGGTTACAATTAGAAATGTGAGAATATATTTACCATATAAATTTATCAGTTCAGACATTAATGAGAGCAAATGGAAATATTTAAGTGACAGTATGCAAAAAAGCACAGAAATTTTAATTCTTGCTTCACGGGATAAATGTACTAAATTTACACTTTTGTTCATGTGATCATGGTTACCATGTCTTGACCCTTCCTTCGTACAGGAGGCTTGATTCGTTCCCACTCAGGAACTTCAGTAGCTTCAATGAGGATTCTAATTTGATCATTACTCTCATCATTTTATAGATTAAGAACACAAGGCTTAAAAGCAATGAAATGTCCAAACCTGATGGTGCTGGAGTCAGTTTCAATCCTCCATGTGTATGAAATTAGTTTTTCTTAGTCTGCAAAAGAGTAATATTTTAATTGCTGCATAAAGAAGAAATTCTTTTTTTTTCCTTTTTGTGTTTATATTGGCCAGTTTAGACTCAGGGCCAGAGCACTGTCCCTGGCTTCTTTTTGCTCAAGGCTAGCTAGCACGCTACCACTTGAGCCACAGTGTCATTTCTGGCCATTTTCTGTATATGTGGTGCTGGAGAGTTGAACCAGGGCTTCATGTATATGAGGCAAGCACTCTTGCCACTAAGCCATATTCCCAGCCCCAAGAAGAAAATCTTGACTTGGTAAATTATTAAAGTTATAATTTAGGAAAATGAACAAGAAAAAAGCCAGACGAATTGTGAATGCTTCATATATTCACTGAATAACACATCCACTGAGGTATTTAGACTTCTTATAATTTCCTTTTTACTAGGACTTTACATTAAATATTTATTGCCATTAATTTTTTTATTGTAGTGCAAAAAGGTCATCCAAAGATGTATGAATTCAGTTGAATTAAGTCTTTTGCCACAGATCAGAAATAACTAGCAATAGCAACTGTTGATCACTAATCACATATTAGTGATAAATATTGTTATGATATTGTATGATAAATATTGTTTCCAGAAAGATACAATTAGTAATGTCTTATATTTTTGATAATAGAATTATGTTCAAGTAAGAAAAACCCCACAATTTTGGGGTTGTTTTAAAGTTTCCAGTATTTTGCCTTTGTACATTGCAGACTCTTTGCCTTAGTATGTATGAATCTCATTTTCTACAGAGAAGAACTAATAATAGAAAATTCTTATAAAAATAGTTTACATTTTAATATTTATTACTTTTCTCAATGATAAGTAATTACTTTGCATTTAGAGAGATCTACCATTCATTAATAATAAAATGAGATGAGCATGGTGTTTATATTAATTTTATGCTAAAATGTTTCTTAGTTAAAAAGTTTTAACATTATCTTTTAGTTTCCAAATGCTATAATTGTCTATCCACATAAACTATCTTTATCATATTTCACACTCAATAAGTGTTCATCTCTTAGTTTTAATGCAAATTTGTACCTTAAAAAAGTCTTACCTCTTTGAACCAAGAATAGTTAAAGCTGTGTCAGTGTGCATATTTTCATTGGATTAAGAAAAACAAAAATAAAACCTTAAGTTTTACTTTGCACAAGTTTTCATTATAACTGGTAATTCAGACTCATTTGAGTTTCTGTAATAAGCAAAAAATTAGCATTTTAATCTGAATATTAAAGATAATAGTGCCTAAAATGCTGGAATTCAGTAGAGGAATATCTCTTAAAATATATCTCTTATATAATAGCCATTATATAAACCAGCATAGCAATGTGGAAAATGATAATACAAAAAGAAGATAACTTATATAACCATGAAGTTTTTCTTATTCATACATGAACTTGAACTCCACAAAGAGGAAGGAAAAGTCCAAACACCTATTTTCCATTTTGTGTGATGTGAAGGATTCTTATATATACCTATTAAACTGAAATCTTTTGAGATTCCATGACAATGAAATATGTTTATTTGCATACTACCCTTTAAATAATCAGAAGACCTTGAAGTTCAGAAGAGTAATTTAATATATCAGAGTTACTTGATAATTGCCTAAATATATAATAGGATCTTATTTTTTCTCATCACATCTTCCAACACATTTATCTTTCCTCTTAATTCAGAATGATTAAAGCAGCTTTTATATTATCAGTTTCATGGGTACCTTGACCTTGATCTAAGTTTGGGGGTTAAATGAAATAAAAGTGGATTGATTTTTCTGAAGCTGTGTGAACTATGTTGTCAACTAATCTCTTTATAAATGTCCCTAAGATAAAATATAAATTCTGTTGTGGAAAATGTAATGCACCCCTCCCCATACACATCCCAAATGGACACTAGTGAACAGGCAATCAATCCACTTAAGACACAAAGAACCAAGGTAGAGTTCTAGGTAATCAGTGAATAAGTCAAGATCATGGGCTATATGCTAGTTGTTACCCATATTGAATTTGGGGAGGAAGGAAAATTCATTCAAATAATGGCTAAACTTTCAAACCTTGGAGCAGTGAGGAGAATACATTTAAAAGGTGCTGCATAAACCAGATGGAGTGAGAATGCATACCTAGAGTTTCTTGAGTTTTCTGAATGATCTATTGTAGAGAGGACTTCTTATGTTATTCTACAAATCATCCTCTCTGGAGGCCTTATTACTATTACAAAAAGGCCAGGTTCACTTCAGTTACTGGTAATGCCTGAATCCTGTTGATCAGCTTTTCTTACAGGGTCCATTTGGAATCCACTTTCTCCATTCACTGATAAAGACAGAATTTCCTTTTATGCCAGATCGGCTTACACTGCCCCTTAAGCTCCAACAAACTAAACTTCCCACAGCTTCATTTTTTTTTTTTTAGATTTATTCATTATAACTGGCATTAAAAAGCCTGAGTCCCTTTCCCACATTTTTTCCCAAAATAATTTAAGCTATTTCCTCTCATCATTCTTGCTCCTATAGTAAGAAGCAACAAGAACAACAAAAACACTCCCAACAATATTCCATGGCAGGCTCCCCATCTCTGTTTGCCGGAAGCATTTTAATGACAGTTTACTTTAGCAATCTATCAGCCGACTGGTGCCTCTGCCACCTGAATTTCAATTTCTTAATTTACAGCCCAGATAAAAGAGAATGGAGCAGGATTCTGGGCTGTTCTCTACATTGGGTTGGTCTTATCAAGCGTGAAGTTTGGCGCATTGCTAACCTATTCAAGTGATTATCAGTTGAGGACCTCTCCAGCCATCTCCATCTCTGCAACGGGCTGATAAGACAGCTGTTTCTCTAGCCGCTGAGTCTCCCCGGGCCTCGGTCTTCTTCAAATACAAACTCCGCCTTTGTAACCGTGCCCTGGTGCTGTCACTTGCACTGTGGGGCTAGGGTTTGATCTGTACACACGTGGGCAAGGGAAAGTGTAAGTGTATGTGTGAGAAAGAGAGAGGGCAGAGGAGGGAGGAGAACGAGAGGAATGGAGGGCGTGTGTGTGTGAGAGAGAGAGAGACAGAGAGAGAGACAGACAGGGAGAGAGAGAGACAGAGAGAGACAGAGAGAGAGGGAGAGAGAGACAGAGAGAGAGTTAGGGACCAGAGGGGGGGCGGGCAGGGCGGTGTGCCGTGCGCACTGGATGGATAGCTCTGATTGACTGAATGCTCGGCCCGGCTTTATTATTTCAAATTAGACGCGCATTGCACACAAGTGGAAACATAAATCTTCAATATAAGAAAGAGCCTCCGAGCATCGGAAGCAGAAAAACCGTTTCTTTCCAGATCCCGGTAAAGGGACCGGCGAAAAGACTGATTGCAACCAGCTGAGACAGATGGTTTCCTTTAACTTTGGAAGTGCTATTTTTAATTACTTGTATTAATTTTGCATGAGATGTATTGACTGCAGGAGGAAGCTTAAGAAGGCTGTTAGCATCTCCGAGGAAGTAAGGCTCTGACTTGCCCTTTCTCACCTCCAGTTTTTCTTACCTCAATCTCTCCCCTGGTTGCCTCTCGATACTAGTCCATGAGCGAGTTTATCGTCTTGAAAGTTACAGACACGTGAGTTTATCCTCCTAAAAGTTGTTACTGAGTAAAAGACGCAAGGAAAAACTGAAGGCATTTGGTGGGAACGTATGCATCAAATGACTGTCCATCCCAGGCTGTGTTTTACCATGCCCTCTTGGGACACTTGCAACAGATCTTAGTCTCAATAGCAGCAGACAAATCGTCGAAAGGCGAATGAGGCTCATACAAAATTTTCCCAGAATAGAGGGAGGGGAGGTATTTGGATGGGGAGGAGACAAAATTAGCTAGTCTCTAGGATTTATTGTAAATTAGTGAAATTTATGATTTTTAATATTGAAATAACTCACCTGCCTTTAGGTGTAAACAGGTCCTTTACGATTTAAAAGAAATTCTTCCCGAGTGTTCTCCCCCACCCCCACCCCCACGCCATTTAAGAACTCTGTGTAAAGAGAAAGTAAAGGATGCTTGTAATCCTGCTCGCTGCCGACCCCTGGCACTGTCCTTATGAAAATGTTTACAAGACACTTTGCAAAATAGCCTTGGAAGTTGCTCACTTTTTGGGGGTGAGGAGCAGAGGACTTTACTGCTCTGTCAGGGTGTGTGAAAAGAATGCAGGGGAAATTGGGGGAGGGGTCTCAAGGTAACTGGGCTTCTAGCTAATCCCACTGGGAATTTCAAGGATGAAATCCTCTGGGGTAGGCTCATCAGACTTTCCAAGACTACCTTCATTTGCATTAATTCTGGTTAGACACCTGGATGAAAGGAATGCTTCTCCAAACAAGCCAAGTCTACATAGAAGAGAAAGGGCTGTAGAAGGTGCCTTGTGAATTGGGGGCTCTAAATCCTCCAATGGTTTCATTTGCTGGCCAAGTCCTAACAAAATTTAAATGTTATTCAAAATAAATGTATTTCTATAGAGTAAGAAAGTGTGTTTCAGTCTTTGAAATGAGAGATTCTCAAGAAGTGCATTTTCAGTGCCTCCAAGGCAAGGACAGAAGCTTTGCAAACCTCTTAATTCTGGGTGTTAGTCTCTGTCCATGGTGCTAATTCCTTCCTCTTTGTCTTGATGGGATGTTACGATCTAATTTAAACTCTACGATCTAAATTCAAGCTCCTATTGCAACTCTCCAACAGCTTTTCTTTCGCTGTTTTTTTTTTTTAATGTGGAGAGAGGGTTGACATACTACTTTCAGAAGAATAAGCAAAAGAGTAGTCCTAAAGCTATCCTAATACCTCTATTTCTTATGCAGGTTTCAAACTATCACATTTCCAGCCTTAGGAATACCAAACTGCCAAACTAGCAGATTAAAAAAAAATTCATCTGAGGTGGCTATGTTTGTTTAATTTTTCTTTCAAACAATGCAGGCACATTAACATATCCAAACTAATTTATTTACTAACTTAATAAGTGACCAGTAGTTTCCAGAGCACTTTATTATAAAATGCTAAAGGGACCTTCTCCTTTTCCCTCAGGAGGTAGAATATAAGAGGGTTAGTTATCTTAAAACAACGTTGTCCATGGCTGTACCTATTCATGTGAAATATTGTTTTTTGAAAATTATTTTTAACATAAAGAAAGTTAAGTAGCATAATTAAATTCATTGCTTTTTCAGCTTTGCGAACTACTGTTTTTGCAACTTTTATCCACATTACAGTTTTCCTCTAAGATTTCTGTGGTGCCCACAATATTTGTCCTTTCTGCTGGAATTCAAAATAGTGTTGAGGATTTTAAAGATATCAAGCTACCAAGACTTCATCAGAAATTGAATATCCTCTAAATGCTTTTCTATTTGAAGCAAATAATTCTTTTACCTATCTATGACAAGAATTGCTTACATTTTTGCTTAACTTAGTATGAATGCTTTCACATATTCCCACTGACTGCAAGAACTAAAGTTTCCAACCATGATACATGGATTTCAAAGTGAAATCTACATTCAAGTATCATTTGTTTTAAAGTGGCTCTGTCCAGATTTCTTTTCCAAAAGTTAGTAAAGTACAGGTTGCTTATGGTCCATCTATCCATCTAAATGTTTTTAGATTTATCCATCTTTTAAATTAAAAAATAAAGTAGTATTTTAAGATTTTTATTTCTTAAATAATCTAATTTCTTGATTTAACCTACAAAAATGACATGTTGAAGAATACTCAATAATTTAAAAAAATTTGCTTGTCTTCTCAAACTAAAGAGCATAAATATTGTTAGAATTTTGCATTGCAACACACATTTACCACTTCTGTAATGTCACTGTGTAACACACATGCTAGATTTTTTTTTCCCACCATATATTCCTAGCTTTCTATAGTCTATCATCCCTTGGAAAGTAGACTGTTGTAACACAGAAATCTTTCTTGTGGATATATAATGCCTAAAAGAGTAAAAAAATATATTATTCCACCAGTTAGGGGAGACTAGTGTAAATTATAATTGTGAAGGTTTCCTTCAAAGTGCTAAGATTACACACACAAAACTAATGCATGATAAAGAAAAAAAAGACCATTTCATAGATATGTCTGATTAAATCAAACAGTATTAGACTTTTATCCAATTTGTATTTATTTAAGAGGTTTTTTGGGGGACTGAAATGTGGGTTAAAGAAAAAAATTTGAAGGAGAATGTTGACCAAAAAAAAAACCCCCATAGTCCGCTATTGATACTTTTATTCCAAAGTCTTTTTTTTTTCTTTTTCCAGTTCTTGGACTATTTCTTCAAACTGCTTCTCTCTCCCCCTCCCCCCCTCCTTCTAGCTTAGAGTTTCACCCAGGTCTAGAGAATAGTATTAAGTTGAAATTAAGATCCCCCCTAGGGCTATTGTTATACAAAAAAGGTGGTGGATAGGGAATAATTATAAATGCTAATTATAAGATAACATACAGACTCAGGCCTTCTCCAGTCTTCTGTTATTTTCATGCAAAATAAGAGAACTCCTACTTTGTTATTCAGGCTACAGGGGAGATAAACATCCTTAATTCTTTGTCATTAATCATTTATCAACACTCAAGGACATCCTAAGGAACATAGATTTACTTTACTCAAGTTATTATGCTCTTAGACAATCTTTCCTTTTCCCTCCTTCTGTAACTTCACTTCCTTGCAATCTTTAATTCTTACCCATGTCTTCTATCTCCAGCATTCTCAAAGACATAGATTAGCAGTAAGTAAACAGATAAATGAATCATTTTCCGAAAAGCATGTGCCTCTAGAGAATATATATTACAATTCTTATATAAGAACTGTAAATACTGCTAGGAAGTTGGCACTATCTGAAAGAAAGAAGAAATTCTGGCTATAAATGAGCCTAAGTCAAGTGAATATTGTTTCTACTTAGCTTTCAAGATGAATCCAAGGGCTTTAATATCACCTAGAGGAAAAAAAATGAACAATACATGTTATCCTCCTGTATGTTAATACAATATAGGTTTTTAATAAGGTAATAATTTATACAGTGTAAAGTTGACAGAAGTTGGGCTTCCAGTTAAACTTTGTTAATCCTCCGAGAAAGAGGTGTGGTAAATGTTCAACCATTGTTACTTCCAGCATTACATGTGTGGTCCAAGAACGGCACCACCAACAAATACTAAGGAGTGGCTTGTTCTAATTTTATATACAGCTGCTCTTTTTGAGTCATTATACACCTCTAAGTGAAGGACTTCATCTCTACTCAGTACCTGTTTTCAGTGACAGGATGTTTATCCTACTGCTTTCCATTCTGACATGAAGTGAAAGCTAATTCAAACGGTACAGCTTTATTTAAGAGCCTGCTTTCATTTTAAATCCTAAAAAGGAAGCTTTGAAAAAATGAAGGAATCTGTAATATATACATATGAAAATAGAGAAAGGCATACAATTGCTTACTATCTCATATAAAATACTGGACAACAAATCGCAAAAGGCATGCTGGCAAGTCATGGATGTACATCCATCCTTCTCACTCAGATCAAAGAGATGGAGCTCTCAGTGACTCATACATACCGGACCGAGAGTTAAATGTTATAAAGAGATGTGTCAAAGATGCAGCAGTGATGGCAAAGGAAAGGAAAACGGGAGCAGAAAGATTTGTGAAGGAAAAGACCTCCTGGCCACATCGCAAAAACTCTGAGAGTACAGTTCCAACCCTCCCACGTTGCTCTCTTCCCTTCTCCTTTAGCTTCTAACATTTCCCTTCGCCGCCAGTGTTAAGTGTGCACCTCCCCGGACAACTTACCTTGAAACGGGACTCCATTGAGCTCTCGAGAGTGACACAGACTCCTAGCCAATCAGCTTCCGGAGCACTGTCTGGGCGGTTCCAATGGAAGCTCTTGCACCAGTTAGAAACCTGGGGCGATGAGCAAGTTGAGTTGTGGTCCGATTCGGCGTATACTTCCGCGCGTGCAGCCCGGGATAGAAGTCTGCCTGTGCAGCTGCACGCACGGCAGTGCGGAGGCAGAGAAGGGGTTGGTGATACGGTGCTATAAATCTGTGGTCCAGTCCACCTCCTTTTCAAGACGTCCTCCCCCCCTTATTTCTGTTCTCACTTAGCGATGCAGCAGCTTACTCCTGTAGCGACCTACTAAAAAGCAACAAGGAGAAAGACATCGTCTTTTCGCAAAACCAAAAAAAAAAAATCCAAAACAAAAACAAAAACAAAAAACCAACCCCAAACCAAAAACGTTCTTTCGTCTCTTTTCTTTGTTCCTTGGTTTGTTTTTTTCCTTGCCCTTTTTTGTTGAGTTGAGCGGCAATAGGAGGGCAGTCTCTCCGTCTTTTTAAACTCTTTTTTTTTTTAAGTTTTCCTCCCCCCTTTTCATATTTATATTTTGCTTTTCGTCATTTATTTTAGCATTGGACTTTTGGGAGGGGGTCGAAAGCATTGCTTCTTTTTCCCCCTTTTTCTTTCTTTCTTTCTTCTTTTTTTTTTTTAATTTGCTTCTTTTAAGCCGAGCACAGTTTAGGTTTTTCGTGCTGTCTTAAGAGAACTATCCAGCAGCTTCTTGCTCATCCTTATTGGGAGACCTGCACCGTTACTTTTAAAACATACATACACAAAAACCTTAAGGGAGAAAGGTAAGTTTCGGTTTGGTTTCTTTAATCATTAGTTGCAGCGATGCGCTAGTAAACCCAGAAAACCTGTAAGTGAGCAGAATCAGAAGGTGAAGTTAATTGCACAAGTTGCCTCGTTTCAAAGCTACTGCTCTACCTTTTTTATTTTCTTTTAATTTTAGAGAGCTATACTTTAAGTAGAAAAGGCAGTTGGACGCATGCTTACCGTACTTAATATTCGAAAATGTAAGTGGCAGAAACTTAGGAGTGGTAAATGTGGCAGGGTAGAGCCTGAAGTACAATAGGAGGTTTAGGGATGGAGGTTGGAAGTTCATTTCTTAGAAGAGAAGGATTAACGTGTGTGTGTGTGTGTGTGTGTGTGTGTTGGGTGGGTGGCGGCGCATGCCTCTACTTTCGCTAAGGAACCGGAGGAGGATTCGAGAAGCTTTAGTATCTTTAAGGGGAATCAGAAGGCTAAATTTGCAGATTAGACCTGGAAAAACAAAAACAAAAAGGACCTGGTTTAATTGCATTAACCAGATAACATGTGCGGGGGAGATGGGATTGCCAGATGGAATTTGAATGCCGCACCAGGCAGCGAGTTGTAGTTGACTGAGAAAAAGTACACGCCGCCTGAGGACTGGGGCAGGGCAGGGGCTGGGGTGGTTAGCAGCTGTCAAAACTCTCCACGGCTAGGTACAGCGGCCTCTCGTTCGCTCATATGTCAGTGATGGTCGTTTAGCATTAAAAGAGGATTGCCAATTTGGGGCCCGAATCCTTAAACCTGTACCGGATATGAGATTCCCTTTGTTCAGAAAAGCGTAAATAAGATCCTTGGAGCTGTGTCTGTTCTGAAGTGGCTGCTGCCTTGGGAGCCTCGCTGAGCTGGGCTCCGGGAAGTGAATGCCAAGCTCTGTCCTTGGTCCTACGCGGCTGAGTCAGTTTTTGGGGAGACCGAGAGGAAACCCCTTGGTAGCCCTGAGGTTTCGCTGCCACCTCTGGAGCGAACTCGGCCGCGTCCCCTCTCCTCACCGCTCCTCTTCCTCCAATAGCTATTGTTAAAATTGACGCCGGGGGCAAAATGGTTGGAGACCAGAAGCCGGGCAGCGCGGGCGCACGCTTCATTTTAACTTTTGTGATTTCGCAGGGCTTAGGAGAAAGCAACTGGCTTTTCTGCTGAGAAAGAGCGAATCCGGGGTAGAGATGGGAAAGGCGTCTTTGCGTGTGTGTGTGTGTGTGTGTGTGTGTGTGTGTGTGTGTGTGTGTTGGGGGGGGGAGTGTTTCCCGGGTGGGGAGGACCGGGGAGGTTGCTTGCTGGCTTTGCCTAAGAGAAGTTTATATTATTGGCACGAAGGTGGCGGGTGAGTGTGTGCGTGAGGGCAGCCCTGTGGTGCTCGAGAGGCAGGGGAAGGGGGAAGAGGTATAAAACCGGCTGAGGTAGCTAGTTCCTCTCTGCTTTGGGTTCCCAAACCCGAGGTTCTTTTGGCCTCTGCCAAGCGCGGTTGGGGGCTCGGGATTGGCAAGGTTTGGCAGTGTCCACCCACCACCGCGAACATCACCTCGCGTGGCCATTGTGGCTTAATTTATGCCCAGCACGTTGCTATGTACCCATCTATTTCACGTCTGTAAAGAAACAGGCGAGCTGTAGAACTGTGGCAAACTGGAGGTCAGATCCATTCTGCCTAGTCCATGTTCAAGTATCTCGTAGCTTTTGCTAAAAAAGTCAGTTTTCTGACGTGGAGGTTGGGTGTTTTCTCTTTGAATTGCTAGCTGCAAGCTTGGCTTTATTGTGTCGCGGGTGAGAGAAATACCATTTAGTAGTTACCATGAACTGTGCTGGGCTGGGATAGATGGCCCTTCCTTCCCCTCCCCCACCCATACAAACCATTCCAGTTGGTTAAGATTCTAAACCTTCAGCCCTTCTCCACACCTCTATTTATATCTATCCTCAGGATGGTGGGGGTGGGAGAGGAATATATTTTATTTCCTAGGCCTACATTACTCTCTGCAACCTATAAAATGTAGGCTCAAAAGTAAAGCAGGGTTAAAAAACGTAGAGTTGTCCATAGTAACCGAACAAATTATTTTCCTAATTGAAAATCAGTTTCTGAAGGTCAGGAAAAGGTTTTTGTTTTAGAGAACAGGAAGGTGGAAAATCTGTTTGGAATCCTTAAGACCTTCTTGTAAAATGGCTTCTGAAATGGGACATCTGAAAGATTTGTCAGAATTTGAGCAAATAATCCCACAAAAAGGGAAGAAACCCCACAAATGTTGAGTGTTTCCAAGTCATCTTTTATGAAGTTGATTAAAAACTATTTACCTTAGTTGTTGCTATCATTCTCTGAGTCTGTCTTAATAGCAGGCCTTTATGGCTTCCCCTTTCCTCTCCTCTTTTTCCCTGTGTCTGTCCTGGGACTTGAACTCAGGGTCTGGACACTGCCCCAGAGCTTTTGTGTTCAAGTCTAGGTTTTATCACTTAAGTCACAGCTCCCTTTTCAGGTTTTTTTTGGGGGGGGGGGAGGGCGGTGGTTAATTGAAGTGTCTCAGACGGACTTTCCTGCTAAGTCTGACTTTCCTGCTAGGTCTGGCTTTGAACTGTGATCCTTAGATCTCAGCCTCTTGAGTACCTAGCATTACAGTTATGAGCCACCTGTACCCAGTCCCCCATTTCCTCTTTCCTAGTGCCTGAACACCCGCTTTATGAGCTAACATGAGCTAACCTTTTCTGGAGTTCTCTAGGAAATACAAGATTGTAAATAGTAGTGGCTTTGTAGATTTGGGAAATCTGTTGAGAGAGAGGGGGGCGGTGGGATGAGAGATCTCCCTTAACTTTAAGAAGACAGCTTCAGGAAGTGTAGAGTTTTACATCTGGCTTCGCAAACTCGGTAGGCCCATTTTCGCCTAACATTTGTAAATTGGCATTCTTAGCAATCCTGTGTGTGCCTTGAGTGAGAATATTGTAATTAACTGTTTAGGGAGGTCAAAGAGGCGTTGGCAACTTTGGGCGGGTTTTCTCCCAAATAAGGACAAAGTCAGGTAAGGTCATTTAATTGTAAGTTTGAATTTGGGATGACACAGACATGCTGATTTAGAACCATTTAGCTATTTCCGGTGTTCTCAGCCAGGATCTCACCCCTCCAGCCCCCACTTTCCCCAAATTGAGGGATGGCCTGTCTATCTCAACTACAGTTGAACGTCCTGCTGGATGTACCCTGTTTGGTTTGACTTCACTCGGGAGGGTCAATTTGTCCCCCTCCTCACTCCTGCACTGGCATTAGAGGAGGCCTTCCCACCCCCGCCCGTCGCGTGGGGGCGGGGAGCACTGGGCGCCCTTACTGCATCAAACCCGCATAATGCCCTTGAAGCTGTAACCTCGGTCACGTTTTTGCGGTGTCTCAATCGCCCACTGCTCAGTTCTTTTCTTTTACTTCTTGCAGTTTCAGGTAGGTATGACAGGTGGTATATATATATATATATATATGTATATACATATATGTATATATATGTATATATATTTAATGTAGTCTTTTCAGGGGAAGGGTTAAAACGGGAGCCTTTGCGGTGGGGGGTGGGGGTGGGGGAAGACTCTTCAGTACGACAGGTGCTCAGGTAATTAAGCAGCAGAGCAGGTGTAAAAACGTGCTCTCGCCTCGTGGCTCGTGGTGGGTTTTGACTCCCTGTTATGGGTCTGTGTTAAGGACAGGCACAGGTTTTTCTGGGGAGAGGGAATTGAGCCGGGCGAAGGGGGGGGGGCGGGCCAAGGCAGGGCAGCACTGGGACGCCCCCTCGGTGAAGAGCTGACCAGTGGGACTTGTGTGCTTGCACGGGGGGCACAGGAAGGAGGCGGCTAAGGACAGGAGCTTGCACAGTGGAGTGCAGGCAGGATTTCTTACTTGATGTTTGAAGCAGAGTATAGCACCCCGCGCAGGTACTCAGGGTTTATTTAAACATCAGATGCTGTTTAAAGAGGAGAGGAGGAGACAGTGGGCGCTGAGCCTTTTTCTGTTGGGGACCTTTGAATGGTGGGGGAGGGGGGCTTTGAACTCTAATATATGCATACACATATATACGTATGTCCGCAGATATTTGATAAACACTTACATATGTATCAAAGTGACCCCAGCTTAAAGCCACTCTTGACCCCCCGATTAGTTCAGGGAGCCTCAGGGATGGCAAACTTGCACCTGGAATCTGCTGCCCCTAGGCGCGTGACTCTCACACGGTGAGGTCCACAGAAGGACGGAAACCTGGTTCTGGAGTCTGGTGGGAATCGCCAGGCCCTAGAGACCCTGAGTCAAGGGACGACAGGCAGCCTCGCGTCTCCCGCGGGGGGGGGAGTGGAGGTGAGGGGGAACGGACCGGCAGCAGGGTAGGGCCCGGACACCAGAAGCGGCGGTGGCCGGGCTGCAGCAGCAGCAGCAGCAGCAGCGAGGCAGCGGCGGCGCCACGAACTCGCTGCGGGCCCCGCCTCCTGGCGCTCTTCCAGGCAAGCCCCTCCTCCCCGCCCCACTACAAACGGCGGGACCGCGGGCGCCGGGCAGCACTGAGGCAGCAGCCGGCCGGGTGAGGAGGGCGGTCGGTGGTGGCGCGCGGCGAGAGGCGCGGCGTGGCGTGGGTGGGGCGGGGTTCCGCCAGGTTCCAGTTCACCTTCCCGCCTCCTCCTCCACACACCACTACCACCGCTACCACCACCGCTGCCTCTGAGCCCGCCCGCCCGGAGCGCCTCCTCCGCGGCTGTGCCGGCTGCCGGCAGCACGAGCCATAGTAGCTGCAGCTCGGGAGTCTTAGCAGGCAAGTGCAGGGGGGCGTGGGGGGGCGGGACGGCCGGGCGCCCTGCCTGGAGCCCCCTGGACACCGAGTTGCAGGGCTTTGCGCGCCGTCAACGCAGCGGCAGCAGCGGCAGCAGCGCCTGGTCTAGTCCGGCCTCAGCTTTACCGTGAGCCCCTTTCCGGGCGCCAGGCGGGAACGCTGATAGATAGGGGTGGGTGGTGGTGGTGGTGGTGAAGGTGGTGTGGAAGAAGTTCCTCGAGCTCAGTGGCCTCTTGGCGCGGGAGTAGAGGGAACTGGGTACCCGGGAAGGTGGCACCGCCCCTCCGGTGGGCACCAGGCTTGGTCGGGGGGACCGCGGGAAGCGGGCGGCGCGAGGGGAAGCGTGCCCGGGCGTGGACGTCCTGGGTGCCGCCGCCGCCACTGCCGGCCGCGTGTAGCGCTCGCTCAGAGGCGAGGGCGGCGAGACGCAGGTGAGTGTACTGGAGGGAGCGTGGGGGGAGGGGGCTCTTCAGGAGAAGGGCAGGGTTCCCGGGGAAGGACTGGCCACCCCCGCCTGGCGGCTGCACGCGTGTGCAGTCTTGGGTGCTGCCCAACACGCCCAGGTGGTTTTTCTGGTGTGTGAATGTGTGTGTATATGTGTGTGCGCGTGTGTGTGTGTGCGCGCGCGTGCGCGCGCGTGCGTGTGCCCAAGTCTACATGGCGCCTCCTCCAGCGCGGTGCTTCGGAGCTCTCGGGCTTGGGGGGCGTCTGGAGACTTGGCGGCGGCGGCCACGCGGTGGTGTGCGGAGGTGGCGCGAGGCTGTGGACGCTCCCGGCAGGAGCGGTCAGGATGCGCCTGACGCTTGTTAGGTGAGGTCGGGCACTGCTGCGCGAGGTGGCAGCTCCGCGCTGCTCGGCTCCGAGTGGCATCCCAGGTCTGGCGCGCTATCGTGGCGCGCTGCGCGGGAAGCGCCAAAGCTCGCTGCTCGCCCTACCTAGTGCCCCAGAGTGCCGCGTTTGCCCTTCTAGCTTGGCCACAATGACCTAGTGGGGAGACCTGTCTGCGTACACTGGGGATATTTGAAGGAGCCAGGCCCGACTAACCAACCTCGGTTTACCAGCAGGTGCTCTTTCAACGTGTCCGTGACAATGACCAGTCTATTCCACGAAATAAAAGCAACCTACTTGTGATCCTTGAGGATCCAGAGCCCAAACACCGTGCCTCGAGGTGTGAGCCATGTGTCTGGAGTAATAGCTGTCCAGATGGTCACTTAAAACGTGTACATGTTTAAAGACCATCTTTCTCATACAAGAAATTTCATCTCCCGTCTTCGCTCCACGTTTCCCAGAAATGTGGGGAGAAGAGGAAATGTCGCGTGGGTTATCCACCCTCCTTTTTTCCCTCTGTCTCTTGAAGAAGAAAAATGTAGCTTAGTAGCACCAAGATGTAATATCTCCCGGCAAGGACAAAAGAGCTTTCTAAAACTTAATTTTCTTGCTATCCTTCATAATTCTCTTTAGAAAAATAGAGTCCAGTTTTTAAAAAAAAACTTAAGGCAAATACATATTATTAGCTGGAATACCAGTAAGGGCATTTTCCCCTCCCCAGAAGTGAGGGGGAAAAAACAGAGCACATTGGCTTGACTTTCTATTTCTTGTCCTTGAAGACACTTTTCTCCCAATTCGTTTCCTCAAAGTCATGTTGAGTTTCACAGTTTTGCTAGGTGCTGCTTTCTTGTTGAAGCGACCGAAGTCTCCATTTTGATGAGATTGGTGGCAGAGCCCTCCTGGATGTCTTTTTTTCATCTGGCCCTGTGGGTATAGCAGTGGTGACTGTTTTTGCTAGATGGACCTGAATGTTCCTGCATTTGTCTTCAGGTTCTTATAGGAGTGTTGTAGGGTTTTAATTTGAACACTGCTCAGGTTGCAGTGGAAGGTAGATTAGGGGAAGTTCTCTTGGAAATGGAGCAATAAAGATGAGGAAGAAAGCATCTGGAAAATAATGGTATAGGGGTAGAAAAAATAGGAAAACATACTACCTGCAATATTCTGTGATTCCATTTTTATCTTTTCCTTCTTGTGAAAGCGATTTTTGGTGCTGATGTGAAAGCTAGACCCTTATTGCCTATTTAAGATAACTTTGTGCTGCCACCTTAGGGTTTTGAGCTATTTTTCTATTTTGAGGAGGGAACCTTAGGCCTTACAAGACCTTAAAAGCCCTTACCTACTCCCTTGTTTTTAGGTGTTTCCTCTTCAGTATCTTCTGTGATGTTAGCTGCACATACTCCAGTGTTCAACAAAATTTTAACCCAGTGCTGGTCAGTGTCTGCTAACACTCCTTTTCACTGCGGAACCTCACTGTGATTTTTCTAGATGTGTTGTTGAAGTGCTTTTTTGATTTTGGACTTCAGGTTTGAATGGTTATGGTTAACATTTCTTCAGGAGAGAAACAGTCTACTCCTTGCTTCTATGATTGTAGCTAAGACCCAGTTCCTAGTAGATTGAGGAAGAGGAGCACCGTTGGCATATCTACTGTCTCATTCGTCAAACCTACCTTTTAAACATTATTGTCATTATCTTTAGTTGTATTAAGGAGTTGGCATGGCAGTTTATGAATATAATGCATCTTAATCAATGTTGTTCCTTTTATCATTCTCCCCCTTCCCTTCCAACACCACTCCTTCCCTGAATCTTCTTAATTTTGTAGGACTGCATTGAATTTTGTGACTGTATTTTCCTCCTCTTTTTTTAACCTGTATTTTTTTGTACATAGATATTCTTGGCTGGATCCTGTGACTACCTTCAGCTATTGGTGCTTTTCATGTTAACATGAGTGTTGATAGAAATGCTTTCCCCTTTCCCTTCTAGAAAGAAGCCAGTCTCAAGTTCTCTTTAATACATGATTGAAGAATCTAGAATACTGACTTCTAAGTTGGGATCAACCTTTTTTCTTTTTCTTCAGTTGGTAAAAATAAAACTACCACCACCACTAACAACAAAAATGTTGAATCTTTTCAGGCAGTGGCATGACACAGAACGGTGCAGGGTCAATTTATCCTTAATTTCCCTCTCACCTCCGAAAGACCGCATACTCCTAAGATAGACCATTCTCCTGTTAGATTGCTTGTCTGTTTCATGGCATTATTTCTTTTGCTCTCATTTGAGGTCTTGATTAAATGTACCGTTTCCTCACATTCTTTTAGTCATTCATGTTTATTGGGAAGTGAGAAAGGTAGGAGATCTGTGGCACTTATCCTTATTAGGTTGTTTTTATGGGAGGTTGGATGGGTAGAGCAGAGTGATAGCGGCCTGAGTGGTATGCCACCCTGTGGAAAATCTGCCCATAACAGTCTACTCCATTTCTAATCCACTGCATGGATGTTCTGCTGGTCAGTGCAGTCACATATACTAAGCTACCACATTTCAATTTTTTTTTGTTTTTCAATGTATCTTGGAGGGTTGCTTTATGGATTTGTGACCTGCGTCCTCATACACCCCTTCCCCATCCCATCCATCTTCACATTCTTAGGATTATTTGGACAAGGCAATTACATTTTCATTTTACGCGGAGTCATACCAGTTATGTAGCGCACCCTGGTTAGGTGCTTTCCTACTTTTATATCTGTTTTGTTGACCATTGAACTGTTTGCTGGCTTTATGCACTGGGGATGCCACCCAACTCTGTGGGGGATGTAAATGCATGAAACATCCATGTTCACTTGCTGGTTTCATTTTACTGATGTCAACGGATGTTTTCACTGATTCGGATTCTAGTGACTCACAGAGCCCACATACCGTAGTTTAATGCTGAATTTGCTGTTACATATATTTCTAATTTGGGAAGAATATTTGTTCAAGATATCAGCTGGTGTACAGCAGTCATTGATTATAATTTCTTTTTTGTATTTTAAGTGACACAAGTTTTCTAAACAGAAACAGCAAACACAGGAAAGTCTGCATTTGCACGAATGCTTTTATGTGTGTAAAAGATAGATGCTTTTTTATAGCTTACGTGGTATCTTTTGGAATCAACTGAAAGTAGAAACTAGTATTGTAATCCTAGTCTTATGAAGTAATTAGGAAGATTTTTAGCAATGAGAAATGAACAGATTGGAATTTTAGCTTATGTGATGGACATCAAAACCTTGGTTTTAGTTAAGGGCAGTAGGAGAATTTGTTTCAAGGAACCATGATTTCCTACAATCTGCCCTATAAAACAAAAGGTGATAGATGTGAACAACATTATGCTAGGTGCATTCTCATATATAACTGAGCATGCTTTTCAGAAAAATGTTTATTTTTGGAAAGGGTATTACTTTATCCGATATGGGTTAGGCCTTGAACACATTAGTTTGATTGGTTCTCTTAACTGCATTGTTTTCCTTTTGGATGTTGCTGGATAGTTTTATGTGATGACAGATACAGGCTTTCCTTCAGAGATATCATACTACGGGGCTTTGGGAAACAGAACAGGTAAAACAGCCAAGAAGATCTTAAGAATCGGTGACATGGTATTTAAAACGAAACCAGTTTGTAGGTTGTTTTGTTTACAGGAAGTTAATGTTGTTTTTCTCCTTGCTTTTATAAATGTGAAGTTTCCTATTGTACAGCTATATTACTGATTTCTGTTGTAACAACTTCTGACTGAAAATAGTGAATAAAACTTGACAGGCAATAGGTTATGGTAAATAAAACATTGCTTAGGAAGTGTGAAATCCTAGGTTCAATTTCCAGTATTGGAGGAAAAAAAGGATTTGTCAGGCAAAAGTTCTTTTTCTCATTAAAAAATTTTCCATCCTTTTGTGTGTATGAGTGTACATGCATGCGTGCCAAATGCATGCATTTGTGTGTGTGCGTGCGTGTGCATGCGTGTGTGCATGCCTGCGCTGGTACTGGAACTTGAATCCAAAGCCTATTTTTTGTTTTTGGTGCTGGTCCCTGGGCTCTGGGCTATGATGCTTTTATGTTCAAGGCTAGCCTTCTACCACTTGAGTCATAGCTTCACTTCTGGCTTTTTATTAGTGATTAATTGGATACCAGGATGGCTTTAACCATGATCCTTTGATGTCACACTCCTGAATAACTACGTTTATAGGCTTGAGCTACCAGGCCCAGCAAAAATTGCATGATTTTAAAAAAAGTGACTAATTTTCTCACTAGACATATTTATGGTAAAACAATATAATGATTTTTAAAGAAATATTAAAGGTTTGTTTTAACCCTATGTACGTGTAGGACTCTTAGAGATACTTATATTTCTTCATCTATCTAATTGTGTTTAATATCAGACTTTTTAATTTGACTTAGAGTTTTTTTTCAGATAATACAATAAAAAAATAAAAAATTTTATAAAATAAATTCCAAATGACTAGTTTTTTTTTAAAATTCAAGAATGATATTTTGGAATGTTTATTATTTCACCTACTTTAAAAACTACATTAGTGGCTGGTGGCTCAAGCCTATAATCCTAGCTACTCAAGAGGCTGATATCTGAGGATTGTGATTTGAAACCAGCCTGGGAAGAAAAGTCCTTAGATGCTTTATTTCCAGTTAATCAGCAAATAAGCTGGAAGTAGAGCTGTGGCTCCAGTGGTAGAGTATTACAGGAACAGCCCTAGGCCTCGAGTTTAAGCCCCAGGACTGGCATATACGAAAAACAAATAACTACATTTATGACTAAGTTTTATTTTATCTCTCTCTCTTTTTTTTTTTTTTTGTTGCTAGTCCTCAAACTCACAGATTCATTAGACACCTTGATTCTTCTTGATTAATTCTACCTCTTCATGAGAGTAGGGGAATAGTAGAGAGAAACTAGTGCGGAGTTACCTTTCTTATATCTCTTATAGGCTCATTGTTAAGTTAAAACTTGGTAATACTAGGTTAAAAACTGGGTGTCTTTTGACATCGAAGAAAACCTTAGGCCTCATCTCCCTCTAAAATACACATACCAAGAAATTTCTTACCATTTTTTTTTAACCATATTTTCTTCTGGAGGGTAGTGTATTAAAATGAAATTGTATTTCGGAAATAACACTTTATAAATCAGTAGTCTTCCACTGCGGAAAGCAGAATAGAGCCATTGAGTAGGTGGTTCTTTGAGGTTAGCAGTGTGCATCGGAGGCTTTCTTGGAAGGATGACTCTATGCTTGCCTGTCTCCTCATAGTTTTTTTTTTTTTTTTTAAGAGTCCATCCTGATTTTGTAAACAAATGTTATATTTGTAAGGTCTTCTTGTGGACACAGTGCTGCCAGTTCATCTCCTGAGTTGTCTTGCCTCAGTAGGTTTTGTCACTTGGTTGAAATTCTTTATTTATTGGAGCCAGGTGGAAAATACTAAACTGGAAGTCTGAAGTTCCCAGCATCTGAATTTGGCTCAATTGCTTATGTACTTGGTTTCTTATATATAAAATCCATCTTCAAGGATTAAGTAAAGATGATCATGAAGTACAGGACTTTTGAATGATTCTTATTGAATTGGAAAGCTAGTGATAAGTGGTCCTTATAAATTAGTTTCAGGCTTTCAACATATGAATCACTTTCAGTTTATTTTTTTTAGGAAAAAAATTTTTTCCTAAAAAAAATAAACCAAGGGATGAATATAGGCCTCATACATGCTAAACACATGTGCTACCATTGACTATATTATTCCCTTCTCATAACATACAAGCCTGTGTTTCTGCCATGGAGGAAGTGAAAAATTCCAAAGTGGGAGTTTTTTCTTTTTTTTAAATTTGTGACTTTGAACATTTTAACATGGAAATAGATATATTTGTATTTCTGGTGGACGTTGAAAAGAAAATTTAAGATGCATTTCCCTCGAAAATGTAAATAATGGTAAAAAGATGACATGTGAAAATCTGAGAACTTGGCCAGCTAACATTCCAAGAATATAAATCTCTTAACTTTAAATCTCTATACATGTCCAATGTGAAATCTGATTTTTAAATGTGAACATTTTCACAAGCGTAATCAGCCCATATTTTCTTGGAATTTTACTTGATCTCTTATCAAGAATCTACTGTTATACATCACAAAACAGAGTTTACGCAGAAATCAATTTTCACTCTTCTTGTTCCAGTTCCCCCTCACAACCCCAAGTGAAAAGTCCTTGGTGGATACCCTGCCAAGGAGGGCATAGGAAACTGTTCACTTGTTCAGTTCTTAAAGGATGTTTAACATTTAAAAAAAAATTAAGCATTTGTGTATATCACAAGTACAAAAGATATTTCTCAAGGCAAATAAATCAGAGAATATTTGAAAATAAATTCATTCACTTGTGTAAGGTGGGGGGAATATTCCTGGAATTTATCTCACTTGAGTCTTGTTTCCTTTGAGCTGCTTTTCAAAATAGAAAAAGTGTGATTTTTTTTCCTCTATTTCACTGATGCTTTATTGGAGATTCTGACCTGTCATCCTTTACTGCAGAGCTATTTGGAACATGTTAACATATGACCTTTATTTCAGAGTGAACAAGTTTGTATAAACAATTCCCAGGTAAGTCTTATTTCAGTACCTCTGTTTCCCCTAGATGCTAGTAAGTGATGACTGGCTTATTTTGTTGAAACTCTGGGGGTCCTTTCTGGCCTGTGGCTGTCGATGACTCATGGGCTTCCTCCAAGTACCAGGTCAGCAGTGCTTTTGACTTCATCCCTTCCTTTCCCTTCTAGTGTCTCTGCCAGGGACTCGAACTAGCCATGGCTGATCTTACTGTTCTGCACTAGCCTCTGTCCCTTGATATGGACTTTTGGGCCTGGTGCTATGGGTGACTTGATCATCTACTCACTTGTCTCTGTATTTGCTTTTCCCGCTTATACTTTTGTATGGTTTCTGATGCATTTTGTTATATTTTACTCTGAAGAATATCTTTTGTGATCAACTGAGTCTCTGAGAGGGAGAATTGGGTATCAATGGACAAATTCCTTGTGTCACAGATCTCAGTTGGCGGCTTATGGACAGCATAGGGACTGTTGCTATTTAATTTGACCAGACAATATTTTTTAAGGTTGTGAATTGATTTTGGGCTGGGAGACAATCATGTAAAAAAATTAAGAGCTATATACTTCTTTCCTCTTGAGTAATTGTAGGGATTCTGCAACACCCAGCCCACATTCATCAGTTGCCTCCTGAAGATGGAGCACAGTGTGAATTTGGAATAACTCAGTGCCTGGACTTTGCAGATGATTTGGTTTGTGGTTTGAATGCTGAAGTTCTGAAAGCCATGGGAATTTAAGTTTACTCACATGTAAAGACAAAAGACAGTAGTTCTAAAGAATTTATCTTCTTTTGATTTTCTTTGTGTTTGCAGTGATGTTTCAATTGTTAGATTGCTCATTACAAATTTAAATCTTGTAGTCTCCTTTACTTCAGTTAGGGAAATCTTTTTATGGGTCTCAACTTCTGTTACTCTTGGTTGCAGCGAATTGTTTCTTCTTTTACATGACTAAGTTTTTCCTGTCTTACTCTTTCCTGCTTTCCTCTTGGGATTTTAGACCACTCTTCATTGACAGTGGGGATTTCTCCTCACCATTTGCCTGCATCTATTTATTCAGATGTTATGGGGTCAGCAAGAGATTCCTGAGGTTACAAAAATGGATAGGATGTTAAGAGTTGCTTAAAAGAGGCTCAAGGCTCCAGGACACCTGCTAACCTCCTTGCTAATGTGTCATCTTAGAAAACACATTTTCCCTTCAGATTGCTGTGAAAAAGCTGATAGGAGGGGCCATCAGGTGTGAGGTTTATGTGTGTACTTTCTCTTCTACCCCTTATTTGTTTTTAGTCTTCAGCCTTTTCTCCTCTCTCTTTGGAGCAAGGAAGCCTTAGTTAATGCTCTGAGCTTCCCCACATGTGTGGTAGAGCAAGTTGATGCACCAGCAGAAGTAGGAAGAGGATTCATATGTCATGTTTGGACCAATGCTGTAATTTTATTTTACAATAAGGAATGTGGATATTATTAATCTACTCCTGAGCATAATAGCATGATTTGAATAGCAGAGAGCAACTTTGGTGTGTGTTAATGTCTACTGACATGAATACAGATGAATGCTAAGTAGGTAGAAAATGTCAGTGTAGAGCCTTCCTTTTGGTGACTTTAAGAGCTTACATTTCTAGTTAACTTTTTGTTCAGCCTGGCAAACAGATATGAAGATCTATTTTATCAACCCAGCATTAAAATAGCTTCTGAGGACGAGCAATACCCATAAAGCCCTGCTCTCTTGGCAGCCACTTGCGCTAGACCAGCAATAACGATGAATCAGAATGTGTCCCTGTATTGAATATCTTAGCCAAACTCTTCAGAATAATAGGGGCTTAATGCAAGTAGTTGTAAAAAGTGAAGCAGTTTATAGTTCAGATAATTTATTTCTGTCTTAAATCTGTCTTCTTGTCTGTCTATACTGTCTATGGTGTGTGTGAATTAAAGGTATATGTTTATTTTAAAAATTACTTGTGAATTCAACATGCCTTTTTATAGCTAGAGTTAACACGTTCTGAATTTATTTTTATGATTAATATCAAGAATGTTTTATGAATATGCTTTTGTGCCAGTCTTTTAGTGTTCACTTTAGTGTTTTCTGCTCAAAGCTGACATGTCACCACTTGAGCCAAAGTTCCACTTCCTGAATATGCTCCTTTAGATAACTATTTTGTTTTTGATGGTCTCTATAATGTGTGTTTGAGGTGCCTCTCTCCTATGTCTTAGTTATTGAGTGGTGTAGGAAATTGTGATGTGATTAAAAACAACAAAAACCCAAAACATGCTAAACCTCCAAGATTGGGAGTAAGTCTTATGGAGCTTGGTGCAGTGAGAATTACTTAGGTATATGTGAGTTAGTGATTAAGGTGGAGTCTAGATTTTTTCCACATTTATTTAAAGTATGTGTTGCGTTGTGTATGTGTGTGAGCAAGAGAGACTGAGAATCAGAGAGATGGAGTACTACAAATTGTGCTACTCAGGAGGCTGAGATATCAGGATTGTGGTTTGAAGCAGCCAAGAAAGTCCATAAGACTCTTACTTTCAATTAAACTACCAAGGATGTGAGGGCAATCTGGCTGCGACATCTGTCACCCCATTGATCTCCAGGGTTGATTCGGCTGATCTAGCTGGCTAGGCCAGTGTCCTCTTCGTCCCTCACCACTCCATGTGCGTCCCTCCCGAAGCTGCGTGCTTGGTCGAAGAGGATGACCATCCCCGATAGAGGAGGACTGGTCTTCGGTCAAGGGTATACGATTAGCTGCACTCCCCTGCTAGAACCTCCAAACAAGCTCTCAATTAAACTACTAAAAGTTCGGAAGTGGGGCTGTGGCTCAAGTGGTAGAGTCCTAGCTTTGAGCAAAAGAAAAAGCTCAAGGACAGCACCCTGAGTTCAAGCCCCAATTCTAGCTCCCCCCCAACACACACTCACATTTTTATATTGGCAATATGCTTAGAAACCAGGAAAGTATATAATACATATTGCTTTATTTCATGCTACTAAATACTAGATAACGAGCTTTAGAGAAATTACAGGACATCTTTGTTTTCCTTGATCTATGTCTGCATTAGGATAGTAGTCAGAAAATGCTAACGACAACCACAAGCTCAACCCCCCAACTCTCAGGAGTTTAATAAGAGAAAATGAATGCTTGAGGATTACAGCATCAGGAAGCAGGTATCTTATTTAGGGACAGTATCTGTCTTTTCTTGGTCAGTTTTGTGTGTATATTTATTTGCTTTGTTTTTGTGTCACCTTTCTTGCACTTCTTCCTGTCATTTTTTGTCCTCTGTGTCTTTTGTGGTAGGAATAACTATTACCTGGTTTGTCAAAAGTCCTATCATAGGTGAAAACATTTATTCAAAGCCTGCCAAAACATAAATTTTGGCAGGAGAGAATGCTGACTTTCTTAATTTTTTGGTAGTCCCAGAAGAATGGATTTAAAGCACCTGTATGAAACTATACGCAACTATACACAGCATAGCCTTTTCCCCAAAGTTTCATTCTCTCAGTAGCATCCTGAATGTGCCAGAAGCCTTCTATGGATGTAACTATTGTTTTTCAAAACACCTAGGAAAACATCTTGTTGATATTTCTTTGGCTCCTTTCCTCTTAAGGAGACAGGTAACAAGTCAGAAGCTGGAATGCTTTCAAAGGATGGAATTGCATCATTTCCCTGTCTTCCCCATGCCTAAGGCCATATCATCAAGCCACACTCAATTCTCAGGGCTTGCCTGTGTCAGTTATTGGTGTCCTTGGTTTCTTCCTCTTGCTGCCTTTCTACATTAATGTCAAGATGTACACATTTGCACATTTTATTCTGAAAGGTGATTGAATAGTATGTGGCTTCATCTTGGTTTGCTGGAGAAGATCCTCCCTTAACTGGAATTGGCTGTTCAGGGAATAATTTCTGTTCTTACTTTTTGGCATCTCACCTCTCTTCTCCTTTCTTAATTTAGCTGACTTAGAAACATTCTTTTGTGGACAATAGGGAGAAAAGTTTGGTTTTATAGTGAATTACATAGTTTATGCTGTAGATAAGATTGATGAGTTTTGGTTTTCCTTTTGTGCAACGTTCACAAAAACCCTGGAGTGTATGTAGCTCGGTAGTACAGCACTTGCCTTATATATATATATATATATGGCTAGTACTACAATCAAACAATAAATAAGATTGTAGGTTGATCTTTTTTTAACATGGAATCCCTAATTGAAGATGGCAAGCCACTTAAAATGGTAGGATAGATGGAGCATCTCCCTTTACATAATGATGCTGGAGTGATGTGGAGTTTTACCACAGCCCCTTGGGGTCATCATCTTATAGGCAATAATGAACCTGGGAGGTCCGGTGCTTAGTTCAAAGATATGGTGGAGGAGTAGGAGAAGTAGCACCCAGGTCTGATTCCTGGTTCTGAATTGTTTTCCCTGGGCTCTAGAGTGATGTTTTTTTCTCCCTCCAGTACTTCCTCGGGCTGTGGTTTAAGGTGCCTCAGGCAGAGAAACAGTTCCCAGAGGCAAGTATAATATTTGGAAGAGGTCTTGCTTCTGTTATGGGTACTTTATAAAATAGGAGACCCCAGAAGCAATGCTATCTCCTGGCCTAATTGGTGTGTTCTTAGTGGGGTTTTTGTGCCAGTTTTTTTATGCTAATTTTTTAAAGCTTCCCACTGGTCTCTATAGCACTTCTAGGAGAATGCCTATAACATGTTCTCAGGGCCAGGATTCCATCCTTGGATTATATTAGGTTCATGACTAGGTGACTTCTGGAAGCGACTCTTTCACAGGCTGGTATCTTCCTGGTGCCAGCTGGCAGTCTTGCTTTGCAGAAATTACTTTTTGGAACCATATAAAATAAGCATTGGTTATTTTCTATATGTGAGGGAATGAAGACACTGTCTTCAAACTTATTTTAGGATGCTGGTAAAATCAAGGAAAAAAGATTGAAATGCTGTATGTTGTATTCCCAGTGAAAGTGACATTCAGATAACCCTGGTGAGTGGAGTGGAGAATCTCTAAGGGCTGTGCTTTCTATCTTGATAGGTTTTTGAAACAAATGTGCTCCAAATCTGGTGGACTTTTTAGAAATTCCATTGTTTTCATTCTGTAGGGGAATAATTCCCCTAAACCCTCTCCACCAATGCAACCCTCAGATTGAGTGTTCAGTAAGAATGTCTCATGTCTAAAATTGAATCAACAAAATTTCCCCATGCTAAAGACCACTCACCTTTCTCCAGCAAGATATCATTTCCCACTCTCAGGAAAATTAATTGGAGCAAATGGAAAAAATACAGATTCAAGTTTACTTATTTGCTATAAAGGCATATCTATCTTGTTCATTAAGTAGACATTCAGAAAATATTTGTTCATGTGAACTCACTTAACATTTGGAATAAATTTAATAATATGGCAAGAGAATTCAGTTCTTAAAAGCTATGTTGAGTGAGTTTAATTTGTATCTCTAGACAGATTATGAGTGAACGATAGCTGATCTGATTAGAATTTCAGTCACTTTAAGGAAATAGCAAAAATACTGCTTGAATTCTGCTTTTCTTGATACCTTGCACTTTTTATATTACTTTTGGATCTCCTAAGTATATCCACTTAATGCTCTGATCTCATTTTCCCCAAGCTGTGAGGTTAGTGATGTTCCTTTCAATTCATAATGTCCCTTGGAATTAAGAAGCTGAAGTAGCTGCATTTTTGACATGGCTTGTGATTTATGATCTGTATATATTTTATTATATCTAGCATATCAGTGTTATCCTTGAGCTGCGAAAAGCTGGTATAAACCTAAGGAAATAAGGTCATCAAATTGTCCCTATGTATTGTAAGCAGGGGCCTGTGATAGAAAATTGCCCCAGTTGGTTATGCACAAAGGCAGAATAGAGCCTAGTCAGGTGGAGTCCTGCCAAGCGTGCGCTATACTGTTTAGCAGCAATTTAGTGCATCACAAAATGAAGTGGAGGTTAAGATAGTTGCTGAGGATTTAAAACTGGGTAACGTTGATAGGACAAAGCAATCTGAAACTCTAATGAACCCACACTCTTTCTTATTATGTGTTTGTTAAAAAATTAAGTCCACTACCAAAGCTTTTATTTACTTATTTATTGATTGATTGCTAGTCCTGGGCCTGAGCACTGTTCCTGCTTCTTTTTTGCTCAAGGCTAGCACTCTGCCACTTGAGCCACAGCACCACTCCTGGCCATTTTCTGTATACGTGGTGCTGGGGAATCGAACCCTGGGCTTCATGAATATGAGGCAAGCACTCTTGCCTCTAGGCCATATCCCCATCCCCCCAAAGATTTTATCAAATGAAATGTAGTGATGTAGACATTCCCTAGTTTCCTAACAAACTCAGAGAGAGAGAGCACTAAGGACTTAGTGTCCTAAGTGTCCTTTTAAAATTCAGTCTACTTAAGGGGTTTTATGGAACTTTATTTATAAGGCATTTTTCATTATGGCTGGTATATTAGTCAGCTCTCTGTCACCATAGCAAAATAACTGATGCAATGCAAATAACTTCTCTCGTGTGTGTGTGCGCGCGCGTGCGCATTGGTACTGAGACTTGAATTCCAGGCCTGTGTGCTGTGCCTGAGCTCTTGCTCAAGGCTAGCACTCTACTACTTGAGCCATAGCTCCACTTCTGGCTTTTTGGTGGTTAACTGAAGATAAGAATCTCAGGGAGTGTCTTGTCTGGCTGCCTTTAAAGCACAATTCTCACATCTCAGCTTCCTGAGTAGCTATGGTTATAGGTTTGAGCCACTAGCTCCTGGCAGCAGTTAACTTTTAAAGAAAAAGGCTTGTTTTGGCCTTGGAGGTTCCAGTGAATGATTAAATGGTACCTTGTCTTTAGGCCGCTGATGAAACAGAATATCATGGTAGAGCAAACTACTCTCCTCTCTGACAAGGAAGCAGAAAAGACAAGGTGTCCCACAAAGTTTCACTTAGGTTCCTCAGCCTCCCCAACCTGGAAAACATGACTTTGGCACCTGGAACTTCTGAGCATTACTGGAACCAGGAAATGTAGAAGCTACCATTTATTTATCTTCCCCATTGTGGGTGCTTATTTCTTGTTTGTTATTCTCTCAAAGCAGTGAGGCAGATTTGCTGACAGCAACATTTGAAAATGTTCACTATGCCTGTTTGGAACTAAAGATTTTTGGGGGATTAGGAGGCAGTCCTGAGGCTTGAACTCTGGGCCTGGGTGCTCTCTCTGAGGCTCTTTGTGCACAAGGCTTTACCACTTGAGCCATAGGGTCACTTCTGGCCTTTTCTGATTATTTTGTTGGAGACAATTAGGTGGTTTTTTTTGTTTGTTTTAAACATGGGGCCTTGCCAATTGAGCCACACTTCGAGCTGTTTTGCTTAAAGCTATTTTCAGATAAATTCTTGTTCTTTATTTCCATTCCAGGTTGGCTGTAGACAGCAATTTTCTTAGTCTTTACATTCTGAGTAGCTGGATTACAGGAGTTCACCACTCTGGTCTTAATGCAATAATGTTTTTTGGTTTTTGGCAGTACAAGGATTTGAACTCATGGCTGTGTGCTTAAACTCATGCGGGTTATCTTTTGAGCTATGTGCCCTCAAAATAGTAATCTTCTTCTTTTTTTTTTTTTTTTTTTGCCAGTCCTGGGCCTTGGACTCAGGGCCTGAGCACTGTCCCTGGCTTCTTCCCGCTCAAGGGTAGCACTCTGCCACCTGAGCCACAGCGCCCCTTCTGGACGTTTTTCATATATGTGGTGCTGGGGAATCGAAACGAGACCTTCATGTGTAGGAGGCAAGCACAATTGCCACTAGGCCATATTCCCAGCCCAATAGTAATCTTCTTGACCTGATTGTTAGGTCATTGCATTTACTTGGATATATTCCTACTAGTTTAGCTCTGGTAGCTTAAATTATTTCCTTTGTTTTTAACATTATATGCTCTTTTGAGAGGTATTTCAACCTTAGAATCGTGTGTGTGTGTGTGTGTGTGTGTGTGTGTGTGTTTTCATACTTTCTATAATTGTTTGATGAAACATTTTTTAAAAAATCGGGTCTTATTTCAGTGTAGCTGTTAGACCTCAGGCTCTTTTTCCTTAGATGTACAGAAAGAAGCCGCTGAAAAATGCATAGTAACCGTCACCTTTGATAGTAATCAGAGATAAGTGAGAAAATTTCAGTTCAGGAACAGTGAGTCTTAATGTTTCAGCTGACATGGATAGCAGAAATGAGAGTTTGAGAACACATGCTGTGTGGGAGCTAGAAAGGAGAAGGTGCTAGAGTGCAGGTTTTCTATGGTCTTGGGAGTCTCGTCTATTCTGAGAGACTCTTTAGTTTGAACTTTTAGGACACTCCCCACATTTTGGGCAGCCATTTCACCTTAATTGGAAGTTCTTTGAAGTTACTAATTCTCCCTTTACAACCTTGTTTCTTGAACACACTAAACCTTATTTATTCTAGAAATAGATCCTGTTTCTGAAAAAAAGATTAAAATTGTAAATGTACATGCACCAATGCCAGGTACCAGTGGCTCACTGTTATAATCCTAGCTTTTTAGGAGGCTGAGAGCTGAGGATTGAAGTTTGAAGCCAGAGCAGCAGGAAGTCCATGAGACTTTTTCCCCCCAATTAACCACCAAAAAGCTAGAAGTGGAGATGTGGCTCAAGTGGTAGAATGTCAGCTTTGAGTGAAATATAGCTAAGCAACAGAGGAAAGGAGAGGGAGGAACTCAGTCATAATGCCGATCTTATGATATTAAGAAAATTGAGGTGAGAGGCTGGATTGGAAGGGAAAGGGGATAAGGATGAAAGAGGTGACATAGATTAATAGGTATTGTATTCATAAACCTATTTGTTGAATGACAATTCCTTTAAACAATTACTAAAGATTGTAAAAATATAATTAAAAAAATAGCAGAAGCTAAGGAAGGGACAGCATCCAAACCATAAGGTAAACAAACCCCAGTACTGGCATACACAAAAGAAAACAAAAGCATACAACAAAGATAAATATTGCACAAAAATTTTTGATGGGTGTATTCACTTTTGGTATTATGGTAATCATTATGTTGAAGCTATGACATTCTTATTTATAGTTAATAAAATCATTATTACTATTTTGTCTGTCATGGGCTTGAACTTGGGGCCTGGGTACTATCCTTGAGCTCTTTGTTCAAGGCTAGCTTTCTACCATTTTGAGCCACATTTTGAACCACTTTCAATTTTAGGGTGGTTAATTGGATTTTACTGCCCTGCATGGCTTTGAACTGTGATCCTCAGATCTCAGCCTCCTGAGTAGCTAGGATTACAGGTGTGAGCCACCAGCACCTGGCCAAAATTATTATTTTATGCTGAATATTTCTATATTTTTAGGGAATGGCATTTATTATTTTATAATAGTAATTTACTGCTTGATACTAGGTCATGTATATTTTAAAATGAACTTTACATTAACTGTGGTGTCTTTCTCTCCCTGGCCCTGGGAATAACTTAGATTTGATTTTCTCCATTTGTAGTCTGGTAGCTGGTAAGCATAAAAGCATGCTATATTAAAAAATATCGACTGCTTTAGGGTTAGACTGAAGTGACTATGTTTGGAAGGAATGGGGCAGGCTCCAGGGATGATGGCTGGGCTAATCACGTAATAGTTGTGTGAAGCTTCCTTTGACTGTTGAGAAGGCTGCTTTCTGTACTACATTGAGTCTGTCTGGAGGTCGATGAGGAATTGAGGGCTAAGGTGTAGATGGTGTAATCGTGGATGACTAACCTTTACAAGGGTTAGAGGGCTTGTTCTCTTGTGGTGTATACCTTGGCACATGCACATGTGTGCTGTGCACACACATGGAATCCAGGGCACAGAAATCTCTCTCTCTCTCTGGTATGTTGTAGGCCTGCCTTGACATGGAACTGTTTGTTCTGAAGCAACTCCTTTCAAAGCTGCAATATGTTAAATGGGCAGCCCTTTATTGAATGCCTCTGATATGTTGGCAGTTTATCAGCAGCAGGGTTATGATCCTGTCACTTCTTGTTAATGAAAGCTTTTATTTAGCATAGCAAATCATATCTCCTGTTAACATCCACTCTCTCAAATGGTAAACTTGAAAGGGATGTTTGTGACTTATTATTAATTAGTAGCCATCAGGGTGTTTTGGCCCTTGCTGCTACAACCATTTAGCTATATTTTCTTCTACCCAGTTGTGGTTTATCTTAAGCTAGGAAAATCTTCAAACACTTATAATCCTTTTGTTGTTGTTGTTGTTGATCATCTTTGAGATGTTTTCATTATAGCTTTTCTATTAGGTGCCTATTTCTTCTTGTCTCAATTTCATTTCCATTTTTAAATTCTAGCAGGAAAATAATCACAGTATTTACTAGTAATGCATTGATTTTCCCAGCATTTGTTTGTTTGTTCCTGGGAAGTCCAGGAGAATAAGCGTTCCAACTTCATATTTAAAGTGATTCCCTCCACTCCACCCCACCTCTATTTCTTTTTGTGCTGACACTGGATCTTGAACTTAGGCCTACAAGCTGTCCCTTACCTGTTTTCCTCTGACACTTGAGTCACAGCTCTACTTCCAGATTTTTGGTGGTTAAATGGAGATAAGAGTCTTGTGAACTCATGGCCTGGGCTGGAGATAAGTGTCTGATGGACTTTCCTGCTCAGATTGGCTTGGAAATATGACCCTCAGATCTCACCTTTTAAAGAGCTAGAGTAACAAGTATGAGCCACTGGTGCCTAGCTGAAGTAGAACTTTTATCTACACATACTTATGGACATCAGAAAATTTTAGAACTGGAAGAACCCTTAACCCACAGTGTTGACCAACAGATTTTACACATTCAGAACTGATGCTGAAGGTGTGCTTTCTATGTCTCTGGAATAGTAACAGCAACTAGTGACTAGACCCAGGGCTGTTTCTGGACTTGCTTTTCTTCACAATCCTCTTTCCTTTATACTTTGGCATTGTTTATTCTTTAAAAGTGCTAGTGATGCCCTGGCGAGAGTGTATATAGATACATTTTGGTTTTTTATTTTATTTTATTTTGGTAAGAGCCAATATAATTAAAAATGTACTAACATTGACTATGAAATAGTTTCTATCTTAAATTTTTTTTTTTTTTTTTGGGGTCAGTCCTGGGCCTTGGACTCAGGGCCTGAGCACTGTCCCTGGCTTCTTCCCGCTCAAGGCTAGCACTCTGCCACTTGAGCCACAGCGCCACTTCTGGCCGTTTTCTGTATATGTGGTACTGGGGAATGGAACCTAGGGCCTCGTGTATCCGAGGCAGGCACTCTTGCCACTAGGCTATATCCCCAGCCCTCTATCTTAAATTTATGTTTTTCTCTGCTTCATAAGGTATTTACTGTAAGTAACCTAAACATTGTTTGAAAGAGCAACCTTGAATGTTCATTAGTAGAGAATTGGTTAAATTAATTGGCATGTATCTCTCTTCTATAAAAGAAGAGGTATCTTTGTGTTGATATTGAAATGTAAAACACAAGAGGCAAAGAGCATTGAGAAAGATCACTCTCTATGTATTACAATATTTACTTTTGATGACCTGTACTCTTACTTTGACACATTCAAACTGTTCATGAGACTGTTAACCTCTTGGGTATAGGTTGGAAGCATTAGAGACCTCTCTCTCGTATAGTTCTGCAGTTATGATCTTTTTGTGTCAAATATGAATATCAAATTTGCAAAAACACTATTAAGGTGGAATCTGTGATTCAGAAGATAATCTTGTAGTTTTGAAGGCATTTAAAATAGATTTTTAAAAAATATTTGATGCATCTGAATTGTTTGTTAGTATTCAGTGCCAGTGTTGAGTTCACATTATTCCAGGTCTTTGGGAGTTCAGAATTGGGAGGATGTGGATGCTGTTTTTGTGTACTTTAAGTCTTGTCCACAGCCTAGAGGTAAGCATCTCCAGGAATGAAGGTGTTTTGGTGAGGGCTTCTGCTGTAGCTGGGAAAAAGTTCATGAAAGCAGGTGGATATTTTCAGAGTTTTTATATAAGTAGGGCAAGATTCCTCCCCCCCCCCCCCCGGAGCAAAGGATCAAGCCTTCTATAGTCCTGAAATACTGGAGAATTAGTTTTGATTCTTAGCATAGATTAATTTCTAGAGGGCCTGTAGACCCATAGAGGGCATGTGTTAACATGGTGTAAAGTGGACCTTGTAAGAAGAGCAGGGCTTCAGGCAGAAGTGGAAGGTTGTTGATTGCCTGATTATGGTGGGATCCACCAATTGGAAAATGACTGTTGGCAGCCTATATATTCTTTAGAAGAGACCCATAGATACCCAGTCATTATTTAAAGCAAAATAAATATACAGCATGAAACCATTTGTCTATGATTCTTCATAAGTACCTTTTCTGAGAGTCAGAATCTAAAGCTACATCTACCAGGGTTTTATAAAAATTCTAGGTCAAAGGAAGTGAAAGTGATTAACTTATTTTTTCCTTGTTATTCAATGTAATACTAGGTAAAAGAAGTAGCTTACATAATTCTGAACCAGGAGAAACATCCCTTTGAAGGTAAGGAGAGCCATAATTAGCAGCTTTGAGGTTTATGTATGTGTACTAAAATAATTTATCATAAGAGATTATTGAGTAACAAGCAAGGCTAGTGATTCACTAACCCTTTATATATTTACATTATTGAGGACCCAAAAGGCCTTTGGTTTGTGTAGCATATAATTTTGGATGTTTACTGTGTTAGAAATATTTACTGTGTTCAAAAAGTAATAAACATTACACATTAACAAAAATTTTAAAACAATGGATATATGGATATATATCTGTATATCTATCTACCTCTCTTTCTTTCTAAAGCCAAAAATGTAGTTGTAAGAAGAGCATACCCTTGCGTTTTTCATCTCATATCTGGCTAAACAAGTCAAATGTATTGTCACATGGTAACAGATTGCAGAAGCAGAGATATCATAACTTAGAAAGCTTTATTTTACTTTGGGAAAGAAAGAAAAACCACTTTTTTATCCCTCCTAGATCTATGACATAGGTCCTTTGGGACCCACAGGGTCCAAATGTGTTCCAAGAACACATTTTGAGGACCACACAGTTAAAATAAGGCAGGGCTTGTTTGAGCCTTAAGAAAACGTCAAATCTCTATTGTAGAAAGGACTGAGTAGCTGTCTATCTTCCTATAGGGAATATAAATTACAAACAGTGGCAGGGAGGTCCAGTAATGATATAGTTCAGTGATAGAGATCTGGATTTATCCTTGACATTGCAAAAATATAAAAAAAGATGAAGCCATGGAATTAGAATAATTGAAGGTGAGATTGCCCTTGGATTTGAAGATTTGAATGCTATGAATGGGTCCTGACATTACGAGTTAGATGTTGCTTTCTTTACCTAAAAGTTGAAGTTGAGGACAAGCTCTTAAAAGCTTCTGTAGCCCTGACATTCTGTGATTTATTCTTGTAATTTTTTCATAGTGCTCTCAACACTTTCTATAAATGTACACATGCCCACACATCTATGTACCCGTACGTGGAGCACTTTGGAAGGTCAAATGAACTAAAAATGCACCTTGGAGTAGTTCACCTAAGCATTTTCTTTTTCATGTATTGGTTTCATTGTCCTAGTTTGTTTCTTAAATAGAAATTGACTAATGGTACTGTGGGTATATATAAAATCTTAAACCACAGTCTTTGAATATGTCTGCATTTTTCTTTAAATCCTTCCACTGCATTTCTTTCATCTCCACCCTTAGTCATGGGATTTGATAAGTATAAAGGAGGCTGTGAGTTGTCATCTAAACCACTATTGTCAGACGGGGTCCCATGTGTCAGTTTTGACTTAGATAATATATGTTTGAAAATTATGTTGTTAATATTGAAACCATCATATACACACATCAGATGAAGAAATCTCAGTAATAGTGTCATCTAGTTAGTACTTCTAATGATGTTGATTTCTGTTTGAAGCCTCTGAGCTAGGATATTTCTAGTAGGTGAGTGGTTGAGTGGGTGGTGGTGAAGATTAGTGATATTTTGGAATTTCACTTTACACGAAATTTGCCTTCCTCTGAGAACTGTGTAGCCCTTGAAGGCAAAGGCATACTTTTACATTATGTTAATTTCTTGTACATAGAGTTTAATAATTATTCAATGAAAGGCGGCTTAACTTCCTTTCAAGTGTAAAATTCAAGATAAGAGCAATAATTATTTTTATATTTTCCTTATAGCTATAAAATCTTCAACCTGAGAAAAATTTTACCTTGTTAAAAAAGTAAGGCAGCAATGAGGTTTTAAAATATTTTTTATTGTTATTATAAAGGTGATGTACAGAGGGGTTACAGTTATATAAGTCAGGTAAGGGGTATATTTCTTTCTGGACAATGTTACTTCTTCCCTTGCTCGCTCCCAGTTTTACTCTCTTGTTCCCTTCCACAAATTGTCTACTTCATTTTTAACATAGTGTCTAGTGAGTCCCATGGGGCATCAATGAGTTTCAAAATATTAAAAAAATAAATTTAGAGTTTGTATTTCTTCCATTTCTTGTATTTCATATTCAGGTGTTTTTTGGTATCTTCAAAGTAAAGGTCTGTTTTGAGAAATCTGTGTCTCTCCAAACTGATAGAACATAAAGATGGATGGACGGTGAAAGGGCTCATGGAAGGGAGGGAGGGAGCGAGAAAGTAGGAAGGAAGGGGAGGTTGGGTGCTATAATTAGTTGGATTTGTAGCCCTCTATTGGGTCCTTTGAAAGTGTTATTGTTAAAGATATTGCCTAGGTTTGGTGCACTTGCTTCAGAAGAACAGGAAGAGGATGTTAAGGTGTTTTTGGATCTTCTGTTGATGGAATCCTCTGGGGAGATAGGAAAACACCTAGATTGAGTGAAGAATAAATCTAAATATTTGAGTAAAACTTTTAATCATTGTATATTTTCCCAAATAAATTTAGTTTTAAGCCTTTAACATATTTTCTCTGGGTTGTCTAATTTTGTAGGGTATATTGAAAAGGATTTCATCCTGATTACTCATTCACTGAAGCCAAGTAATCTGAAATAATTAAGTTATAGATACATTAGCATTAGTAGTGGTACCATTAATAACCTATGTCCTTGAAAGGCTTTATTTTATTTTTATTTATTTATTTATTTATTTATTTTTTTGCCAGTCCTGGTGCTTCTTTTTGTTCAAGGCTAGCACTCTGCCACTTGAGCCACAGTGCCACTTCTGGCCATTTTCTATATATGTGGTGCTGGGGAATTGAACCCAGGGCTCATGTACGGGAGGCAAGCACTTTTGCCACTAGGCCATATTCCCAGCCCTTTATTTTATTTTTTAAGACAGTAAATGGAGCTGGGGTCTGAATCATTACCTTTGAATTGTATAGGAGGAAGCTGGGGTAAGAGAAGTTCTGAAAGCCATACTTTGAAATTGAAACACAATACCACTTACCTATATGCCCATGGAGTACAGCTGCTCTTGGGCTTGTCCATCTCACCCGTGAAAGCACGCACTTAAAAAAGCCCTAAGTGAACAGGTAGACTGGTTATAGTAGCTTCTAAATGTTAAGTTACCTAGGAGTAAGAAATAGTAGTTCTTCTGTTATTGGATTTGATGGTTGGACATCTGGAGCTAAGAATTCTGGGTCATTATTTATGTCACTCAGCTTCTCCAAGCCCTAAGGGTTTTTTACCTGCCAGAGAGGAATAATAATGATACTGTTCCCAAAGACTAATCGGACATTTTGTAGAAAAGATCTTAAAAAACAGTAACTTCTTTTTCCTCATTCCTGAAGTGAAATTCTTCGGAAGATGGTAGGTAAATTACACAAATAAGATTATTTTAGGAAAAATAATTGGACTTTTAAGCTCTCAGGCTTGGTATAAAGGGTTTAGATTTGCTAGGAAGCTCTCAACATTTGGGCAACAGGAGGGAAAAACACTAGGGCTACTAAATGAGAGTTCTCTTTTTAGTGATAAATTGAGCCTTTCAGGGTTTTCTAATTCTTAATAGATTTTTTCCCCCAACTATGTATATCTTTTAAAAAATTAATTTTATTGTCAAGGTTATGTACAGAGGGGTTATAGCTACAATTGTAAGGTAGTGAGTATATTTCTTGTTAAACTTCCTTCCTTCATTTTTCTCCTGCTTTCCTTCACCCTGAGCCGTCCCCCACAAGTAGTACAGTTAATTTCCAACATATTGTCTTGTGTGTATTGCTTGCAGCATTATTTACCATAGCTAAGATATGGAACCAACCCAGACACCCCTCAGCATGGAGGGATCAAGAAAATGTGGCATATATACAATGGAATTCTATGTTTCTATCAGGAAGAATGATATTGCCCCATTTGTAGGGAAATGGAAAAATTTGGAAAAAAAATCACATTAAGTGAAGTAAGCCAGAACCAAAGAAACATAGATTCCATGGTTTCCCTCATTGGCAATAGTATATATGTCTAGGAAAGTCTTAGCAGAGGATCACAGTAGCTCCATAGCTATGTACATATCACATGAGATGATGCTAAGCGAAATGAATTCCAAGATATGGAAACAAGCGGTTTATCATTGTTATTTTTACTGTATTATGTGAAATTATTTCTTTTTTCTTTTGTTTATCTTCCCTATGGTTTATCCCCTGTTGTCACTGTATTTGATTTTGGTACCCTGGGTATTATATATATGTTTATCTGAATTTCAGAAGTGGAGGGGAATATCAAAATAGTGAGATAGGTGTCTCTTGTTTGGTGTATATATTAGGTTTGTAAAGAATCTTAGTGTAGCTGGAAGGGCTGTAAGTGCATCTTCAGTAGAAGATCTTCACTAATTAGTGATCCACAACTCTTTCAAAAGTGGGGAGTTGGCTGCTAGGAATAGCAGAGTTACTATTAAGGAACAGTGAATGAAAATTAATCTTATTTAGCTGCAACTGAGGATAGATCTTGTAATTAGATGTGAGAGACATAGTAGTCAGACTTGAAAATGTAGGCCATCAAAATTGTTTCACAATCCATTACCTACACGGTGGTATTTGATATTACAAAATCTACGTTCTAGTCTAGTCTTGGTTTAGTCCTTATTATCTTGGGAGAACACATTACAGTTTAGGGTCTCTTAGTTTTCTAAGCTATTAAATGAAAACAAGAAAGCACATAGGGTTCTTCTCCTTTACAGGTATGACAAGTGAGAGATTCCCACAAGATATTTTCTTTTTGTGGTGGGTGGTTGTTTGGTGACAGGTTGGAAAACAACAACAACAAACTAAAAAAAAATAATGTGCTATGTTTTGCATTTTTTTGTTCTATGTTCTCAGATTATGCCTGTCATAATTCGGTAATGATAAGTCCTTTAAGAAGGCAATACTGATGAGGGATTTAACAGTCTTCCACCTTTTACTTTACCTGACTACTATTTGGGAGAAAATTTTGTGCACCTATCAAGGAAGAAAACAGTCAAGTTTTAGATTTAAGAGCCTACTTGTTAAGCCTTGATTAAATGATGCCTATTAGGTTGTAATTATATCTATCTATAAAAATAGATGATAGTGGATTTGATTGCTAGGTTTCCTGAAGCAGTCTTTTAAGATAATGAATTTTAATTATATGTGTTCCTGGGACCCATTTAAAGTCATTGAGAAGGTAAAAATGGACAAGGCATATTGAAAATGTATTCATATAAGTGTTTAGCTTTATGCTTGTGCTTGTGGAAAATTATTAACAGAAATATGACTACTTCCTCATCTTAATTTCCCACACAATATACCCTTACAGAGGCTCCTGAAGTTGGCATTCTTACATTTTATATAAAATACCATATAACATTTAGCAGATGTCAAATGATGATACCATATAACATTTATCACTTGTACAAGAAGAAGTGGTGTCAATATCATTTGGTGGCTTGTGATTCATTACAGAAGAGTACATAAGCCAGGTGCCAGTGGCTCTCACCTGTAATCCTAGGTACTTAGAAGGCTGAGATCTGAGGATCACAGTTTGAATCCAGCCTGGGAAGGGAAGTTCATGAGGCTCTTATCTCCAATTAGCCACAAGAAAACCTGAAGTGTCACTGTGACTCAAAGTGGTAGAGTGTTAACCTTGAATACAAAAGCTCAGAGACAGCAGCCAGACCCTGAATTCAAGCCTCACAAAACACACACACACACACACACACACACACACACACACACACACACACACACACACACAATCTTAACACAGATTTTTGTCCTGAACATTGCACATTTGAGTTAGAACTGTTAGAGACCTCTAATGCCGGCTCTGTTACCTCTGTCACACACACACAATCTTAACACAAATTTTTATCGTGAACATTGCACATTTGAGTTAGAACTGTGTTAGAGACCTCTAATGCTGGCTCTGTTACTTCTGTCAGAAACCTTCTCTGTTTCCTGCAGAACAAATTTCAAGTACTTTTGAGGCTTGAAAATTTTGATTCCCCTATTCTTTTCCAGATTCAATATTTACTCAGTGGACTAGTCAAGTATTTTTCCCCTTAAGTGTGGCCAGTGAAGTTCTCACTTCATACTTCTTAATACATCCAGGTATTTCATTATGGTAATCCTTAATGACATGATATGTTTAATCTTACCAGCTTCTATTTTTTATGAGTTCTGTCATTATCAACATGCCTCACCTCCTTTTCATTTTAGAATCCCATCAGCTTGTATTCACATATAATTGTGTATTATGTGTCATTTACCTTTTGACATGACTATGACGATGACTTTTCCTCAGGTACATTGTGTTTTTATTTACACAGGTTCTGTGATACAAAGGCTTAGTGAGAATGAATATATTTCAGGGTTATGTGTGTTTTAAGGTTCAATTTAAGGTTTTAAAAATAGTTTCTTGTGAGGTGCTTTTCTAGTTGCAGGGTTGGTTTTTTTGGAAAATATTTGTGATTAGTTTAACAGAGAGAATAGAGGTTCATTTTTGAGTATAAGAAAATAGTGTTTTTCATTCTGGGCTTTGGTTCTTCCTTATATGAAATGCTTACTTCTTTCAATCCTATTGTTAGCAGCCCAGAGCTCAGCTGGGCAGATGGTAGCTTTTGTACAAATGAGGATGTAAAGCATAAAGGTCCACTTAGCTAAACTGGCCACCATGTCATGTTTGTGAGTTGGACTCTGCATAAACTAGCAACTAGCTTTTCAGTCCATTGTCCCTATCCTTATTCTTTATGGCTGGCTATCTCTTAAATGTATCAGTTTATACTATCAGCCATGGGGTTAAAGTGGGAGGATAAACTCAATTTATTTCCTTTCCATTGATCATGATACAGAATCAATAGGTTATCTGTCTAAAGGATATAGGCACCTGCAGTGAGTACCTTTGCATTTTTTAGACATTACTCTTTGTTTTGAAGAGGATTTGTTACAGAGATAAGATGAAATATTTTCTTGCAAGGGGAGCCAGATCTACAAGTATTTATTTGGCAATGGTAGTGTTAGAGCTTCCTGTAATGTTGGTAAACCCAGGATATCTTACAGAAAGCCATTGCCCTGGTGAGGCAAGTCAGACATCTTTGGACTATAATGACAAAGTGGCAGAATTATAATCTGGCAACTTTGTGGGTTTACCGTTAGAGTGTGAATCTGTCTTTGCCTTTTGGCACTATTTTGCTTTCATCAAGATGATCTCAGCTTTCATTAAGTTTTCATCTAATTGAAAAGATTGATCTTTGAGTAGGTGAGAGTCCTTTTATGTAATGTCTCAAAGGACAGAGTATGGGTCAAATCACTCTTCAAATGGATGGTAATTGTGAGGAAGAGGCTTTTAGAATGGAGATAGCAAGTTACCCAGAGCTTATTGGAACTAAGAGCTTTTATGTGTAATAAGCTTCCAAGTTTGTAAATAACAGGACTCATAATAATCCAGTGAAAGCCAGGAGCCCTGGTCTGGAACCATTCTAACACTTTCATTATAGAGGAGGACTCATAAAGTTCCTTTGACTTTTGGTTTAATTCTTTCTTGGTTCATTTTTTACTCTTCAAAATTTTGTCTGGTAAATTGAAGGTACAATTGAAACCCGAGATACAAAGTGGATACTTTGCTTTGTATGATATTCCAAAATCTGGCGGGGGAAAATATTGAAATCAAGAAAGTCATTTAAGCATCCATTTCAGCATTTTCCCCCAGTTTGTAAGGAAGTGGTGGTGCCACATAACAGCTGTGAAGAGGAGTCGATATTAAAAAATGATTGTTTAGCTCTTGGAAATACTTTCTTGGAAATGCTAAATAGCAATAAATCAGCTTTTGGGGAAAAAAAACCACATTGCCATTAAATGCCTTGTTTTTGTCTTAGCTTTGTAATGAACAAAGGAATGTTTTTTATGCAGTATGAGGAATCTTGAGATTTCAAATTTGATTTTCATGCCAGCAACTTCCAGTTATTTCTCTGTTGTAAAAGGTTCTATATTTTATGAGATTATCACTCTCTTTAAGGTCATTTTATATGATATTAATGACAATGGAATGCTTTCCAATACTGAAAATGTCAATTTCATAAATAGTCACTTAGAATATCTTTATATAACATATAAATAAACAAGCCACTTAGTCATTATAAACCTCAAACACTATGGTCTATGAAAGGTATGGGCTTAATTTGTTTTCCGTAGTTGTTGGCTTTGAAAATAATGCTTAGAAACTGGGTGGCCATGGCTCCTGCCTGTAATTCTAGCCACTCGAGGAGCTGAGACCTGGAGATCAACCAACAAAAAATAGGTTGGAGATAAGGCTCAAGAAGTAGCATACCAACCATGAGCACTGAACTGACGCATAAACACACAAAATATTGTTTAGTAATATTTCAGCATTTAAAAAAGTTTTGACTTTGTAGTTTATTGGGACAGTTGTTGATTCATAACATGCATATATAGGTATTTTCTTTTTGTGTCTGTATAAAACAAAATAGAAAATTGGTTTAAAAGAGAACTGTTAAATCATTTTAAGCTTTTGTTAATTTTCATTTTTCTAGGAGCTACATATACTGAATATATAGTACCCTGGCTCCCTGCCTGTATTGACATTATAATAGAGAGTGAAAATGCTAATGCCTCCTTTGGCAAATTTTATTTGTATTCTATTGGTCAGGAAAATTTCCCAGACGTTAGGTACCAAAAGGATGGTGTACTGGCTCTGAAAAGATATTTTAACGCATTTAAACACATACATTTTCAAATGATTTCCTAAAACTAGGGATTTATTATACAAGCTTTGTGTAATTTTAAAAATTGCTCTCACTTGACTAATGTAGTCATTTGATGTGAAAATGGTTGATATTTTGAAATTCGCCAATTCTAGAAAAATTTAAAATGCAAAGGTAACTTATTCAGCCTTGGATTTGATGGGGGTCTATTTATCCACAGTGGATTAGAATATAGCTCCTCCCCCCACCCCTTAAAAATTGTTGTCTTCAGAAGCTTTTAAGAACTCTGGCAGGACAGCTTGCCTTTTCTCCTGCAGGGCCTTCTGTACATGTGTTTGACAGTCAATCTGTCATAGAAGTGGGTGGTTCTTTTCCCCTCTTGATGGGGAGCTGATGGCCCAACCCTCTTGGGCACTAAATGTTCTAGGAAACAGCCTCTTAAGTCCCTGAATGTTATACTGTTCGTTCACTCTTTTCTCTGAGCCCTGGTTGTACATCTTCTTGGTATAGTTTCTCTGCCCTATCAGCCTCAGAAGTGATTTGAGAAGATAATGATCATCAATAACTTGAATGTTTTTGGGTGCTAGTTAGTGACCTTAGGGTATCTCTGGGGTATTACTGACTATAGTACAGTTTGATTTGGGCCAGAGGGATAGAAAAGCTGAGGCATTTATGGTCCAGCCCCACTTAAAAACTGCCACCTACAGGTGAAGACAGTCTCTTTGATATAGTATATGCCACATTATGAGGAAGACCATTGTATGAATGTTTTTAAAGGGCAATGTAACATTTATTAAATGATTAGCATGATGCTAAATAGTTGGGAGAAGATACCATGTGGAGAAAAATAGGAGTTCAAAAGTATAGAAGTGGAAAGTGCAGGGAGTAGGACAGAGGCTATTTTGGGGGCATATAAGATCTAGGGCTAGGCATTCAATTTGTTGAAAATCTTGCTATATTACTGTGGGTTTTGCCACTCACATGATGGAAATCAATAAGGATCTAGTGTAGGTTATGAATCTCAGTCATACTCTCATAAAAGAGAGTTGAAGAGGCTTGTTATGTTCTTTGGAGGATTGGTAGTGGAAGGGATAGTTGAAAACTTAGAAAACTCAGTGAGACACTCCATTAGTTGGAAGTTTTGTTGCTGGTACTTAGGTAGTGACTTTTGAAGGAAATTAGAGGGCTTGAGAGCAAATTTGATTGAACTCAGATTGAATCTATAAATACCCTCTTGTCCTCTAGGACTTATATGGTTCTTACACGAATGATGAGAGCCTTTAAACTTTCAGAATTTCATTTGTGTCACATTTCCTATTTACATAGACCAAAATTTTTTTCTGTGTCCCTTAGCTCTAATGTACAACATGTGATTTGTTTCAAAGGCCAGCCAGAGCCTCTGGGGGTTTCCCATTCCCTTCTCTTAACCACAGTAGTATGGGCTTATTATAGAGTTCATGGATATTTTGATAGAATTATGCTTTTCTAAACCTTAAAATATTAACTCATAATTACGTCTCTGGTATTAGATTGTACTATTGTTCAGATCTTGTGTAAGTACCTGGCACGATGATTTGGTGGGGCCAAAAGCTTATTGAATAAAATCACTGTGTGGGAGAGCAGCATTTGGGGAAGATTTTGCCCTTGTGATTGTTTTAAGTTCCTCAGCAACTTCTTCCAGCCACCATTTTGAAAGAGGAAGCCATAGGGTGGGCTCTCTATGAGTTGTTACAGTGAGAAAAAAAGGAAGAGAAAAAGAGAATACAAGAGAGCCACAGAACGGTTATAGGTCATTTTGACTTGGGCAAGATTTTTTTTTTTTTTTTTGGCCAGTCCTGGGGCTTGGACTCAGGGCCTGAGCACTGTCCCTGGCTTCTCTTTGCTCAAGGCTAGCACTCTGCCACTTGAGCCACAGCGCCACTTCTGGCCATTTTCTGTATATGTGGTGCTGGGGAATTGAACCTAGGGCCTCATGTATATGAGGCAAGCACTCTTGCCACTAGGCCATATCCCCAGCCCTTGGGCAAGATTTTTGCATAAGAAGCTGGGAGAAAAATACTACAGTGGGTTAAGTTTTAAGATTGAACATGTCCTAGCATGCAGTTCTCTCTGTATACTTTTGATAGTTTTGAATCAGAGCAGGAGATGCTTTGGAGATGTTGAGGGTAGTGAGTTCGTGAAGACTAATGAAGAGTGGGGCATAAGGCAGACAGATTGAAAGCAGAGTATGTGTGATAAAGGCCTAGCTTAGTGTGATGTGATGTGTATTGGAAGATGAGGGGGGAAAATTGGTAGCCCGAATCGATGAACAATTGCTAATAGTTGACAAGGTAGATTCAAAAGCTATATGTATGATTCAATGAATATATTCCACAGGTCTCAGGAGTCTTCTAAGATTGGATGGCAGTAATCAGAAGAAAAAAAGCCAACTAAGAGATTTGTTTGGGAATTTTATTAACCAGTTTAGGTTTCTATAACAATACCACAGACTGGATGCTGCAAACAGTTGAAAATTAATTTCATTGCATTTCTGGAGGCTGGAAGTCCAAGATGAAGGTGCTGGCAGAGTGATTTCTGGTGAGATGATTCTTCCTGACTTGAAGAGGGCTACTTTCTTACTTTGTTTCTTCATAGCTTTTCCTCTGTTTTGAGTAGACAAAGAATAATCTTTGGTCTCTCTTCTTTCTCTTATACAGACATAAGCCCTATCTTAAAAGTCCCTGTCTATATAAAAACCCTATATAAAAGTCCCTGTCTGCAAATACATAGTCATGTTGGAACTAGGGCTTCAAAATAGGAATTTTGGAAAATATAATTCTGTTCATACCAGGTATAAAGGTATTTAATTTCTCTAGAGATGAAAAGAAATGGGTATCTTTTCCCAGGAATTTCTGATCTATAGTTTTCAATACTGAAAGGAAATGCTTTCGTATCTTCAGAGTGGGACATTTACTTCCCTTGCCCTATCCTCCATGATTGGGTGACTGGGTATTTCTAGCTTGTTGAGTTCTTTTTTTTTTTCTTTCATCCTATATAACAGTTTCTGACCAACTCAGACATTTAGAGCTGTGTTTTGTCAGTTGATATGCAATTGATTTCTTCTCTAACCTCTTCAATTTTATAGTCTGACCTCTTGTTACAAACTGGTTTTAAAGGCACCATGCTTATGCTTTAAAAGCCACTTAAACAGAACATATATTTAACAGACACGATGCTTTTGCTACAGGTGTCAAGAGGGTCTTGAGAGTGTTTTCATGGGATGTCTGTTGGCACATGCAGCTCAAAGACTCTGGGCCTTCTTTATCCAAGAACATGATGGGGTTAAGTGTTCATTGTAGAAGCTGTGATGATTGTATTGGAAATACTAAAACACGAGAGGTTTGGGGAAGTTGTGTTTTGGTTTTCTTTGTGTATACAAAGCATACATCTGAAAATCACAGCTTCTTAAGGTGGGGCTTTGGGCTTGAAACTGGAGAGAAAAGTAGCAGAGGAACTCCTATATAAAATACATAAAAAACATGTTAGGTAGTACATTAGCTAGTTAGTTTATAGTTATTGACTCTGACCTAGTTAACTATTGGTTTTCTATCTCTTCAATATAACTATGGAAGACCCAGACTTTAACTTTCCTCTTGTGGGGGACTGTGTTGGGACCTTTAGCTTCTATAGGCTGAGATTTATAGGCATATGTAAGGTAAGATATAGAGTATTATTTTAGTTCTCTGTCAGGTTTTTAGTGTGACCTTGTTTTGTTTGAAAGCGAATTCCCAGAGCAACTGATAGGCCTGTAATTAATCCTAAGCAGAAAATCCATTCCAAAGTTCAAAATGTATTTTTTGCTTCACCTGGAAGGCATGAAATGGCAAAAGGGGTTTGTGGGTTTCTGAGACTGATGACTCAAATGGATTGGTGAGAATATCCCTGTTCTTTTATCCAAGCAGGTGCTTAGTATATTTTTGTGCTCGCTCTTGGTCTTGCGTCTCTCTCTCTCTCTCTCTCTCTCTCTCTCTCTCTCTCTCTCTCTCTCTCTCTCTCTCTCACCTTTTTTCAACTACAAAAGTTCAAAATAATCTTTTGATCTCTCACTAGATTTTATTTTACATGTTAGATATATTTTGCTTCCAGTTAGAAACAAGTGAGGACCTATCACTTCTTTTAGGATGGTTTTCTAGCAAAGGAATGGTTTAGGAGAACATTTCTTGTTTGCTGAAATGCTTTTGAAACGTTATCAGCAGCTGCATTTTATGTGTTTTAATGGAGCATCCAAGTATCATAGCTGTTGCCTTTTGAGAACTTTAGTTTCTACCATTAGTACACTCTAGGAACATAGCTCCTATGAACTCTGAGTGTATTAAAATCTGTATGCATAAGATAGGGCAAAAAGGACATACAACTCTCTTAAAACAGACTAGATGTTTACTTATCCTTTTCTCATTTGTGCATGATATTTAGTAAAGGGTATAAATATATCAAGGAATTAACTCATAACTATACTGTATTTCCCCCATATGCCCCAAATGTTTATTTTTAGAGGAAAGAGGGACAGATACTGTGATCACCAATTTTGGTTTCCATCACAATGACTAGAAATGATAGCTAGTAGAATATAACAAAAATTAGGAAGCAATTTCTGGCTATTTAGTTTGTGGCTCTTAAGATTACTTAGCTACAGGATTACCCATGGAGCAGGTTTAAATCATCTTAACACAAAATAAAGCATGTGAAAATAGAAGTTAAACCAAAAATCCTGCAGTGACCAAGTTTTGGCAGGTGTAAAGTTTTAGATTGTATAGATCACTTTTTAGTAATATTGCAAGTATAACTACACCCTACGTAGTACTTGGTTCCAAGAATTTAGTTAAGGTCATACACTTTTTTTCCCCTCTAAAAAACCATAGAAATGTTAATTTATCACTCAATGTCTGCAGCAACTCAAAGCGAAATGATCATATTGGTTTTGGTAGGGTACTGTCTATCTAACCCTTGAGGAAGAAGTTATATTTTTCATGGTAGCATCTACCATCTGAGCATGAGTTTAGAATTGTGGCATCCGTGATGGAATGTAGAATAAGAATGCGAATAGGCCACATGTTTCTTAGACATTTACTGAGTCTTTAGGGCTCTTGGGGTCATCAAGAGATGTAATTTTGAGATTAAAAAAAAATTGAAGGACTATATTCTTACACCACACACTATCAAGATAGAAATTCTTGATCTATTTTCTCTAACTTGTATTTTATTTCTTTCAATAACTCAACAAGAGGATGCTATTATTTTCTCTGTGAGGAAGTGGAGGCTACTGGGCCCTGAAGTGTAGACTGTTGTATCTGATCAACAAGCTCCACTCTATTTCTGCCCCATCCAGTATTTTGTATTACTGTCTGTAGCCTTGATATTAGCAGACTGCTATTTCTTCCTTGTCTTTTTTAAATTCGTAAACCATTTATTATAGTAGATAAAAGTCATTTCATGCTGTCTTCTTACCACTTGTCTTTTTAAAAAATAATTATTTATTGTCAAAGTGATGATGTGCAGAGGGGTTACAGTTTCTTAAGTAAGGCCATGGGTACATTTCTTGTCTTAAAAGTACAGGATTCCTAGACTGCACTCTGCACTCTGGCAAGTGATTCTAGTTTAAATGTTCTGCCTTTTAAACTATAGTTCCTGTAAAGGCTCTGGTCAGACTTTCCTTAGGCTTGTTCTCACCTTTCGTTGTCTTTGCATTGCCACTGATTTCATTTATTTATTTATTTTGAGACAGGACCTACCTGGCTTCTTAACTTGTGATCCTCCTACCTTCACACTCCAAGTGCGAGATGTGTGCCACCATGTGAGGCTCCAGTGATGTTCTTGAAGTCCTATTTCCCCCGAAAACTGGATGCCTTCCCCATCTCTGATTATTTCACTCTTATTTGATCTTTATAACCCAGTTGGTGGTCCACTTGTCTTATGAAGGTCTTTTACAGTGACTCTCAACTTTGGCTGAACATTAGAATCAAATCTAGTACTTATAAAAATACCAGTGTCACTTTCTTAACATCCCAAATAGTTTAGGTAAGGGATACTGAGCAGAGTAGACTACCATCTTAGCCCTCTGGGGGCAAGAGTGGGAGGGGGAAGAAAACCCCTAACATTTTGTTCATCTGACCAGTGGGGAGAAAACAAACCTAGACATTTCTTGTTCTCTCTCTCTCTCTCTCTCTCTCTCTCTCTCTCTCTCTCTCTCTCTCTCTCTCTCTCGTGTGTGTGTGTGTGTGTGTGTGTGTGTGTGTGTGTGTGTGTGTATATGTGTATTCAATAAATTTCAAGAAGCTGACACTTGAAAGTCTGAAGAGCCAGGTACTGGTAGCTCAAGCCTGTAATTTCTAGCTACTCAGGATACTTTGAACAAAGATGAAAGTTTGAAGCCAGCCTGGGTAGAAAAGTCCATGGGACTCTTATCTTCAATGAAGCACCAAAAAAGCCAGGTGTGGCTAAAGTGGTAGAACACCAGTCTTGAGCAAATAGAAAGGCCAAGTAAGTGTACAAAGGCCTTGACTTCACACCCCAGGACCAGCTAATCAATAATAAAGCTTGAGGGAAGGGCTTGTAATAAAAATAACCAGTGTCTGGGTTTTTAAGTGAGACTCCTCTTTAATTGGTCAGGGTGAAGCAGTGTGTTGGTTATTTTGAGTACTTTACTGATTTTGTGCAAAATACATGTGCTTCCAAGTTTGAAAGACCTTGGTTGACAGTTTCTGTGGTTCTGGGCAAGGAAGTCTTTTATAAACTCATTTCTTCATTTGAAAAATAGGATGAAACAACCCCTTTTATGAGATTGCTAGTATTACATGGGATTAATGCTGCTTAAAGGTGTTTAGCACACTGATTGGTACACCCTACATTAACCTTCCCCATCCAACAATATTGTTGGATGGATTGTACCTTTTCTAAATGCCCATATATATGCTTTCTGACATTTTCCACTTATTTATTGACCGTACTCCATGTTTAGATTTCTTTCTTTCTCAGTAAACTTATAGGCTGAAGGTCCTTAGCAGTGATTTATTCTCTTCTGTGCTTAAGAAAGAGCATATTTTTTACCTTTACAAATCTGCAGACATGATAAGAACCATCCAAAGAGAATCAAACACCAGCAACACTTTTATGAATAGAAAAGTAAACTAGGTCTCATATGGCTTTTCTTTTGGAATTTCAGTGGCTTTGACCTTTTCTCCCCCCCATCCCCATTGGTCATGGGGCTTGAACTCAGGGCCTGGGCTAGCACTCTACCATTTTGAGCCATAGCTCCATGTCTGGTTTTCTGGTAGTTAATTGGAGGTAAGAGACTCACAAACTTTTCTTCCTGGCTGGCTTTGAACCATGATTCTCAACATCTCAGCCTCCTCAGTAGCTAGGATTACAGGCATGAGCCACTAGCACCTGGCTGTGGCTTTGATTTTTAAAAGGCCTCTCTCTTTCCCTTTCCTCTCTCCCTCCCTCTCTCTCCTCATGCCTCTCTTCCTCCTCTGTCCTGTTCTCTGTATTTCCTTTTCCACTTCTCTTATTCCCTATCTCTAGCCAATGAAGCCTATCTTCCTCCTAGCACTATTCTGTGTGGCACATTGTTTTGTAATTTTAACAGGAGGGTTTTTATTGGACTGCATTTAAAAAAAGTGGTATGGGGTTTGAACTCAGGGCCTTGTACTTGATAGGCTATGGTCCTACTGTTGAGCTGCACCACCAGTCCTGTTTTCTGTCAGTGATTTTAAGATGAGGTCTCACTTTCCACCTGGTCACGTGTAATCAGTCTCACTTTGAGCTTTCAGTTTTAACTTGGATCACACGTGTGCATGGTTGCATCCAGCCTCCTTTCCAGGGAGATGGAATTCTGTAAACGTGTGTGTGTGTGTGTGTGTGTGTGTGTGAGAGAGAGAGAGAGAGAGAGAGAGAGAGAGTGTGTGTGAGAGAGAGAGAGAGGAAAAGGAGAAAAAGAGAGAGTTGAAGAGAGAGAATCCCGAAGCTTGAATTTGAGGCCTCCAAGCCTGTGACATTGTCCCTGAACTTTTTGCTCAAGGCTAGTGATCTACCACTTGAGCCATAGATCCACTTCTGGCTTTTTGTTGGTTAATTGGAGATAAAAAGCCTCATAGATTTTTATTGTCTTGATGGCTTCAAACTATGGTCCTTAGATCTCAACCTCTTGAGTATCGAGGCCTGGATATTTTTTTTGTTGTTGTTTTAAAGTATCAATACTGGGTCTTGAACTCAGGGCCTAGGTGTTGTCCCTTAGCTTTTTTCACGTCAGGCTAACTCTCCCCAATTGAGATCTACTTGGTGTTTTTTATGGTTAATTGGAGATTTGAATCTTAGAATTTCCTGCTTGATTTGAATTTGAACCTAGACTCTCAGAGTCCTCAAATAGTAGAGATTACAGGTATGAGCTACTGACACAAAGCTTTTGAACTGCATTTTTTCAAGAGTAAAAGAGACTTTTCTTCAGAACTCTCATTGTATTCTTCTGTTATGTCAGTAATCACCTTTGGTTTGTTCTCTCTAAAACTCGGTATACAGGTTTCTTTCCAAGTCATTCATGTCTTCTAAATCTCAGTATAAGAGTAATCTGAGTTTCTTACCTAGAATAGTTTGGGCTGTATATTTTCTCTTTATAAATTAGATCTTGACTGCTCATATCACTTTGATAAAATGAAGTATCTAGAGTTATTTTTTGTTAGTGTTCCTTGACTTTGTTGGTATATAATTTTGTATTCTTAGGTTACTTTTATGAATAATAGTACACATGGTGACAGTTCTTTTGGAAGGTGACTTTTTTTCAACAACAGAGATAAATGCTCCCATACAGACAGAGATGCTCATAAAATGTCCTTGGAAAGGTTATGAAAGCTCTCAAGTTTGATTTCTTTGAGATGTGCCAGTCAGGCTGTTTTTCTAGCAGATCAGTCAGCTTCCTGGGTGGCCTCATCTCAAGGGTGAACTCATCTGGTGATGTCAGGGACACAGATATCTGAAATTTCCACTTAGGTCATTGCCTTTTCTTTGGGAATTATAAATTAAGACTCCTTGGAATGGGTTGCCATGTCTCTCCTGCTAGAAGAATTCTGTAGATTGCTTGACTGTTTTCCTCACCGTGTGCCTTCTCTAGTTTTGACCTATAGTATTCTGCTCAATTTGGTCCTGGTCACACACCTCAGAAATAACTATTATACTGGTTGACTTAGACCTTGAGCAGCTGCTAATTGGCAGAATAGTTCTACTTTCTTGTGTTCCAGCTGATTAGAATTGGGAGTAGTAGTTCTGGACAGGAGTCAGTGAGAGGTGAGTTATAGTGGTTTAATTCTGAAGAGGAATTTTCTTTGTTTTTGTTTTCATACTGTCAGCCCAAAAATATGATGCAAGATTGAAAACTGTATCGCTAATAATCATCATGATGATATTTGATTTGTTAGGACAGCTGTAATAGTTGAAACATGATAAGTGCTAATTTTGTCCCTTGAGGCATAGAATTCATGAACGATTTTAATTCATAATATATACTTTTTCCTATATATGTATTTTTTTTTGCATTGTGCCTGTTGATTTGTGTGAATACATCTCTGAATCTTCTTTTCCTTTTTCATGGTTGGTGAACAGTGTTGTATCTCTGAACTGCTAAGTAACAGTTTTTCTTTGATGTTTGTATTTCTCAGCTAAGTACAGTAAGAAGTAAGTATGTGTGGTGTTGTACTGGTATAATTATGAACATCGTTGCCTTCCTAGAATGGGTATTGTAGGGCTGATGAGCTTGCCAGTGTCTTGTATCCCAAGGAAAAGTCTTTAAAATAATTGACCACATTCTTTGTTATTTACCATTCTTTCCTAGACAGTGATATATCCAGAAGTAGGATGTACATAATTTCAGGAAAGAAATTGAACCTGTTTTAGTTTGTGAGACAGTAACTGCATTTTTCTTTTTGCCTTGAACTGATGGAAAATTTTTTTTCTACAAGATCTACTGAAATTCTGGACACTTGGTTTGCTTATTGACTCTGCTGATACTGTTTCTTGTGCATTAAAACTTTGCTGAGCTCTAATTTTCCCAGTGAATTATCTGATTAAGAAGCTAATTGGCAGTGAGATATAATAGGAGTTAGAGGCTTGTGCCACTCGCTTGTCTAGTTTAGTGAAAGTGAGCCAATCTCTGGGCTCAAATTCCTTAATTTGAAAAAGGAATGGTTGGTTGTGGATGGGATTCAGGACCTCTCTAGATTCTTAAGTTTCCATAATTCTAAAGTTGGTCTGCAAGGTTTGTATGTACTCTACGGAGCTGACTTCTTAGGAATAGACTCCTCAGGGTTCAGATTTTATTTTAAGCCCCCTCTTCCCTGTCACCCTCTAGTATGATATGATGGCATCATTTCCTATCCTCCAAAGACCAATTACCTACATCTAAATAGGTTTTTTTAAATCTTTGTGTCGCAGCTTATTATTTCTTCAATTTAATTTTATTGTCAAGGTGATGTACAGAAGGGTTACAGTTACATATGTAAGGTAGTGGGTACATTTCTTGTCAAACTTGTTACCCCCTCCCTCATTTTTCTCCTATTTTTACTCCCTGCAATCCACCCCAAAGTTGTACAGTTAATTTCTTTTGAGTATCACTGTTGCATTGGTTCACCCTTTATCTTACCATTTTGATGTTCAGTTTAGATGTCACTTTCTAGAGAGGCCTTTTCTTGTGATCATTCTTTACTTATCTGTATTATCTTTATTTTTATATGACATGGAATATAGTTTTAAATATTAACACTTGGGCTTGTTTGATACCTGTGTCTCCCCAAAACTTTTCTGTGTGCCTATCTTGCTTATGCTCAACACAGAGTAGCCATCTATGAAATAGGTGAATCCATATGTACTTCATTCTTTATTTGAAAATGGGGCAACAGATACCCTAGTGCTGTACCTGCCTTTTCTTTGTCCTAAGCCTTTTTCTTTTCTTGTTTTCCTCTGTCATCCACATATAATCCCTCTTCACAGCTAACCAGATTGTATCTTGTGTTGTGGTTCTGCATGTGTTCCATTCTTTGCTAGACACTAAGTGGGAACTCTTAATCTGAGTCATCTTGGATACTGAGCATGGTGTGCTGCATTTTGGATGATTTGCTACTAGAGTGAAGATAGGTAGGTGTCTTGGCCTTAGAAATTTGTTGTTACTTGAAGCCTTTTAATTATGATGGAAGCCTCGTTTGGAAATTCTACATTCAAGGATCCTTGATGTCTGTAGTAAATAATGAATCTCCTTGTTTTCAGGTTGCTAGATGGCTACTTTTAGTTGTATTGGTGATAAAGTGATGCTTATTTTCTCCAGTGTTGACATTACTCCATTTCAGTGGTTCCCAGAGTGTGATCTGTAGTCTTGATGCCTCCATTCTTGGCACTTTCACATTTTCTTTGATATTTATGTCTGTGGCTATTTCAGCTTTGGAGAATGAAGTATAAGAGATGAAGCAGGGATAATTCTTCCCAGACTCATGTGGAAGTGGGATGACTATCCAGGGAGTAGGAGTTTACTACCTTTATCAGCTGTTGGAATAAATTCTAGGGATTTCCTGCCCTTTTGAAGTGGGAATTTCTTGAGAGTTTTAGAAGATGAGGTGGCTGTACCTCTCTCACCAGATATTTCTCATTTAGTACCTTACGATTGCTTGGTGGATCAGCTGAACTATGAGATCAGAGAGGTCATGAGAACCCAATAAGCAGCTGGATGGAGAGTTGAAGGAAAGGAAAGGGCCTGAAAACATCAGAACAAATGTGTGAAAGCAACCTGAATTTGACTTCTTCAGGTCCTTGCCACACCTCCCAATCCCACTTAATGACCTTTACTTCATATGCTTCGGAATATAGATCTTTGGACAGTTTCCTGTTAGGAATAAGTCTATTTGCCAAACCTTGAAGGTTAGACACTTGTTTGTGTTTTGCTTTTTTTCCCTTCATCAATAAGTTTAAGTAGAATTGACTCACCAGCAGACAGACTATATCATGAAGTATTTGGTTGTACAAAGTGACTTAGTGTAGGATGACACAAATTCTCTTTAGGATTTTAGTTTATTGTCGTAGCTCTTAAAATGGATTAATATCTTGCATGTTTTCATGAGTACTAGATACTTAAGACTAATCACTGTTTACTGTCAATTTGTTGACCCATAAGGGATCCTGCATTAAGTACTGTGATAGCATCTGAGCAAATGCCCATGGTGAATCATACATTATTTTGAATCATATGTGGTGTATGAATCTTAAATTGGCTTCTGGATGGCATTGTCAGCTGTATAAGGATACAATGTTTTCACTTGTTCTTGAACTTTTTTTTTTTTTTTTGGTAGTACTGGTATTTGAACCCAGGATCTCACACTTACCTGGCAGGTGCTCTATCAATTGAGCTATACATAAAGACCTCCTTTGCTTTTGTTTTATTGCACATAGGGTCTTTGTACTCTGCTTCCTGCATAGCTGAGATCACAGGCATAAGCCAACATACCTAGCTTGTTCTTTGAGATGAGACAGGATCTTACTTTTTGCTTGGGTTGACTTCCAATCACATTTCTATCTGTCTCCTGAATACCTGGGATTACAGGTATGGGATGCAATGCCTGGCTTCTCAGTGGATGATGTGTGCTGTGGTAGCATAAATGTTTGGTACTTGAACCCCAGTATTCACCAAGATAGGTTATAAAACTTCCTGGTTGGCTTTCTGGTAAGTTTAAGATGTCCCTTTGCTAAGTGAAGAAAATATATCCTGGCTTGGAATGTGGCTTAGCAGTAGAGTGCTTGTCTAGCATGCATGAAGCCCTGGGTTCGATCCCTCAGCACCACATAAACAGAAAAGGTCGGAAGTGGACCTGTGTCTCAAATGGTAGAGTAATAACCTTGAGCAAAAGAAGCCAGGGACAGTGCTCAGGCCCTGAGTCCAAGGCCCAGGACTGGCCCCCCCCCCCCCAAAAAAAAGTATAAGATTATTGGCTTGGGTAACATTAAGCTAAGAAATAGTTGTATCTCATATCTCATAATTGCATATTTTAGAGTTTTAATTCCTGAGATAATAGTAAATTCACCAAAAATAGGAGAAAGTGATTATTCAAAGACCTCTCTCATATTGGAGATACTGAATATATGGACAACCATTTTCCATGTTGTTAGAGATTTATCGAAAGGGATAATGAGAATCAGGTATTAAGGTTCACAAATACTTATTAGTGTTTAAGTTAAATTCAAGTTATTTAATTCAAATTCAAGAGCTTCAAGTTCTGTTTAATAAGTTCTCTATTGTGTGACTTTATTACTGTTTTAAATTTGCTATAATATCAACCATGTACAATGATTTTTGAGAGTCTATTACTCTTTAGAGCCGCATGTTCTATAATATGGCCCTGAAAGAAGATTTAGTTCCACTTATCTGTGAGGTTTTGTGGAACAGACACAGGTCTGTATGTTCGGAGACGTACTTTAATCTCCTAAGTAGATATTGGTTTGGAAACTCAACTTTGGTTGTCTTTGTTTTTTAAAGGAAAATTACCATATATTCTGAAAACATGGCCAATATCTTTAATACTCTGAAACTTTAAAGATTAAATTAATAGAGAATAACTTAACATACCCTGTAGAAACCGTCAATGTTTTGACTTTCTCCAGCTTTTTATTTTTAGCTTTGACTTTTTGGTTAATGAGAAGAGGTGGAAAGTATAAATTTTCTCTTGGTCTGCCTGAAATCACTGAAACTGTCAATGTTGTAAAAGTTCAAAAGATCCTTGGAGAACTTCATTATTATTTTGTTGTGTATCCCCTCGCTGTATAGATCTCTGTTTCTAAAAATTTTTATTTCTAGAAAGTAGGAGATATTAGATAATCAATTGCTTCAAGATTTTAATCAAATTGTAATTGCTCTGATTTTGCCAAATGGGCCTAGAGGCAGTCTCCTACTTAGGAAACTTACATGGGAAACAAAATAGGGGTTTTGCAAAGAAGAATGAATGGGATTCTGGATCTAAAGCAAGCAGAAACCTTCTAGAGAGTTCAAATTCTTTCAACCACCCCCTAAATCTTCCATTCATCCTGCTATCAAATAGCCAGTCTTCAGGAAATGCTTTGCTTCTGCCCTTCTTGCCTTCAATGAATTTCTGTAAACCCAGGAATTCCTTGCCGACTTTGCTGTTTTGAAGCAGATTTCTCCCATTTCCCCAATGGGAACCTATTTGGGTAAACTGAAGAGGGTAGAGGAAGAAGTGTGAGGCGAGACTGATCTATACTTCTTCTGTCTCTGCTTACTCTCTCTCTATTTCCAAAATTTAATTTGTGGTTTGTTACAGGTAGCTCTTTACAGTATTTAGCCTGGTAGTTTTTGTAAAATTAATTCAAGGCTTCTAGATTAATATGAGCTGTTTTTTAATCTTTGTGCCTTTCCTCAACTCTACCCTTCTTTCTGAGGATGAAGAAATTGAAGTGCCTTTCCTCTCCTTTCTAGTATCAAAATATTTAATCAGGCCCAAATTGACTTTATTCAGTGTAGAGGGACAGGACAGTATTTAATTCTTCCTCCCATGTGTGTGAAGATGATTTTCTGTTTGAAATCTGGGAAAATAAATATGCTAAAGTAGATATTATACTAGAGTGTTTTGAGTGCATGTTGTAGTTGTATTAGGATACTTAGTAATACAGAATGATGTTCTTTTTTTCATTGTTGTACTTATTGAGTAGAATATTTTTATAGAGTATTAGTTCTAAAATTACAAATCTTCAATTTAGATAACCAGGATATTCCAGAATTACTTAGATTCATTCACTACCATGGCAGGTCATCATTAATTAGTTGTATCTCTGTGCCATTTCTAGAGTGAAATTATTTTGTGCATTCTGCACTGCTGATGCCTACCTCCAATCCCTCACTCTCTGGTCTTCTAGCCTTTACTACCATGGCAGAACCATTTTTAGGATGCTTGATCACTAACATATAATTTTGCTTTTTTCACTTAGTACCCAGCCCTAGCAGCTATCAGAATTAGAAGGCAGAACTGGGAAAACTAGGAGAACATGACACATTATGGTGGATAATAGCTCTGTGGAAATGTGAATTCTGTTGCTGATATCCATATGTATTCCTCTCCCCTTCCTTCCTTCCTTCCTTCCTTCCTTCCTTCCTTCCTTCCTTCCTTCCTTCCTTCCTTCCTTCCTTCCTTCCTCCCTCCCTCCCTCCCTCCCTCCCTTCCTCCCTCCTTCCCTAATAAGATTTCAGCCTCCTGTGTGGCTAAGAGTATATGTCTGAGCCATCAGCACCCAGCCTCTATCCTCTCTTTTTAAAGAGAAGCACATTAAAAAGCAATGCAAATTTTAAATGTTGAGCATGTTTAATTTAAAAAGACATTGGATAGACTACATAACATCTCTTTTGACTCTGTCTGCCCTCTTGTCTTCTTGTTTTGACTCTGACCTTGCAGGTCTTGAGGAACATGGAGAATGTATTTGTTTCCACCTTTCCTTCCTTCTGTCTAACTTTGACTTCTCCCGAAGGCATGTGCATGATTATAGGTGGGAACCAATGACTTAATTTTTGCAACCTCCTTTTTTTCTTCTTTTAAATATCATCTCATACCTGTTTTCCACTTTGTACATGAATTATTTAAGCAGAATCTCTTGTTGTCTTTTAATTTTATTTTTGGTTTTACTAGCTAGCCACTAATGCTGCCATTTACTTGAATGTATAAAATATGAAGAACACTTTTTATTCTTTTCGCAGTTCCCAGTCTTTTCTTCTTGTTTGAGAGAAACCCTGTTGAGTCTTACTCGTCATGCTGTTGATGATGTTCATCATGGTGTATGATGAACTTTCTTTCATAAAGACTGCTAGAATAGTGACTTTTTTTCTCAGTTAGTGTGTAGTAACCTTGATGGATAGAAGAGTGTACTCATTTAAATGTTGTTCAATTGTTTTTCTTTTCACCAGTGCTAGGGTTTGAACTCAAGGCCTGAGTGCTGTCCCTGAGCTTCATTTTGCTCAAGGCTAGTGCTTTGCAACCATTCCTGCTGGGGCTGGCTTCAAATTGCAATCCTCAGATCTCAGCATCCCGAATAGCTAGGATTACTGGTGTGAATTACCAGTGCTTGGTCCACTTGTTAATGTGGGAGGTCAATTGCCTTCAGCCTCAGCAGGTGAATATGTTTCTTTTTCAGAATGAGAAGTCACTGTGGAGAAACACGGTTGTAGGTCTTGGCCAGTGGTGCACAGCGATCTTTCTTGATCTGATGGCTGGGACATGTAAATGTCCAGTGAATTATCAGTTATCTCCAGTCTTAATTCCCTTGTCTTGACTTTATCACAATGATTTACTTTTTCCTGTCTTTATTACTTTCCTAGAAAAGAAGAGGGAAAAGCCACCTGTGATTCCTCAGCTAAGTTCAAGGCATGAAGTTTCTGCTAGCTCTACCTATTACCTGCTGGTGTGATCTTGGGTGTGTGCTTGACAAAAGACGGCTTTATAAAAAAGCATGGGGGGTGGGTTGGGGGTATGGCAAGGGACATAGAAAAGTGATTTGCACTCTCCTTCCCTTATTGTCATTCTCACCCAGTGGTTGGTAATTGAAATCAAGTCCAGAAACTTGTTAGAAAAATAACATCTAAGAAAAAAATGAATTTATTTCCACTCTTTTTAGAAAAAGAGTAAAAATTTTAGAGTTGATGCCACAGTTCCTATCAGAAAAAAGAATGTTTTCAGGGTCCTTTTGCTAAACCATCTGAGATTAGTAGATGGTAGTAAAAATTGAACATTTACCATTTTAGGTTGATCTGGAAGAAATTGTAGTCAGGACTGCTCTAGATTAGCATATGTCCTGGTACACAGTAGGAACTTTCTTAAATTCTTGCCAGTGATGAACAAACACGCTTGCTGCCAGGCAGTCTACTTACTATACTGAGAATTTTCTTCTAAAGGAACTTGTACTTTATAAAAGATGCATAACATTTTAGCAGGGAATAGGTACTCAGAAACACAGTCTGGAAAACTTTACCTTATTTGTGCTTACTTGTCATCTTAAACTTCCAGAACAAAAAAGAAGTTGGTGATGTAGAAAACACTGTGAATGCTATGCACATCTCCTGTTATTCTCCAGCATTTCAAATATCAGGAAGCAAATGCCTCATTTCTTTTTCCTCACATACATGTCCAAACTCTGATGTTTAAGTTAGAAGTAGTTTCCATAGCAGCAGTAACTTTGCCCTTTTATCTTTTTCTTAGTGAAATATTTAGCATAGGTCAGCAAGAGAGATTATTATTCCTGGATGTAGTTTGTAAAGGTTTCCTTGCATGCTTTGACTTGCCAGGATACAAGTGTTCCATGAGAGTGGACTGTGCATATTCTGGGCACCTTTGTGTTCCCAATTCCCAACACAATGTTTGGCACATCCAGGGAGTTGGAGGTTCTTTGCTTTTTCTCTTCTTTAAAATATAATTTTCTTGTTATTATTAAAGTGTTGTACAGAAAGGTTACTATTTCATAAGTCAGGTAGTGAGTACATTTCTTCTTGGACAATGTCACCCATCATTAAGTTTCCCCCTCCCGTCCCTACCCACAGATTGCATAGTTCATTTTCCACATAGTGTTTACTTAATGCCATGCCTGCATTTGTTCTTCCTCCCTCCCTCCATTTCTGCACCCCCCCATGCTTCCCTACAAGACAGAAAAAAGAACAAATCCAAAACAAAAAGTAAACACAAACACCATCACTACCACTACAACAACAACAACAACAACAACAACAAAACTCTTGTTTCCATTTGGAAACATTTCATTGGATTCATTTTGATAAACAATACGCTAAATGTTCAGAGGCATTTTGTCTTTGGGTTCTAGGGAGGTTGTTTTCTGGCCCTCTTTTGTGTCTTCTTCCTGATGATATTTTATACATTAGACCATGGCTGAATTGAAGGAGAGTGGTGTTAACTTCAGATGTAGTCATTGTTTTGTTCATCCTGGAAGATTTCTGTCTTTTTGTGGTATAATGTCTGTACCTCTCTTCTTCTCCCTTCCCCTTTCTTTCCCTCTCTTCCTCTCTCTTCCCCTCGGTTCCTTTCTGATCCTCTCTGTTTCTTAGATATACTAGCCTTGCATTGTTTTCACAAAGGCTTTTAGCTAGGATTTTTTGTTGTTTATGCTTTTGGTTATTGCTATATTTTAATGAATCTTGATCTTATACTAAAAAAGTTAGTACCTCTATCTGTAAAGGGGTAAGTGTGTAACTGGTAGAACATGTAGCCTACTATAAGTCAACTTTCTTGTTCATGAACAATTTGACACGACTACTTTGAGTCCTGCAGATACATATGGCTACACCAAAAAGCCTACCTCTTGGCAAGGAATGTAAAACCACATGGATAAAAGGAAAAGTGGTTTTTTTTTTTTTTCCTTCCTTCCTTCCTTCCTTCCTTCCTTCCTTCCTTCCTTCCTTCCTCCCTCCCTCCCTCCCTCCCTCCCTCCCCTTCCCTTCCCTTCCCTTCCCTTCCCTTCCCTCCCCTCTCTCCTCCCCTCCCCTCCCCTCCCCTCCCCTCCCCTCCCCTCCCCTCCCCTTCCCTTCCCTTCCCTTCCCTTCCCTTCCCTTCCCTTCCCTTCCCTTCCCTTCCCTTCCTTTCCCTTCCCTTCCCTTCCCTTCCCTTCCCTTCCCTTCCCTTCCCTTCCCTTCCCTTCCCTTCCCTTCCCTTCCCTTCCCTTCCCTTCTCTTCCCTTCCCTTCCCTTCCCTCTCTCCTCCCCTCCCCTTCCCTTCCCTTCCCTTCCTTTCCCTTCCCTCTCTCCTCCCCTCCCCTCCCCTCCCCTCCCCTTCCCTTCCCTTTCCTTCCCTTCCCTTCCCTTCCCTCTCTCCTCCCCTCCCCTCCCCTCCCCTCCCCTCCCCTTCCCTTCCCTTCCCTTCCCTTCCCTTCCCTTCCCTTCCCTTCCCTTCCCTTCCCTTCCCTTCCCTTCCTTTCCCTTCCCTCTCCCCTCCCCTCCCCTCCCCTCCCCTCCCCTCCCCTCCCCTCCCCTCCCCTCCCCTCCCCTCCCCTCCCCTCCCCTCCCCTCCCCTCCCCTCCCCTCCCCTCCCCTCCTCTCCCTTCCCTTCCCTTCCCTTCCCTTCCCTTCCCTCTCTCCTCCCCTCCCCTCCCCTTCCCTTCCCTTCCCGTCCCTTCCCTTCCCTTCCCTTCCCTTCCCTTCCCTTCCCTTCCCTTCCCTTCCCTTCCCTTCCTTTCCCTTCCCTCTCCCCTCCCCTCCCCTCCCCTCCCCTCCCCTGGCTTCTTTTTGCTCAAGGCTAGCACTCAACCACTTGAGCCACAGCACCACTTCTGGCCTTTTCTGTGTATGTGGTACTGCTGAATCAAACCCAGGGAATCATGCATGTTGGGCAAGCACTCTGCCACTAAGCCACAAAAGTGGGCTTTAAACCTGCTACCTTAAAGCAATATTTACTGATGTTCATTATCCTGTTTCTGTATTATGGAGAAGACAAAAAGCACGTGAGGCTTACGGGGTGGGCATCAGTTTATAGGAGAACAGGGGAATTGGGTAGCCTAAGTCAGAGGTTCACCGAAAGTTTCCTGTAGGCCCTCTTCCTTCTTAGGCTTTACAAATTTCTCACAGTCAGCAGAAGAATGGTAGTGAATCTTTTGCAGATGGACACAAAAGGTTGAATAACAGTGGGAAGCATCCTGGGAGTGGTAGGAGCGACTGGGAATTTGTTAGGGCTTCTTGTGTACAACAGGATTGGTAGGCATTGGATGGAGAAGGAGTGGGAACCACATTTTGGAGTAGATCAGATGGAAGGGGCATTAGAGAAGGAGAGCAGCTAGGAGGTTTTTGATGCAGTCTCAGCCTTGGTTTTTGCTTAGTGTCTGTGTATCTGTGTATTGATATTCTATTTGGTAAGTTAAAGAATATTGGTGTTTGTGTGTGTGTACATTTGTGATGTGTATATACAGTTCATGATACACAGTAGGATTAAATGAGATCAAATATCTAGCTTGAGGCCTGACAGAATGATAGCTCAATAAATGCTACCTTCTTTTCCTTCTCTACTTTTTTCCTACCCCATTTTCATTGTAGGGTTCAAAAAGGCATTCACACCATCTCAATCTTTTTTTTAATACCAAAAGATGTTCACATTCTGTGGAGAGTTTAGGAAGATTCCTTATTTTTAATTTGTTATTTAAACAGGATCTTATCACCAGCCTATTGGTGAACAACTATAATCCTAGCACTGGGAAGGCAGAGCCTAGGTTTTATAGTGAGACTGTGTCTCAATAAGAAACACCCAAACAACAAAAATATTGTGATCTTAAAACTGTAGTTAGTAAAGCATAGAATAACTGTTTAAATCTATGCTAGTTTGAAAATAATGACAGGAGAGCGAAGATATGGGACTGTATATAGTGCTCTATGGATGTACTTAGATAATTTTCCAGATTGAGGTTCAACAATTTTGACATCATGTGGTTGCTCTTCTAATGTGCATATTATCAGTCTAGATTTCAGAGCACAAAACTTCTACACTGCTTCTCTACTTGTATTGTAAACACCAAGTCCTAACGGAAGTTGAAGATGCTTGAAGTATATTTGAAGTATATATTTAGGGAAAGCAACAGGGAAGGTATTGATCTGTATTTTAATTTTTTTTTCTAAGCACAAAAATTTCATTTATTAAGACAACTTTTGTTGAAGGAACACTAAACAGATCAAATATTTAAAAAATGTGGAAAATAGTTAACAGCGTCAAATATCTCAACATTTAAATGACTTAAATAATTTGCCTTTTCAGGGATTTTTATTTTATGCCAAAAAATGAATTTATTTAATTTCAGATTAGGTCAGGATGCTTTTGTGTTTTATACAAAGACAAAGTGCTTAGTAAAAATGGAAAGTTTGCAACAGCTAAGAAATAACATTTACAGTTAAACATGTTTCAATTGTACATGTTATTTTGTATTAGGATAACATAAGAAGTAGGAAATCTGACAAAAGTAGGAGTGGAGACTGCTGGGTGAGATGGTCAGAAATCATTGACTAGGAAACCAGAGCATCTTGGCTTGTTTCCCTGTCTTGAGAGTGATCTAAGAACAAGGATTGAGGCTATGGGGCAGTATGGACATTAAGTAGACAAGATTTGAGGCTAGGAAAGCCCTTCCTATTCTGTACCAACTTTCTCTGTCCAGAATTAAGTCTTAGCTTCATTCCTTGGGCAGCTGATTAACTAGAACTGTCTTTGGGATCTGCTGCAATCATTTTGGAATTGATTTGAGTACAATTGTCAGTTTAATTGAGTGCAATTTCTTCCTTTTTTTTTTTTTCTTAAAGTGTTGTACATATATCAGGAGCCGAATTTCCATGAAAGGTCACAGATTTATGTAGACATTTTCTATATGGGATGTAGTTTGTTGTGATTGTTGTTTTTTGGTCAGTCATGGGGCTTGAACTCACTCAGGGCTGGGCACATTGTTCCTGAGTTTTTGGGTTTTTTTGTTCTCTCAAAGCTAGATTTCTACTACTTTGAGATCCCCTTCTGGTTTTCTGGTGGTTGGTTGGAGTGTGGGGGGGGGGGCCTTAGAGACTTTTATGCCCAGGCTGGCTTCGAACTGTGATCCTCAGATCTCAGCCTCCTTTGTAGCTAGGAATACAGGTATGAGCCGCCAGGGCTCAGCTTGGGATATAGATTTTTTTTTTTTTTTTTTTGTGTGGCCAGTCCTGGGGCTTGGACTCAGGGCCTGAGCACTGTCCCTGGCTTCTTTTTGCCACTTGAGCCACAGCGCCACTTCTGGCCATTTCTGTATATGTGGTGCTGGGGAATTGAACCCAGGGCCTCATGAATACGAGGCAGGCACTCTAGCCACTAGGCCATATCCCCAGCCCTGGGATATAGATTTTAAAGAAAGTCCTCTTTGAGAGGTGGGGAAAGAAGGGGAAGAACTGGATCAAAGGAAATAGGAATTTTCTTGGTGTGAGTCTTGGTTTATAAAGATGCTCCAGATGCTTACCAGATGATTTAGGCACGTACCTGAATGAAAGGTATACATCTCTTGAGACCCTCAGGACTTACACATTACTGGAAAGAAATGTTTCTTGGGCATATTCCAGAGAGACGATTCACATTTTTAGAGAGAAAGGAATGCAGTCTTGTGTGGATCAGCGACTACAGTGGATAGAAAGAGTACATTGAATTATGCCTTCTATACCCCAGGATAGCATCTCTTAATTTCTAGTTTCTGTGAAGTCTTAACAGAAGAATTTGTGACCTGACAGCATTATTAAGAAAATACATATACCTTATTTTGTTGGTTGACATTTTAGATGCCTTTATTTTGATATAAACTGCTTGGGGTTTAATGCTAACTATAGCATTTGGTTTTATTTGTAAGTCCTGCCAAATGACAGCAAAGAGTAAAATGTTAGCTCAAGTGGCCAGATGGAGAATGGTGGCCCTTTGTAACATTTGTGTGTTAAGAAATGATATTTCTGTCCAAAAGCCTTTCTTGTCTTTTATATTCTCTTTAAGATTAAACGTGTTTTTTTTTTTTTTCTGTGTTCAAGCTAAAATGTGACAGAATATTTTAGTGTGTCTATTCTTCAGAGGAGCTGTTTTTAACCTACCTAATGAAAACACACAGAACTTCTGGGATTAATTTGAGGCTTTCCAATCAGGCTTTCACAACTTGTACTACCCTGAGGAGATTCCCCATAGTTGTGATTTCTGTAGAATATGAAGTTAATCCAGTTTCTGTTGATTACTATGTTAACTGCCTTAATTTACCAGTTCAAATCTATCTGCCTTTACCAAAGAAAAACTCAACCATAAACACTGTGGTTTTATTCTTATGTTACTCATAGCCCTTTTAAGGTTCTGTAGCCAAATAATGGTATGGAAAATTAATTAGGTTGGAATGAAAGAATGAGGTTGGAATGATTCATCACTAGAAGGTTACAGTTTAGCATATTCCAGCCTGTAACCAGAATGGAGATAACCCACAGCTTAACCTTTACTCTTCCAGAGGTGGATAAATGATCATGTTGAACAATACGGATTAAAGTTTTACTGCTGTTCCCTCAAATGTAAGTTGTCCTCACTACCCATGTCTACTTGGTTTTTGAACTTTGGTTTTGCGGGGCAGCTTTGAGATGTGTTCTTATTTTGGTTCTTCATTTTGGAGTTAACATACTTTTGTAGTATCTAAGGGGTTCATTTTTTATATTTCCATACATTTGTACATTGTGCTTTGAATAAGTTTACCCTGCTACCACACTCTTACTCCTCTTCTCTCTCCTCCCCACCCTTTCAACCAATGTTTGGTGGGGTTTCATTATGATTGATTGAGTCATTCATTCGCGCTTGTGTGTGTGTGCATGTAATGTTTTTAGATCCTCTTTAATCCTCACTATTGCCTCTTTTCCCGCTCATCCCTTCCTTATTTTGACTTCTGAATGCTTTTAGGGGAATCTCATAGGGTAGGAATTTATAACGTAGTGTGGTTAGTAGGTGATGATTTATATTTTATATTCAGTGGATTTGCTGCTTAGTTCCTTTGTAAAGTATCAATACATCAGTGAAAAAGTTGGGTTTAATATGTGTACTCAGATTTGTGTGCTTTTCTTTCCTTAAGTAGATTCCCCTTATCTCGTTCTTTTAGTCACAGTTCTATAAAAACATCTCCTTTGTTTATTCATCTTGTATTCTTAGTCTCTAGTACATAATGTTTTGGTGGTTTGTTTAAATATGAGCAGTTGGGATGTAAAAAAAAATTGATGATGTATTTAAACAGTTTACTTGATATAATTAAAATGTAACACAATAGGAATGTGCTTACTTCTGAGGCTATCTGGAATGTGATATCTTTCTCTGACATCACCCTGGTCAGTGTCACGTCTCTGACAATGCATACCTAGATGACCAGATTGCTCCTTGAGTGGCTTGACTGCTTTTAAACTTGCTGGGCCCTCCAGAGCATCTCCACACAATATATTTTCACAGAGGCCACATGCTACTCTTTCCTGAAAAACTTTTCTTTCCTTCCCTTTCTTATGGTGGTCTTCAAAGCCTTATGTGGTCTGATCTCATGACCCCTTTGATGCATCTCCTTTCTCCTTGTAGCTCCTCACTATTGTTCTATATAGCATACCAGCTTTATCCTGGCTTGTCTCTCTGCCTGAAATAAATCACTTCTAGATACTCACATGAGGGCTGCACTTGTTTCCTGTTACACAAATTACTGTGAACTTAGTGGCTAACACAATACCTGTCTTCTGTTTTATGGTTGTGAATGTCAGAAGTCTATGCAAGGTGCTTCTTCTCAATGTGCTAAACTGTAGCTGCTGGCAGCACTGCATTCCTTCTGAAAGCTTTAGTGTAGAGGATTTCTTTTCAGTTTCTACCTGTTAGTGGCCTATTTTCTTTGACTGGTAATTCGTTTCCAAGCCAGACATGGCCTGTTGACTCAGTATTTTTTTTTTTTTTAATGATAGTTTGTACTCAAGATCTTGAACATGGCAGGCAGGTACCCTACCATGGAATCAAACTTTTCTGCACTGGTTATTTTTGAGATAGGGTCTTGTTTCTTGTATAGGTATATGCCTCGACCAATATCTACCTATTTTAGGCTTCTTATAACTATGCTTCTATCCTGTTGTTATGGCCTCTTGTGGACTTTTCTGTTTAGGCAGCTCTGGAATTCTGATCTCAGCCTCCTACATAGCTTGGATGACAGGTACCTGCCTCCACTGTGATCTGTTTACTGTTGCTTCCTGTTATAGCTAGGATGATAGGCACTTGCCCTATGCTTGGATTCTCCTGTTGAAGTGGTATCTTGTGGACTTTTCTGCCTGTGCAGGCCCAGATCTATGATTCTTGTGATGTTAGCCTACCATAGAACAATGATGTCAAGTGCAGGCCACCATGCTCAACTATAGATTGAGGAAGGTTGTCATAAACTTTTCTCCCTGGATGGCCCTCCAAACAACACCCCCCCCCCCCATTCTCAGCCTCTTAAGTAGTTAGAATTATAATTGTGAGACATTGTGCTCAATTGCAGCATTTCTGACAACTGTTCTTTCTCTCTTCTCATTTATATCAACCCTGTAATTACATTAGATTCACAGTGTAATCCAAGGTATTCTTCCTTTTTTTAAGATAAAAATTGATTAGCAACATTGATTCTATCAGAAATCTTAATCCCATTGCCATGTCACATGATAGACTATAGGGAGTAGGATGTAGACATGACGGTGAGGGGATTTTATTCTATCTGTAATAGCAGCCAGCTCACATCTGTTTGAAGCCTTAGCTCAAAGCTAACCATCTTAATTAATACTACTTAGTACCTGAACTACCCACCTCCCATTTCTGTATCCTCATTCCCTCTTACTCAGTTCTACATTTCTATCTATTCCAAAGTATACTTCATATAGCTAATGCCACTGTTATATAATACATAAATACTCATTCCTGGTCTGCACACAACTCGCATTGCAGAGGTTCACTTCATGTTGTTTCTTCATTACTCTGCCTCAAGCACCTAAGACTAGCCCAAATACACAGATGCAGCATGCCAAGGTTTGTTGAATGGATGAGCAGAATGTGAAACTTAAGCAAATCTTTTCTACCAGATTTTTATTTTTGCCTACTATTGATGAGTTTGATAGACCTAGACAATAGGAAAGAAGTTAGAGCCCTAAATGCATGGTCTTAGTCCACTAACCACAAAGCTTTTAATTCTGCCAGCTCAGGAACTGCAAATCTCCAGAAACACCAGCATTGGAGAGAGTCTACTCTGTAGGAGTAAGCTATAAAGGGCCAAGAGACAGTGCTTTTTGCCAAAGAACTTTCTTTCTGTGAGTTCTACAGCTGTTCCTATTTGCCGTCTCTGGCATTTCTAGGACCCTTGTTAGCACCAAAGCCAAAAATCTGAGTTTGAGGTTGTGGAATCCATGGAGCTGGTGAGATAGTTAAAATGTAGTGAGGTGGAGGTAAAGAGTTAACAGGGACTGAGAAAATCCTATGAAGTTTAAAACTGAAGACTAATTTAGGAACCCCATAGCAAAGAGGTTTAAAGGAGAACAAACTACTAGCTCATTCTTTTGACTGACATGTAGACCCCAGATTTCAGCATTTGGTTGGATATTCTCTTGCTTAATTCAGGAAAGCCAGAAATGTATCATGAAGTTGCCATTTCAGTGATTTCATTGGCAGAACATTTACTGTAGGAGTGGTGTCTCCTGTTAATGCATTTCACTAGGTATTTCTCCTGCTTTTGTTCCCTGAGTTGTGTTCCTCAAAGAGAGGTGTTTCTTGGAAAAGGCTGCTTTCTTCCCCTCTAGGTTTATCTCTTAAACTTTAGAGACAAATATTTTCTGCTCACCTTACAGTATGGCCTTTCGAGAGAGTTAGGTCAGGGGCAAGTCCACATATTGGCTTTGTCCTGGTGCTAGGAGACTCCAGATATGGAGAACCTACCCACTGCAAATAAATGTGGAGCCTCAGGTCACTTTATTCAAGTTAAAAAAAATTTTTTTTAACTCTGAAAGAAATGCTTTTCTTTGCCTCTAGCCCTGATTCTTTGTAGAGATGCTATCCTTTTTATGTGCCTAAATTCCTAGTTGGTATCAAATTGAGAAATATTTGTAAGCCATAATAACAGCCGTGTTCCAAACAAATCTTTTTTTAAAAAAAATATTTACTGTTTGTTTCTGTCATTATCCTAAAGTCATTCCCAAACCCAACATGCCACATCTCCAAAGTCCTTGCTGACTAGATGCTTGGAACCCATTTGTGCTGTGCTTTGGGGTTTGCTATGCTTTAGCTTCTATGTTTTCATAGCAAGTTAACATGAAAGGTTATTGATAAAAAGCACACAACTGGGCTGGGGATATGGCCTAGTGGCAAGAGAGCTTGCCTCCCATACATGAAGCCCTTGGTTCGATTCCCCAGCACCACATATACAGAAAATGGCCAGAAGTGGCACTGTGGCTCAAGTGGCAGAGTGCTAGCCTTGAGCTAAAAGAAGCCAGGGACAGTGCTCAGGCCCTGAGTCCAAGGCCCAGGACTGGCAAAAAAACAAAACAAAACAAAAAACCACACAACTGATCACTTGAAAGATAAATGACTTTCTTTGTTATACCATATATTAGGGATTTGAAATTTATTGGGTGAGGGTGGTTGGTAGAATGTGCCAAAAACTGAAATTATATTCCTAATTATCTCTGAAGGCAAATGCTTGAGGTAGACAAACAAGGTACTAACTGAATACTGTTGGGGAAGTGGGTTACCTTTTCTCTAATTTTTAAAGATACTATTCTCTATCATAAATCCTTGGAATGGGGAGGGTTTGGATGGGGGCTTTGCTATCAGGTGGAACTACATGAGCAAAACCAGAAAGTAAGACATTGGACTGTTGGAGGGACTGGAGGCCCTCAGGTTTAGATGGCTAAAGAAACAGGCTGTTAGAAGTAGTAAGGATCTCTACTATTTATACTAATTCTACTAAATAGTTCACACTTAATTTAAGAAGCAATAAGGAATTTTTTGATGATTTTGGAAAATCCTGTGAATAGTGTTAATGTGAATTAGCCTGAGGAAAAACCATTTTGAAGGCTGTAATTTGGTAAGTTAGAGGAAGGTGAGAGTCTGGATAAGTTTAATCAAACCATGACCTTGCTCATGCTAGGCCATTGTCTCTGCCATTGAGCTGTGGATCCAGCCTGAGAATTCAGATCAGGATGGTCACCATAGGTATGGAGTGGCAGGACCTCTGCAGCGTACTTCTCAGCAACCTGATATGACTTTATCCCACAGAGGTCTGCTGCTAACATCAGGTGATCTCTAAGTTTTGGAAACAAAATTTCTTTTCCCTTTGTAGACATTATTCCAAGTGAGCTTAGTACGAATTCTTAGAATATTCTACTGGTATTTTTGATTAGCAGTCAGTCTTATTTGGTGGCTGTCTGTAAGAGGTTTGAAAATAGTGAAAAAGCTGATAACCAGAATTTTTAGTTTTACAAGGAAGACTAGAAAATAGAGACTTTAAAAAGTTTCCTGTTATCATGAGGGAACTATCTGGCTAGTTTGATTTACCAAATTCTTACTGTGCTTTGGTAGGAGAAATGTAATATTATCATGATCTCACAATTCTACTGTAGGAAACTGTACAGATATAGGTACGCTGAAGGCCCTTTAAACAAAATTTTAAAAAATCAATCTAAAACGCCTTAATGGTCTTTTGGAAGTAAATCTTGTAACTGTGAAAAGGTAGAGGTCACCCTTCTCTCCTTGTATAAGTAAAATTCCTGTTTCCACCAAAATAACATCCTACCAGTTTCTCTTGGAGTACAGTGAAAGTATAGAATAATTTAGATTGGTCTGAGCTAATGTGCCTTTTCATGCATTTTTACATGGAGAGTACAGGCAGAAAAGCAGTTTGAATAGACACTGTTGATTCCTAACTTAGACAAATGTATATTGAAACATTATTTTTTAAGCCTTAAAATTAATGGCTGTGTTTCACTGGAACATGGCCTTTTTTTCCTTCCAAAGAGTTTCAGAGCCAGTGGAATCTATAAATAGTACAGAGCCCAGTTGTCTGTGGTAGATTGAGTAGAGCAGAATTGCCTGTCCTTAAGTGAAGGGGATGTAGCTTTACATTTTTAGTAACTGAATTGTTGGCCAGCATAAAGGTAAGGGCCATGTGAGCAACTTATTTATAACTTCTCATAAAGGTATGTGTCTGTCTCAAGCGGAGAGACTGTCTGGGGTGCTGGGAATCTAAAAGTGCAATAGAATCATTTTCCATACACAGCCTTCCTAGCTTAGTTCAGTAATTCTTATCCCTGGGGCTTTCAGAAGGGAAGGGGTGGGGTGTTAGCTCATTAGTGTGCGCTTACTATGGAATAGAGGAGATGGCCTTAAAAAATTTGAATCTGTGTTTTTTATGGTGGGAGGAATGTTTAGGTAACAGTTCCTTATAGGACTGTGTATATAAATTTAGGCTTTGTTTTACCTGTGGGGTGTGGTCCTGCCAATTTAGTCTAACTGCACTGGGTTCTCATCAAAATGTTTCATGGATATAAAGCACTTTGCTTTTTCACAGGTTCAGTTTGAGGATAAGTAAGCATTTTTTTTTAATGAACACCGGGTCAGATTGAATTCTCTGCTCATAGTGGGAGAAGGGAAGAAGAGTAAAAGATTTTCATGGCATCCTGGGTAGCATATGTTAAACCTTTTGGTAGATGCCAGAAAATGGAATCCATTGCTACATGCTATTAATGTTATCCCAAGCAGCAGCATCAAATAACTTGCAACCCGAATTAAATGTAAAGATCATAAAAACACAAGATACACTGTCAGTCTCCCATTATGGCTGATTTCTAGAGATTGAGTTTTCTTACTACTAAGTTGTTTCTTTAAAGTATCAGCATATATGGATAAAAGGAAACTTTGGCTTTTGTGCCAATATTACAGCTCTGTTTAGTATTTGGGCAAGTTGTAATAAGTGGCAAATGGCCCATTAACTATATTGGAGGCCTCATGGCAGCACTAATTTCAAATCGTGCTGGGTTTACAATTTACATATTAAAAAATGTTCACTTGATTTTGTTCAGGGACAAAGCTGACATCCTATACAAACATTATTCCAACAATCCCATTTATTGGTCCAATTATTTCAATTGAAAGATGCTGGTTTACTGCTTCCTAGTATATGTGAGCAATTCTCAGTGAAACTGTTAGGGACTAGTTTGACTATAGTGGCAGAATAACCTCACAGGGTTTCAATTCACTTTTAATTTTAAGTCCCAGGATTAAGGATCATTTGTAGTATAATGTAACAGTGTGGGCAAATACAGCTTCTCTTAATGCCCTTTTGATATTTTTGGGAAAGTGCTTTTTATGCAAAACAATCACTTATGAATTGCATGACCGCTTTTCTCACTATAAAATTTCATTCACATTTCCTCCCTTCTCCCACATCCTTAAAAGAAAGGACAGCATGGGGTGTTTGTTGCACTTCATTTTACTTTTTTAATTTTTGAGATGTGGTTTAAGGTAGTTCTTTAGGATAGATGCCAAGACAACTAGTTAATATTGTCTTAAAATCAGGCTCGTGATTTAAAATGCTTACATTTGTGCAAGAAAACTACGTGTGAAAATGAATTTGGAAAGATTAGATTGGAATTGCCTCAAACTCAATTAAGCCACACTGCATGGACGTGCTGGGAATATCAATACAATCACTGTAAATTTTGTACAAACTGATTTGTTGCATTATCTTGCTCATCTAACATACGGTACTTTTTGTGTCCATATTGCAGACGGCAACTCCAAACTAACATGGCAGTCAGACTGTGTGATGTGGCTTCTCTGCTTAGAAGTGGTTCGTGGGCAGCAGAGCCTTGGACCGGGGTCTGTGGGATTTTTCTTAAATTCTGTAGGCTACTTTTTTTTTAGCATGTTGCAGAAGTGCTGAGGCCATACCAAATACTTGAACCTTTAATTTGGCATATTAATTATTCTTAATCTAACCTATTATGGTATGGCCATCATTAGGACTATAAGCACATTGCAATTTTAACTGTAGTAGTATCTCTAGATCAGAACCATGTTCTTGTATGCACCTTTTTATAATCTCAATTAGGATTTAGTGCAGACTAAAAAGAGTGACAAGCTTTAAAACAAAAAAACAAAAATAAAAGTTTTGGTATGGTCTGAATATTAAGTTACAGTAATTCTTTACATTCTGTTTACTATGTATTTTTTTGGTTACTACATTTTGAAGTTATTCACAATTTCTGATGCTCAAAAAAAGTCGAAATTGTAAATCTGGCTGAAAATCATTTGCCCAGTAACTGTTGAAAGACTTTGCATTTTGTGAACAGTTGTGTTGAGCCTATCAATGGAATATGCATTATTTGTAAAATATAGCACATTAGTATCATTTTATTCTGAGCAGATGGTCCTATAGCTGAGAGATGCTGTAATTTTTCAGCTCACACAGCCTACTGCAGCTGTTCACTTGAATGTTGGCTTAGGAGCTCATTTGTACCACCTGAACATGGAAATAAATGTGCGATTAAGTGAGGAGTGTTTGTTGTCCTTGTTAAAATCCTGCTAATTTCAGTCAATGAACATTTTATATTTCAAATGCCATCCCAATGAGCTTTACTCCAAATCTCTCGTTTGAGGTTCTTAGAGTTTCTATACATACCCTAATGTTTGAATAGCAATTTGTTTTAATTGGCCTTGACCACTTTCCCACTAGTAGCTAATTGTTGTCATAATGGCTGGGGAAAGGTGAGCTTCTTAAGAATTTTGCTATGGCAAGGGCAATCCTACTAGTTTTCTGCACAGTGGAGCAGCTATGCTTTATTAGGAAATTCAGAACATTTCTCAGTTTCAAATAAATTTGATAATTATAACAATCCCCATATTTTGAATTATTTGATTTTTTTCATCTACATTTCCAAATGCTTATTTTCTTTTACCTCCTTAAGTATTCCCAGAGTATACTTACCTGGGAAAAACTATATGTAGCCTGGAGAATGATAGCCTTTCCTTTGACAAGGAAAGGAATTCATGCAAGGGCTACAGGTTGTTTGGTATTTCCTACTTATTCTGGATTGAGTCTGGTGGTTTTTGTTTTGTTTTGTTTTCTTTTAATCCTGATAGCGCTCAATCTTGTCCATTCTAACCAGTCTGAATCTGGTTGATAGACCAGTCTCAATATCTCTGAGCTGCATTCTTTTACAAACCTACCGTGGCAGCAGTAACTTCTAAACTGCTTTTGTACCTTTATATTTTTTCTGAGGCAATTTGCTTTTTTTTTTTTTAAAGACTCTCCCCCCCCCCCTCCAGTTTCCTTGTAACCCTTTTCCCCTGGACTTTGCTTTTTTACATTGTATCTAATTATTATTTGCTTTTTTCTATGTTAAAATTTCTTGAAGCAGCATCCCATCAATTTCAGGGTTGTCAATTTTGAGCAATAGTTCTTTGGGGGAGCTCAGAGGTGTATTTGGATGAAATATGAAGGACAGTATTTTCAGTGGTGCTTTGATTTTTGGATTTCCCCATAGTCTTGGTTGTCGAAAGTTAGATAGCTATTAGAAAATACTTTGGAAATTTTGGGGCTGTGGTTTGGGATTCTTTTGTTCAAAAAGTATAGATAGACTGGTTTGGAGGATCCAAAATTGTTAAGTATGCAACTTTTAGGGCAGCTTAAGGTAGTTTGAGGCCATTTTCCTCAACTCTGCTGTTTATCTGGTAATTGGAGTTTATAGACACTTTATAGCTTATATTTTCAACAGGCTTATATGCTTAACTGAAAGTTCCTTGGGCTGGTCTGTTTACATAAATTGTTTATGTTGTTGTTTTTGTGGACTGGATATATGTTTTGTTTTCCCTCTTAAAATTGGATTGAAGGCAAAGTATAATACTGGATTGTTCGGGGATTTTATTTTGATGCTGTAGATCAGGTGCCTTGTTGGTGATCTGTAGCTGCTAAGATTGACCAAAATGGCCAATTAGAGTCTACAGAGTAGAAAAAGTATTCATAGCTTCACTCCCAAGTTATCATACAAATCCTTTTCATTCTCGAACATATAACACTTATTTTTCTTATTTCTTGTCAATAGAAGAAGTATAAGATATTGTCAATCAAAACATTTTCAGTATGTAACCAAAACAGTACATGTTGACAAATTTATTTTTTCAAATGTACTCTTGGTCCTTGATTTTAAGTAAATGGATATGTCAGTTTTAGAATATTTAATCTCTTGTGCTTACTGAAAATCCTCCTCAGAATTAGTAGGTCAGTTTTTGCCATTTGTTTTGGTACTATGTTAAGCACTGAATATTTTCTACTATGATTTTTAATAAGGGCTCTATTCTTTTCCTGTTGGTAATAATTTCTCCCTCTCTTTGGACACTACAGGTGAGTGAGGATATATGAGTAGATCCCAAATGTGATCCTAGAAAATGTTTAAAATTTTAGTCGTGCTTATATGCATGTATGGAATATGTATATGAAAGTATAATTGTTTTAAATTGAATAGTTTCATATGAAGTAAAATCAGCATAGGTGTTGTACTTTTTTGTTGAAGCTTTATTGTAATTTCAGCAGATTGGCTTGTGTTTAGTGACAAGTGTTTAAACTCTTGAATGGAGTCTCTAATAGGTTGTGAGATATGAATTCTGACATTTCTTATTTTCTCTGTTTTTAGCAGGTAATTGCTGCCATGGAAACACAACTGTCTAATGGGCCAACTTGCAATAACACAGCCAATGGTCCAACCACCATAAACAACAACTGCTCGTCACCAGTTGACTCTGGGAACACAGAGGACAGCAAGACCAACCTAATAGTCAATTACCTTCCTCAGAACATGACACAGGAGGAGCTCAAGAGTCTTTTTGGGAGCATTGGTGAGATAGAATCCTGTAAGCTTGTAAGAGACAAAATAACAGGTAGGCAATTTTATGTACATGAGTCACGTTTAAGCTTCCTGTTTTAAGATAATAAGAAAATAATAAACTTATTACTTGTAAATCATAGGTTTTAAAAATACATTTAAGTTTTCTCTTTGTTGGCTGTACAAGCAGGAGGAAACTTTAATTTTTTCTTTGAAAATAAGAAATATTTTGGGGAAAGTATATTTTAACAGGATTTTAATATACTCTGAGATGAATGTTTTTAGAAAATATTTTAAAAGTGTGTGTGCATGTCATACCAATAGTAGTAGTAGGGGGAGGAGTAGCCACAAACATGTTAACATTGAACATTTTTAAATTCTCTTGAGCTTATATTACTGAGCATTTGAGCAATAGCTATTAGGAAAAAAAGGTATTTGAGAAAAAGGAAGAAGTTTTTCTAAAGATATCCTTCTGCTTGTAGTAGATGACAGAGTAATTGTTAATATTCACCTTGTCAACATAAAATCATTTTTACTGGTATTATTTGAGCATAATGAGATCTTATACTCTGCCCCTTAATAAGGGAAGGAAGATATGATATGTGGATCTTCCTTACTGTGCTGACACGTAGACAGTGTGGCTCCAGTTATGTACATTAACAAAATGGTTAGTTAAGATATTCTTAGTATTTTCAAAAATTTGAGCAAGGTTATAGAGTAAGCCAAAACTTAGTAGCATGATCTTGTAATAGCAGGGTTAATTCTTCCTGCTAGAGTTGTTTTCAGACACTAAGATTGTATGAAGTAGACAGACTCCATGGTTTTTCACGGTATTGGTAAAATGGACAGATGAGGTAGGCCTAGTTGCTTTACAAGGTTAATAACAAATGAACCAAGCTAAAACTTTGAGTTGAGTAAGGAATCTCTATGGCAGTGTGAACAGTGGGCCCAGTATCCTGACCTCTACCTAGTCATGTGACCTTGGACAAGTTAGCTCTTTGTTTCAGTTTTGTTTTTGCTCGTTTTCCCAGTTTTGTCACTCCAGGGTCTTGGCTTGCATGCAGGGCCTGAGCACTGTCCCTGGCTTCTTTTTGCTCAAGGCTAGCACTCAACTACTTGAGCCACAGCACCACTTCTGGCCTTTTCTGTTTATGTGGTGCAGAGGAATCAAACCCAGGGCTTCATGCATGCTAGGCAAGCACTCTACCACTGAGCCACATTCCCAGCCCCTTTGTTTCAGTTTTCTCATGGAAAAAGAGGTTAAAGATGTGGAAGGGTTTCACACTGAGTCATTTCTGAGGACACTGTGGACTTGTCTTAGAAGATGTTATTAATTGTTTTGTAAAATCAAGGCCACAGGCTCATTGTCTCTGAGATTTGCAAGTAAGTTTGTAGAGTCACCTCCTAGCCTTGGCCACTAACAGTCCTGTTTCCTCAAGCTGAAGATTGAAGTTCACAGAGAACTTAACTCATTGAATCCAAATAAAAAGGGATTATTTCAATCCACGCTAAGTAATTATCTTAACTAATTATTCTTCTTTGATCTTCATCATAGCATTATATCCAACATTGACAGACAGACACATGGTATCATTTCAGTTTCTTTTCCAAAATCAGGGTAAGCAGCAAGTGTGAAATTTGTAGAGAAAGAGTTTTTGAAAAATTGGGAGAGAGAACAAAAGGATCTGCTTATATTTGTGCCAGAGTACTGGACTCAACCTTTAATTTTTTTTTTTTAAAGAAAACATTACCCTATACATGTAGATTTTGCAATCTTTATGTATGTGGCTTGATTGCTTCATGGTTACTGCTACCATTAAAAAGATGTTAGCACATAAAAGCCCATTTCTTTGTTATGATAACTGGGAATAGTATATGAAAACATTAAATAAATCATACAACTTTTGTGTTTGGCAATTGCCTTGGAAAAGATGGAGATTTCCACCTCTTATTACTGGCTGGACTTGAATGATTATATTCTATAAACCCTTTTTTTAAATTAAGAAAATTCTCTTTATTGGAGGTTAAAATGATGTGGTCACAGAGGAAAATGACTTATTTCTTTATATGATAGAAATACTTAACGTACTTGTTAAGTATTGCCTGCAAGTCTAGCAAAAGAAGTTGACCTAGAAATATAGCTCAAGCAATACACCCCCTGCCTATCAAGTGAAAAGCCTTGAGTTTAACCCCTAGTGTTGCAACAAAAAAGAAAAGTAAAAGACAAAGAAAAAGTCAAGACTATGTCTGTATATGACAACCAAAAAGTTGCCTGGCAGCCAGGCCAGGAAACAACATCTTCCTGTTTTCTTTAGGTTAGCCCAAATCTGCCTAAACCAGGATTTAATTTCTGTATTCATGGGTCCTTATGGCAGTTCCCAGCCTACCTACATGATAAGAATAACTCTTCCTGTTCCCAATCCCAGCTCTTTCCATCTGTCATTCCCAAACATCTGTGAACATGTGGCCAAAAATCCAAGGAGAGCTATGGCTTACATTTGTAATCCTAGCTATTCAGGAGGCTGAGATTAGAAGGATCATATTTTAAGGCCTGAGCAAAAATATTCATCAGACATCATCTCAACCAATAAAAATCTGGGAATGGTAGTATGTGCTGGTTAGTTGCAGCAGAAGCATAAACAGGAGTATTCTGAAGACCCTATTCAAAAGTAACAAAAGTCAAAAGGGCTGGATATATGGTTCAAGTGGCTAAGCACCCTGCCTACTTACCAGGCATGAGGCTCTGAATGTAATGCCCCCATACCATCAGTTATAAAAATAATATTAATAGGAGAAACACCTTCATTGTCAAAGAATTTGTAGAGTCATGATTTTATTTTATTTTATTTTATTTTTTATCAGTTGTGGGACTTGAACTCAGGGCCTTGGTGCTTTCTCTGAAGTTTTTCACTCAAGGTTAGTGTACTGCCACTTTGAGCCACAGCACAACTTCTAGTTTTCTATTGGTTAATTGGCCATGAGAGTCTCACAAGCTTTCCTGCCTGAGCTGGTTGGAACTGTGATCCTCAGGTTTCTGCTTCTATAAACCTTTTGTTGTGCTGTTATGGATATTATAGGATAAATCTGAGTTCTGCATATTCACTCTTAGCCTTCTCTGATTTCACTGTGGTGAACAGAGGTAATAGATATCACACATGGATCAGCTAAGATACACAGACACAGAGAAATTGCATCAATATTTCTTGTCCATTTGCTTCACTTTCCATCCTTGCCTGATTATCTTTTCAGTAAGAGAAGGTAGGCAAGTGAGATTTCTATTATGATACTATTTCTGTTAAAATATCTGGCAAGCAAGTAATTATCCGGTAAGCAAGAAATTCCACAGTAGGAATCAGTCAAAAGATGTTTTTTGTTCCTTTTTATTTTGCAATGGTCTTATTATATTGCCCAGGCTGTTCTCATACTGGTAGTCTTCCTATCTCAGTCTCCTGAGATGCTGGGATTATAAATAGCATCAGCATAACTGGTTATAAAAAATTCTGAAACCATTTAACTGGTTATTCAACAGTGAATCTGAAACTCTTCCTTAACTGGTCACAGTAGTGATAAAGAGCATGTGTATAAGATAAATATAATAAAAATGAAGTATAAATTAAACAGGTAGATGTAATTTCTTATGGAACTTTGCTTCTGTGACCTGTCTTTTACACCTTTGACAATCCTATTTGTTGTGTGATTGAGAGAAGGGCTTGAATCATTTAGGTTCAAGGAGAAATTGCCCTAAAAAATTATGATTTTCTTAATAAATATTTGAGTTTTTGAGAAAACACTCAGAATTTCTTTTTTAAAAGAGGCATACATCACACATTTAATACACATGCAATTGTTTAAGGTAATTATGGGATATACAAACATCAGGATAAGAAGAGAAAAAGAACAAGTAGTACCTGGGTGTTTGTGGCTCATGCCTATAATCCTAGCTATTAAGGAGGCTAAGCATTAAGGATCACATTTGAAGCCAGCATGGGCAGCAAAGTCCATGAGACTTTTTAAATTTACTGCCCAAAGAAGGTAGAATTGGAGCTGTGGCTCAAATAGTAGAGCACTATCTTTGTGCAAAAAAACTCTGAGTCAGTACGTAGGCCCTGAGTTCAAGCCCCAGGAATAGCACAAAAGAAATTGTATTGAACAAAGTAGTCTATTAAATGTTAGGTAGCAAAAACGGAATTCCGAGTAGTTGTACTTTGCAAAGTACATTTACCTTTTGAAGAAGAATTGTTAATATCTCTTGTAAGATTTCAAAAGTATTTGTGGTGTTTGGATCCTGTATTATGAACTTCAGCCTCAACCATATCATTTATTTCTCTGTGCACATTTCAGAGGCAGAAAGAATTGTTTGCTCTATGTGTGATTGGGCCAGACTAAAATTGAACACAGACCTCTCATATGTTGAGCAAACACTCTACTGACATTTCCCCAGCCATTTGGCTGTTTTTTGTCTTTGATACAGGGTCTTTGTAACTTTTGTTTAGATTGGCCTCAGTGGAGACCCTCAGTTTCTGCCTCCTGAGTCACAACTGTGTTTATAGGTGTACATCACCAAACTCTGTTCTGATTTTGTAAGTGAATAAGCAGTAATTGTATGGTATATGCAAAACCCTTTCACTTTTTATGAAGCTTTCTTGATGAATTAGAAAACTATCTCAGTTGGGGGAAAGTATTGCTTCTTTCCCGGTTCTTGTAAAGAATATGTAATTTTTAGACTGTGTCATTGTTAGAAAATTAATGTTCCTAGTTTGATAAAAATGCATATTGGGGAAGTACATTAACAAGTGTCTTCAGAAGCAAATACAATGGTCTTTGTAGCCTACATTCCATTTATTAGTGTGTTTGTCAGCCTCCCTTTGGGCTCCTGCCCGGCTGGATGCTCCAGCCTGTTTTCTATCCATAGGCATTCATCATGAGAAGCCACTGCTACTTGTACAGCTAAGCTGACACTGGACTATCTCTTTGGGTTTTGAAATGTACTTCAGAGTTGTTGACACCCACTGATGTTGCATTCTAGAGTAAATTGATTTTTCTGGTGCACCAAATAAATAGTAGAATGTCAGATTCAGAAAGTTCTAGAGGTGACTTTAGCCAACATCATTCTCTCTTTCCAACAAACAATCAGAGGTCTGTATCTGTGAAACACCTAAGAACAAACAGCAAGTAATGTAGTAGAGCAATAAGTAGAAGACACTTTTGGATGTTTTCTCCTTGTCTATTTCAAAGTTAAGCACAGGATGATGAATTTATATTGAGATGTATACCTTTTTACAGGGTTACTGAGTGGGAATTTCTTATGAGTATATCTTCTGGAAGGTAAGCAAGAATTTTAAAGTTCAGGATTGAAGGCTACATGAAATGAAAAACAATATCCAGGTTTCTCTAGAAACATAACCTGTGATTGTGAATTTAGCTCAGTGATACCCCAATCTTGCAGTAAGTACATCCTACTGAAGGGGAGTTAAAAATATAAATGCTGGATGACTTGGGTGTCTTTCATTAAAGAGCTTACCAAGCGATTTGAAACGCAAACAGTTCTGGAAGTCACAGGGTCTCTTGAATTATAGCCACTAGGCTACCTCTACTGGAGTCACTCTGGTGATTGCCATCAAGGCAATCAGGGCCCTGTCCCTGTCCCATACATATTGAATGTGAATCTCTGTAGTTGACTCTCAGAATGTTTTACATACCTGGTAGTTATCTGTCTTTTTCTGAAACTTTTACAGATATTCAGATGTTTTACAGATGGAAACAAGGGATTTTGGTGTCTAGCTGTTTGGCCTTGGGATGGATGAGAGAAGTACTATAACTGTAGTGGTTAATTTTGTGGCAAGCTTCAGTTTACAGTACTGTCTTGTTCTCAAGAACTGATATCTGATGGGTTAATTCCTGGACCCCAAGATCAGAGATGTCAAGCTTAAAAGTCAATGGGCTGCATGCATCTTTACTAGCCATCTTCCCTTTCCCTGAGAGACAATGTGTCTGTGTAATTAGGTTTTCAAGTCTCCAGGATAGATTGTTCTGTCATGGTTATTTCCCCCTTTCCTCTAAAGGAAGAACTAGAGAGTTAGTTAAGAGACTTCAGGTAATGAGTGTTGCTTGTTTTGTCTTTGTGTGGTACTTATTCTTGATCTGTGGACTAGGTGAGATGGATTCTGGGCTGCCCCTATGGGAGCTTTCAGCTAAGAAAGACAAACCAAAGCTGACAAATATAAACTGCAGGCATCCAAAAAGGCTTTATAGATTTTCACACTTTGACCAATTCTGCATAGGAAGTGCCTTGTATTATAAACAAAGCCTCCCTTTTTTCCCCCTGTAAGCAAGTATATTAAAATCTTCTTCTCCTTTTTTTTTTGGCCAGTCCTGGGCCTTGGACTCAGGGCCTGAGCACTGTCCCTGCCTTCTTCCCGCTCAAGGCTAGCACTCTGCCACTTGAGCCACAGCGCCGCTTCTGGCCGTTTTCTGTATATGTGGTGCTGGGGAATCGAACGTAGGGCCTCGTGTATCCGAGGCAGGCACTCTTGCCACTAGGCTATATCCCCAGTCCCCCCCCCCCCCCTTTATTTTTTGAGGGTTCTTATCTTCTTGGGAACTTTAAAGCATTTTGTTGTTGTTGTTGTTTATTCCATTGTAATAAATTGCCAAATGTTATTTTAATGGCATAGGTGTCTTCCTACTTAAATTGTATAATCTTAGCTCCTCAAGATTAAAACAGATAAATGGCATTTTTATTATTCTAATGAATACCTTCAAATTTAAGATCATTTGTTTGCAGGGATGAAGTCAGTCAGTCACAGTGAACACAGGCTGTTTTGATGAATGTTAATTTGAAAATAGGTTTCCAGCCAATTAGGCGTCCATAGTGTCAATGGTGTGGAATTCTGAGAAAAGTGTGAGGAAGTAGGGCTGGAAAGGCTGGTGGGTGAATAGGTGGATGGTGACTTAATAAGCCCGTTATTTTACTGGCTTCAGTGTGCGCTTAAATCAGAAAGGTGTCCAGAAGGCTCTGTGATTTTCCAGGTCAGGCTTCATGCTCACCGGACAGTTACACAACATTTCTAGATTTGTAGGATTTGAACTCAGGGTTTCATGCTCACCAGGCAGTTGTATAACATTTTCAGAAAGAACATGTTTGCACTTTGGAGGATGATAAATTGTTGGGCACTAGCTAGGAAATACATCGGGAAGCAAAAGCAGGAAGAGTTATTTACCAGTATTTGCCCTTGTTTAGGTCATGTCAGTTTCCATTGGTTCTAGCTGTGAGTCTTTTCCTCTTACTGGTGTGGAGTAGGGGCTGTCATCGCATGGCAGTTTTATAAATGCTGTGTTTTGGGGAAGAAAATAATTCTTGCATCAATTGGTACACATTGCCCTCAGCAGAACACAGCACTTAAGCCAATGAGGAGAGTTTTAGGGTGGCATATGCTGTTGCCGGATGCTTCCTCAGCACTGTAAATTGAGTTACCCCCATTTAAGATTTTTTAAGTAGTTGCATAAAGGAATTACCATTTCACAAAGCAGTTTATGAATACAGTGTGTCTTGATTAATGTCCCCCACTTTTGTGATACAGTACTGGATCCACCTATTTTTATTCTGACAATTTTTGTTCTCTTTTTAATATCTTTTTTTTCTTTTTAACACTATCTTTTTGTAGGCTATCTAAATTCTCAATAGAGTGTGAGTATTTTTCATTAGTACCTTCATAAGTTGGCAATTTCTTTTGAGCTCCGTTTACATTAATTGACTTTCAGCTGAGTGCTCTGTTACTACTAGATCCTGGGAGCAGTGGAAACCCTCAGAGCTACCTTTCCAATGTAAAGGTCAGCCTTAACAAAGATTTTCTGGCATTTTACTTGTGAGTGCCATTTGATTTGTTAGGTCTGTACTGTGCCTTGATTAGTATGTTTTACTTCTTAATTTTTTATTCTTTTTGGTCTTTAAAGTTTTAGAATGTTAATATTTTGACACCATTGGAGAGTAGAGGCCCCTTTTATTGGCAATGGTATCTATAATAAAAACATACTGTTTGTTTGAGACAGGATCTCATTGTATAGCCTAAGCTAGCCTGTAACTTGAAATCCACCTGCCCCAGTTTCCCAAGTTCCATGATTACAATTGTACCCTATCTTGTCTATCTTTATAATTAAATACATTTTGGGGGAGTTGTAATAAGCAGAGTAACACTGGCAGAGGACAGATAATAGTATACTAGTCTGTGAACTAGAATAATGGTTCATAGAGCAATTGCTCTACCTGATATTGTGTGCATGCTATTCAAATCAATCAGCTTGACATAAAAAAATAAGGTACTCTGAGCTGGGCTTGCTCAATGGACTATTACTGACCTGGAAACCCAACAAGTTGTTAAATTTGGCCATGAAATATTGATTAGATAAAATCTAGCCAGTTGTGGCTTGTTTGTACTTTTGTTAACATCATCTTCTTTAAGATATATGCACCTTTAATATAAGTCACAAATGGTATTACTAAATATTATGTTTTTGTCAACTAAGAGGGTCAAGTAAAGAAATTTAGAGAATCTGCAAGGATATGAAGAAGCCCAGTATTAGTGCAGTGTTAGCAGATCAGAGAACTTAGAAATTACTCTCTCTTAGTTTGGTTTGCTTTGTGTTGAAATATTCATTGAAAACATTTAAAGCATTGCTTCATTCTGTCCTCACAGATTTCAGTTTATGTGGGAGTGGGGGATAATTTCCATGAGGGCATGGTTAGCTTAGCAGATGCAATTTTACATCTTGTTGTCCTTTTTTTTTTTGGTTAAATCCTTATGCATATTGTGAATTAGAGTTTATTTTTAGCTCTTAATGAGTTATTTTCTCATCATTGTACTTTTTGTTGGAACTCATTTCTACATACTGCTCTGATTTTGAAGGGAGAGCATATATACAGGTCCAGATCCACCTCCTGCTTCCAGCTTAACTAAAATTTGCATTTTTTTTGTGTGTGTGCTTGATAGACACGATTACTATTGTGTTGTAGTTTCAGTGATCTTTGATCTCTCATAACTTGTTTGACCTTGGACTTTATTCTGAAAAGGAAAAGGTCAGATATTTATTACTCAAAAAATGTTTAAGGGGAGATATGGATGCAAATACAGGTAACAGAATTCTTGGGCTGTTTCAAGGCCACTGGAACTTGATGATTGGCTTTATGTCCATCTCTAATCATAAGAAGTAACTGGTCATTAACAGCGTGGTCCCTAAGATACTTTGCTCCGACTCCTTCCTAACTTTAGGAAAAAGGAAGAGAGCTTTTCATACCATTAAAATAAATTGTAGTTTGTCCTTAGACCACACTAAAAAATATCTAAATGGATTTCGGTGTGTCAAATCAGCTGACATATCTTCATGTATAAAATAATAGGAATTCTCCTAAATGATGTCTCAAACCTTATCTTTACATTTGGTGACCTTTCTTTATGTCTGTCCTTAAACATAGTGCCAAATGATTGTCATGTATATGCAGACACCATTGACCTTCTGAAGTGGAATGGTTAGGAATTTAACATCTTGAAATCACAGGTTATTAAACTAGGATTGTTGTTAAGCTATTATATTCTTCACATTTCTAGGTCATTACTTCAAGGCTTAGTCCTTCTATTCATGCTACCATAAGACTAAAATACAGATAGATACGATCTGCTATTGTGTTCTGCCTCTCTGTCTATATTAAGTCCTATAAATTAGGAGCCTCATTAAAAAGGAATAAGGTGTTCAAATTATTACATTCCCCAGTTCCAAGTTCTAGAACATTCAACACCGGACTTATGTGCTATTTAAAAGCAGATCTTTTGGGTTTAGCTTTCATACTGTACTTGAGATTTAGTTCTCTGAATGTTTGTGGAAAACTGTATTTGAATGTAGCTATAAGTGTAAGGGTGGCTAACATTTCCTGGCTTTCAGAGTTGGATTTCTCTTTTCTAAAGGTTACCTCTCATCTTTGTGAAAGGTGAGACTGTTGCAGTGGACCTAAGCTAGTTTATTGAATGCAAATCTTAGCTCAGATAGATGGCACCAAAGAAAGACCACGGAGGCTTAGCTACTCTCCAGATTGTAATGAAAGCAGGTCTCAGCCAATTGTACCAAATACACAGACATTTAGCATGGAGACCCAAAGCAGGCCTTAAGGCTATTCTGCAAGCTTGATAAAAGTCCTAGTTCTTGGTTTCCATTTTAGGTGCTTTGATTGTATTCTATCAAGAAATGTTGACTTCAAGCTTCTCAAAGGTGGGAAGCTGTGGTCTATGTTTGCTTCACTCAAGAAAGAAATCCTTTTCAATGAAGGCTAGACTCATTTCCATTTAATATTTACAGATTTTTCTCCATAATGATAGGTCCATCTTGGGTCAAACCACCTTAGATTCTTATGCCCTCTTTATGTAAGGCTGGGTAGTATCCTTAATTTACCTCATCTACATATCTTGAATACCTTTAGTTTTACCAATGAAACCATATTTTTCACACTCAATACACTAACAAATAACTAGTTTACTGAACAAAAGCTGCTTTTGATATTCATTACTCAAATTAGCAGAGAATTGGTTGTTGATTTAATTGTGGATTGTAAATAGGCTTATCCTAGTCACTTTTGGATTTTAGTCCTTAAATCTTTTTTGTGGTACTCAACTGCTCCTGGGACTGTGCTTTAAAAAGCAAATTAGACGACTGTCCTGAAACTCAGCTTGCACATGTAACATTACAGAAATTCAAAATAAATATTAAAATTTTTTACAATGATAACATTTATGATTTTAGTTATTTTAATCACACAGTTCAGCACATTTAGTATTGTATAGTACCACTATTATTTAGAACCTTTTCATCATGCCAAACAGAACTTTTATATCTACTAAACAATAGTGCCATTTCCTTTACCCACAGCCCCTTGTAACCTTTCTGCTTTCTTTTACTGGAGGTTGATTCAAGGTCTTCATACTTGATAAACTAGCACTCTATCACTTAAACTTCATTCCTTGAGCTTTTATTTTATATATTTTTTTTGAGGTAGAGTCTCACTAATGTTCTGCCTGATATCAAACTGCAGGTCTTCCTACTTCTGTCTGTTGAGCAGCTGTGATTACAGGCATGTATCACTAGGTCCAGTGTTTCGACTTTGTATCTGTAAATCAATCCTGGGGACCTCATAATAAGTAAATTTATACAGTATTTGCCATACCAAAATATATTAAAAGCAAATTATAATGGATTATTACAGGAGATACTAATTTTTCCCCTTGTGCTATAGAATCTTGTTTTATTTCCCTTTATCTCTATATGACTTTAGGATACAATCCTCTTTATTGAAATACATAGCTACTTTGTTTTGCCCTTTTTACTATAAAAATGCCCAGATTAAATACAGAATCTGTGCAGTTTTTTAAAAAAATCAGATTTCTGACTGTTTATATGGATTCTATATTGCATTTATAATTCTTCAGCCTGCTTGATTGAGGCTTGTTTTATCCTTTCATACATCACCTTTAATCTCTTATCATTCAACGTCTATTGGCTGGTGATCTGGAACCAGACATGACTAGATCCAGAAAGAAGAAACCCAATAGTTTTAGTGTCTCTTCTGTCTTCACAGGAAGTTTTCGGGTGCTATTTCCAGAGTTAAAGCATCCATGAATGCATCTGTGTGGGATCTCAGGACACAGGATGCAACACCTTCCCCCTTCTGAGGCCTAGTGGAAATCTTGGCAGAAGACATTTCTCAACAGGAGGAACAAAGGAGGGAACAAATGAAACTCCTTTGTGTAGTTTTAGTTTCTTCTGCTTCCAATTTTTCCTCCCTTTCCCAGTACTGATATACTCCACTCACAAAAATATGACCATGGAAATAGCAGCCAACCAAACAAACTTTTAGGGTAGAGCCCTTCCCTTTTTTAGTTGTTTAAAAACAAGATCAGTATTGTAGTTAAATAAGAACTAAGTACTTTCTAAAGCAGCTTTGGGAGGCAGATACTGATATAGATGTTGAATTTAGAGACAGGTAGTCTGTGGCCTCTTTCTGCCTTTGCATCATGTCCAATTGTGTTACTGAGTAGAGCTGTCTTCCTTTCAAATGTTGGGTCTTCATATCTTGGCTTCTTGCCTTCTGGGTTGGCATCAGCCAAATGCCTGCTGGCTGTAGGAACATTACTCCACTCTTAGTGACTGTATTTATTTTCAAATGTTGGTTGTTGACAACTGAAAAGCAGTTGAATGTGTTGGGGCTTAATGAAAAACCTCCCCTGGGTTTTATGAATTTAAAGTAATAAAAAAGGGTAAGACTCCCTAAGGTTGAAGCTTTATTTAAAAGTTAATTTTTTTACTCCTCGGGCCTTGCACATGGTAAGCACATGTTGTGCTAAACTATACCCTTAACCTATACCCTCAATCCTGTGCTGAAGGTCTTAATTCAAAGTTCATGTAGATTTGTCTTCTCAGTGCTTTCTTTGAACCTGTGTCTGTTGGAGCTGGCAGAGTCCCTGTACTGCCATGAGGAAGGTCTACTTGGACTGTGCAGGTTTGGGATGGTGATTCAAGCTTTAACCTGTTGTTGAACAGCCTGAGTGTAAGACATGGGTGGGTGTGCTGTAGAAGGCCAGCTAGTGTTGGGCTCTTGATTTAAGTGGTGACATTATGATGAAGATAGTCTGAGTTGTGAAATACTCTTGATAATGTGGCTTCTTATGTTAGCCCCTCATGCTTAGGGTAAGGTGGAGGCTAGGAGAATTTGCCATGTTAAAGAGGGGTATGTGGAATGTATGAAACTGGTGTATATCGTTGAGGTAGGACACAGAAGCAGTAAGGCCAGAAATAGTGCTGTTCTCAGGCTGAGCAGGACATTGTGGAATTTCATCTCTTGCTTTTAATCTTTTGAAACCAGTTATGCCTGGCAATTCACGTTGCTCCTAGCAGCTGATGAGTGTGACACACCTGATGGAAAACAGTCATGCCTTTGAACAACTTTTATGAATTCTTCTGTGTACTTATTCATTTTATTATTGGTGTCTAGGTCTCTATCTGCTCAGAGACATTAACTTTCTGTGTCCTATGAGGGCAGTGGTATATGACTTTGAAATCCATTTGCTACTGTCATCAAGTCTCTGTGTTGACCTTAAGTCTGGCTTCATCTTTCTTTATAGTATGCTTATTTCTTACTATTCCCTGATGCAGAATAAAAGTATAATTGTTTAAGAAACAAATCCAATCAGCTTGAAGCTCATACCTTTCAATTTGCTAAGATAGTAGACTACTTAGAAGAGTATACCAGGGATAGCTGTTCAGGTACCTTTAAGTGAAAACGTAGGGGCTGGTAGGGCAAAGAGAAAACCTGCCCAGGATGACATCCTGTTTTAGAAGATCATACAGAGCACCTTTGCCACAAATCTTCTGAGTGCAACAGATTCTGCATCCAGCAAACCAAATTGTTTTGGGGGGAGGGGGTTGTAAAAATGTACCTCAACTCTTGTTTATTTGCTTTGTGGCTTTAAAAGAAAGTTGCTTCTCCATTTCCTAATAGTAGGTAAAAGTGACAGGAATACTTAGCTTTGTTACAGGATGAGAAGGGTCTTGGGATAACAATCAGGACTTGCAGGTGATTATATTTTCGTGGTAAGATTGATCAAGGCAAGGACAATCATTTGATAAACTTGAAAATTGAGATGATTAGACTAAGTGAAACTTGAAGTCTCAAGAATTGCTAACAGAGAACAAATTCTGTATTGATTTCTATGTTCTATGTTGGAAGGAATAATTGGTATCATTAATTAAGTTAATTGAACCTGATATGTTTAACTTTTCATATTCTGGAGATGTAAGCCATATATTCAGCTGGATGCTGGTGGCTCACACCTATAATCCTAGCTACTCAGGAGACTGAAATCTGAGGATTGCTGTTCAAAGCCAGCTGGGCAGGAAAGTCTGTGAGATTTTTATCTCCAGTTAACCACCAGAAAAACGTAAGTGGTACTCTGGCTCACCTTGAGTGAAAAAGCTTAGGAACAGCGCCTAGGCCCTGAGTTCACGCCCCATGAAACACCCACCCCCCAAAAAAAGAAAAAGAAAAACATATTCCTCTCCCCTTCAGAAGAATCCTATTCCTGAGTTTGGCCGCACATACCTCTAATCCCAGCTTTTGGGAGGCTGAGACAAGATGACCAGGAGGTTGAGCTACATAGGGAGATTGAGACCATATATATATATATATATATATATATATATATATATATATATGTATGTATGTATAAAATAAATAAAATAACATAAAACAGATTGCTATTGGGAAGCTGTCTGAATCTTAACTAATCTTAGAGGTATCTGAAGTTTTATTTGTAAATGCTTAAGCCCCAACTACAGATGGAAGGGCTTTTAATGTGGTAGAACTTCAACCTCATTGAGTATTAGTATTGAATAATTTGAGAGTGTTATAGGCAAGATAATAATAATAATGATAATAGCAATGTCTATTAGGGTAGCCTAGAGCAAGCATTATATTTAGGAATAGAGCTTGACTAGGAAGTGGTCTGGTAGCATGCATAAGATATTTCAGGTTTTTCTCCAAGTACAGGAGATCAGTTTGCAATAACATATTTGCTTCTCTGCTCCTTTATAAATAGCAAAGAAGAAGTAGTCAACAACAACATAAGAAACCTCCTTGACACACAAGCTATTGAATTGGAAATGAGCTAAAAAAAATCAGTATTTAGTGAAAGCTTCATTTGTTTGAGTGGTGTACTTATCATTGAATGCCTTCCTTTCGATGTAGCATTCAACAGTGTCAGAAGCTCTTTAACCAAGCTGACTCTAACACAGATTTGAATTTATTTGTGGGAAGTACTTGATCAAAGATACAGCAGATGGTGGAACCATAGAGGGTAGTATCAGAGAGCACCTGTATACCTGTAGCTGAACTTCTTTCCACAAATGAAGGTGCCTTCTAATTGAACTAGGTATCATGGTCATCAGGCTACATTTAACAAGTCTTTAACTCCTAACTCCCCTTTCTTTATTTTCTTCCTTTTCTCTTTGTTTTTCATTTTCCTTTCTATTTTGTACTACTGTTATTTGATCTCAGGACATTGAACTTGCTCTTAGGTAGGTGCTTTACCTTATGAGCTATGCCTCCATCCCGTTGTGCCTGGTTATTTCTGAGAATAGGGTCTTGTTTTTTGCTTGGTCCAATTTGAACTGTGCTCACAGTTTGTGTTTTTTGCCATAGCTGGGATGACGTGTGTGCCCATTGCACCCAGCTTTTTTGATTGAGATGAGGGTCTCATGAATGCATGCGTAGGCTGATCTGGAAGCAAAACCCTCTCCACCTTAGCATCCCATGTCTGGATGACAGGTGTACACCACTGCCACTAGCTCTTGTTTGAAGTGGAATCTCTTGAATTTTTTTTTTTTTTTTTTGTCCAGATACTCTCAGAGTTTGCCTCCTGAGTAGCTAGGTTTACAGATTTAGGCCTGTGGTGCCTGGCTTCTTTTCTCATAAGGGATATTTTGTGGTGGCAAATCTTGAAGTGTGTTTGCAGAGTTGCCATAGTTCAAGTGGTTGAGAAATTCTGTATATAGATGTTAATCCCATCTCACATGTTTAATATTGCTCGATTTGGTATTGTAAAAATGTAGCACTTTCCTCAAGAGAATAAATAACTTCAGTAGCAACTGATGAAAGTTCAATATTTCATATATTTAGGTGGATTTCAATTGAGGTTTACTTAATAAGTCTCCTTTTGCCCTCCACTCCATTATGGGTTTGTGGACATGCTTCACACGATAAAACGGCAGTTAGTTAAAACAGTTTTGTGTTGAGGTTCTTCTTGTTTCACGGAAAAGATATGCCCTGAATTAGCTGTAATGGGTAAATACACTAAGTTGTTGGGTATGAGATTTACATGTTTCATTGTTAACTTATGACTCAGAAGACTAGCCTCTGCATTTTCAGTTCATCACGATGGTGCATCCATTCTGATGCTCCTGTGTCCTAATGAGTCACTGTCTAGATATATAAAGTATTTTCTGAGTATTTGTCTTCATCCATACCAGGTCTGTGGATTTTAGCTTTGGAGGATTACAACATCCAGTCATTCCAACTATTAGACAAGCTGATTTGGAAAGAAAAGTTGATGTGTGATACGAGCGTGTCAATGATAGGCTCTGCACCTTTTTTTTGTGTTCCTCTTTAGAAGCCATCTGTTAATTCAGTGGGCAGATTGCCCTGTGGTCTCAGAGAGGTGTGCAGCAACATAAGCTGTCCCTTAGGAAACACACACACACACACACACACACACACACACACACACACACACACGATGGATATTCATTCCTATTAGGGTTCCTCCTTGACTAAATTTGTAGCCATCGATCCCATCTCAACTTCTATGTGTATGCTCAACTTCCTCTGCTGGTTGTGATCTGCTGTGATTCTTCCCCTCTTCTGTCTCAATAGAGAGATTTTCTGAGGTCCCCAACACCATCTGTAGTGTTTAAATAGACTTCTTTCACACTCAGCATTTATACACCAAGGAGCTCAAAAACAATTGGTCTTGGTGGGGATTTCTCCTAGGTATAAAAATCAGTGCCTTTGTTTGAGTTAAATTTAGGGTGAAGGAAAAAAAATACATTCCTGGTACCCTTTTGAAAATATAACTGCCTTTCTTTGTCAAATATAAACTTAGGAGAATGAATGTCCTGCACAAAAAGAAAGAAAATCATGTTATTTATATCTAAATCTTTGTGTTGAATGGGGACAATGAATGTCCTTTGGAAATTTTCATATATTCTCTCTGCTAAAAATATAACTAATCCTCTTTCTTTTTGAAATAAAAGGAATGAGAGTGAACACTTGTCTCCAGGTGTGTAAGCCTTGTACATATCACTGTGTAGCGGTCACTTTAAGGTGAAATGATGCTTTTTCTTTATTGGATTTTTTTTTCTGATGGTGTGGTACAGGCTGGCTTTGAACTGCAGTCCTTAGATCTCAACCTCCTGAGTAGCTTGTATTACAGGTGTGAGCTACTGGTGCCCATCTTACTTTCTTTTTTTATGTGGTATTACTATATTATACATGGCAGACTCACAAATGGTATGTGCATTTAGAAGTTACACATAGTATTGTGATTTTAACTCAAATGCTTTGTCACTTACAGTAGTGGTCATTATTAGCCCCTCTCTCTACCATAGTAGTTTCAGTTTCATGTATTTTTATAACTACCCTAAATTGGCCAAGAAAACCATAAACCTTCCTCCCTTGCAGTTATCTTGATTTTTGCATTTTAGAGGCAAGGATTATCCATGCTTGTTAGATTTATAATGAATGAGTATAGTTGTAAGGCTAATGAGTTTGTGTTTTATGTAAATCTCTGGGAGTTCACTTACTGTTTCGAAGGTCCATTGCCTTTCAAAGGAAGGAGCTACTATGCCAAGGAGGTATAGCTTCTTCTGGAGACAGTGAGTTGTCTTGTGTTTCTGTCTTGGCTCTGATTCTGAAGGTGCACTGAAGAAAAGGGTTCCTGGTGCAGAAGTTCAATTTGGGGCAAAGGGTAGCCTGAGCAAGAGCTCTGGAGTCTCTGAGCTGGGTTTATGCAGATGGGAGGCATTTAGGATTGGGAAATTGCCTTGATTCCAGATCAGTACCCTTAGTCAGTAGTTGTTTCAGGACAACATGGCTGCTGTTCCCAGTTCTGATTCTTTCTAGTTCATCCGTGCTTGATGCTCCTGCAGTGGAACAACTACATCCCTTCCCAAGGCACAGCCTTATCTTTACACAGACCACTCACTCTTTGGTTTCTCCACAGGACCCTTCTACTCAAGTACTGTTTCCTTCATTCCTCTGTTACAGAAAGCTGAAAATTCACCTTCCCTGTCTCAGCACAATACCAACTTCTCTTTGTCAAGTTCCATATTGGTTAAGTATGAGCCCTCAAATATTTACTCCTGTTCATTAGATGCCTGCATCCTTTCTGTTTGCAGTGTCACTTTACATCTGTTAGAATCGTGGAGGACAGAGACCATGTGGTATTGATCCCACATGATTTTCTATAGCTAGGAGAGCGTACTATGCATTTGAAAGCATTTGAAGCAATCTGCTGAGGGGAGAGAAGTATCTTGTGTGGGAGACAGTTTTGGCAGTAGCAAGCATGCTTGGCTTTAGCCATAAGAATTGCTTTCTGAGTTTTTGGAAAAGCAGTATATAAATCAGGGCCCATTTAAAATGAATCTAGTTATGATGCAGATATGTTTCATCTCTCTGTTTTGTATGATGGATTTGTTGTGAGGCTCAAAGTGCGTTGTGCACCTGTAGGATGCTATTCCTTTGCTTTCAGGTTTTTTCTTTTATACATGGTCTTCTTAAGAAAGAACTTCAGCATTTCAATTGATTCTGTGAATAACAAGAAATAAAATGCAGGTGTGTTTGGAGATTCACGTGCCTTTGAACAAGTTAATTGACATCACTGAACCTCCAGATGTATATCTATAAAATGGAGAGCAGAGACATCTACCCAGAGCTTGGCTGTAAGAATGAAATGGCCTGGATGGATACAACACAAGGTCCTCAGTGGCTGATAGTAGTGATAGGCAGTGAAGATATTGGCTTCCAGGCAGTTGGATAGCAGCGCTTATAGTCGATGGGAATGGAGTTTTCTCACAAACTTATTTTCACATTGGCAAATGTAGGTTGGTGGAGCTTTGATACCACTATCTGCTAAGAGATACATTTAAAAATACGTATTCAAGAAGAGAACTGTTAACAAGAATTTTTATACCACATGGTTTGTATAATGTAATGTTTCCTATCCTTCAGGACAAAGGAAGGACCTTTTCATAGTTGCATGCAAGCCTCTGACGTAATTTCCAAAAGGACACTGAGGGCTGGGGATATGGCCTAGTGGCAAGAGTGCTTGCCTTCTATACATGAGGCCCTGGGTTCTATTCCTCAGCACCACAAATACGGAAAATGGCCAGAAGTGGCGCTGTGGCTCAAGTGGCAGAGTGCTAGCCTTGAGCAAAAAGAAGCCAGGGACAGTGCTCAGGCCCTGAGTTCACGGCCTACGACTGGCAAAAAAAAAAAAAAAAAGACACTGAGCTAGTTACAGTGCTTTTAGACCCTCTGTGCTTTTCTTTTTGCTTTCAATATCTGAATAAAAATGATCTGTTAGGGGGAGAGAGAAACACACTAAGAAGTCTGTAATGCTTCTTGATGTACTGATCTCTCTCTCTTTCTCTCTCTCTCACTGTATGTGTGTGGGGGGGCTGGAGGGGCGAGAGGGGTAGAGCATTGGCAGTGGTGCTAGTAAAAGCAGTAACAGATCTCTGTTCACTATCATAGTTGTTAACTGCCTCTCTTTTTCACCACAGTGCCCTTCCTGAGAAATAGGGTTCCTTTGCTTTCATCCAAATGATAAAGCACAAGATAAAGAGAATAGTGTAACTCCCCACACTCTATCTCTCTATGTGTGTCTGTCTGTCTTTCTGTCTGCCTCTGTGTGTGTGTGTATGTATGTGTGTGTGTGTATGTGTGTGTGTGTATGTGTATGTGTATGTAGGGGGTATTCATGCAAATGTGAATGTGAGTCTGTATAGAATTAGAATGAGAAAAGAAAGCATATTACAGTAGACCCAGACCTTGAACTGAGCATAGATTTTGCATTAGCTCACTGTTGTTAATGTCCTAACTTTCTTTGAACTGTCTGATTTTCCTGGCCACCTGCCAGCATTTTGGCTTTTTCTCACATCATGGTGGCAGCTCCACTGTTGGAAGGTAGAACTGCTGATCTTTCTTTTGCAGCAACTACCTAAATCAATAAGTAATGAGTCTTGGCTTTTGTTTTCATTACTGTGCTGAGATGCTCCAATATCTTACTAACTTTCAAGCTAGAGAAGCTGCTGCACGCTGGTCTAATCCTAAGATGAGGATGCTAGAGAAATTGCTTTATTTTTTTTCTTCATATACAGATCATTTTTCCTAATCATTCTTGCCTTGGATGCAAGGCATCTGAGTACCTGATGCAGTTCTTGAAGAGAATTTTAGAGGATTTAATAGGCTCTTTCTGTTCTCAATAGTATAAGACTGAATTGTGTGGGAGTTCTTAATGTTTTCTGTAAATGTGATGTATTAAGAACCCACACTTTTGCCAACTTAAGCAAGGTCACACTGCATTGCCAGCAAGTTCATAATTGCTGGGACTGAAACTATAGGAAAATAGAGCTTTACCAGTTGCATAATCAGGAGACAGATGTGGGGCCTTAAAACTAACTTGAGGGGGGAAAATGCCCTGGTTTTGAGGACATTAAGGGTTCCCTCTAGAATTAGGCTGCTTAGGTAATATTTACCAAATACTCACTATTTACAACTTAGCTTTCAGCAGAAAAGTTACAATTTAAACTCTTCTGTATTATCTCCATGTATCTGAAGTTCTAAAAACCCTTTAAAAATTAAGTCATTTTTTGTTTCAGGCCAGCTTTATTAGCATTTGGGAGGAAGATGATCTTGGGTGAGCCATCTGTTTTGTTTAGTGAGTGAACGTCTAGGTTGAATTCTCTATCTGTGGGTAATCCTTGGTAAATGTCCTGTGGGAAGCTGGCAAAAAGTGCTCCTGTGTTCAGAGCTGGCTTGTACTGTAGCAATAGAATCTCGCCAGCTCTCTACCTCACCATATGATCATCCTCATTAGATGGCAGCAAAGAGAAGCTACTTAATGTGACCTGAGTTAGTGGGGCGTTTGAATGGAAGAACGTGCTGCATCTGGCATGTTGCATTTGAGGAAACATAGGCTAAGTCAGAAATTAAAATTTGGAGAGGAATGTGACTAGAGAGAATTGACTCCCTCTGTTCTTTGGAGATTTTCTCAACTCTTTCCCCTGCTGTGTGGTACCCACATGGTTTTGGTGCCTATCAGACCTGAGATATTAAGAAAGCTGTTTGGTAAAGTCTGGAGTGGTCTACTCTGATGCCAGAGTTGCAGTGCACAGCCTGTCTGAACAGACATACATAATGGGTGCCCAAGAACAAAAAGTCCATCTGAGGAAAGACAACACATTTGCAACTTTATTGTGTGCTCAAGGGAGGAGGAGAGAAGACTGTGAAAGATGAGGGAACTGTATCTCCTGGGGAAAAAAACAAAGCTGGATATGGTGGCTCATACCTGTAATCCCTGCTACAAACCTCTAATCCCCTACATCAGAAGTAACTAATAGTGTGAGACTCTGGGTGTGTACCTAGTACACACACACAAAAAGTACTCATAAATCACCCCCCCCCCCCCAACAAGTTACTTGCGTCCTCTCTCCTACATTTCTTCAGGAATTCAGTATCAGGGGAGGCGTAGGGGAGGAGGGAAGGAAGAGGAGGTTATTTGGAGACAGAACAGGTTTTTCAGTTTTGTATGTTTTTCAAGTGCTGCATTATTAGATCTCAAGTTGCAAGGATCTTGCTTGATAGGACTGTGGGTGACCTGCTTCTGCTGAGAGATTTAAAAAAAATACTCATGCTGCTTTTATGCTCTTTTATTTCATAAAACATTACTACTGCTCTAAATGAAATAATAGATACACATCAATCAGTGTAGTCACCTTTTATTGTTGATTCAACTACCAGGTTTTTACAGAATTCACTCTGCATTTTATTTGAGTTGAACATGAATAGTCTCGGCAGACTTAATTATATTAGTGAAAAAAGCACTTTCAACAAAATTATATGCTGACATCCCATAATTCATACCTACAGATTTGTGAAACAGATTTATGTAAATCTACCAAATTACTCTAGATGACATTATTTAAAATTGAGATTTCATTTTAATGGTATTTATAGAAAAATTTTATGTGAAAATTTTTACATGAATTATTTTAAAAAATAGCGCATATCAATCCTTTCGAAGAGAGAATGCTGTAACATTTGAGCATCTTGTCTTAATGAGTTCTGTGACCTATCTGGCATCATGTAGGGACAAGGGAGCATGTATGAGTAACTCTGTCCTAAACTGTAAGCTGGAAGGCAGACACTGCTGTTCCTTCATTTATTCATTGCTAGTTCATTCATTCACTTAATAATTAATACTTTGTGCTAGGACTTTGGTCAGGAATTAAGCTCAGAGTGCCCTTGTTCGACAGTGTAGTAGAATGGCAACATCCAAATTATTTCACATATGTGTACAGGAGTTATGGGAGGCCTAGGGGGAAGAGCACTGAATAGTGTGCCCTGAGAATGAGGTAGCAGATGGTCTCAGAAAAAAATGTGAGAGGCTTGGTGAGTGGTAGTCAGTTCTGGAGGTATATTCCAGGCTCTGGGAATGGTGGGTTCATTTTCATTTTAGAATGTTTGTGTAGGACTAGGAGATGCTGTTACAGAGAGGAAGAAATGAGGCACAGGATGCTACAATCCAGAGCATGGTCAGGTCACTCAAGCAACATTGTAGAGGAGGATGGGTGGTTCTAAGAGTCTAGGAAGGAAGTTATTAATTGGTTGGTTAGGTTAGAGTCACTTTACATCTGAGTAGTACATGAGAATCGATGCTAATGGCAGAGGAAGAGAGGCAGATTCAATTAGCCAGGCGCCAGTGGCTCTGTAATTCTAGCTACCCAGGAGGCTGAGGTCTGAGGTTTGTGGTTCTAAGTCAAGCCAGGTAGGGTAGTCTATGAGACTCTATTCCAATAAACTACCAAAAGGCAAGCTCAAGTGGTGAGGTTTTAGCTTTGAGCAAAAAACTACTAGAAGACAGTGCCCAGCCCTTGAGTTCAAGCCCCAGGACAGGCACCCAAAACAAAACAAAACAAAACCACTGGCAAGATGTTGGTATAGTAGAACTGAAGCTGACTGAAAACTCTACCAGCAAACTTCTCACCCCACTTTTCTGGGGTTTAGAGTCAGAGCCTTATACTTGCTACACAGGCACTCTACCACTTGAGCCATACCCCTAGTTCTTTCTGTCTTTAATTATTTTTCAGATAAGGTCTTGTGTTCTTGCATGGCATCATCCTTGAACTAGGATTTAAAAATTTTTTAATTGTTATTTTGAAGGTGATGTGGAGAGGAGTTACCATTTCATAAGTGAGGCAATAAGTTCTTTTTGGTCAATGCCATCCCTTCCTTTCCTCTCCCAGTTTTTCTCTCCTGTCCCCACCCACAAGTTGTATAGTTTATTTTCAACATAATTTATACTGAGTACCACTGCTGCATTTGTTCACCAAACTGGACTAGGATTTTTCCACCTAAATCCCACTTGTAGCTGGAATTATGTATGTGAGCAACTGTGAAATCTTTTTGGTCCAAATAGGGTCATGGCAACTTTTGGCCCAGGCTAGCCATGAACTATCATTCTCCAATTTCTTTCTGCAAAATAACTGGGACTAGCACATCTCTTAATGGTTAGCCTGGGATCTACTTCAAGCCTTGAGTCAAATGTTTTCATTAAGATGAGGCACTGTTACTCCCTCTCCTCCCTATGGCAATTGCTGCTTATTTCTCCTCCTGTTACAATGTAGATTTTACCCATTTGTCTCCCTTTCAAGAATGTAGCCTTTGCAAAGAACTTTGTCTCTGTTTTATACCCTCAGGGCCTAGCAAAAGTAGACTTCCCATGGTCATTGAATGAGTGGATACTTTATGTAGGCGAAAATCTGTAGGGTGATTCTTTTCTCCCCAACAATTTCATGTTGAGATGGCTACCATTTAATATTGGTTGGATAAAATTAAATTAATGTGGCAGGTTTATAATCAAGAATTATGGCAACCTATTGCCTTTAGCTTTAAACCTGTGGGGGTAATTTGATATTCTGATCATTGGTAGTAATTTGAAATAGAAAAGACTAAATAAAGTGACCTTTGAATGAAGCAGGTCCAGAAGATTGTGTATTTTTAATTAAAATATGCAATTAAAATTTTAATTAAAGCATGCTATTAAAAGCAGTGTAGGTGGCAAGGGAACGGCCGGTGCTTTTGAATTACACACAGTTTGGGATAAATTGGCATTTACTGTGTTCCCACAGTTGTGGTTTGTCACAAAACGGATTCTCTTCCTGTTTGTGTTTCTTGCTTGAAGGCAGCACAGCTCTCCCTGGCTCTCTCCTATTCAAGGCTGGTTGCTGTGTATCACTTGACCATGGCCCTAAGCAGTTTATGCATAACTGTTCTTATGCTATAGGCAGTTGAGCAATAATTTTCTGTGGCATATAAATTTGACTTAAAAAGAGGATACAAAATTGAAAATTGTACACACACATATGTTTGGAATATGTATGTGGATGTAGGAATTACAATTGGTGGAACTCAGAGGCTAATCACTGTTCAGGTAATGTCTGTCACAGGAAGTTCTAGAATTCCTATCATGGCTGTTGGGTTAAGACTTGAATTTAAGGTCCCCAAATTCTTCAAGATGCATGTCTATAGGTAGCTTGGGAAGATAGCAATGGCTGGCAGGTGTGGGGGTTGGGGGGTGGGGGTTGACTGTTCTTGAGGTATTTTTAAAAAATATTAATTGTAAAGGCTGTTTGTGAAAAGCCTTAGCTTTGTCATTTTAGGTCAGAACTTTATTCTAATGCTGTAGGCTTCAATAATGGTTACATTTAGAATTTAAATGTAGACCTTTATATTTTCAAAGAAGTGATTCTTGGTTTGGGGGATTGTCAGTATATGTATTCTAAACTCTGAGTGAATTGAAAAATAGATTTGGATAATCAGGATAAATAATACTTGGTTCTTCAGTCTTCCCTGGTGATTCGTGATAGTGAGTAACTGAGGGGGAGAGCTGGGAAAAGCCAATCTTGCCTAAGTCGTTTTTTCTCTGTGTTTGACTTGCTACTATGTTATTTCTTAAAAATCAGCACTCATTTACAACCAGAAATGTGCATGGTATAAGTAGATGCATTTTTATTTTGTCAAAGTAATGAGTTAACTGAGTGGACATTCATATTCACTGAAAAAAAGTTTTGCACAGTATCTATGAAAAACTGGAGGTAATGAGTAACCAAAAAATAATTTTGATTGTGAGTGATCATACTGTCAGAAAAGGCCTTAATGACATGGTATGTCAGGTGTATATTCAAGACATGTGTAAAGGAGATATGGAGTAGAATAGCAGGTGAGTTCTTGACTTTGTTGCTTTGTACCTTCTTCTGAGTTTCTAGAAGCTGATTGGACTTGCTAAGCCTCAGATACCATCTATTGTACTTTAAGGAGAAGAGTGTAAACAAAGAAATATCAGTGTGAGGCTCCACTAAGCATTAAACAACCCTGTTACCTACAAGATGGGAATGGGGAGACTTCTGGATGTCTACTTGTATGTTATACATACATCCAATAAATATTTTCTGATTCAACTAACAGTAAAAATCTGAAAAATTCTACCTCCCTTGTGCTAATTCGTCAGGATTTAATTTTAACATGCCAACAGGGGATTTAAGAGTATACCCTGTAGTAACAGATGTCTCTTTCCAACTATTCTGCCTCAAACAATAGTAAAATTTTGCTTAGGTAAAAGGTATTCTGAGTGCCTGATAGCCTTCTTTATAAATAATGCCATTAGTGAAATACAAAACTTTGACAAATAGGAGAGGTTATTTGGGGTAAATAGTGCATCTGCACATGATTAGTTTTTAAGTAGTAGAAATAAGCTAACCCTGGTTTTGTAAGTGAGTCAGTCAAAGACCCTCTGAACAGATGGGCTCTCTGATGGTGACATTTGTCTTTGGTTAAATGAATAATGTCATTAAGATTCTCATTGATTCCCTGAACAACCCTCTGCACGTGTGTAGTGTGCTAGTACTGAGGACCAGGGAAACCTGGGAGGAATTGAGCAGAGGGGGATTTTTTTATTTACATAGTTGTTCATCCCAGCAGACTCCACTATGCCTAAGAATGACCTGAAGCAGCCTATGAACTGCTTCTTGAAGTAGTAGATGATGTGGAGGTTTCAGAAAAGGGACCTCCATAGATTTCTTAGAAATGCAACTGTAAAAAAGTTGCTTTTCCCTGTACAGTGACTTCACAACACCATGATGTGATGACTCTTAGGGCTCTCAGAAGCCCCAATAGCCCTGAGTTTCTCTCAACATGTAAATAGTGATTTTTCAACCAGAATGTGCATTAGAGTCACCAAGATTTTAGAGAGCTCCTTTCCATGTTCTTAACAGAATAATAACACAGGAATCTCAGAGGTATCAGCATTGTTTTCAAAGCTTTTCAGACGATTCTACCATGATTATATTATCTTTAGAAGTTGCAGAAATGTGGATGTAAAGAACAGTGCTGTTAGAAAAGGATGTTAATTCTGGTAATTTGATTTCTCTTATCATAGAATAGCAGTGTGACAAAATGACCCACTATGGTATTTGGCTTGCCTACATTGTCCTTTTCTTGTATTTTGTAGCATCTTACTGATTGAGCTTTTAATGAATATGTTTGAACTACTTAGCATGTAGTCAGTCATGTGATTTTCCTTCATTTTCTCTTTTGACTAGGTAAGCCACTTTATCAATAACACTATTTGTCATCATCACTTCAGAGATGTTGTATAAGAATCATCATTTCAGAGACAAAGGAACTATAGAGAGGCTTAATAGCTTTTCTAAAGTCACACCACTGGTAAATGGGAGAGCTACCCATCAGAGCTTCCATGTGTCTTTCTCCAAATCCCATATTCTTCCCCACTGTAAGCAGACTCCTTGTCTTGTGCCAATTTGAATCTGCTCAATGACAGTTGAACTGTAACACATTTCATGTGTGGGCTCTTTGCACACACTAGACATTATAAATGCTTATCCAATTAGTAAATGCTTGAAAATACAATAGCTTGACGTGCAACTTTTTCTTTTTTGGTAGAATTGTGAGTAAAATCTGTGAATTTTAGTATTAGGGAAACAAACCCATCAGCTTTTTTCTCCCCCTTTTCTTCAATTTTACTATTTTAAATGTTGAGTGTTGAGGATCAAACCCAGGGCTTTGTACATGTTATTAGACATGCACTTTACCTAGAAGCACATTGACTTAACCTTTTTTAAAAGATAAGAAAAAGTTTTGATAAGCGGTATATGCTAGCCATGTCTTTTCCAGATATTAGTCATGGTCCTCAAAAATACAGTCACAATTCTTCATGTTGATTAGGAACCTTATTTCATTATCCAGGATCAGCACATTAGGATATTCAGGGAGGCTATTCTATACCCATATTCAAAAGCACTTGAACCATTGGGTCCTTATAAAGAAAAAAATCCCTGCTTTCTCTATAAAACTGATACATAACTAGAGTCAAGTGCTTTCAGTCCTAGTATGTAAAAGGCTAAGATTGGAGGATTGTAGTTTGAAGCTAGCCTGAGCTGAAAAGCTAATGAAACTCCCTCTCCAAAATAACCAGCAAAAAGCCAGGGTGAAGGCATGGCTCAAGTGATTGGACAGCCAGCAGTGCAAGTCAAGGGAGTGCAAGGCTTGAGTTCAACAGCAACAAATAAAATGCAAAAATAGTATTTAATAAAGTGTTTGGTCCTTCTAAGAAAATGATGATTGTCTAACCTTTTCTTTTGCCCATTTTGTCACCTTTATGGTTCTCACCTTTTCAAACTGAAAAACTTGCCCTTGGTTGAAAATCTGAGATGTTTGGAAATTACTTATATGTGTGTTCTGCTGATCCCTTTAAGTTTCTGAGAGTTGGATACTGTTGAGCTAGAGGTGAAAGGGCTCAGGTGACATGAGGGAAAACTCTAACAGAAGCTTTGGGGGGGGGGGGACCACTTCTTACTCCAAATGTTTTCTCTGTCTTATTTTCTCTTTCCCACATATTCTGGTTAGCTTTGATACCCTCAGTGTAAATCTTTCTACATATTTTTCTGTTTCATTTATCTAGCTCAAAAGCACCCCTGGAGAAAATTTGATTGGGCTTATTTGAAGAAATCCACCACTAAAGTAAATGTATGTAGAAATAGTCATGCTTCACCTAGTGACAGGAACACACATTCTGAGATATACTCTGGCAGGCAGTTTTGTCATTGCATGAACATCATTGAGTGTACTTACACAAGCCTGGTGTTACATGGCATGACCTCTTGATACATTTGAGACATGGAACACACAGAATGTGTGAGGTTGCTGCTGTCCACAATGCTGTATAGTAAATTTAAATGAATAGAAGGCTTAAAATCTGGTGATTAGAAAATAAAGAAATTCAATAGTAGTTATTTAGTGCTAGCAATAGTATATCCTGTGCCAAATTGTATGTGCTATACTTGGATTTGATTCATGCTGTAGGCTCATACCACATTGCAACAAAAATGAATAATGCACTGTGCCATGATGTCACCACAGCTATGATGTCGCTAGGTAACAGCAAATTTTCAACTCTATGAGAATCTTAAGGAATTATCAAGTTATGTGCTTCCCATTCTCGACCAAAATGTTATATGGCACATGAAAGTACACTTGGATGTGATTTGTACCATTTTAAACCTGGAAATAATTGTTCTTGCCAAAGGTTGTAAATGTGTCAGAGCACAGAAAATTGACAGAGCTTAGACTGATTTTTTTCCCCTCATTTGATAGGTAAAGAAAATGAACTGGTGAGATCTGGTCCTTTAAGCTCTACCTGTAGTTCAACAGAGACTCATAATCTGTTTCTGCAGCTGAATGTTTCAGTGCTGCCAACTCTGGCTCAGGAAGGCTGTATGTGAGGGATTGTATATCTTTTATGTATGTATGTCTTTTATACTTTGTATAGTATTCTCATTGATGTTTACACTTACAAGTATAGTAGAAAAAGAGGGGAAATGTGTGTTCCTGGAAGAATTAATAGAAAGTTGCTCTTTGGTTGAGAAAATATGCTGGTGTGAATGACAAGATCCTATGCGTGTAGAACTAATGTTTGGCTTTTCCCCCTTCCCTTTCACCAGGACAGAGCTTGGGATATGGCTTTGTGAACTACATTGACCCCAAGGATGCAGAGAAAGCTATCAACACCCTGAATGGATTGAGACTTCAAACTAAAACGATAAAAGTATGTTTCAACATTTTTAAAAATTGACATATATCAGAAGTTTAAAAATTAAGGGTTATTTTTAGTTCTTTACTTTAGGCTCACTACTCTGGGTGACATAGTAAAATATTTTTGTTTGTCGTACAGTGGGGGAAATCTTTATTCATATAGTCATTCACATATAAATAAAGGGGCAGACCAGTAAGTCCTTACTTAAGTACCTTTTCCAGCCAACTGAATTAAATATCCTTCCTTTATAAGAATCACTTCTGCACAGTTTGAGAATTCTTTAGATTTATCTGAGCGCAGGCTTTGGTGGTTATGTTTTATTAGAGGTACGATAGTAGATATATGAGTTTGCTAGCTAATAAAGTCTTTTGTTACAACATTTAATTTCTGCCCTAGAAGCAGAATGAATGAAGTAGCTAATAAAAGTTAATTTGTGAGCATTGAAACTTGAATTTCATTGAGGGTGGTTAGTAAATTTTAAAATACATGAAATACTAGTAATTTAGTAGTAAATTACTAATTACTAAGAATGTCTTTCTGAATATTCTCCTCTCCACAGTTTAAATATGTAAAAACCATTCTTAGCTCCTGGGTCATACAGAAAACATGTGCCAAAGCTGGCTTTTGTGGTTGGACTGTAGTTGGACTCTGGCAGACTCAGCTTTCTTTGAGGAGACTGACTAGAAAGCTTACATGACACACACACCTCATTTTTTCCTGTTGTATTTTTTTCCCAGGTTTTATGGCAAATTATTTTGTGGATACTTTTGGATTTTTGTGTGTTTTTGAAATACATCGATTTTCTCTGGATAAGAAGTTAATCCAGTCCACAGCATATATTTCTTTTCCTTTAGAAGATATAAGGGATGCTGCCTCTAGCAAATTGTGGGCACTTGTATCATCACTTCACTCACTCCTGCCCAGTGGTCATTGTGAATCAGTCATAGTACTCTTTCTTATTGAATCTAACTGTGGATCCCAAATATTTTTCTGAATAACATTACATACAACCCTATCATTTGACTCAAGTTGGAGTCTGTTTTCTATCTGTGATTTAAGAAACCAGCTCAGACTCTAGCTTGAAATGGTGAGGGGAGTTAGTCAAGGCTCACTGTGACATCCATCTTGCTTAGAGACTTGTCAAGAAGATTTCTACTCATATTTGTTTTCAGTTATCTGGAAATGCAGTGTCATCTTTGTGCTTAAAAGTTCTCTTAGAATTGTCAGTTAAGGTAATTTGTTAGCCTTGGGTGGTTTTGACACCTCATCCTTTATATTTATTGTCCCACAGGAGAAATTCCTGTCAGCTCTTTTTCATCCCAAGGAAACTTCATGGTGACACTCAAGTATACTTACATGTAAGATGCTTAAGAATTATGGATATTTCTTAGTTAAGATAACATTCAATGAAAATGTCCTTTAGTCAGTAAATATGCTGGTTATTGTATTATCTGAATTCAAGCAAAAGAAATAGATTCCTAATATACCCAGAATTTAAATTTGTATCAACTTTTTTCCCCCATTTGGAATTGTTTTTTCTTAAGTGTCCATATTTTCTGCATATTTTTTTTGTCAAGCAATTAATCTTTTAATAGTGCTAGTAAGTAGTAACAAAGTGCTTTTTTAAAAATAGGATCCGTTATCCAGTTACCTTCAGGCTCATTTGCTTGTTCTTTGTTAACTGCGCCTTTTAGCAGACTTCCTCTTCCTTAGCTCAAATGAGCAGTAGTCCTGGAAATCAATTGGTCTTAGTTCTGAAGACCTGAGTTGTGGTTATCCAAATTTTTTTTTTTTTTAATCCTTGATAGTTGAGATGACTCAGGAAATTCCCTTTTCTTCTTTTCTATTTGTAAGCACTCATTTCATTTTTAGAGAGTCACTTCTTTTTCTATACATCCTGACCGTCTTAAGATCCAGAGAATGGTGCCACTGGCGAAATGTCCATGACCTTAAAGGAGACATTGGTTACAGCTGCTTCCTTACTATCCTCAGCCTGGCCTTCTCTCTTCAGTCCCAAATGCTTGGGATGAGGATGTGGATGAGGATGTGGAAGGAAGGACAATAATGTTTTGTGGCTTTTATACTGGGACATCTGCTGCTTCTGATTTTTCTACAATGCAGGTTGGAGTGATAGGCAAGCAGCAAACTACTTCTTTCCCAACCCCCATTTGGTTCTTGCAAAAATATCAGATAACAGCTGGTATCCTCAATTTGGCCCAGATTTCTTTGAAAGGCAAAGCAGGCCACTTTCCAAAACTGTATACCCACTGTTTTTGACTGGTCTTCCCCCCTCCCCCAATTAGATGAGTTTTGTATTATTAATATAAGGTCATGAGCTAAGTTTTTTGAGTATTGTCAGCTTTAAGCACTTTGTAGAGGCTACATGTAGGCCTTTCCCAATCCTGGGATGCTATTCCACAAATCAATCTTCCTTTCCCCCTCCTCCAGTCCATCTCACCCTCTCCCCCCCACCCTCACCCCCCCACCCCAGTCCTGGGGCTTGGACTCAGGGCCTGAGCACTTGTCCCTGGCTTCTTTTTGCTCAAGGCTAGCAATCTGCCACTTGAGCCACAGCACCACTTCTGGCCATTTTCTGTATACATGGTGCTGGCGAATTGAACCCAGGGCTTCATGTATACAAGGCAAGCACTCTTGCCACTAGACCATATCCCCAGCCCCTCCATTCCATCTTGATGATAACTGTCAGGCTGTTACTTCTCACTCTGGTTTCACTACTCTTTCTTCATATCATTTGGTTCAGCTTTGGAGCTGTGAGGTCAGTGTTCTAGCTGTTCTCTACTGTGGACAGACTGGTTCCTTACTGGCAAGTGTGTCTGATTCCCAGCCTTTATATTCTCTTAGGAGGCTTGTCTCTTAGTTTACCCTTTCCTGCTTGCTTCTAATTGAAGGATGCACAGTGCTTCTGTAGTCCTACCTTCACGGCTGCCAGACTATGTGGTTCCAACTCAAAGTAGGCTCTCCTTTCCTTGATGTCTGTTTTCTTTGCCCATGAGGCACCATAGAGTTTTAGTGACTAACATGACCCAGATGTAATTTTTAGTCTTAAGTACTCTTCTCTGTCTCCAGTAAAAAAGGAGAGCTTGATGGGCTTAATGTTGGGCCAAGGAAGTCAGGTCGTTCAATACAGAGCTGTGACTATTACTCTGGTCTTCTGATACTGCCCAAAAAACTTATCATACATCATGCTTATACTTCAATGAACATGAAAAGATTATTTACTGTGTCCTTTGTATACAACTGTTTGGATACTTATTGAATTTTGATTTCTGTTCTGTCTTCCAAGCCATCTAACAGTAAATATGTCTTTGCTGAAATTCCTGGTTATTAGAATATTGAAACAGTGAATCAAGTTCTTTGAAAGTAGCTTATTTAGGAGTGTCTTCTGTGGTTTTCTAATAGCATTAGATTCTCCATAGGGCTTGTGTAATATAAGGTATATTGAATAAATGACACATATTCAGTAATTTTGCAGTAATTGAAGCAGAAACTTGAGGCATTTTGAGATCCTAGAGTAGTTGTTTCCAGACTTGGTTACCTTACAATCATAAGAGGAATACTTTAAGAATATAATTTAAGGACCCCACTTCAGGTCTAGTAGATCAGTGTCTTAGATGAGATTCAGGCATGTCCTTTTTTTTTTTTTTTTTTTGGGCCAGTCCTGGGCCTTGGACTCAGGGCCTGAGCACTGTCCCTGGCTTCTTCCCGCTCAAGGCTAGCACTCTGCCACTTGAGCCACAGCGCCGCTTCTGGCCGTTTTCTGTATATGTGGTGCTGGGGAATCGAACCTAGGGCCTCGTGTATCCGAGGCAGGCACTCTTGCCACTAGGCTATATCCCCAGCCCAGGCATGTCCTTTTTTAATAAGATTTCAAAAGAATTTGTGTCAAGAAGTCTATTAGAAACCACTAAAATGGAACTCTGTAATCCTAGCTACTCAGGAGGCTGAGATCTGAGGATCATGATTCAAAGCCAGCCCAGGCAGGAGAATCCATCCAGAAGTAGAGCTGTGGCTCAAAGTGATAGAGCACTAATATTTAAGCCCAAAGCTCAGGGACAGCACCCAAGCCCTGAGGTCAAGCCCCACAACTGACAAAAGAAAAGGTACCTACTTTGGTCTTGATTAGATAGATCTTTTCCTTAATCACTCTGGCATATACCAGGCTAAAAATTGCCTTTACCTAAGTATTATTAATAGGAAATACTGTTATTAAAATAACTCCTATTTAAGCACATACAAAAATTTTATGCAAATATTGGAATATTAACAGTTATATCTGTACCTTAATGTGTTCATTTTGACAGTAATTAAGCAAAGCTATTAAATATATTCTACTATAAGTTTATACCTTTGCTTAATTACTGTTTTTTCAATAAGAAAATGTCAGATTTGCATTTTTTCCTGTTTAGTAAGAACTGGATGCTTAATGTAGAACTGGGTCTCTGAGATTGTACTCCTGATGACTCACATTGCTAATGTGACTTAACCGGCTGTGTATTCTTGGACAAGTCCTTTTTAAGTTCCTACTTATAGCTCTAAAATGATAAGCATCCTTATCAAAACCCAAAGATTTCGCAGGTTGTCATGACAGCACAAGTAGAGAATTCCATACCATGTAACTCTGCCATGAACAAAAGTATTAGAAATGCTGTATTACATGACCTCCAAGTATAAGATGTATACGAAACATAAATGCAATTCATCATCTTGTTTAGACTTGGATCCCATTCATTTCCAATATTTCTTGTTATGCTTGTGCAAACATTCCAGAGTCAAAAATATTTGAAAACACTGTGGTTGCAGTCATTTTACGTAAGAAATAACCAACCTGTAATTACCAGAATTTATAGTTCATAAATTAATTTATAGTAATAAGATATACTGATGTTGTCTATTATATATACCTTTGAGGGAGTATCCTTTCATTGTCTGTGACAAATTTCATATTAAGAAAGTGTAACTTTTTCCCTTCCCTTCCCCTCCCTCCTCTTCCCCTTCCCTCCCCCCCTTCCCCTTCTCTCCCCATCCCCCCTCCATCCCCTTCCCTTTGGTCTGCTTTGTAGCTCAAGCTGGTTTCAGGTTTGAGACATTCCTGTTTTGGCCCCCCAGGTGTTGAGATGATAAGTGTGAACCACAGGAACCTTATTTAAAAAATAAGCCAACCTTTATCCCATGGAACAATAGAGTTAGTGAAATGCAACATTGTATCCTGAGTTTTAACTTCTTTCCTGAAATGCAGTATCCTGTCCACCTAGGACTTGTACCCACCACAAGAAAGTCATCAGCACTCAGTCAATTGGGCTAGGAGTTTTAATTTAGCTGGGCACAGCATCTGCCCTCCACCATTGGGATGATAAAGAACAGCCATGAGTCACCACAGGGCTGGGTTTTTAAAGGTAGGAGCTATGCATTCTACAACAGGTGGTCACGTAGCACAGATGCAGGGGGTTAACACAGGGGTAGAGCAAGTCACAAATGGGTTAAGCAAACTGTTTACAGAAGCAGAATTTTGAGGTCAGGCTGACATACTATGAACTTTATTTTAACAATTGTTACCATGTTCCCCTAATACCGACTTAAGCAAGCATGAGCAGGCTAAAACAATCCAGTATTCAATCATAAGTGAACCAATCTGACAGTCGCCATGGCATTTCTATAACTACTACTATGATTATTTGTATAATCTATTACTATGATCATTTTCACAATCCATTACTATGGTTGCTATCTGGATACAGAGAGGAACAGGGCTACATATATTTTTAAATGTCAAACTACAAGGAACTAGTCTCACAGGTGGAAGTGCAGCTCTCTAGCATGGAGTCACCAAAATGGAATTATAGAAGCTAAGAATAAAGTCCAAGACAGTGAAATTTTACAAGCCCTATTGTTTCTGGGAGTTGGGGTGGGGGGCTACACTCTTCCTTGGTTTTCACACTACCAAGGTAGAAACTTAGCAGCTGCAGTAAAAGTTGTGTTGCATACTTTTCTATCTCTTGCTCCTTTTGCTGGAGGGTTATTGTAATGCAGTGGATTTATCACTGTGACTTGTTCTTTACAATTTATTTCTAACTATTAGGAAATATTCTGGAGTGCCATGTGCAGAAACTCCCATAGTAGGGAAAGGGAGAAGAACACAGGAGCTGGAATATGCAGAATCCATAGTGAGTGCTCTGTTAACATGCCTGTACCATATCATTATCAAAACCAAGTGCCCAAACTGAACATTCACACACATCTAGGCCATGGAAGTTTGAATGCGCCTGTTAGGGAAACCACATGATTTTTTTTTTTTTTTAAGAGCAGAAAGCAGGATGGGAGGCCCTTGTAGAAATGGGCCCAAGAGTGAAGAGGGATTGTAAAAGGTGAGTTTGCCATGCAGTGGACACTTTGATTACATTGCTTAGGCAGGGAGATCCACCAGTGTTTTAGTAAGAGCAGTAATGGGATCGATTTCACTATTCACTGGGAAAGTCCCTCTGAGCACCTTGACCTACCTCAGGTGCCAGAACTGTGGACATAAATGAAATGTTGAGTAAATGGCCTTTTTACCTTAAATAACAAAGAAAATAAACACAGACTAAGTACATGCTTTCCTAGCTACCATTTCAGCCACATCCCAGTCCTCCTGACTTAATTTTCAATTTATAGTATGACAATCCAGAGCCATATTTCTAGTTCCAAGATGTAGCATTTTGCTGTATCTGTCCCTCAGAAGCCACAATGCATTTAAATAAAGTTCTTATAAAGTTTTCTCCGGTTTACACACTTTATTTGAAGTGAGAATAGATGTTTCTTTTTAATTAGTGTAGTATTTACATAAATAAACTATATGTGTTTCTCAGGATGCCCTGATCTACACATGACACACCAAAGTTTTAAAAATTTTTAATTTTATTGTCAAGGTGATATACAGAGGGGTTATGGTTACATACTTAAGGTAGTGACTACATTTCTTATCAAACTTGTAACTTCCTCCCTCTTTTTTCTACCACCTTCCTTCCCTCATCCCCCTCCCCCACCCCAAGTTGTACGGTTGATTTTCAACAGACTGTCTTGTGAGTATCACGGGTTGATTGGTGTGCCCTTTAACCTTTGTCTTACCATTTTGATATTCCCTTCCCCGTAAGTTTTTTTTTTTTTTTCTCACATAGTGTGGTATAGATGTGGATAGGTGGCTACCAGACAGACCTGTTTGTGTTATAATTTTTTTCCCTCCAGAAATGAGGACCGAACTTGGGGGCCTTGAGCTCACCAGGCAGGCTCTCTTCTGCCGAGCTAAATCCCCAGCCCCGAACTGTTTGTTTTAGGCCTATTGTATTCCTCTGAATTTCTTCCAGAGTGATAGATGGATACTTGGGCATTCCTAGAGGGCAAGAGCTTGTCATTCTTTGAATAGATATTTTTTAGATACTTATTTCCACATTTGATAAAGCAGAGGTCTTTGCTTAGAGGTTAGTTATGGTGGAAATTTCTGCAGTCGAAAGTACCCATATCTTCACGAGGAGTCATTTCGGTTCCGAAGCATGCTCTGTTGGATGTGTCTCCGCACCACAAAATCCCAGTCATTTCTTCCATAGCCAGTGTGGAGAATTTTAGGTTTTATTGATAAGTTCATTGGAGTTAAAAGGTAACTTTCCCTTTGTGGGAGAGTTGAGATGAGTATGCCCTTAGTTCTTTCTATGTCTTTTTTTTAACTGCAATTTCATAGCACTTCATCCCCCCCCCCCCCCTGCTTTTTTTTTAAAATATTTTTTGAGACAGAGTCCCTGCATAGCCTAGGCTGGCTTTGTACTGGTATGATCATTCTGCCTCTGCCCCATGAATGCTAGGATTACAAATGTATGCTACATATGTGGAGAAGATTTATGTGTGCTACACATTTGGAGTATGTTTTTTATCTTTGTGCTTGTGTCAATGCATGTAGCAACAAACTGCACTCTCTGATAGGCAAATGCATTTCTTCAGGTGATGAAATAAAGCTCTTCTTAAGAAAGATTTATTTAAAAGGATGTGACTCAAGGCATTGCCGACTCTATGATACCTATACTGCACTTTTGACATCTAACAATGATTCTTTTCTTTTTGGATACTGAATTTTATTTTCATTTTTACTTACCAAGTTGGAGACACCACAATAAATAGAGCAAATAATCTCTTAGGGACCTTAATGCAGGCATTTCAGGGTCTTGGGACTTTGAAGTGGAACTATTAAGGGCAGGGGAAGTGAGCTATTTGGGATAGCTGGTAGAAGAACTCTGTTGTCTTTTGAGTTGAGCCTGTGAGGCAAAGAGGTCATATTTAGCAGATGGGAATGAGTTAATATTAATTAGATGGTGCCAATTGTAATTGGTTGGTAAAGGAAGTGGCATGACTTCTTGAATCTACTTTATAGAAGGCTGTCCTTTATGCAAGAACACTTTTTACTGATGGGTGACTGAGAAAGGTAAATATTAGTTTAAAAATGACAGAAAGTACATTCACATTGGTGCCAGCTCTCTAGAAAAAAATGTAGATGTCCATTTTCTTTTACTCCCACCTCTGCCAACTTTTCCTAACATTGTCTTTAGCATCAGTTTCCAGTCCTAACTACTACCACATTAGAGTTACTTGCTGAAGTCTTATTTTCAGAAGTTTCTTGACATGCTGTATATTTGAAAAAAAAATTTTGGTTTTGCCTGCCTGCTTTACCTCCTTTCTGTGAAGAGCTCTTTTGAATATGACCATAAGACTTAGAATCATGGCTTTGCTTCCTGGTTTTGCTTTGTTGGTCCAGTTTCCTCAGTGTACTGCCATGCCAATCTACATGGTTAATTGTGAGTGGGTTTTGCCTTCACACTGGACATCAAGGCAGAAGTTGCTTATTTTGGCTTGTTTCTTATGGAAAGAGCAGTTTAGAAATTTTCTGAGGTTTTAAGTTTCTATATCAAAGTTGTATTTTAGGAATTGAGTTGAGGCAGTTGAGGAAAAAAACATCTGCTGAAAATAGTTATGTTTATTTTTCTCATTTAATTTTGTTGGATATTTTAATGTTTATTGTTGTTACTTTGTATTACTTTGTGTTTGAGAAGCGAATTTGTAGAAAAAAAGTCTTGCTGAAGTGCTCTGGTTTATTTTGGTCATTAGTGTAATGTTACTTGCATCACAGGAAAAAGAAATTTAATCCTTCCTGCTCTGGTTCTGGAGTTGCTAATGAATCTAGAAATGACCCTCAAGTGAGCCATGGGAATAGGTAAAGCAAGAAAAACATTGTCTCCTGCTCTTAGAAACTGACAGTTCAGAAAAAAAAAAAAAAAGAGTTTCCACAAATTTTGCTAAGTGTCTGTATTTAGAAATTTTACTTTTATTGACTACTTTAGCCAAATGACCTTCTTCACATTTCTATACAGATGATGGCCCCACCTCACAAGGTTAATAAGTGCTGTGCCTTACTGTAAAGGGCCCTAGCCCAGTGGAGCCGCATCCAAGCAGTCATTGGATAGGTTTTGTGGGCTTTGTTTTACTTCTACATTGACATTTGTTGGTGGTTTATATCCTATAAATGCTTTCAAACAATATGGGAATTTGTCTCATTCAGAGACTAACATTCATGTCGAGGAGGAGGCCTTAGTGTCTTGTGATTTTTATGAGCTCTCCAGGAAGCCCTAAGAAGCCCCAGAGTTTGAAGGTTATATGCTTTAAAATCCCTTTACCTATAAGGCAGCCAAAACTTTCATGTTTATCAGAATTGATCATTGGAATGGGTGAGAAAAGACTGAACCTAGTACAGGATCAAAATCATCTCCAGAGTAAGAATGAAGAATGTATTTATTGTCAAAATGATGTACAAAGGGTTACAGTTTCATATGTAAGGCAGTGAATACATTTCTTATCAAACTTGCTACCTCCTTTTTCTTCCACTTTCCTCCCTCACCAATTCTTTCTCTCCTCCCTCCCCAATTGTACAGTTGGTTTACAGCATATAGTTTTGTAAGTATTGCTGTTGCATTGGTTTGCTTTTACCCTTCGTCTCTCCTTTTTGATATTCCCCCCCCCCTTCCCTACTTTCAATAAACATATATACATTTTAACAGTCAAACCAGTGAATTCTTAATCAGGTGGTGGTCTCACTTGAAAATCACTGCTTAATGAATACATGATTTGCCCGTAGGTATACTATGATGCTTGTTTCAAAACAAATGTACGTGGAAGTAACAAGATTTTCATCTGTGAGATGTATCAAACTATCTCGAATGATTGAAGTTAACATTAATGAATATAATTCTGGATATACCTCAGAAACCATAATCTTTTTTCTTTTCCTTCATCTCATACTCTGTTCATTTTCAGTACATTTGTAGCTCATTCAGTACCTTACCAAGTATATCACAATAATTTGTTGCATATTTGATTCTAAGAGGAGAAATCTTAGTATGGATGTATAGGGACTGTCATTAATAATGGTTACTTCATGCATAAAGATTGAGTCATATGATCCAAGATGATTGTGATTCTTTATGTTATGAAAATTGGCTTTATAGTTCAATGAGAATTTGCCTCATTTATAGGCTCCCCAACCACACTTCTCTCTCCTCCTTGAATATCTAGATTTTTAAAACACCAGTCCATGGGCTTGAACTCAGGACCTGAGTGCTGTCCCTGAGCTTTATTACCCAAGGCTAGTGTTTTACTTGAATCATGGCTCCACTTCTGGCTTCTTTTGGTATCCATCTAACTGTCACTTTTAAGTGTCTCACAGACTTTACTGCCTAGTCTGTCTTTGAACCAGGATCCTCATATCTCAGAATCCCCAGTAGCTAGGATTATAGGCATGAGCCACTAGTGTGCTCACTGTACTATCTGGCTATTTGAGCATTCTAGCCAGGGCCAGAGTAAATGGGGATTTGTCCTATTAGCATAAAAATCACAGCATGCTATAAATATTTCTTAAAACATTTGCCATATACAACCTTAATTTAGAAACTCTGTGACTTGTAAACTGAATTTTGCTCCTAGGCTATGTGAAAGCAGAGCATACTCTTGTCAAAAGGCTTACAAAAAAAAGATTAATAAGGAATTGTTACAAGCGAGGAATTTCTGTATTGTTTTTCATTAAGCATGTCTTGGAAGAATTATGATATATGCAATGCCTGCAAACTACCCTGGCCTGCAAAGTCAAGTGAACTGTGAAGGTGAGGGGCTTTAAAAGCTCACTCCTCTCCCCTTTGTACTCTGTTCTTTGAGTATTAAAGAACATTGATCTACCATGTGGCAAAGGGGATACTATTTGGAGGCTTAATTACAGCCAGCAAGTGTTATTGATGCTATCAATCATTAAGACCCAGGGAAAGGGCCTAGTGCCAGATCATTCAGTGTAATTAAATACCTGAGGACCGGATTCTCAAGGTAAATGGAAGTGCTTCTGAAAATTTGAAGCAGGAGAACACTTTGTCTTGGAACAAAGATAAAGGTGTCTGTCCCCCTCCTCATTGTCCTCTCTAACATTACTGTGGGTGTTCTATAACTGTCAATGACATGGTCTCTTTATTGTGTCCTGTGAAGGTTGTCAGGCTTTCCTTAAAAATCCTCTTGTAAAATCTTTACAACTGTCAAACAAAGGGCTTCAGGAATACAGTAATTATATTTTTTGTTGTTAAAGCTGTTTGGGGGAATATACAGCTTAGGTGTCTAATAGATATTTGGAGAATGAAGGATCGTGTGTGAATGAGACTATTAGTCTTGCAAATCAGTTCATTTAAAAAAAAGTTTTCCCTGTGGTTATTCTCTAATGTCTAATCATGTGAAGAGAGAGAGATCTTGGTAGATTTAAAGTCATAAAACACTCAATAATGTTGCAGGGCTTATCCACTTATGTACTGAATAAATTTTTCATAGTTGTATAACATATCATTTACAAAATACATGTAGGAGAAGGCTTCTTTGGCTCTCAGGGGAGGCCTTATCATATTTCTAATAAACTTTTCCACTTTAATATGTGCAGGTGTATGTATCTCACACAAATTTCTTCTCCACCCTATTTTAGGGTTGAATACCCTGGGCAACCCCAAATGTTCCTCATTATTGCTTAAAAAAGAATTGGTGTTCAGTTTCCACTGGTTGATACCACCAAAGATAGAATGCACTTGAAAGAAAGGGAGCTGTTTTGCGTTTCTGTATGGGGGGGTGGTGGAATATGTATCTACATGCATACAGTTTCTGCATCTCTATAGAATCAAGCACTGTTCTAACTATTCTGTTATTTAATTTAAAATAAATATGGGATGTAGAATTTAAATTTTAAACAAGCATTTGAATGGAAGCTTTTAGGAAAATAAAGCTTTTTTTCTTTTTAAAAGATGGAAATTATTTTTAGGAATTGTTCTTTAATTGTTGAAGTATTTTTAATGTATACATTTGTGTGTGTGTGTGTGTGTGTGTGTCTCTGTGTGTGTGTGTGTGTCTGTGTGTCTGTCTGTCTGTCTGCCTGTCTGTCTGTGTTCCAAGATCATGGCTTGAAGCCAGCCCAGATAGGGAAGACTGTGAGACTCTTTATCTCTTAAGTAGCAAAAAGCTAGAAGTGGGGCTGTGGTTCAAGTAGTAGAGTTCCAGCCTTGAGTGTAAAAGCTAAGTGACAGCACCTGTTCCCTGAATTCAGTATCAGCATACCTCTCAGCCCTGCCAAAATTGACTGAATTAAGTAATTCTTTTATGTGAGCTTTTCTATGTAACAGCCATCGGCCTTCATGTCTGTGTCTGTCTTCTGAATCTCTTTCATGTATTTGTCTTCCTCTCAGACCTTAGGTAGATTATGTGAAAAATTCTAAGCCTGGCTTGATGAGAACTCTCATCTTTTCACACATAATGCCAACCAGCACTAGTTGACTTTTATTCTTTAAACAGTTCTAGGTTACTTACACCAGCCCCTGCATGGTCCTTTCATTCTAATTACATGTAAATCTGTTGACAGGTCTTTAAACTAGGGGTGGAGGAACCTTCTGCCAAGGACCATTTTGGTATTTGTAACATCATTTATAGGCCTTAAAAAGTTACCAGAATAAGCAAATGGCCTTAAAAACAGTGGGAAAGAGGCATGTGAAAAATCTATATGTCTGTCCCATCATGGACCAGTTGAGTTCACAGGCTTTATGTAGCTCCACCATGCCTTAAACGTACTGGATATTCAAGTACTACACAAATTTTCTCAACTCTATATTTAGAAATAAAGTTGCAGCAATTATCTTCATAATATGAGTTCTACTGGCAATCTTGAGGGAACCCTTAAGCACTTATTCCTGGAAAAAGGCTAAGAATTGAATAAGTACATCTGTTATGCTATAAGTCAGTTTACTGTATTGTTTCCAAAGAAGCAATAAAATAAGCTAGTTGTTTAGGCAGTTGCCACAACTTCTAATCATCCTTCCAGAGAGGTACTTTAGTAATAGTTTTTGTATAAGGCCACAGAACATATCCACTCATTAAATAGTGGAGTACCTACTTGCTAAGAATTAGTTTCAGCCCTCGACTTACTTAAAACCCAGGACAAATAATGTGCACTGAAAAGACTTAACTATTATAGGTGTATTTTAATTGATGTGAAGTGTACTAGTCTTAGGATTTTTAGTTTTTCTCTCTTTATTCCATTTATCTACCTCCAAAAGCTTTGCACTGCATTGCCACTACCCTGCCAGGAAGCTTTGAGGCAGTCTGGTACTTAGGCAGTGTTGAAAAAGCTCAAACACATCTCAGTGCGGGAACTGTGATTTCCCTTCTTTGCATCTCTTGATATTTAGTGGAAGCATCTAACGTGAGAATTATGTAGTACAACATGCTCAAGTAGACCTTATAGTTTTTTTTTTGTCTCTACTAGGAAATCCCATTAAATCATTGAGCACCCTGCTGCATAGTAACTTGTAACCCATCTTCTATGCAGAAGCGAATTAATAACCCTAATCTGGAGTTGAATATAATTCCACTAAGTAAATTTATTGTTGTTGTTCTGTTCCTCAAATGTGCACGGTTTCTCATTTTGCACCTTTATTGAGTTTCAACTGAACAAATTTGTACATGAGAGAATGAGGAGATAGGAGGATCTAATATATAATAATGTGATTGGGGAAATAAAGTTAAGTTGAACTTTTGTCAGCCCATTAAAGATTCTGGATGTCACCACTGCTTGAGATAAGACAGTCTCTTCATCAGGGTGCAGGGTGCACTCCTCTTCCCTCATCTTACACAAACCTGTAATGTCCAAGAATTGATTTATTTACAACTGCCATGAACTTGGAAGATGCCTTAATTATTGTTTTTCTACCAGCGTGTATACAATGTTCTTTGCCAAGTCTCCCTCTCTGTATTATATTATCTTACCCCAAAGACAATAGAGTTTTTGTTGGAGAAATTGCCAATAATAGCAATATCTTATTTATTTGTTTGTTTGCTTCCCCAGTACTGGAGCTTGAACTCAGGAATTGGGCACTGTCCCTTAGCTTGTTTGCTTAAGGCTAGCACTAAAGCACTTGAGTCACAACTCCACTCTAGCCTTTTTCTGGTTAGTAGGAGATAAGTGTCTCATGGACTTTTCTGCCTCGGCTGGCTTCAAACTGTGGTCCTCATATCTCAGCCTATGATTAGCTAGGATTACAGGTGTGAGCCACAGGCACCTGGCTTCCAGTTTTATTTTTATTTTATTTTTCCTTCATTTGTACTAACTAGAATATGTCTAGGATATTATTCTTTAAAAATTTTATTGTCAAGGTGATATACAGAGGGGTTAAAGTTACATATGTAAGGTAGTAAGTACATTTATTGTGTAACTTGTTACTTCCTCCCTCATTTTTCTCCCACCTTCCCTCCTCCCTTACCCCCTCTCCCCAGTTGTACAGTTAGTTTACACCCTTTGTCCTTTGTCTCACATTTTGATGTTCCCCTTCCTTTCCCTGATTCAGACAAACATATATACAATACCTAGGGTACCAAAATCAAATACAGTGACAACAGAGGCTAAACCATAGGGAAGATAAACAAAAGAAAAAGGAAATAAATTTACATAGTGAATTAGAAATAACAGCAACAATGATAAGCTGCTTGTTTCTATAACTTGGAGTTCATGTCACTTAGCTTCATCTTATATGATCATAAGTACATAGCTGTTGAGCTATTGTGATCATCTGCTAGAATTATCCTTGACATATACATAATTATTACCAATGAGGGAAACCATAGAATCTATGCTTCTTTTGGGTCTGGCTCACTCCAATCAATTTTATTTTTGTATGTAGAGATACTTATCAACTTGGAAAACATTTAGGTTATAATTTTCATTTCAAGAATATCTTTGAGCTGAGACTTTGTAGTAGAACAGTAGGCTAGCATGCATGAGGCACTAGGTTTCATCCCTAGTCTTTTAAATAAAAAAAAAACCCAAGTACAATGGTGATTATCACATGTGATTATAGTGTGAGGCAAGCCCAGGCATGGTTAGGGAGACTATCTCAAAAACAACATGCAACCAAGTGCTGGTGGCTCACACCTGTAAGTCTAGCAACTCACGAGGCTGAGATCTTAAGATCATGTTTTGAAGCCATCTTGGGCAGGAAAATCTGTGAGACTCTTACCTCCAATTAACTAGCAAAAAAAAAAAAAAAGAAGCCAGAAGTGGAGCTGTTGCTGAAGTGGTAGAGAATTAATCATCAGTGCAAAATCTCAGGGACAGCACCCAGGCCCCGAGTTCAGGCCCCATGTCTGGCACAAAAACATACAAGTGGAAGGGCTAGGAATATGGCTTAAGTGGTAGAGTACTTGCCCAACACAGGAAAAGTGCTGGAAAATCCCAGCAGTTCAGAAAAAAGTAAAAAGATATATTTCATTTGCTTTTAATGACATGAGCTGTCCTTGTTGAATCATCTACTACAGAGATAAGTATAAAAGGGCAACAGTGATCTACCAGCTATCATACTTTTTAATAAAAAATAAAGATCTTTTTCAGGACAGCCTATTTGGTGCTAATTTAAATGATATGCATCAGTGAAACTGAGTAATACTTAAACCTAGTTCAGTGCAGTTTTCAGAGGCTGTGTGAAGACATTTGTAAAAGGAAATCAAATTTTTCTATTCTGCAGTTTGTAATTAGTTTAATACATATCTTGCACCCATAGTACTTTTGTTTTTCTGTGGCTATTCACAGCTTTTAATGTTTACTTAAACCCACCCCATATGATCAGTTAGTATGACATTACTTAATCTTCATCTTTAAATTGCAGCTGTGATCAGTTGACTTGATTTTAATGATGCTGCTCTACTTGAAAGTGAAGTATCTATAACCAGTGACTGGCTTCTCTTTTTTATGTGACATTTTTTTAAAAAGTAATCTTTTTTTTCCCATTTACTATTTATTTATTTATTTATTTATTTATTTATTTATTTATTTATTTATTTATTTATTTATTTATTGAGTGTGCTGGTTCTTGAACTTTCTTTTTTTTTTTCTCAAATTTTTATTATCAAACTGATGTACAGAGGCAGAAGCAAAAGGGAGATTGTTCAAGGGTAAGCAATGCCAAAGTACAGTGCACCTGTGAATGAAGATACAAAACCAAAATTCAGTGAAAGCTCTTGAATAATAAGGGGTAACAGGGATGGGGCAAATGAGAGTAACTTGGGTTCAGGATAGTTAAAATCTTGTATAGTCACATGTGAAATACCTGTGAAATTGAATAATTAGCATTAAATCATGAGTGACAAGAATGTAAACTAGATTCTGCTTGTGGGGATACTAGTTGGAGGAGGATGGAAAGAGTGAATGATGAATGTGATGTAAATACTTTACATGTATGAAAATAGAACACTGAAGTTTGTTGGGAGGAGGAGTGGGAGTGATGGAGGAGGTGAGTCTAATCAAAATATGCATATATGGGCGTGCCAAAATGTAACCTCTTTGTATAACTAATTGGTGCTTGTAAAAATTTTTTTTAAGGAGAAACATTAGATTTGAACTATTGTAAATCCATTTTAATTGGTATAAGGCCCTAGTCTCAGCATTCTTAGTTTTTCTCTCTTTAGTCTGCAGTCATTTTTTTTTTTTTGCACATATTTGCTAAGTCAATCATGGGCATTACTAGTTAAAATACACACACACACACAGTCACTTTCTTAATGGAACCATTCATGTGAGTTTGTTTCATATTTTCTTTAAAAAGATTTATTTATAAAGTGGAAGTTTTTATCTTTTTACAATCTCTCTTCTGATATTTCCTTGGAAATGTCTGGTCTTCCTTTCAGTAATTTTCATTTTATGATTTGTATTTTAAGGCTGTATTTCAGTGAATGGTATAGTGGAAAATCCATTAACAAAGAGGCAAGACCCTGTACCCTACACTCAACTGTTTCTATCTAGTTAAGTCACTTTGCCCTTCAAGGTTGTTGTTATCTTTTATAAGAAATTGAAGAAAATAACTTCTATATTTTCTTCTTGTTCCAAAATTGAGACCATCCTCTACCAAACAACATAAAAATCTATTGAAGATTGTTTTTCCCTAGTGACTTAAACCCCAAATTTGGGAATGAAAGCTTCGTTTTAAAAATGCTTAATAGAGTTTTCAATGTATTCTTTATACAAGGTACTGTCACCTATGGATTTTAGTGTTATGATACCAGATTGTGACTTCTCAAGCTTTTAAACAAGATTTCAAAGGTAAACTCTAGCTAGTAGGTGATTATACATATTTTTTATACTAAATGACTACCAATGTCTTCAAAGTAGGATGATGACAAGATTTCTTATATTAAGTGCTTAACCTCATACAAGAAAGAGTTGATGATGAGCACAACCTCTTTTAGTCAGTATTTAAGAGGGAAGCATGTACTGTGCAGTGTGGGGTACAAGTGAGAGGTACCTAACTGTGGCAGCAGTGGACAGGATTGATGTGTGTGGATTTTAGAGACTAGTTAATGTCCATGCAAAGTCTGAAATGACAAATGAATGTGAGTAGGAGGAAGCACTTACATAAACACAAGAAAATGAGAGACCAGGGTGTCTTAGGGAAAACTTCTGGAGGTTAACATGTTCTATGGAGAAGGTAGCAGTGCTCTTGAGCCCATAGTACTAAGGCATTTTAAATTCATCTTAAAGCATTAGAGAACCCTGGAAGGATTTTAAACAGATAGTTGAACTATCAAACATATTCCACAGTAAAATTTCAGATTCATATGTATTTTCTAGTGATACTTTTCCAAATTCTGTAACTAAATTAATCTATAATACATTTTATAATCCTCTTTATTAGATGTGATTACTTCCTGTAGCTGTAACACCTTTGATGGACTTAATCTTCAATTTCTTACTGTTTTCTCTGGCTTACTTATTTTTGACCCATTGTGAAACATGTGCTTTCTTGTTGAAAATGTAATTTTGGACTATGATATGCATATGTCTTATTATGTTTTAAGACTTAGTCTTGGCAGGATTTACATTTGAAAGCAGACTAAAACTCATCTTAGTTGTGAGCCAAGTTGATGGTCTGTAGCCTGAACTGTAGTGAGAAATGGCAACCCTCTGTACATGCTACTTCAGAGCTCTCCTGGAGCTTATGTCCTGGGACCAGCTGACTAGATACACTATGGTATCACAAAACCTTTGCTACTATTTACCAGAGACAGATGTAGCTTTTATTTAGTGATCTCATTCTAAAGATAATCCTATCATGACTTCATGTTTTTTATACGAACAGTTTCAATAGACAAAACTATGACCTTTGGTACTCAAGCTGGAGAGAATTAATGGGGCTTTTTTTTCTTTTTTAAATGTCTAAGGTAGCAAGTACTAATTTTTAGGTTTTGTAGTTGCAGTCCTCACTCAGTAATTGACAAGTGATGAAAGTAGTTCATTGGTGATCTTGTCAGTGGGTTATTTTTTCAAATGTTCTTAGTTTAAGAGACTAGGAATTGCTTTGTTCTTTCATGGGCCATATCACTTACTCTGTTAGTATTAATCTCACTGTAATTGATCTTTTCATTGATGAGTCAGAGAAAGAGAACAGTTGTGTTTTTGGATAAAAGCACTTCAGATGGACTTATGTTGAAAGCAATGCACTGGAATATTAAACTTCACATTTAATAAAATATCAGTTCTTATCCATAAGATTTTTTTCATCCCTTTTCATTCTGTTTATTTTGATTAACTTGTGTTTTGATAACCTACTCTTAGCATGTGTATTACTCATCTTTGCATGTTTAATGTATAATTAGTCTTTGCTGATGAAGAAATGAGATTTTAATTACAAGGAATCCTAGAATGTCTCAAAATATTCTGTTTTTGAGACCTAATTACTTTGATAAATTTATTTTTAATCTCCGTTTTGTCCAGTCTAAGCTCTGTTAACAACTATTTGAGAAGCCATTGGCTAGAACATTTATTTGCCTCTTAAATCTCTCTGCCTCCCTCTTCCCCCCAGTAATTTTAGCATTACGTGTCTTGGTTTATTATATCACTTGTAAAGTTGTGAGAACTTCCAGGAAAAACCTGAGTTGTAAATTGCTATCTTTGGAGTAGATTGGTGTTCAGTTTTGTATTCCCCATATCATCTTTAAATATTTAAATTGCAGACTCCCTGGCTGCCTCTTAAATTAGATCCTTCACTTAGTAGTTTTGACATTTCATAACCTTGCTCCTCAGGCATTAAATATTCACCTGTCTAAATGGCAGCGAGAATTTAAAATCCAAAGCCATATATTAATCCAGCAAAGGTTAAATTGGAGGATAGCTTGCACCTGATAAGGGAAGAAGCTATTGATTCCATAGGGTATATACTGGAAGTTCATTGTAATGAAGCATTTCTAATTCAGAATTTGTTATTTAAATCAAGCCCACTCTTGGGTCTTCTCCAAGGGAATTTAATCTTGAAGACCATGAAGATATTTAAACACTTAGAAGCTGAAGATAGTCCCTGCCTGGTTCCCTGGATTAGTATTTAAAACAAAGCACCAAGTTCCAAACTCACAGGAAAACCAGAGTGGAGGAGGTTGCTGCTTATTAAATACAAAATGAGATATGGTAACTGATTTAAATCCCTGAGGTGTAAATCCTTATCCCCCTGTAAGCCTTCTACTCACTTTGGTCTAAGTGCATTTTATATGTACAATCCTTTGAGATGGAAGAAGATCTGTTTTCCTTTTCCTAGAAGGAAGGCTGTTGGTCACAATAATATCTTTAACAGGGAGGGGAAAAAGAGCTACTTTAATTTGGAGCAACAATCAAACAGCAGGAGTAGAACCAGTCTGGTAGGGCAAGTAGGGATAGGACAAGTGTTCTTTGCACTTTTGGAAGTTAGTGGTTAGCCTTCTTCTCTTTTTAAAAAAAAATCTTTTAGTTGTACAAAGGAGCTTCAATTTAGTATGACAATTTATGTGTACATCTTTATTTCAGTGCTATTTCCCTCCCCCTTTCCTTCCCCTTCCCTCTTCATCCTTCCCCTTCCCCTTCCTTCTTCCTTCCCCTACCTCCTCCCCATCCTGCTTCCCTCTTCTTCCTTCCCCTCTCTCTTCTCCTCTCCTCCTTCCCTCTTATTACTTTTCCTTTTCCCCTTCCCTCAATTCCCTCTTCTTCCTTCCTACATCCCCTTCCTTCCTTCTCCTTCCCCCTCCCCCTTTTTCTCCTTCCCCTTTACACTTCCCCTTCTCTCTTTCCTCTTCTTCCTTCACTCCTCCCCTTTCCTCTTCCTCCTTCCCATTTCCACTTTCCCCCTTCCTCCTTCCTCCTTCTTCCTTCCCCTTTCCCCATCTCCCTTCCCTTGTGACAATTTTGAGGCTTGAAGTCAGCATTTAAGTGTTGACCCTCACCATTTTTGCTCAAAGCTAGCATTCTAGCACTTGAGCCATAGTTACACTCCCAGCTTTTTGGGGTACTTAACTGGAGTTAAGAGTCTCATGGACTTTCCTGCTTGGGCTGTCTTTCAACAGTGTTCCTCATATCTCAGCTTCTTCAGTAGGTAGGATTACAGACATGAACCACTGGCACTGGGCCACAGTGCTTATTTCTAAGAACTAAAGCATAATGAAATGAATTTTCATTTTGATATTCAGTTTTTCCAATTAATCTCAAGTAGTAGCCATGTTTGGACTTAACTGTATTTTCTAACAATATCTTGTTTTCTGATGTCTCTTCTTAATTACTTTGTGTATATGAATTGTGTCCTAACAAGTGAACTGGTAAACTATCACAGTGTGGTACTGTGGAAAAAAAATCTGAATGAGACGGTGTGGGGCCAATTGGGGCCAAGATTACAGTATGAATCCACACAATACTACCTATAGCTAACCTTAGGCAGGGGATTCACATTACCTTTGTCTATTTCTCTAGCTGTAAGTGACTTTTGTGTATTCGACCAGCCCCATAAGGTAGTTCCCAGGGCCCAAACAGAATACTGTCCTTGATTGCGCTTTTTAAATGCCAAACTTCACTGCTCTACATGTAATTTAGCATTAAACAGTGTTGTCACTATGAGTTTTATAAAGTCTGGTCATGTCTGTCCTATAATGGAAAGCAATTCTTTGATGAAACTACTAAAAAAAAAATGCTGTGTTTCTTGAGGTTTGTCTTGAAGGTCTTTTAATATGTATAGGAATTAAAGAAAGAATGTGAACTGAAGACTGAATATTGAAGGAAAATCTGTGTGTTTTCAATTTTTATGTAAGAACTAAGTATAAATCTTTTTTTTCTAAATATATTTTAGGAGAACATTTAAGACACTCCACCCACATTCATCTGAAAGGCACAAAGCAGTGAATGTCACTGCATGAGTAGATTATTTAGGCACACTGTAATAGGTTCAGGTTACTCTAAATTTCAGTGGCCTAGGCCTTCACCTACATCATCTACAGGTGGATGTGGAGGTAATTAATATGTTAGTTCACAGATGTTTCTAGACTCTGCTAAGCATTTTGTGTTCGAAATTAATTATTCTAAAATACTGTAAAAAGAAGGTACAATTATTAGCATAATGGGCTTAAGTAGTTTGTCCCAACTTCAAAGAACCTTTAATGAATTGAACCTAGTTTGAATCTAGGCACAAAGATTTGAGAACTGTCTATCATTTTTAACCTCTGATATTCTGCCCTCTACTCTGCTGGAACTCAATATAGATGCTGCCTGCCTACCTCTGCCGTTGGCTTCACCAATCACTTGTAGTTCGTCCTTTGTAAATATATGTATGTGCTTGCCCTGTATCCCAAGGGAAGTGACTCTTTTTACAATGAGTACACTTTAGTCATGTAATCTGGAGCAGAGTGACTGCTGACTTGCTGAGAGCTCCCTGATACAGAAATAAAGCCACCGAATCATAGATATGGGCATGGGCCAAGTGGTGGGAGTTTTAGCTTCCTTAGATAATTGGGAATTGTAGTCTGGAAAAGAACCCTGGGTATTCATTTATCCACATCACTGAATTCCATATATTATTTAGTAGTTTGATGGTTCAGCAGTTATAGCAGTCCCAAGACTAGATGCCCACAGAAAACTTTGATCAGTTGAATTTTTTCTTAACTTCTTATTTTGTACTTGTGGTTAAACTTCCAGTATCCATTATTCTTAGTTACATAGGCATAGAAGAAAAAGAGTGTATGTGAATATTTATGTTTCTATCACTATTTCAAATTCCTTCTTTTTATAGCAAGGGCAGAGCTACTTTGACTTCCAAATAAAACCTTTAGAACAACAGATATATTTTCCCTTGATAAGGAGCAATAAAATGTAAGAGTAGTGAACACTCTTGGGACAAGGGTGAAAGATAGCCAGAACCTTGTATGGTAATTTAAAACCATGTAACAGCTGTGGGTATAATTTGAATGAAGAAGAAGATGCTTGGTTTTTGATACTAAAAATAAAAAAAAATTAGTATTGATTAGAAGTGGTTCTTTTTGAGGATTATAAACTTCACTGAAAGTGGATACCAATAGCCATATTATACTTCCTTGGCAGAGTTAGACATATTAGCCATTTTTAAAGTGATGCTGATGATGGGCTATATTGTAAAATTTCTGTTCTTGCATTTGGATAGCCAAGAAAAACTCAGTTAATCCAAAGGGAATGTGGTTGTGACTAGTTCTTGAGACTAGCTATTTAAAACCTGGCTTGGGATAGATGGTGGGCAAGCGATGACTTGATCAGCTGGGCTGTGAATGTTTTGGTCTAGTGAGCTATGGTAGAGTGGCAGCATCAATGAGGTATTTCAGCATTCATCACATACTGAACAGTGACTAGACCCTGAAGATACAGTATTGAGTGATACAAGAATAATGTTTATGTACTTCTTTGTCTTCCATTCTTGTAGAGTTTTGAATGTTATAGTTCAAAGAAAAATTTTTGTTAGTACATTATGTGGCAGGTAAAGTTAATCAAGGACTAGATCTGAGATATTTGTATCATATATAATAAAACAATACATGTTATAGTCTGACTGTAGTCAGGAAGATAATGACAAAAGGAAGATAATGACAAAGGCAAAGAATGTAGTTCATTCATATTTAAATTTCTGGGAATTTGTGGGAGTGAGTTATTTTGGCATATATCACCAGATCAAACTTATTAATAAAGAGTGCATATTTAGAAATGTGGTCATACCATCCCCAGGGATGGGAGAGCTGGTATTTGGGTCTTAAAAATGTGAACAATGAATTTACCGCTCATAAACTTGGAGAGATTTGCCCTATGTCTGCCTGCTTAGGGATTGGTCTCACTGAGGACAAGCTGTTATCTTAATACTGTGTTCTACGCACCTTACCTCCTGTGTTTTGAGAACATCAAATAGCCATAGTGGTAGATACCTTTTTTTTCCACCCAGAGGGATAGAATTTCCCACTTATCTAAAACTTCCCCCAGAACTGAGTAAAGCAGCTAGCACCCAGATTATATTAACATCAGTGTTTATTGTAAGCTTTTTACAAAAGAATGCTTTGGCAGGCTTTAGGTTTTTGAAAGGAGGTGACCAAGTTTGCATATGCACTTAATTCTGTGCCCCTTTTCCAGGTTTCCTATGCTCGTCCAAGTTCAGCTTCTATCAGAGATGCAAACTTATATGTCAGTGGGCTTCCAAAAACCATGACTCAGAAGGAGTTGGAACAGCTGTTTTCACAATATGGACGCATAATTACTTCTCGTATTCTTGTGGACCAGGTCACTGGTAAGTAGGCAGTGGTTCTGGACAGTTTTTTTGCTGTGTCTGACTGGCATATTGTGAAATACTCTGTCTTCCCTACTGCAGTCTTGCTTCTAGAACACATCAAAGGTATATGTGGGCCAGAAAATGCAATTTTCTGCTGGAATTGTTCATAAATATGCATGGACAGAAATAGATTGTGGAATGTTGTGAGTGAGCCTGAGTCATTTCCACCCTGAAGGTACAGGTTTGAAGCCTGTTTCATGGCTTGTAATAAATTTATGATGCTATAATCTTCATTTTCAGGCTGCTCCATAAAGAAAGCCCCCATCCTCTCTATAAAGCTCTAATAAACAATCTTATTTGTGTAAAAAGCAGAGTTTAAGCAGTGCTGTGCATCTAGTTCTCTAAAGGAGGGTTATGCTGCATCTACTAGCATACTTGCTATTAAAGTTGGTTCATGTTATGCTATATAGGCATAGTTTAGAGTATACAATTTTGGAGGTTAAAATTTTATACAAGTTTTAATACAACTTTTGACCAAAATGAAATGAGAGAAATATGATGCTTGTTAAAACTTTTCTATATCAGGAGCACTTCTGGCTAAAGCTTTTACTTAGTGGGAAACTGGCAAAATAGATCTGACTTTTCAGAGCAAGTTACAGACACATTTTTTCATTCTAAAAGCCATGCTTATTCTTCTAGAAACATTTTTTTTTTTAAATAGAAGAGCATAGTAAGAAGGTTTAAAAAAATCACCTAAAGTGTGTTGTATCCCCAAGAAATTGTATTAAGGTCTTATATTTTACAATTGGAGAATATTTTTTAAGGAAAGGAACAAATTAATTCCAGAATAAAATTAGACCATTTTTAAAAAATCTTCGAGGGAAGATGAATTTATTCGATTCGAATTTGATCTGTGCACCCTGTGTTAGGCCTCCCTCTGTTCTTAGTTGTTTTCATAGGAAGTACTACTCTTAAACTTCCAGGAGAGAGAAATGTACCACTATATGCCTTCCTAGAGGAATGTCCAATAGATTTTTATATTCATGAGAATAATGTTAGTCAAGTGATGGTATGCAAAATATGATTTTTTGCTACAGTGATTATAATTCTCTGCATGTATTCAGTGTATCACACTAACTGCTCCTGGGGTTAAGTAGAAATCTAGTCATAATATCCAAACAAAATTTGTTCTGAGTGACAAATACTCTTCATAATGTTAATGTGTTTGAATTTATTCAGTCATTCATAACGAGAACTTGGTCAATGTTGAGTATATTTCATTTTTAATAGCGAAAGCCCATCTCATGGTTTAACTGACAGTGTATTTAGAGCATCTGGTGTCACAGGTGGGTGTAGGCCACTGTCTTGTGGTTTACTCTGATTCTCAGCTGCAGTCCCACACCTTCAATATCAGCCTCCTTATGGAACGTTGCTAAAACTGCAAGATTTTTTTTTTTTTTGCCATCCCTGGGGCTTGAACTCAGGGCCTGAGCACTGTCCCTGGCTTCTTTTTGCTCAAGGCTAGCGCTCTACCACTTCAGCCACAGCACCTCATCTGGCGTTTTCTGCTTATGTGGTGCTGAAGACTTGAACCCAGAGCTTCATGCATGCAAGGCAAGCTATCTACTGCTAAGTCATATTCCTAGCTATTACTACAATTTTTTGAGCCCGGTTCAGAAACCTACTCAGTCAAACTGAGGCTGGACATTTAATTCTCTAGTAATGCTGAAGCGGAATCCAATTAGAGATTCTTTGGTTTCAGTGATTCAACCAGTGTGGAGACCAATCCATTTAATTTAATGCTTTCCTAATGGAACAGTAAAATCCTAGGTACTATTTTTAATAGGAACTAGTACATAAAAGAAATTTGCTACCCTTCCCATCTTCATACATACAGCTTTCAAGGAAAATCTACTCCTATTGCCTTCATCAACATAGTTTGGATACTACAGATCCCTTGAGATTACAATTGTTTCTTTCATAGTGATCAATGGCATTTGCCCCACTAGCCTGTTCATGCTAATTAAATGGCTGTATCTCATAAACTGGAAACATCTTGACTATTGTCTTGCTTTGGTCATTCTTGTCTTTCAACTGGGGAGAATATGGGCAGGGAGTGACTTCCATAGTAAAGAGTATTATTGCTGAGGCTAGAAAGTTTTGATGTTCTGCTTTCTTATTTTCAAATATAAGTTCTCTTTTGCCCCCTATTCACTGTTACTTTTCTGATATTAAGTACATATAGCAGTTTAGGGAAGCTTAAGGGAACCTGAATAACTCTTCAGACATTCTTATTTGTGAAAGACCTACATTTATGCAGTGTTATTAGCTTGAAAAATTTAGCTGAAATACATCTCTCTACCGCAGCTATCTTTATCAATTTTAGCTCATATTTTGTTGTATTATCATGAAGAAGAGAGTAATGAGGCTTCTCATTTCTGACCTACATGTCCAATAGTATAGTTTGAAAAATGAAACTCAGACATGCCATTGACAAGGGAGGAAAATATTGAGAGAACATGGACATGCATGCTTGTGCTCTCTTGTCTTTTCGGTTTGTTGGAAGACAACAAACTCAGTGTGTAGGTGGCATTAAGAAATGTAAAGTTATAATTCTAGCTTGAATTGCTAAGGTAAAATTTTTTCTTATTGCAATTTTGGGGCAAATATATCTGAGTCAAAAGATATTCTCAAGAGGAAAAATTAATTTGTCCTTCTTCTTTTCTTCCCTTCTCCCTTCTCTGAATCTACTCAAATCTATCATAGGTATATCAAGGGGTGTAGGGTTTATTCGATTTGACAAGCGGATTGAGGCAGAAGAAGCTATCAAAGGCCTAAATGGCCAGAAACCTCCTGGTGCCACAGAGCCAATCACTGTAAAGTTTGCTAATAATCCAAGCCAAAAAACCAATCAGGCCATCCTTTCCCAGCTGTACCAATCTCCAAACAGAAGGTATCCAGGACCACTAGCTCAGCAGGCACAGCGTTTTAGGTAAGTCTGGTTTAGTTCTTCTGTCCAGCTACTAAATGAAAATGCCTAGCTTTACTGTATAGTGCTTTTATCACAGAATCTCTGGTTTGCTTTTGTCTTACTAGTTTTATTGTTCCCTCCCTCCTTCAGAACCTACGTAGAGAATAACATCTTTTTAAAAATTGAAAATGGGGACAAAATGATGATTATTTACAATAGCAGTTCTCCACAGGGCTAATTTTGTGGACAATAGATAGGTCTGCAGACATTCATGTTGGCACAAATTGGGGGAGGTGATACTAGTATTTACTGTGTAGAGACCAGGAGGACTACTAAAGATTTTACAGTGTGTAGGAGAGCTAGTAATAAAGAATTATTTGACCCAAAATATCAGTTGAGAAATCTTTGCCTATAGATTACTAGGCTCTAGTAAATTGTTTCCAGAGCTTCTAATTTCTCTTTCTTAGTTATTTTCTTGGTCAGATTTTAGGTTTGTGTTTCCATGTTTAGATCAAGCTCTTTTAATCTGTTTGATGGTACATGCTCCTTTTAAGGATCTATAACCTATATGCATACCCTAGTTGCTACCAGTAAATCCTCCTCCCCCTTTTTGTTGTTAGTTTAGAGGGTAGCATACTTTTCCTGTAATGGAACTATAATGAAGCTTTATAGGTTATGATCTTTGCAACTGTGTTCCTTTTCTTTAAACAACTGTCAAAATGTAAAAGTAAGTCTTAGCTACTATGCAGCAACCAGTAGCACTGGATTTGGCCTATGGATAACTTATTGATGGGTACATCCACATGATGATCATGACATTAACCCAAAGAAGACACCATGTAAAGGGCAGGTGTGAATATTCTAATTAATCATACTAAATCATTCAGAACTACCTCTGATGTGCATGAGAGAAGAACAGTCATTTTAATTTGTTTATCAGAGACAGGAGGAGTTTCTGGTTTTATAAACTAAATACTTAGTTTTTGTTTGCCAAAACACTTTAGGATATCTTTTTTGGCCATGTGAAACACTGTAGCCTTTATATCATCTAGTGCTTTTCAGCTTTCTTTCATGCCTTTATGAGACACAGGAGAGTTATCAAAATTATAATCAAATAATTAACCTTGGAAGGTAGTAAATGTTACATGTTTTTTGGTTTGAATATCTTGCATCCTCCTCTTCCTTAGGGTATTAGACTATTGAAAAGAGTAGAGGAAAAATCTCTCACAACATCTCCTTTTAACTGTTACTCAAGTGTATTACTTTAGGTATGAAAATTTTCTCATTCCTCAATTTCCAATTGCAAGAGATAATCAAGACAAGAGGCTGCTTGATACTTGTCCTTGTGGAGGAAGAAATCCCATAACACCCTTTCATAGCTCTCTCTGGGTTTCCTCTGTGGCATCTTTTTGGGATTTATATTTATTGTTTTTTTTTTTTTTTTTCTAATTTAGGCCAGACAAGCCCCAAAGAGGTTTGTAGGTGTTTCCTGAGCAGACTGCTCTAGTTAACTTTAGGTTGCTGTTAATAAATAAACACCCCTTTTAACTACAATGTAGATAGCTAAAGAGCTATAGTCACACAAATTGTTAGCTATTTTTGTTTTTCTTACTTCAGTGGCCTTATTTTGTTTCATGCAACTTATTAAGTAAAATAGCATTCTGAGACTCAAAACTAAATTCAGGGAAATACTGAGCCAGAAGATACCGAAAGCAGCATTCAGGAGAGTGCGGAATAAACTGGTGAACCTGTAAGACCTGTAGGTGACACATGGTGGATTGCTGGTAGCCACCCAACCCTGCTCTCTAAGTCCCTTGTACTTTTCATTTTGGGTGGGGCAAAGCGTTGCAAATGGTTAAATTTAAATCCTTTATATCTTCTTCCTCATGTGTGTTTATCTTTTAGTGCCATATTATTATCACTAAGTTATCTTTACCTAGTGAAAATGGGGAAGTTTGTTCTTATTCCTTAGGTTCCCAACTTGTTTTCTTCACCCCACTTCACATTCCTCTAATAGTCTCTAAACTGGGTTTGGAAAACATTGAGTCTTTATTCTGAGAGTTCAAGGTTAATCTATGTGTGATTAGTGCCTGTCTTAAATTTGGCTGTCTATATGTTTTTATTTCCTATTTTTTTCCGTTAAATGAAATTTGAACCTTCTTTGTGCTTGAAAAGACACTTGAATTAAGAACTTGAGTAGTTTGTTAGTTTGCTCTTTTCTGTAGTTCTGGCCTAGTTCCTTACACAAATATTTTGTCTCTAGTATTTGTGATCTAGAGTTCAACATACATTTTTAGACAGTTTCTCATCCTTGAGTAATTTTTCTGTTGTTATAATAGTACCTTGGGAGTTGAGAGAGATGGAAAATAAAAGCTATAAATAATATTAAAGGATATGTAATATTCATGAAGTCTGCAATATTTTAAAATAAAAAAGTTGAAAGTGGGCTTGTGAGCATTATGCCTCAATCGGTATTAATAATTAGAAAAGTACTTTAACATGAGTACTGATAATCTAGTATGCTTATTTGACTGAACAGTTTTCAGAATAAGACAAACCTTATTTTTTGGGTGGACAATGTAATTCCCGCCCCTTAATGATATTCTTGGCGTTTGATACCTGAATTGAGCTTTAGGCCAAAAATTTTCCTGTTCCTTCCTTGTGAAGCAGCTCTAATTTAATAAAATTAATGTGATCTAGTCTAATGGCCCAGTTATCTACTTCTCTGAGCCTTTATACATTTTTTAAAAGAGCCTCCTAAATCAGCACTTGAGTTGCATTTAAGGCATGTTGCTGGTTGCATTATCACCACCTCCTGTTAGAAGGAACTGGTGTTGAGCCTTTGGAATAATTCTCCTTATTCTTAGAAGCCAGATGATGCCATCTAATTGGGTAAGATGGTAAGTTGATCATTTTGTTTTTCTAACTTCAAACCAAGCATCCATCAGCAAATGGGAGAGGTTTTGATAACAAGTGTCTGAAGGGTTCACAGTTTTATTTTCTTATGAGCAATCTTTTCTCATGAGCAATCTTTTCTCATATTTCTTTCCTTTTTACTTACATATGGGCCCTCTCATAGTCTATCAGATAAACTTTTTGGAATTTAGGTAACTTGATTTTTATTGTGTATTTATACTAAGCTTTGAAATGTCAATGTTCTGCTAATCTAGGGTTTGAATTCAAAATATCACCTAAGGATACTTATGATAGAAACATATTAGTGCAATACTTCAATACTTCCACTTTGTATTTGTGTGTGTGTGTGTACTCCAGTGCTTGTGAGCTGGTCTTATGATTTGAACTTTGGGCTTGGGTGCTGTCTCTGAGCTTCTTTGCTGAAGGCTAGCACTCTATCTCTTGAACTATAGCTCTGCTTCTGGCTTTTTGTGATTAATTGGAGCTAAGAATGTCACAGACTTTCCTGTTCGCCTGACTTTGAGTCACTATTCTCAGATCTCAGATTCTTGAGTAAGATTAGTGGCATAAGCCACTGCTGCCTGGCTATATAATTTTATTTCATATGCACATGGACTTGTGCTAATATAGTCTTCAAATTATAAATTGTATGGACTCCAAATATGATGAAGATGCAATGCCATATCAGATGTATTAATAATTATTTCATTAACTTCATGTCTCAGTAAATAATGTATTTTGCTTTTAATAAGATCTATAAAATGTTAATATTGACTATGCTGAATTTCCTCACTTTGTGTGAGACAGTTAGATTATTCCTCATGCCATGTCATGAAGTGGATTATATCAGAAGTAGAAGAGATAATTGGCTCTCCTTTTTCTTACTTGAGTTTTCCTTCCTGCTGTTACCCTCAACTCAGTTTGCTCCCCCTGGGGAATCTAGTTAAAGCTACTTTTTTAAAAATTCTAATCAAAGGTAAGTGATCAAATCAAATCTTCCAAATCCACTTAATATGTTATTTCTAAAGTAGATTATGTTCAGACTAAGGAACAAGTGACCTCCCCCATATGAGGCAGGCTCACTGTTCCCCAGGGAAGCATGTGGTGACTGAATGTAGACAGTACTGTATGTCCACTAAATGTAATAACAGAAAATATTATTTTTAAATAGAAAGTATATATATTTAATATACTCTATTTACTTTCCTTAGTCAAGTGCATCATCACACATGTCATCTTATGTCATCTTAGGGGCTACTGGCTTAAGAATTGACTTTCATTTTTAAATGATCATATAGGAAAGTTGACTAAGCATGGCAGACCAAGCAAACATATGATTATAGTGATCTTAATGTCAAAGTGCTACACCATTTTCAAGTAACTGCCTAGTTTATAGATTGCCATCTCTTTTAGACTTGGGCCACATGGTGCCTATATGAAGTGCCCACTCCCTTCTGTGAACTCCCATGCAAAATAAGAGCATATGATACTGAGAGAACAAGGAAATCTGCGTTCAGGTGCAAATGGGTAAAAGATCTCAGCTTGGGCCTTATTTCCTTGATCAGATGTTCCTCCTACACTCCCTAAGGAGAGGAGGTGAAAGACTGTAGGGAAAGATATAAAATTTGTGCCACAGGAATAAATATTTGCTACAATGGGGAGTGAATTAAATATGTCATGCTATCATGTAAGACTTCAGAGATAGAGCAAATGCAAGGTCCATTGGAAAGGTCCTCAGAGTTTCTACATATATAGACCCTGGCCATCCTTTCTAGGGATTCCAGGGATAGAAAGAAAGAGGAGATAAATTGAGATAACTCTCTCTCAATGCATCCAGTTCACTCCTGGGACAGGTTTGGTTTTTACTCCATTTTAAAAGGAAGACAATCTTTTAAGGAAATTTTCTCTTTAGATTTTTGGTTGCTGTGTGCTAAGAGGGTGGTGGGGAAGTGTGACAATCCCTACTTCCACACATTTAATGAAGGTGGATTGTCTTAATTCCATTTGAAATGAATTGATAAATTGCCTCTGAATTCTGTCCTTTCAGCACTTTGGACAGAGACCTCAATCTTCTCTTCTGTCCCACAGGTATCATATGCCAAATGCATTCTGTATTGATCATTCCCACAACTCAATGAGATACCCATATCAGATAACTTTGTGATTGCTGTTACCAATTTACATTCATCTTTCTGATGTTTTTGACCTTGATTCTTACATTATAAGGACACTCATCTTTATTCTCCTATTTTTATTAGCATGTATCAATTGTGCTATTTCCATACATATGTATTTCATCAAATTTATTTTCTCTATTATCCCAACTCCTTCTTTGTAAAACAATTTTAATGAGTTTCATTATTTTATTTTCATATACATGCATTCATTCCCACAGAACTTTTATTATATCAAACCCACAATCCTCCCTTTCATCTTCTCCTTCAGCTCCTTTCTCCTGCTGGTTTTCTCACCTCAACAATCTCCATTTACATTCATGTCACTTTTTCTATTTGGATGGGGCCTAGATTCTGCATGTAAGAGAAAATGTGATATTTGTCTTTCTGAGTCTGGCTTGTTTTGTTCAGCATGATGATCTCTACTTCCATCCACTTTTCTGCAAACAATGTGGCTTCATCTGTTTTAGCCAAATAACACTCCATTGCACACATATGCGTGCATGCATACACATATACATGCATACACACATACATACAAAACAACAGCATCAACCACACTTTATCCATTTATTGATTGATGGGCTTGATTATTGTAAATTATGCTTCAGTAAATACAACTGTGTAGGTATTGCTATAGTTTGCTGACTTACATTCTTCAGACATATGCCCAGGAATAGTATTATAGGATCATATGGTAGTTCTATTTTTAGTTTTTTGAGGAACCTCTATAATGACATCTTAAGTGGTTAAATGAGTTTACATACCCACTAGTAGCGTATATGACATTCCTTTTCCCTGAATCTTTGCCGGCATTTGTTGTTGTTTCCTTGATGATTACCATCCTGATTGAGGAGAGATGGAATCTTTGTGTAGTTTTTATTTGTATTTTCTTATCGCTAGGATGTTGAACACTTCTTCATGTAGCTACTAGCCATTTGCATTTTTTTTCCTTTTCTGAACTGTTTGTGTAATTCATTTGCTCATTTATTAACTGGATTGCTTTCTTTATGTGTTTTTTTTAGCTCTATATATTCTGGATATCAATCTTTTGTCCAACAAATAACTTGCATTTCTCACATTTATATGTTCTGTTCTGTCTGTTTCTGTCTCTTGTCTCTGTCTCTGTCTCTTGTCTCTGTCTCTGTCTCTGTCTCTCTCTCTCATCCTGGGGCTGACCCTCAGCTTCTTTTTTGCTAAAGGCAAGTACTCTATCACTTGAGCTACAGTGGCACTTCTGACTTTTAGAGTTTCCTCCCTGAACTGGCTTCAACCTGTGATCCTCAGATCTCAGCCTCCTGAGTAGCTAGGATTACAGGCATGAGCCACAGGCACCCAACTATTTATGTTGTCTCTTGATTCAAAGGCTTTCAAATGTTTATATCTGTTCATCAAGACAGTTGGTTTGTAATTCTCTTTCTTCTTCTTCTTCTTCTTTTTTTTTTTTTTTTTTTTTTGCTATGAGAACCGTTTATTTTTCCTCTCCCTAGTTAAAACTGCAGAACATTTAAATTTTTCTTGTATGCATCAGTTAGAAACCTATGGTTGCAATTAGCAAAAATAGCTATGGTCTTATGGAATTTTTCAGGAAAAGAGTAGACCCTATTTTCCACAAATTTTAAAGAACTCTACAGAGGTAGGACTACAAAGCACTCAGATAAGGGAGAACCTAACATGGAAAAAATATGATTGTAAGTAGCAGAGCAACACAGACTGGATGTCATGACAAGTCTCTGTAGGACATAGACTTACCACACACAGAAATGGCCACAGAAGTATGTACTCTGTTCTGTGTCCATACATTTGTTCTAATTGTCTTTGTATTGTTAAACATCAGAACAATATCTTTCTAGGACTCTCAGTACAAGAAAGGATAGATAGATAGATATTGATAGTTATTGATATATATGCATATATATGTGATTATATATTATATATGTATATATATATTTGGAGGCTGCTTACTATTATGAATTATCACAAACTTGATGAATTCATACAGCAGAAACGTGCTCTCTGATAGTTCTGGAGATTAGACAACAAAAGTAAAGTATCAGCAAATTAACATTCCCTCCAGAATCACTTGAGAAATATTCTGCTCCTCGCTTTCTTTCAGTTTCTCAGGTTTGCCATCATTCCTTAACTTGAGGTAGTTTCCTTTCAATCTCCATCTTCATTTGACTTCTTTCTCTTCTGATTGTCTCTCAAAACATGTTTCTCTCTCATAAATGCACTTAGGATAGTATAAGGGTCCACTCAAATAATGATAGATAATCTCATCTCAAAAATCTGTTTTTTTATAATTGTCTCTTTCTATTGTACTTTGTATATAGTTCTGGTAACAGGGTAATACTGGTTTCATAGAATGAGTTTGCTAGTAATCCACTGTTTTATATTTTATGGTATAATTTGGGGGAACTTAATGTTAGTTCTTTAAGGTTCAGTGGAATTCAACAGTGAAATTGTTACTGAATGTTTCTTTATTGAGAGACTATATTTCTATGTTCATTTAGAAGTTATACATTTCTCCTGGCGTCTAGCTAATTGAAATTCTAGTGTTTGATATATTTCCTTATAAGTCTCTCAATTTCATTGCTATTTGTTGTGATAGCCTCATCTTTGTGATTTTAGTAATCTGAATCCTTCCTTATTTAGAGCAATTGGGCTAAGTGGGTATTTTTTGTTGTTGTTTGTGGGTTTTTTTGTTTGTTTTTGGTTTTTGCTGGTACAGGGGCATGAACTCAGGGCCTGGGTGCTGTCTCTGAGCTTCTTATGCTTGAGCCACAGCTCCATGTCTGGCTTTTCTGGTAATTTATTGAAGATAAAAGAGTCTCACAGACTTTCCTGCCCAGGCTGTTTTTTGAACCATGATCCTTAGATCTTAGCCTCCTGAGTAGCTAGGATTACAGGTGTGAGCCACTGGCACCAGCTGAAGCACAAGGAACCAACTTTTGTTTCATTGATTCTTTGTATTCTTTTAGACTCAATTTTGTTAATATCTAGATATTTTTTATAGTTATTCAGAAAGTTTGATTTTTGTAAGTTTCCATTAGTGATTTTGTGTTTAGCTTGTTCTTGTTTTTCTAGGAGCTTGAGGTGCACTGTTAGGTCACACATAGGAACTTTTAACTTTTTTTTTTTTTTGCATATATGCTCTATCCTTGCAGGTACAGTTATATGCAGTCAGTGTTCCTGGTAGTTTTCACTCTACATTGGGTAGGCAATGACAGTCTTGCTAAACTTATTGTTTTTATTCAGTTACCAGATGTTTATTATAAACCTTCAGTGACCCAGCTGTGCTGTGAGGCAGTTGGTTATAAGAGAGGGTAATGAGAGAAGACAGACACACAAACACACACAGACACACACAGACACACACACACACACCACTTAAGAATACATGTCGTTGTGATTTTCCTGTTTCCCTAAGGTATTGCATTATATCACTTTAGTGCTTTCTATTCTTTAAAAAATGATAAACTCCACAAATTCTCAGTGGAGACCAGTAGTAAGGATATACAGAGACAATAGACCCCTTCCAATTCTGAAAGACTCAGATGGTTTGGCTTTTTTTTTTTTTTTTTTTAAGTAAAAGGAGTGTGTGCTCTAGCCTGTGATCCAGGTGCGAGAAAAAGCTGATACATTTTATTTGAGCATACCTGTGAGAAGTAATTGTGTGCCTCTCTGACCTAGGAATATTTTTAGAGAGTGTGGAGCACTATGGTATTTGAGGGTGGTTATATGACTATATACTACTATACAACAGTCTTCTGAAATGTATTTTATTGGTAAGCACTAGAAAAAAAAAATTTTTTTTTTTTTTTGGCCAGTCCTGGGCCTTGGACTCAGGGCCTAAGCACTGTCCCTGGCTTCTTCCCGCTCAAGGCTAGCACTCTGCCACTTGAGCCACAGCGCCGCTTCTGGCCGTTTTCTGTATATGTGGTGCTGGAGAATCGAACCTAGGGCCTCGTGTATCCGAGGCAGGCACTCTTGCCACTAGGCTATATCCCCAGCCCCTAAGCACTAGAAAATTGAAACATAACCTTTTTAGAATTAATAAAGTAGGGAGACTTAAATATTAGAAAGCCAAGATGGTGACATATATAGAAATCAGGAAACTGAAGAGTTCAGTAGAATGCAACCTGTGTGATCTTGGACAAGCTAGCTACTTAATATGTTTGTCTTGGTATCCTCAGGAACTAGGAGAGTTATAAACATGAAAAGTAGTTACCGTAGGGCCAGATTTGCAGTAGGTCACACCTGAAATCCAATCTACTTGGGGGCAGATGTTGTAAGGAGTGTGGTTTGAAACCATCAGGAGCAAAAAGTTATCCAACCCCTCTCCCCCCAAACCTGGGCATGGTGGTTCATGTCTGTAATTTCAGCTATGAAGGAGACATGGAGGTAGGAGTATTTTGTGTTTTTTTTGTTTTGTTTTTGTTTTGTTTTGTTTTGTTTTTTGCCAGTCCTGGGCCTTGGACTCAGGGCCTGAGCACCCTTCCTGGCTTCTTTCTGCTCAAGGCTAGTAGCACTCTGCCCCCTGAGCCACAGTGCCCCTTCTGGCCGTTTTCCATAAATGTGGTGCTGGGGAATCGAACAGAGAGCTTCATGTGTAGGAGGCAAGCACTCTTGCCACTAGACCATATTTCCAGCCCCGAGTATTTTGGTTTTAACGCTAGCCCTCCAATCCCTAAGAGAGGAGACTTTACCTGAAAAATGACCTGAAGCAAAAAGAGCAGGGAAGCATGGCTTCATTGGTTATCCTGAATTCAAACCTCAGTACCACCAAAAAAGTAGTACATTGGTAATAATCTGATATATGTTATAATTTAATTTGTGTGCTGAGAGCCCAAATTTCAGCCCTTCCAGAACTTCAACATTTCCTCTCTGAGTAGATTCTCAAGTCACACCTGCTGTTCCTCTGCACTGCTGTTCCCTCACACTAACCATTGCAGAAGCAGCCCTAATCCACTGGAAGAACTAGTGTCCTAGAGCAGTGTTCTGTTCTCCCAGGAAGGCCAGAAGATCCAGAGTTTAGAGTCTTCACAAACAATGTGGAAATGTCCCCTTGGAAAGGTGGCAGTAACACACCCAGCTTTCTTGAACATTAGGGGGGAAATTTTAAAACTGAAGTTTGCTGAATGTGTGTTTTGCAGGTTGGACAATCTGCTCAATATGGCTTATGGAGTGAAGAGGTAATGATAGATGTTCGTGACACTCATAATCCCTTCCCACAGTTGACTAGTTTCTTTGATTTGGGAGTGTTATTTCTACCCTCCTAAGTTTGTGTTGGGTTTGATTTTGCATGTACAACCTTAATGAAAAGCTGTTTTTGGAAGCACGTTTGACTCATGGAATATTTTTATGCCACTGAATACCCACCTGGTCTTTTAAAAACTCATTTTTTTTTCATTATGCATTGCGACGTTATAGCATGTTGATGTATGTGTTGGTTCCCTCCGATCCTGCTTAATTCATGAAGCCAGTTTTATGTGTATTTCTTTGCTATTGTAGATAATCTTACTCAGTGCAGCACATAATGGTCATTAACGTAACTTAATAATACTGGGATAGTATAGCATGTCACTGTAAGCCGCACATCGACCTTGGTTGAAACATCAAGTCGCTGTAGCTGTGCTTACCTATTGGTGGGAATTGCTAAAAATTCTTGGGGATGGAAAATGGTAAAAGAAATGCAATCCATTGCTGTAACCAACCTCTGTTTCTATTTTGTGTGTGTGTGTGTGTGTGTGTGTGTGTGTGTGTGTGTGTGTCCTATTTTGTTTAGTAGGTTTTCTCCAATGACCATTGATGGAATGACCAGTTTGGCCGGAATTAATATCCCTGGGCACCCTGGAACAGGGTGGTGCATATTTGTGTACAACCTGGCTCCTGATGCAGATGAGAGTATCCTGTGGCAAATGTTTGGGCCTTTTGGAGCTGTCACCAATGTGAAGGTCATCCGTGACTTTAACACCAATAAATGCAAAGGTTTTGGATTTGTGACTATGACAAACTATGATGAGGCAGCCATGGCGATAGCTAGCCTCAATGGATACCGTCTGGGGGACAGAGTACTGCAGGTCTCCTTTAAGACAAACAAAACGCACAAAGCCTAATGATCTCTTGTCCTCAGTCCATTTATATATGAAAACTATACAACAAAGGCAAGTTAAGAGAAACTTTATACATTAGTAAATGTCTTTGTAAGTCAGTGTTGAGATGGGGATAAAACGACTACTTAGCATCCTAAGAAATATGTGAGATTTTTTATTGCTAGTATTTGAATTAAAACTTCTTAAATATCTTTTATGTTTGAATATGGACAAGAGGTACAGGGTTTTTACCTGTCACATTGCATTCTATTGCCTTCTTTGAAGAAGGTGGACCTTTTAAAAGTGTTTCAGCTAAGGGAAGACATTTTTCTTTTTACATAACTGCCTTGAACCTGTGAGTAAATATTGAGGCTTTGTGTTGTAATTCTTCAGTTGGTTGTGTCTTTCCCCCCTGCGGCCCCCTACCCCCACTTTTTTCTCTGTTTTTTTTTTCTGATTAGCTTTGTTTTGTTTACATTTAAAGCATTGCTGTTAAGTCTAAGAAAAGTATTTTGAAGTTTACATTTTTATTTATGAAGTTAAAAGCAGTATTTATTTTGTAATTATCATTTGGGTTGGGGAAGGGGGGGGCTACGTTATAAACGCTTATTGTAAGAATACTGGAGAACTTTTCGTAAAGCAGTACCTTGCCAAAGAGATAAGAGCCTCTTTGATGTGGGTTTAAAAAAAAGCATCTATTTTTATAAAAAAGAAAATTTGGAGAAACTTTTTACTGGTCCTGGAACAAATATTTTGACTTGAATACTTTGAGAAATCTCTTCATATGACACCTAGTGAGCTTTTAAAATTTACCAGGAAATTTGCAGCGGTTGGGAAATTTAGAAAGATTTATGATGTAGAAAATAATTTTGAGATCTTTGTGTGAAAGGTAAATAGAATCAACAAGGGAACCACTGCTGGTTTCGTTTTTGTAATCACCAGTGGAATATGTGATCATCCTGGTTATTCTGTGATAGGTGGCTCACATTGATTTGTGATTTTGAAACAAAAAATTTACAAAAGAATATATAAGAGCAGGCAAGAAATTTAAATTACCAAGAGATGGGGGAAAAAAAATCTGTTCTTCCTAAAGAAATCCCTTCAGATAGAGCTCATGGTGTTTAGTGATGTACTTGCAGTATTGTTTGAAGAATTGTTTTGTCTTAAGGAAAAAAAGATGTTGCACATGACTTGTACTGCAGCAGATCAGCAAAAGTGATCTGAGTTGGATATATTTGAAGGTGTTTTGAAAGTTACGTTTAAGGCTAACACCTGAGCTTTGTGTAATGTAAATAAGACCTTGTGTTTATGAACCTTTCAGCTAATTTGATTTCTTTTCCCTTACATGCCAAGTGATGTTCAGGTTTTGAATGTTTTTGTATCAGTTTTTTTCTTTGTAAATGGCATTAACATTGTTACTTGAGGTCTTGCTTAATCACTTCTGTTGTCCTGAGGACTTGAATTTACAGTGCATCAGATTCGTTGCTAATTTTGTCTGTAGATAGTCTAGCTTCAGCTGTTTCTGGTGATGCTACATTTTCGTTTATAAATATGTTTGTGGTAAAAAAAAAGAAAAAAATGAGTATAACCTTAGGTTTTGAACAAATTTCCTTACATTTTTCATACAAAAATCATAAATATCTGTATGCTATTGAAATTTAACTTTGTATGATGCTTAAACCACTATTTGGGGAAATAATAAAATAAGTCTTTACCATGTATGAAAGAAAATTTTAAAAAATACAAAATATTTTCTGATTAGCATCTAGCTTATAATAAATTTTCAAAAAAGCTGAAGGCAGAAGTTGCCTTCTTCAGGATGCACTGAGAACTCTATAGTTACGTCCTGCTTTTTGTATAAACTGAGATGCTCATATGCTTCCCCTTAGAACAGGCAATGTGCTATGCATAACATAGTTGTACATTATCTTTGCGGTTGCTTTGAGTTTTGGTTTTGTTATTATTTAAAATTGTAGTTATAAAAATTTTCAGTATAGTACAGTACATAAACTGTGAGGCGCGTGCTAAAGTGAATAAGCGAGTTTTCATGCTGACCCACTCAATGCTATTCAGAACTCAATTGGCTTAGCACTTTCTCATATCCTTAGGTGCATTTAGATTGTCAGAGTTAACCTGCGTTTAAAAAATAAAAAAATAAAATACATGTATATACTTAAAAAAAAAATAAGGTTTCCCTCACGGGAAAACAGCAGCTACATGCTTCTTTCCTATACTACTGTAGCAAACCAAGGCATTGATGAGAGGCATGCAAATTGTGCTTCACTTTACAGTGTTTATCAGAGCACTTAATAAAATGTAAGGCTGGTATTTATTTGAAGTTGTACAGTATGACTTAATTCACATCTGTTGGAATAGAAAATATATTCTGTTGAGTATTTAAGAGGCTGTACATGTTTTCTTTTGTGTTTGGATTCTTTGTACTTTTTCATGTTCAGTACATCAATAAACAAAGTTGAAGGGAAAGAACAGTGTGGTGAGTAGGTCTTTGTATACATTTTTGTGGGGGGGGGTGGGCAACTCCTTGCTCAGGCTAATAAGCTTATACTTTTGAGATAAAAGATTCCCTCAGACCTTTAGTTGAAAGCAGTAAGTATTGTCTAAAAGATTCCAAGTTAATTGAAGGAGAATGTGCAAAATTAAAAAAAAAAGAAACCCACAAAACTGTTGACTGAATGACACTGAGTAGTTTGCTTTCAAGTATTATTAGGTGAATAATTCTTACAGAAACATGTCCTTTGATGTATCTGTAAAGTTTAAGGAATTGGATACTGACATTATTCTGTAACTGGCTAAACCTCCAGCCTTTTTGCACATGTAGGAATTGTGCCCCCCCCCCAATTTATTTGAGCTAAAGAAAAAAAGAACACTAGAAGAGGTAATTGATTCTGCTTCTGCTGTCAAAATTTAATTTATCCCTGAGCTTAAATGTTGATATGTGATACTTACCTTTTACCTCACATTGCTATATTGACAGGAGATAAGTTTCCCAAGTCAGAGAATTTTCAGATAAGTTAGCATGTGTACATAGCACATTCATACATAAGGCTGTGCCAGTCTCAAGTTTCACATACATGTTCATACAACCTCAGTGGATCTGTGGATGGGAAAAAGTAAATAATTTGGCAGTTTAAGAATTCTACTTCTACAGAATTTAAAATTGAATGGGATAATAAATTACTTTTGTGAAAAAACCCCAACAATATAGCTCCATTTGACTTGATTGCATCTGTTAGGCTTTTAGGTAAGAGCCACTGTAAAAGGAATTATGAATTCACAACCTAATAGTCATGTGTACCTCTGAGCTACAAGCCACTTTCTCCCTTTCAACATGTGAGTTTACTCAGATCTTTGTACTGTGTTTTTTTTTATTATTGAAGTTAATACTCATTTAGTTTTACTAGAACATCATTACCTTGCTCTCTTCATGTGTTTTATCAGTATTTTGATCAGTTTGAATGTCAGTGGTTCTTTTCTACTTGAGCAGATAGTGGAAATATTCTTAGTAAGAGAAGTTTATAACTTCTGGTCTATTTGAAGAGAAATTACTTAAAAAACCTTTCAGACTTCTTTTTTATATCTTGCAAATCATCTCAATGATATTGCAGTTGACTCTTAGTGGCTAACACAAATCCTTAACATAATTTTACATTACTTTAATATAATTTGAAGAAAACTGTTAGCAATTTAAGCTTCCCTTTAAAAAGAAGATTGTAAGCTGTCTATCCTTTACAAAAGGTTCAGCAGTAAGTTGAAGTATGTCTTGCTTACAAGGTTACCTAGCAAAGAGAACATTCTTACATTTTAACAGCACATACATTCAAGTTTAATGTGTAGGTCTCTTAATGTGCTTCCAGAGCAATACACACACAGCTTTTACTGGGTTGAAGAGCAAAAAGAGGTAGTGATCTCACTATGCTAATACCTACCATATTACAGTTTGAAACAGTGAGAGCTAACACTGAAAAAAAATGATATAGTGTTCATTGCAATGAATCGCCCACTACATTCATCCTCAGAAAATTCCTAGACACAGTTCCTAGGGTTCAAGTTGGAAGGTTGAATATAGCACAATTCACTCAAGCTGTTGGATGTACCTTAATGGAGTTTAATTAGTCTTTCTGGAATTCTGGCTTATAGAAATGGGCAGCATGATTTTTTGCTAGCCAAACATGGAATTAATTGGTTATCTGCTGTGCCCTGAATCTATGAAAATATTGCAGATGTCACTTAGACTTCCTGGAAACCATCACTGTGCCATGACTATCACATCATCAGTGCTGTAGAACTCATATATAGTCAGCAAGTTAAATTGCTAGAGTTTTGATGAGCACAGTCACAACTCACAAAGTAAGCCCACTTTATTCTCAAAGATTCTTTCTTTCTTTCCTTGGATTATTTGCTCATTTGTATAATTTCCAGAACATTATTTTCCTTTGGGTTAGAAAAATAAAAGTGCTTAGTGTGCAGTAAGACAACCATCTATCTGAATAGTTGTATCAGTCAAGGAATATGGCTTGTTCTTATTCTCTTTAAACATGTCGTATATGGAGTGAAGATTTGAAAGCATTAATATGGCAAAGTACATTGACTATCTAAAAGATGATTGATTTTACTCAACTTTGCATTAAGATACACCATTTTATTTATATATATATATATATATATATATATATATATATATATATATATATATATATATATATATATAGGCCAGTCCTGGGGCTTGGACTCAGGGCCTGAGCACTGTCCCTGGCTTCTTTTTGCTCAAGGCTAGCACTCTGCCACTTGAGCCACAGCGCCGCTTCTGGCCGTTTTCTGTATATGTGGTGCTGGGGAATTGAACCCAGGGCCTCCTGTATATGAGGCACGCACTCTTGCCACTAGGCCATATCCCCAGCCCCAAGATACACCATAATCTTAAGGTCTCACACTCAAAAGTAGTAACATTACTCTTAGCTTTAAATAACTAAAGATTTGGGTTAAGACTAAATTGAAGCTAATTCTCACAAAATAACTTATGGGTATTACCTGTTCAAATTACCTACAGCAAACTTGCAGATATGAATTCAAGAAAATATTTGTGATGACATAAATGTGTGAAGGAATTCCTTCTGCTGTCACACACCCTGCTATTTGTGGTCCAGAGAATTACTTCCTCCACATGCATTAATAATCACACAGTAAAAAGGAAAATGAGTCCTGAGTACAAAGTGAACTTTTTTTTTTAAGAAGACAAGTTTAGCTTTTAATGTATGTGTGTTGAGGGGTGTTGAATACTAGTGAGGTGGGAATTCTAAGCCATAATGAAGTGGTAGCAGTTCAGCTGGTCATTGAGACGAGGAGGAATTAAAAATACTCGGGGTGGAGAGTGGCAGGGGGGAGTCAAGAAGAGAACCCTATGATCAAAGGCATATAGATAAGCCTCTGTCCACTTGTGTATTTGGCAATTATTATATTAAGTCATATTCAATGTAGATCAATTAGAAATTTGAGTCTAAATTCATAGGCACATAAACTACAAAGAATCTACACATTGAAACTTGACTCTTTTTGTTGGCCATTTCCACTGTAACCCTGAAAATATTTGACATGAGAGATTTATGTGATTTTGGGAGTCACCTAGAACTTACTAGAAAAAAATACCCCCCCCCCCCCGACTTTTTTGGCCAGTTTTGAGGCTTCAATTCTTGGCCTGATGCTGTCCCTGAGCTTTTGTGTTCAGTGCTAATACTCTACCACTTGAGCCATAGCTCCACTTTAGTTGATTCGAGATGAGAATCTCATGGACTTTCTTGCCCATGCTGTCTTTGAAACCTGATCCTCAGATCTCAGCCTCCTGAGTAGTTAGGATTACAAGCATGAGCCACTGGTGCATGGCCCAACATTGCCTTCTTTAAAAGTGGAGTAGGTAAAAAGAACAAGCTGATCCAAAATCATCTAGGAATAAAATACTGGACTGAACTGTTTCCTAGAATATATGCCTTTCACGCTGAGTGGCTCACATTGACAAGTGATCCTCTTAGACTTTATATGAGTTATAGTGCCTGGTTTATTATTTTGTTGGATATGATCTTACACATTTCATTCCAGATGTTTCTCAGATGTTTCCAAGGTAAAGTTTACATTAGTTTTTTTTAATTCCTTTTTGTTTGGAGGCTAATTTAAGAGCTTTATTCAAGGCAAGCACTCTTACCATTAAGCCATATTCCCAGCCCCCCTAAGAGATTCTTTGCCATAAAAAGAAAAAGAAAGAAAGCCTGTGACGAAGCCTTCACTAGATATAGTTTGTAAGGTTTTATTTGGTGGGCCCTGAGACCTATGGTTTTTGGTATTCATCTGCTGTCTCTGACACTGATTTTTCATAGTGTACTTCTATCATTTCTTTCTGTCTAGTTCAGTATGTGTTTCAGGAGCAGCTAGCCCATCTGTGGATATGAGGATACCAGCAGCTACCTCCCGTATGACCCAGGAATGAAATGCAGTGGACAAGGTACCTTTATCATGTGGATTTCTGATGTAGCAAGTGACTAAGAGGAAAAGACTGATGACCATGAATACAGGTGCTGAGGTATACACTGTGTACAGGGCTTTAATATTTTGGAACTGGAATGAAATGTCGCTCATCAGGAAATACAATGGAGCACTGTGTAAGAAGTTAACACATTTTCATGTGCAGCTATAGATCTTAAGAAACAGGTTATTACTGTGGCAGGCAATAAAGAGAATAAATAATACCAAAATTCTGTAAGTTTCCATATGAAAGGATAAGTAATTGTTGCCCTAAAGTTGAGTCAGAAGTGATAGGTGTAACTATAATAAATGTACTTTAGAAAAAAATCTTCTCTCTTCAGAATGATTGTTGGGGTGATTTCTCCATATGTAGCCATCCAAATGTTAAAATGACTCTAGTTTTTAGGAGTCATTTTTAGGAAAGTATTACAAGTTTATATCCAAGGCTAAATTACAACTCATGTCTCTATACTAAGATGGCCAGAGTACCAAACGTTACTTTCTAAACAAAGCATGGCAAGAACTTTTTGTAAGTTTAACCCAACATTTAAAGACAGATTCTGTCTGTTTGTCTGTGTCTGTGTCCGTCCATCTGTCTGTCTGAAATACTGTATTTCAAAAGTATTTACCCATTTTTGTCTATGCTAGGAGTTCCTGTCATGAAGGAGCTATATTTTGATAGACCTATAACTGCTCCCAGAGCCTGTGTCACATCATCTACATAGGAGGGGAAACTATTTTAAATACATGCTTTGGTATTTTTAAATTCCCATTTATTCTTTCACTCAGTGTATATCAACTGTCCACTCTGTACCAGTAGTTGTATTGTTTCTAGTATGAAGATTTTATTTATTCCTCCTTTTCTCTCATGAGGTAGAAAACACTTCAGGGGTCTTATTCACACCTTAGTTTCCAGATATATGAGCAAGGTCCAGAGAAGTTCGAGTTTTACAAAGTGAGGTTGTTGTTGTGGTTGTTGTTGTTGTTTTCCTTTTCTTGTGATGCTAGCAATTGAACCCAAGGCCTTCCCAGTTTGTTCTGATATCATGAGACATTGCCCTTGAAACCAGTTCTTCTGACTCAGAACCTGCCCTTCATTATCATTGGAGTGCTAGAACACAAACTGAATTAACTTTCTTAGCATTTTCTTTTATGACATCAAATTTCTGTAATCCTGCAGAAGTTATGTGTGGCATCTGCAGGTTGAATATAGGTAAGTGCAAGTAGTATTTTATTTTGATGCCCTTAATTTGTATCCGTGTGAATAATTTCAACAATAATATAGTCACCATAGAGAATTCAAAAAGCACACAAAGACTAGTCAATATTACTCTTAATATGAACTCTGTTGTTCTTTTAAAGAATAGATTGTTTTGATACCTGTTGTCTCTGTCTTCTTTTTCTCTAATCTTTTCCATGCACTTTAAAGATTCAGAGTTGCTATTTTTCTCTTTTGTAAAGAGTATTTCAGGTACTACCTGAGTAACTATATTCCTCTATCTTGGGTGGGCAGAAAGTGGTGTACTGCAGCTACACCTGTGCTGCAGGGCTCAGGGTGGGGAATGCAAAGATGAAGATACTTTTTTCTTTTGGTTAAAGCATAGGCAGATATCTTCAATGACCGATAAGTCAAATGTTTCTTTTCTTAGCAAAAGAAAATGCTTCCTTCCCTAGAAGGAATGAGGAGGAGATGACACTGAGCCCGATTGTGGGTGAGTAATTTTTCTTTCTTCCTTGGGTCTCTGATTGCAGCTACCTCTCTTGCAAGGGTTTGGGTAAATACTGGCTCCTAACTGCATATGCTCAGGCAAGCAGCCGATGGTAGAAGAGCACTTTTAAAGGAATTGATGAGACTAAAAGATGCTCATTAAAGTGCACCTGGATCCTGGCATGACATCACAGGCGGACCATAAACGGCTCTGCAGAAAGCACGGCAGCCTTTTTTCACCCCTTTCTTAACAATGAGACGTAGATTGGGCTTGTTCTCTATTCAAGCATCCTTATGAGTAAATGTCTATTTTTATGATAGAGCTGCACTTTAAAAATAGCTTCAATCAGTGAGACTCTTTTCCCCCATATGTTAAAAAGTTATACATGAGTTAAAATATCTCAGATTGCTTAAATTCTTCCAGACACAAGGCACATTCCTTTTTTTCATTTTGGAGCTGGGGGGGTGGTGATTGAGAATGAGTAGTAGGATGGATTCCATATTACAATAAGGACTTTCTTTTAGGCCTCCTCAACCTATGCTTAGTCCTTGAGACTTTCAGCAGTAGTAAAGCCTTTAAAACAAGATTTAAAATTTCTGACTGTTTAAAAATTCATTAATATTTGGCGGGTACAGTCTTCTTCCTGGAGCGATTGTTTATTTTTGTTGCTGAGAGCAATTAGCTAGAACAGTCAAAGTTGCAGCTGTTAGATACTATAAGCTCCAGTGGAGATCACAAAAAGCCTTATGCACATTTAGAGTCTGCATTTGGATTGTTTTTAATGGGTGATTCTTCTGGAGTCTACTGTGCTAGCAAATTCGATTGGGCGATCACGCGCCAAATCAAGTGTACAATGGATCATCAGCATGCTGTGTTGATCAGAGTCACTTAAACACCTCGCTGCTTTTTGGAAGCCAAGATGGCTGTGGCTGCTGTGTAAAGGAGGAACAGGCACCATTCCTTTCTCTCTGAATCCTTCCCATGCAAACGTGGGTCTGACTCATCCCTAAACATTATGCTGTTTGCTCAAGAGTTTTTCCTTTTGTGTTTTCTTTTGGTTTCCTTCTTTTGACTTGTTGGGGCTTTTGTGAGATAATCTGCATGTGCAATATGATAAAGAGGTTCTCAGATACAATCTGGTACCCACTGAGTTATGTCTTTTTCTTGAGCAGCTTCTTAGAGAATCTTGGCTCCACTTTGAATGCCTGACACTTCGGAACAGCAGCTCCAAGAAAAGAATTATTTCCATGTTTCTAGTGTCTGTACTTCTGCCTTTGAATATCATTTTGAGAGAGGAATGTCTGTGTCTGCACCTATTTAATAATCATACTGTTTTAGGAATCACAGTATTCTTTTGCATATGTTTTCTCTCTTAACTCTCATGATGCCTGTTAAGGAGGGAATTCTGGATAGTCCCCATTTTACAGACGTGTAGACAGAGTTGGGGAGCAGCCAGCCACATTCTTACTTTTCTGTACTCCAGCCATTTACTCTGTATACTTATGTACTTTGCTCCTAGTTGTAGTAGGTGTAACACTTTATTTTAAAGGCTAGAAGAGGTTGGCCTCATGTACAAGACTAGTTTACCCTGGCTTCTAGATAAAGTAGAGTAGAATGAAGTTTTGTTCCCTTATCTTCTTAGGGAGAAATGTTGGAAGCTTTTGGTAATTGTATTATAAGTGGGAATCTTAAACTTCAGTGAGCATTTGTTTTCTGGTAGCTAGCATGAATTAATTAGGAGTTGTGATATTTTGATGAGATTTTAGGCACTTACATGGAAGGTTGTTTTAGAGTGGTCTTTTAAATGGCAATGGATAGGCTGCATGGCAATCTGTCTGGTCAGCTAGCTTGGATCTGTTACTAAGTAAGTGGAGTAGTTTTTTAATATCACCCCTTCCTAATAATAACTTTCAAATAATTGGACAGGCATCATTAAAATTCAACTATATATTATGATACTATATTTCTATTATAAATTACATATTTTTCTATGTTTTAATTGTTTTTCCTATAATGTTCTCTCTCTTTAGATGGCTTTATTTTAAATAAAAGTTCTAATCACATTTCATATTCTGAACTAACCACATAAGAGTTTCAGCAAGATGTAATATGTTTTTCTCTCATCTACTCTGAAGATAAAATAATTGCAGTAATACATACAGTGTTGATGAGACAATTCCTTATATTTTAAAATTGCTTGGAATACTAATCAGCAAATGATTGGACACGAAGAACCCTAGACATAAAATATGTCTATTAGACAAGATTTTTAATTTTTAATACGTGAGTATGTGTGAGAGCCGTGTGATGACAAAATCATCTTGGATTAACTAGATAAGAGATGCGGGTAAGTAAGATGAGGAGGGGAAGGAACCAGGTGGGAGGACAGGTGAGCCAGGCATCTGAATCACCATGTCAGACTTCCCTGTCCATTCAGGAGCCCCAGGGCAAAGGGTGCTCATGAGCCCAGAGAAATTCCATTAGAAAGACTGAATGGAACTTTGGTCAGTGGTCCTGAGGTTTTAAAGACTGGGTAGGTATTCAGTAACTACTTTCCCCATTTATGGTTGCCTCGCAAAAGCCCTGGTGGATATCTGAAACCACAGGCAGCACTGAACTCTACATGTACACATGTGCCTTGACTTCTGATGAAGTTATACTCTGGAAAAACCATTGTAAAGGAAAAGTACTCTGAAGTTGAAAATCCATTTAATATACCTAACATACCAAACACCTTAGCTTAGCAACACAGTAGGAGTGCATTAGCTATTCACTCTTAGGGTCTTGAATAGGACCAGAACTGTGTCTTAGGGCTCCTGGCTAGCACTGTGAGAAATGGTGTCACTGCCTTTGGCTAGCTCAGAAAGGCAATCACACGCAAAAGTATAGTTTCTACTCAATCGGTATTTCTTTTGTAAGCATTATGAGCTTAAATCATAAGTTCTATTGTAAGTTAAGAGACTGCAATATGTTTTGTCCTGTTCATACATACCCATGATAAGGTTAAATTTATAATTTCAGTATAAGTAAGATATTAGCAATAAGTAAAATACAAGATGCTGTAATAAAAGCTATGTGTGCATTGTTTCTCTCTCAAAATAGCTTGCACTATACTCACTTTTCTTGTTAGCCACAGGTCAATGAAACCACAAATTCACAAAACTGCAAAAAAGGGTAGTGGCATTGTGTTTTCTTCAAAGTAAAAGCATCGGATATCTTGGGAGTCTTGGCTAGGACAAGAATCAAAATACCTAGAACATTTCATCTGTTACATTGGTTCTGAAACTTAGTTATGAATGGCACTCTCTTTGTGGCTTGTAACAAAGATGCTATGACTCTATAGTGTCAGACAGGCTCCATAACATAGGGGGCTTATTCACACATGTGAGTTAGTGGTTGGAATTAGCTGAAGAGGAAGCCCATGACTGCCTATTCCTACTCCAGACTTTACCCAGAAACTTAACCACATGCTGTGGATCAGACGCTGAGCTAAGCATTTGTAGGCAGTATTTCACTTAACATCATTTGAAAGGCACTCTAGTAATGCAGAGGTTAGTAAACTTGTCTAAACGCTGTACTAGCAAATTTTTGAACTAGGGCTGCAATCCACTGTCTGATTTCAGGACCTATCAACACAGTAATGGTGATGAATAATAGGAAGTGGTTATGGTAGAAATACTTGACCTTTACCCTTAAATGCAGTGTTGTGGTTTTACTGATGAAATTTACCTCTGGGAAAACACTACTATTTTTTTTTTATTTTAGCTTTCTAAACTGAAAAACTCAATGAAAGATCTTTCTGCATGATGTTTCTTTCCCTCTCTGTCTACTGCATGCTAAGAATGATTAGGTGGCTATACAAATAAAAGATGAAAGATAAAGAATGAAGTGCTGGTATTTAAGATTAGGTGATAAGACCTGGGTCATCCTAAAATGTGTTTTCAGAAATTCCTGATCATATCTCTGTGTGTCAGTCCATTTTCTGTTGATGATAGCATCATACTATAAATTGGAAGAAGAGAAGTTTATTTGGGCTCACAGGTCAAGGGGCCTCATCTGACTGTAGCCTTTTGTAGTAGTACTGGGATTTTTAACTTTTGCCACCCGTCTACCCCGCTCTTTTTTTGTTGTTGCATATTTTGATAGTGTTTCATGTATTTTTTTTGTTGCTGACCTCAGACCATGATCTTTTGCTAATACCTCCTGTGTAGCAAGGATTACAGATGGTATACATGTAGCACATGTTTGTGTATTTTTTGTCTTATAAAGCCACCAAGGTTAAAGCAAGGGGCTCTGTTTTAATGACCTTTTAATCATAACCACATCCCAAAAGCACAACTTGGGGTAGATTCAGTTTCCACTCTGTGAGTACCTGAAAATGTTGATTAACTTTCAATAAAAGAAACCTTGGAACACACTTAAACCATCTCAAACCAAATCCAAACTGTAGTCTTGCTTCTTTGACAATTCAAGTTTCCTTGTTTGTTTTGAGGGAGAGTTAGGATTGCAAATTATTTCTAAGTTATGCAACAGTGATTTCCAGAACTGTATGGCAAGTGAATCACCATGTTTCAAGAGAAAATGCATATCTTCATGTCCAGTGAGTTTCACTATGCATACTGCTTGTATTCTTGAGAATTTCTTCTTTAAAAAAATAATTTACTTGGGGCTGGGGATATGGCCTAGTGGCAAGAGAGCTTGCCTCGTATACATGAGGCCCTGGGTTCAATTCCCCAGCACCACATATACAGAAAACGGCCAGAAGTGGTGCTGTGGTTCAAGTGGCAGAGTGCTAGCCTTGAGCAAAAGAAGCCAGGGACAGTGCTCAGGTCATGAGTCCAAGGCCCAGGACTGGCAAAAAAAAAAAAAAAAAAAAAAATTACTTATTGTCAAAGTAATTTACAGAGGGGTTACAGTTTCATATGTTAAGGCAGTGAGGACATCTTTGACTTTGCTCAAAGTAATGGAATATTTTCTGCTTAGAATTTGTAACTTGTTTTATGTCTTTTCTTGACCAAATCCAAGTGTAAGAGAGAAAAATATGAGGATGTTTGGCAAGTACACTGTTGAGTCTGCCAGTGTATCTCTGACTACTATAGGATTATCATTACTTTAAACTTATTATTATCACTTAACATCCTGCCATAATTCATTTTTTGTGATATAGGAGTTCTAATTCAGGGCCTTGCAGTTGCTAGATATATATGCTACTACTTGAACCACTTTCCTAGCCCTTTGTACTTTCATCTTTTTTCAAGAAGGGTCTCTCATGGCCTGACCACACTGTTTATTAATCCCTTATAGTTGAGATTACAAAAATATGCCACTACACCCAACTTTTTACTACTTCAAATGAAGTTTCATAAACTTTTTGCCTGGGATGGCCTTGAATTATGATCCATCCAGTCTCTACCTCCTAAATAGTTGGGGTTACAAGCTTGAGCTTACATGCCTGACTCATTAATGGTTTGCTTTTGTTGAATTTCAGCTGTGCATAAGTCACCAGGCTAGGTATTTCACATTGGAGTCTTACTGGCTTTCATGGTAACTCAAAAGATACACACTCTCCCCATTTTACACATAGGAAAACCTTAGTCATGTGGAAGTAAAACAATTGCTGATAAACTCTAAATATTGTAGTGCCTTTAGTACATTACTAAACAATTTCAGAAGGAGAGTTATATGTCTCCAAGTTGATTTAAAAAATGATAAATGGCATATTTATGAGCATGGTGGCCAGAGGACTCAAATGTTGTCTTGTTTTACACAAGAGACCAGAAAACTTGAAAGATTCAGTAGAATAGACTTCAGGTCAAAAATCTTTGTTTTACTGCCTCCAGAGACAAGAGAACCTTTCTTTTAAGTTTGTTTATGGTTTGATGGCCAGTTATCTTACTGTTTTTAAGTGTTATCTCAGCAGTTGTGTCTGTTTCTGCATTTACCAGTCTCTGTTGGTCACACCTGTTACTGTAGCCCTAGGAGCACATAAACCTGTGGATTCCTTAGTATAAATGTCTTCATTTGGCAGGTGAGTAACAGGAAAGGAAGTGATGGATGTGACTGTTGCTATGTGATTACAACTGCAGGCCATGAGGTACTATGATTTTGGAGACTGAGCTACATCATTTTTCCACTAGCACTCATTATCTAAATTGAGTAACACATCTACATGAAGGGTATGGGATTCTCTAAAAATAAAATACATAGTATTTGGGGCATAGTAATTACCCCCTATACCAAAGGGAACCAAAAAATCTTGTTAGCAGTGTATCTCAAATACTCTTTGGGGGTTTAATTCACTGATCCTTTGCCACCAACTTCAGGTAGTTTATCAATGGTTGCAGGTCACATTCGCAATGTTCTTCATTTACTTATGGAAAAATTACCCTGTAAACGACTGAGGTGGGTGAAAAACTGCTCTGTAATTACTGGAAGTCCAGTTTCTATAAAGATAAATTGAACAGGAGAATAATGTGTGAACAATTTCTAGTAAACAGTTTAATGGGTTGGCCAGAAGCAGTGCTCTTTCTATCAAAAAGAAAAATATTGCCTATCTAAGCTTTTTAAAAGATTCCACTTCCTTCTAAGAACTCTGATAACTTCTCATTCCCCTTGCCCAATGTTGTACAGAAAACACAGGCAGCAGACAGAGCCACCCAGCATTTCTTTTCTAAGCTGAATTAGAGCAGTTCTTGGGCTGCCTGAGCCTGGATGCATATTCCTTTGCCTTCAGGCATTTTTGTGTGTTTCTCCATTGAAAGCATAGGTACCTTGAGGCCTGCAAACAGGCTATTGATTAGCATGGTCAGGAAGTACAGGCATTTGCCCTTGTAAGGCTGATAAATCTGTAAAGATGTGGATCCTGGATGAGTTTTAACAGATGTGTGTGTATGTTCTTGTCAAAATAAAAACTCCTAGAGTTGAAGTGTATTTGTGTTTATATCATGGAATGTTTAAATCACAGTGATATGGCAAAATTCACTTAAACCCCCAAAGTAAATTTTTCTAGAGGATTTTTCTCCATAGCATTTAAACTAATTATTTACCTTGTGCTGTGTTGTCATTAGGTATTTGATGAAAGAGTCTTAATAAGAGAAGAGGGTAGCATCTTCTCGTAGTAGGTTCTATACTAAAAAAAACAACAATAACTCTGCCTTTTCAAGTTTTCAGAAGAAACCTGGTCATGGGAAGCTTTGTTTATTTGCTCCTAATTGCCACATAATAAAAAAATTATTTAAGATTATGCAAAGTTACATTTGAACATGGGCTTCAGAACCCATTCTCAAGATATCCCTATGTGACAGGTGTCAGGATTTTAAAAGTTTTCCTGTTCATGCATTTGTTTTGCTCCATTTTATGTAAGTGTGCTTTGGGGATGATGGTTTAGTTGGAAAACTTGCCAAGATATTTTCTGAAAACTTTTTCTTAGGAACATCTGGGTGTTTTGTTATTTTAGGCATGGTCTGTGTGTCTTGGATTTTTGCCTGAACCAACCAGGGACCAGGATTCAAGACCTAGCACATTGCCAGGATTATAGGTCTGTATCTGACTTGTTAAGATGGGTAAGTCAGTCTCACTAACTTTTGACACAGGCTGGTGTAGAGCTGAAATCCTCTCCTGATCACTGTCTTTGTAGTGTCTAATATTATAGGTGTGTGCCCATTTGTCTGGCCTGCCATGCCTATTTTAAAGTTTAGCATTGTTTCCAGAGGATAGGATTTTGCTTGCTATTAAAAAAATGGTTGATCTTTTGGCTTATGTTTCAACTTAATATTTACATCATTAATTTATATTTTCATGAACAGGTTTCCTCACTCCAGAGCATTCCTAGCCATTTTGTTCCAGAGACCTTTGGAGTTGGAGGGTGGTGCCCACTGTGATGACCTGTGGTTCTGGTAGTGATTTTGGCAGGGTGGGTTTTTTTCTTTCTGGAAGGCAACTTTGCATTTGTTGTGACCTATTGTCCCCGTATGTCTAAGTCTGTTCAGTCCTGTGTTGGGGTCTGTTCTGCCTGTCTGGTCCACCCAAGCTTTGGAAGTGACTTGTCAACTGTGCCCTGAGTTTGCTTGGGAGGGTTGGCAAACTCTTCTGGTCCTGCTGTGAGTCCCTCAGGCTTGTGAGGGATGACAGATGGTTGGGCTAAACTCGGAGCCACCCCTCCCTGTAATGATGAAAAATGCCCAGCATCCTGTTAAGTGGAAATCAGGACCCAATTTCTTTTTCATTCCTGTAAACAGGACTTAGGAAAAAACACCAGGTGAAGGAGGAGGGGAAGAGCCTTTTCTGAGTCTGTCTTTGTTACTATTTTTTTGCACTTTTTAGTAGGAAAATTCTTCATGTATCTGGGTGGTTGTATACATAGGCTGATGAGAATGGGAAATAATTCCATGTGTCATTTTGGGCATAAGTGATAGAAATGGTAGAAATGTAAATTATGATACCACGAAGATGCAGAATTACTTCCTGTGGGCCATTATCCATAGGACGTCCACTGTGCTCAGAGCCCTCATGATGCTTGCCTGCCACTCAACTCTTGCTGAAGTCAGATGCTCAGCAGTCCTTGCTGCCAGGCTGTGGTATCCAGTCTCAACTAATTGGATCATGGGTACCTGACTTATTGACTTCACAGCCAGTTACAGAGCATGGAAGTTAATAGAAATGGGTAAAGTAGCTGAGTCAGTGTGGAAGCCCACAGCAGAAAAGAATGGTGTGCTACCTGGAGTCTCTCTGCCTATTTTGGCTCCATGGTTGTTTCCATGTAGCCTATGGAAGGTTAATCAGCACTCATGCCTTTATGACAATGCTCTCCCATAGAAGAGGGCCCTTGTGAGTCTGTCTCAGTCCATTTGCACTGTAGCACCTATCGGACTCTGAAGTAAACAGCTTGGCTTCAATACTGTGTCTACCCACTCACTGATGAAGTCTTCCATGATTCTCAATCTGTACAAACATCCATGTTCTTTTTCTATAAATTGGACAGCAGTATTTTACCTTACAGTATAAGAAAACTTAATATATAATATATGGTTACTGCTATTGTTCTCATTTCCATTATTATTATACAGAGGAGACTGATGAATAAGACCTGTCTTTGATGAGACTGCTGAGCTTCAAGACTAATACTGTCCAGACGAGTGAGATAGTACTAGGGCCTTTTAACAGTGACATTAAGTGATGCAAGATTTTGTTTCCTCTATTTGGAAACCTCACCATGGGCTTCTTTATCTACAAACCTGAAGCTTTCTTCACCTGCTCCTGTTTGAGAGTGAAATATTTAATCCATAACCAGAGCCTCAGTTTACTGAGGGCCTGTCTGTCATACCAGGATAAAGTCATTCATACATGGCATATTCCCTAAGTGTAAGTATATTTTAAATTTTGTTTTTCCAACAAATAACGAACGGAAACAGAGTTTATTCCCATCAACATGTAGTTCCCCAAATGTCTGAAATAGGCAAGTAAGGCACAATCTTTTGGCCATATCTTTTCTCATTGTATGACCAAGATTGTGGGTTCTCTCTTATCAGTCTTAGAATCGGGCAAAGGTAAGAAGAGATGATCTTTAATTTCTGGTCTGTTAACCTCAGCCCAATGCTACTGCTTATGTACATGAAAGAGAAGGAAGAAGTAATTATTGAGAACTTCCCCACTGTTTGTGCTGCAGCCTCCTTCTTCTACAGCCAACTTTAAAAACCAGCATCTTAATATTTCAGCAGATGGTGTTAAGGTTTGTTAAGGCAGCCTACAATATTCCCAGTTTGTTCCCACATTTTGGGGTTCTTTGTAATTAGTTCACAACATGGGTGAAAGTAGGCTCAGCTGCAGCCTAAACCTTTTGGTGCTTGGGAAAAGAGAAGCATCTGTCGAGAAGAGGCAGGGTGGATAGTCTTATAGTGCTTTGAAAAAGTTGCCCCAGAAGTAAGTTTTGTGAGACTTAACATCAGCTAGAAGTCTCATCCCAGCTGTGTTGCTTAGTAGTCTGCCCTGGCCACCGGTTTGATTATAGATACATTTTAAGTATTGTTTTTCATTTCTGAGGCTCTTTGTCATCCCAGCCTGCCTGACATGCTATGTGATTGGCTCATTGTTCCTTTTCCTACATTCATCCGTGGGACTGGACAAAGTCTGGAAGTTATATTTTGTAAGCAAATGATAAATTGATAAAAAAAAATTTAAGACTAAAATTAAGCTACTTGCTTTATAAGGTCAGTGATGTTATGTCCTTTGTATCTCAGCTGCTTTTTCTCTTTTTGTGGAAAGAACTCTTTCTCTCTCAGCCTGTTGAATAATGAGGAAGGCAATGTTGGATTTCTTCAGCTGTCCTGGGGACACATACAAGGTTTGGGATATAAGGCTCTCTAAAATGGGAATTGAGGCTGATTATGGTGGCTTTTGCCTATAATCCCAGCTACTCAGGGATCTGCAGGATTATAGTTTGAGACTAGAATGAACAAAAGTAAAAGTGTGGTTATCCCATGCAAATGAAAAAAACTAAGGCTGGAAAGAACCAAGGAAGTAGTTCAAAGATAGAGTAAAGCCCTGCCAAAAGAAATAAATTTATTAAGAAAATTTAAAATGAGAACTTTTATGTTCCAAAGGTTCAGAGGACTGGATGCAAAATGTGACAGCATCTTTAAGACAAAACAGACTACTACTATCAAGTTAACTGTACAAAATTTTTCATTGTGATATATACATACATGCATATAATGTATTTTGACCATATTCATCCCATCTCTATTACTCTTTCTTAATGTCCTTTTCTCTTCCCTGCCTTTTAAAGATTTTTTTTTTTTCTTGCCAGTCCTGGGGCTTGGACTCAGGGCCTGAGCACTGTCCCTGGCTTCTTTTTGCTCAAGGCTAGCACTCTGCCACTTGAGCCACAGCGCCACTTCTGGCCATTTTCTGTATATGTGGTGCTGGGGAATCGAATCCAGGGCCTCATGTATATGAGGCACGCACTCTTGCCACTAGGCCATATCCCCAGGCCCTGCCTTTTAAAGATTTTAGTGGGTTTTATTATGCTATTTTCACACACATATACAATGTACTTGGCTCATATTCAGTCTTGCATTGTGCCATCTTATTCTCCTTTTACAATCATGTCATATTTAACATCTTTTCTAAAAATAATTTTCCTTTGTCTCCTCCTGTATGACTCAGGAAAGGCAAGAAAGCTATCATTCCGTAGTGACTTCTTCCCAAGTCCATCTTTGTTTCTACTTCCAGCAGCAGTGATTTTTTTTTTTTTTTTAGCAAAACTGTTATCAGTACTGATTGTTAGTAAGGACAGATAGACATGGTTAAGTGACTTACATCCATGTTCACTCAGTCAATGACTCCCAGGTCAGTGAGGTTTTTACTTTGTTTTATAGACAAAGACTCTGAAATTAACCAGGTCGTAAATGGTGGAACAGGGATTTAGGATCCAACAGACTTCAGAAGCCTGTTAGCTGAGATTGAAGGGGAAAAAAAAATCTGTTAGCAGTTGCCTCCCTGAATACTTTTGACTTCTAATTGCCTAACTTGCTCCCTATGTCTGGTTTTAATTTTATCTCTACCTATTTTTTGGGCCAACACGCCATGCTGTGACATTAGGAGTGGAATAGGAAAATAAAACATCATATCTGAGTTCTAATTAGCTTTGCAAACGTATAGTTGGTTGTTCAGGGAGAAATACCCTTTAGAATAAATAATGAGGTCAGGTTATCAAAGCTGAGATGAGTGTTTAATGAGGAGGAGCACTGTGTACCCAGTGGAGAGCACTGCTGTTAGCAGGTCAGAAAGAAAACAGTGCTCCTACTTCTTGTACATGGCGGAGTGTCGGTGCTATTTCTTTCACTTCGGGGAATAGTTACTTTCTGGCAAGTGAACACATTCTTTGAAATGGGGTTTCATAAATAAGAGCGGTCCCTGTCTTCATCTCTCTCATCATCTTCTGTCCTTATAAGTATTTGGGACTTCATGTCTCATGGGCAGTTAGAATACAATATTGGCAGTTTGACAGAGCAAGGACTTGGGTTCCAGCATTGGAACTGAGGACACTCCTGGTGAATGCTAAGCTAATTCTAATAGCAAAGGTATTCCTAAGGAATCCTCCTTGGCCAGATGGATCAGGGATAGATTTCCAAAATTAGTGATGCACAGAGAACTCTCTCTCATGGACTAATTTTTCTCCCCCTCTCTGAGGACCATCTGTCTCATGGGCAGAAGAAAAATGGGCGTCTGTTCGGATTTGCCGGGTTGCCACCTGGACCTGTTCCTATAGTGTTTCCAAGCGGAAGATTTGGATGTCTTTGGACCAAACCAAAGCCTTCAGTACTTGAGGCTTCAGAAAGGATTAACAGCTTTAAAACACAATAATTTTTATTGAAAACCTGGTTTTGTAGAGCAATGGCCAACGATCTACCATACTTGACTAGGGATTGATAAATTATTTTTGTACAAAGAGTCATATTTGGGGCTTAGTGAGCCTCTGATTTCTGCCACAAGGAAAAAAAACAAAACACCAAAAACCTCAGCTCTTCCAATGTAGTACAAAACTATCTGAGGCTGTACAAGTAGCTGTGGCCATCTTCCAATAAAACATTATGGAAGAAATGTAATCTAATCTGTCATTGTGATTTATAGTATATCAAAGGTAGTCACTTTCTTACTTTACCTTGCAATAAAAACAAACACTTTTAAAATTTATTTATTGAATGGTGGCTCACATGCTCTAGTTTGCAGATCCTTTCTCTAGACCATAAGAATTCAGAATATGTGGGAGATTATTCCATCTAAAGATTAATATTCACACAGTGTAGCAAAGCTGATATTGTGAAATTTGTACCCCTTGGGTTTACAGATTTGATTTAAAGTAGTTTTCCCTTCCCCCCCCCTCCTCCTCCTCTTCCTCCTCTTCCTCTTCCTCCTCTTCATCTTCCTCCTCTTCCTCCTCCTCCTCCTCCTCTTCCCCCTCCTCCCCCCCCAATCTGGTTATTTCGATGTAATTTCTTTGTCAACACAAGATAACACTAAGAATATCTGCTGCTGATGTTGAGCTCCCAGCAATGCACCAGGTGCCTTTGAATGTCAGTCAGAACACAGCCATTTAGATATGATGCTGAGTGGTGCTGAGTGTGACTAGCTCAGTGTTGGGACATTGTTGAGTTTACTGAATAAAGTTAATCACATTGAATAGACTTTACTTCTAGGCTTTGCCCATATGTGGGTTGTAGTACTTCATCATGAAAGTAATCACTTCCTTCTCGTGATCCTGTGGGTAGTTCAGCATATCACAATCACAGTGATGGATTTAGTCCCAGTACCTTTGTTCCCTTCCTGGATTGGCTCTGAAAGGATACATTGAGGGGGGAAAAGCTGCAGATGTGAGCCACCAAAATAAACACACTTATGACAGAACTTATGCTTCCTGTTTCTTGGTTGGGCTTAAATTCTTTATATCCAGACTGATGGTTAACTGTCTAGGCAAGTGAATTAGAAATTGTTTACATGCTAGAATATGAATACAAGGCAAATGTGTCTGCATTATTTTGCATCATTTCCTCTCTCTTCATTCTCTCCGAGGAGGGGGTGGTAATTGTGCCCATCTGACAGTTCTGCTTTCACTGCCCAATTTAAAGAGGCAGTATCTTGTTAGACACATCCAATATTTGCTTTTTTGTTTGTGAGCAGGAATATGGGGACAGGGAGAGGGAGGGACAAGTCATTTTTTCTAGATGATTAAGTAGAATATTAATCTGTAAGTGGTTGAAAAACAATATTAGCATATTTTTGAGGGTTACACTTCTTTGATTTTATGCATCTCACTTAATTTCTTCAATGTTAGAGGTACGTGAACACATTATTTGCCAACATTGCTTTACTCACTTGAGATATGGTTTTTCTAGAACTCACTCTCAGACAATAAAAAATAGAGAAAGTAAAGAACTACAGTGAGACAGAAAGTGGATACTGACTTAATTTTCCATCCTACTCCTGGTCTAGTGAACTCTAAGCCTCTAGGCACCCATTGATGGTAATGGAATTTATATAGTAGTTTCATAAAAAATGGTAGTTTGGAACAATTGCCTGTAATCCTCTCATTGGGTGTTAATGTGGACTTGCTTATTGTATTTCCTATCCACAGAGGTTTGTGAAGTCCTCCAAAGGACTAGCACCCAAAGTTGCTTTCTAAGTACAGGGGAAATTGTGGGAATTTGTATGAGAAAAGAACAAGTAAAGTATAAATATGCATAAAATACAATATTATTGGCTTGTTCTAGGATAATTCATTTTTTATGCAGATGACAAGGCTGTATTGATGAGATCCCCAACAGCTTCTTCAAGAATGAGTGAGAAAGACAGGCAGAAAGGACTCATCAATATGGGATGGTAAGGGCACAAATGGCAACATGCTATAGAAGATCAAAGGAAGAACTTAGATATGAAGAGAAGACCAACCAATCTCCCTAACTGAAGTAGTGTGTAAGCTGAGTCGCAGAAAGATTAAATATAGCTGTACACAACTGAAAAGCAGTGAGAGGCATGGGAAAGATGTGGGAAGACCTGGAGGGAGAAAGTATATAAGTAACTGAGAACTGTGTAATAGTTTCTTTTAATTTAAGCTTAGGAAGAGTGGTACAAATATAATCTAAGGCAAGATATGCGTATATGAAAAGGGGCCAGACTTTGTACACCATGTTAGTCAGACTTTAGTCACTGTGACAAATACCTGAGAGAAAGAACTTTACAGGAGGAAAGATTTATTTTGTTTCTCATTTCACGGGACTCAAGTCAGTAATTGTAGTATGGTAGTAACAGGGCAGTTTTTTGTTTTTTGTTTTTATCACACATCCAGGAAGCAAAGAAAGAATGCCTGCACTAGGACTATACCCCTTTTCCATTTTATGAGCCCAGGCTGTGGCTGCTGCCACCTATATTTGGAATGGGTCTACCCCCTATTTAATTCTGTTTGGAAACAAACACCCTCACAGTCATTCCTAATGTTTTGTCAATCTCCCAAGTGCTTCTCAACCAATCAAATTGATAATCAAGATGAACCATCATATAACTCATGCTTAAAAAAATTATAAGCCCCATGGGCTGGGGATATGGCCTAGTGGTAAAGTGCTCGCCTCGTATACATGAAGCCCTGGGTTCGATTCCTCAACATCACATATATAGAAAACGGCTCAAGTGGCAGAGTGCTAGCCTTGAGCAAAAAAGAAGCCAGGGACAGTGCTCAGGCCCTGAGTCCAAGACCCAGGACTGGAAAAAAAAATTATAAGCCCCTTCTGGGTTAGTAGAAGTGCCTTGTGTTTAAATTTGATGTTTTTTGGGAAACTTTTACATGATAGGTTTGGAGAAAGTTAAGATTTAATTTAAGGAGAATAGATAAATGCTGCAATTCAAAACACATTCCAGTCTAAAATCTCTCCAATTAGGAATTAGTGGCTTTAAAATCTTCTAAGACTTACATGTGGAATCAGAGGAAAATAAGGATAAAAATTTAGGATTATATTGAGATTTCACACTTTGCTTTGCCTTATAGTCAATTGATCGCTTATTGGAGCATTTGTGGAACATTATCTAAGCAGTTTTAGATGTTTAGTAAGAGGACCAAATGGAACACAGTTAAGACATAGAGTACATAAGAGAGAGAACTAGAGGTGATGCTGTGACCAAGTTATAGAAGTCTATGAAAGATATATTTGAGACATAGTTTTTGGATAATGAATGGTGATATAGTTTGAACTGTATTTGAAGGAGAACTCACCAAAGGTGGAAAGAACTAATTGACCACTGCAGGTCACCTGAGAAGAAAGGAGCAAGAAGGCTATTTATATGACATGCAAGGATATTGTTGGAATTTGGCAGTGACAGAGTTTATTACAATCCCAAAGCTTTTCTTGCTTGCAGAATTGGTCCAATCTTTTCTATTGATACCTTGTGTAGCTCCTTTCACATGATTTTTTCATATGCTTGTACTTTAGCCAACTTGAACAGTTTGCAATTTTAGTCAGCTCAGTTTTTGTGTTTTGCCCTACATTTTTCTCTGTCAGCCCATGATGAGCCTGAAGGGAAGAATAGGATTTCAATAAATAAAAAGGAAACCTTTTTCTTCTCAAGATTTATATCAAATGCCACCATGTGCTTTCTTTGATCTAGGTCTAAAAATCCTCCTTAGGACCTTCTGATGGTTGATGGTTAAACTAAGACAAAGTCCTCAACAACTTGTGCCCATCATCTTCCATCATCCTCATAGTTCTCAGCAAAAATACACACATGCTTGTTAGCATCGGTCTATGATGTATCACTCTTGGCTCTGTACCTAGAGCAACTGATTTCCTGTGCTTGAGCCTCATTTGTACAATGAGTGAAGCAAGACTTACCTTAGAGATTTGGTGTGAGGGCCAAGTTAGATAATAATGTGGTGCTTATCCAATATGTGGGGTGGTACATGCAACTGCTGTTAGGGGTAGCTTCTAATAATTCCAGTCTTGGGTCATAAGGAGCCCTTCCCATGATGATTTCTTATAAATCAGGAAAGATACTATACATGTGGATGTCTCAGTGTATGTTTGAGAGGATGTTCAATAATAATAATTTTCTATGCTCCCAAGAGCTAGCAGATAATGGAAACTTACTAACAGGAACCTTAAGAAAAAAAAGAGAGGCCACTGTAACACCCAACTGTGTTTGAATTGGTATTAAGGCATACCAAGAACTTTTCTCCTCCTTTCTTAATATGCCAAATTACATGAGGGATTCTGCTTCAAGATCTTGGAAAATATCTTGTTTCATATTGCAATGCACCTCAATTCCTTCCTTCTTCAAATGTCAAGGTTCCCTATAATGGGAATGTGCCTTAAAAAGTTGCAAATCTGGGCTGGGGATATAGCCTAGTGGCAAGAGTGCCTGCCTCGGATACACGAGGCCCTAGGTTCAATTCCCCAGCACCACATATACAGAAAACGACCAGAAGCGGCGCTGTGGCTCAAGTGGCAGAGTGCTAGCCTTGAGCGGGAAGAAGCCAGGGACAGTGCTCAGGCCCTGAGTCCAAGGCCCAGGACTGGCCAAAAAAAAAAAGTTTTAAATCTGGTGATTAATAAATTTGTCTATATTTAATCTCTAGTATTCTTTCTTATACTTGTACCTACATATACTAAGTTTTAAGATTTCTTAAATTTTTGTTTTGTAAAGCAGAAATTAAATGCATGCATTATATAGGCTTTGTTGTCTTCATATTCCTTCTACATATTTCAGTAAAAGAGGTGGATTTTTCCCTACCTGAGCAACTAATAGACTAGACCATCATAAGATCCCAGTTATATAACCCCTTTTCTTCTCCTACCCAGTCTAGAACTAATTCATGGAAGACCTGAGACTCTATTCCTTCTCTTTCTCATCTTTCCTATGGATTTTTCTATGTGGCTCATGGTTTATAGATACTCCCTATAGCCTCAAAGTTTAGCATGTAATACAATTATCTTGAAGTGAAATCTGTTTGTATTTTTAATCCACACAGGCAGTTTCCCATTACCGTAAGGCTTTCACAGTTGAGTAGTACCACTGATCTCTTGTGTTCTTGAAAATGATTGGTGATTAAAATCACCCCTTTTGCAAGCAGCTACCCACTGCTGCTCTCCACAGAGAATAATAAACTACCATACACAGAAATATTAAGATACCACTTATAGTATTAGAATTTTAACCACTTCCTGTGGCTGAGGCATGGGGGCCTTTTCAACTCTAGTGCTAGTAACCTCAAAATTGGTAATGCAGCCTAGCTTAACTCCCTGCTCCCCTGGGGTCCAAGCTGCCTCCTGCAGTGCAGTGTGAAACTTAACTGTAATTTGTTGTGACTGATCCCTAATGCAAGTGTTAACAGTGGCTAGTTGCCATGGATAGGAGAGTAAGAGTAAGTGTTGTTTATCTAGACAAGAAGTGATACCAAAATGAGACTGGAGGTGTGATTCTAATTTGCACCTCCATTTCATTTGCCTGGAGGAACTCCATTTCTTTGTCATTATTTCTGAATATATATAGTGACAGGGGAAGGCTTACCCAAAGCACTGTGCTGCTAACAGATGTGGCAGCCACACTTCTCAGCAGCCTCTGGTTTTGTTCATTCATGCTTTTGTCACATCACCTTGTGCTTTAGGAGGTCGAGGTCCTTACCAGAATTACCCCAGGTATCAGCCTGGTAGGAAATATGGGTGATAAGCCAGAGAACATTTTGATGAAGTTTGTCCATTCTCTGTGTTGTGATGCTCTATTTTTGCATGGCTTTATATAAATTTACTTTTACCATAGGAAGGTAGCAGTGGGTGTGAAGGAGGGATGGGAAAAAAGAGAAAGACAGCAAAGTGGAAAGGGGACCGTTTCTGTTCTATGGATTCCCAAGGCTTATTCTATGAAATACTTGCCCTATGAAATGGTACACTTTAAGAAAAAAGAATTCAATGAAAAAAATAGCCATAATTCACAATAGTATCAGGATATTAAAGGCATAGAGAAATTCTACAGAAATATAACCTACTTAATTTTTATTTAGCTCTATGCCTCCTGCACTTATTTGGTTGGCCCTTGAACACTTTTCTCTCCCACTCACTAAATTCACTTTTCAAAGTTCCCATATGTTCTGAATGTTGATATGCACATATCTTATTATGTCCATTGGTTTTTGTGGTCTTACATCCTTGGATAGGCTGAATGTCTACAAAAAAGTGCAGTGGTTTTCAGTAAGACCACTAATAACATTGTTAGTATTTATTTATTTTTTCTACTATTGGATCTGACTTTAAACAGTTTTGTCTTTAAAGAAGACAAAAGTGTAAGTTCAGAGTAAAAAGTGTAGTTGGAATCAAACTGAGACTATTGTATTTTTCATGCCTGCAGTGAAGGAAAGAGGGAAGAGCCCTACTAGAAATCGAATCTCAGCAGCTGTGGGAGTCTTTGCTTGCCAAAATGAGGCAGTGTTTTTACCCTGTAGCCTTACTCATAAGAGAGGCCTATTGCAGGTTTGCAGAAAAATTAAGATATTTTTTAATATCTACCACTAACCATGTATTAGGGAAATAAAGCTTTAGGAGATGCCTGAAAAGGAATTGCCTTCCTTCAGTGACTTTTAGTAATACCTAGAAATAGCACTTTGAGTCAGATAAAGAACTACTGTATAAAACGAACTGCGATATCAGCTGAACTTCATTGCATCATGAAAAGACAAGACTAGGGAATGTAATTTGTAATGAATCAAAAACAATGCTGGCTTTGCAGACCAGCACTTGATCACTTTAGAGCATGACCCACATAATTGGTTTTCTATTGCCATATGACAGACAATTTATCCCAATGTTAATGTCAGATTGCTGGAAAATAAACGTTGCACATAGTGATGTCTGCAGCTAGGAATGAATAATGCCCGCAGTTTCAATCTGGATGTTGCTTTGAAGTTTACACCTTAAGGTGCTACTTTGTGAAGAACATGCTAGTCAAAGGGAAACTGCCCAGATGTAAGTAATGTTAAACCAAGGATCTTTTTTGAAAGATATTGGAGAGGCATCCACATTGATTATCCTGTTTGCCTATGTGAACAGAAAGTTGTGCAGATATAAAAATAGATGCCTTGTTTTTCCAAAATATAGCCTTTTGCAACACGAGATTCACACTGGAACAGTGACAGGATTAAGCCTCTCTAGGTAGAGCAGGTGTGAAGGGTCTTATTTGGTAAGGAAAAAAAATTTTATAGGAAATAAACACATTTCATACCCCGATCACATTTTACACATTTAAGAACTGAACGAGCTATATACTGTCTCAGGCATAGATAGCCCCAAGGTCTTTTAGGGAGTAGTGATTTTTCCTGAGATAGAGCAGTGCTAGCTTGGATGATTTCCCACAACCCAGTTCTCTGACTTGCTGGCAGGTTTCAGATAACTGTGCCTGGCCTCATATAGGGACTTAGAGGCACCGAGAGACAAACTCACATAACCAGTGCTGACAGGTTATTTTATCTTCAATTAAGTTGTAGCATGTACTGAAATCAGATTGTTCTACCCAAATTAAAGACATTCTTCCTGTTGCAATTGGTGAAGCAGGAAAGAGGCTCCGAGTATGAGTGGAACTACCACACTGAGAAACTTCTCAGCTTCACCATTTACCCACCACACACTAATCAGTTGGTTCTAGACTGCTTTCCTTTTTCTTCCCAACAGTGTAAGAAGCAGAAAGTAGGCAGTAATTGTGTACTCTGACAGATGATAGCTGTTAATAATGAAGAAAAACTAATTTTTACACAGGAAATTGACATTAAGCTGATAAGCTTTCAAATCTTTCTAAAGCAAGGGTTCTTCAGGTTAAAGTTTATACCTATTAATTTTTATCCCCATCACTGATCTGCTATCATTACCTGGGTCTTTTTGATTTAGAAGAAGCCACCAAATTAATGAAAAGGTAGAAAGGATAAGTAGATTCAGCACTTGCCCAGTGCCTCAGAATGGAAGTCCTCAGAACTGTGAACTGTGGACCAGTTAGTATGGAAGAAATGGCTACTTCTGTGACTTACTTGGGGTGGTGATTACACCATTAATCACCAGTATGAGCCAGTTAGGTAAGAAAATGTAGCCCTATGTGAGAGTAAGTCTTCTTTTTAGCGATGAGCCCAGAATATAGCAAAATGAGCATTACCTCATAGGGGTAGATGTTTATCATGTGATTCCAACAAAGATTATTGTCTGGTAAAAACAGATGGAAGACCCAAAGAAGAAACAGGGGAAACAGGGAACAGGACTGTTCATTTAGTCTACAACATGAATTAAAAGTTGATGATGTGATGGACTCTGCCTTGCGGCTGAAGGACAAAATGAGCAGCACATATGTTGTCCATACTCTACTGAAGCTTTCCTTCCAGAAAGAGGAGACAGGCATGAATAAGTGAGTACTCAAAGTAATTAGAGATTTGTACATGTTCTGAAGGGAGCAAAAAGAAGAGGTTTGAGATAGAGAATTGGTGGTGGATTGTGAGAAGAAGCTATTTTTAACAACTAACTTATTCTCACACTTGATGATTGTTAAAAAAGTGATAAGCATGCACAACTCTGATGAGCATCCTTTGTTTGGGAAAGTGTGACAGTTCATGATTGTGTCAGTTCTCCAGAGAAGCAGAACTGATAGGGTATGTGTGTAAGTTAGCGTGTATATATAGATATCTATTATAAGGAGTTGGCTGACATAGTTATGGAGACAGGCAAATCCCAAGATCTTCAAAGTGCATTAGCAAACCGGAGACCCAAAAAACTTTTGGCATAAAGGAACTTAAAAGAGCAACTTGATTCTAGGTTTTGTTTTGATACTTATTGCTTTTTGTGCTGGGTGGAGACTACCTCAAAGGTGAGAGTTGTAAGGAGTAAGGTGGGGCTACAGAAAGTTTGGCTCATTGGAGAGTGTTATGGATGATTAGGATTGAGGAGAAAACAGGACAAATTGAGTATGACCAAGCTCATGAAGGACGACTCTGCTCTTTATATCCCAAATCAGAAGGGTCCATACAATTGTCTCATTCTCTCAAACATCTGCAAACTATATCCTCCTTGTTCTTCAGTGGCCTGTGATCTGTCATCTTTATGTTTTAATGAAAAAGCAAGCCACAGAAAGGAATACCTTGTAACTTGAAAAATAATATGAAATCCAAATTTGTGCATCAGTAGCTTTGGAAATGGGAATGCAGTTATACTCATTCCTTTATTTTCTGTGACTGCTCCTACCTTAGAATAGCACAGTTGAATAGTTGCAGTAGAGATTGTGCAGCCCACCATATCTTAATATTATTTGGTCATTTACAGAAAAGGAATGTTGGTCTATGGGCTACTTTATTCACATGTTATTGGAGAAACATGTTGATGTTTATATGTACAACTAATTTAACCCATGGATCCTTCTTGGCAGAGACACTATCGCAGGTGTGAATTTCTCTGTCTTTTCTTTTTCTTACCTGAAAAAAGCCAGCATTAAAGGTGGAGTTTGGGTCTGGCTTACTTCACTTAGTATGATTTCCAAATCCTTCCATTTCTTTACACTAAATGAAGTGAGCCAAACCTAAAGAAACATAGACTCTATGGTTTCTCTCAGTGAGAATAATTAGTACACATCTAGGATAACCCTAACAGAAGATTACAATAGCTCAATAGCTATGTCCATATGAACACATAAGATGATGGTAAGCCAAATGAATTCCAAGTTATGGAAACAAGTAGTTTGTCATTTTTGTTGATATTTTCAACATAACATGGGAAATACCCTTTTTCTTTTGTCTTTCTTTCCCGTGGTTTTACCCCTGATATCACTGTAACTGATTTTGGTACCCTGTATATTGTATATACGTGTATTGGGACTAAGGAAGGGAAAGGAAATACAGAAATCAAGAGACAAAGGATAGACAGACAAACAAATGCAACAACAATACTTACAAAAAAAACTACATGGTGTAAACCAACTGTACAACTCATGGGGGGTGGGGAGGGGTGAGGTGGGGGGAACAAGGGAGGAAGTAACAAATTGGATAAGAAATGTACACACTGCCTTATGTATGAAACTATAACCCCTCTACACATCACTTTCACAATTAAGAAATATTAAAAAAAAAAAAAAGGTGGAGTTTGCTCACCAGCCTTAGAGCCATGACCTATTCCAACAGCTAATTAAATACTTACTGAAACTGGAGAGACTTTGCAGGACATCAGCAATGACCATAAACAAAGCTTCCTGCTGTGCTAGGGTTTTGCCATGTTTTCTCTGTTCTAAAAGGGCCAGGCAGAACAGCATTGGAGGGAAGCAGTGTGGATGTCTTTAGCTCCTTTTAAGTGGAAGAGCAATCTGTCTGAGGGAACAGAAGGAAAATGTGCAGTTGTGGCTCAAACCCAGCCCTTTTCTCAAGTTTAGACTTGAAATTCTAGGTCAAGCATCAAGCCTCTGACTGATCTGCAGGGCTAGAGGTCATTGTTTGGGACACCTCTTACCTTAGTCAAGTTTTTCTGCAAATCCATCAGCAAAGATAAAAGCAAACCTTGCCTCATCTACCTTTCAAGAACTAAGTATTCATAAGTATTTTGAGGCACTGTACCTGCATGTGAGAAATATTCTATAGTCTATGAATTTGACAAATTTAAAAATGATTTCTTTAGGAAAATTATAAAATGTAACATTGTTTAGAATTCACGCTCTTTTTTTTTAAATTATATGTTTACTATTTTAAGGCATGTACAAAGGAGTTAACATTCAAAGAATCAATTTGTAAGTACACTGCATCTGTATCAGTGTCACCTCTTTCATCATCCTCCCCCATCCCTCCCAACACAATCCTCCTCTCAATTGTCTTCATTTTATAAGATAGAAATTGAGTGTTAGGACTGTTTTCTCCCTCCCTTTCTCTCTTCATTCATCTATACCCGCTTATTAACCTCCCCATAACACGTTTCAAGTGCCAATTTCAGTTAATACATTTGTGTACAGTTGAATGCAACACAGTATGTCTTTAGTTGTGTATTTATAAATTAGTTCTAGCTTCCACATATGAAAGAACATGTGTCTTTTGTCTCTGTAGGCCTGACTAAGCATACTTTTTCCCAGGTCTATTCATTTATTTGCAAATGATGTAATATTCCATGATATAATAAAATTCCACTGTGTGTATCTATGCTACATTTCTTAATCCATTTGATTCATCGAGGGGCATCTTGGCTCTTCCCATACCGTGGCAATAGTGAGTAGTGTAGCAATGTGCATGGTTGTACAAATGGCTTTGCTATATCCTGATTTCTGTAATCTTCGAATAAATTCTCAAGAGTGGTATTTCTAGATCAAATATTGGAATTTCTAGGCACAGGCAAGAACTTTATGAATAAATTTCCAGAGGCTCAGCAAATCAAAGAATTGACAAATGGGATTGCATCAAAGTAAGATGTTTCTGTATCGCAAAGGACATAGTAAGGTAAAAGTCTACAAAAAGGGACAAGATATCTGCCAGCTATATGTCAGAAAAATGGCCTAATATTCAGAATATACAAAGAGCACAAGATGCTAAATCCTCAGAGAGTCAACAACCCAACTAACAAATGGGCAAATAAACTTAAAAGAGACTCCTCAGAAAAAGAGGTAGAAATGGCCAGTAAACACATGGAGAAATGCTCAACATCTCAAACCATAAAAAAAATACACTTCAAAATAACAGTAAAATTCCATTCTACCCCAGATAGAATGACCATGATGAAGAGTACAGACACCAACAAATGCTGGCATAGATATAGGTTAAAAGGAACCCTAACACACTGTTGGTGGGAATGTAAAGGTCTTCAACTACTCTGAAAAGAATTCACATTCTTAAATTATATTTTTTCAAGCATAAATGTGACCTCATGATCTAAATTAGAAAAGTAAAGAGTGACTTTGGGGACTTTACTCTCTTAATTTTAACTAAAGATCCAAGGAGGTTGAAGGACTGTTGCATGACCAAGCCTGGGTCAGTGAGGAAGAGGCAAGGCCCTGTGGTCAGGAGCTCCATTGGCCCTAGTGAGATCTCTGTGGTCACCTGAGTAGCATATTCAGCTCTGTACATCTGCAAACTCCAGGTTCACAATAAGTGACTTGGCAGCAAGTCCAACTCTCACAGGAATGGTATTGTAGCTTGTTTTGTTTTGTTTTTACATGTGAATGGGGCTTGAAGTCAGGGTCTGGTCACTTAAGGCTGGCAATCTACCACTTGAGTCACACCTCCACTTTCAGCTTTTGTTTGTCTGTTTGTTTGGGGGAGGTGTGTGTTGATGAGTTAGAAATGAGAGACTCAGCAATTTTCCATCTTGGACTTGATTCAAACCATAATCCTCAGACCTTCACTTTTTGATGGCTGAGATGACATAGGTTTAAAATGTAGAGCCAGAAATGGAAAGTTTCTCAAAGCGGCTCTTGACATCTATGGCACACACAGGGATTTTCTTGGTGAAATTTCTAGAGCAGTTGCATGTCTTTAATAAAGAATATTAAGTGTTCTTTTCTAATCTGTGTTTACTTTCTGTTTCTATCTTCTTGACCTAATGTTCTGTTTGGGGTTTGCTTATACCTGGTGGAGGAATCTGAAGAGAATACTGAGCATGAAGCATGCTTTAAAAATAAAGAAAAGAAATTCTGCTGTTGCAGCATTATTTTTTCATACTATGCTAATCATTTTGAATACATTGTACAGATGGTAGGTTGTATTTTTGCAGAAGTTTTTTTTTTCCCAAGCCAAGTTCATAGACATGATCTTGAATTTGTAATGCTGTATTCCTAAGTGTCGTTTTTGGCTGTCAAAATAGTACCATCTTTAAAAAGTACAATGTAGACATTCTGAGTGAGGCTGATTATTTCTGCTTTCTTTTTTTTATACAAAAATAGATATTTTTCTCTTGTTTCAAAAGTAATATATTCATTCTAGAAAACTGGAAAAGAATGAAGATAAAGGAACATCAAATTAATTTCAGTACTACCTACTAAACCAACATTGTTTTTTAAATTTCTACTTTCCCCCTCTTGTTAGTCATAAAATAAACCACATTATATAAATTTATTCAGTTCCATCTCAACTATCTTATATGTCAGATACACAAGAGACAAATACTTCACACAGGAAAAAATTAATAGAGAATCAATATGGAGTTTGCAGGAAAGACTGAAAACACTCATGGGTTTAGGGGACATAAAGTTCTGAGTTTTAATTCCAGAAATAAAGAATTAAGTTGTGAGTTCTTTGGGAGTTGTTCTTGCTATTTTTCTTTTTCCCCTTTTCCTGTATTTGTTTAGTTGAACTTATATTAAGAACTTGTTATACAAACTTATAATTAAACACTACAGCTTACATTTCTATAGCATATTATGTTTATGCTTTTGTATGAGTTATCCATGTATATTACTGTTGGGGATTCATGCTGCCCTTTCCCCAGCCCTGGGGCAGTGTGGGAGGGAGCCCCTCCCACCTTCTGGCCTCAACCAGAAGAGAAGCAAGGGGTCCCGCCTCCCGGCTTGGCCACGTGTCTAATGGCGGAGGCCCTTGGGGGCTGTAGTTCCCGCCCATAGAGGAACACCTGAGGAACAGCCCATGCAACCAATCCTTAATATTCAATTAGTCCCTCCTCTTCCTGCCCGCCATTACTGTTATAAATCCTCCCCCTCATTAAAGCTTTCTGAGACTTGTGGACCATGGAACTGTCTCCCCGATGCCTCTGTCTCTGCTGCAGCTCTTGACACGTGAGGGGACAGGGGAAGGGGGGGATACCGGCCACCTTCTCCTCGGCTAAGCGCATTCCATAATAACACGCTTTGCCTTCTGCGGGCAGGAGACAAAGCCAAGTGTTCTTCCATAGTTTGGATTCAGGCATTCTCCTGGGGGATAGGGGGAAAGGGGTCCCAGAGACCCCAACATATTACCAAAGTTTATAAATAAACTTTCTGAGTGTCTTCATTTTGTTGTGGAGCTGAGTCTGTGTGAAGTAGCAATTAATGTCATCTGAATGACCCTCCAAAACATGTATGATATAGCCTGTCCCCTTCCCTTTTGAGTTCTCTGATCTTTAAAAAAAAAAAAAAATTGTTGTTGTTGAACTGGGTGCTATTGTGGCTCACACTAATCCTAGCTACTCAAGAGGCTCAGATCTAAGAGTTAAAGTTCAAAGCTAGCTGGGGAAGACAAATCAATGAGTTTCTTGTATCCAAGTCACCAACAAAAAATCAGGAAGGAAGTGAATGTATATCTCAAGTGGTAGAGCACCACTAATGAGGGAAAGAAAAACATCAAATGAGAGCATTAAATAAACACAAAACAATTTTGTTGTTAAAATGTAATTTACATGAATATCCCCAATCCCCCCAAAGTACCCATGAGTATATGACTTGGTGAAGTTTCATACTTCAGGACTTCCCATGTTGTTGGCCTAGGTTGAATGTGATCAGAATGTGATCAGCATCCCAAAAGCTTCACTCTTTCCTCTTCCCCCTCTGTCCTCTTCCCACTTCCCTCTGCCATTCTCTATTCCTTCAAAACTTCTCAGTAATGAAAAGCAATCCATATTCAATGTCAAAAAAAACCTTAAAAATACAGACAAAAGGAACAAATATTAAACTCCTTTATAAGGCATACATTTTGTTAACATTTGACATATATCCTTTCAGTCTTTTTACTGAGTGCCTTTATATGCATATTAATGGATTTTTTTTAAGCTGAGACAGGAGTGTGAGAGTCATATTTTTTGGTGTCTAGCGTTTCTTATTCAATACATACCTCCCTATGAATACATGCATAACTTGTTAACATATTTCCTTATGAATAAATGTAGATCTTGTTAACATATTTTCCTATGAATACATGCATTTCTAAATCAATATCCTAATGACAACCTGGCACTCACTGTATACATACTACAATTTATATAGACATCCTTTTCTTGGCTCTTTCTTGTAAAAGTGGATACGTGGTTTCTTATTTGTTACTTTTCTGAATGCCCTTTCAGTGTTGTTTTTTATGACTACTTGTTGGCCATTATGATTGCTGAACTAAATAAAAACATACTCTGATGAAACCTCCAATTGACATATATCTGGGTGCTAGACCATCTTTAATTAGTGAACTATGTGTGCATACATGCATATACACATCAAATTAAGCTTAATATGCATACTTTCTAAAGAGTCAATAATAGGAACAGGAAGAATAGAGCAAACAGATGTTCCTTTCCCCAGCCTTCCACTACCTTTCCTCTGATAGGTGTCATTATCACTTTCTTGGAGATTCAAGCATAGTGAAAGTTGTACATAGATGGGTTCTTTAAAATGAAGATAATAGATGCATTCTTGAAAACTTGTTTTTCTCAAAACAACAAAAGGGCTTGCTGGATGACTATTGTATACTGCAAATCAGGGGTTAGCAAACTTATATTTCTTCATATATTTAGCAAGATAGGTCTAGAAATATATATCGTCTTCTCTGAAGTATTCAATTCTTGTGCATATTTTCATTTTGAGACAGAATACTTTTTAATTATTAACAGAACAGATCTCAGCCAATGAGGGTCTATATTCCAAATTCAGGTCCTATGGTATATAACACTTCCTTGGTACACAGCCAGGTCAATTGCTTATGTATAAATTATGTCAGTTTTTAGCACTACAAGAGTGCTGAACAGTTGATCAGAGACTACATGGTATGTAAAGGCCTGTTTATTACCCAGCTCTTTATATGATGTTGGCTCCACTAGCCCTCAGCTCTGGCTTCTTGTGTATGCTTCCAGCCTCTCTTCAGTTGTAGGAGGAATAATTGCCTACTGTGTTGCATAGGAAATTCCCTGCTAAATTGAAGTTCATACTAAAGGCTGCTTACTTATTGGGTGTAGATGGGTTTACATCCAATTTCTTGGAAGCATCATGTCTACTGTTATATGACTACACATAAAGGAATACTTTTGGCCTTTATTTGATGATGGATTGAATGATCAAAGCAGTTTTTCTTCCTTAAAGCCTTCAAAAGTATTCTTAGACCAAGGGAGTAACAAAAACAATAAAACTCCTGAAGAACATTGATTCAAAATGGCAAAACTATTTCTTGCTCATTCATTGAGATAAACCGAGGCTTCTGTACACATGATCTTCACATTAGCATTCTGACTGGCTGAGCAGTTCAGGCTGCATGTAGGCATTTCTGCTCTCTCTAAGTTATAGTTGATGAGTTACCCATGAACTTTCCTGTGGTATTTTGTTTTGCCTTTCTAATTAACAGTTTAAAAATCAATACCTGTCTACAAGATTAAGTATAAAGCTGCAGTAATCAAGAGGATGTGGTATTGGTAAACGAACAGATGAGTAGCTCAGTGGAATAGCAGAGAGAGCCCAGAAGTAGACTTACAAACATTGTCAAGTGATCTTTGGCAGAGGATCAAAGATAAGTTGATGGAAAGCATAGTCTTCACAAAATGATGTGCAACAACTGGACAATACAGTACATGCAAAAAATGAGTCTAGACAGACCTTATACCTTTCTCAAAATATATGTCAAAATTAACCATTGTTTTAAGTTTAAATGAGATTTCTCCTAAAAGGTAACCTAGGTCAAAATCCAGATGTTAAAACAACTAATACATACCTATTAAAATGGCCAAGGTCATAAAGCCTGTAACATTAAATACTGCCAAGAATGTAAAGCATTAGTAACTTGTTTGTTGCTGGTAGATATGCAAAAAATAGTATAGCAACTTTTGAAGATAATTTGAAGGTTTTTTTGTTGTTTGTTTTTGCAAAGCTAAAGGCATGGCCTAATTATTTGCCCAAAATGAGCTGAAAACTTATATCCACACAAGAAAACTGCACATGGATGTTTGTAGCAGCTTTTTTTCATAATTGGCAAAAATTGGAAGCAATCAAGATGTTCTTCAATAGTTAAATAGATAAACTGTAGTACATACATACAGTGGCTATTCAGTGATAAGAAATATGCTTTCTAGACATGAAAAGACACAGAGGAACCTTCAATGCATTCTGCTAAATAAGAGAAACTTGCCTGGATAGACTATGTACAACGTGTCATTCCATTTATGTGACATTCTGGAAAAGGCTAAACTATAGTGATAGTAAAGAATTCAGGTTGTCAGATGGTCAGAAATGGAGAAGAATGGGGCAAGGACTGGTTGGGCATAGTGATTTTTATGGCTGGGAAGCTATTTGTATGACACTGTAATGGTGAACATATGGCATTATGCATTACTCTATTGACATCAACAAGTTTTCCATTGTTGGAGTTTGCTAGATCATAGGCATTCTACATGTACAAGATTATGGGAACTTTCTGCCTAATTCACATACAACTCTAAATGTGCATGAAAAGCTAAAGTCTGTTCATTTAAAACTAAGATGCTTGATTTTCTCATATAATTTCACACTCATACAATAGAGCTATCAAAATAAGGTTTTGAGGTTCTTCTCTATGGGGAAAGTACCTTTTCACATAGTGAGAAATCTTTTGCCAGTGAGACCTTTTGACCTTTTAAATGACTGTCTTGGGTCTGACTGCGTAGGTGGGTATTAATTTGTATTTATTGCCCTGTGTATTTTTTTCCTTTGATTAGGCCTAAGAAAACGTTGTGATGAAATTGTCTGGGATAAAAAAATAAATAGAATAGAATAGAGTAAATAGAAATGAAAATGCTAGGAACATTTTTAGATTCATTAAGGGGCAATTAGCCTTTGGGGAAATATTACTTAGATGATGGATTAAAAGTCAGGAACAGAACCTAGGATTTATGGCCTAGAACTCCAGTAGCATGTCACCTGATCTTTGAACTTTTGGGACTATGGTTTCCTTAACTGTCTTCTACCTCAAAGGAGAAGAGCAGTCCTTTACCTAATATGTTGATGTTTCCCCAAATCAGTTTCATTTTGAACTTGACATGAATACCTGCAGTGACTCTACATTGCCTTGCACACTCTAAGTCCAGCCTCTTTTGTGGTTGTATCAGCATTATCAGGCAGTGGTACTAATGTGTGAAGGGCAGTGCTAACAATTCCTGTGATTACCACCCTCCCCCATGTGTAGGTGCCCCATCCTGTCCCAGGAGCGACTGCATTCTGTGACACCATAAAGCTTTTGTGTGTAGTTTCTTCTGTGTTTGTTAAAGCTTCTCCCATGCCAGTTTAGCAAAAGTTATGTTCCCTAGAACCACTCTGAATCAACAATTCCATGAAAACTTCCAGAACCCTGCATACATTTCATTCATAAGAATGAAAGTGTACATCACTGGCTTTTTATTGTTTTCTTGACTTTCAGAGTTGCTGGGTATTTGCTTGCTTTTTTTTATCTTTCAGAATGAGTAACCAATATATGTTTGTTTTAAATAAATCAATTTCTAAGAAAACAAACCAAGAAAAACCACAACACGAGTAAAGCTCCTGTTACTGTAAGAAGCAAATGCTAATAGTTTCTTTTTATGCCTCCAGATTCCTTCTGTTCTGTGGCTTGCCAGCCTTTCTCTAATGTATGGCTTCCAAGGCTGGTACAGAAAGGAAAAGAATGCAGAAGGTATTTTCTTGAGGGCTTATAAGCCAGTCCTAGAAGCAATGCACTCACTGTTCTGTTTAATTCTAATTGTAGTTGAAGCTGAGAAATCTAGTCTAGCTATGTGTCCGTGAAGAAGATGAAATGATTAGCCCAACAGCTCACAAGCCTTTGTCGTGACCTTCACATAGAACTAATCATCTACATTTGGCATTGAATTTGTATTAATTTCCCTTACAATAATAAGTCATTTTGTGTAGAGTGTGGTTTGAAGAGAGGTGATAAGAAAAGAGATTGAATGTCTTGTGAAGAAAAGTGAGTTGCTTATATTGTGATCTGTATGTTCTATACTTATTTATAACTATTTGAGTGCTTTTGACACATATGGTATTAGTACTTTCTAAATGTTGTAAGGCCAAATTTCTCAGAACACTACCTGGAAAAACAAGGAATAAGAAAAAAAGCATGATGCTTTATAGAACTTCTTGTACATAGAACCTGTACATTTATTGTATTTTGACAGTAATTGTGACCTCCTTGTTCAATTAAATGATATTTAAGTTGCTTTAATTTTGGAGAATTGAGGCATTCATAAATGTGTGATATGTGTCTTAGTAATACTAATGTTTTAAGGAAATGTTTTTTTGGAATTCAACAGAATAAGAGAATTAGAATTCAATCAGTGTGATAAATCATTGAACTTGCTGTTCAAGAGCCTAAATTTAAATTAAACCTTTAAAAGCAAGAACCTCTTTTCAATTTTGGTGCTACCAGGAGATAATGGAGCTCTTAAGTGGAATGGATTTGATTTACAAGTACTGCAATTCTTTCTTCAATTGCCGATGTTTTCCATAGTATATGTTTTATTCTTCCAAAGTTTAATCAATACTTAAGGTAAGTGAACTGTCTCTTTCTTGCCTGTTTCCTATTTGAAACATTCTCTTATGGTAGAGCTTTCCATTCAGCATCATGACTGTAATTGTAGTATTTAATAGTGTTGAGTGCATATTGAAATAATTTTCTGGCCAAAAAGCAAAATCTTAGGAACTGTGTATTTTGTAATAAATGTATACTTTCTCAGGTGATTTTCATGTGACTTTCCCCCCAAAATTAGAGTTAACACCTTTCAGCATTGAGTGACCAAAGGATTGAGAGCCAGCTCCTTCCTGCACAGAGGCCAAGGTTCAGTTGCCAAACATGGAGAACTGAACAGGAAAGTCCTTTCAGGAACCAATTTTGGCTAGAGCAACTTCCTGTATCCTGCTACATATCAAAAACCACTTGCCTACACTAGGGTACTTCTTTAGCTGTTTCCACAAAGTACAACAGACTTAATGGCTTTAAAACTGCTGAAATATTTGTCACTTTTCTAGAAGACAGAATTTTTAAGGCAGTTCCACTGGCATTAACACAGAGGTACTCCCCTTCTGTACCACTTTACACAGGCTATAAGGGAAACTTTGTTTATTGCCTCTTCCAGCTCTTACTCCTGATGCCTACTTGAATTTCTTCGCCTGTGACCTCCTGTTTAGTGTCAGGCTCTATGACCAATAAACCTTCTTCCTCCCTTTAAATGACATGGGATTGATTGCACTTACAGTCCACCCAGATAATCCAAGATACTTTTCCTATTTTAGGATCCCTAATCACATCTATGAAATCTCTTTATACCAAAGATAGATTTCTTGTACAAGGAGGAGGAGCCAGCCCATACTAGGCAGTATTAATGAAGCTATCACTGACATTAGAAATCCATCTCAGAAGTATTTTTCTTCAGGTGATTAGTGACTAATTTCTAATTTGAATTATAGTTAGGCAAGAATAGCGTTTTCTGGTTTACAAATCTCATGGAAGTAAAGACTCTGTCTCTGTCTCTCTGTGTCTCTCTGTCTCTGTCTGTCTCTCTGTCTGTCCTCTTTGATGCCATTAATGGGGCTTGAACTCAGGGCCTGAACACTGTTGGAGTGGTTTTGGGTTTGGTTTTTTTTTTCGGGGGCAGGGGGGCTTTACTCCAGGCTGGTGTTTTGCCACTTGAACCATAGCTTTACTTCTGGCTGTTTTGGTGATTAACTGAAGATAAGAGTCTCATGGACTTTCCTGCCAGAGCTGGCTTTGAACAATGACTTTCAGATCTCAGCCTCCTGAGTTTCAGGGTGCCAACAAGTCATGCCTCTACCTTTAGCCTTACATTTTTAATGAAAGGTAGTTCATACCAGGACAGAGAAAACAAAGGCAAGTCTAGCACTTTCAGGGCAATTTTCATGTTTTAGTTTAAATGGCTGATCTGTATTTCTATATTCTAGGGGCTCTGAAGATGAAAATTATGACACTATTTACATTATAAAAGTCTCCTAAGGGGGAAAAAGTACCTATTAGGCAACCTATTAAAATAATATTTAATTAGAAACTCCTTTTAAGAAATTCCTAAAACCCAGAACAGCATGAAGAAAAAGAATAAAAATATTTTCTCATGAGCTTAACAATAGACAAGTAACTGTAGCTGATATTTTGGTTTCTTTCATTATATTTACATTTATTTTCTCCCTAGAGTATTTAGTTGTTGTGCCATGTGTCCACACTGATTTGAAACACCATCATTATTACTGTATTGAAACTGGAGAAGCAGAGCTATTGTTAAGGCTTAAACTCAACATTCTTCTTCACTTGAAAAGTTGGCCTTCTTGGCCTGAATTTCATTCAGATATAAAAAAAGATTAGTATTTCCAAGAATTTACTTAAGTGCTTATAGCAGTCCATCAGCCACTTCTGTGGATTCTTCCTGAATAGATAGCTGTAGACCATTTCCAAGTGTATTGTAGCAGAATATCAATCTCAGGGGCTTTCTAAGGAGAAACAAAAGTTATTCATGAACATTAAAATTTGTGATTCAGTGAATTCTTTGCTCATGTACATATGTACATGTTTTAACAGTTACAGTATACATTAGCATTTCAAAATATCAGAGGCTTTCTAGAATAGGAGCTTGTTAAACCTAGAGTTACTGTAGGTGATTGCTTTTTAAAACAATGCTCATTACAGGGTACTTTGTGGAATATAAGAAACAGGGGTATTATAAATGTTATCCACATGTTTTTGATATGATAAGACTTTTTTCAAAAATTTATATGTGTATCTTTATGTATAAATGTAATAGGTTGTCAACTTTATCCAAACTAGCTGTTTTTTAATGGCTCATTTGATTCTAGAATCATAAAAATCTTATACAGATGTCTTCTATTACATAGCTCGCCTGTACCCTTGAGGAAACGATGAATTAAAGTTGAAGAATAGTATCAAGCAGACAGAAGCTCCAAGGGAAGAGTGAGAGAGATTTGAATTTTTTTTAATGTAGTGTGAAAGCCTCCCAACCTCTCCCACCAAGTGTCATTTTGGCCTGAAGCTGAATTAGTTCTCATCTGATTAAATCAGAACCAAATTCTGCTGTTTCCTAACTGCTGTGAAATGCAGATTTTTTAAATGTGTCAAAAAAGCAAGAATATAATCCTAGTAGGAAACAACTCTCTTAAAAGGGAATAATTAACATTTCATTTATATCATCATAGTACAAATTTTCAACATACAAAATTATTCATCGTGTTTATGTAATGTGTAATTATTAAGTGCATGGCCAGTATACCAGCATTAATTTGGAAATTCAGGTTTCTAAATTTATATTCATGAAGATTCGATAAATCTAAAGGTTAGATAGGAAACCCTACTGGATTCATGTTAGTGCCTGTCAAATTTGAGAATAGTAATCTTAGGGTCATAAGTAACCATTTGATTGTTATACAGTGGAGAAGGGGTTCAAGTAACGTAACAAAATGGCTGATCCAGAAATTCCTTTTTTTGAATTAGGAATCAACCGAAGATGTATATTTTTACATATTCTCTTTATACAGGCACATGATGACATATTTAGATGGTGAAAACCTGGTTTTTCTGGTTGACTAAAGTGTAAAAGGCAGCCATATGCCAACAGTGACTCATGCCCATAATCCCAGTTGTTTGGGAGGCTGAAATTGGGAGGATCACACTTCAATGCTAGGCTGGGCAGAAAAAAATTCACAGACTCTATCTCCAAAGAGGGAAACTGTTTGTAGTGGCATGTATCTGTCATTTCAGAAAGTAGGTCTAAAGTAGGTGGGCCACAGTCTAGGGACATGCTGAGTTAGGAAATATAATCAGAAAAAAAAAAATAACCAGAAAAAAAAAATAACTGACATAGAGAACTAGCTCAGCAGTAGAGCACCAGCCTAGCACCAGCCTATCAGGCTGGAGAAGAGTCCATTATTATTAAAACCCTTAGCTATCACATAGTTTTCCTTGGCATGTTTAGCTTCACAATCTTTTGGAGAAGTGGCTCCTAGAAGAATATGAGGATATTAGCATCACCTCCTGTGATAAGTCAAGTGTCTACTTAGCTGGTTTCCAATGACCAGATGTTTACTCAAGTACCTGGACAGATAGATGTAGCTATGGAAGCATAGTTTTAGATTTTACAACATTCGAATCAGTAAACTGAGTAAAGCACATTATTTCCCCAGCTTAGGTGGGCCTCATACAATCAGTGAAAGCCTTAAGAGAAAAGATTGAGGTAACCAAAACATGGAGGAATTCAGTCAGACTACCTTCAGATTCAACACTGTGACACTGACTAATGTTGAGAATTCCAGCCTGCCAGCCTTCCCTGCAATCTGTAGAATTGTCACCCCCAAAATTGTGAGGCAGTATCTTAAACTTAATAACTCCTAATTCCATTGCCTTTCTCTTCCTCTTAATTCTTCACTCTCTTTCACTTCCTCCACTACTTCTTCTCTTTCTACACACAAACACACACACACACACACACACACACACACACACACACACACAATTGGTTCTGTTTCTCAGGAGAACCTGCTGTACTTGGGCATTTGTAAGAAATGTGAATTACTGGATACCACCTGAGACGTGCTGAGTAAAAAACTCTAGATGGGTGTAGAGGTCTACTTTTACAAGCCCCCAATGTATGAGGAACCACAAGCTTTAGCACCCTCTTCAGATAAAGCAAAGAAGCCCCTGTTGGCAGCTGAAGAAATTTGAAGTTCAAAAAGATTAAATCACGGGGCTGGGGATATAGCCTAGTGGCAAGAGTGCCTGCCTCGGATACACGAGGCCCTAGGTTCGATTCCCCAGCACCACATATACAGAAAACGGCCAGAAGTGGTGCTGTGGCTCAAGTGGCAGAGTGCTAGCCTTGAGCGGGAAGAAGCCAGGGACAGTGCTCAGGCCCTGAGTCCAAGGCCCAGGACTGGCCAAAAAAAAAAAAAAAAAAAAAAAGATTAAATCACAAACCCAAGTCTCCAAGCTGCTCAGTAGTATGCTGAGATTCACTCTTTTTTTTTTTTTATTGATTGGACATAAATTTTTTTACAAGGTGTTGTGCAAAGAGGGTGCAGTTACATAGTAGGGCAGTGTGTACTTCTTGTGATATCTTACGACCTGTTTTTCTATCCCTTGTCTAGGTCAGGTTGACATATATGCAATATGCAATGTATCAAGAACATATACAGTATTCACAGACTTGGTCTCTACTGTCTCTCCGTCTCCCTTTGTTAACAGTCATATATCAGGGAGATCATGCCCCTTTGTTTTCTGTGTTCTAGGCTTGCTGAGATTCACTCTTGACACTTCAAAAAAATATAAATTAATAGTCCTGGAAAAAACCATGAAAAATCACCAATTGCATATCGATAGGCATATATATATACAGTAATACAGTATATATACATGTATATGCACATATAGCATATATATGCATGCATATATAATACATTGCATACATAATATATATATAATACACAACTCAAGATCTTGGTTCTTACTACCTTTTGCTTGCTGTTTCATTGAAAGACAGATTTTATTGACTAATCTTAAATTAACATTTATTTTCTATAACTGTAGCTCAGAGCTCCTAATTCTTAGATTGTTACCAGTGCTTTTGAGGTGATGTGACATCTACTAGGCAAAAGTGACAGTTGATGTTTTAGTTAATCTGTGAATTTAATATAGACTTTCTAGTGGACATTTTGAAGGTTGAATGTACTTAAGGACTTTCACTACTGTAAAAATTTCCCAAAATATCTAGAGACCCCTTATTCATGTATCTATGTAATGGAAGATATAAGTCAGCAACCCAGGAGCTGACCTTGAGACTCTTAACAGTTTGTGTATGACTTCCAAGATTGCCATGAGTGATGACGTAAATGGAGGTTTGGGATTTTTTTTTTTTTTATCAGTCATGAGGCTTGAACTCGGGTCTTTGGCGCTGTTCCTGAGCTTTTCGCTCAAGGCTAGAACCACTTCCAGGTTTCTGGTAGTTAGTTAGAGATAAGAGTCTCATGAACTTTCCTGCTTGGGCTGGCTTCAAACCATGATCCTCAGATCTCAGCCTCCTGAGTAGCTAAGATGACAGGCATGAGCCACCAGTGCCCAGCTCCATGGAGGTCTTAATGGCTAAGTTGGGAACTGTGGTCATCCCTATTCTGTAACTAAAGAGGCTGGTATGTCACTGTGTGCCTGGGAACAAGGTTGTGTGGTGATCAGCTACCAGTCTATCATCTGAGATGCAAGTGCTCCAATTGTATAGGTCTGTGCTCTACCATGAATCTGTGCCTTCTCCTTTTTGCAGAGGAGTTAAGAGGTGTTAAGTAAGTATTAGAGGGTGAGAATTAGAGTTGTTATTGTTGCTGTCTGAGTCTTCTGAGTCCTTGGTAAATTCTTCTGGTTCTTGACTATACCTTTATCAGGCATCTTTTACAACTCTAGGTTTTCATGTAGACTTAGCATATAGGCTCACTTGTCAGTAGTACTATATGATGCCTCCTTTTCTTCTCTTCATGTTTACCTACAACTTTTCTCCTGCTGTTTAGATATACTACCTACTTAGTCACGTAAGAACAGCCTAGTGCTACTGTAGTACCGAGAATACTGTTCCTCAGGCTCTTCTCAGTGGCTGAAGTGGTGTTGCATTGAAAACAACAGTAAGGGAATGCTTGTTGTCTCATCTGTGGCTGTTTACCCATGGAAATGCAATTAATTTTTCCTCACAAGTCTTTGGGTTGATTTGATTCATCAAGACAGTTATTCTATTCTATGCATTGCAGCCTGTGGTCACTCTAGTATCTGATTTGGCTGGAAACAAGCTATAACAGTTAAGTTCTAAATGGCCACTCATCCCCTGGAGCCTCTCACTCACTATATGGCCTCTTATCTTTCAGTAGACTGTCCTCAACTTCCTTAGCACTTAGTGTGGTGCTTTGAGAAAGTGGCAGCTTGCCATATCTCTCAATGTTTCGGAAGTCTCAGAACAGCACTTTTAGTAGTATTAAATGTTCAGAGGAAATAGGTTTCAAGTACTCATGGATGGGAGGCACTATTTGGAGCCTATCAAAACTGTCACCAGGTCTTGAGGCTGTTTTTCCAGATAGACAGACAAATGCATACAGACAGATAGGTAGACATACGTACATACATACTTACATACATACATACATACATTACATGCATATGCACACACTGTTACATTGTTATTGTTATTGCTGTTATAGTGTTATTCTGGTACTAGGGCTTACACTCATAGCCTGGTACTGTCACTTAACTTTTCTCCTCCCGGTGGGCACTCTACTACTTAAGCCATGGCTCTATTTCTGGCTTTCATAGCTAATTGTTGATAAGAGTCTTATGTACTTTCCTGCCTGGGCTGGCTTTGAACCAGGATCCTCATATCTCAGCCTACTCAGTCTTATCAGTCACCATGATATTCTTTTTTCTTTCTACCACCAATATTATCTTCCTCTGGAAATGTGTGAAATCTACTGAGAAAATAATGAATGAACTGGTACTGGCCATCACAGGGGTAGTGAATGTGGAAACTTAATAGTAGCCTGAATTTTAGGCTAAAGGGCTAGGGTTTTTGGAACCAGTGATGGTTAATTTCAAAGCAGTGTTTCCAGAAGATGAATCTCACAACAGTGTATTTACAGAGGATTTATTGATGACTATAATTATAATAATTCATTGTATATTTCAGACATACTGAAAGAATAGGTGTTAAATGGTTTTTGGTAATATTGGGATTTAAACTCGGGGCTTCAAACTTTCTAGGATAGCACTCTACCATTTAAGCATACATACAGCCTTTTCTGGTTGTTTTTGAAATAGGGTCCTGAGTTTTGCTTGAATTGGCCTCAAATTTCTGCCTGCCTCTGAGTAGCTAGGGTTAATGGAATGAGCCACTAGTGCCCACTATAGGTTTTAATTATTCTTACAACACAAAGAATAAGTAGGTAAGTGATAGATTTATTTATTAGCTTGATTGAATCATTTCCACAACATACATAATCTATACTATATCATATTGTGCCCTATATAACATATATAGAGGGTATATAAGATGTGTAATATACAATACATAAATTATATATAATATAGGGTACAATATGATCTTTACATATGCCATAATACATACAATTATTATTTGTCAATAAAATGAAATGAAAGGAGCTGTAAATATGGCATAGTGGTAGAGTGCTTGCCTTATATACATGAAGCCCTGGGTTCAATCCCTCAGCACCACAAATACAGAAAAAACCAGAAGTGGTGCTGTGGCTTAAGTGATAGAGTGCTAGCCTTGAGCAAAAAGAAGCCAGGGACAGTGCTCAGGCCCTGAGTTCAAGCCTCAGGACTGACAAAAAAATAATGAAACTTGTTGAAAAGAAGATTGTAGAGTAGTGTTGGGATTACAAAGGAGGAATGGTTATGGGACCTAAAAGAAACAAAGTCAGAGGGATAGTCAGTATGACTTGGAGACAATGAGAGGGACAGAGAACAAGGAGGGAAGGCTGATACAGCAAACTCTCCCACAATAACAACTCTAAAATGTGTTAGCAGAGAGGTTTGTGCTGAACTTGAAACTCCAAGGCTAATTGGAGATAGGTAATTGAGGGTCTATTTTATTTGTACTTAATCTGGTCTTTGGGGGATAGAGAAGTTAATAAATTGCCGGCCATATCATCCAGTGTGACTGTATGCTAAGAAAACACAGTTTCCAAATTGCAGTGGCCTCCTGTGTTCCAAGACTGATTGCGAGTCAGCTCAGCTCTGCTTCCTAGCTTCTTCATTTTGCTATCCAGACTAAAGAAATAATCCCTGTGTAGAACATGTCTATCTAGAGAGGAGGAGATTTGAAAATTGACAGAATCTCAGGTTAGCTCTTGATGTTTCTGCTATCAGTCACACATGTCCTTGCCATTTGCATTTTATTTTTGTGAGTAAATGCATACCAATAGTGTTAAAACTAAAATATATGGGGCAAGAGCTGTAATACCCCTGCCATAATAGGAGATACCAAGTGGAGTCCATAGAAATGGACAGAAGCGATTTTTGAATGAATAATAATCAGCCATAGTTTCATTTTTTCTCTATTTTTATTATGCAAATCATAAAAAATCATTTCAGAAAATACTGGTAAGGCAAACATTTCTTATCACTCCAAAATTTCTCCCAATAGTAATAATGACTACAGTTAGTATTTTAATTTCCATAACTTCAGATATTTTCCTCTGGGAAATTTTTATATTGGAATAAAACAATGTATGGTCCTATAATATGGGTACTCAGTAATAGCCACAAATACACACACATAGATGTCAATGAATATGTTGATACATCTTAGATTATATTGGCCCATTGGAGTTCCACTGTGGGAGCAAACTGGAAAGTTTAATTCATGGACACATAGGTGTTTTCCATTTGACTCTTTAATAAAAACGTTTTAGTTATAATTTATAACTATAGCTACATATTTTGCACATTTATCTAAATGTTTCTCTGGGACAATTTCCTAGGACTGAAATAATTGAATCTTTTAGAATCTTTTTGGGTTTGTCATTGACAAATTTTGTAGCTTATCGTTAGGGCCCACACTTCCTTTGCCCTCTCCGAAAATGGAGTAGTGTTACCATAGCAATAGAAAAAAAATCAGTACTTTCATGGAAGTGCCTAATTTGTCTTTGTCTTCATTTTAACTCAGCAAGTTACATTTTGTGCCAAGGCTGGCACATAAAATACCTGTGCAGAGTCTCTTGTGGGTTAGGAGGTCAGTGACCTCTGATGGCTGCCCTCTGCCATCCCTGGTTACCCTGTTTTACAAATTGGCTCTCCTGTTGTCTGCCAGGGAATGCCTTGTCAGGAGCAGTTGCTAGGTAAGTTGCACTGTATAGAGAGTGTTGGTGGCTAATAGGTGTCCCATAGGCCTTCAATTTGAAAAGCAATTTTCTTAAATGAGGCAGTTTATATAGGGACCATTAATTTAAAAATTATGGTATAGATTTAATTGGAGATCTGTTATATCTCTCAAGATGGTTAGAAGGGGCAACTCAAGCTTTCATCTGGACTGCCTTGAAGACAGGAAGAACATCAAGGCATGAATAAATAGTTCATTTAAAACTTTGCCCTTTTCAGCCCACATTCTAGGTCTACTGCTTTCAAAGCTAAATGGTTCTGGACTCTGAAAATCAATGGTTAAGCTAAAAGATGGTCACAGAGGGTGTCCATGTGTGAAAGTGTGGGAGGCTTCATGTGAGGAACTTGTGGGTGAATTGTGGGACACTGTTCTTGGAGAGTGGGGAGGACAGAAATGAGCAGAAGAACATCTTGGTCATCTACCTGTGGACTGGGATGCTCTGAAGCTAGATTTCTATGACCCTTTAATGGTATTAACTAGAAGAGTAAGCTGCCAATCTGCATGGCAGAAATAAATTTATACTTATGTTGTAAAATACAGTACAGTGTAACTGGAACAGTAACCATTATGCAGCATTCTTTGCCAGATTTTTCCCCTTCAAGAAATCAGGATGGCTACAGTGAAGACCAAGAGCTTTGAAGAAAGAGACAGGCTTCAGTTGTGGCTGTAATCCCTTCTAGGTGTGTGGACTAAGCATTTACTTTTGACCTTTAAGGGATCTTTACAGAATAGAACATAATATCTCTGTGGAGAAGATATTTATGATTAAATCACATAGCCTCCTCCTTGCCTATCACATAGCAAGTGGTCAGGAAATGGTGATTATCATATATATATATATATATATATATATATACATATACACATATATATATACATACATACACACATTATTTAAGAGTAGCAATAATATACTCTAAAGAGAGGATTGGTTTTTATGACCAGGGGGCATTCCACAGCCCTCATTATCAAGCTCAAAGCCAGCCAGGGCAGTGAAACTCTTTATCTCCAATTAACTACCAGAAAATGGAGCTGTGGAGCTATGACTCAGAATGATAGAGCACTAGTCTTGAGCACAAAAGCTCAGGGACAGTGCGCAGACCCTGAGTCCAAGCCCCATGAGGACCAAACAAAGAGAGGAGAAGAGTCAAACATTAAAAAACAAAATGTATACATAACCAAGTAGCAATATGTAATAATAGGTGTTAGCATAGTGTACACTAGGCTCACAGTAGGTGTGATTTGCTCTGCCTGGAGATGGGCAGAGGGTTAGAAAGAGCCAGCATAGATGCCCAATGAGTAGTCAGGCATACAAGCCATAAATGTATCAAATAAAGAATTAGCGTGAGAAAATTCATTGCTCTGAATTACCAGGAATATGTGTGATTGCAAAGCAGAGCATGGGTTAGAGGCATAGCTAGAGATGCCACTGACTGTACAAACAGGACCCCTTCCTCAGTGCTAAGGAGGTTAGGCCTTATCTTTTGGACAGCTTAGAACCATCCATGGGTATTAAGTAACAGAATGAAATTATTGACTTGGAAATTTAAGAAGATTATTGTGGCAGAGGACAGAAACAAAAAAGGAAATCCATTTATTTCTGGACCACAGAGGTTGGAACATTTATTTTCATTATCAAATATATTTTTGAGGATCACTGTTACTGAGGTCTAGAGTGCATTTAGGAGAAAGTACTAGAGAGACAGGAATCTCTTTGCTCAGTAATTCTGAGCCATACCTTGACCTAAGAAGATTGAGATCACCAGCCACATCATCCTAGGGTACTTACACCCACCTGGTAAAGTTCAATGGCAAAACTGTGCTGCCAACTGCCCTCCGGTTCTACTTCGACCTCATACTGTCAAGTGATATATTTAAAATGAGAAAGCGCAGTACTGTCCTAAGAAGGGGACTGTGCCTTTTTATTTTTTGGAGAAGTTTGAGCAAGATGTTTTATCTTTTTGGAGTGAGTTTTCTTCATCTGTAAAAGTGGAAATGTTACTTAGCCTACAGGATATATTCAGTTCTGCTATAAGGACTATTTTTTAGTCATTAATTTCTTCTAGTGGGATTTATCTACTAGGGAACAATTCAATTGTACCATGGATTTTGCATTTACTTATGTGGGATTTTGTCCTCAAGAAACACGGGGTGATTGCCCAGAGCTGCCCACTTGAACAAAGCTAGATGAGAATACTTAAAAAAATATTCCACCACAGCTATCTGCCAGCTACTTGAGGAGGGGCAGGTCAGGAGCCACGCCTCCTATACCTACTCCTAGCTCAGAGACACTCCTTCCATTGTTCATAATAAACAACTCAGACTGCACCACATCCTATATTGGCTTCAGTGAGCAAATCCAGATCCATCCTAAGATACATTTCTACACACATTTCTTGTAGTATTTAACCCTTCCTTCCTTCCTTCCTTCCTTCCTTCCTTCCTTCCTTCCTTCCTTCCTTCCTTCCTTCCTTCCTTCCTTCCTTTCCCTTTCCTTTCTCCTCCCCTTCCTTCCCCTCCCCTCCCTTCCCTTCCCTTTCCCCTTTCTTTTATTTTTCTCTTTCTCTCTCTCTCTCTCTCTCTCTCTCTCTCTCTCTCTCTCTCTCTCTCTCTCTCTCTCTCTCTCTCTCTCTCTCTTTGCAGTAATGACCTCAGGGATTCACACTTGTTATGAATTTGCTCTATCATTTGAGCCATGCTCCTAGTCCTTTTGTTCTTTAGTTTGTTTTCATTAAGAGTCTCATAGTTTTGCCTTGGGCTGGCCTCCAGGAGTAATCCTCCAACCTCCAGCTCCAACCATTGATCGAGTTACAGGAGTGCCACAGCCAGCTTGCTTGTTTTTGAGATAGTATCTTAAGAACTTTTTTGCCTGGGCTGGTGGTTGCCATTTAAATGGCAATCTCTATTTCTACCTCCCTAGCATTTATGTATTTCTTAATTATTTAGTATGTCTTAGATTGTTCTTCTGCTCTTATGTCACTAGAAAGTACAAGAGTGCCTAACATCTGATCCAAAATTTCCCATAAACCCTGAAGTTTTCACTGTGATATTTTGCAGAGCAAGGTGTACAAATGGCCAAAATGTTCCTTAAAAATTACATTCAAGGGGCTGGGGATATAGCCTAGTGGCAAGAGTGCCTGCCTCGGATACACGAGGCCCTAGGTTCGATTCCCCAGCACCACATATACAGAAAACGGCCAGAAGGGGCGCTGTGGCTCAAGTGGCAGAGTGCTAGCCTTGAGCGGGAAGAAGCCAGGGACAGTGCTCAGGCCCTGAGTCCAAGGCCCAGGACTGGCCAAAAAAAAAAAAAATTACATTCAAGGTGATATGTGATATCCTCAGCACAGAATTCACATATCATGAGCATTGGTACAGACTGAATTTCTTCCTACATGAAGCCATCCAGTGGAGACCAGATAATAGGAAGTCTTTTCAGTTGTCATTAGCAGTCACACTTCCCCATCAGGCACAGCTGTGAAGAGCTCTTATAGCCTCCATCATATATGTACTAGTGTGGTCAGGTGGGATGTGTGCAAGCTAGTACTTGATCTTTGGCTCCAACTCCAGAACCCCCTTCTCTGTCAACTGTGTTTGGACTGAGTCCTTGAAACCAGCTCCCAGTAAGGTCCTGGCTCTGCAAGCAATAGTGGGAAGTATAAGGCTGAATAAAGGAAGAATGTTTTGCTCCTCCTTCTTTGCCCACTGCCCTTTTTTACCCTGGCAATGGCAGCCTGTTACTTTCTGTCTCATTTCTTTTGGAGTACCCATAACAGCCAGGAAGCACCCCCACCTCAGACTTCTCTAGATTTCTAGATTGTATTTACTTTCCTGTGTTCCCTAAAATTTGTCGTTGCTCCATTTAGATTTTTATTTTGTATTGCCTCGGTGTTTCCTGTTCACCTTTTCCATAGCACATTCCATAGCACTTGTTTCATTCCTTTCACCAGATGCTGTCTGGTAAGGTATTTGGAGTAGGTTCTGTTTTCCTGCCACAATCAATTGAGACTGATACAAAGTAGATTTGTTGATTAGAGCGTAAGTAGGAGAAATAGTGTAAGAGCAACACATAGGGTGTTGCTTAATAGGTATGACAGAAGTGGAATCCCAGAGAGTGATCCCTGAGTAGATACCACTTGTGATGCCACTTGAGATGAAGAACTTGGGTCCTGAAGTCCCAGCTCTGCCATTTATTCTTTGTTTCTTCTACAGTTTATTCAATCTCTTTAAATCTGAATGTGTTCATCTGGAAAAGTAGAACAGTAGTGTCAGGATGTGGTTAGGACTAAATGAGATAATGTTTACCCAATTTTCAGCAATGACTGGCCCTCAAATGCAGTTATTTAAAAGTTTTCCATTTGAAATGATAATGGTAATTATTTTTTAAATATTTTTATTATCTTTAAATAGTTGTACAAAGGAGTTGCCATTCACCAAAACAGTGTATGAATACAGTACATCTTAATTAATGGCACCCCTTTCAACATTCTCATAGGGCCTCTCCCAAAACTCCTCCTCCCCTTGCTTATCTTAATTTTAGGTATGTATTAAAATATTTGCAATTTAAACATGAAGTTTATGAGTACAATGCATCTCAGTCTGTATCAGTAATTCAGTAGCTTCATACCCTTTCACCCCACCCCTTCTCTTATATTTCTCAATTCTGTGGTATCTATAATGAATCTTATCTGCATTCTTCCTCTCCCCTTCATTCTTTTTTTTTTTGCCAGTCCCTGGGTTTGGGATTCAGGGCCTGAGCACTGTCCCTGGATTCTTTTTGCTTAAGGCTAACACTCCTGCCTTTTGACCCACAACACCACTTCTGGCTTTCTATATATATGGTACTGAGGAATTGAACTCAGGGCTTCATGCATGCTAAGCAGGCACTCTACCACTAGGCCACATTCCCAGCCCCCTTCCTTTCATTCTTTTACCCCTCTCTCCATGGCTCTCCCATCCCTTCTTGCAAGTGCCCATTTCCTGGTACTTTTTTGTTGGGTTTTCACTTCATCTTTTAAAGGAATTATTTGTACTCTCCATAAAAGTGCAGAGTATTATAGTTCTGCTGATTCATTTGTAACCCCTTGCTTACCATCCAGTGTGTGTGTGTTACATTCTAATTAACACAAATGAGGGAAACCATGCAACCTATGTTTCGCTGGGTCTGATAAACCAATTAACAAAGGGCTAATGACTTAAAGAGAGACTTCTCAGAAGAAGTAAAAGTGGCTAAAAGACACATGAAAAAATGTTCAACATCTCTGGTCATAAAGGAAATGCAAATCAGAACAACACTGAGATTCTACCTTACCCTAGTTAGAATGGCCAACATCAAGAAAACTAACAATAAGAGATGCTACTGGGGATGTGGTCAAAAGGGAACTAACTCTGTTACACCGTTGGTAGGAAGGTAAGCTTGTTCAACAATTTGGAAAGCAGTACAGAGGTCCTCAAAAAACTAAACCTAGATATTCCATATGACACAGAAATTCTATTTCCAGGCACTTATCCAATAGAACCCAAACAAGGCCACACTAAAGCCACCAGTACAACCATGTTCATTGCAGCATTATTTGCCATAGCCAAGAAATTGAATCAGCCTAGATACCCCTCAATGGACAAATAGATTAAGAAAATATGGTATAGATACAAAATGGAATTCTATTCTTCGATCAGAAAGAATGATATCATACCATTTATAAGTAAATGGAATGACTTGGATAAAATTAAACATTAAGTGATAGTGATACTTCTGTAGTCACCCTGGGAAATGCATTTAACATCTATGGCTGGACTTACTCAAAGCTTTTGTTTTGGAGGACACCAAAACATTTTTTCATGTGTCTTTTAGCCACTTTTACTTCTTCTGAGAAGTCTCTCTTTAAGTCATTAGTCCAGTTTTATGGCTCCATTGTCCACATTGAAGCATAAGGAATGATCCTTCTCTTTCTACTCCTAGGAAACTTTGACTGAGAAAGAGTGACTTTTCTTTTAAGTTTCTTTTGATGACTTAGATTTAGAATGGTAGTGAATTGCTTTCTAGGGGAATTACAAGTCATCTCTTAAAGGGACTATTAATTCTTATGGCTTTATCACATAAATGGATGTTGGAATGTATCATGGCCTTGAAGGCCTGATTAAATGATGCTCAAGATGCCATGACTTCTCCCAGTGGAAAAAGAAAACACACTTCTACCTCACTACACTAAAGAGAAATACCCTTCGTAGACTCAGTGTTGGTTCTCCATTCAAATGATGAGTAGAATTGTTTTTTATAACATTTCACTGTGTGAATGTCACACTTGCCCATTCAAATCTCAAACCTCAATCTAAGCCCCTACTTTCAAATGCAGTGAAATGCCCAATATCTTAAAGAAATTAATTTCCTTTATTGTTCTTTCAGAGGTGATGTACAGACAGATTTAACTACATAAGTCAGGTAATAAGTACATTTCCTTGCATACAGTGTCTCCTGTTTCCTCATTATTTCCTAGTCCTTCCCTCCCATCTCCACCATGAGCTCACTTTCAACAATGTTCAGTGAACCCCACTACTGCAGCTTTTCACTCTTTTTCCCTCAAGTTCTGTGTTCTCCCCTCCTACCCGCCTGAAGATACACATGTGAATAGTGCCACCCACTATGTTTTTAACAAGCAGTCCAGAGACCTTACGTAGCTCTGACATCTTAGTAGGTATCCTTTGTTCTTACCTATGTTGTTTACCTGTAAGAAAAAAAATCTCATTATTTCAATCCAAATTGACCTATTTTAATGACAAGTTGGGAACAGCAATCATTCATCAAGGCTCTAAGCTGAAGAAGTTGGTTCTACCTTTCCAGGCACCATGTAGTCATGTTGGAAAAATTCACCTGGGTGCAACATTTGCTTTCTTACTTAATATAAGGCTAAACCTCCCCTCAATAGAGAATAGTGCTCTTGTTTTTTCAGCATCTTTCAGCTGTAAAGTGCAGATTATTACCTCAGTAGATATATTAGATACTGTGATCAAGATTTGATACATTAACAACTCTAAACCTTAGTAAGTTTGCATGGTTTGAGGCCTACTTAACAGACAAGGACACTGAGGCTCCAAGACTATAAATGACATGGAATATAAATGACATGTTCCATACTATGTAGCTGTACGTGACAGAGGTCAGATTGGAGGATCAATGTTTACATGGGTGACTTTGCTACGTGGTTATTTATAAGACAAGTGGGAACAAAAATAGGTAATATGTTGACTCACTCAAAAGGACAGTAAAAAGGCATTGGTTATATTTATTTGAAGGAGAACTCTGTACCTCAGGATTATATTGATACTTGAGCATATTCAGCCTCAAGTGTTTTTGCATTTTTTTATTTCAAGGGAAAATATAGCAAACATAAACACAGATGAAATTGTGACTATGGCCAGATGAATACTTGGAGGTAAGAGGTGATCTTGCAGAAAGCCAGCTCTTTTCATTAATGTCAAAGTGGCATGCTTTTGATTTGTGGGCCAGATTTGCATGTCTGCAAATATTTTAGTACCCTGGTATATTAACTTGTTTCCCAAGTTCTGTTAACTATGAGGATACAGGAGGCATTGCCAGCACCATTTCCTTCTGTACCCACATACCTACTGCTTTTTCTTTTCTTTCTTTTTTTTTTTTTTTTACTGTTTTTTCTTGTTCTTTATGTTAGGAGCACCTGGGAAAAAGATATTAGCTCATAATTAGGAACCATGAGATATAATATATCTATATTTATATATCATATTATATATATAATGCATAAAATAAACTCATCTTAACAAAAAAAACCTGATCAGTTTGTCCTTTAAATTAATTAACTATCATAATTCAAATTCATCCACACAATATTTAACAAAAAAGCCTACTCTTTGCCAGTCACTATTGCAATACATCAGTGAGCTCAACAAAGATTTCTGCCTTCATGAATCTTACATCTTTGAAGAGGAAGCAGAACATAAATGTAAGGAGTAATATATATGGCTATGGATCACTTACTGAGGGAGCTACATTTTGGAAAACACATTGTGAAGCAACTTTATTGTCATGTGAATATCACAGTGTATTTAGGCAAACCTAGAGAAGCAAGATCTTGAAAGGTATGATGTTTTCCAAAGAGTGCTTCTCCAATTTTTCTCTCAGTTTCTAAGGCCATGTTAGAAGAAGAGCCAGGCCTCACAGCTTCTTACTGCTTCTTCAGTGCATTGACAGTGTGTGCTTATTGATTCATTTGAAATTCCTTTCTTGTCAAAGCACAAAGGAGTTGAGTTTGCAGCTTTATTTATGTCCCCAAGCAAGACTGTTTCCTGTCTTCCCAAGCCCCGAAAATTTTCAGTGACCTATCACCTTTATGGTGAAAATCTTTTCAGGCATCTTTTTCCAGGACAGGATGATTCCATGCACATTGAAGACTTGCTCTAGTAAAAATCATTTTCATCAGCAGTTTATGTAAATTTCCAAACAATTCTTAAACTACATTCATGTCAGCACTCACATGTTCATGACTCTCTTTCTCATTTGAATTCTTTATACCAGCTAGAGCTACCAGTAGATTCTCCCCAACAGTCAGGCCCAGACTTAAAATCCTCTTAACACTGCAAACAGGTTTTTTGTTTTTTGCTTTGGCTGTCATCATCATGATCCTGAGAGTGATACACATCTGTGTCTGGTCTTCAGTCCGAGTCAATACATTTTTCTCTGTATTGGATATAGGAATCCAGGCCCTTCTCCAAAATTTGTTAGTTTCATTGCCTTAAGTGAAACAGTTTCCCAGCTCCCATCACTTGCTGTGGAGGAATGTTTTCAAGCAGCCTCCTACCAGTCACACTAGCAATGGGTTTCATAGCTTAGAGGCCCTGATGAACAAAATAACATAAAATTAAAGCAAATACAAGAAAAGGCAAAGAAGTTAAGAGACACAGAAAATACAAATGCATAGAATACTTCTGTTGTAACATGACACACTGTTTTACATTAAGCTTTTTTAAAAATAAATGGGAATATCATCTAAAAAGTATCATACAGTAAATATATAAACTAGTACCATGAGAAATATATTTGTTTTCATAATCAAGAATTACGTAGCATACATAATTGCATGTGTTTTTCTTTTCCTTTTTGTGGTGCTGGAATTAAACTCAGGGTTGTGTACCTGGTCAGTAAACTATCACTGAACTACATTCCAGCCCATAGGCTGGGTACTACATATGATTGATAGTACATTTGGTTATACCAGCATTGGTACAAACTTTTGAGTCTACCTTGGACTATGTTGTTATAAAGGTTATAATATCACTAGGTGATAGCATGTCTTCAATTCTATCATTTGGTGGGCTGTGCTATATATTACAAAATAGTGAGCTTCACAATGACTGTTTTTTTTGGTGGTGGTGGTGGTCATGGGGCTTGAACTCGGCCTCGGCATTACCTTGAGCCAGCTCAAGGTAAGTGCTCTACCACTTGAGCCACAGCACCACTTCCAGATTTCTGGTAGTTAATTGGAGATAAGAGTCTCACAGACTTTCCTGCCCGGGCTGGCTTTGAACTGCAATCCTCAGATCTCAGCCTCCTGAATAGTGAGAATTACAGACCTGATCTACTGGCACCTGAGTCACTATGACATTTTCATATGTACATTTATCATACCTTGAATGTATCAGCCATCTCCCTTATCTTCTTGTCTTTCCCTTCCCCATTATTTCCTTTTCCTACCCATATGGGCTGTATTATTTCTTTCAGAATTATTTTGTGGCTGAACTACAAAAAAAAAAAACCCTATTAAAATTAACAGTTGTCAACTGGTGGTATTTATTTTTAAATTGTATTACTATAATGGGACTTTGATTTATATTGGACAAATATTGTATTTGCGATGTGCCATTGATCAAAGTTTAACTGTTCCATTCATTGGGTGCTTATAGATACTGAAACACACAGGAAAATCAAGGGAAGAGCTCATGTATACTGAAAGAAAATAAGGTCAGTAACAATCGGAAATGGGATAAAGAGAGTTGTATCACTAAATACAGCAATTGAAATGATTGCTATATTGCCATGTTTAGGGATACACGAACTAATATTGTATATTGCTACAGATTTTAACGGAGTCAACAGAAAGCTTCCCAAATGTGTTTAAAGTTGGGCCTAGTTGGAGGCAAATCTGACCTGTGAGATTTCTGTATTGGAGAGTGAAAACTGGCTTGGCAATCCCATTACATTAAGTCAAAGATATGGTAGTCTTGTTTCCCTTCTGTCTTTAACACCACATGGAAATTAACTGGCATGGTTTCTCCACAGATACATTAAGTCTAGAAAAAGAAAACCATTAGTTTTTGTAATGTATTGTGATTTATTCAGCTTTTGGCTTAATGCATTTAATTAATTTGAAAGAATTAGAATTCATCTGCTGGTGTGTTGCTATATGCTATGTAAGCACATCTACTAATTCATTATTTTCCATAAATTAAAAGTTGTTCCTTGATTTTTATTTCTCAAGTGAATTTCCTAGTGGTTTTTCAAGAGACTATCACATACCCTCTTTTTTCGACTGAATGGGGAAAAAATCTACTACATTCATATCAGGCCAAATGTCGGTAAGCAGCTGAGGGATTAAGTTTGCAAATTTAGTTTGAAATCAATTCCTTTACTTTTCCTCACCTTCATTGCCAGAGGGCCCCATTTTCAACAACCTTTAAAAGATCTGGCAGTCAGTATCTAACTAGTGTTAAAATTTATTCATCAAATATATGTTTCTAACATTTTATTCATTTGAAAATAATTATTGTTTTTGAATTGGAAAGTTATTTAACTTTTTTGGCAATCATCAACTAATATAAATCAAAGTAAAATTATAGCAATACAATTTCAAAGAAAAAAAATGCCAGTTAGCAGTTAATTTTTTTGTATTTGACCAGAAAATAATTCTCTGAAAGAAATTATACCATCCATTTGGGAAGGAAAAGGCAGCAATGGGGAAGAGAAAGAGGAAACAAGAGAGAACAATGGAGATGGCTGATACAATCGAGATACAATAAATGCATGCATGAAAATATCACAGTGACACTATTTTGTACAATTAATGTACATTAATTAAAAATAAGACAGCTCATCAAATTACTTTAGAAAATTGCTGTCTAATCCTTCTTTCCTATGGGAATTTTAGCTATAGCCTAGAAAGGAAGAGGAGAAAATATTTAAGTTGGAACTCTGCTCCTTACTTTGGTTCTAAAAGAACCCTCTAGATCTGCTTGGCCCTGGTATAATTTCAGTGTAACACACTTGTATGAAGGGACTCCCACTCTACCACACAAATCTGCTGGTTCATACTTGCTCTGGGCTATCATGCTAAGAGTGAAAGGGAGGAAGAAAGACCTGAAGCTGGTATGGTTCTAGGAACCAGTGGCAACACTGAATGCCCTGTATTGAATGTCCTGAGCTCTGTGCACAACACACTGGTAGATTGCCTTGTGCAATCCATGTTTAACTCCTTTGAGGCTGGTCACTAATATTATCCTTATTATCTTCATTTTACAGGTGACAAAACGAAGATATAAGAGGTGCTAGGAATAAACATTTTAACCAGTTTATCTGATTTTCAGAATGGTACATTGTTTTCCCTGCAGGGCAAAATGAGAATGCAAGAGTTAGAATCCTGTGTCCTTTTCCTCCCTTGGTCCAGGAAATGTTCTTTATGACCTTAGGGAATTTTTTTTTTCTTTCTGTCATGTGGCACTTGGTATTGCCTGGCATATATGTCTGTGTAAATTTAACCTTTATTTTTTGGTCAGTTATGAGGCTTGAGCTCAGGGCCTCTACTCTCTCCCTGAGCTCTTTTACTCAATGCCAGTACTCTGTCACTTTGAGCCACAGCTCCACTTCTGGTTTTCAGGTGGTTAATTGGAGATAAGAGTCTTCACAGACTTTCCTGCCTGGGCTGGCTCTGAACCATGATCCTACTGAGTATCTAGGATTACAGAATCACTAGTGGCCTGCTTCAACATTTTTAACAATGGTAGAAATTTTACTTGCTGTGACCCATACCATCTATTGCAATGTACATAGTTTGCAGTAGGCATTAGATAAATATATACTAAATGACTATATGAAATAATCATCCAGCTCCAGTGTTTGAGTCTGCATAAGCCCGTGATCTGTATTGTAAAGATGTAAGTAAGCAAGGCTGATGCTCTGGATGGAGGATTTTTCCATTGCCCAGGATAGAGAACTTTTCATCTGTTGCCCATCTACTGCCCACATTGGCCCTGTGACATCTACATGATTTCAATTCCTAAACTCCTTCACCATCATGAAATTCATCTGGGATGTCCTTGTGTAATGAAAGTGTTCTTATAGACTTTGAAATTCTGAGACATGTTAATGAGCTTTGTTTTATCTGTAAAATTTATCAAGAGACTCAGCTTATTTAGAACTAATAACTATGAAAGTAGTAATCTGAGAATCAAAGTAAATGTATTTCAGTAAGACCCAGAAAGGTTATTTTAACAAATAAAGACTGTATGTAGGAATCTAATGCAAACTATTTGATAAAATAAAATCATAAAAAGAATACTAAAACCTGGTCCCCTTTTATGTTTGTACTTTAGAAATACTGAGTCTAATATTCAGTTGGCTTTGAGAGAAAGGAGAAAGCATAAAAATATTTATATTCCCGTCTAGCAGTGATATTCTCTGGGGATCCCTTCAGATTAAAGAGTCTAGGAGCCTGAGATTTAGTGGGGTCTCCACTTTACTCTCTACTTCTGAGATGATCTCAAAACTCATGCCTTAAAATTCTGATCAGATGAATACAAAGTCATGATCTCTCAACTGCATTTGGCACTAACATTTTGTTTGACATGGATGTTTTACATTTGTTGCCAATATTTGAAAATTGGAAGATTTCACATTGAATTTTATACTTGTACTCCTCTTAAATAGGAGATCTGGCCACATAAAACCCAGAAGCTGTTGTGGCAAACCACTGGGCAGGTATGGAATAGTAGTTGACCTTCAAGGAGGGCCTGGATGCTCTGCTTTTCCCGCCTTTTGAGGTCACTCCATACCTCTTCTTTCTCCTCCTCAAAGATACTGTGACTTTCTTTGGGTCTGTAACTTTTTTTTTTTTTTTTTTTGCCAGTCCTGGGGCTTGGACTCAAGGCCTAAGCACTGTCCTGGCTTTGTTTTGCTCAAGGCTAGCACTCTGCCACTTGAGCCACAGCGCCACTTCTGGCCTTTTTCTATATATGTGGTGCTGAGGAATAGAACCCAGGGCTTCATGTATATGATGCAAGTACTCTTGCCACTAGGCCATATTCCCAGCCCTGCAACTTTTTTTTAATGGAAATACCTACATTTCACCAAGGTAGTTAAATTGATCTGAAGCTTTTGGGAAAAGCTCAAAGAGCCAATTTAGGGAAAGGCCCTTTTCTCTACTCTTTCGACTGAGATGGGAATTTTTGATTCAAGTGTCTGTGAGATCAAAGGAGGTAGAGTGTTGCCTTCTCCTCCTGGCCGAGCTTTTCCCCATCAGAAGGAGGCCCAGTGAAAACTCTCAGTAGACTTCAGCATGCTGGGCTAATAACTAAAGCCAGCACCAGCTATCATGGCTGTGCAGCAGCAGGATTAAGCACGTTGACAGTCCTCTCTCTGCCCTCCCACTCCTTTTTATATTCAACACTCTTATCCTTTTTGCAGCCCATTTTAGTTGGCTTTTATGTGACCCAGCAGATAGAAACGTTAATGTCAGTGCCATTAAATCAGTGCCTACCCAAAAATAAAAAAAAGAAAAAAAGAAAACCTGGAAATGCTAAGCCCTGGCAGGAAGTATGTTGCAATACCAATAAAAGTAGAGTATGCTAAAAAACCAAAAGTGACTTCTGCAAGGAAGAAGAGCAAAGGAAGAGCTCCTCTTGCTCCCTTGAAATATGCAAGAGTCTATAGAATTGTTCTTCCTTCCAAAGTGTATTTGTAACCATTTTTATCAGGGAACTTCCTCTTTTTTAAAAAAAAATTAGTTCACTGTATGACAGAGGACAGGAATGTTACTTTGTAAGGACTCTGGGTTACTGAGTAATTGGGCGTGTTCAAATGTACTCATAAAAGAAAAGGAGGGATTTTAATTGCCATCTTTCTTAGAGACGCCACAGAGTTCATGCAGCTGTATGCCCGTCCACACTGCTGCCAGAACACTCAGTGAAGCCAGTGAGGAGAAAAATTTGGCCAACTTCTCATGACCTTTGAGAGAGAATTTTACTGGCTGACTGTTGCATGGGTATACAGTAATAAGACTGGAAAATTTGTAATACTAGAAATATGTTTTGTGTATGTGCAAGCATTAATTTGAAAATGATTCACTTTTTAACCCAACTCTCTCCTGTTTATCCTTTAAAACTTTTCTTTCAGGAAACTTCTAGCATGCTCCTCTCCTCCCGTGTCTGAACATCATCTCTACTCTGCGCCACCATGTAATAATGATCAGCACACCATCACCTTCCATCCAAGGCCTCCTTGAAAGAACGCCATTTCATCTTTCCAGTCTTAGTGCCTAGCACCTAATAGTTGAGGATATGATGAATGAATAAATGAATTAATGATTATGTGAATAGATTTTTTTGATTGTTGAGTCAGCATAATACTTGAACTTTCTATACTATTGAACTAACATATACCTCCTATGGTTGTCTTTTGGTTTCATTTATGAATTTGAATATCCTGACTTTTGGTTCTGATACATGTTATGTTTTACTTTGACATGAGTATAAAAATATTTTTTCCCAATTAAAAAATATGTGGTGTTGAAAGAAGGTACTTGGCTCTAAAGAAAATGGGAGTAAAATGAAGATGATTTCGAAGATGCTGACAGGTTTGGCTTCAGTAGCACTGAGGAACCTAATAGAAGTTGTTTATTCTCCATAGCCATTTCTGCAAAACCATGAATGATTTGCCAAATTCTATGTAGATAAGGAATGGACAAAAATCACCTCAGACCATATCCTGGGTTTAATTTCACTTTGTGGCATCTTTTTTCAGCATTATTTAAATTAAAAGTAGAATGCTTATTGTCACTGTGTTTGATTTTGGTTCCCTGGGTATTGTATATATGTTTTTCTGAATTAGAGATGGGAAGAGGAACATCAAAATGATGAGACAAAGGACAAAGGGTGAAAGAATGCAACAGCAATACTTAACAAGACATTATGTTGTAAACTAATTATACAAATGCGGGGGGGGGGGGGAGAATTGGGGATGAGGGAGAAAAATAGGGAGGAAGTAACAAGTTTGACAAGAATACTCACTATATATGTAGCTGTAACCCCTCTGTACATCACTTTGACAAAATTAAATTTTAAAAATGTACAATGCTTTTGGAAGAAGCATGAACTTTTCAGGTTCACTTTTATGGTAGCTTGCTGCCCACCCTCCTGGTTTTCACTGGCTCTCCATTTTAGATTTTTCTCTCATTACAGTTAAATGCCACAGAGGTTTAAAGATTCACCCAAGGCCGCAGAATTCAAGCTTCTTGCTTTTCAACTTACTACTAGCCCATTTTTAAAAAACAGTTTTTGTGGGCACCTTGGCAAAAATCCCTTCGCTAACAACAACAGGAAGACATTTTGAAAGAAAAAACATGATTTAAAATGAGATCCTTGTGTGAAAAAGTCTCAAGAAGAGAAAAAAGGAAACATTTATTGAACTGAAACTTTAAAGAAAACGTGTTGTTTCTGTGCACAGCCTGGTGCATCTGAGTTGTCCTTTCTATGTTACTCTAAAAGCCAAGCAGCTGAGACCTAAGCCTTAAATGTTTAGTATTCAGTGGAGGAGCTCTGGCTCAGAGGGTTCTACAGATAAAATAGTTTTAAAGCTCACTCTGCCTCCGAAAATACTCCAGAAGGCAAAATTATGTGAGAAATTTGCCTTTAGCTTTTTGCACCAAGGGGACAGAAAGAGTATAGTGACAACACTTCCTTTAAATTTGCACCATCAATAGAGAATCTAAACTCAACAGAATTTGACATATCTACATAAAAATGTAGATACTGAAAAAACAATAATACGATACCAGGTTATTTCTATGCAATACTGTGGCATAGTATGTATATATGGAATTACTGTGGAGCTAAGAGAAACTTACCACAATAGGTTATGAAATGCATCCAATTGTGTGTTTGCAAGGAATCAGAAAGGAAGAGGAGATCCACTTATTCATTAACATGTGGGTCTTCCTTGGGCTGTTGGACAGTTGAGCACACTGGGGGCCATGATCTTTGGAGCAGTTGTATATAATATTTTCATTAACTCAAACAACTAAGGAAAACAAAAAAAACTGGAAAATTCCCTATATTTTGAATATGTATTTTATCTTCAATAAAATAGAGAATAAGCTATCTTCCATACTTAGAAAATTTATTCAGCTCAGAGCTGAATAAAATTATTTTTAATCTTATAGGTTAATTTGTCATGGCATCCTACCTTAGACATAAGTATTCAATGGAAATTGGGATCGGCTATAATTAATTTGTGTGTGTGTGTGTGTGTGTGCGTGTGCGTGCATGCGTGTGCATGTGTGTACCAGCCTGGTGATTGAACTCAGGACCTGGATATTGTTCCTAAGCATTTGTGCTGAAGGCTAGTGTTCTATCACATGAGCCCCAGCTCTACTGTGGTTTTTGTTAGTTAATTGAAGATAAGACTTTCCTGCTCAGGCTGGCTTTGAAACATGATCCTCAGGTCTTGGCCTCCTGAGTATCTGGGATTACTGGTGTGAGCCACCAGCACCCAGCTACAAAAACATTTTAAAAGAAAATGAATCTCTATTGACCTTTCTTGGTCTTTCTAGTCTAGGGTTTTGTTTCATTTTAGTAATATATGTGTGTGTGTGCATAATATATATATGAGAATGTTAGCGAAATATAAAGTCTGAGCTATAACAAACTATAGAGTTTATGTTTTCTATGCAGCAGGTCTATAACCTTATTAGATTCTCTGAAATGTTAGTGACCCTAAAACACTAAAGGATGTTGAGCAATTCCGCCCTTCTGTCCTTCTTAGTACTTATACCTTTGGCCTAAAATACATAAATTAACAGCCTCTGGATTTCCAGTCTCACAGTATTCAGATTCCTACTTTCTTGGACATCATGACCAGGTAGACAAAGTACACCTAACACACCAAAACTTTGTTTGAGTAATATTATTTGAATGTCTATAGGAGTGGTGGAGCTGAAGTAGGAAACACAGGAAAAGAAGTAATATATCCCTTCCATTATGCTTTAGGTCTGTAGATTTAAAGGGAGAGATACCTATCATTAGAGCCCAGAAAATACATAGTATAATCAAGTATTTAAGTCTATTCTGATTTGAAAGTTCTTAATAGTATGATCTAAATCTGAGGAACCCAGCATGTGACCACTTGCTTTAGTTCAAAGCCCTTCACAGTCTATGAATTAAGCTCAGGCTCTCCCACATGTTTAGCCAACAAGCCTCCACTAAGAAGCTGGGTTAAAATCAACAGAGGCGGGGCTGGGGATATAGCCTAGTGGCAAGAGTGCCTGCCTCGGATACACGAGGCCCTAGGTTCGATTCCCCAGCACCACATACACAGAAAACGGCCAGAAGCGGCGCTGTGGCTCATGTGGCAGAGTGCTAGCCTTGAGCAGGAAGAAGCCAGGGACAGTGCTCAGGCCCTGAGTCCAAGGCCCAGGACTGGCCAAAAAAAAAAAAAAAATCAACAGAGGCATTTATTAGCTGGAAAGTGGTGGTCTTCTCTTTTAATAAGCCAACGTTTTAAATTAAATAAGCATTTAAGAGAATTAAAACAACACTTTTCTGATAAAAAGGAATCTTTACTTGGTATTTAAAGTTTTTGTAACACTGATGACTGAACAGATCAGTCTCATAATCCCAATACAGAAATCATAATTAACTGATTTAGACATGTGGTTCTAGATTGAAATATTACTAAATTGATCTACAGTGTTGGAATATTTAAAAATTGGATTCACCATATTTAGATACTTAATTCATTTGATTTAAGAGGTTAGTTTAATTACTTGGGAAGGTTTTAAGTCAGACAATTGAAATACTTAAAGGAAGTTAAATATATTAAATTTATAGATTAATTTTGAAATGTTTGAAGAAGTTTCACTGTTTATAAATGGAACTAAATATTTCTCCAAGTACACTCAAAAGCCATTTCTGATATCTACTACTTGTAAACAGAATGGAATTTTTAAACCCAAATAAGCTTAAGGAAAAAGTGGATTTAAAAAATTTGTAACATGAAAAGATGTTATTAATATTTAAAAATAAAGTACCAACAGATCCATCTTTTCACAAAGGTCACCTCAAGGACTCCAGATACCTTTCATTGCAACACAGCCACAGAGAACTATACACATGAATGCGCCCTGCCTCCCATCAGTCATACAGCAGTCTGAGTAGTACTTCAGCTTTACTTTTTAATTTTCTTTGATTTTTCTTTTTTGACCAGATCTCTCTGTATGTTGTGCAGGCTTGTCCTGAATTTGCAATTCTCCCGCCTTTGCCTTCCTAAGTGATGGAATTCTGAGTACTACCACATCCAGCCCTCTCCCCATGTTATTTTATTTTACTTTTAACTTTAAGTAGTGGTACAAACGAGGTGCTATTTAACAAAGAAGTTTATGGGTACAATGCATCTTGATCAGTGTCACCTCCTTCAACAGTCTCACCTCACTCCTTTCCCATTTTTGATAGAATGTTTTCCCTTTGCTATAAAAGAAAAATTTAGCTGGGTACCCATGGCTTAAGCCTAGCTACTTTGGAGGTTGTGATCTGAGGATTATGGCTTGAAACCACCCCAGGCAGGAAAGTCTGGGAGACTATTTCCATTTAACCACCAAAAAGCAGAAGTGGAGCAGTGGCTCAAGTGCTAGAGCACCAGACATAAAGAAAAAAGCTAAGGGTGCCCACACTCCAGGTTCACTTCATGTGCACCCCTGTGCGTGTGCGTGTATGCACACACACACACACACACACACACACACACGAAAAGCAAGAAGGAATAGTATGCAAGTATGAAGTTCAGAGAACAATAAAGAATAATTTTTGGCAGTCTGAATAATGTATACTACTTAGCTAACTACAATGCAGTGCTTGTTTCCAGTGTATACTTTTTTCTAATTCTCCCCTGAGTCAGAATGTAATGTAACATGAAATCTTTCCTAGGAAAAAAATGTTGGTCTCATGTTCTTTTAAATCAAGGATGGAATAAAGGAATGTACCAAATCTGTATCTGAAACTAGCCCTCGAGTCACATGTTTTACAACTCTGGTGTTTAAGAAAGTCATCTGATGTATAAGAAAGTCACTTGTTTCTTTGTCAACCTGTTTCCGAGAGATAGAGAACTCAATAACATTGCCAGTATCCCTAGACTCACCTCACACCAAGCCATTAGTCCATAAGGTACAGGTATATCGTTCCTAGACATTTTGGTTCAACTATTAATATTTCCTATAGAAACTATTCTCAATCCTAATTATTTTCTAGTAAGATCATACCCCAGGTATGCCTTGTCACCTAAAGGTATATAGTTTCTGCTGAAGATTTTGAAGAATGGAGAAAAGGAAATATGCACAGGTTCATCTCCTACTAGACACACATAAACTCATCCCCATTAGGAAAAGAGAAAATAAAAATATATTAGACCTTCCCTACTATATCAAAGCTCCCGTATTATAGGTCTCTTTTCTGTAGTCCTTTCTACCCAATATGCTTTCCAGAGATGGAAGCAGCATGGGGAGAGGAGGCAGTGATGGGTTCTCAACCTTCCCCTTGCTACACTGGCTTGCAAGCACTTGCCGTCCCTCTCCAGTCTTCCTAAAGCCCCTCGTTGGTCCACTCCTTATTCGGTGGAGCAATCCAGATTCCCACCAATGCTTTCTGGTCACTGGGAGGCTGTGATGCTGCTGTGAAGGTTGTAGAGGTAACATTTTGCTTTGGGCTGAAAAGCAGCAACCCTTTTCAGTATCTAAGTTGGGCACTTGGAACTCATCCTTTCTAGTTCACTGTAGTCCATCTGAAGGTTCCCGTGTCCCTTTTGACCTTCCTGTAACTGCAAGTTGCACATAACCACTGCCCTGCCTTGTTTCCCTATCAATCTGTGTTGGGTCTGACTTCCAGGTTTGGTCACCTGCTTCTTTTTTCCTAAGTGATTTGTCTGGCCGCGGGAGACCACCCTGCCTAAGTTCAGATGCCTCCCAGGTACACGGCAGGCCTGCAGTGATGACAGTTAAAAGTTTTATCCCACCCCACAGCCCATAGTGGGAGTTGGTGCGGGGTTGTACTGGCCCCTCTTAGCCACGGTAGGTTTGAAACACTTTTCCTGCAATAGCACTTCCCAATATATAAGCATTCTAGTTGCTGATCCTGCCCGTTTATAATGAATCTTTCATTTTCTTCCTTTTCCCTGTCTCATGGTTCTTTATTTCTGGATTCTCCCCCAAACACCTCCTACTTACACTATATCAACTTCTAGATATATTCTGAGGGAACCTAAGCTATAATATATCTTTCAAACCAAATGTCGTTTTTAATGAAATTAATTAGGCATAGAATTTAGTTAGCCTTTAGCAATCTTAGGGGAAAGCAAGCATTTCCTACATGACTCCAATAAATCAAGGACTCAGGCTCTGCACTTTCCTTACTCCCTTGGGGCTGTGGGGGGGGGGGTTGCTTTGACAGTAGGCTGGCCTCAGTAATGGCTGCCTACCTATCAGACAAGGACATTGTTCCTAGACATTTTGGTTCAACTATTCGTATTTCTTATAGAAACCATTCTGACTCTTATGTATTTTCTAGTAAGATCATGTCCCAGGTATGCCTTGACACCTAAAGGTAGAATATGGTGGTATGGCTGAGGAAAATGCACCCTCTTTAGCCTGTTCCCTAGTTGTCTTTGAGGAGTCTAAATGGTGGCTACGCTAATGGTTTCTGCTCAACTTTATTGGGAGGCCACATATACTCTTGTGCCTAATAGATGCAGGCAAAGTAGGTTGTTATTCCTCCACTAAAGATTTTCTGTCTGCCTCTAAATCACTTTATTTGATAACTCCACTGCCCTAGGAAGTTTGCTTCAGGAAGGACATCGAACATTTTTAACCACTGACCGGGGAGTGGCTTACTCACCCAGAGGATGCAATCTATTCATGCCGATGTAGGGCTCTTTAATGCAAACACTATAAAGTATTCATAAGCCTCCCCTTTGCCTCAAAATAGAACCCATCTCTCCATGTGGGTAAGGTATTAAAGCTTTAAATGCCTCCAAAATGAATCTGCTCACTTCTAGTTTTAATTGTTTCTCTGTCTCCCTTTGAGGGTGACTCTGGGAAGCTGGCTTTTCTCAGCCATCTGTCCTCCTGCATGCGCCCTCAGCTCCCTGTCTCACTTTCCCCTTCAGCCTTGTTTACAGTTCTTTTTCTGGAGGGTGGTTACAGAGTTGACTTCCCAGGAGGGAAAAGTTAAATATTCATGAGAAAGATAGTGTGGGCTTGTGGTATCTGGAAGAAGGCAAACCAAATATATAGTAAATGAAAAAATTTAAACATGTTAATTTAATACTTTAACCAGCACTGGCATGTCTGTAGTTGCTCACAAGATGCAGTCTTAAAGCTAGATAGCCTGTGTTATAGTTCTTTTAGACAAGAGTGATTTTTTTTCTTTTCTGTCATTAAATTAGAATACGATTACCTCCTACAGATAAAATAGTACCTTTGGGTGCTAAGTAATGTAATTTATTTCATAAATAGGATCAAAATACCTTTATTAGATGGCAGCGTCTAGGGGAAAACAGCATTTTATTAATATTTTAGTATTGACTCTATTTTATTATATTTAATCAGAGTGGGATTTTTGACAGCAACCCAGAGATGTACTCTAAACTTTTATCCATGCTTCAGCTACTTTGCTTGAAAAATGTTTGTTTCTATTTTTCTTTTAAGCTAGAAGCCAAACTGTTTGCAACGGATTCTTCTGAAAGCCACAAGGGCTGTATGTTTAGTTTTCCTGAGATCTGGGCTCCAAATGGCTTTATTTATCTATTTTATTTTTCCCATTGATGTGTTCACTTAAGAGATCTATACTGTTGTACAGAGCCTAGGATAAGAATACTTGACAATATAAACTGTCCTTTTCTTCTTCCTTTTTTCCTCCACTCCATCACTCCAATCCCTCCTATTTACTATATATTTGCTTGTTCATTAGTTGTTTTGATGCTGGTCCTGGGGCTTGACACAGGGCCTATGCATTGTCCCTGAGCTTTTTTGCGGAAGACTAGCGCTCTCCAATTTGAAAGCTCCACTGTCCCTGCCCATTGTTGTTGTCTTGACAAATATGTAATACTTGGCAATATAGCAGTCAATGAAACAAAATCCATTTCCTAGTGAATCTGGAAGTTAAGAGGAGATGGAGGGGCGAGGGGTTGGAGTGAAGGTGTGCTTTGACAGGGCCCAGTCCCTGATTGAACACAGGATTTCAGGCTGTCTGTTCTAGCTCATTACTGTGTTGTATGCTACGCTACCTACAGTCTGAGCCCCCATGGAGGTAGACAGACATGCCTGGACATTTTGGAATGCTTTATTCTGGAGATGACAAAAATAGCATAGCAACTCATTTCTAGTAGAGACATCAAAAGAATGACTGAGAAATGTAGAGCAGACAACACTGAAGGTCATTTGAAAGGCTGGCTTTGCCACTTACTGGAAAGGTGAACTTGGCCACTTTAATAGATGTCTGCCTCTTAATGCATTCTACTGTAAAGTGATCATTGTACTATCTGGCCTCCTCAGGTTGCTGGAAGAAGTGAATTAAAAGTTGTAATACACCTTAAAGAGAGATTCATGCACTCAGTAAGTAACATGTAGATGTTTGTTACATGGTTTGCTTTCCTACTATTACTTGTTTTGCATCCCTGATGGATTGGCTGGCCAGCTTCTACTTAAACAACTTTACTGATAGGACCTCTGAACCCCCTGAAAAGCCCTTCTGGTCTTTGACTATTGCATTCTCTACACTACGCTTCCCTATGTGGAACTAAAATATCACTTTCTCACATGATTTCTACTCTTTTATTTGTACCCCTGGGGACCAATTCAGAGCGACCCTAGCACTTCTTCTATATGGTGCCCTACAATCATTTGGAGAAAGCACATGCACTGTTTAAAAATGTTAAATATCCAAGAAACTACAATTTTCCCTTCGGAGATTATTGTCCATGAGGTCTATAGTCTTACCCACCCAAGTTATTAAAAAGACCATACACCAGTTCCTCCTTTATACAATGTGACTTAAAGAGTGTCCCAGCGGCCACCCCAGTTACCCTCCTTTGATCATATTTCTCCATATCTATTATAGAATGATATATCAGATGAGACTAAATAGCCTAACTGTTGCTCTTGCTTGAATGTACAAGTAATGAGAGAGGAGGACATCTTGTCATGGAATTTGCATTAAGTAAATTAATGTGAAGATTGTCTAGCCAGAGGTCTCTCTGAGGAGGGGAGACTGAGATGAGATCTTGAGTTTAAAAAGAGCTAGTCTTGTAAATATCTGGGAAAAAGTGTTCCAGGGTGAAGAAAGAACATACCCTGATTTGGGCACAAGCTTAGCTACTGTAAGATCAAACAGCAAATGGAAGATCTTTGTGGCATGAGCAAAGAGAACATGGAAGAGATTGGACAAAGACGAAGGCATAGCTCCATGCTCATTCTGTGGTATGCTTTAAATCGATCTCTTCTTGTCTCCAGAAAAACTTAAGATGCTGAATGTTGAAAAAGCATTTCCCACTCTTCTCAATCTCCTTTTCATACTCAACCTTTACTCAGACTGTGCTCAGGTTATAATAGCCTCTGTATAGAAGGGTTTAATATGTAAGCACTGCATTTTTTTTTCCATACAAGGATTGCTTACTTAGGCAGCTAGTTCCATGTTTCCTCACATCTCTGTTCCTTAGCATATGATGCGGTCTCCATTTGGAATTCTTCCTTCCATCTTAATTACTATGCATCTTCTAGGAAACACCTTCAAGGTAAGAGCACTCTTGAGTAGCTTTCTCTATCCCTCAAATGGTTCCACATCCCCATAGTTAAAAGAGCCTTCTGTTGTTCCAACCTTTTCATGTTTCTAGATTAGTCATTGGTCCGCATGTCTCTCTCTTTCTGTCACCCCTTCTCTTTCAACTCTTTCCTCACTTCCTTTTGTTTCTATTAGTTTTAAGAGTCTCTTCTGAGTGTCTTCTAACAATCTTTTAACTTCAAAATGTTCCCATAGTCTTGCAACTTAAGGCACTCAATAAACACTTTTTGTATGACTGAATATTGGAATTTGATAATTAAAAAACATGTTCTATAGTATTTATCCAGTTTACTATTATTCTGTGAGGGTGCTGCTATCAAGAAAGATTTGGGGAGGTATTTTCATATGGGGACCTCTTATTTCTTGCATTGTTTAGCATCCACGTTTCCTCAGTTACTGTCTCAGTGCACTTTTAAGCATCTACAGGAGGCACTCATAGCCCCAGTCAAGAACCCAGGTGGCCATTTACTCATTTTGCTTTTAAACAATTTCAGCTGCTGCTATGTCACAGGTCTTGTGACTCATCCACAGATGTAAGTAACACAGCAAAAGAATTCCCTGCTTCTAAGGATGGCCATTGCACCTTGGATCATCTTTGTAGGACAGTTCTTCCTCATCATATCAAAATGTATCTATCTATAACACCTAAACATTGATTCTGCTGTTATTGTCCAGGGTAGTTCAGAAGAGATCCAATCCTTTTCTTTTGTGATAGCCTTCCAACTACCTGAAGGGGCTGTTAGTGCCCTCTGTGCACCTACAATTTTTTCCTTTCTTTAAATGAAACATTGCTGATTTTTTAACTCCCGCCTGTGGTGCAGATTTGAGCTCAACTCTTAGTTATGGGGTAATGATGGGTTACTATGTATTTACTTTATGTTATATTATTTATAAACTCACATTAAAATATTTTTACTCTCATGCTTTACATTTTCCTTATTGCTTACAAATAAACTAGCAGTAAACCTACAACGTGTATGTGCATGTGAGTGCACATGTACATATGAGTGTGCACATGTGCACGTGTGTATGTATTTGTGTTGGGGTTGTATATTTTTTTTCAAATTTTTATTATCAAACTGCTGTACAGAAAGGTTGCAGTTTCATACGTTAGGCACTGGATACATTTCTTGTACAGTTTGTTACCTTGTCCCTCATACCACCCTCCCTCATCCCCCTTTCCCTCCCCCCTCCCCCCACGGAGGTGTTCAGTTCACTTACACCAAACAGTTTTGCAAGTATTGCTTTTGTAGTTGTTTGTCTTTTTTTTACCCTGTGTCTCTCAAATTTGGTATTCCCTTTCAATTTCCTACTTCCAATACCAGTATACACGGTTTCCAATATACTCAGATAAGATTACAGAGATAGTGTAGGTACAACCCCAGGAAGGTGATACAAGAACATCATCAATAATAGAAGCTACAGATACACATAGGACGTTGAAAGTAGTTACAACTGTTTCCATAAAATGTGGTACATATACACAATGGAATTTTATGCCTCTATCAGAAAGAATGACATTGTCCCATTTGTAAGGAAATGGAAGGACTTGGAAAAAGTTATACTAAGTGAAGTGAGCCAGACCCAAAGAAACATGGACTCTATGGTCTCCGTTATTGGGAATAATTAGTACAGGTTTAGGCAAGTCATAGCAGAGCATCACAAGGCCCAATAGCTATACCCTTATGAACACATAAGATGATGCTAAGTGAAATGAACTCCATGTTATGGGGTTGTATATTTTTAAATGCATTAGGTCATATAACTGTAGCTATAGCATATTAGTATTTATAAAATGTTTGCCTCTGTCTGAGCATCTATTAAATCGGAAAACATTCAATACTCATTGTGTATGTGATGCCACAGTGAAGAACACAGAGGTAAAGAGAAACGTGAAACTTCTCCATCGTCAAAGAGCTAATGACTCTATTAAACATAAATAATATCTCAATCAATGTTTAACAAGTGGCTCTTTGGGGTGGGGTTGAATCTCAGTTTTCAGCAATTGATGATTTATGTGATATAAATTCTCCTATTAGGACCACATAGTGCCAATATGATGTTACTCAGTACAGGACTGAAAAAAGATTCTCATTGTTTATTTTATTGTATTCACTCCATACACAAATAATTGCATAAGTAACTTCCGGAGAATAGATAATAATGACATAGAAATAACAATAAAATTTTATTTTTCAGCATTCATTATCGTTATTTTTAAAATAATATTTATGAACTTTGATTTTTACTAATGTAATATTTAAAAATCACCTCTCAAAATTCCTGAACATTTAATAATTGGGGAATTAATATGAACTCCCTGAAATCTCAGCTTGTGACAATATAGCAGACATATGTTTATAACAAATTGTTAGGAAATCCAGAAAAAAACTGCTAAATTACATACTGAAATAGTTATGGGAGATGTTCTGGAGGAGGTAGGTCTTGAAAATACAAATAATTGGTATTAAGGAAGAGAAAGAAAACACTATTGTTTTGTTGTAGAAATGAAGACTCAAAGTATCTTGCCAGAACCAATAATACAACAAACATTTCTTGAGAACTTACTCTATTCCAGGCACTATAGACTAGACCTTGGTATCTGTCTGCAAGTATATGAAAACTGCCAGTTAGGAAAAGAACATGAATGCTCAGGAAACAATGATTTTAGTTCTGTACTGTGGATGCCTGATTCATCTTTTTTTTCCAAAGAACTAAGCAACTCCTACTAAAGACCTGCAACCTTTCAAGTTAAGTTTTTTGTTGTTTTTTTTTTTTTACTTTATCACTTAAGCACTTCAACTTTTACCTTGTTGTTTTCTTTAAGGCATATTTGTTTCTAGGAGGCAAATTTTTATTTAGGAAATCACTCGGTACCTCATACAATGACTTAAACTGTACAGACAAGAACATGGAAGACTGAGAACTTCCCTGCAACAACAGAGTTGTGCAATGCATGCATGGACATTTTTTGATTACGCTTTCTGAAATTTATATTATTATTTTTCATTTAGCTTTATCTTTTGAGCATGATGGTTCAAAACCAGGAAGGTTGACTGTGCTTTCCAGGATTTTATGCTCATAGTTTAGTATAAATTTCCTCAAAATCCAAGAAGTAGACACTTTCACCAGGCTTCCTTTAAAAAAAGAAGAAAGCAAGGCTCTTGTTCACACAACTAATATGCTGTTTCGCTTTTTGTGTTTACCTTATTCAACATTATCTTGAATTAATGAAGGGGACCATCTCTATGAATGTTCTCTGTCTAATCAAATTGTGTATTTACACTCCAGCATTCATAAGAATTGAAGTCAACCACCAAGTTTCAAAGCTGTTAGTACCTAAAAATTCCTGTCAATTTTTTGATGGATAACCCATCTAATAATACTTTCCCCTGGATGGCACCATTTTTTTTTGAGGACAGAGAAGGAAGATAATGGCAAATGGAAAAAATTCCAGAGGAGACTGGCTTAATGAAACTTACTCAACTTGAAACTGAACAGTGTGGAGCTAAGCCCACCTTCAGGCACATACTGGCTTGAGGCCCACCACTATTGTGCCACCTCTCTAAGTTGGCCCCATTTGGGACAGAATTGCTTTTGGTGGAGCCAGATGTCTGCCTATGGTTCATATTGATTACCACCAGTCTAAGCCAGTTTTTCTGAAGCAAACTCCTTGTCCATGACTCCTGGATCTAATTATGTTGACTGACTTTGGGAAATGCCTCATCTCTCAACCATCACTCTGGCCAGAAAGAGCCTTCCTCTAGCCAACACTTGGTTCCATGGCTTCCTTCCTGCCTAAGTGCAGGAGTTGATGGAATGAGATCTCACAGAAGCATGTTTCTCTGAGGGAAAAGATGATGCTATTAGCAAAGCTCTATACTCATATGCAAGAGGCAAAATAAGGGCAGAAGGAGAGCCATTCACAAAGGAGAAGTTAGCATAGTGGATACCAAAATCAGAGAGAAACTATCACAAAGTCTATAGACGTAGGAAGCTAGGCCTACATCTAAAAACAACCCCCATTTCTACTGCCCAAGCTTCCTAGTCCACTTTTTTTTTTTTTTTTTTTTGCCAGTCCTGGGCCTTGGACTCAGGGCCTGAGCATGACCATCCCTGGCTTCTTCCCGCTCAAGGCCACCTGAGCTACAGCACCCCTTCTGCCCGTTTTCCGTATATGTGGTTCTGGGGAATCAAACCGAGAGCTTCATGTGTAGGAGGCAAGGACTCTTGCCACTAGGCCATATTCCCAGCCCCCTAGTCCACATTTGTAATACATTCCTTCTCCATAACCCCTTCCCCAAACAAAAATCACTTAGCCTTCTGGCAAAGAAGTGATGCAGAAAAATGATCTGCATTTTCCATAACTTATTCTAAGTAGAAACATATTCTACACACCCTTTCATATAACTTCTTTTGTATAGTGTAATGATTTTGCCGTTTATCCATGTTGTATGCATTAATAACTTGTTTCTCTGTGTGGCAAAGGGACATTTCATTGAATGGGTATGCTATAAAAGTACTGTATGCCATGTATTGCTCTTCCTGTCTAGGAGTGCATACTTGAGAGCATGGCAGGAGTATGTTTAATTTTGTCACAATCTGTCCAGTTGTTTCCCAAAGTGCTATAACATTTTATATTCCTACCAGCATCTAAGGGGTTCAGACCCTTCACAGCCTTGCCATGTTTGGTATAGTTAGTTTAATTTTTTTAACCATTCTTATATGTGTATAGTAGTATTACAGTGAGATTTAGCTTGGCTTCCCTGATGATTAATGACATCATTTCTTACTTGGAGCTCACAGGTACATAAGATTTATGTGTATATATCTGTAGATTAAAATTTCTTAAACTCTTTGTTATCAGGAGGCATTATGTCTGTGGTGTAAAGACTGTTGTGTCACGTATCATCTCCCTTGACGGATTATATCCAAATAACTTGTTCTAAAGGTACTATTTACCTTCTTAAAGTTATTTACAGCTTGAAACTACTGTTTCAGGCCAATGTATTCCATTAAAATAATGGAATATTAACAAATTAAAACTGGTCAACCTTTGTTTTATGTGGCTAGAATTTTGCATGTAGAAATGTGTTAGAGTATCTAGGAATTAGTCAAGGAAGCCCTTTAGTGAGCATCTTCTCAATATTCCAGACCTACTGCCAGAGAAAAAGTGACTCAGTGAGAGGCTGAAATAATTTACTGAAATTTCATAGTACTATGGCTTGGTAGATAGAACCTGAGTTTGAATCTGGGCCTATGTGCTCTAGAATGTATTATTTTAATCATTACATTGTACTAATTTGACTGGGATCAAGTTATTGACTTATCCAAAAAGCTGGAGGAAGAATAACCTTTGAACCTTGGAGTTTTGCTGTTCATCCTTCTTAAATCTTGGTTTCCTGGTGGATGAGTGACAATGATTTAACTATGAAAAGATGCTAAGTGCTTATATTATACCTGGATATTCAACCGAGGACAACAATACCAGGAAATAAACATCAACTGTTAACAAAATTAGGTAAATGTAAGCCCTAACAAATTCTTATCCAACTTTTGGCTGTCTATATTCCTTTCTAACAAAGTATCCCTAAATCTTGGAAGTGGTCACCAGAATTTCTGATAATTTTATGAATCAAATGGACTAGCTCACAGGATTTCCAGGTAGTGAGCCAAACATTATTGGGGCCACATTACAGTAATTTTATTACTGTAATTAAATACATGACACAATCTAACTTATATGGAGGAAAAGGTTATTTGAGTTCTTAGTTTCAATGTTTTAAACACAGAGTTGTTTGGTGTCATTGCCTTTGGACTTGTGGTTGTTGGGAGTGTGTGGGAGAGCAAACAGCTTGCTTTGTGGCAGCTGTAAAATGAAATGAGAGACTAAGAGACCAGAGTTCCACAGGACCTTTCAAGGACATTTCCTCAGTGACCTAAAACCCTAAGTCTTAAAGACTTTCACCACCTTCCAAAAGAATCAAGCTGAAAACCAAGCCTTTAACTCATGAGCCTTTCGGGGATAGTCTAGACCCAAACGCAGCATTGGCGTGTCTTTGAACGTGTGCTGTAAGATTACTATTTGAATTGGTAGACTGAGTAGAGTCAGTGGATGGGCTAAGGAGAGCAAAAGGTCTGACCCTTTTCCAAATCAGAGCATGTGTTTCCTATCTTAGAACTAGGACATTGTTTTTATTTTTTTCCTGCCTTCAGAATCCAATCAGCCTTTCCTGGGTCTTTCATTCTAGACTGCAACTACACCATTCATCTCTTCTTGCCTACTCACCCTGCAGATTTGGGGACTTTTTAGTTGTCATAATAAATTATCAATTATACTAATCATCAATGATTACCAATTATGACATCTCCATGATGTGTATAACGAATTTTGATTATATTTATCACCACTATTACCATCTCTTCTACTCTCTTCCCATTTCAGTTTTCCTCTTACACATCTCTAATAGCTTCCCTATTACTTTCATCTCCCCCACATCCTCCACATGCTTCATGTGAGAGAACACATACAATCACTGTCTTTTATGAGTCTGGCTTATTTCATTTAATGTGATCTCTAATTCCATCTATTTTTCTACAAACAACATGATTTCAACCTTTATGGCAGAGTAAAACTCCACTGTGTGTATAAATGAGGCTTTCTTTATCCATTTTTCCATTGATGGGCACCTAAGCTGATGACTTAACTTGGCTACTGTACATAGTAGAGCAATTCTGTTTTTCTTGAGGTCCTGACAAATACAGGCCTTGAATTTGATGGCCTCTATATATCTCCATGTCCAGTGATAATTTAGTCTGGGCTATAATCAGAAAATACTTTCCAATGTCATTACTTGGGGGAATGTGGGGTTGCTTTTGATCAGTTCTATCTACCAAAGCATGGTGGTTTGATAGTTTATTTATCACCACAGTGGTCTTGCTATATCTTTAGGATCCTACCATTTATTCTTTGTTGTCTGAAGTTCTAAGCATCTGGGACATTGAAAGCAGGCTCACCTCATGGTGGAATCTTTTGGGGGCATGTTCAGGCCTTATTCCACTTGGGGAGCCATCAGTGTGCTTGAAGCAGTGTACTGATTGCTGCCGGGGTCTCTAAAATGCCATACTATGAAGCAAATCCTGCCCAGAGATACTGGCAGTGTATGGACCTTGCTCTGGGAACATGTGGGCAATTGGCAATTCTCGACTAGGTTCTTGTTTGAGATGTCTCTTCAGGTAAGGGGCTGGCTGTCATTTTGGGCTTCACAAACTGAATTTAAAAATTATCTCTCTCTAAATTTGCTACAAGGCAGGATTTGCTTCATAGTATGGCTGGTGGTTTTTGTTTTTCCCACCCGTTCTCATTACCTGAACAGGCTAGACTTTTGCAATCCAAATGTAAGGAAGGACTCCGTTTTTCTCTGCTTTCTGCTTGACTCTCCCCTCAGGCAATGAACACAGGCATAGCAGCAGACACTGAAGGAAGAGCTGAGAAGGAAAATAAAACCCTGGGGGTGGGTAGAGACAGTCAATTAACATCTCAAAATACTGTCATTACATTGGCTTGAATATTTCCAAGGAGAGAAAAGTAAGTAACTCCTTCCCATCCTCCCCACCCAAGGAAAGTCCATTTGGTTTTTACACTATGTTGTTATCATGAACTCAGTTTCTGCAGGTCCCAAATCCTCAGTTCTAGCCTTTATTATCTGACTCTTCACTGTTATGTATCACCCATTAAGTCTCTCTTGTGCCCTGGTTCCTTCTTTGAATGTTCTCTATGTGGTGTGTGGCTGAGCTTGGAAATCATCCTTTGTTTTTGTTTTTTAAAATTTTTATTATCGGGCTGGGGATATAGCCTAGTGGCAAGAGTGCCTGCCTCATATACACGAGGCCCTAGGTTCGATTCCCCAGCACCACATATACAGAAAACGGCCAGAAGCGGCGCTGTGGCTCAAGTGGCAGAGTGCTAGCCTTGAGCGGGAAGAAGCCAGGGACAGTGCTCAGGCCCTGAGTCCAAGGCCCAGGACTGGCCAAAAAAAAAAAAAAAAAAAAAAAAAAAATTTATTATCAAACTCATGTACAGAGAGGTTACAGTTTCATATGTTAGGCATTGGATACATTTCTTTTTTTTTTTTTTTGCCAGTCCTGGGCCTTGGACTCAGGGCCTGAGCACTGTCCCTGGCTTCTTTTTGCTCAAGGCTAGCACTCTGCCACTTGAGCCACAGCGCCACTTCTGGCCATTTTCTGTATATGTGGTGCTGAGGAATCAAACCCAGGGCCTCATGTATACGAGGCAAGCACTCTTGCCACTAGGCCATATTCCCAGCCCTTCTTGTACTGTTCGTTACCTCATCCCTCATTCCCCCCTCTCCCCTCCCCCTTTCCCTTTCCCCCCCATGAATTGTTCAGTTCATTTACACCAAAGGAAATCATCCTTTGTATGACCTAGGTCACTTCGGTAAAATGGCAGATGATCTGTGGTGTTTTAGTAATTACCTGGGAACTAGTGTGTCATGCCTATAATCCTTGATATTTAGGGGGCTGAGATGTGATGATTAGAAGTTCAAAGTCCTTCTAGAAGGAAAGACAATGGGACTCTTATCTCTAATTTGCCAGCAAAAAGAATGAAGTGAAGCTGTGGCTCAAGTGGTAAAGCACTAGCCTTGAGTGAAAATGCTCAGGGACAATGCCCAGGCCCTGAATTCCAGCCCCAGAACAAGCACAAGCAAGTTTTTTTTAAGTACCCAAATTCTATAGTGGAAATACATGCACACACACACACACACACACACACACACACACACACACACACACAGTGCCATGTGGTTGGTTTCAGTTTTCTTTAGTCAAGGATATAGAAATGTACCAGAAGTGATAATGGCCACTTAGAGCAAAAGCAGATGCAGAATATCTCTTTGATGAATAGGAGGGTCTATGAAGCTAACAGTAACATCTACTTATGATAAGGTCATGCAAGTTCCAAAAACTTAATTTTGTGCTGGGCTTTGTGTTGAATGTTTCATTGCCTTTCAGAATTTATATATTTAATAAAAAGTTGGTGCTTAATTCTCCCCTTTAGAGGGAAGTTTGCAAATTTTACTCTCTGCTTGTTGTTGAACCAAACTGATGTCAAGGCGTTTCATCCTTTCCCGGGGAACAGGCAGGCAGTATGGACAAATTTCTAAGCCTTCTCTCTTTGCCCTCAGCTCTGCAGTATCCTGGAAAGCTGATTCCTTCATAACACTTTAGGGCACATTATTGCTCTTTAATAGTGGCTTCCCCTGGTTGTGCAGAGGTTTCTGGATCTTGTGTAGTATAGTGGAGGACATGGTTCTGCCACACAGCACAGAATGTGAATTTCTTGTTTTTATTTTTCCTAGCCCATCATCCTTACTGCTTAGGAGTTAAAGCTAAGAATAATGGCTAAAAAATTTGCAGAAGTATATACACCTGTGAATATTATCTGTGTCAGTAAGAAGAGTAAACCCACCCTGCCTGACATGGTATATATCTCAGAAGAGACTGGGCTCCCGAAGGAATAAAGACCACACTATGTAATTATGATAGAACTCTCACCCACTACCTTCATAGTCACCAGGAAGCCAAACCACAACCTCTAAAGTGTGGGTTCCTATGGTAAGGACTGACCCGACAACTGTCTGCTCACCTAAGTTGTACCTCCCTTTCTCCCAGTATCAAGCAGTAAAGGTAAAACACACTTCTAATACAATAAATTAAGTGGCTCTTCTTCATCTTAGCCTACCTTCATTTCACAAATAAAAATATATATATGAAGCATTCCTTTTTTTTAGACTCATAGTTTCTCACTCTCGGCCTGTCCTTGAGTTTCTGCCAAATATAAGTGACAGTGGCTGACTCCTTGTTAGAGTGAGCTCTAAATAAATGACATGTTTGTTCTCATTTAGTGTCTTTTTATAATGCATTCCATCATTTAATTCTCACAAACACCCTGGAAATGAAACATTATTCTCGTCTCTATTGTTTTGCTGAAACAGAGGTATAAATTGTCTACACAGGCTAAGTGATGGGAGAGTATAGGAATGTAGATTTCTTAGCCCTAAGCATGTTCATTCATTCATTCATTTATTTTTGTACCAGGCTTGGGTTTGAACTCAGAGCCTGATGCTCTCCTTTGGCTTCTTCATTCAAGGTTAGTTATCTACCACTTAGGTTGTGCCTCCAATTCCATTTTTTCCCCAGAAAATTGGAGATAAGAGGTCTCACAGACTTTTCTGCTTTCATAGCTTTGACAGCGATCCTCAGATTTCAGCCTCCTGAGTAACTAGGATTACAGATATGAATCATAGGCACCCAACTTATTTTTATTTCAATAAGTATTGCTCTTTATTTTATGATAGGAGCTGAATCTCTCTATGTAGTCCAGGCTGGCTTGGAACCCACAATTCTCCTATATTGGTCTCCTGAGTGTTGTGTACCACAACATTGGGCTCATAGATTTCAACTAGTGCTTCTCCTATCCCACTGTGAGCTCTTAGGATGTGTGCCTTGATATCTACTGTAGGATTTGTAGCCATTGATTTGGTAGAAGATCAAGTGTTTTTATTGATAGATGCCTTCTTTAGGGCCTCAGCCCGGGATGACAGGGAAAACACCAGCTTAGAATGTCTTTTCCACAATGGAGACTTGTAAAATGCCATGCGGCTGGCTTTATAGTTTATAAGGCCCTTGTATCTACATGAGGACTTGTGACTTTTCTGCCTAATGGAATGTGAGCTCAAATGATATGCTGCTTTGAAAGAGGTGGCTGCATTCCTAGTAGCTGATGCCCAGAACGGAGGGTTATGTTGCAGGTACAAGCAGTATAAATTGGAAGAAACCTGGATAGCTGAGTTTGTCATTATAGGAGAGCTACCCTGGAGAGTCACCAGACCAGGAACATCTCCACTGAATTGGGTATAAATAAGAAATAAATGTTTATTATGTTATGTCATTTGAGATTCGAGGGTTATCTCAGCAGGTAGCCTTCCTCCAACTAATATACATCTCTTTAAGGATACTTTCAGAGGGAAGAAAAGCCTCAAATCATTTTCTGGTGACAATTGTATTTTATGTGGATGCTGATGTTTGCTTGGAAGTGCTTGTCGAATTTTTAGTGTGTAGAGCTAACACGCAGGCACAGTAGACTATTGTGCTAGGAGTTGACATTGAATGCAATTGATTGTAGGCACACCGGGAACAGGACAGACAAGGTAAATAAATTATGAATTCCAGGGGAAAAGAGCTGGCAATAGCTGCTGTTTCATTTCCCTCTTAACCCCCTGCGACTGTAAACACGCTTATAGATATATTTTATTAATCATTGTTTTGATGTATTTGGATTTTGCAAGTGGCTATTGTAGCTAGGGGATTTCTGGACCCCCTTCTAGCTAATCAGATTAGGGACATGAGTGCTGCAGTGACAAACGAGTGGATGTATGAAAAGACAAATAGAAACGCTCTCCCTCACCAACGCTTGTAAACTAGCTGTTTGTTTAAAATAACAGCTTCAGAGCTCCCTCCTACTGTGCTGGCCTCACTTCTGTCTACAAATGATGGACTCTAGACTGGAAATGACATGAGAGATACTTAACAAGCAGATACCTTTCAAGGAACATCATCAGAATAAAACACTTCAACATTCACTTTATGCTACTTGAAGAAAGATAGTATTGATAGGATTTATTGAAAAAGCTATGGCTACAAGAACTTTAAAGGATCTGTTCATTTTATGAAGAAGGCAAGCTGTGTGTGTCATTAACAGCTCAGCAGTTTACATAGTAAGAAGTGAAGACAGGCTTTTCATGAGTGGTGAATATATCTACAGTGAAATGTGTGAGTGTGTGTTGGTGACCCCCTTCTCAGCTTGTCGTTACTTTATTAGGTAACGTTAAGTCCTACTCTTGGCTCTTTCCTGGGACAGCTCACAGTAAATTCTGTGAAGGGTCTACTCATCCCGATGCTTCATTCTAAATGCCCTCCCACCTTTGACATATACCCTATTCCTTTCAGAAATATCTTTAATTTTTCTGCTGCTTTTTACTCTGCCTTCTTTAGTACACATCAGTTTTGTTCACTGCTGTGTCACTAGTACCTAACATGCCCTATGGCATGGGGGACACATTCAGTATTTATGGAATATACATGACCAGCGATGACAAGAATTGGGGCAGTCCTAACATTGAAGCATGAAGCATATCATGGTACTTGGAATAACATGGGAAGGTTAAAGTATGTTTGAATATTCCAGGTTGGAAATGGGATACCACACTCATGACCTCCCAGAGGCAGAAATATTTCAGTTTTTGGGTTTTTTTTGAGCAGTAAGTAGAAAGGAGCGAATGGAAGACATGGTTCATGGTGTTACAACATCAAGCATGAATAGACTCAGGATCATTTTTCATCAAAAGTTTTATGATAACCTTGTTCACTGAAAGGTCTTTGTAAAATATTTTTGTAATATTTTACGGGTTAAACCATATACTTTAATTCCAATTATCCTGTATGGTTCATCTACAGTAAGTCTTGTTTTAAGGACTCTGTTTGTATAGCCCTGATGTTGGTGTGTTTCATGGCTGTGTACTGAATATTTATACTCCTCCAAATTCATATGTTGAAGTCTATCAGTGTGGTGATATTTTTAAATGGAGTCCTAGAGTCATGAAGTCCTAAAGTTAGAGGCCTCATGGATGATATCAGTGTCTTTTATAAGGAGATGAAGAGGCCAGGGCATAGTTGAACTGATGTGGATGTTGCCTTTCTCACTCTTGAGCTCTGTCAAGTGAAGATACAGTCAGAAAAGAAGCAAAGTTGGAAGAGGACCTTCACTGAGAACCTGATTGTGGAGGTACCTTCGGCCTGGTCCAGGCCTTCTAGGCATTACACAGTGAGAAACACATGCTTATTGTGATGGGGCATGTCTATGTCTAACTACCTGGTCTATGGTCCTCTATTTTAGTAGCCAAACTAACTAAAATGTGGGCCCAAGCTAAAAGATAAACATTTATTTAGCATTCAATCATTATACTTTTATATTTCTGGCTTCAGGTTGGAAGACATTTATGAGTCAAGAAATGTTTCTGTATTGGATATGGCTTGTCAGGAACAACATTAGTGTTTTCTTGAGGATCAGAGTTCAATTTGCTTGGTTTCCTGTGTGTCACTTCCTTAAGAAAGCTGCAGGAGCAGGGTTGGATATTAGTCTGATGGGCTCACTGTAAAACCAGATGGTGAAGCCCCAATTTATTTGGAGGCTTAGGCTTTTTCACAGTCTTTTCTGCTTGTTTCCCACCAATTCCTGAAAGAAAAGAACAAGCTTCTCATTTGCTCACTGTCCCATAGAACTCTTACATGTGAAGCAGAGGTGTCTTATCTGTCTGATTCATTTCCTCCTTATTCAAAAACAGCAGTAGGTGGTCTGACTACTTTCAGCTCAGCTACTTTGGCTCACTCTGTGTGGCTTAATAAATCAACATCTTCTGTCTCAGCTTTGCTTTCCAGCAGCAATAATAACAACTGATACATATTTAGTCATTACTATGTTCCTAGATGTACACAATATATTAGTGTTCTCCAGAGCAACAGAAGCAGTAGTCTCTTTCACTCATTCATTCATTCTATCTATCTTATGAATGCATGTATGTATGTATGGCATTTATCTACCTACCAATCTCTGTCTCTCTCTCTCTTTCTTTCTCTCTCTTTCTCTTTCTCTCTCTTTCTCCCCCCCCCATCTCTCTCCTTATCCATCTTCCTACCAACCTACCTATCTATGAAGAAATTTATCATAGGAATTGGCTCCAACTACACAGATGCCAAGAATCTGCCACATGCAGGCTGGGTAACTATGAAAGCCTATGGGATAATTCAGGCTGAGAACAAAGGCCTAAGGGCAGGGAATGAAGAGATTGATTTCCTAGCACAAATAAAAGAAGGAAAATTCTCTTCCTTGTCATCTTTTCATTCTTGTTGAGTCATCAGTGGATTAAATGCTGCTCACCCATATTTGTAGGTGAGCTTCTTTACTTATTCTCTCTATTCAAATGACAATCTCCTCCATAAATATTTCCAAAGATGCTTCCAAATAACATTTTCTCCATTAATTAGGCATCTCTTTGCCTAATCAAGTTAGCAAACTAGAATGTCTATGTTTAAATTTTAGTCTCTAAGAACTAAGTATTTTTATGACCTCAATCATCTGGATCAGGAGCCTATATGGACAGTTTAAGGAATGTCCCCAAAGGTATATAGTTAATGAATGGCTATCTGAGGGCTCATGATGTTTTTAAATCTAAAATATCACTACTATGCAATGGTATCCTTTGCTTCCAGTTTTGAAGGAAATGATTCCCATATTTAGGCTGATTCCTTCGTATATATCTGCTGGATCACCAAGAATCAGCAGTTGCAAACATGACATCATGGACAATTTAGGTATGGCTAATTATATATTCTTTAGGTACAATTAGGAACACTGCAAGTATGCAATGATCTCAATACCTGTTTATTAGATGGCCTAGGCTAAAATCCCAAGATACTATTTATTAGTGGCATGACCTTATCCTGGTTTTTGCGTGTGGAAATTGGAATAATACTTTGTCTCAAGGAATGAAAGCATTAGTTAAAATAGTATATGTAACCACTTAGCACTGAGCCAGGTACATCCAAATACTTGGTAGATACCATTAGCAATTGGTCCTAAAGTATATATAGCGTGAATTAATAATAATCAAATGATATTCCTATTTAAGGATGTGCACCCTCTTTTTATCCTTTTCCTTTAGAGAGCGTGGCATAGAGTGCCTGCTATTCTGAGTAATGTGAGATTGAAACACCAAGGGCATATGCATATAGTCTGGAGAAGAAACTACATGGGTGATTATAAGTATTATCACATGTTTGTGGGAGGAAATCAAAACCTAATAAAATAGATTTGGAAACAAAGATTAAAAGGAGAAGCAGAAAATGCTGAAGGGACTCCTGATTGAACTTCATATTCCTTAGTGATGTTGTTAAAGTTTTAGAATCCCAGGCCAATGGATAATTGTAGGCAAACCGAGGAGCATCTGCCCTCTAAATGAACGCAACTATGTTGATAAAGACTGCTGGTAGGACTGTGTTTAAGCTAAGAGCACCTAATGAGGGGAGGGGAGGCACTGGTAAGTCTCCCCATCAGGAAGTTTTCCTCAGTAGTGATTACAAGGGTGGAGGTTAAAGGCTAAGGAGAGTTTTTGTAGGTAGGAAAGGAGGGGAGACATAGCCATCAAGGGGATTTCATGGACAGGTAATCAAGGTGATCAGTGTGTGAACTGTAGCTAGGCTTGGACCTGATGAGGAACAAGATCTTTATGCCATCAAAGGAGTTGACTTTTGTCTTTTTACACTGATGATTTTCACAGGGGTCTCCTCAGGAGTTGGAAGATTGGAGATGAGGATAATGGTCTCAAAACATACCTCCCAGAGCTAATATATATATATATATATATATATATATATTGTGTAATACATATACACACACATATATATACATATATAATTTGATTTAAAGGAATTTTTTAGCTTTAAAATGATGAAAAAATTGTACATAAAAAAGGGTGACAATGAGGCAGTCTGTATTGAGAGGATGATATGGCCGTTGGGGTACAAGGATACTAGGGAGGCCCAGCAGCAGTACCACCTCTAGCTCTCTACCACCATTCTGTGAGGATGAAAGTGTTTTCTATCTCTGTGCTGTCCAAAAGAGAAGCTGCTGTACTCCTGTGGGAATTTAACATTTGATATGTGGCTTCATAGCCAAAGAATTGAATTCATAATATTATTTTAATTTTAATTAGCTAAGGTTTAAGTCAGTTTAGATTTAACATCTGCCTTCATGGATGTTGCATCTCTAGATTACTGGTTTGTCATTTCCTGAAACAATGTCAACTGTTAATACTTGGATTTTCACACGTGGAGATCTGCTGAGAATTCTGACTTGTGCAACTATAACATTTGTGCTGTTTTAGGTCACTGGCTGTAATAGAAAAGTAATGCAGTTGTGAATCTCAAGTGGTGTACTTCGAAACACTCTGGACAAACATTATTTCAGGAATGTTACCAACCAACATAACATATTTTGGAAAGTTTTTTTTCTATAACTGATGATTTAAGTAGTGTACAGGAATTTCTCAAAATTTGGAGGAAGCATAGGGGAGTACAAATGGGGAAACAGGCCTTTCCACAGGCAAATAATATTTGAATGGACTTCTTCTCAGGGGTTTTATTCATACTTTTACAATGGAGATGATAATGAGCTAGGAGTTATTTCATTATTATGAAGTTTCAGCCTGTGTTTTAAGCACTGTATTCATATTAACCATTTCATTCTCATATAGTTATAAAGTAGCAACTATCCTTCCATGTCAGAAATGAAGCTACAAAAAGCGTATGTCATTTGCTTCTCTGACTAGACATAATAGAGCAAGGTATCTATTACCTGTGTCATGAATATGCTACTTGTAACCTCGAGGTTTTTCACCTAATCCTTTAAAGATTTCTCATATTGTTAACATGTCCTAGTTTCTGTTTGCATATTATGTAGGTAACATAAATATCACCTTTTTGGGGGGAGGTGTTGTACAAAAATATTTACAATGAGCACCTTTATCATTAAAAAGAAATAGGTTTGAGAGAAAAATGCTTTAGCTTAAAGATGAAATTGATATAATGTGCTTTGCATTAAGAGATTGGGTGAGTGAGAGCAAGTGTAAATAAGTTTGTAAACTTGTTTGCTTCAAAATTGAATTAATTTTCCTGTGATATAATATGGTGTATTATTGGAATTTCACTAGACCCTACTTATCCCTACATCTATTTTTTCCCCTATGATATTATGGAACTACTAAATGCTGTTGGTATCTTCAATTTAACTTCAGAATTTGTGTATAAAAGAAATAAAATTTCTTCTAAGAGGAACAGCTCTAAAATTTGTGTAGAATCGATCAGAGCAGAGATGTCTAAAGTTATCTTAAAAAAAAAGATAGCTTCTAGGCCTATTCCCCCTAACTGTGTGACAATCGAAATTCCTTAGCTCTGGAAAAATGAGAAAGGAGACATTAGATATCGCTAGACAGTCCTCAAGGTGGTTGTGACCATGATATGGGGAACATGAACCAATGGCTGCTAAAGCGTCTGGTCTCTGGAAGACAGATATATCAGATTATTTTTGGTGAAATGACTGACATCTGCTAACACTTATTTTATTTATGTATTCACCCCATAGCTTCTGGATAGAATTTGGCATTACATGTTTTTAACTACAGGAAACAACTTTTTTGGTTATGTTACCACAACTATTTATAATTATATTTGTTATTGCACATCTATATATTTTCATATTTATATTTATCATTGCTCATTAAGAGATAGGTGTTATGGCTTGATAAATGTTACCTAAGTTTGAATCATTCAAATATATCCCCTAAAAGGAGAGTCCATTCTTATCAAGGTGAGAGCAGAGAAGCTGAAATAGAGACTGAGGGACTCCCCAGGTAAGCTGGTTTTCTTGCATTGAATCATCTGACAGCATCATTAGCCAAACAGGCTCTTAGCATTATTTAAGCAATTTCTGTATGTATGTGTAATAAAAGATTAGGGAAAATATAGTTGCAAACTTAATTATTAATTAATAATTTATTTTTTTGGATTTGAATTCAGGGCCTGAGCACTGTCCTTTAGCTTTTTCACCCAAGGCTGGTGGGCCTACAACTTGAGGACCCCTTCACTTTGGACTTCTTGATGGTTAATTAGAGAGAACAGTCCCGTGGTCTTTCCTCTCTGGGCTGGCCTTGAATGGTGAACCTCAGATCTCAGCCTCCTAAGATTTCAAGTATGAGCTATTGGCACTCAGCTTAACAATTATTTTAAAAGGATGGTAAGGTCAGAAAAGAACAGTTTAATTAGAGAAAGATTTAGATGCTGCAGCTGCTAATAATGAATAACATTAATTGCAGACTTGAAAATGTGTCAGGCATTCTCTTAAACACCTAAATAATTTATTTCATTTAATCCTAACAATCCCAAGAGGAAGGTACATTATTATGCACAATTACCCATGAGGAAATTGAGGGTTCTAAAGGTCAAATAACTCACAACGGTCAGGCATTGGTAGGTATAGCACTAAGATTATAGTCTACATAGGACACATATTTGCCTAAACTTGTGACTACCATGCTGCATTGAGGTCTGGAAGAAGGCTATTGGGGGAAAAACTGAAAGATTTGTATTTTAGTTTCAGGAGTTGATGTCTCAGCTATTGGATAGATTTTCTTCTTTTAATCCACACATACCATAACTTTCTTAGCCTCCAGTCAGGATTTGACTTCAAGCTTGGCTTATTACTTAATCAAACAGAGGAAGGAAGAATACCCTAAGAAAATTGGATAAAAAGTGGAAAATGCTGAGACAAGATAATAAGGAGGCGGCTAAAGGTGATCCTTGTGTATGGAAACACTGGCCAGAATAAAAAAAAAAATATTTGTGAACACTGACCAAAGGCTAGGGAGAAGGCCTGGTGCCAAATCACGATATTTTTTGAGAGAGAAAAAAAGAGAAGTTTGGATGCCAGACACCAGAAGAATCTTTGTTTCTGTCTGGAAAGGAAGCGTGAGACATAATGGAGGCATGCTCAGCTGGATGTCAGTCTGTATGTTCCTTGGTTTGTAACTGGAAGTCCTTGCGATTGCCTTTGAGCTTGGGAACTATCTTATTGCTTTTATAAACTACTAGCTATCTTCTTTTAGGAGGAAATAACAGATGGTCATGCTGGAACTGAGCTTTTTATCTGAATCTTCAAAACCTTTTTGTGCACAATTTTTGAGTTTCACTTCTTTGCAAATTCAGGGCTTTCTTGTAGCTTTTTCTTTTGAGATGAGCCACAAGAGCCTCGTTTTTGTTGGATACTGCCTATTAGTGGCAAAACTCCTTTCTTATTTAATCAGCTTCTCTGAAGAAAGAAAGCTGAGTCCAGATAGGTCCTATTTATGAGGGTGAAAAGATTTTGGCGGCCAGACTAAAAATAACACATGGAAGCTGCCACCTGGGCCTGCCTTCTGTATTCATCTTGTAGTTTACTGCATTTTGCTCATGGAGTTCAAGTTAATAGGTTGACTGCTGTAAGCATGGAAGAAATTTGACTGGGTCAAGTGTTTGTGTTCGTGGTACTAAGACTATGGCAGTGTGGTGGAGAGGCTGACCCCAACCTAGCAACTAGATTTGGGAGGCAAGGCTGATGTAGTCTCTACATCATGGTCATGTTGAATTCAGAATCTATGCAAGATTGTTGCCCTCATTCTCTGTAGAGTGATAAAATTAAAAATAAATCCTGTAATTGTGTTTTGACTTTCTGTGGTTTTAATTTCTTGCCCATTCATCACTTAGTGGCTATCATTGTTTTCAGATTGAGTATTGGAGTGCTTGCTTTCTACTATCCCTTACACTGTCATTTAACCCTGTGTCACAATGCCCTTGTCATTCACCTTGTCTCATCTCATCCTTAGGCACTACATCATCTCTCACATCAGCACAAAAAGGAATGAGTAGAGTACCATAAGATAGAGGAGAGAAACGCACGTGCACACACACACCACACACACACACACACACGTTCTGTGGCTGTGGTCTCTCTAGTGTGTGTGTGTGTGTGTGTGTGTGTGTGTGCATGCCACATGCGTGCAAGTTTGCATGCATGCTGGGACTGGGAAGTGAACTCTGGTGCTTCTTACCGCAGCTTATTGCTCAAGGCTGATGCTCAACTATTTGAGTCACATCTCCACTTCTGGCTTTTTGTTGCTTAATTGGAGGTAAGAGTCTCTCAGACTTATCTTCCCCAGCTGGTTTTGAACGTTAATCCTCATAACTCAGCCTCCCACATATAGGTAGGATTACAGGCATGAACCCAGCCACAAAACTTTTATTATAGCATTATTGTAAGTGTACTATTTTACTGTTTGTTATTACTGTTAATGTGTTACTATATCTTATTTATTTGTCAGTGTGGTGCTTGAACTCAGAGCCTGGACATTGTCCTGAAGCTTCTTTTCTCAAGGCTAATGCTCTACCACTGTGAGCCACATGCTACTTCTGGTTTTCTGAAGGTGGTTAATTAGAGGTAAGATTCTCACAGACTTTCCTGCCCAGACTGGCTTCAAACCTTGATCCTCAGATCTCAGCCTCCTGAGTACCTAGGCTTATAGGTGAGAGCCAGTAGCACCTGGATACATCTTATTTATAATTTAAACATCATTGTAGGTATTAAGTATGTATGTATGTATAGAAAAAAACAGTTTATTAGAGTTTAGTACTATTTGTGGTTAGGGCATTCAGTGGCGATTTTAGAATGTGTCCCTTGTAAATCATGATGGGTTTTTGTACGAATAAAACAGTATTGACGGGCTGGGGATATAGCCTAGTGGCAAGAGTGCCTGCCTCGGATACACGAGGCCCTAGGTTCGATTCCCCAGCACCACATATACAGAAAACGCCCAGAAGCGGCGCTGTGGCTCAAGTGGCAGAGTGCTAGCCTTGAGCGGGAAGAAGCCAGGGACGGTGCTCCGGCCCTGAGTCCAAGGCCCAGGACTGGCAAAAACAAACAAACAAACAAACAAAAAAACAGTATTGACTATGGAAAGCTTGAAAAGATGATGTTTTAAATAATTACCAAAAATTTGCAGAACAATGTGATACTTACAAGGTTGGAAAATAAAACAAACTGAACCAACTGATCAGCTTTGCACACTTAAACATATTGATAGTTCATTTTGTTCTATGGACTTGTTTCTCCACGTTATTTACTATTAGTTATATCCTAATTTATAATTCAAATTCATGAGTCTACTAGAGATATTCTAGGCCAGCTTTTGTGCAGCTTCTGAATAATGTCCAGCTTTCAGTGGCTACAAAACACAGGCTTTGGAGTCAAAGTCTTTGGATCTATCACTTATAAACTGCAGGATTATTTAGTTTCTTTAAGCCTTCAGTGTTTAATTAATGTAAAATGGAGATAATAAATTCCTTATGGAATTGTTATAGGGATGATTTTTTGTAAATAAATGTATCTGTGTGTATATATAACTACGTATATATACACATATAGTCATGTGTATATGTCTGCACACAAATATATATTCCATAATGTATTATATATGCATATATGAATAGTCCTAATACATACTACTTTCAAATAAATCAGGAAAAAATTTGTCTCCGTGTTTACTTTGTGAAGAGATACTAGTTTAAGTGGTAGGTATTACTGCTTTATAAAGTCTCTGCAAAGTCCTTCACCAAATAAACATGCATATTAAGATTCTTACATGCTGAATATTCTTGAACTCATTTGATTATCCCAAATCACTTTTCCCACAGAAATATTTACTGACATTCTTTGGGTCCACTGCTCTGCACACGCTGATAAGGTAGCTGTTACTTGGTATGGGATGTAAAAATGTGCATTTCCATTCTTGTTCTACACTTACTGGCTCTATGACTCTATCAAAGCACTAAATTTGGCTCTCTCCTACTCTTAGTGAAGACACAGGTCACATATAATCAGTTCTGGGACCATCAGTCTCCAGAAACACAGTGAGAAACTTTTCCTCTATGGGCTCATAATCAGTGCCACTCAGAGCTATACTGGAGCCTGAGGCAAAAGAAAAAGTCACTTATCCTGGTATTATCTTCATTTAAAGTGAAGTTCTTCACTCGCCTCATCCTAGTCCTGACCCTGTGCATCATTACCTGAACACGTGTCTCATACTATCATAATAACTTGCTTATATAAGTCCCCACAAATAGACCACAAGCTCCTGGTGGGTCAAGACCATGCCTCATTAATCATTGTCTCTGCAGTTCCTAGCTGAGGAGGGGCACAAAGCAGGTTTAACAAATGTGTCTCCAATAGGAAAGCTCTTCTCCCACCTATCCACAACTCAGCTTCCTGCTTCTGCTCAACTATCATCAGGGAGACATTCCTATCACCACTGCCTCAATTAATTCCATCTGTTGCTTAATTTTTTTCTTTATAGCACTGATTACAATCTTAAATTTATTAACATTATTGTGTGTTTCCTTTGACTTAAATCATCTTGACTGATTGAGGTCTTGGTCCCATTTTCTTTTATTTCTGCATCTAGTGGGCCTAGGCTAGTGCCTAATAGAAAATAGGTACTCAGTGAATATCAGTTGAGTAAATGAATTATTGGGAGAAAAAGATTGGATGAATAACAGTCTTCTTGTTTCTTTACTGTCTCATCTGGCAAATGTGATAACACAATAAACATTATCTGCTATGTGTGTGTAGAGGCACTTAGTTTACTGCTTTGCTCATTGATAGCATCCAATAAATCTAAATACAGCTAAATGCTATATGAATGCTAAGGAGATTTTTTTGGGGGGTAATAATGATAATTTTTTTTTTTAATTTTTTTTTTTTTTTTTGGCCAGTCCTGGGCCTTGGACTCAGGGCCTGAGCACTGTCCCTGGCTTCTTCCTGCTCAAGGCTAGCACTCTGCCACTTGAGCCACAGCGCCGCTTCTGGCCGTTTTCTGTATATGTGGTGCTGGGGAATCGAACCTAGGGCCTCGTGTATATGAGGCAGGCACTCTTGCCACTAGGCTATATCCCCAGCCCACAATAATGATAATTTTGTGTTGCAGTATTCTAATACCTTGAGAATACTAGACACAGTGCCTGTTATTGAATGTGATTTTTATAAGCAGAACATAAATGGAACAATAGCCACACTCCATCTTTACAGTATATTTAACCAGAAACAAAGATCAGATTTTGAGTCTGCTCTTATCTATTATAGCACGGTACTGAGGAAAAACTGGGGGCGTTATAACTCTGATATCCTTTTGCTAATGATTTCAAATGCATCATACTCTCTTTTCAGGCCTTAGCTTCCTCCTTTGCAGAATAAAACTGTTAATAGCTATAGCTCAGATTTGCTATAAAATTTAATGGGATGGTTTTATAAAATATAATAAATGCTAGATACTGCTGTTCTTTTTTATTTCTATTACTATCATGACCACCACAACAACTATCAAGTAACGTCTCCTGGGAGTTTGAAAGCCAACCTATTAAGAAAAAAAAAGCTACTCACTGTTGATTTCGCTTATAAACGTTTAGCAAATCTTGCAATCCAAAGGGAAAATAGAAGCAAGACAAATTGAATTAACTTAGTCTACCTTTTTCTGGAAGTCTAAAGTTGCTATGCTCACTAGACAGTTGTGCCGTAGGTCCTGGGCCTCTGATCTCTACTCCTTAGGTCTGTACTGCTGTCTAAGGGAACTTTCCACACAGTCTGGCAAAGCTTCAAGACAGCACCTTTTAGCTAGCAAGCCAGTGGTTGTCTTAAACATGAAGAGTTATAAATGACCCACATGGCTATTTTGTTGATGCTCCTTTTTTCTGTTTGCTGTCTAGGCATTTTAAGGTGATAAGTAAGCAGTTTTATATAAATCAATCTTTCTTATTGAACTAGGACTATGTCAAGAAAATGTCCAAAATGTAACTCCAATTTCTTTGGAAAGAGGGAGTCAGTAAAACTATGGGTCCTTGAATGGTAGTCCAAGGAGCTGTTCTTTTAAAGTGAATGATGAATCTCTAAGGTTATTTAAAGATCACATTGCTTGAAAAAGTGTATTTGTTTATGCTATTTTTCTGAAGACTTAAAGAACTAAAAGCTTTCCTTGGTGATTTTTCTTCCCTACCACTGCTCACATTTATGTATGTATGTATGTATGTATGTATGTATGTATGTATGCATGCATTTATTTATTTATTTATTTTACTACTTTTTCATTTCATTTTGGAGTATATCTCAAAACACTGTGTGTGTGTGTGTGTGTGTATGTGTGAGTAAACACCATAAAGAAAAGATATCCCTCAAAATAGGAACATATCTCCTTAAAAGAAACTGAGATAACAGATTTCATTAAAACTGTGCTTTAATGGAATCGAAGGGAACTTTGTCATTAAGATGTGTTTGCAGAAGGTAAGTGGAAAGTGATTTTAATTATTGAATGTTTCTAAATATATCCAGTCACTCCTCCCCAAACAAATAATGCAGACTATGATTCCAAGAGATATCATATAATATGATTGAAGGGAAAGAGAAATACACAAACTGACCATAACTATGCAAAGTCATTCATTAATTAACTGAAAAAGAAACAAATTTATACTTGCAACTTATATAGTGGAATTATAAATATATTGAAATGCTACACTAGGCATAGTTGCACCTGCTACCTGTAATCAAAAACATTTGGGAAGCAAAGGCAAGAGGATCACAAGTTCTAGGGAAGCCTGGGGAAAAATAGCAAGACCTTATTTCAAAAGCAAAATGAAAATCCCCAAAGCCCTAGTGATATAGCTAAAGTGAAAAGTATTTGCCTAACATGCATGAGGCCTTGGGTTCAAGACCCAATATCATCAAATAATAAATTAAAATAACAAGAAATATTACAATTGTGCTTTTTAATTCTAATTTTCAGTTAACTTTGTCACAATTTCTTTTTAGGCAGTAGCAAGTTTTTAATTTTTTTCCCCAACATCTGAGATGGCCTATGTACATAAAAATAGAGAAGGATATGTTAAGATTTTTGGGTTATGAGCTAAAGACCTAAAAAGAGACTTTTCTGAAGAGGAAATGTGAATGGCCAAGAGACACATGAAGAAGTGCTCTACATAACTGGCCATAAAAGAAATACAAATCAAAACAACACTGAGATTCCACCTCAACCCAGTAAGAATGTCCATTATGAGGAAAACTAACAAAAACAAATGCTGGGAGGGGATGTGGCTGAAAGGGAACCCTACTACATCGTTTGTGGGAGTATAAAATTGTTCAACCACTCTGGAAATCAGTATGGAGTTTCCTCAGAAAGCTAAAAATAGAGATAAAGACCCAGCAGCCCCACTTTTGGGCATCTACCCAAAAGATTACAAGGAAGACCACACTAAAGCCACCAGCACAACTATGCTCATTGTGGCACAATTTGTCACAGATAAAATATAAAACCAATCCAGATGCCCCTCAGTAGATGAGTGGGTCAAAATGAAGTTTTAAAACTTGAAGCACAAACCTGTGCTAATTATTCCCTATGAGGGAAACCATAGAGTACATGTTTCTCTGGGTCTGGCTCACTTTACTTAGTATAATTTTTTCCAAGTTCTTCCATTTCCTTACAAATGGGGCAATGCCATTCTTTCTGATAGAGGCATAAAATTCCATTGTGTATATGTGCCATATTTTCCTGATCCATTCATCTACTGAAGGGCATGTGGGTTGGCTCCATATTTTAGCTATTACAAATTGAGCTATGGTCTGTGATAAACATTGTTGTGCTGGTGGCTTTAGTTTGATCTTGCTTGTAATCTTTTGGGTAGATGCCCAAAAGTGGGGCTGCTGGGTCATAAGGAGCACTATGTTTAGCCTTCTGAGAAATCTCCATACCGCTTTCCAGAATGGCTGAACAAGTTTACATTCCCACCAACAATGAAGTAGGGTTCCCTTTTGGCCACATCCCCTCCAACATTTGTTATTGTTAGTTTTCTTGATAATGGACATTCTTACTGGGTGAGGTGGAATCTCAATGTTTTGATTTGCATTTCTTTTATGGCCAGTGATGTAGAGCACTTTTTCATATGTCTCTTGGACATTCTCATTTCCTCATCAGAGAAGTTTATTTTTAAGTCTTTAGCCCACTTGTTGAGGGGGCTGTTGGTTCTTTGAGGTTTTGTTTTGGAGGAATTATCACAGGTTTAGGTTAGTTACAGCAGAGGATCACAAGAGCCCAATAGTTATACCCTTATGATCATATAAGATGACGCTAAGTGAAATGAACTCCATTTTATGGAAACGAGTGTTATATCACTTTTGTAATTACTCTCAACATGCCATGTGAAACCATAGCTTCTTTTGTTGATGCTCTGCTTGTATCCCCTTCCTGTGGTTGTCCCGTGCTATAACTGTATCTCATCTGGGTACCCTGGATACTGTATATATTGGTATTAGAACTAGGGAAGTGAAAGGGAATATCAAAATCAAGAGACAAAGGTTAAAAAGACAAACAACTACAAAAGCAACACTTGCAAAACCATTTGGTGTAAACCAACTGAACAACTCATGTGAGGAAGGGAAAGGGGGGAGGGGAGGGGAGTGAGGGAGGAGGTAATAAATAGTACAAAAAATGTACCCATGGCCTTACATATGAAACTGTAACCCCTCTGTACATCACTTTGACAATAAATAATTATTATTTTTAAAATGGAAATAAAATAAAGGCCCTGATTTTGAAAAAAAAAAAACAAAACAAAACACAAAACTTGAAGCACATATTGTTGAGAGGTTCTGCTTTCCAGGAAATCGGGCACAGGAAATAGGAAGTCCCAGAGGCTACTGTGGCTGCCATGGTTTATGCCAGTAGTTAGAATGGCTATGGGATGTCCAAACCAAAGTGGGTAGCTACAGGGTGACCAATTCCTTCATGGTATAATCCAATAGACCACTGCTTCAAGATAGAGCAAGGACAAAATGGCAGGCACAGATGACACCACACATGACTTAGCAGATGAACTGTCATAGCACGATTTTGATTTATTAGACCTCCCTTTATAAAGGAAGTCCTTGCACATGAGTCTGTGAGAACTGTAAACATGTCTCATAAAGCAAGTTAATATAGTAGAAATGTGAATTTTTGACATGAGATTTCAACTCTCTGTATTTGGCAAATAGGAAGAATTACAGCTTTCCTGCAGTGCAAGTGGCAAGATGAAATATGCTTACCTTGAAAGAATGCAAAGGATACTAGGGGGAACAGAAAAATTCATTTTTTAAACTTTTAGTGAAAAGGTGATGTACAAAGAGGTTACATAAGTCAGGTAATGAGTATATTTCCTTTTGAACAGAGTCACCTCTTCCCTCATTTTCTCCCAGATTTTCCCTCCAACCCACCCCCAACAAGTTGTATAGTTCATTTTCAACATAGTGTCTAGTGAGTATCACTGCTGCATTTGCTCACCTTTTGTCCCACCATTTATCTAGTCTCCCTAACCCTACCCCAAACAGATAAACTTACATACAAGACAAAGGTATAGAAATAAAAAAATAGCAACAAAGGAGGGAAAATAAGCAAAATAACAGAAAGCCTCTTGTTTCCATTTTTTGGAATTCATTTTCATAAATATTTAATATGATCATATATGCACATAGCTATTGAGCCTTTGTGATCCTCTCCTAAGAATATCCTCCTTTGGTCTGACTGTATGAATGTCTAGGGTCCTGTATAATTTGTCATATTGAAGTATATTTTGGGGGATCTTTTATCATCCAGTGCATTTATTATAGGCACCTTCTGCTTATGACAAATGGGGGAAACCACGCAACCTATGTTTCTTTGGGTCTTATTTGTGGCAAAGGGAATGCTGTTACACTGTTGGTGGGAATGTAAACTTGTTCAATCACTCTGGAAAGCAGTATCGAGGTTCTTCAAAAGACTAAGCATGAAGCTTCCCTATGACCCAGCAATTCTACCCCTGGGTATTTATCCAATGTACTACAAACAAGGCCATACTAAAGCTACCAGCACAAGCATGTTCATTGCAGTACTGTTTACTAGCCAAGATATGCCCCTCAGTAGATGACTGGGACAAGAAAAAATGGAATTCTATGATTCCATCAGAAAAAATGATATTGTATCATTTTTAAGGAAATGGAAACACTTAGAAAAATTATATTAAAAGAAGTTAGATTTTTGCAAGTGAGGACTAGCTGTTAATCTTTAACCCCTAGTTTCTAGTAGCACAGAATCTGGCACACCTTTATTGTACATGCATGTGCGCACACACTCACACACACACTTCTCTGCTAAGGTTGGGTTATAGGATAGTTTACATATGTCACCCAAAGATTTATGTTTTGAAATTTTTATCCTCAGTGTGATGATACTGAGGAGGAACCTTTGAGACATGGTATCTCTTTCTGGGTAATTAGGTATTTGGAATAGCTATCTGAGAAGGGCTCATGGCTGGTCTCAGTGAGTTAGTTCTTGCAAGAGCCAGTTGCTAGGTTAATTATAAAAGAGCAAAATGGGTCTCTCCCAGTTGTGTGGCTTGAGGAAGTCTGGAGATGTGACACCACTTGCTTTTGAAAGGAGAGTCATTACAACCATGAGACTTGGGTGACTGTCCAAGGAACTGTTCTTCAAAGCCCATTGTGATTATTTAAGGCTATTAAGGATGATACAGATTCAAAGATATATTTGTGTTTATTTCCTGTTTTCTTGCCATGGGATTACTCCCACTTGTGTTCCTGTTATCTGTCAGGAAGCCCTCCATGGAAACCAGCAGATGCCAGAACCATGCTGTGAACACCCAGAATCTTAAATAGATCCCTCCTTATTACAAATTACTCAATTTCAGGTACATTGTTCTCATAATATAACAGATTAGTAGAATAGCATCATAATCAAGTCTACAATGCTGAGTTGTTAAAAACTACTTAGCTTGCATGACAACACTCAAGGAAACTTTAAGTGCATGTTGCTGAGTGAAACAGTTCAGTCTTAAAAAGTCTAGAGTATATGATTGGAATTCTGTGCAATTTTTTAAAAAGCCAACAGTTACCAGGGGTTGGGAGGAGAGATGGAGCACATGGGAATTTTAAGGAAATAATATTATTCTGTACAAAACTGTAATGCAGGATACAAATGTCATTATACATTTGTCTGTATGACAGAGAGATGGACATAATGTAAACCATGAACTTTGAATAATAATATACATCTATTGTTTCATGTGTTAGTCATCATTCCATTACTAAAATATGTGAGATAAATCAATTTACAAAAAGAAAACACTTATTTAGGCTCATGATTTTAGAAATTTCTGTCCATGATCTATTGGCTCTTTGATTTGAGTTTCTGGCAAGCCAATGGCTTGTGTTTGGGAGCATGTGGTAGACCAAAGCCACTGAATGTGTGACCAGGAATAGAATGAGCAGGGGATATTGGGGTTGGAGTACCAATATGTCTTCAAGGGCATGTCTCCACTGACCAGTAGATTTACTGGACCCCTTCAATTACAGGTTCCATTACTGGAGCTCATGGCCTGAGCAACAAACCTTTAACACATGATCTTCCAGGGAATACTTATCTAAAGTATAGCAGGCTATCAATGTGAACAAATGTGTTATAGATGTGTCAATACTGAGGAATTACCTTCTCTCTCTCTCTCTCTCTCTCTCTCTCTCTTTCTGTGTGTGTGTGTGTGTGTGTGAGTATAGAGTATATTGAAACTATTTTCTCAATTTTCCATAAATGTAAAGCTGCCCTAAAATAGTCTGTTAACTTAAAACTACAAATTATCTTTATAGAGAAATGAAGATTATCTTCATTTGGGGGATCATCTTTACTAACATAATAGTGAAAAACTGATACATCTTTTTTTTTTACTAGCTAGGAATGATGAAGAAGAATTAAGAAAGGAACTATTATTCTTTGTCATACAAAAATAAAAGTGAATTACAGCAGGCAGCTCTTTTCTGCCTACTCTATACTGGAGGATACAAGAGCAGGGAAAAATCCCTTCTTTGATTTTTCTCCCTGGCAATTGATGGCTTATACTTTTGGCAATTAAAGCAACAGACATATGAGCTGACATATGGAAATCAAAGGCCTAATGCAGTCGAGCCCAGTCCTTATTCAACATTTTATAAAAGCAAGGCTCTGTATTCAAAAAGTAATGGCAAATACCATTCTCATATTGTCAATTGTACCTATTTCTTCAGCATTTCCCTAGGATATATCCCAGGTTACCCTCATTCTTTGGGCACATGCTGGTTCTCTTGGTATCACCCCAGCATGATATATGATGCCAAGTGGTATTTCTAGTTTGTATTTTATTCTTATCCAGCTATTAGAACAGACCTAGCCTTCTGTTGATTTTTTTTAACTTTGTTGGAAATTGAGCAGATGGATCTGAATTCCTAATTTTCTTCAAACTTGTGCCAAGTACTTGTTCCTTTGTTCTTATTTTTCTCTTGACCAATTCCTTATGGCTTTACATTCTTTTAAAACTCATCTCACTTAGTCTTATCAGTGTTCTAGGCATATCATTGGAGATGAAGTTTGCCAGAATTGACTTTGCTTTTGTTTTGATACATTACCCTTGTAGTTTCACATTCCTGGAGTATGTAGGTATATATACACAAATACTATCAGTGAAGTAATTGGAAATCACTTGCAAATAGTAAAACATAATTCATATTTGTGATTGCTGAAAAAAAAGAGATTGAGAAGACAGATTTGTGTAGTGTTTTATTGAGTGCTGTGAACCAGTTCTTTGAAAAATGTTTGAAGATAAATATATCTTATTTAACATAATCTTAATGACTTTTAAAAAAGTGAATTAACAATCCCAGTTTGTATTACAGGATAGTGAGAATATTAGAAATTAACTTGTCCAAGGTCAAATAATAGTATAAGTGTGAAAGCCCAAGGGCAAATACAATACTTGGGTTTCTCTTCAGATCGTATAAATCTTTTGCCTTTTACCAAGGGCAAATACATATTTACCTTACTCTATGATTTGCTTTTCTTTGAAAGAACATTGATTTTGCCATGGGAAAGTTTTATGTCTGGTGGACACTGAGGACATACAGGACTATTTTTGTGACTTTAGTTTGTCTATACTGGAAAGATGATTTTAATTTACTTCTGGTATTAATCTCACACTTAAGCAATAATGAAGATAATTAACAAGTTCTTGAATACGACCTGACATTATATTAAAGGTATTATTTTTTGTTAATGATATAATTCATTTTGAGGCACAAAAGTAAATTGTACTAAATTCAGCCATAGTAATGACCATATTACTAGACCTGGGATCTTTGCCTCCATAATTTGGAGAAAATGCATTTCTATTCCTCATAATTAGCAAGCATTATTTTATAGAAACAAAATGAACTCAAATATACTTAGTTCATTTTTTGTTTTTATAACAAAACACCTGAAACTGGGAAACTTATTTTAAGAGTTATTTTAAAAAGATGTTGAGAAGTGCAAAGTCAAGAAGACAGAGTCAATGTCTGATGCGAACTGTTCTGTACTTCTAAAGGAGCCCTTGATGCTACATCTTCCAGAGTGGGAGGGGCATTCAGTCTTTCAATGACATGGGGCAGGAGGGCAAACAGCGGTGAACCCCTTCTATCAATGCTTTGTATAAGGGCACCTAATTACATTCAGGAGGGAGTATCTCTTCTGGGTTATACCCCTCCTAATGACTCCACTTCTTGAAACTATTCCATTGGCATTACCTAAATTTTAGAGGGGACACATTTAAACCCTGGAATTTACCAAGCTACATGAGTCCTGTGATTGAATCCAGATCTTGAATTGTTGTGAATGAAATCTCATTTCCTAACCCTGCAGCCAAATAGTTATTTGGAGGCCAGATTGTTTTTGTTCTCTTTCTTTTTGTTAGAAGAAAAGAAGAAGCTGTGTTTTTCTGGTCAGCAGCTACCTATAAAATGTAATGCCAGACTTTTGTCTTCCATCAGCACACCTGTCTGAAAGCTTCCTACCAGACCGGAGGATCTATTTTCAATCCTTAGTGAGACTCTCTCTGGATTAAAGGTCAGACATCCACATGTGCTGCTCTTGCCTTCCTTCCGCTGCTGTCTGTGCAAATAGCAGTGTTACATTGACTTGTTTTGCTTTCTTCCTTTTGTCTCTCTGGCTTTCAGTCAGATATTAAAGCCTTATGTTGTCTGGGTGTTTACTTGCTTTTGCCCCTGGTTTTGGGGTTTAAATGCAAGATTTCCAGACTCAAATTTAAAAGAAAAATGAAATAAAGAAAATAATAATGAGCAACACAAATGAGCATCCCTTTCTCAATCCCCTATAGTCCATTTTACATGGTCTATATGGTGTTTAAATTGAACACATCTTGAAATGCTCTCTTGCTGTAATGTAGCTTTCCATTGCTTTCTCAACTTTGGAAATAGGATCAAAATCCACATCAATCTGTAATAACTTAATAGTATAAATGGAGGAAGGTTGAATCAGTGCTGGTAATTGTCAAATTAGTACAAATATTTGTAATATAATATTAGAATAGAAAATTCTCCCGTTATTATTTGAAGTATGTGAATGACTACCATGTGTCAAGTGAAACTTGCATGGCATTAAGCATAAATCAATCAATCCAACAAAAAAATCACAGAAGCTACAGCAGGAGAGTACTTTATTGTCTTAAGAGAAAAAGCACAAACATGACACACTTTACCCTTTAGGAGATGGGAGGCCAACTTCTACTTTGGAGACAAGTAGGAAGTCCTGCTTTTTAAAAAGAGTTGGTATTTAAAATCCTCCCCCTAACAAACCCCAAGATGGCCAGCCAGACACCCTCTAGAGAGGGGGATCAGACAGAGGGGTATTTTGCAGCTGATACTGCTGGAAAGCAAAGTCTCCTTAGAGATACAATTGACTCATTTTACTGATTTTAACCTGAACTTTGGTCATTGACAGACACAGGCAGAGCAATGGTTTTGCGATTCAAAATCGAACTTTAACTCTACAAAGCCACCTCCTAGGGTGCACTTTGGTAGGATGAGAGCAGAGAAAAAGTGGGAAAGACCATTGGACATCCAGACCAGCCAAGTTTCCTTCCAAAATACACTGGGATAATAATACATGTTCATGGGAAACACAAGATGAACATTAAAACAATTGAGGGCTGGGGATATGGCCTAGTGGCAAGAGAGCTCGCCTCGTATACAGGAGGCTCTGGGTTTGATTCCCCAGCACCACATATACAGAAAACGGCCAGAAGTGGCGCTGTGGCTCAAGTGGCAGAGTGCTAGCCTTGAGCAAAAAGAAGCAGGGACAGTGCTCAGGCCCTGAGTCCAAGGCCCAGGACTGGCCAAAAAAAACAACAACAAAAAAAACCAAACAATTGAATAACCTATGATTTTAAAAAGAGAACTCTGACTTCCCTTTACCAATTCCAGTCTTGATATGTATAAATCATTTGTTCCTTATTAGTAAAAAGTACCAATTATCTATCGTTGCTATGATACAGTGAATCAGCTCATCTCCTTCCTGTTCATTCATATCTATCATCTACCTATCTATCTATCTACCTACCTACCTATCTACCTACCTACATATCTATGATATACGGAGAGAGAAAGAGAGTGAGAGAGTAGCACAACTGTACTTAAATTCAGGACCTGGGCATTGTCTCTGTGTTTTATTTATTTTATTTATTTTTCTTAAGGCTAATGCTATAACACTCAAGGCTCAGATCTACTTCTAGCATTTTGCTGAGTCTCACAGACTGAACTTTTCTAGCCTGGGCTGACTATATAATTTTATAACTCATTTACTTAAATCTGAAATTTTCTATTCTATTAACTTTTGATAAAATTTTCCCTCATTCTCCTGTCCTCCCTTTCAAGCCTCCTTAATCCTTTGTAGAATTCCATTGTGATGGCTGGACTTTCACAACTGTATAAAGCTAAGTTTACTTTCTGTTCTATAAGGAGACTTGTCTCTCTTGCTCTGTGTAAAAACCATTTAAATAGCAATATAAAATTCTTTACAATGGAGTACAATGTGTGTCATCTAGGTTATTTGAGTTATTTTACCAGTTCAAAGACCTGAGACCTAAGAAATCAGTAAAAATACAATAGATGGAAAATGACTCACAAGGCATTATAATAGGATCTGAGTATTATTAAATGCAGAAGAATTAGATGAGCCAAGGGGGTTGGTTGAAATCAATGTGAAAAGAGTATACTCAACATGAGTCTGGTGTCCTCATGTGATAAATTTGTAGCAAGATTGTGTGGAGGAAATTATTTCTTGGAGGAAAATAGTAGGTACAGTGGGAAAAGTAAATGAATGGTTGGCTCTCAGGATATCTGCTTTCCGAAACATATAGCCTCCAGTTTCACTGCCTATATTTCCTTATCCTGGCTCCTTTTGTCACTCTTTCCCTCCCTTCTAAGCCCTCTCGCTCTTCCTGCTCTGTAATTTCTCTCAATCTGATATGAGTCCATGTAGCTCTATTAAAATTGTTCTCAATGACTTCCAGAAAGTTACCTATTAGTCTAAGCCTAATCATTATCTTTTGGGGTTTGATGATATTTTACGATATTTGGCCATTATGTGTTTCTTGATACTTCTTATGACCTTTCCTCCATGGAAATGATTCCTTCCTGTTCCTTTCCTGCTTGTACTGATAGCATTCCTTCTAGGTCTGTTGATTATCTTTACTTGATTCTTATTTCTTGCTAATGGCCATTCTATGTCTGCTGTCTTCCACATGCTATTGACTCCTGATTTGCAGCTTTAACTTTCTGTTGTAATCGATCCAAATGTCATTCAAAACTTTGGTACTCGTGAAAATTTTACCATTATCCCTTCTATGACAACTCCTTTTTGTTTTCTCTGTACTTTTCAGACCTATCATTCTTTGAAATAACTGGATTCAAATCCTCATTAAAACTTTATTTCAAAAAAATAAAAAAAACTCTTTATTTCAACCCTTGAAGTGTTTTCATATCCACTCAAGAATTAAGCCCTGCTGTTTTCAACCTGTTATTTATCTGACATTCACCCCATTTGTACATTCCTATTGTTTTTATTTGACAGTTCTCCTCCTTTCCCAGAAAATCTTATCTGATCTGAGGTCCCCTAAATATCTTTTAAAGTTTTCCTATGTTAAACCATCCTTATTGTAATGTCAGACTAAGATAGACTGGATGGCCCTATCCTTTGTGTACACATCTTCAATGATTTTAAATTATTGCTAGAATTAAGGCCTGATACTTTATCTGGATTGGCCATCCAATTTCATCCAAAGTGAACTTCACTGAATTCTTTTCCACCATGTTCTCATGTAATGTATAGTTAGGCAATATTGAATGTCTCTGTTTGTTTCCTGAACTTCGTTTTCTTTCCTTTTTCCTGTGTTCTTATTCTGAACATCTTGAAGTACTGTGGCCTTGGAAGTTAAGTTTCAACATGAATGATGGAGGGCACACAAACATTCAAACCCTAACAGTAGATAAAAGAACAGCTTGAATTCATTCCACTTCCATTCTCTTATTGCTGTAGGAGTCTGTCATTTAACTTGTTGAGAGAGAGGATACTTCAATGAGAAAGACACACCTGTTATGTCCAGAACACTTGGTCAAAGCAGGGGTCCTGTTTATCATCTCACACCAGTGATGGCTGCCTTCAGCTTCAGATCAATGGTGTAATGAGATTTGTTCTTCAATTCCCAGTGAATTGAAAACCTCATATCTATGGAAAAACTTTACAAACTGCAGGGGTCTATGTTAGTCTTCATTTTCAGAGTTACAGTCTTCTTCCAAAATACTCTCTACCAGCCTGTAAGATAGATGTTACATTTCTTTTAAAGAGGACTTTAAGAAGGGAAGACTAGCCTCAAGCTGAACAGAGAGAGTGCGTAGGCCCTGAATTCAAGCCCAGGATTGGCAAAAAAGTATAAAAACACCAAAATGTTAAATGGATATAGGCCATATGGAAGGATAATGAAGAGAAGAGTTTGGGGAACTGATTGGGGTGATTGCATGTTGGGGACAAACTAAAGTAGAAAAGGGCAGAAAACACTTACTACAAAAAACAAAGAAGGGAACAATTGATTTTCTTTAGATATATTTTCTCTTCATGGACTCAGAAACAGTCTGTTTGGTTGCAACTTTATGGGAAACATGCTAAATGCTTAGAACACCAAGTCAGGCCCAGAAACTCACATCTACCCCAATGTCCCTTTCTAACCCAGGTATTTGGGTTCATTTAGCTAGGACAGGATGAAAAATCTCAGTAACTCTTGGAGAAAGGTCTAGAGAAGGCCTTTATTCAATCTAAATGTCTCCAGCCTTCCAGAGGGTAGACCTTCCCACAGAGGCAGTGAACTATAGTAGTCTTTGAAGTAGAAGCACCAGGTTGGAATTGTTAACTTTTTGTTTTAAAATACGAAAAATGGGACAGTGCCTGCTTTGCATAATTGTTAAGATTCTATGATGCCAAGGAGTCAGAGCTCTAGTTCTAGTAATGTTGGGTTAGAATTCAGTGAATTCCCCATTCTCTTATTATCTGCTGTTCTCTCAACATGGAATTTACTCTCTCACCCGGGTCACAAGAGGCTTCCTTGAAGGTGACTCGTGGTCAGAGAAGCACCATATCCCTTGAACTGTCTCCAGGACCCTCAACCCTCCAGGGGTTGTCATGCTAAATATAGCTTTTGGATGAACAAGGAAATGCAACCAGTCAGCAGCTCCTAGTGGCTTCACAAAAGTGATTATTGGCAGGGAGCCTGCACTTAGAGAGCATGCAGACAAGAATAGTACTCAAGGCTACTTCAGGGCTCATTCCACTGCCATTGCACATGTGGCACAATAGAGGATTAACTCTTCCCTTCTGTTTGCATCACAGCCATAGTCTTCCAGTATAAAAGAGCTGAAATCCACTTCCTTTTAGAAAGTATATTTTTCTTGCTTAATAAAGTATCACCTTAAGCTCATCCTGCCTTCACTATTATTAAGCATAATGCTTTCATTTACCATCATCAAATTCGAAATAGCAATCACAGCCTTTAAATTGATTTCTTGGCTGACCTTCTGTACCTTCTTATGTAATTGTGTGTATCACCACCAAACAAAGACTAAGGGCTCTTGAAAAAGCCCACACTCAATTTAATAGGCACTCGTTTAGTTGTTCTGGTTAATTTTAGGCATGATTACTGCTTCAGGATGGTCCCAAACTAGCTTTATTGTAGCTGATTGAACAGACCTCAAATATCAGATCAAATTTGGCCTGCTTCAGTGCCTAATTCATTGGTTTACCCTTGGCAGAGAAGGGGAAGTATCTGTTCCCCCATCCTGATTGTTAGTGGCAGTTTATATAGGTCACTGATTTTCTGCATCTGTTTGTAGCCTGGGCATCTCAGAGCTCAGAGTATAGAATACTTGCTTTCTGGAGGCCAACAGAAACAGAGACAGAGTAAAAGGAAAGAGAATTCCCTTCATGATTCTTTTGGGAAAATAAGGGCCAGAATCACATCTGAAAACATCACTGAGTGCCTTTTTCTTTCATTGAATGTGATAGGGAATCTGTATTGTCAAATTGATTGGATTGAGAAGTACCTAAAAGATTATTAAAGTGTGCCTCTTTGTGTGTATATATACTTTCTATACACACATTTATACATACGTGTGAGTATATGTATATACATACGTATATATATATGTGTGTGTGTACGTCTTTTCATTTCTTAGGAGTGATCACCTTGACTCAAGCATCTACTAATCTGAAAGCCACCTTAGTTCTGACATGGCTCAGATCTGGATTTGCCTCAGGAAAGGCTTCGGTTAGCCCTTAGGTGTAGTCACTTGGCACCCCTTCTCCCCACCTATCATGTGTTTATCATCTTGTACTCCATCCTCCTTCATACTACTCTGCAGTCTAAACTAACATGGCTACAAAGCTCCTAATCAAATGAAACATTTGTTGAAGAGAAATCAAAGTACTCACAAAGCCACAACTAAGTCTTTTACAGTGAATAAACAAGGCTATTTCAACACTGGTAGTAGAAATGTGAATTTAGTATGAACAAAAAAAGTTCTGTGCCTCTATGGAGCTGCATAGATCTTCACAAAGAGGTTTTAGTCCAGCCATTTGTCATTTGCAAGTCTGTGTAAAATCAGTTATGGTGAGAATGTGTGCCTTTACTCTCATAGTCATTTTTGCCAAGGTGGCTGCTAGTGTGTTACTAAAACAGGAGACACATTTCTCTTTGGCATGGGATCTTGATGGACATCTCCATGGCAGAGGACTGAGAAGGGTTTCATCATCACCAAGGGTTTTAGGATTCAAAGTGAATAGCTATTAATATGAGTGTTTTAGAGGTCAGAGAAAAACTACTATTTCTCATAATAGTCTTTACATGGAGTCAAATGTTCTGTGTGCAGACATGCACCAAAGTAAGGCAGCTTTGGTGTTAACTCTCTCATTAGAGTCATGGTCTCTTGGTCTCTCTCTCTCTCTCTCTCTCTCTCTCTCTCTCTCTCTCTCTCTCTCTCTCTCTCTCTCTCGCCCCCCTTGCTCACTCGGGTGCTCTCCTCTCTAGTTCTCCTGTTTATAATTCGATTAACTACAGGAGAGTCTCTAGCCTATGCTATGCAGAAGACTATTCACGTCCTTCTGCTTCCTGGCTTCATAGCTGGGCTACAGACATCTGTTCTTACAGCGTGACAATGAAAGCCTGTTGATATTCCATGTGTTTATACACTTGACCTGGCTTGATTGAGAGTGCCACGGGGATGATACTTTGTCTCTTATTGTTATGTATTTCTTCCCATAGCACCTATTATAACCTTGTGAATAGAGAAGTGCTCAATAAATATGTTGACTGAATGACCATGTTACTTGGAAATGCATTCTCAGAGGGAATACAGTGTCAATATGATCTTGGTCCTACAGTGAGTAACAGGCAGGATTTCAGCTATGATTTCTCTAGATGCTCTGATTCATTTGTTTTGTTTTACATGGCTTTTCTTGTTCTCCATTCCCCTCTTTTCCTCTCTTTCCCATCTTCATTCTCTCCTTGCCCTTGTTTTCTCTTCCTTTCACTTGTTTTTCATTTCTTTTTAGAGGACTATAACAGAAATCTTAAGGATTTGAGAGTTGAACATTTCATCTAGAACGATGCAGTAAAGGGAGCCTATGTTTCAAGTGGTTTGCTTCTCCACCATTGAGTTTCACTTTTGTTATTTGTAAAATGGAGATGTGATATCTGTCTTGTGCTTCTGGTTACAAGGATAAGAAAAAGCAAAAATTCTTGCCATCAAAGGCACTAGTAACTGATCAAAGGAACACAATAAGCAGAATAACTTCTTGTGTTGCTAAAATTAAGAGGAAAATTTCAACATTATTTGGTTACTAAATTTTATCTCCTTCTTCCCTTCCCTTCCCTCCATTTCTACCTCCACTCCTTTCTGACTCTTCCTTTATCTCCCTTTTTTTCCCCTTTCCTTTTCTGGTTATCTTTTTATTTTTCAGAGCTAGGGATGGAACCTAGAGCCTGATCTCATGCATATGCATGCTAGCAATTGTTCTACTACCATTCACCACCTGCAGTCCAATATTAAGTCATTTTTATAAACTCTTAGAAAACATAGTAGAGTAGTACAAAAGGCTCCAGTTTCTGTTCCACTAATATCTTCTATGCAGTTTTTAAGTTATCAGGAACAGATCTGCCCAGAACACTACACTGTTGGGTATGAAGGTACCACGGACTATAATCTTTTTTTTTTTTTTTTGGCCTCCAACATTAATCATTAAGTATTTTAGACATTTTTGTTTTGATAAAGCTTATTTTTGTTTTTTGAATGAGTTTGTTTACAGTAAACATGATAATGAATTGGGTAGATCAATAGGTACATGAAAAATGTTAAGATTACAATGAAGTTTTGGCCAGGTCTTAAACTTATGTTAGGCAAGAAAGAAGGTTTTACTATTCACTATGCTTTAGAGGATGATGGGTAGGTATGACAATGAAAGTGCTGAATATGATTTTTCAGAATGTGGAAAACAAAAATTTCAAGCCTCATTTTCCTGATTACCAGTTTTCAGATTAATATGACTTTGACACAAGATATTTCTACTTGGCATGCATCTCAAAATATCTTGTACTAATATAGCCTTTCATTCAAGCTTTTGTGTGATTTATTTAGTCACAAGAAAGAATTTTGTTGTAAGTGAAGATATCTTAATCTATTTTGTGCTGGTATAACAGAACACTGGGTAATTTATGGTGAAGAGAAATTTACTTTGCTCATGGTTCTGGAGGCTGGAAAGGCCAAGGTACAAAGGTCAGCATTTGATGAGGACCCTCCTACTATGTCATCCCAGGGCCAGAAAGCATGCTCAGGAGAGAGCAGATGGGAGTCTGGAATTGACTTTTAGCCCACTCCTATGATAATGACATTAGTCCTTTCACAGGAACAGAGAAATCTTAACTCAGCCACTTTGTATGTATGTATTATATATGTATGTATGTACTTAGGTATGCATGTATGTATGTGTGTGTATTTTTGTGGTACTAGATTGAACAGGGCCTCCTACTTGCTAGAGGAAAAGCTTTATCACTTAGGGGAACCCCTCTCTCCTTGGTCCATTTCCTTTTTTTTTTTTGCCAGTCCTGGGGCTTGGACTCAGGGCTTAAGCACTGTCCCTGGCTTCTTTTTTGCTCCGGCTAGCACTCTACCACTTGAGCCACAGCGCCACTTCTGGTTTTTTCTATATATGTGGTGCTGAGGAATCGAACCCAGGGCTTCATGTATATGAGGTGAGCACTTTTTACCACTAGGCCATATTCCCAGCCCTTGCTTTTAATTTATTTTTCAGATAGTGTTTTGAAATTTTTGCTCAGACTTGTCTTAGATCTTGATCTTCCTGCCTCAGTCTCTGGAATAGCTGGGATTAAAGGTCTGTTCTACCATACTCAGCTTGACCTAACTACTGCCTTAAGACCTTCTCTCTAAATACTGTTGGCCTGAGAATTCAGTTTCCATCAAATGAACTTTGGAAGACATATATAAACAATACAGTTTTTTAGTGGTATTCTTTAAGTGTAGTGTTTTCCTGAGTTATGTGAATTATTCTAGGGAATAATGAAACTCAAATAGGGGTTCATAAGAACCAATGAGTTATAGTAAGCTTGCAATGTGGTGTTTTGAGCACTCCATTTACAGTTGGCATGTGAAGGGGACAGTCTTGTAGTATCAAGCTTTTAGCCTGTGGAGTCAGTGCTCATTCTCGATAGTTAGCATCAGAACTGCATGGTTGGGTGAAACAGCATGAAATTTGTGTCAGAAACAAAACCACAGATCTAAGCAAAGTATATCTTGAAGTATTTTAACCACAATGAGTTTTCAGTTTGCAATTTCTTATAAAAAATTGTGTGTGTGAGTATCATAGGACTTTGAAGGTAGCTAGAAGAAATAAAAGGAATACTGTAACAAGCCTTTGAGGGCAGTGTTTGTTCTTTTATTAATTCCCTACCTTCACCTTTCTACTTTATTTTTTATTTTTATTTTTTGGTGATAACAGAATTTGAACTCAGGGCCTATGCTTCTAAGGGCAGATGCTCTACAATCTGAGCCATGACTCCAGCCAAAAACAAAAAACAAGAACAAACAAAAATACAACTCTAGTTATTTTTCACTTTTTGTCTGGGTTGACTTTGAATTATGGTTCTCCTACCTACATCTCTGGTTGAATTTGGTATTACAGACATGAGCTATCATATTCATCCCATTTTATTTTTTAAGAGTACGAGATATCTGTGATATACTCTTAGTATCTTGCTGGAGAGGATGGGTCAGATTGTTTATTGTGGCTCTAGATTGCGTGGTAGGGACAGGAAAAAGAAAGTCTCGGATCTCTGAGGAAATAGAGAAGTAAGGAGAATTAACTTTTGAACTACATTGATTTGAAAACAGATTAAGCCAACTATTTATCAATGGTTTAATAACTAGAAAGGAAAGATTTCTCAGCCTGTTATGACTGTTTTGTTGAACTTAATTTTCCTAATGAATTGGATGAAGTTATTAGAAACCTTTTCTGGTAAATATGTTAGAGAATGAAGCAATGTGTTTGATCAGTGAGGATCTCAAGTAATTTTTCTAAGGCCAGACCTGTGGATCAAATAAAAAAAAATAAATTTCCAAGTAAGAAATGTCTAGTACTGACATTAAGGATGGTTGTAGCAATTCTAGGATAGTCAGAGTCAATCCCAAATACTGTGTCACTGGCTGAACTATAAAGTAAGAAGTGCTCACTCAGGCAAAGTACTCAGAGAGAGGACAAAGCGCTCAATGAGGGACTGAATTAGGGAGGGAGAGAGAGTTATGGTGGCTACGCTAAATAAGGAGGAATTGTTTTGCCAAGAGAGCAGGTGTTTTAACTTGTTGATTTATATAAAAGGCTGTCATGTACAAGGAGAGATCACTAACTGTTAAGCTTGAAAACAATATTACTAACAATGAGTTTGTAACTTTGAGAGGTGAAATCCAGCTCAGATTATGAAAGACTTTTCTAATGATTAGAGAAATTGAAAAGCTGAATGAGTGACATGACAGAGTACAGAACTCTTTACTACTATGAATTTCAGGTAGAGGCTGCATGATATGCTGAAAAGAAAGCTAGACAGATTTCTCTTCTAATTCCCACTCTAATTCCTCTAAATTATTAAAAAAATATTGAACTGAATTAAAACCAAGGAAAGACACATATAATTCAGCTCATATGTGACAACTTAAATTGGTTGTTTCTATCCTATATTACATTGTCTTTCACACAGGACCCCTGACATATTAATGTTAAATGTATCTCTTGGGTGTACATTCTCATATTTCTCAATTGCCCCCGCCCCCACCCTGAGCTACCCATGGCCTCTGATTCACCAAATTACTATTAGACGTAGCTAATATGAGTGGTCATATCTAAAATGTCTGCCTTAGAAAGTCTGTTCTTTTCTTGATTATTTTATTATTATCTTTGGAATTTATGCTTATCATTTAGACTTGAAGAAGATGACAGGAGAACATTTGTTGAGACAAAATATTGCTAGTTTATTACTCAATATTATTTTCTTCTTTCTTCCTTGATAACAGAAACTAGATATTGTGTCGGCACTGTAGAAGAGAATCCTTTTGCCAGGCTCCCTTGCTGCTAGAAGAATTCTTGTGATACTTACTACTGATATTTACCTGAAGTACTGCTGAGGATTTTTCAAGGCTTTATTCTTTATAGATTTAGGACTGGAGCTGATTCAACTATCTTCTGAAGGGCCTTATATTTCTGAGCCATTTATATCAACAGTGGCTTCATCTGGACTTTTTTCTAGCTAGGAACAATAAACAGTTTCTTTTAAAATTCGTCATTGCATTTGGATTTCCTGATACATATGATTACATACATTACTAACTAATAATGTTTCTGCGGTCTTTATTCACTAGTCAAGTCACAGAGCTTTAGATATGTGCCTATGGGATGAGTGACTGCATATAAAGGTCACTGAGACATGAAACCCTTCTTTAGAGAAATCTCATCCTCAAGGCACCATTGTAAGAGAAAAAGGTAAATGTTTTTCTTTTCCTTTCATTCCTTTTCCTGAGGGGTAGAGAGATTGGCAGGAAGCTGGGCCAGGAAGAGCATCTTTAGGTTGAGTTGGCACCTGAGTTCTGCTCTCCTCAGGTGCTTCTCTGAAGGTTGTACTGAGATTTGCTTGCTTTCTGGACTTGGCAATTTAGCTGTTGAGAAGGAAGAGGTCTGGGTAGCATTGACCCTAGTTTGATGAGAACTTTAAATAGCACTAACTTTCTGAGCACTTTATTTAGCTTTGTTTATTTAAAAGGTACATTACCACTACAAACTGTGAATGAGATATTTAGGGATTTCTATTTAAAAATCATGTGAATGTTCCTTGTAAGATTTGTTTTTAAAGTGATAATTTATCCCCCAATACTTTTATGATCATGTATTAATATTTTTCAGGGAAGATGAGACATACATTATTCTCAAAACTATATAAAATCATGTCTTTAAAAATAACCCCTGTAAAGTAAACATCTTTAAATAGGAAAAAAATTTCCCAAAAGGAAATACACCAAATGTTCATCCATTGAAGGTTGGGATTTTTAAGTGATCAAAATAATCTTTCAACTCTTCTGACTTTATTCTAATTTTATTATAATTAGGAAGGTTTATTTTTGTATTCTACAAAGAACAAGTATAGGGAATTATGTACCGAGTCATGACAAATGGATTGACAGAGAAACAGCAGAACCATTTTAATGTGTTTATATAAATAGATTTGTATAATTATCATTAAGCATCACAAGCACATATTGCTTAAAAAGAACAGTTCTATTTACTCAAATTGAAATTGGATTTTATAACAATATACAACTCAAAAAGTTTGATTATATTCTAAAGAGAATGAGATGATAGCAACATTAAAGTCATTATATTTAATTTATCTATGCATTATGTATCTGTGCGTTAATACCTCTATATAGTAAGCAGAGAGTATTACATATTCAATCCTTCAGTATCAGTAACCTAAAAAATGCTGATGACTTGCCTCTAGGACCTTGAAAAAGGAAAGCTGAGAGTATGACATCCTTTTCATATGGTAGAGTCCAGAATCTTCCATTAACTCAGTCTTCTCTGAAGGTACAATTAAACATTAAACCCATAAAACCATTTTAAGAAGATCATGTGGTTGTATATTTGAGATTTTGAAAAGATGAAGGAAGATGGCAGGTTTGGTGGTATACTCTTGTATCCTCAGCTCTTGAGAGCTTGAGTCTTAGAGGATCGTGAATTAAAAGCTAGCCTGGGCCACATAGCAACAGCTCATTTTCAAAATAACAACCGGGATCTAGGACATACAAAGTTGTTTTTGGTTGTTCTTTTTCTTTTCCTGTGCTATTGCTGGGGCTTGAATTTAGGGCCTGGGTGCGTTTCTTAGCATTTTTGTTTACAGGTGACAATCTACTTTGTAGTTTTTGGTGCTTTGTTGGAGATAACAGCCTGATGGTTTTTTCTGCTCAGGCTGGATTTGAATCTTGATCTTCAGATCTCAGCCTCCTGTGTAGCCAGGATTACAGGTATGAACCATCATCACTTGGCTTCAATGGCTTGGTTTTAAATGCATGTTATTCAGGCATCTAATAGGCAATCACTTTACTGTCACTGGAGGTACCAAGGTGATTATGTTACAGATCCTGCATTATCCTCATTGTTGGAGAGTAGTTCAGGGGAACAAAAGCAAGAAAGCTTAGTTCATGAGAAACCAGGGGAGGACAAGGAACAACATGAAGATTGCATGTGTCCACTGAATGGAAACTGTGGCAGACCAAGTCACTGGTGATCACATAAATAGATTCATCAGAGGGATCCAACATGTGGAGAAGAGTCAGGGGAGGATGTTAGAATCACATCTTCTCCATCAGGAATATATATGGATGCTGAGCCCAGAATTCAAGTCTTCTGACTCCCAGAACATTACCAATTTTTCTAAAGCAGAATGAGCGTTTCACAAACTCAAACATGAAATGATACTGGGCCTGGTGATATATTATTGCACTCCCAGCACTTAGGAGGAGAAGGTAGGGGAATTTTGAGTTCAAGGTCAGTCTGAACTACATAATGAGAGCCCTTGTCCACTCCCCCCACCTACTCCAAAAAGAAAAAAAATCCACAGAAGTATAGCAATCTACACTTTCTGTTTTTAGTAGGAGTAGCATGTTCTATTTTCTGGCCCTGGTGGAGTTCATTGACCCCATTTCCCAGTCATGTGCCAAGCTGTACCGTATTCTTTGGCATGGAAGTGCTGAGTGGGAACAGGGACAGTAGCTGTGTGTCTATGTGGGCTTAAGTGCACAATCACCTGCCCCTTCCAAATATTAACTTTCCACTGAGTGCCTAGAAACCTTCCTCAGCCGATGGGCCTTCAGAATCCTCATAGTATTCTTCCTTGACTTGCTCTGCAGAGAAGACTGCTCTCCCCCCTAGAAAGGAGGCACCTGCAGGTCAGTACTCACCTTCCCCTGAGAATGCATCCTTCTCAGAGGATTAAACCTTTTCCCTTGCACTCTGCCCTCCTTTGTGTGGCCCACTGGCTGGACTCTCTGTTCCACTGAAACACTGCCATATGAGTCGCAGCCTTTGTTTTATGCGAACTCCCAAGTGTGCTGTACATCCCTAGCTTGTGAGCAGGCCCGCGGTGTGAAAGCCATTGCTTCAGTTGGACACACAGGCATTTAGAGCTCCATTTTAAGCACAAGTACCAAGAGGAAAGCCAATTGTGAAGCGAGGAGTGTGTGCCTTTGAAAGCAAGCTGTATGCTGAGTGACAGATCCCAGGATACTTTCCTGAACAGCTCTGGGGCTCCGGGGGAACAGGAGACTTTTCATACAACTGCAGCTTTATTCTGGTAGGATCTTACCGTCCTGGACTAGAGCCGAAAAAGAAGTTGTTTGTTTCAGGTTGCCCCCGGGGTTCAGGTAGAATACTCTAGTGTGACAGCAGGACTTAAAAAGGGTGAGAATATTCTAGCTAATCAGGGACTAGCTTGTCTGCAAATGAAGCAATACTTTCCATAAGAATATTATTATTAATAAAGAAAAGCCAGGGAGTTCCTGGAGGCTCTGATAACAAAGCAAAAAATATGTTTGAGTTTCTAGTGAAAGGAACTCAAAATAGTTTCTTCCCTAGTTCCAGCTGCTAGTGAGCCTGTCTTTTCTCTACCAGCTCAGCCTTATGTGTTGTGTCAGTTCGATTTGACCTGTGAGAGAATATCTTTGCTTTTCCTTTCTGCCAGCTGCAGGAGTTTCTTGCTGGGCAATGCATTTGCTTTGTCGCTTTAAATGGCTGACCAAAGAATTAAGTGTTGGGAGTGAAGGAAAGAATCAACTTATTCAGAAACCAGATAATTCTAGATCCACTGAATGAAGAGGCTGGTCTGAGGCTCTCTGGGACCTTCCCTTTCTGTTTTCATTAGACAACAATAAGATTTAGGGGCAAGAGTTTGGAAGGAGGAGCAAAGAACAGGCAGAAATATTTTCATTCTTGAATGCTAAATTGATCTTTGATTTATATCTATATCTAATCTCTATCTATTCCTAAGAGAAAGTGGTTCTTTAGGAGGCCCAACTAATGAAACAGTGATACTCACAAGACAGTATGGTGGAAGCAAATTTTACAACTGAGGGGGAAGGGGGTTGGGGAGAAAGGATAGTGGGAGAAAAACGAGGGAGGGGGTAACAATGTTCGACAAGAAATGTACTCACTACCTTATGTATGTAACTGTAACCTCTCTGTCCATCACTTTGACAAAAAAATTAAATTAAAAAACAAAACCAAATAAACTCCTTGGACTTTGACATCTGATCTTACCTCTGACTTAAATTCTCCAATGCTCTAGACAAGAAATCTCTGTGGGGATAGTTACCTAGATAAATAGCTCTATTTCTCAGATGGGAAAGCTGAGGCCTAAGACAATACAACAGTTTGTACAAGTCAATACAGCTAGCTTTACTCATCATTTTCACCTTTGTATTCGTAGCATCATCCAACTAAAAGCAAATCAAATTCGCTGTTATTTATCCTGATTATGTGGTAAAATTCTTTTCCTCCACTAAAACTCATAAAATTGTTTTCTATTTTTTCTTTTTTTTTTAATTGCACGACTGAGACTCAAACTCAGGAAATGCATGGTGCTTTGCTCATTGGCTATTGCCATGTCTCCAAACTCCCCACCCCCTTTATAATAGAGAGTTTGACTACATAGCTAAGGCTAGACTGACTTCTCCTGACAAGAAACAAAACAAAACACACAAAAATTTTTTTGTGTGTGTTTTAAATAGAGTTTAAAATCAGGGCCTTGACTTTACTAGGCCGGTATTCAACCATTTGAAGTATACTTCCATCAGTCTTGCTTTTTAGTTTCAGATATTTAAGTGCTGCATTTTTGTACAATGTCAGCTACAGACTATGATCCACCTAACCAAGCCCTCCTTGTATCTGGAATTATGGATGTGATCTAACACACTCAGCTGATTTGTGAAGATGGAGTCTTTCTAACTTGCTGCCTGAACTGGCTTTAAGTAGAAATCCTCCTAATAGAGCCACCTCCAAGAAACTGGTATTACAGATTTGAACCATTATACCCTGTATCTTTTCTCTTTCATGTCATACTTTATTTATTTACTTATTATATTAAGGGACAAAGTTCCTAGGGGACATGTAGTACTTGGAAGGTATTATATGACTTCTTCAAGGTAGAATGAAACTGGGAACAAGAGCTTGAAATAAATAGACTCAAAACCTCTATTGCACAGAAGCAACTTTCCAGAGGCACTCCAGCTAGATAGAGGTCTTGCTATGTGAACTTGATTGTCTTACCCTAATCTTCCTGCTTCCAGGTCAATTTAAAGCTTTACATGATAATTCTTTTCCATGTTTCTATTACTAGACCCAGGTCTGGCTACATAATAGGCTGATAGGAAACAAGGTGTTCAGGCTTACCTGAGACTTCAATGGGAAAGCCAGCTGAATGAGAAGATGGTAGACTCTGAGCTGAAGTCTGCCTTTCTCACTGGAGCCCGTTCTTCAAGGGAGATATGAGGAAGTTGGAAGAAAGGGATACAGATCTCTTTTCAGATCTCCAGAGGTTTTTGTAACTCAGTTTCTTTTTAGAATAGATGGCCATCTGAAGCTATGTGTTAACAGACCATATGCTGCCTGCCACCTACGTGCAAAAATGCATGTTACTTAAAGGCTGTGTGAGTGTGAGTGTGTGCTCTGTGTTCTGTGATATTCTTGGTGAGCTATTAAGTCTCAGAAATCCTGTTTTCTAGGGCTCAGAACCCTTTTCCTTAAGGAATCGATGCTATTACAACTCTTACGTTTCTGACTTAATATTTCTATTTGCCAACTTGCATTAGGTGAATGAGTAAATGAGTATGAAAACCTCATCTTTAATTCTTTCCCTTTTTTAGAGAGGTATGTTCTTTCTTTTGTGAAAGAAGAAAGGAAATAGGACAGGAAATAGGACATTTTCACCACCTGTCATTTTGTCTTCCCCCACATTTGACCCAAGGGGCAGAGTAGTTTCTTTCTCAAAGACATGCCAGGAGTTTGCTTGTTCTTCTTCCTCTTTTACTTAGTATCTCATTATTCTATCCCCAAAGCCAATTCTTTGCTGTCTTTGTTTTACAATTCTTTTTAACACTTTCCTATGGGGTTTCATGGGAATATGTCATTGGATTAAAAGAATCACAGTTGGGGGATAATGAAGATCAGTGGTCAGACCTTAAAGACTTTACTCTTAAGGCAGAGAATGCTAGAAAAAGCCAACTGGTAAAAACCCAAACCATCCCAGGAAGTATTACTATGATTTGAGGTTTGTAAACTAATGCCCTTTAGGATGAGTAGCTCCTCATAAAGAAGGCTATTGACCAGAAGATCTGAGTGCTAGATAATTCTTCAGTGTTCACTTAATTTCTTCTAACATATAAACTTCAAAGGTCAAAATTAAAACAAAATAAGCATCTTATTTGGTTTTATATTTTTATTCTCAAACAAGATAGCATGTCCTTGCATCCAGCAGAAAGTGTATTCCAAATAATGGAGTAGAGGAAGAGGTGGTTTTGTAGACAAGAAAGGGAAGAAAAAAGTTAGAACAAGGAACCAAGTAAGAAAATACATAAACAGTTGGTTATTTCAAAGCTACTTTCAGGAACAGGAAGACAGAACAACAGAAAAATATCTAGTTAACATCTTGTTACTGCAGGTAATTTTTTCTTGTGTGAAGATTAAGGAAGAGGAAATTTCTTTATCATAACTTTTGAAACTCTCCTCCTTGGAAATTTGGGTGTTCTCTCTCTCTAGCCCTAATTTTTTTTGAAAGTCAGACAAAAAGCTTAATTTTAGACTGGGTACATGGTCCTTTAGAGTAACTCCATTTTTATTTTTTAGCCTAGTCTGTTGGGACCCAGAGCAGCAGGTTAGTCCAAAGACAATGGCCTCCTATAATTTCTATTTAACACAAGTCAGAGAAGTAATATGCCTTGCAGTTTCTTTTGAGAGAGCAGTTTGGGTTTCTCCTTACTTCATTCTTGTATGAAAAGGTCATCCCCTACCACTAGAGGTAAGAATGTTGAAATTGTTTCTTTTATTTATTTTGAGTAGTATATGATCTTTCAAAATGATTCATGTAAAGTAAAACATTCACATTATGCAGTTAGGTATTTTATTTCCTTTTAAAATAATTTTTGTGAGTAGAAATCACTCTCAATTTTATGGAATGACTTTGGGTAGATAATTACTACAGAATACTGCAGATTATTTTTTCCCCTTTCCCTGTAGGGTGATTGATTTTAACCTTTCTCCCTGCCAAACCTTTGTTCCGTGCATGACATTTTAACCCCCACCATTTCCTATGTTCTATTTTGCTAAAGAAAATTGCATTTTCTATTTCTGGACAAAGCATGGTTGTTTGTGTCAGTCAATTTAACACAATATACGAGCTCTTATTTGTGTGGAGGAAGCACTAATAAGATTGCAGCAGGAGATGGGTCCTGATCCCATGACCAGTCCTCCCATTGGGCCGGAAGATGGAAACCACATTAATCTATTACCAACACGTTTCTTAATAGTGATGCAGTACCTTTTTGTCTCCAAGACCAGCAGGTAGTGAGGAGTCCCATTTCATATGCTCATTCCTGCAAATGGTGCATGGTTTGGTTGTGTAGTGGAAAGAGCATGTATGTTGGAGATTGTGATATACCTTGGCTCCTTGCTCTGCCATTTACCAGTTCTAAAACAGTAATATTTTACATCTTCTATAAGCCTCCAATTATTCACCTGAAATGAGGAGAAGTATAAGTTGTGACTACAGGTCTAGTAGGACAATGGAATAAGCTATTCCTGGGAATTACTCAATACCTGAGAGCTATAATGAATGTATTACATTTTTTAAAATGACATAAGCAATACTTACTTGTTTAATAAGGTCAAGGGCCTTATTATTGTTATTATTTAACCAGATACTTATTTTCACCAAATACTTGGTTAAAAACAAGGTTATGAGCCTTGAACTTCTTTTCCGTAGAGTAGATCAGCTATGGGACAAATTTTAGAATCTATTTCTGTTACTGATATTTGTGTCTTAATTTGTGAGGCAAGCATTGAATGAGAGACATCTGAGCAGGGAGAAAGGATAGGTATGAGGATGTGTCAGAGAAGAAAGGATATCACAAAGAAGAAAGAATGATCAGTATGATGTGAAGTTGCCTATAGGGATGATTTATTTAAGGATGGGGAGGGGTTGTAGGGGCTGGACAAAGAGCAACATTGGAAAGATAGGTAAGAGATTGATCTTGAAGGACCTTCAAGGTTATGTTGTTGCAGTGTAAAGAAAAATAGGAAAAGAGGAGATATAAGATGAAGAAATACCAGGGTAGTATAGCTGCAATGGTCAGCAGAGATGTGAGAACTTGACCAGTAAGTAGAGGAATGTCCAACACACAAACAGAACACTAATTCAGGAAATACCTTAGATATGGGCAGATAGGACTATGTTAGGGATTGCCAGAGATTGGGGTAGGGTGGGAGGAAGAAAGTAGTTGAAGATAACTCCCGAGTCTTCTGTTTAAGTGACATACACACACAGGAATCCTAGAAGAGAGCACTGTTTTATGGCGAAGAGCTTTGTTATAGGCCTGTGCATTTACAGTGTTCTCCCCTATCCTCTACCACACCTAGCAGGTCAAGTAAGTCTTTTTGTTGTTGTTGTTCCTGTCTCACAGCTGTAAATATTTTGCACCAGTGGCCATGTTTCTGTTTTATTTTGGGAATGGCACTTTAACTGGTTTTTCAGTTTAAATGACTCGGGAACTGAAGGGCCATTTTTGTCCTCAGGGATGTGTTTGGTGCTGAAGATGGTAGACAGTTGGGTGTGGGTGAGGACAGCTAGCGCCTGAGGTCTTGCAGCTTAGAAGTAACATCTTGTTGTTGGAGCATAACACTGCTGAAGGTGTGTGGGTGTATCTTTGAAGAAACAAAACAGAGAAAGCATGACCAGCAATCTGATCTAGCTAGATGTCTATAAAAGTCATGATTTTATTTATTGCTTTAACTCTTGAGAGCTCTCTCTCAGGAGATAGCCTCACAGATGACTGTGTTCAAATGCCAAATTATCTATTGATTTCTTTTTTACTGGCACTGCCCTATTTTGACAATACTTTATTTTGTTTGTTCATTTCCAGTTTCCTGTTACCACCATCCTTCACATCAGTTAGTCATCAGCCAGTCCCAGGCTATGAGAGTGGCTACTAAAGGTTGTAGTCCACCTATTCCAGCACCCATCATCTCACAACTATGAGTGAGCCAGACTTGACTGTCTCTTTACTGCACTGATATAATTTCTGTAGGAGGCAGAATTGAAAGAGGTTCCCTTTCATACTGCAGTCATCATCTTCCCAACTATGGAGTCCAAACAAGTTTGAATTTTCCAAAAATGTCTGGAATTATTGTGACATTATATATTTCCACTTTTTAATCCTTTTAGTAGCCAGGGTCTTTATACCTAGCCTATCATTATGACTACGGTGGGCTGCATTTACTAGATTTTCATGAGTGTCAAGCCCTGTGCTAAGCAGCGCTTTACAGAGATTATCTATGAGGGAGGACAGATGATTACCTTCATTCCTCAGATGAGGAAACTGGGTCTTTGAAGGGTAAATCATCAGTTCATTAAGTTCTAAGTAGGCAGGCCAGGACTCTTTGCTGCTAGCCATCACATTCTATTAACTTTCAAGAAAACAGATCCAAATATTATCACTTTTTAGGAAGATGAAACTGAGAGAAAGGCTTAGAATCCAGAACCCTAGTCTCTGACTTAAAGCTATGATTTTCTTCCAGGTCATCGATTGCTTCCAGTTATACCTCATGGTCAAAGCATTACTCTGAAGAGATTATATTACCATAGGTAACACATGCTGAGCCCTGGGATCTACAGAAAAAGGTAATGAAATTAGTATTGGTTTATGATGTGATTTTATCATTCTTTCTCACTATCCATGGTAGAAAGTACACTGAGTCTATTTGCATTACAAATGATCAACTATTAAGTCCCAGAAAGTCAGACTAAGCTTTCCGCCATGTTGATGATTCTCTGTAGCAGACTACTGTGCTATTAAGGATGATAAATGGGAAGTTTTCTACCTCTTTGGAGGTTACTCTCTTCAGAGGAATTCAGACAGCTATTTATTTTTGTATTTATGCAAATTATATATACATACAGAGTGTCTAAAACATAAAAACAACATATGGCTTAGGAGAATTTCTGTAAGTGCTCCAGGCATCTCCAGATACAGAAATAGTATGGATGTTAATAACATGGCTTTCTCAGCAAACAAAGATTAGAGTGTACAGTTATTGGCAGAGCATGGAAGGTAAAAGGCTCTGGTGGGAGTGAGTACTATTTTCATATTCATATACTAAGTTTTCAGCTTTATTCATGACAATTGTCATTTTAAAGAAAATCCAGAACTACAGGACAGAATAAGACAGAGAAAATCCCCTTGTCAGATGCAACCTGTCTTCTTGAACTGAAACCATTCCCCCCAACTGATCATATATATGTAAGACACAGGAAATGTGACCTACTTAGCAGACTTCTATTGAGACGCAAGCCTTTACATCAGAAATACTTAGGAGATAGAGTAAAGTAAGCTCCTAATGAATGAGCCCAGTGTTTTCTTTCTAACCTATTGGAAAGGATAAAGAATGAAAGAAAACTAAAGAAGAAGGAAAGCAAAGAAGGATGGACCTTTCAGTTAACAAACTTCATCTGCATGCCAAGGAATGGCATCTACCAGCAGCTAAGGAGGGTGAATAGGAGTTTTCATTCCATATTGCCAATGGGGAAGCTGAGGTTTAGAGTTGAAAGGAATTGTCTAGTGTCATACAACTAACAATGAATCTTCCATCTCTATCCCATGTCTTTCAGGTGCAAGGAAAAACTGAACTTTTCTACTGCAGTGGCAATCTTTCCTGAAAGACTTCAGAACACTGCTGAATGGCATTTGCAGTCTCTGGGCACATCCTGCATTAATATTTGGCAGAAACTGTGGAAACTAAAGGTGAGAATTGTGGCCAGAGCACAGCTGGGGACTCCAGTCCTCATTCCTCCCAGGCTGCTGAGCGATAAGCTATAGTCTTTGCTTTACACACCAGGATTCATTTGTTCCTCTCAGTACAATGCAGTCCAGTGCTCATAGTGCAGAAAGCAATTAATTTTCCCAATATTATCTAATTTTTGGCATGTAGTGAATGCAGCCAGAGAGACTAAGCCAGGATCGTATCAAGGACTTATGCCTGAGTCTGTACAGAGGGATGTGCAGTTGCCATGGCAGCAATCAATCTGCTAAATAACTGGTAACATAAACTGATTCAAAGGCAAAGACTGATTTGGGTCAGGGAATTGCACTCTATAAAGAATAACTTCGCAGTGATTCCTGAGGATTTTGGTTTTTTAGCCTTTATGGATGGTCCTAGAATTGTACGGTGAGTGGCTGCTCAGTTGTGGGAGGGTACATGCCTTGAGAGCAGGAGACAGCATGCAGTTCTGAAGAAGTTAGAATAGAGATTCCATAGTGCAAGCTACAAAACTTCTCTTCAGTTCCAAGTCAATTCGGAGATGCTTCTGGCAAACCAGGAACAAAAGCAATAGTGTCCGGTTAGGGAATTGTCACCATCTCCCAGAGCTCATCTTAAAGCTTTATCTGTCTTTTCTCAGCAATCTTGCAGATGTAGCATCTATGAATATAGATGCTGATCTGAACACATCCAGAGAGATCCAACCACCTAGCTATGGATACAGAGATCACACTTAGTTTGGCTTGGTGTACATGCTATGACCACCCACTGGGCTACTTCTATACCTTGGACTTTCTCCAGAAGAAAATACTATTTCTTCTAGGGTCCCCATAGGGCAAGAACTGCAGTGTTCTGATTCTGTTCTGTCTGGTGTGGGATGCTACTAATTAATACAGTATGTATATACACTTACATATACAAACACATACACACAGTTTGTAGCTACTGGGGCTTAAACTCAGGGTACTGAGTACAGTCCCTTAGCCTTCTCCACTCAAGATAGTGCTCTACCACTTGAGCTACACATGGCTATTGGGTGGTTAATTGTGGAATAGAATTTCATGGACTTTTCTGTATAGGATGTCTTTGAATATCTCTAAGGACGTCATGATCCTTAGATCTCAGACTCCTGAGCAGCTAGGATTATAGGCATGAGCCATCAGCACCCTGCTATTATTAAGTTATTATTATTATGTTGGTCAGTCTTGGGGCTTGAGCTAGGGGCCTGGATGCTGTCTCTGAGCTCTTTTGATCAAGGCTAGTGCTCTACTTTGAGCCATAGCTCCACTTCTGATTTTTTATTTTTGAGTAGTTAATTGGAGATAAGAGTCTCATGGGGACTTTTCTGCCTGGGCTGGCTTTGAACTGTGATCCTCAGATCTCTGTCTCCTGAGCAGCTAAGATTACCGGCATGAGTCACCAGCACCCAGCTGGTATTTTTAATGCAGTCTGAAAACTAAGTCTTAGGGCATAAGAACATGGTATCTCTGGAGGTAGACAGATGAAAGAACAAACCATCTTTCAGGTTGTCATAATGAAAAAATGATGTGATACATTTTTATTGTCCTTAGGTTTTTGGCACAGTTCCCAGTGTCAATGGGAAGACTGCATTTCTGAAATATAAGAAGAAATGGCATGTGGTAGAGCAGAAGCCACAAAGTTGGTTGGTTACATTTCTGTTGATAGGATCTCAGGCAATTCATTTAAATTATTTTAGCTTCTAAGCTCCAGCGCTATAAAATGAGGATGATAACATTGATGATGATGATGATGATGATGATGATGATGATGATGATGATGATGATACTGAATTGCCAAAAATGTTTTTGGGAATGAGAAAAAGTAAAAGGAACCTCAGGCTTAAGGACAAGCAGATCTTGAAGAACCCCTAGTATTTATTCTCTCATTCATATGTCTTCATTTTTTAATTTAGTTTATTTTACTTTTTGGTTTAGTGGATCTGCCTTAAATATTTACAGAATGAATGAAACCTAAGGAAAGTCCCTGCCTCATGAGTATGATTTGATAAATATGAATTTTTCTGTTTAAACAAAGACAAAATTATTAGAGAATTCTTCATCTTTAGATCTAGTTTCTGTCACAAGTTTGATTGGTAAGGAGAGGAACTTGAGCCCCAGGTGGCTGGAGGCAGGAGGTTTGGAGATTTCAATGCATTTGTATGTTTTCTGTTTCCCTGTCTGAATGTCAAGAGGTGAGGCAGGCGCTGATGACCAACTCTCCTCCAGGAAGCTCACCTTTTCAGGGCCTGCAGCCACTGAACCTGGGTCAAGATCTCTGGAAATGAATGTCATCCAATGTGTAACCTGACACAGCTGGACCAGCGGTGCCTCACCCTGATGAGTGGAGGAGGAAAATTCCTTTGGAAAACCCTATTGTATTTCAGTCTCTCAGCCCCCAAAGGATGATCCTTGCTAGGGAAAAAGTAATCTCTAAACCAGCCTTTTCTACTGGGACTGCAGGTGGGTAATGAACATCAGACAGACAGGACTGGGTTCCATCTTGAGCTTGCAACCTGGTAGTAATAATTCGCCCATCCCTTCTCATCATTCTTCCCCATGAGGTGATATTTTTGCACTGACCTATAGCCTCTCTGCTGAGATTCTGGGCCTGACTTTGCTATAATTTGCAGTTTCAAAATAAGTGCTCAGTTTTCTTCCTGTGTGTAGACATTGATTTTTTTTTTGAACCTAGAATGCAAACGGAACCTGTGCCTGCTATCTGAATATCTCTAATTAGACAACCTGTGCAAATCTGCCAATTGACTTTAATAGATTGAATCCAAGTTAGCAACAGTGTTGGAGGGGAAATGAGATTGCCTTTGCCTCCCAAGTTATCTTTAGCATTTGGCCTGAATGCAGATAGATTTCCCAAATTCAAGATACAATGGTGGGCAAGAGTCCCTGGGCCCCTAGAGGCAGAATGTAATCATCGCCCAGGTAAATTATCCCTGCCGTGAGAAAATTGGAGCAGTAAATGAAACATTAGTCCACTTCACCAGGAGGTCATGCATGTTGCAGTGCCAGGACAGCCTGCTTCTTTGATTACAGAGTTGAGACTGCCAATCATGCTTTCCTTTGTGTGTGTGTGTGTGTGTGTGTGTGTGTGTGTGTGTGTGTGTCTGTGTGTCTGTGTGTGTGCACGTGAGTGCCTGTATGTTTGTGTGATTGTTCTCTTTCTCTTTATATTCTGCTGAGATTTGTTTTACTTCAGCTTCTTTTCATTCTACCAATTAAGCCAAAATCGGCAGTTAAGACAAAACACAAATGAAAGGGAACATGTGATGAGAAAAGAGACAAAGGAAATGGAGAAATGCACTTAAAAATTGCATCTTCCTTCCTTCCTGTCCCAGCAGCTGTGTTTAACAAAGGAGAAACTGAGTCATGTGTGATGGGGGAACTGAGCTGAATCTCTGCACAGTCGTAAGTAAGACTGGGTAAGTGACAAGGTTTGTTATCTGAGCTCACTTTCTGGGTGAGACCAGCCTTACCTGGCTGTCAAGTTCCTCAAACACCTGGGTTCCTCCTGCTGCAAGACTGGATGGGACTTATGAAAGTTTACTCCTCTAGGCCTTACTGTGACTATGCTCAGGGCTTTCTACATATATTTTATGATCACATTCTATATGTTTTCATTGAAAAGGTATCAACTCCATGTGCAGATAAGAAAACTGAAACAATAGACAATGTAGTTAGTTGTGTGAAGGTCACATTTACAAAGTGAGGGAAGAGAATTCAAACCTAGATGGTCAGACTTGAGTGTAATCATGCATTTGTTCCTAATTAAAGTGTAATTTTGTGTTCAACTAAGAAACGTGGAAAGAGCATGGAAAACCATAGAGAAAAATATACAATCATCCACCCTACTAAACCAGTATTATTTCATTTCCTTCTATTGCTTGATGTTGATATACTTTAGAAATATGTAATGTAGAGATCATCTTGCTCTGGTTTTGCCAATACTTTAAGTGAGGGGCTGGGAATATGGCCTAGTGGTAGAGTGCTTGCCTTGTATACATGAAGCCCTGGGTTTGATTCCTCAGCACCACAAATATAGAAAAGACCAGAAGGGCACTGCAGCTCAAGTGCTAGAGTGCTAGTCTTGAGCAAAAGGAAGTGCTCAGGCCCTGAGTTCAAACACCAGGACTGGCAAAAAAAATATTTTAAGTGAATATTTTCCCATGACATCCTAAGTGCTTTCCTTGGCAGCATAATATCATTAACCAGCCCCTATTGTGGGACATGTAGACTCTTCCTTGTATTTTCATTTTAACTGCAGATTATTGTTTAAGAGAACATAAGGTGTAAAGTCAGGAATGGGTGGCATTTTGGGAGGACAAGAAGTCTTTTTTTTTTTTTTTTGCCAGTCCTGGGCCTTGGACTCAGGGCCTGAGCACTGTCCCTGGCTTCTTCCCGCTCAAGGCTAGCACTCTGCCACTTGAGCCACAGCGCCGCTTCTGGCCGTTTTCTGTATATGTGGTGCTGGGGAATCGAACCTAGGGCCTCGTGTATCCGAGGCAGGCACTCTTGCCACTAGGCTATATCCCCAGCCGACAAGAAGTCTTTTGACCCAAATTCACTTTCTCTTACCAGAACATCATTTCCACTTTTTATTTATATACGTTTCCTATGGCTTCTATCACTCATGTCTACTCTTCTTTGACATCTATACATACAGCAAAGCATAACTCAGCTTTAAGACTGACTGGCTGACTGGTAGTCTATAAAGTGTATCCTATTGACAAGTTACAGTGGGCTTATTTTGATGGCATTTTTTTTGTTTTTTGGAAAATATTTATATTTCAATGTCTCAAGGTAATTTTGAGTGTATACTACAGGAAGAGCCTGTATTTTAACTGAAGGACATGTCTGTTTCATAATTTTCATGTGTGATACTCACCTTGCTGAGGCAGAAAGGGCTTAAAAATGGTTTTTGCCATTAAGGTCCTACAAGTAAGGTCAAGGACAGGAAGGAAGACAGTTATGGCTCCATGAGAAGTGATCTGATACATGGGATTATGAAGGGTTATGAAGAGAAAAAAAGACTCAGAAAGCCTGTTTTTTTTTCCTAGGAACATTAGGTATCTACAAAAGCTATGGGAAAAAAAGGAAAAATGTTTAAGCTCAGCTTGAAAGGACAGCTATAAAGTATGGAGGCAGATGAGATTGGGAAGAATGAGCCTTATACATATAGACACAGATGGAGGGCTGGCTGAAGGACACATGCAGCTTCAGGAGTTATGCAGAGGCTGGAGAGTGTTTGAGGATGAAAGTAAAGAAGCACAAGAATTAAGTGATAGAGAATATGAGGTGCCAGCATTGGTGATTTCAGACTTTATCCTGTAGGGGTTTGTGCATACGTGAGTCATTTCAGCAAAGAGCTCAAAGGAGCTCTTGTGCTTGAGAGGGGCATCATAAGTACCAGTTGAACTAGTCTCTTACTCATCCTTCTTTGTATTCACTTCTATTTTATGACTTGGTCTGTTATAAATAACGAGTTTGGGAAGTTATTCATGTACCTTATAATATCTAAGAATGAAATTTCTCTACTCTGAATGTCTAGAGAAACAACTTAGAGGATCTACATTACACCACTCATGGCTTACAACACTGTAGTGTACGTTAGAAGGCCCTGCTTTATTGATATACCTTATTTTGGATCAGTTCACTGGCATAAGATAATGTGCCACTGTTCAGTGCATTTGTTTCCTCTGTTGTTGCGTAATGTGGGTCTCAGGATCCCAGGGGACTAGCATTCACATCTTACTAGCTAGCACTCACTGCCAAGGCCACACATCATCCAGGAGGAGCCTCTGTTAAGGGAGCATGGATCTGGAACAAAAGGGGATTGGGTTTGTAGGACACATAGGCAAAACATGTATAATACAAGGTCGTATGATGTCGTAATAGTGGCCTTCTTATGGTGGTACCACCAACACCTCAAGTCACACTGTCTGATTAGTGGACATCCTAGCATTTCATTCCTTGTGAAATTCTTCTGATCTGTTTTGGATTTAAAGTCTGCCATACTTATCCAGCTTTTCTATTTCTGCTTCTTATTTAGAACTTTCAATCTCTCTCTGTGTCTCTCTCCCACTTGGAAAAGCTCTTATGGGATAAACATTTTTTATAGCTTCTACTTTTACTCTGATGTTGCAGTGGTGATTGTGAATCAACCTTTGAATTATAAATGCAAAACGGAATATTTTATCAAGATAGTTTTCCCTGTTAATTTAGTCACATCTTAAATGTAAGGTAACTCCAATGCCCTCAAAAGACTGAAAAACAGGAAGACAGGGTGTTCTGACTACATTTGCAACAGAAAAACACTGCTAAAATGTTTTCAGCTTAATGGGATTTTTCTGTGTAAAAGCATGACTTGGTATGTCTGTACCTCAATCTCCATATATAACAGTTGCTGGTTTGTCCCTCTCATCCCTGAAACCAATCATTCTGTCATGTAAGCCATATTTTGTTTTATTCTGTCGCCTCGACACCTGCCTCACTTAATTCTGTGCAATCAAGGATGTGTTGTGGGGAGCATAATTAGCCTTGCCAACAGACTAGAGATGAAACTATATCTCTGTATAGAAGTAAGATGCTGTTGGGTAAGGAAATAGATCTTAATTTCAAATTTCATAGGAACTATCATCAACCCAAAGGATAATGTGGTAATGCCATTTGGAAATTAATAGAATTGGGGGAGGGATTTTCTCTTGTTTCTCCTTCAGTTCTTCCATTTTCTTTAGGAGAGTCAGAGTCAAGGTATCATACAACCCTGTTGCTTCCAGGACAACATCTCTGTTCACTCCTATTCAACTTTCAGAGCAACTCGGCTGATGCTGTTTGGAGAAAAAGCATCCCTGAACAATGAGCTGGCTTGCAAGAGCCCTTAGCAGGTGGCTTCTATATGCTGGCTGTGCTTCATTGTGTCACAGTACTCTTAAAAGTTATCTACCAATGTATTATCTCTTATAACCCTGATATCTAGCACAATTCTGGGCATATGTTGACCCTCATTAAGTGTCTATTTAAATGAATAAAAGCATCCCTATGTAATCAGGAGAGCCAATAGTAACAGACACATTTGGGTTTCTCTGTTCCTCTCTCTGTGTGGGGGCAATTTATTCATTCCTTTCCTGATGCAATTGCTCTGGAATCAAATTTAAAATGGTTAGTTCTGTCCTGAGAATGTGAGATAGTATCTATAAAGTCCCTAGGGGAAGCACTATTGCCTATGTGCAAATTAAATGACATTTTTTGTGGTCTGTGGGGACATTTTAAGGTTTAGAGTAGGTATCTGGTGGTATGATGCAGGAAAAACAAGAAAAGCTGGTGTGTGTGGGTGGGGGGGGGAGAAATGACAGATATCCTTGGCAAGGAGTGTTGAGGTCTGAACTAACCTCTTGTGGGGAGACTGTAACTCCAGATCTCACGTCTGAGTAGAATGGTGCACCCTACTGAACGATTTAAGTGGCACATACATATGACAGCCTCTCTTTGAGTCACTTATTGAAATTTTTGGCCAGTCCTGGGGCTTGAACTCAGGGCCTGAGAACTGTCCCTGAGCTTTTGCTCAAGGCTAGCACTCTAGCACTTGAGCCATTAGCACCAATTCTGGCCTTTTCTGTTTATGTGGTACTGAAGAATTGAACCTAGGGCTTCAGGCATGCTAGGCAAGGACTCTACTGCTAACCAACATTCCCAGCCCACCCCTTATTGAATTCTAGACTGTTCTTGCTAACAGGTGTTGGTTTTGTTTTGTTCAGAACCAACCAGGTAATGGCTACCAAAGACACATTTAGACCCTTTTCGTAAAGGGAATTTAAGGACATCCTGTGGTTCACTGCAGTTGAAACAGAAAGGCTGTTAATCTTGCTTTCTGGATCCTTAACACTTCACAGTATCTGCTGTTCTGTGTATTTACTGTTATCTAACTATATATCTACTGTTTACCTATCATCTATAATCTACTCTCTATGTATCTATCTTGCTACATATTTCTGATAAGTTCCCAAATTGCACTACTATCTGTCTTAGTTATCCTCACTCCATTTAGATTGTGTTTTGTGCTAGACCAGTTCATGAATCCTTAATCCTGGCTGCTTATCCTACAGAGAAAGCCACTGGGATAAACTAGTAATGACCTTTAGGAATAATATGCTAGCATAACTGACATGCCTGGGACAGAGAAATTAATAAGGCAACCAAACTTTAAAGGGCCATTAGAAGTAAGGGTCTTACATGGTGCCATAAACATGGGCGTACTGGGAAGGGAGGGACCTTGTATCACATGCAAGGAAAAGAATGCGGCTTTAGGAATACCTGGAAGAGGAGGTAAATATAACATACAATATCACCAGATATCAAGATCCTGTAAAAGAGCATTTAGTAATTCAATAAATAATTCCCAGTGTCTTCTCTGTTCCAAGTATGTTGCTAGATACTAAAGATAGAGGAATGAAAAAGGCAGAGTCCCTGTTCATGTGTGGCTAACTCTCTCATGGCAAAAGGTAATAAAGTAGTCAGCAGACCCATGAAAGATTTAATATGCCTTATTACTGAGGTGAATTGATCTGCAGGAAGGTACTGTGGATTATTCATCTCACTTGTTCATGTCACACAAGGCCAGACTCAATTTCCCAACCTCCTTCATGATTTTACTCAAACACTATTTGTCTGAATTCTGGCTCCTCCAATGTGAGAAGTGATGCTTCCAGCTTTGGATCACAAAACTTACTGTTTGTAGTCCTTCATATTCTTTTCCATTCTGGGTGACTTGAAGGGAGACAACTTCTGGAGCCAGCTTGGGCATCCTGCACTTGTAGTAGAGGATCCAGAGATTCCTTGAATGACTGCAGAGAGGGATGTCCCCAACTCAGCACACTTCCATTCTAGGTTAGATTAGTCAGAAATAGACTCCAAGCCAATATATCTCAACATGGAGCCCCTGAGATAGAAGCAGCATCACTTGGGGTTTTAGTCTATTTCTACTCCTGTAATAAAATGCCTGAGCCTTTGTAATCTATAAATTATAGAAATTTATTTCACTTTTTTCCTGAATAATTATTTAATTATTGTCAAGGTGATGGACAGAGGGGTTACAGCTTAAGGCTGTGAAGTCCAAGATTAAAGTTGAACAGATTTGATAACTACTGGGGGCTTCTTTTCTTCTAAGATCATGTCTTGAGTACCATGCCCTCCCAAGATAGAAGAGATGGAGGGGTAAAAAATGCCTACCTAAGACCCATCCAGACCTGTTATATATAAAGGTTAATCACATTCACAAGGATGAAGCCTTCATGACCTAACCACCTACTAAATGCCTACTATGGCATTGGGAATTCGACTTTTAACCTAATTTTGAATCTGGCCACAGAGACTTGCATTTGTAATCCTAGCTTTTCAGGAGATGAAGAATTAAGAGTTGGCTGACTCAAAGTAGCCAGCCCCACCTCAATAAACAAATCAGGCATGCTTGTAATCCTAGATATAAGGGAAGCATAAGTAGGATTACAAGTAGAGGGAGGCTAGCTCTAGGCAACAACTGGAAACTCTAACTGGAAAAAAAACACACTAAAAAAGCAAAACTAACTAGGGGGAAGGATGAAGTGGTCAAATACTTGTTTAGAAAGCACAAGCCCTGTGTTCAAATTCTACTACTGCCAAAAAGAAAAAAAAATGTTTTGCATGGTTTTACATGAAGGTTGGATACAAGCATCAGACTGTGCCACCTGGAAAGCCTTGGCTCACATTAGGTGTGCAAAATTGGAAGCTTGGAGGGGCTGGGTCTGCAGAAACCCATTGTAACAGGTCCTTCTGATGGTTTGAATGCATGCTAAAGTTTAGGCTGTCATTGAAGATGACAGAGTTAACTGTTACATTGAAGCGACTTGGCACAACAACATCAGCCGTTGTATCATTTAAAAAAATACAGGGAGGAATATGAATTGGGTTGATCAACTAACAGAAGATGAAGGATATCACTTTGTATATTGGAAAGCAATTGCAAGGAACCCGATAAGGAAACAAGCCTTGGAGGCTGATATGGCCAGAGTAGAAAGTTCTTGGTAGAAAGAAAAGGGAATGAGATCCAAATGCTCCCATAGAATACTGGTATGTGGTGTCAGGGAAAAGCTTCCTGGTAGATATTATGCTGGTCTTCATCTTAATGAGCAAGTCAAAAGTAGCTGAAGAACAGAGAGGGGTGGTTATTGCAGGCAGGTGGTAGAAAACCAAGCAAGGCAAAGAAGCAGGTGTGTATACTTCTCCTGAAAAGCTCCTGCTAGCTAAGGAGGGATGAAGGGTAGAGTGTGAGAAGGTGAACGTGATAAGGCTACAGAGGATCTGTGAGAGATGTTAAAGAACCTGACAGGAATCCCTTATGGCAGTGGTTCTTAATCTTCACAACACTGGAGAGTTACTCAGCAGCCCTTAAAACACACTGACGCCAAGCCTGAGTTCCACCCCGGTAGATGCTGGTTTTAATTGAGGCCAGGACTTTGGCATTTCTGAAATTTCCCCAGGTGATTCCAGGGTGCAGCAGAATTACGAAGCATGGCTCCAGGTAATGGGGAAGCTTTTGGAGAGGTTTTAAAGGAAGAAAGTAGCATAAATCAGATTCTCCCTTAACCATTTGCACACATTTCAATAAAAAATGAATGTTAGAGCTGAGGAGGCATCTTTGGGGGAAGGAAGCTCTTGTCTCTACTCTGAGACTCATTTTGTTCCTCTTTGAAATGAAGATACAACACATAGGTATCCAGGACTATTGTAAACACTGCCCAGCATAGGACTTTGTCCCAAAGCCAGGGTAGATGCTGAGTACTTTTTTCTCTGGACTAAACAAAGGCTACAGAGCCTTGGGAAGGGCTCATTCTTCAGTGTCCTCACAAGTGATGGTCAGAGACTGAATCCTTGGAGCTTTGCATTTGTGTGGCCTATGCTATCCTGGGCCCAGAGCTGACTTAGATTCTGATCTTGGTACTCTGCTGGGATTGCCTTAGAATCTTATTTCTTTAATGGGAGACTGCCTGATGAGCAGGATGAGTTTTTAGTGTATTTGACCAGAATGAAAAGTAAAAGCTGATGCAGCTGTGGTTGGTAACGATGAGGGAGAGCTAGGCAGCACCTGCCTGCTGACTTCATGGCAAGCTCCTTGCTGGGACAGCAGTTGTCTGTTTTCATCTCTAGGAAGCAGAAATCATGCAGCAAACCATTCACCTGTGCTATTCCCACCCCCTCCCAGGAGGAAGCTACCTGGTGGAGTTCAAACAATGAAGATTAAGAAGCTCGACTGTAATTTGCATATTAATGTATAGCAGCTTTTAATTTTCATGGGGAGAAGTCTGTTTCTCCACCTTTCTCTTTGAAGGCTTGAACTGTGTTCATGGCAATTTTGTGTTTTATGAATGAAGCATGCACAGGCACATGGGGGTGGGGGTGGGACATTCTGTGGACTAAAGATTGATTGGAATTGATTGTGCTGAGAAAGATTGATTGGAATTGATTGTGTTGAGATGTAGGGAGATGAAGATGGCATGACTGGTATTTGGACCAGGAGAGGAATTTGGTGGCAGGGTGTAGAAGCCAGAATCTTCTCAAAGTGGTTACTGGATATAACACTTTCTTGTTAAGGGTAGTCACCTTACAAGAAGCTGTTCTAGATTAGCCACATCCTGTTACAAATTGTTTTTCTAGGGGTTATAGTTATGGCTCAAGGGGAAGAGCACCAGGTGAGTAAGAGTTGTTATCCTGACAAGTTCCTGCTTTGGCCAAGTATCCTGGTTTTGGTTGGCTGCTTGATTAAACTTTTAACCTCTTTCAAAGTAGCCATTCACATAAGATTTGTGAACCTAAATTCTAACCCATCAAAACAAAGGGAAGTAATGCCATTATGGATAAAGCTTGGATAGACTGCTCACCTAGTGCATTTGCATACTGTTTTTTGTTAGTAACGTGTGCCCTTCTGCAGAAGTAAATTTTGCCTTGCCAAATTCCTTTCAAGTTGTCCTTATGTGACACCCCAATATCCTGAGACATTTCCAACAAGGGAAAGGCATCTGTGCATCTCCCATTGTGCAATTATATATAAAGGTCTAGTAACTATGCTATATTTGATCTCATTATGTACTAAAGTTGTTTCAGCAGAGTAAAATCCACATTTCCCCACCCCTCTACCCCGAGCTTGACAAGAGAATCTCCTGGAGTCATGAGTGGGGCCCCTCTAAACGGTGTGCACCCTGGTCTCACATACCCTTCATAGTCTTTTGCATTCTGAGAAGACATCATCTAAATCACTGCACTGATTGATCTACATTTTTCTCTTCCAGTTATGAAGATAATTGAGTAGTTAGTGGTGATTTGGAGGAATCTTAAATCTTAGATAATACAGAGTTCCGTGTTTCTTTTTGTAGCACAAACCTCACCTTGTTATCTAGATTTATTTTTCAGGCTTGCACTTTCCTTCTGCAATGAGCTGGTTTTCCATTATTTTAAAATAGCATCATGGGGTTAATAGAGCATTCAGGGCAAGGCTTTGAGCCTGTGGCTGTCTATGGTGCTATCTGGGAGCCCTAGCCCAGTAGGGGGCCCTATGATAACTAACCTCCATAACAAGGCCTGGCCATGCGTGCATGCTCAAATGATGGGCCATCTGTGCCCAGCCTACCACCAACTCAAACTATCACACTTGACAAATTAAAGGTGAGGAAGCCTTAGGCTCCCTAACTTCTTCTGAATACAGAAACCACTTTCTTTTAAAATCAGAGTGAAGAACTAGGAGAAGGGAGTCTACTGAAAATGTGCCAGACATATTTTATATGTTCTGTTTGAACTCCCACTAACCTTGTGAAGCAGCAATTTTACTTTTCCTGTTTTACCTAGAGAGAAACTGAAATAGAATGGCTGAGCAGCCTAGCTAAGATCACACTGCCAGTTTAGTGGGACCCAAAATTGGAATGCAAGATGGATGGGGCTGTGTTTTATGCCTAGTTATCTCAAAATGCCAATTATTGACATTTGTAATGACAATTCTATATTGAGGGGCTGATGTATACATTATTGGGTACCTGGAAGTATCCCTGGCTTCTATTTCAGATGACAATAGCATTTCCACTCCCAAACCAGTATAGCAACCAAAAATGTTTCCTGACCTTGTCAGTTGTTCCTGGGTGGGCAAACTCATATTGCTCCTCGTTATCATGACTGTTCTTCATTAATACGTGACTTGCATTCTAGTCTTACAAATTGTCTGTACTAAATACTCTATTGTTTCCATTTTTCATACTATAATGTGGAGCCTACAGAGATTGTGAGTTAACCAACATCTTAGAGCGCATAAATACCTTTCATGGTCCCTCAGGTGGAACTAAGTGAAAGCAGTACAACAATGAGCCAATCACGACGGATAGCAACCCAGGCAGCATCACACACATACTCTATTTGCCACTTTACAAGATGTTCCAAGTGGAGCCTGCTAAAATTTAGATTCGTGACGGGTTTAAATCCATTCGCTATATGAAGGCCCGGGAATGGGCATTGCAAAGCATATCTACACTATTTGAGGTTGTGGTCCTGGAAACCTATGCTGAGAAACCTTGAACAGGAACACTGCACTTCGCTGAAAGAACTGACCTAGAATAAAATTTCAGGAAAAAGAATGGACATAATGCAAGGAAAAGGAGAAGTTTGGGAATGAGTCATGAAACTACTTGGAGAGTTCAATTTAGTTGCTAAAGAGAATAGTGATGGCATCTTATATCAAGTAACACGCGATGCTGGGGTCCGGGTTCTGAACACCTTGGATGATATATCCAATGAGTTTAAATGACTCCCCATCTCTGGCTCACGTTTCATTCCAAGGCTTAGCTCTGCTGCCTTGTTTGGAAGCTTAGAGCATCCTGAGGTTCTAAAAATGGTTACAGTGAAACAAAAACAGCTGTGTCAATTTCCAATTTCCGCTCTATTCAGATTCACACTCTGCTGCCTCTCCTCTCTCACAGGCACTGGGACCCAGGCACATGCACACACAGACACACACGTGCACATTCTTTCCTTCTTTTCCATTCTTAGGCACAGGCCCCCAAGCTAGGACATTGGCATGCACACACCCAGGCACAGAGGTGCACGCACGGGCACATGGGCATGCATGCACGTGCATGTGCGTGCACGCGTGTACACACACACACACACACACACAGAGTTGCGTATGTCACTTACTTGAATTCATTTCTCCCCAGAAGGGGGGTGTTTCTAGTTTTCCAAAAAGGAATTGCAAACAAGAGAATCCACAAGAGCCCAGACTACAATAAAATGCTACAATATGCTTTCAAGCTGGAAAGACTAAAAAGCTGGGAAAAGAAAGAAGCAGTATAATGTCTATTTTTATCTTCAACTATAATCTACCCACGTGTGGGTTCCTAGCTGTCAGGAGGCAGAAAAGGACATGTAATCAGCCTACCAGTTCTCTGCTCCTGTCTCCCACCCCAGTGACATGGATGTGTGTGTTGGGGGAGGGGAGGGGCACACAAAGATACTTCAGCATGATGGTCAAAGGCTTCCATTAAACTCACACCTGAGGCCAGATTGCTTTTTCACATTGTGCCAAACTTTGTCCTTTATTGCTTGGCCCAAACACAGAAGGTGAAAATCAAGCAATTAAACCATTTTGGTGGCACCTGAATCATGATTACCATTGGACAACTAGAGGGGCAACATGCACCTGTTGGTCTTTTCCAGGGTCTTCTTAACCTCCTGCACACAACTCACTGCCTTTATGATTTCTTGTATCCTTTAGAGGAAGCCATTGTGAATCAGTAGAAAGAGCTCAGCCTGGACATCCAGAGACCTGAGCATGTTTCCTCATTCTGCTATAGACAAAGCTCTGTGACCTCCAACAAGTTATTTGATCTTTGTGAAATGCAGAGTCCCCATCTGTACCAAGAAGACTATGATCACTAAGGGTTATCACTTGGTAGGAACTAAAGAAATGCTACCTACAAGTGGTATGATTTTGTTAGTACTGTTTTGTCTATATCATTATTGTTAATATTAGTAGTGGTAGAAGTAAAAGAAGTAGTAGAGGTAGTTTAATGTTTAATAATCTCATCTGCTTTGTACTCTGTGACGCTTTTCCATCATCACGGTTCTGTACTGTTGCATAGGTATTATATGAGGATTTGAAATGATCAGGCTAGGCCAGGCTGAGAAGTGGCCTCCTCTGGGTGTGATAGTAAGATTTTGGAAAAATATCTCACAACCTAATCCTTCCCCTTAACTTTCTGTGGCAGATAGGTGACTTAAAACCTTAATGGAGAAGCTTGGTCCCTTGAAAACTCCTTCAATATGAGATCTCCTTTTCAGTCATGTCTGTGGCTACTCTTCTAAACAGAACTGGGAGTTCAGTTGGGTGATAGTTCTTTAGAAATTATCATAGCACTTGATATCACCCAGACCTCCTGCTTTTTTCTTTATCACGTGAACTAGAGTACATTGCTAGAACTTCCAACAATCCAGCTTTCCTCATTTGCAACATAATATATTTATCAGGATATGATGAGATTCAAAGGAGGTTCAAAGTGTGAACATAGTCTATAAACTTCAGGGTGCTAAATAACTGTTAGCATGCTACATTATCATGAAAGATGGCAGAGGGACCAGCTAGCCTTTCCAAGTCCTGAAGCCTCAACAAACCTATTAGTTTCTTTGGGTCTCAAACCAATTTTTAGTAATGGAAGTAATACGGTTTTTGAATGTAGATTTCCCTCTGTGCTTTACTCCCAGCCTGTGTGCAGACCCAGAGCTGTACAGCAAACAGTCATTTCTTTGTCTGCGGGCTCATTAATGAAGCAGCAACTTCAACAGAAGAGCAGCTGTTTGGTGGTGTCTGGCTCACTGAGAGGGACACACAGGTACGCTGCCTCTATTAAGCATTTGCAGGATGACAGATTGCCTCAATGAAATGTCCATGTGCTATTTCATTATGATGCCTCAGGTTGAGAAAATTTAAAAAAAAAGCCTGGACCCACCAAAAAGCTTTCACAGATTGGAAAGCGCACAGTTTGGGGGTGTTTAGCACTTTAGCACATGCTCTGTGACTGTGCATTCAAGGCAACATGTCAGAAGAAATTAGTCTGCAGCAGGCCACATATGTCAGCCAGCCGGTAGAGGCATTCGCCTGAAACCCAGGCTAGAGACTCAAGAAAAAAGCTACTTACCTTAGAGCCACCTCCAGCTTAGGATGTTTGTGAGGCTTTCTAATATCTCCTACTTGAGCCAGGTATTTCTGAGGAGGGGCCCATGCTCAGAGGAGGATGGAAGAAGTAACCCCAGAATACATGGGCTCTCTTATCATTATTCTGCATCCAGCAGAGCAAGTGAGATTACCATTGCACACATTGACACATAATGTCACAACATTGCCAAGTGGGCACTATTAATATCTGAGTCTTCAGATGGGGAGATCAAAGTGAAAAGAAGTCATATGGTTCAAAATTCCTCTCACCACAGTGTCCTCAAAAGGTCTCTAGAAATCTAAAGTATACCTACACCCCTTCTTTTCCATTGCCTCTAAGGGAGTGAGGTTTGCTTTATGACCATACCTAATTGTGCATTTACATCTGACTTTCAGCTTTCTAAAGAAAGAAATTTTGACAGATGCTATTCCACAAATCCAAGCTTTGAAGGATTTTTCTTTGGGATTTTTTTCCAAAGTGGTGGCACTTTTGGAGGATAGTCAAGAATGGTGAGTTAGGGGCTGGGAATATGGCCTAGTGGCAAGAGTGTTTGCCTCGTGTACATGAAGCCCTGGGTTCGATTCCCCAGTACCACATATATAGAAAACGGCCAGTGGCACTGTGGCTCAAGTGGCAGAGTGCTAGCCTTGAGCAAAAAGAAGCCAGGCACAGCACTCAGGCCCTGAGTCCAAGGCCCAGGACTGGCAAAAAAAAAAGAATGGTGAGTTATTGCCTTTTGCTGATGAGTTGACAAGTGCCAGAGAGAATGATTAGGACTCTGAGGTTCAAGTCTAGATGAGAGATGAGCAAAAATCAAGGGTCACAGAGGTAAAGACAGGAAAGACATAAGAGCAAATTGAAAAGACACAGTGACCAATTTGAGAAGAGGAAAGAGTGGGAAATGTTTGTGGTGTGGGCAACTGTTCACAGTACTGCAATTTCGTAATGGAGTACATAGAGGAGGAGGAGGAGGAATGTGTGTGTGTGTGTGTGTGTGTGTGTGTGTGTGTGTAGAGAGAGAGAGAGAAGAAGAAGGAGGAGGAGGAGGAAGAGGAAGAGGAGAAGGAGGGAGGGGGGATGAGGAGAGAGAGAGGGAGGGAGGGAGAGAGAGAGTGAAATAGATAGAGATAGATAGATAGATAGAGAGATAGAGAGAGAGAGAGAGAGAGAGAGAGAGAGAGAGAGAGAGACTGGAAAGGGATTGAGCAGAATATGTCTCCTTGAAGACTTGAGGTATGCTGTCCTAGCAAAGGAGGTACTGGGAACTGCTGTGGGAAGAGATGGGAGCTGTTGGTGAAAAAATTTCCCAAAGAAACCATGACAGGAAATCCATTGGTGATAGTGAGGGGAAGAAAAAAAAACAATAAAGCTTCATGATGCTTCTGGGCATCATGCATGAGAAGTGAAGTGGGAGGATGCTGGGACTCTCTCTGTGTAGCATCAGCTTGGTTTCAAGCACATCTTTGATAAATTGGCAGATTTTATATTGGCTAATTGTAGGGGAAAGACATCATATCACAAAGGTCATAGGTCAATCATATTTTCCATCTAAGGCCTTAAAAATTGTCCAATCAGGTTGACTGATGTTTAGTGAACAAGTAAGATAGTTATAAGCCAGTATGCATGTACATACACACACACACACACACACACACACACACACACACACACACACATACGCACAGTGCACCCTGCAGCCACATGGATGATTTGGACTAGCTGAGTGAAATGTACTAAAGATAAATATGGGAAAGAAGAAAGTCTACTAATGGAACTTCTCTAGCATTCTGTGGTGACAGCATGCTCCTGAAGAGCCATGACAGATGCAAAGACTCACAGTATGGTAGGAGAATACAAACAAAACTCTACTGCAGTCCATTCTTTTCAGTGTACTGGTAAGAAGAAAATCCATTGATTGAGTTGTTTCTTCTGCTTAGTTTTCCTTAGAGGGAGATGTCATGTGTCTATACAAAGTGGTGTGTGTGTGTGTGTGTGTGTGTGTGTGTGTGTGTGTGTGTGTATCAGGAGATAGTGCAAAAGAGAAAGTCAAAAGCAAAACTAGACTGTGACTCTTTCACTTCATGCACACTAGGACAAGTCACACTTCACAGGGCCCAAGCAGGAATGACTTTAGTGTAAAACGAAGGACCTGGGATGGACTCCACTCTCATTTTGTTTTCCGTGAGACTTCAATGAGTATTTTTGAAGCACAAGTGAAGATACAAACAAACCCATTCCTAAATATATTTCTGAAATATCCTTTTTTTTCCAGTTGGAGATGACTTACATAAGGTCAAGGTAAGCCTGTGGTTCCAGTAGAGTTGACTCTTCGTTTTCCTTCCTCTCTGGTACCCCAGAGTTGTGTTCAGAAGACTTCAGCTTATATAGTCCTCCTCCCAGGAGAAGCAAAAGTCTAATGAAGCACTCAGAGCTCTTTAAGTCACTTTGAACATCTGCTTAAGTCATGGTGTCTGGAAAGATTCATGCAGAAATTCTGGAAGTCCCAGGAAGATCAGGATTTGCCATCTCTCATGTGATTTTCCATGTCCTTTTTTGATTTCCCCAAGACTTTACTGTAAGCCTTTGCTGCTGCTTGTTGGATCTGGCACCACTAAACTTCCAGCTTCATTTTCTACTTCTGTCCCTTTCAGGTTGTCTACTTCAGCTAACCTGGCCTCTTTGCTGTTCCTTGACTTTCCAAGCACACTCCCACCACAGGGAGTTGGATTTCTGGTTTTCTCTGTGTGGGGAATATTTATTCTTATCTGATGTTCCATAATAGCTTGATTTGGTGTAGTAGAACACCCCATGGAAATACCAAGGTACACATTGGTTTCATCCAAATCAAGTTTTGGTTTTCTTCATGATGCCCTTGATATTGTTGTGTTTATTGACTCTCCAAGTACTGAAATATGCCGCATAGGTGAATATGTGCTCCACAAAGAGAGGACATTTATTTTTATGTCCCTTAAACCTAGCACAGTGTCCAACACAGAGTGTAGATCCTTAATAAATGCTTCTGAAATAAAAGGAAAAAAATAATCCATAGAGGATGCATTTGTGTATCAACATGTTGTCATTTATGAACATGTTATTATTATCTCTTATGTTCTAGATGAAAGGACTATGCAAATAACTAATTTCAGGAGATGCTTAGTACTATGACGAAAACAAAGGAGGTGTAAAGAGCAGTTGCTGAGAAGAGATGGTCAAATTTCTTTTAGATAGAGTGGTTAGAAATATCTCTGATGGTTTCGAAAGATCGGTTTAAGAGAGGAATTAAGGAAATGACAGATGGAAAGCCCTTGAGGTTGGAGTAAGTTCCTTGACTTTGAGCAACAGTAAGAACAGCAGTATAGCTGGATTCTAGTGAACAGTAAAGAAAGTAGAGAGCCTGGGCTGCTTTTTGGAGGCCCAATCACAGTAGAATCCAGCCAAGCATGGCCAGGGACTTAAGTAATACAGTATCACCCACTGAAGTATCTTGGTATGGCCAGAGTTGGATCAACTTTCCATATACAGTAGGCCTGTAATCCCACTAAATGTGACCCTGGTATTGGGTTTGAATCACACTATCCAGACTCTTACCCTTTGAAGAGTTTCCTTTCTTAGGCTGCATGCTATCCTTCTCTTTTAACTGGTTTTAGCTACAGCAAGACAGTCTATCACTCAAGTTTTAAAATTCATATATTTGACATTTATCTTGGAAAAGTTAAGGTCCTATTCCGATGTTTGCCAGAGTGCTTTTCTACCCCAGGTAAAATGTCAGATTATTAGAAAAAAGGGGTCTCGTTCATTTTTCCCTTAATGTTAATAGCTGATAACTTCAATGTCAAAACTCTAGGCTATGCCCTTGAGCTATTAAAAAGGTTAGTAATTTTACACACATACACACACACACACACACACACACCCCACATGCATGTATTCTTTGTCCCAAATGCCTACATTTTGTGCTTTTCTTACTGAAGGCCTTTTCTGTCTTCTCTGATGGATTTCTAACATCTGGTTGATTACATTTACAACAAACTTTCTATGATTTTTGCATCATTTGTAAGAATTTCTGGTATAGGACTTCTAGATGTATACAATAAAAAGAATCTTGATTTGAGGAAGAGCATGCTGAAAGATTTCCATCTGTAAGTGTTGTTCCTGGCAGAAACAGGATATTGTACGTTAAATGATTGACACTTCATTTGCTTTTTAAAATTTTGTTAATGCCCGTAGTGCAATATTCTTTTAAGTTACATAAATCCAATGGATTATAACAACTGCCCAGTGGAACATTACAATGGCACGTGGCCTAGTGTTAGCCCAGAGTACTAGATGCCCCTTCAAGTTTGGCCAAGAAGAAAACATTATTTTAAAGAAAATGATTTTCTCAGTACAGTCTCCAAATACTTCTTCTTTGACATTCATGCCTCATGTCACTTGTCTGGTTGTTAGCACTATCAAACAGCCAAAGAAATAAACAAGCAACAAAGTAACATTAATGGAAATATTCTTGTAGGAGCTGATCATCCTTACTTTGTCGACATGTGGGCTCCCATATAGAAATTTTCTTCTAGTGAAATTACCTATTGTTTTTAATGATAGATTTCACAATACTATTATTTTAATGTGTTTGGCAGAGTATCATATATATTTTTCTTTTATTTATTTCTTTTCTTGTGTTAGTATTGGGGCCTGAATTTAGGGCCTAGGCATTGTCCCTTAGCATTTTCACTCTAATCTAGCACTCTACTACTTGAAACATAGCTCAACTTCTAGCTTTTTTGGTGGTTAATAGGAAATAAGACTCCAACAGACTTTCTTGCCCAGGCTGACTATGAACCAATAATCTCAGTCTCCTTAGTAGCTGGGATTACAGATGCAAGCCACCAGCACCTAGCAGAGCATTATATTTTGTTATTGACTCAGATGTTCTAGATTACTCTTTGCTTTCCTAAGTTTAAGAACTGTACAAGTTTAGGATTTAGTTGAGCTTTATTCTCAAGAACTATCAAGTAAGATATTTGTCCTTTACCTACCAGGACTTAAGAATGTTTTTGACATTGTAGTTTTTAGGTGATTAGGTAAGGATACAGCTATTTCAGGGTGTTCAGAAATGGAAGATGATACACTCTCATACTTATTCAGTAAGCACAGCCTCCTTACGTTGTGTCAAGTTAGTTGTTTGTGGTCAGTTGGAGTCATTTCCATCCACATCCACAGTCTTGCAGAAGAGAGGCTGGGAAGTCTGATTCCCAGAACCCCTCTCCTTGAATGGTTCCAAGTTAGAGTCTGCCAATGCAAGCCACTCATGTGAGATTTAGAAGGTGTATAGAAAAAGAGGCCATTGTACTCCAGAGGCTGTATAAGCAGATGTGTGGACAGATGGCAGACTTAAGGCTTGCAGAAGCCTGTGGCAAGTTCCTGTGAAGTACCTGTTTTGTGATATGGGAGGTGGAGAGGCTCAGTTTGGCTTTCTCTGGATCCTTGATTGGGTGTTGGCAGCTGGGATGGGTGATGGGAGCTTCTTGGAAGTTCTTGACATTTACAGGAGCAAACTTGCGACCATCTGTTTTACCACTGTAGGCAGGGACCTTCAGTAATGGCTTGCCTGTTCTTTGCTGCCTCAGCCCTCTGATTATGGTTCTAGCCCTTAATTCCCATATTGAAGCTCTCTGTGCCTACAACTCTTAGTGGTTGGTTGGAGGTCCTGGGAAATGGGGTATGAGATTTATCCCATTGGCCATTTTGGCTTCCATAACTCCAGTAGTTCTATAGGCTACCATCAGATAGGCCTTCATCCAGCCTAATAATCACCTCTGAGAGCACCATCTTTGTGGGAAGATAATCTCTATCACATAAATCTTCAAGACTTGTCAAGCCACTGATAAGTTCAGCTTGGCATTCTTGGGGCTTATCCAACACTCTATGAACCTGTTTGCTTTTTTATTTTACCATTCCTGGTACTGGGAGAGAATTTCACTTGCCTTTTCCACCAATCACTATCATATTCAATGTAAAACCTGGCTGGTATCACTGCAACAGTTTTTCAAGACTCTCCAAGTTAAACACTCTAGGCATCATGAAAGCAAACTTTTCCTAGGAATGTGCTCTTGCCCAATATCTGTGTTAATTATTGTGCTTAAAACTGATTAGGGAAGGGTGCTGAAAGCAGTGATGTAGCACCATCTATAACTTCCTCCAAGTTCGCTCAGCAGGCACTTGATTGCATAAAAATATTTTCAACCTAGCTGTTTCACTGAGAAAATGTAGCATAGAAGTTCAAACAAAATAAATCTTAGAGAGGGTAGCAGAATAAGAGGATTCATTCTGTAGCTTGAATGTTAATGTACATAGGCTCAGAGATCATCCAGAGCTGTCTACAACATGGATGAACTCTACTCAGTGAACCACAGTCTATCCTGCATCAGCATTGGAATTGGAGCTATTTTTGGCATTTACCTCCAGATTTTATGCATGGTGGACTATCAACTTCCTCTTCATTATCAATGTACTCTAAAATTTTGCAGGTATTGCAGACCAAACCCAGAGCCTTTTATATTCTAGGTAACTGTTCTATTACTGAGCCACATTCACTTACTCATTAAATGTTAAAGCATTCAATCATTGTTATAGGTAAGACATGTAGTAGCAATTATGTCGGGGCTGATATCCCAATGTTGTGTCCTCACCGTGCCCCTCCAGTGTTTATCACTGAAAAACTTCCTTCTCATGGAACCCCATTATCCTACCACATTTCTTGACATTTTAGTGATCAATGGGTTCAAAATGCTCACACAACCAGGGAGTTTCTCCGACCTGCTCATCTTCATTGACTGATACATATTTCACAGTATCTGATAAATACTTCTAATAATAAAAGCACATTTGTTGAAGAGCAGAAATCTCAGAATCATCTTATTCATATAGCACTGTTTTCTCCTCTCATCAATGAGTAGCCTGTGCAGAAAATTTATAACTTTGATATAATCATATATAATTGTAGTTTAAAACTACTAAAGATTATGCAAATAAGACTTCTACTAACCTGGTGATATTCTCTCTGGAAAGGGAAAGGAGAGTGACACTTCAGAGAAGAGTGCTTTGAATTCTTGGCTTTTGTAGAGAGCTAACCTACAGGGATGGACCTCTGTTGTCTCAGACACGGTACATGAAATAGCATTGGCTAAGAATAAAGAAGACCTGGAAAAGCTTATTACAGAGAGAGGGAATGGCTATAGACAGGCAGTCCCAGGTCATCAACTTGATCTGAATTTCAGCATCTTTGACTGTGAATATGGATACTTTAATTTCATTGGATCTCAATTTACTTATTTTAAAATGGGGAAAATCTAGGGGGCCCAATGATGTTAGGCATGTATGCAAAGCAGGTAGTACTCAAATGATAAAGAGAACTCACACCATAAAACAGGCAACTTGCTCTGTAAATTTCTTCCTCTTTGCAGTGAAAAGAGTAAGAAGATATTTCTGGTGAGTAAGACTCAGTGTTGTGGGTGTTTTTCCATTGATTTCAGGTATGGGCATTTATTTTCTTGTTAGGACATGACCTTCACATCTCAGGGGCCTTCAGCAGTTATGTAGGTCATGCCCTAGGAAGAAGGAAATGATACCCAGTGCTTTCTCTCATCTCTTCTACATGGTGGTTAAGGAGAATGGACTTCCTATGTCCTGTCATCCCCTAGAATCTACCTCCACTGTAAATCTTTCTATGCCCCCTTTCTTTCCCCAATGGATCTTGATATCCCTTATATCTATGAAGATAACGTACAAAGCACATGCAAGTTTCATATACAACTGAGAAGAGCCTTTCCTCCATGATGGCAGCCACCTTCACCACACAGGCTGTATTCCATGGCTTGTTGTGGAACAAACAGCAGATTCTGACAATGGACATCACACATTTTTGCTCATAAAAGTGGCATTACAAGGTCTTTTCAGTACCTGTTGAATGATAAAGCATCTCTTTGTGGTTTAAATATTTGGGACATAAGATTATTATCTTTAAAGTCAAGGAAACAAACAACAGTCACCTTGAATACCAGCACAGATTGATTGTGGATGCCTGGAGTGGGATTTGAGGGCTACAGTGAAGGCCTTGGGGGGAATCTCCAATGTCTGTAGTAGGCGTGGGAAGAGATGGTGTTGCTGTAATGTATTTGTGGACTCTGTTTTAAAGTCATAATTTTTTTTTACCTCTTATACAAAAGTTAACTGGTTTGTTAAAGGTATATAGCAGAGCAGATTGAATGGATTAGAAGAGATTGCTCTAGGAAAATTACTAAGTTGCTCTGATGCAAGAGAAGATAATAAGGACTCTGAAACCCACAAATATGAGTATAACAATCTATGCCTTTGTTGTACTCATATGGCAATCTATGCCTTCAACTTTTCTACAGTTTGGAGCTGAGAGATAAATATGAATCCAAAATTCAATTGATTGAAAAGTGAACAATGAAACATTAAAACACTTATGTCCAGGGGATAGCCCATGAGAGGAAATGATTCATTCCAGCCAAATGAGAGGGATCAAGTGATGTTTCTCACCTTAAATTTGCCACCCAACTGCCGATACCAGCGTCTCTGGGCTGATGTTGATTTACCCAGCTGACAGAAGTGTCATTAGCAAGCACTGGGATGCCAGTATGATTTAAAAACTAAAACAAATTTAACAACATCCTAAGCTGGAGGAAATCTTAACAGAACTGCAAGGAATAGCTGCCTTGGCACAAACTCTGTGTAATCTTAAAAGGGAGCAGGTTTTGAGGCCAATATTTATGTTCAACAGCTAATGCTTTAGAGACAGAGTTAAATGTAGAAAAGCTGACTCCGGGTTTGTCCCTTACTGATGCAAATAAGCTGCACATGGAATCTGGGCCTCCTTTATTTATTTATTTATTTTTAGACTCTAGAAATAGGAAGGTGAATCTAAAGCTCACTAAAGCCCTGAAAGGCTGTAAGTTTGCTCATGCCCTCAAAGGATTAACCTGGAGCAATGAAGACCATGGGCAGTCAGTTACCACATCATTTCTGGCTGGGGGGACTGCTTAGCTGTACAAGTCAATAGTCCTAATGAGGACTGTGGAGTAGATTGTTAAAGAACACAGTGAGCATGCCAGTTAGGAGCTGTTGGGTGGGAGCATGAGCATCAATTACAAAGGGAATCGTTCACTTTTCTCCCTAACCAGTGGGCCCTTGGAAGCTCAAACTGGCTGGTCAAGAAAAAACAGAGAAAAGAAAAGCAGGGGGAACGCTGAGGCAACTCTGTCCTCTCTGCAAGGCTGAAGGGTGGTAAAGAAAGAGCTTCCCCTTGTTCACATTGGGCAAACACACATGCCCGGAGCAAGAGTGGAAAGACAGCTCCACAATTCCAGAGGGACTTGACAGAGAGCATCTGACAGCCAGACTGAGTGACCAGCCTGACCATCTGCTCCTACATGTCTCTCCTCAACAATAGGGGCTTCTGCAGACCTTCTGCCTCTCCCCTCCCCCCTACTCTTCGAATGAATTTAAATGAAGCCCCTGTAACTGTGGGGAGGGGGAACAGCTCCTGTAGTGATCTCTCACACTGAGAATGCCAAACCAGCGCCCAGAACAGGAGGCCTGAGGGGAGAGGTTAAAATCTCAGCTGCCCAGAGAGATGATTATGGAGCGGCTCCCAAATTAAGCTGCTTCACTGCTGGTACTTGGGCATGTGTTGGGATAATTGTGCTTGAATACTTAATGCTTGATTGACTTGGCTGTTTTGTGTTTGACCATATTTTGAAATGCGATCTCACTGTTGGGGTAGGCAATTAGCATAGAGCCCACGGGGTTGGAAAGAGCGAAGCGGAGTTGCTTCTATGGTGATTTCTGCTTCTTTCCTGGATTCAACACAGAAAGCTGAGTGTTCTATTGGGGCTCATTTGCCTATATTTGGATCATCTGGAATTTTGATCTTAAAGAGGAAGTCTCTTAATCCTGAACTTCAGTGTGGCTGCCAACTTTGATGGTTGTGCCTTTGGTCACAGCTGAGCATGGCTTCCTTGCCCAGTGACCTTTGTTCTGGTTCAAAAGGGGAAGAATAGAATAGAAGAGGAGGGGGTCACAGGGCAGAAAAAGGAGAATTAATACCCTGGGATCAGAAAGGCTAGGATAGACGGAGCATGATACATTTTAACACACAATCCACCATTTCAAGATGACAGCTGAGTGGCTTTGGTGTCCTGTCTTGTTCAATTCTTTATGGGCATATCTTAATCATCTTTGCAAGCTCAGTGCCTAGCACAATACCTGGCTTTTTGAAGCATTTAGTATTTGTATTTTTGGTATGTGCCAGTCCAATTTCTAGGGAAAAAAAGCAATTAGTAAATTTTTGAAAACCTGCTTAATTTCATTGTTAAATGTTGACCCACAGCTCCACTTTATGCTTGGTATGTGGAGTTCCATTAAAGAATTACAAAAAGCACACAATGGACTTTACAGCTTCAAGATCACTTTGGGGATATTTGAAACTACAGACTCTCTAATAAAGGAGGACCAGTTTTCTACTCATTTAATCTTATTAAAAGCTGCACCAGATGGTACCAATTTACTTCAAGGAAGAGGAAGGATGACTGGAATGATCAGATAACTTGATGTGTCTCACTAATTCCCTAAATGAAAGTGTCCATTCTGTCAATGAAGCCATCACAACTCATTTATTGACTTTTATAAGAACACTAAGAAGCAACAACTGATTAAATACATTGTGAAACCTAAGTGATAGTGCTCATGAAACAGCTCCAGAAGGGTAGAAAAGGTATCACTCGAAGACTACATGTTTATAATACTCATGGAGTAGTAATTTATGAATTGTCTTGGATCTCTTAGGGTTAAATATTATTGAAATAAGAATGTTCTCTGGCTCAGTAGCTTGAAATTCAACATATCTACAATTATCATGAATCCTGTATTATTCATATAACCTGTTATTCTTTTGAATTATAAATGAGGGGATTTAAAATTTGTATTTTTTTTGTTATTTATATGATAAGAACTTTTTTTAGTCTTGGGAGTTTAATTGTTTTTTTAAAAAAAGAATCATTTATTCTTCTGTGCCTTTGTTCCAGAATCTGTAAAATGGGGGATTTTAATAGTATATATATCACAGAATTGTTGTAAGGATTCAATAATAATATATGTGAGAGATTGAAAATAGTGTTTATGTACTTGTTATTGTTTAAATCAGCCACATGTTTGTTGAGGCTATAGTCTTACTTCTCTCTCTTTTTCTGGTTAAATATGTGTCACTCTGTTTTACATTGATGCAGAAGTCTCTAAAGATGGCATAGATAAACTGATTATAGTGAGTACTTTTGTATATTGAAGTATAATAATTCTCAGTCACTGCCCTAAATTTAAAATTCTAATTATACAATTTAGCATAAATTCCTAGCAGCTAGGAGTCTGGGTTAAGTATTAGCAAGGCAAACTATTTTAGTGTTTCAAGTTAGGCAGAATAAAGTAGTGGATAAGCAAAGATGTGTGGCTTTTGGTAATGACTTTGAGCCTTGAGATTCTTATTTGTGCTTTAACAGGGTAATAATAGCTAACACACAAATGATGAAAAATAAATAAAATAATATATGTAAAAACATAGTACAATGCTTGCCTGACTAGGAAGGACTCAATAAATTGTTCTTTTTATTATTATGTCATTATGCTCATAGTATTATTATTCCTATACATGGGGAAATGGCATTCTTAGGAGAAACTGATGGGCATTTTCAGGATGTGCTATGAAAACCAACCATCACTGATGAATTCTTGAAATACATCACAGATTCCATTTTCTACTGGGGAATTCTACAGAGATAAATTAGAATCTCTTCCGTCCCTCCCTCCCTCCTCTCTCTCTCTCTCTCTCTCTCTCTCTCTCTCTCTCTCTCTCTCTCTCTCTCTTTCTTTTTCCTCATTTTGGGGAAACTGCTAGTTTTTGTCTTTAGTAATTTTCTAGGTCTCAGTTTTGCCTGAGGCTGTCCTCAGACCACTATCCTTTTATCTCTACATCCTGTATAACTGATTATGGTGTGCACCACTACATGTAACTTGATTGTTGAAATGGATGTCTCATTCACATTTTTACTGGGCTGATCTTGAACTATAGTCCTTCTATCTCTGCCTCACAAGTAGTTGGGATTATAAGTGTGAGACACTACACCCAGCCTAAAAGCCCTTTTCTGAGGGCTTTGCTATTAAAGGATGAAGATAACTTTGATGCAATTATGGGAACAAAAGGTCATTCTCTTTTTGACCCTAGTATTCATGTAATCATCATTCTAGAAGTATATTTTGACTTCCCTATGTGTACGATACCTTTATTTTATTATGTTCAGTTGTCATAGACAATATGACCAACGCACTATATTTTATCTGAAGTTATCAACTATGTGGAAGTTCACATCAAGTATGAATAGCAGAATCAATGATTCAAACCAGGTTTTCCTGGCTGGAATTACCTATACATGATTCTTTTACCTTTGTTCTTTGGCACATTTTACCACCTTAGCACTATCTGAAATGCTAACCTTCTCAAAGGTCTGTAAAAACACTTACAACAGGAAACATTTTTTGAAGGTAATTTTTTTTCCTAACTTGACTTGTACTTCTTTCCCTTCCCTGCAGAGTACAAAATTATCAGAATCCACACTTATACACACTTGTGAAACTGTGGTGCGAGTCACTACTCTGAGTGCTGTTACATATAGTTTGGCTGCAAGAAAATTAAACTCTATTTTAGGAAATAGTTCCCAAGACCAGTAATGTTTTTCTTTTGGTGTAAAGTAGATGCCAATGAGGGAGTAAAGCAAATTAGAGAAATACAGTACCAAACACAGCCAGTAAATATGTAGAATAGTCCAATATTGCAATGAGGTTGCAAAAGCTCAAAGTATGTCACATAATACTTTAGTCATGGAATAGCATTAGACTCTAGTCTTGGAATACTCTAACAAATTTTCTTGTGGGACCCAGAAAGGCTTTATAACAAGTACTGTTTCTTAAGGAAAAGATGTCATAGTCAGAGCTGCTACTTGTATAAACTCAATAGCATAAAGAATAACATTGGTGATTGTTTAGTTTTTCACTTATTTCAAATGATTTGTAGTTACTTGTGGAGAAATTTTTATGATGGTTGCTTGAAGGTTCTCATCAGTTAATTTCCCAAAAACAGACATTAGAAAAAAGATAGCCTCTTTAACTAATGTATCTAGGAAACCAGTATCTACATAAATACTATTGAAATTAGATTCCCAACTCTTTCCCTGTACTAATATCAATTCAAAGTGGATCAAAGATGTAAATGTAAAGTCTGACACTTTGAACCTACTACCAGGAAATATAGGAAAACACTGGAATATATAGGCATAAGCAATAACTTTTTGAATAGACCTCCAATAGCTGAGCAAATAAGAATGAGGATTGACAAATAGAATTGCATCACACTAAACAGCTTCTGTACAGCAAAGAAAATGGTAACTAGACTGAAAAGACAGCCTACAGACTGGGAGAAAATCTTGGTCAGCTGTACATCTGACAAGGGATTAATAACCAGAATGTACAGTGAGCACAAATCTAAACCCTCAAAAAATTGACAACTCAATGAATAAATGGGCAAACAATAAATGATTTTTTTTTTGGCCAGTCCTGGGGCTTGGACTGAGGGCCTGAGCACTGTCCCTGGCTTCTTTTTGCTCAAGGCTAGCACTCTGCCACTTGAGCCACAGCACCACTTCTGGCCATTTTCTGTATATGTGGTGCTGGGAAATTGAACCCAGGGCCTCATGTATATGAGGCAAGCACTCTTGCCACTAGGCCATATCCCCAGCCCACAATAAATGATTTTTAAAAGAAAAACATACATGTGATTGATTAATATATGGACAAAGAAGTACTCAGTATCCCTGGGATTAAAGGTGATATAAATCAAAGTGATATTTAGATTTCACCGTACTCTAGTCAAAATGGCCATCATCAAAAACATGACAAACAGCAAATGATGAGAATGTTGAGGTGGAGTGAAAATAAGGGAAAGTAACCTTTATCTATCACTGGTTGAAATGAAAAATAGTATAATTACTATGGAAAAAAGTTTGGAGGATCTTAAAAAGTTAAATATAAAACTAACATAGGATCCAGTGATACCGCTCTTAGTCATTATATTATGAAAGAAAATAAATAGAAGTACTTGCACAGCTATCTTCAGTGAATCATTATTCACAATAGCCAAGTGATAGAAATGGCCCAGGAGCCCTACAAGGATAAAGAAAATGTAATATAAAAGAATATTATTTAGGCACAAAGAAGAATGACATTATGACATTTGCAGAATCACTGGTTCAATAAAGTAAGCCAGGCTTATAAGACAAGGGCAACACATTTTCTTTCATTTTCAGAATCTAGTCCTAAAAAGTACTATCTATCTACCTATTTATCTGATATATATAATTATAAATATATAAATATATATAATAAATATATAATTATAACTGTGGGAATTGTTGAGGGGAGAGGGTTAGAAAATGTTAGTGTATAGAAATTTTGAAATACATTATGTCTGGGTACAAAGATGGCATAAGGAAATGCATTGAAAAGTGTTTAATAATAGAGGATTAAGGGGGACATGGAAAGAGCAATGCAGTTAATCTGACTAAAGTATGGTGTAAGAATGTGCTAAATACCATGGTGAAACCACTTTCAACAATTAGCATATATTAAAATATAAAAATGTATACTAAATTCTCTAAGAGATGGGTACCATTGCTATGAGGTAAGCAAATAGAGTCCAGGGAGGGTAAATATGGTCAAAAAATTTGTAAGTATGCATGAAAATTGGATATTGATGCCTCATGAAATTGTTTTAAGGATGGGGGAGGGGTGATGAGAGAAAACGCTAGAGGGTGTGAATTTGATCAGGGGACATTGTACACATGTGTGAAAATATCACAGTGAAGTCTTCTTGTGCAAGAAAAGTATGCTAATAATATCCAATCAGATGATTCAAGTGTGTCTTATTAATCATAGCTTTGGAGCCTATGAAGTTTCTCAGACAAGCTATGGCTTTTTTATTTTTTTTGGTATGTGGAGTGATTCGTATTGTATCTGGGCATTTTGGATAACTGTACTATTTGACTCTAGATGCTGTTATCTTCCTCTGTAGTAAGTAATGCCTACATTGAGGCTTAGCTTGAGGACTAGATGGTTGTACTTGTCCATCTTCCCAATGGGCTTTGCCAGTTTCTGAAATCAAATGCTGACTTAGTCTTCTGCAAGGCAGAAAGGTGGGTCAAAGTTTAGCTTCCTCCACTCAAGCCCTAGTGATACCTTCCTAGAGATAGTGAAGCATAAGCTCTTACTGCTTTGTTGCTGCAGATTCAAGAGATTCAAGGGAGGGAATATAAACCCTACCTTTTTATGGGGATAGGTAGGGAGGGACAGATCCTTGGACATTAGATAGCACAGTACTTTCAATTTATCTGTAAAATGTGAAATGGGTGTAAAATAACAACAGCTATGTCAAAGTATTGGTAAGAAAATTACAAGAGATAACGGCTCCTTGCATGGAGTAAATTGTCAGTATATTTTAGTTTTTTTCTGATAAGGAATTATAGAAATGCTGCAAAACACTAAATTAGAAAAGAGTATACCTTTTGTGAACAAAACCCATTTAGACACTTTTACTAGTTAACGTTTTCTTTGATGGCTTAGATGAATGTATTCTCATTGATTCCCTTCCTCTTAAACTGATGGAGAGTTTTCTGTGTTAAGTAGTGGCCATCAAATAAGAAGAAATCCTGCAGTTTTGTTGTACATTGACTTGTGCTGTCTATACTTGTATTCTCTTTTCTCTTCCTATTTTGTTTTACAAGTACATTAGAGGTTTAGGGTTTTTGTTTCTTCTCCTTCTTCTCCTTCTCCTTCTCCTCCTCCTTCTCCTTCTCCTTCTCCTTCTCCTTCTCCTTCTCCTTCTCCTTCTCCTTCTCCTTCTCCTTCTCCTTCTCCTTCTTCTTCTCCTTCTCCTTCTCCTTCTTCTTCTTCTTCTTTTTGTTAATCCTGGGGCTTGGGATGCAGGGCCTGAGCACTGTCTTAGGCTTCTTTTTGCTCAAGGCTAGCATTCTACCTCTTGAGCCACACAGCTCCACTTCCAGCTTTTTCTGTTTATTTGGTGCCGGGGAATCAAACCCAGGGCTTCATGCATGTTAGGCAAGCACTCTAATGCTAAGCCACATTCCCAGCCTGTTTTTACTTCTTGATATCACTTTCTACCTAGCACCTTGTAAAAGAGGTCTTCTAAAGCTATATAACCAAGGATAGTGGAAGGGCATACCATTGTTGTTTTTCTCTTTAGAAGTACAGAGATACAGTTGGTCCTATAGGAAATTTAGAAGTCAGTGAAGATCTTGATAAATCCAAGGAATAACCCTGGTGGTCACATATATTCCAAGTCACACAATCTCTATATCTGAGCAGATCTAACAAGAGACTTTGTTTACCAGAGATAAGGATTTATGCAAAGTGATGCATTACTAAAATTATGCAAATTCATTATTTTTAAATGCAGTTGAAATATCAACCAGAGTTAACTATCTTAATTTTGAATAAAAAGAGTTATCAAGTTCATGGCATGTTATTCTCCATAACACAGCTAGTTTGCATGCTATTCTTTTGATTCAGTGTCCCTACCTGTAATTTCTCCAAAGTGATTAAGACCATGAGTTGCTCCTTCTGCAGCTGACATTTTCTTCTCTAATTATTCATCTCTTTAGTTCTTTTAACAGCCACATTTATTAATGATCATTCACCATGCAGTAATAAACTCCGTGTCATTTAGTCCTTCCGGAATTTTCTAATCTTGATTACAGTGTAACATATTGCCTGATTAATTGCTCATCATTGCTGTTTTCAGCTTCTGTATGCACTAGTTAAGGTTCTTTCTTCCTTTCCTGGCTTTACAATACTCTGAAAGTTTTGATTTTCAACAATCTTATTAGTTGGTCCCAACTTCTCTCACTTCCTTTTTGCCTTCCCTGATAGACATGAGCATATACTGGATCCTTGTAATGGCTACCATTTCCTTTTGTTTTGGTCTAGCACAGTGCTTCTTAAATTTTAGTGTGCCTTAGAAGCACCTGGACAGCTTGTTAAATCAGACTTCTGGGCCCTACTTCATGTAGGGTCTGAGCCACACCTCAAGTATTTTCCTTATACCAAATTTTGGACCTACATTCTAAGTTGGTGGAGATTCTGGCACAGCCAATGTAGTCCAAACTTTGACAACCATGATACCAGTTGGTAAGCAGAACCATGAAGAGCCCAGCATCTGGGACCAAATGATATGGGTTCAGATCCCAACTCTCTCATTTGACTCTTGCTTTGTGACCTTGAGAAAATTACAAAATCTCTGTAGCTACACAGTTGTAAAATGGGAACAGACCAACCCCCCAGAGTTACAGGATTAAGGGATGTGTTCCATGTAAGCACTTAGGACAGTGCCAATATGCAAATACTCAATAAACATTAACTGGTCTTTTTCTAAGATGTAAAGAGTGGAGCTTACTTGCCAAAATTAAGGAAGTTTACCTACTTCAGTAAATTTACTACTTTTACAGAACTTTTCTACTACTTGGTTATAAAGAGGAAATTTTTTTTTTTTAAATGGCCATGAGGACAGAAAAGTGGGGTGAAAAATTATGATATTTGGAATAAGGAAAATGCCCGAGTTCGGGTCTAGACACTATAATGCTAGCTTTGTGACTCATTGCAATTTTCTTCATATCTTCAATCCAAGTTTCCTGTAAGTAGCCCCTAAAGTGGCAATGTAAATGGGAAGGGCTGTTATATTGAACAAATAAACCAAGCCATTTGAAATGATTTTTCACCTTAATGTTATCTACAACTATAATCAGCACTGAAAACAGGAATCTAGAGCAATTTTATTATACTTATTTATTATTACAATGAAGAATTAAGCATCTCTGTGTTGACAACTATAGAAAAGTCTTTCCTATAAGAATTATTTTGAAGTAGTAGTGGTTTTTAGACTTGTTTGGCAGCATTAAATGTTGGACATTTAAATACATGATTTCTAATAGAGCTCTTTCTTTTTACTTTTTAAAAATTATCCTTTAGTAGGTGAACAAAGAGGTATCAATTTAGACCTCTTTCTTATTGCCTAAAATGCTATCTTTCCTTTTTCTTGGAAGGAGTTGATATTTGGTGACTATATTTCAAAATAATGTTGAGACAAAAAGAGAGACAGAGTCAAAGAGGGAGGGAGAAAGAGAGAACAAGAGAACAGAAACAGAAACCTACATTTTATCTGATAACAACTGGACTGCCTTTAAACACTTAAGAAAGCTTTGTTCTCATGGTGTGAGTTATTCAATTTAAACAGTAGAGTTTAGCCAGAAGTCATTTCCAGTTGTTTCCAGGCAATTCTTTCAGAAGAAGAAAAAATTTCTGTTTGATCGAATTTTTAAAATGTTCCATTAAGTGTTATGTGAGGTGCCGTGGGAGATGTCAAAATGAAGCACATACACTTAGTGTGTTAGATGGGTTTCTCTCTAGCAGAAGTTAGAACAACATACAGAAACCACTACATATATCACAGTGAAGGTCGAATCTAAAGGCTGAACGAGTTTAAAAGAGGAAGGGATTACTTCTGGCTGGGAGATCAGCACCCTCTCATTTTCAGGCAGAGCACTGAGCCACAGTAAGCCAGTGTATCTGGGTATCACAGGGGACCTGGATAGGACTTGGCTAGCCCAATTTATTGACCTTCACAAAGGATTATATTTAAGCCATTGGAGGCAGATGAGAATCTCTCCTCCATTTGGGCAGGAAATTATTTCCTTAAAGCAGATTCTATAGCTATTCTTATTAACTCATCTCAGTATTTAACAGCCTTGACCTGCTGTCAAAAAAGCTGGCTTCAACTCACACATCTAGACTTGCTCTTTTTGTACTTGATGAGTTTTGGTAATATCGATGTGCCTCTTTACTATTAGATGTCTTGTTAGATCTTTGGGTACCTCTATGTCATTGCATTGTTAACTGACAATGTAACAAAATGTTTTGGAAGTCAGGATGTAATTCTAGTGAATGACATTGAGAGTTTGGGAAAACCCAGGATTGGAGACTTGGCTCCTACTCTTTCCTATTTTATCACCTTGAGCAAAGTTCCTTCAAAGCTCTGAGCCTCACATTTTTATACATAAAAACATGTCTATATCTTAAGATTGTGGTAAGGTTCAAATCAAATGATACATGCTTCAGTTTGAGGTCCAAATAATTACCAATTTTGATCAAAATAAACAGCAAATGGAATATGGCTATTTCAACCAACATAAGCAGTAATTACATGTGTCAAGCTAGTAAATGGCTTTGCAAAGTGCTCAGAAGCTATCAAAGACTTAACATTAATAGCAACTATTACCAACAAAAGAAAAGAATTATTATTATATAGTTTTTATTGTCATTATCATGGTCTATAATGTCATCTCAGTGCTTGTGGGGTATTCTTGCAAATAAAACATTTAAAAAAAATAATGAGAAGCTGGGAAGCTGGGAGCCAAGGGCTTACACCTGTAATCCTAGATACTCAGGAGGCTGTGATTTGAGGATCACAATTCCAGGACCCAGTCAGGAAAGACCATGAGCTGTGGTTCAAGTGGTAGAGTGCTTGCTAGCCTTGAGCAAAAAAGTACAGGGACGGCATCCATGACTGCAAACTCAAGGACAGGTACCACCCCCCCACCCCCGAAAAAGAAGCAGAAGTAGGAGAAAGAAAGAGAGAGAGAGAGAAGAGAAAGGAGGAGGGAGGAAGGGAGAGGGGGAGGGAGGAAGGGAGAGAGGAAGGAAAAGGAAGGAAGGGAGAGAGAAAGAGAGAGAGAGAGAGAGAGAGAGAGAGAGAGAGAGAGAGAGAGAGAGAGAGAGAGAGAGAGAGAGAGAGAGAGATCTTAGTCAGCAGTCTGAAGAAATCAGGAAATGCTCCATAGAGGTGGCCACACTTGAACTTGGGCCTTGCAGAATGAAATGGAGACTTGTGGGATGACAATTTAATGTGTAAATCCCAAGCTGAGGAAAGAGCATATACCCAAAGCACAGTCCTGGGATTTTGTATGACTAGGGGCTAAAGTAGAATTGCAGGACTAGAAGGAATTGGCTCAGAGACATAGAATTTTATTGAGGAAGTGCCATGACTGGTTCTGCAAGTTAGGAAGGTTCCTCTGGAAGTTTTGTAGGAAGCTTGGCCTGGAATATAGAATAGAAGTGGAGATGCTTAGAAAGTAGCTATTGCAACAGACCAGCTGAGAAATACTGTGGTTGGCTGAAACTGGGGAAGCCGCACAGCACTTGGAGTGGAGTGAACAAAAAGAATGCATTTTCTAGGTATATTTTAAAGATTGTAGAGATGGGTGCACTAAGGCAGGAGGATACAGTGCTAATTGGCCCATGGGTATCTGGCTTGGGTCCCCCAAGATATGGGAAATAAGAGGAGGGGAGCATGGGGGAAGAATAAGACATGAGAAGTGGAGGAGAAAAAGCTAGGAAGCTTGAGTTAAGTTTGGGTATGCTACTTCAAGGTGTGTGGAAGCTTTCCATTTCCTCTAAATTTCCTCAAGCCTGGTGTTTCTGATCTGACTGTAGCAGAAGGTGCCAGTGCTTTAGTGAGCAGCCCAGGGATTCCTGAGTCTCTTGTCCTGGCATTCCGTCAGGGCAAATTACATTTGGCTTTGCTTATTTCACTGGGGCCCTGCTTTCCCAAGTGTACTGGTCCTGCACCTGTGCCGAGGAAATGGTTATTAAGTAAAAAAGAAGGGGCTAACACTAACAGAGAGTACTTACTATGTTTTAGGCACTATTCCAAGTGCATTCTGTCAAAACTTATTTTATGTTAGCAGCAACTCTATGAGGAGGGGAGGACTATTAATGTTATTTGAAAAATACTCAGAGGAGCTAACTAACATGTGCCATGCCATGTGACTGGTGTGTGCCTGGTTCCAGTGACTGTGCTCCTAAACACTGAGTTATGTGATAGGGCTTAAGCTAGAGACCCTTGTCTGTTGGAGTACCTTGGGGTGAGGTTTTTACTCTTTTAAAGATGAAAGCAATTTATTTTCTTCATATTCTTTTGCATAGTGTGCTGGTGTTTATATAGATTCCTAAACACAATCAATGGATTAAAATTCCTTCTGTCTAATCCACATTCTCCAAGGGCTATAAATCTGGAAATTTTCCTTAGATAATCATATTGGATTTGGTCTGGATTTTTTTTTTTTTTTGTTTTCTTTTTGGATTGTTATTTGAGGCTGATCTCCGTAGGAGAAGTCAGGGGTGAGTTATAATTACAGGAGGGATTTATTTGCCTGGGGAAATTAAATTTATTACTTACTTAAATGTTTTAGCCACATTGGGTGCTGACAGCTCATGACTATAGTTCTGACAGGATGCTGAGATCCAAAAATCAAGATTCAAAGCCAGCCTGGGCAGGAAAAAATCTGGAAGACTCTCATCTCCAATGAACTACCAGATATGGAGAAGGTGGAGGTATGGCTCTAGTGGTTGAGCAACAGTCTTGAATGAAAAAAAGATAAGAGACAGTGCCCACAGCCAGAGTTCAAGCCTAAATATAGGCACAAATTGTTTTTTGAAGTCTTACCTCTCTATTTGTTCATGCTAGGTCACCTGGTATTATTTTACAGTTCTTCCCCTCAGCCTCCTGGGGGACTCCTCAATAAGGCCTCTCCTTGACTCTTCCATGGAAGCTTATTCTCCACTATGTGGAGTCCTCTACAGTGTGACAGCCAGGATTGGCTGAGAAACTAAGCCAAAATTTTCTTTAAGTAGTTGTGCTTTTTATGGATTAACTGAGTCTTGTCCCTCCCTTTATTTAATTGCACTCACAGAGAAGAACTCCAGAGTGTTGGCATTAAGGACCCTTTAAAAGACAAAGCAGTTGATTATTCTTATCATCAAAGTAGATGCTCACACTGGTGCAGTTAAAAAGCACCGTAGGAAAATAGCTCCTTGGCAGAATTGTGCTCTCAAGGGCGAATATCTTCAAGCTATCCTTGACTCCTAAGAGCAGAGAGACAACTGAGTACAATGCCAAGGACTGGGGAGAATGTTGAACTGCAGGCAGAAGCATCTCCTGTGAGATTGTGAGTGGCCTTTATAGATACACTCCCAGTGATTTGTGTTCCTTCTCAATGAGGGACCTGAGTATCCTCAGAAAAACACAGTGCTCTTCCTGGGTTTGGAACTAATGGTTTGAATTAAAACAATCATTTCACTTACTTGTGCCATTTCTGCTGACAGAAGGCCCTTTCTACCACTGTTCCTCCTATTCTTGAAGAATTCCTACAGCGTCTTCAATACTGAAATAAACCTCACTGGTCCTAGTAAGCCTTTATGTAGTATCTGGTAGTGTAGCAGAAACAGCTACTTCAGACACCAGCAATAAGGTGCTGCATAGAGAATTAATAAACCCAAAGGTGATTCTGCTTTTTCTGACCACCATATGGTGCCAATGGAAAACAATGCCAGTGAAGACATATCCCTCCTCACTGCAGTGTCTTCGCCAGCTGTGACTTCCTGTATCCTTGGTAACACCGTTACTAAATCTTAAGTATTTATATACAGTAATAAAGTAAAGTAATTTATGTATAAAAGGTACCTCTGACTTACTTAGCATAAGTGGCTTTTTACATGTGCTCTATATTTAGAAATATGAATGTGTGTGAATGTATATACATATATATTCCTCTATTGAGGAAGAAATACGTACATTCAAATCTGTATTCCAATACTTACTGGACCACATGCTAGCAGACCAAGAGCTTCTTGGCTGCTCCATTACAGATGAAAATGAATGAATGAATGAAGGCAAGCTTTTCTACCAGAACTAGAAGGATTGTGCATTTAGTATCAGGTCAGTGATATGCTCTGGATGTTTATTTGTTTGAAGTTCAAGAAAGACTCATTTTCTGAATTTGCTATAAGCAGTCATCTAATATGTGAATCATTTTTTCTATTTTTTTAAATAGACAGTAGGACTAGACAATAATTTTTAATGATTTTAGGTGGCATCATTTCTGCAGATGAATCTCAGTAGATTACTGGGTAAAAGTACAGTAGTTCCTTCATTTCCTTTGCTAGGTGTGTATCTACAGTATAAGTAGACTATCATTTGCTTATCTAGTCTACTACTTACAAATATCTTGGATGAATGCATGAAAGCCATACTGAGTCAATCATAATAAAACTGCTAAGAGATCAAAGATACACCAACTATATCTCTTAAAATTACTTTATATATTTACCCGAGTACTTATTTTCTCCTTCCCTACTTTGGGACATTTTTCTTATATATTCTAGCTGACAGTGTCTATTCAGATAGCTGAATCTCCTTCTCTTAGCCATTGTTGGGTATCCAGGATGGAACAGCTACCACTTTGAGCCACAGCTCCACTTCTGGAGTTTTCTGGTGGTTAATTGGAGATAAGAGTCTCATGGATTTTCCTGCCCTGGTTTGCTTTGAACTGTGATCCTCAGATCTCAGCTTCCTGAATAGCTAGGATTATAGGTGTGAGACAGCAGCACCCTGCTTCATTCATTCTTTTTTTTCATATTTATTGTCAAAGTGTTGTACAGAGAGGTTATAGTTTCATGCGTTAGGCATCGGATACATTTCTTGTACTGTTTGTTACCTCCTCCCTTATTCCCCCCTCCCGCCTCCCCCTTTCCCTCTCCTCCCATGAATTGTTCAGTTGGTTTACACCTAACAGTTTTGCAAGCATTGCTTTTGTAGTCGTTTGTCTTTTTATCCTGTCTCTCTCGATTTTGGTATTCCCTTTCACTTTCCTAGTTCTAATACCAGTATATACAGTTTCCAATGTACACCCTGTCACACATTTTCCTTTCTCCTATTAGCTGTTTGATCCATTTAAGTCTTCCTTGGCTCAAATTAGTCAAGGTGCAAACTCTTTTACAACCAAAAGAAATCCCTCTGGTATAAACATGTTACAGACCAAGACACATAAAATCGATAATGTCTCATTGTCAATCTTACAGCAGTATTTTAAATACATAAAGAATTTGAGTAAGACCTAAGGTCCAGGCATAATTTTGAAGCCTGTTGAAGGTAGTGAATGATTAGAATCTGCACTAGCACTTTACAAGGGGCACTGTTCTAGAGACTCCTGCCAAGCACTTTCCTTGGTATTAACCTTGCTTCCATTCTAAATGTTCTTTCCCTTCCCTGCCTCTAGTCAGACTCCCAGGGTTGCTAGTGAAAGATACGTGAACCTAGCATACTTTGTTTGAAATGCATGTGCCTAACACATAGAAGAAATGGCTCTTTCCCATTTTCTAGATACCAAAAGTGACTCCAAGTTCTATTCATTCTTCTGAAATACCCCATGATGAACAACTCTCCATGATGTTTTTAATTAGCAATTTAAGAAATTGTTTTCTATTTTCCAACACATTTTCACTTTTATGTTTACCTTTCTTTACTTCCCTTGTCCTTCCTTCCAGTTGAAAGTAATCTATGTCCTTATTTTTCTCCAAAGCTAGATAAAATCTGAGATACTGTTGCTATATTTATTTGATCTCTCTGGCATCTTCAAACTTTCCCTCTGTGTAGACTTCCAAACTCTGGTACTCCTTCACTTTTTTTTTTTTTTTTTGGCCAGTCCTGGGGCTTGGACTCGAGCCACAGCGCCACTTCTGGCCATTTTCTGTATATGTGGTGCTGGAGAATCGAACCCAGGGCCTCATGTATACGAGGCAAGCACTCTTGCCACTAGGCCATATCCCCAGCCCCTACTCCTTCACTTTTAAAGAAAATCTTACAAGGTTCATGGTGTCCTTTCTAATTTCCACCTTACTTCTTTTCCTCTACAACCACATAACTTGACTGAATATTGATGAAGATGCATTGTATCCATATACTGTTTTTGAGGAAACTCCTTTGTACAATTTCTTAAAGTCTATAAAAATATTTTTTAAAAGAATATGTTGATGGGCTGGGAATGGCTTAGCAGTAGAGTGTTCGCCTAGCATGCATGAAGCCCTGGGTTCAATTCCTCAGCATCACATAAACAGAAAAAGCCAGAAGTGGCACTGTGGCTCAAGTGGTAGAGTGCTAGCCCTGAGCAAAGGGAAGCCAAGGACAGTGCTTAGGCCCTGAGTCCAAGCCCCAGGACTTCCAAAAATAAATAAGTAAAGAAAAAGAATATGTTGATTACTTGTCTCGAGATATTGAAGTATCTTCTATTTCACTCTACTTCTTTGCATGATGTTTCAAATCTGCACTTTTCTTCTTCCCAGCCCCCTCTGAACTATGAGCATTTCAGAATGATCTATTTGATATTTGGGCTCTGTCTCCTACTACATATGTTCTGTCTGGTATCTGAACAATGTCTTTAAAAATGATCCTTGAAATTTTTATCTTCAACCTTGTTTTCTTCCCTCAGTGCTGCACATCCCCAGATGGCTGTTGTTCTGCGTTCTCCCTTCAGTTGGACTCTTCCTCTTCCTTCCATCCACACTGGCTCAGTACCATGAATTCCTTTCCTCCATATGAACACCAGCAAATCTCTGATGAGGCCTGCTTATAAACTGCATCATCACGGATGTTCCCTAAGCTTGTTTAATTCTTGGTTTTTGGTGTTCCCTGTCTTTCATCACATCATATAGTCCATGCCAGCCTACAATTTTGTATGAGCTGAGGTCAGTCATTGCAGGGCTTGTAGGACAATATGGTTTCTTTTTTTCCTCAGGTTTCCCTCTTGATGAACCCATATCTTCTTCTTTCTCAGAAAGATATTTTTAGCTCTGCTCTATTTTCAGAACCAAGATAACTGATCAACATGAATTCCAGGAATGAACAAGCCTTCCTGTGGCTCATTCTGCCAGAATTTTTTAAAAATGTACCACAGTCTCTATATAACTTCTCACTTAGAAAATTCTCCCAAAGGGGTGGGATATTCTAAAACTAGAATTATAAAAAATTAAAATACCTTAGTACATTGAACATCTATCATTCTCAACCACAAAATTATTGATGATTCCCAAATATCATCATTTGGTACTCCGAGAAGTTGATTCTTTCTACATTATTGATTCCTTCTGAAACATTATGAGGCACTAGGGAGCTGCATTTCCCATTCTCCTTAGAACCTGGACTGTTGACTTCAAGGCTTTACATATAAAAAAATCTTTTACAGCTCGGAATGTAGCCTAGAGGTAGAGTGCTTGCCTAGCATGCATGAGGCCCTGAGTTCAATTCCTCAGCACCAAATAGACAGAAAAAGCCAGAAGTGGTGCTGTGGCTCAAGAGGTAGAGTGCTGGACATGAGAAAAAAGAAGCCTAAGACAGTGCTCAGGCCCTGAGTTCAGGCCCCACAACTGGAAAAGAAAAAAATCTTTTAAAAAATCTTAAAGAATAGATGAATGGTATTACATTCATGAATATATTTTCATATGAAAATATGAATTAATGAGTGGTATTATATAATCACTTGAACAAGACATATTATTTGCAAAAAATCTTATAATTTTTAACTTTATAGGGCCCTAGTATTACTTTTAGGGTAGAGTGGATATGTTACTTTTGATATTTTTAGTCTGAGCAATCTATTATTGTGATATTTGTGGATTTCCCACAGTGACACACCTAGTTGACAACTAGGCCCAGAAATGGATCTATTTTCTGCAACCCAGGTCCACAGACTACATCATGCTTTTATGAGAGGTCAGCAGATCCAGTTTTGAAAAGACAATCAAATTGCCTAAATGTGAGTTATCAGCGACACTTTTTTGGTATGTATTTGAAAATTAATGCTATTTCCACACAAAATCCATTTATTTTATATGTGACAGAAAACTATTTATCTGAATTTAGATATTTTCGTTTCTCTTAATGTTATCTAACATGTGGACATTGTTGATCGGGAAGGAGTTTTAGAGGTTGTTTAGACAGCATCCTTTAGAGTACTCATTTTCTCCAAGAGGGAGAGATGGAGAAGGCTCAGGTGCAAAATGTAAGCCATGTTTTCAGAAGAATTTATAAGGATCAACACTAGAATGAAATAACTTGAGCTATGTATGCTAAGAAATTGTACATTCTTGGCTGCTATTTTGTCCCTACCTGCCCTTTGTTTTAGCATTCTATATTTTTTTCCACTCTTGATAGTCTTATGTAGGAATTACCTGAATTCATGTTTATCTTAGGAAAAACGCATACATGCCTCCCTGGCTATCTTCTCTCAGCTTTGTTTAAAATTTCTGATCCATAGAAGTCATATTGCTCTTCTGGATGGGGTTTCTGTTCCGTGGATGGGGCCAGCTCATTCATATCAACACCTAGCTCTTCATGTTTGCTATTTCCTCTACTGGGAATATTCTACCCTAAAGATTCTTTGCAGCTCTGGATTTCTGGATCATTTGGGAATCAGCTTACACATTACTTCCCCTAAAATGATTTATCTGGCTGCTACATAAGAAATAGTTACTCTCAACCCAGTGATTGTGTTAAATTATTTTTCTAACATACATTACTATCTACAATGATCTTGTCTAGTCATTTATTTGTTTCTTTGCTCACTGTAAATTTTTTCTCTTTTCATCTTCACCTTAAATTCCATGAGATCAAGGACAGGAGAGAGCACAGTAGAAATGGGTTAGATATTTTCCAGATGAATGAAGAATTATGCTTATGAAGTAGTGTATTGTCTGTCATTTCCACGGATTTGGTAGTGCTTAGAAGGTAAAATTGTATAATTTCTCCCTTGCTTAACATAGAGTTTTGGTACTACTAGTAGTCATTTTGACATATTAATAATGACATTGCAAGAAATATTGTTGTTCCAAATTATTGGAAGGCAGCATCTGAACCTACTTACAAAAAAATTCAACACCTAAAGAATTTTGCATTCTAAAAAGGTGCTCCAAGAGCCATGTTCTGGTAGCTCATGCCTGTAATCCCAGTTACTCAGGAAGCTGAGATCTGAGGATCATAGGTTGAACACTATCCAAACAGGAATCTCTGTGAGGCTCTTGGCTCTAATTAACTTCCAAAAACAAACAAACAAACAAACAAGCAGTCCAGCTGCAAATAGAACTGTAGCTCAAATTATATGAAGAGTGCTATCCTTGAGCAGAAAAGCTCAAAAGCTTGAGTTCAAGCTCCAGGAACAACTGTTCTCTCTCTCTCTCTCTCTCTCTCTCTCTCTCTCTCTCTCTCTCTTCCCCCTCTCTCCCCTCTCTCCCTCATATACACAGACAGACAGACACACACAGACACATACTGCTTAAGACCAAGAAAAATAAGAATGAAAGGAAGGGAGGCAAAGTCTCATACACACACACACACACACACACACACACACACACACACACACACACACACACACACACGCACGCGCGCGCCTTGCTTGCCAGCATTGGATATGAGATATTCTGGCAGCAAGGCTGCTGTGGTAGGATAGCATTGAAGTGCTCCAAGCCTGGGAAGGAATTTTTGTCTTGTGAATACTTATGTCAAAGCAGCCTTCCCTGAGCTTCTGTTGTACTGGCTGCATTGGGTTGACCTTATATTTTCCTTAGGCTTTATGATACCAGCAGATCACTCTTTTTTTTCTCTGTTACCTTGTGAGGCTAAGGCAGTTTTCTTGTTTTTTTTTTTTTTTTTTTGGCCAGTCCTGGGCCTTGGACTCAGGGCCTAAGCACTGTCCCTGGCTTCTTCCCGCTCAAGGCTAGCACTCTGCCACTTGAGCCACAGCGCCGCTTCTGGCCGTTTTCTGTATATGTGGTGCTGGGGAATCGAACCTAGGGCCTCGGGTATACCGAGGCAGGCACTCTTGCCACTAGGCTATATCCCCAGCCCCAGTTTTCTTGTTTTTGTAAGTGTGCAAGGAAGGATTCCTACAACAGTTAATCTTCAGAAAACACTAATCTAGCAAGTATTATGACCAATTTTCACATTAAGAGAAGGCACCTAGAGAGGTACATAATTTGGCCAAATCTTGCTGCAAGTAAGTTATAGAACTGGGATTTGAATTTCAATCTACCAGACATTTATATTTGTGGTTATATAGTACTGCTCTGCAGCAACCTTATTTGGAGAGAAGAACAGTTCATATTTTCTAATCTATTATCGATTAGCTTAAATTGTTAGAAAGTAATTTCAGATACTGAACCAAAATCTACTTCTTTATTATTATTTTTTCATCTTTCTACAAAATTGCCTTGTGGGTGTTATACAGAATGTCCATGCTTTCTTATTCCTGACAATCACTTGCAAATACTTGAATAGAACTCTCAAATAGGTAGTCAGCAATGGATTCTAAAAGAGGTACCTGAAGAAGAATCATAGCATTTGGATTGGTTGAAGAGAGAAACAGCCATTATAGGTAATCACATGTGATAGTGATGGAATGATACATTGAACACTTATTGTCACATTTTTATGCATTATCGTAAGATGCTCTGGGTGATTGTACAGTACATTGATGATGTTCTTATTTAGAAGATATAAAACCAGATTTGAGAGGGATGAAGTAATCCAGTTCTCCCAGAGTCACAGAGATTTGAGAACAGATTTCTGTTACTCCAGAGGGTATGTTTTTTGCATTGGGCTTAGCTTGTATTGTGCAACGCAAATTCAGTAACAAAAAGAGTATAATCTGTTTACCAATCTAAAAGTCAGTAGAAAGTCTTGTGTTTTTCAGTAACTATTATAAACATGCTCTGCTAAATTATTCCATTATTATTCTCCATTTACCTTTAAAGAAGATCCTAGTGAGTTTGCGGCCTTTGTGGTTATAACAATCCTCAGATGATAGAGTCTCAAATTCCAGACTCATATCTCTCCCCCTCTCTGGTGCATCTAGCAACCTTGGCCAATAGTGAGGAAAAGCACAGTTTTCCCAATTATTCTTTTTCTAGGCTTTCAAGGCAGATAGCATGGAAATGGTAAAGGTCAAGCTACTGTTCACCGATGCTGTTGGAATCCGCTTGATGGTAGCTGCTTCTCTAAGAAACTCCAATCAGCTCCTAGTCTGTTTGGCTGGGCCAGATTCTGAGCAGTGAAGGAGAAAGGGGATAAAAGGTGAATGTTCAAAGCAAATATTATCCAATGAGCATAAGGAAAGCTTTTATGTGGCAACTGACATGGAAAAAAACATTCATTTTTGCCTTATGGAGCTGGAGCTGATAGGTTTCAGCTGCTAGCTCTACAATGAACCCATTTTTTTCTTAACTACAACTATAAAATTATGGATATATTCCTAGAAGGAATAAAAAAAGCTTTTGTTGAAGAGTTGAAATGGTGGTCAGCCATGTAGGCCCCATGGGAGTTGCTGTCCCACGTAGTGGTTTGGCTCTTTGGACTCATCTCAGGCTATCAGACCATGTACATTCCTATTGAGATAGAATGTTGGTGTACTACTTGTTATTTGATAAATAACTGTCCAGCTCCCAGTATGTTGGGAGATATCTGGCTGTCTATAGGAGATGTCACATTTACATTCAAGTTTTACACTTACTTCACTACCATGTTTCACCTTTAGAATGTTTCTAAAAATAAGACACCATGCTCAGAGCATCATATCTGCTATATATTCTCTGCTATATATTCTCTGCTATATATTCTCATAGTTTTTGTGAACAGAAATCCTCCAAAAGTCTTTGACAGATTTATCATATTTTATCATACTTAGTTTTCCTATAAATTTGACCCATCACTTCAAATGTGTACACTATCTATTGGCCTACTTATTATTAAAAAGCTCTGGTTAAATTCATTATCAGAAGAACTATATGAGAGTCCCCCAAATCTACCTTTGGTGTGATTTGATCTTAGGCAGTTGTCAAGGTCAAGAAAGGCATCATATATTGAAGGCACCAGAAGATTGAAGAATCTAGAAACACTTTGGGAGAACAGGCATAAGGGCCAGGGGGAGGGCTATTGGAAAAGATGAAATTTCCTTAGAAATGCTTCTGCACTGTTTTCTATGTGGGAAACCTGTAATACAAATTGAACCAATTCCGTTCAAAAGACTGGGTCAATAGAATTGCCTCATGAACTCTCAATGTACAATACCAACACCTTCTCTAAGATTGAAACAGATTAAGGAAGGAGTCATGTTGATACAAACCAGGATTTTAGCTCTTTCTTGTAAAGAGGAAAAAAAAAGATTTTCACAAATAACATTCCTTCTCATTTATTGTCACAACTTTGTCTCCCCAGACTACTCTCATTCTCTGCCCACGTAGGAAATCAGAAGATAATTTTAAATTAAATGATGATAGAACAGAGCTTAAATCACTTAAAATGAGAGAAAAGAAAAGCATCCTATCTTGACAGTACTGGTGCAATGGTTGGAAGCTTACCAGCAAAGCTCAGAAAACTGTTGGCAAAGGCATTTTTGATACTTTGTATGGCCTTAATAGACTCCCAGACACCATCCTTCCTCAGAACATGTTTAAGGTCACAAAGAACCAGGGAAGACAATTCAGAAACTGTGGGAAGAAGGCACAGATACAGTTAGTGAATTAAAAAGACCAGGCTGAATTCTTGATTTACCAACTACTGTCTTGTCATGTAATCAACCCCTTTAATCATTTCTTTCTGTATTAATTACTATTTGATTTTGATAGGTTATCTGAGAGAAATAAATTAAATTACATATGAGATACACACCCAAATACATACAGCATATATATGTAAATATACATAATTAAAGGGAGCAAAGGATTTTAGACCTCTAAAATTTCTAATTTTTGAGGTTTCACACTATCAGAATGGAGAGAATGTGGCAAGGCAAAGCAGCTCACATCATGGCAGCTGGCAAGCTGAGCAATCATGTCTGTACTCATGAGCATCCTCCTCCATCCCCTTTCATTCCATATGGACCCCAGCCTGTTGGATGGTGATACTCACGTTCAGAACAGGTCTTTTCCTTCATTTACTGTTGCACCTGCCAATATTTTCTGGAAACACCCTCACAGTCACTCCAAAAAGTATACTTTGCTAACATCCTAGACAACATTTAATCCAAACAACTTGACAATTGCAATTAACTATCACAAGGCTAACTTGCCAACTTGAAACTCAAATACTTCCCCATAAATCATACCTAAGCTCCAGAGAAAGATAACCATAGGGTAATATCATGTAGATAACATAATAGAACTACACTGTTAACTTTGAGCCCCTGAAGAACCCAATATTTGATTTTATACTTCCAAAATAAATGGAACAAAATGATGTATTTCTGCATTATATACTTCCAATGACACACAATCCTATTCCATAAAAATTGCATGGCTATGAGGAATGGGGAAATAGATAGGAGTGAGGAAATGAAAACAAGCCTAACATCAAGGAGGGCAAGCATTAAATCCTATGTGTGGCATGATGGCTAGCTTCCAAAGGCTTAGACAACCCTACCTTTATGGCCTAGATAGTTGCAGCCCAGATGGCCTCTCTCCTAAGTTGGTTCTACTCTGCTTGTGGCTTTTCTCTATCTTCCTAGCATCTCAAACTTCCTGAACTCTCCATTGCATTCTCAATTATCATAGTCTCCAGTGTCACCCTCTGCCTTGAGGGAGCCCCCTATCTCACACCTTTTCTTTGAAATGGGTGTGGGATCTTCCATGATTTGCAATTCTTTCTTGTCTGTGTCTACAAAACCAGAGAATAACTTCACTGAAAATATCTGGTGAGAATTAATTGTTTAGCTTCTGGTTGGCATTGATTAGAATGTGAGTAGTGAGTAGCTATTTTAAACCTTGGTTTATCTCAGCAATTCTTATCTAGTGGTATTCTATCTGTACCCAGAATTAAAAATTTATTATAAAAAATTTATTATATTCATTATTGTATTCCCATTGTTTACCCATGTGAACATAAATGTGTATAAATGTGTTGCTATGAAGAGTTTGTCTTTAACTTGTACAAATAAATTTTGAAGGTTAAAAAACAGCATCACATGGATGATGCCAAATCCACTAGCTCCAACAGTAATAAGGCTTTCTAGGACCATAGTTGTAGCAACTTCTGAGTGTGTAGATGGCTGAAGGTGGGAAGGCAGTTCCCTAAGCAGCCCTGCTGTACAGCAATTAGGACCATCACTACATCACTTGCCATGGATGGGTTCCTGAGATACCATAAAGCCTCTTTTCTTGATTCTATTCTCTTGATTCAAAGTACTTTGTTTCTTCTAAGAGTCCTAATGTCTTCAGTAGGCAAATTTTCTTTAGCCCCAACTTTACATTTACTTCTTTTCTAGTGAAACTGCAAGCTTTTCAAATTCTTCTGCTCTGCATTCCCCTCCCCCCCTGCATTTCACTATAAACCTGACTAGAAAATGTCAGCAAAACCAATACTAGAGCCTAGATACTAGGCTTCCTGGAGATTGCCTCATGCAAATTTATTAGTCTAACAACATTCACTTTAGTTTTTCCCACTAAGTCTTAGGTGATGGACAAAATTTAGACAAGTTCTTTGCAATATGAAGAGGAGATCTGATTGTGCACACCTGGATAAGAATAGTATTTATTTTACAGAGTGGCTGAAATTAAATGATGTGAAGCATATGTAACAGTCCTATTATTAAGAAATTAGCAAACTGTATCCAGTGATTAAAAAGTAGATCTTTAAGTTTTAGAGGATTATCTCCTTATGTTGGCCAAAAAAGCAAAACATAAACAAATGAATATAGTTGTGCTATTTTATTTAAAAAGAGAAATGGGCAAATTTCGACTCGTGATCTTTAGTTTGCAAATCTCCTCACTTAACTAATATTAGTATTTTTTTCATAATTCTGATTTTCTTTAAGATTTATGTTTTTTATATGTGTAGTAGAGAGGTAGTAACTGCTAAAGTTTGCTTTGCTTATTGAGCATCTACTATGTAATCAAGAACTCTATCAAGTTCAATGAATCAATAAAGTAAATATGACCTGGTTTTACCCTTAAAGGGTAACAGAGGGGGCTAATTTATGTATGCTTGATCTTTTTTTTTTCTTCCAGTCCTGGCACTTGAACTCAGGGCCTGAGCACTGTCCCTGAGCTTCTTTTGCTCAAGGCTAGTTCTCCACCACTTGAGCCACAGCGCCACCTCCTGTTTTTCTGTGTATGTGATACTGAGGATAGAACCCAGGGCTTCATGCATGCAAAGCAAGCACTCTACCACTAAGCCCCATTCCTACCCCTGCTTGATCTTTTTAACTATAAAATTATTCAACAATACTTATTTTTTATAGGTAACATGAAAATAGAGCAAAGTTTTGTATTTCAGTGCAGAGTTCCAACTTTGATGGAGAAATGGTTACTTGACATCCTGTTTTACTATGAAGAACTGTAAAACTGGGCAAAATGTAAAAGAAACTGTTTTCAGACATTGGACAACAGCACAGGGCTGTGATGTGGGATAAGGAAAGACCATATTTAACTTTGGCTTTCTGCCTAGGACCATTATCCATATATAAAAATCCAACTTAAAATGGATTAAACACTTAAGCATGAGCTACCAGGAGAAATTATAGGGAGAAACCTTGGCATTAGTCTGGACAATCATTTTTTGGGATAGGAGAATAAAAGCACAAGAAGCATATATATATATATATTATATATAATGTGCATATATATGTATATATAGTATATATACACACATATGTGTGTGTGATTATTCAAGCAACAATTTAGCATAGCATATTAAAGACCAAAGTGAGCCCAACCTATGGAATGAGAGAACATAGCATTTGCAAGTTATATATTTGATATAGGCTTGATACACAGAATGCATACAGGCATGCATATAAACATACACTGTTTTAAAATATTTTTTATTGTTTTGATAAAGGCGAAGACAAAGGGTTTACAGTTACATAAGTCAGATAATGAGTACATTTCTTCTTGAATAATATCACTCCTTTCCTTGCTTTTCCCCAGTTTTTCCCTCCCATCCCTACCAACAAGTTGCACACCTCATATTCAACATTGTGTCTAGTATCACTGCTACATTTGTTCACCCTTTATACCTCTGTTTCTGTGCACATAAACTTTAGAATCCATCTTTTAGTTGATTTATGGAAATGGTGAGATAAGGATCTAGTTTAATTCTTTTGTATGCAAATTCCATAGTAGGATTGACTGAAAGTGACTGTTGGTTCACTACAGACTGTTTTCTTTATCCAACCAACACATTTCTAAGACATAGATATTCTATGAAATCTACCCCCAAGTAATCCTAACAGGAACACATAAACTTAGCAAAGACACAGAATATAGTGTGAGCATGCAAACATCATTTTAATTTCTATGTAATGGCAGCACAAAACTGGAAAAAATCAATCTGGAAAATACTGCTGTTTATAACAACTAACACTTAGATAATCTGAAGTAAATTTAGAGGTATGTAAGAACTCCTTATTGAAAATTAAATATACCATGTTTTTTATTAGTTATGCTAAGCTTGAAACTTTCCCATATTTCCCTATAAATTTTCAATGCAATTAGTATTCCAAAAGACTTTTTTTTCTTCTGAAATTATTTGGAAATGGCCAGAATCTAGACTAGTTCAAATAATCTTGAAGAGGAGAAACAACATTCTCAAAATGTTAACCAAAATGGCAAAAATGTCTTAATGAGGGATCTACTAAGGTCAATGAAACAGAAAATATTGCTTAGCAAGAGAACAATACATGGGTGGCTAATGCGACTTTTTTTTAAAATAAAATGGCTTTTTCTTTTCAAGACTGAAAAAGACTGGTGATTGGAGGTGACTATGGAAATATAAGGGAAGTGAATTTGTTCAATGTACACTGTATGCATCTATGGAATTATAATGAACCTGTCTAGTAGGTAAGTATGTGCTACTTTAAAACTAAATTTAATAAAGAAATGATGCAGAATCACTTGATATTCACAGTGGAAAAGAAATAAAAAAACAAAGCCTAATTTGAAAACCTAAAGTTCTTTCTTTACATGTCACTCAAATTATTTCATGATGGATCTTGGCTCTAATACAAAATCTGGAAATACAAAATTTCCAGAATATTCCCATAGGATACTATATTCATTACTCTGAAATAGTTAAAAGGCTCTAGAAAACTCTGAAAAAAGAAAAAGATATATATATATATGTAGATATCTATCTATGTATATATGTAGATATATGTAGATATCTATAGATAGATAGACATGTAAGGTTTCTCTATTAATTGAAGTTTCCAGGTAGGCAGAATTTACTTAGCTCCATTTTAGTTTATGTGCCTCTTTCTGTGGTGGAATACTCAGTTTGCAAAGAGTGCTTTGAAAACTTTGTGAGAGTGAGTACTGAGAAGGCCCTTGAGATTACCTATCACACTTTATACCTTCTCTCATTATTCATGAAATATTTGCATTTCAGATATTGATAAGCCATTGAGGGCATGAGTTTCTGTGTATTCCTCTCTCTCTTAGCTATATTCAGCAAAAGGAATCATAGTTTGCACCTTCAGGAAGTAGTCATTACTTCCATCTATTTATTTTCTATAATTTCTGCAATAGCCATTCTTGATTAATCATTTATTTTAGGGTAAGTATTGTCTTACTCACTTAAAAAATTATTTCTTTCCTAAAGTTATCATGAAGTAAAAGTACATGTTCAATGAATAGATTCTGAAAGGAGTAAAGACGCTTCCTCAAGGATTTTATCATTAGTTCCTCTGAGACATAAGGATTTGTTATTAAAAAGAATAACAAGAATAAACAGTACTAACAAAATGGATTTTAAAGACCCTTTCCTCCCAGGGGCAAAAAAGGAGAGAAATAACACAGGCCCAATATGATCATGGCAAGACCCTTGATTAAATCTGACATGTAAAGAAGAGCTTAGAAGAATATGAGAGAAGAGGGAGAGTGAAATCAGATATTCAAGCTTTCTGAACTCAGAAGGAAGAAAGCAGAACAGACAGATCAAAGAATCAAAACTCCATTAAGGAGAATGAGTGGGAAGTGAAGGGACTTGCGGACCCCTGTGAGATACAGACATATTTTGATTTAGCTATAGAAAAGGAGGAAGGTCACACAAACATAAAGGGAGGCTACACGAAAACTGCTCGCTGTGACTCAGGAGGGAAGCTGGGATTGACATTCAGTTTGATCTCATTCACCATTCAATGATCTGCCCTCTTAGCTATGTACCTCTTGATGTTTACCCATAAACTTGATAACCAGCTTAGTTTACCAAGGACCCTGTGCCTGCCCATGAAGGAGACATGCCATGACAACTTGACCACCTTACATTTTCTAGCCTCTGTGATGGCCCTGCAAATCCTTTAACCCTCACCTTGAAACTGCTTCTGCTTCACTATTCTTTATACTTCATTTAGAACATGGCATATGTTCTGATATTGTCTACTTCCACCTAAGAGGTTTGGTCTGAGATGCATTGTTTTTTAGTAAACAAAAATGAATTAATGAAAGTAAAATAATTGTTAATTGACAGTACAGAGCATATAACTATCTTTTGGCATTAGAATTAGAAAATCCTTGGTCAGGGGCTGGGAAGATGGCTTAGGGGTACGGTGCTTTCCAAACATGCATGAAGGTTTGATTCCTTAGCACCACATAACTAGAAAAAGCTGAAAGTGGTGCTGTGGCTCAAATGGTAGAGTGCTAGCCTTGAGAAAAAAGAAGCCAGTACAGTGCTCAGGTCCTAGGATTGGAGCAAAAAAATTGAAGCAAAAAAATCCTTGGTCAGTACAATGGCCCAAGAAGTATGAACTGAGGTTGAAAATGGATTCTTATAATCAATTGACCTTAAAACAAGAGAATTATCTGGCTAAGCTCAGAGTAATCACAAAGATCCTTACAAAAAAGAGAAGAAGGGACTGGGAATGCGGCCTAGTGGTAGAGTGCTTGCCTAGCATGCATGAAGCCCTGGGTTTGATTCCTCAGCACCACATAGACAGAGAAAGCCAGGAGTGGCACTGTGGCTCAAGTGGAAGAGTACTAGCCTTGAGCAAAAGAAGCTCAAGGACAGTGCTCAGGCCCTGAGTTCAAGCCCCAGGACTGGCAAAAAAAAAAAAAAAAAAGGAAATTGGGTGCCTGTGGATCATGTATGCAATTCTAGCAACTCAGGATGCTGAGAGCTGAGGATTGTGGTTCAAAGACATCCCAGACAGAAGAGAGCCAAATCGCTAAAAAAATAAAGCTACAAATGCAGCTGTGGCTCAAGTTGTAGCCTGCCATCCTTGAGGAAAACAATGTCAGAGCAGTATCTAAGCACTATGTTCAAGCCCCAGGACCAGCAAAAAGGAAGGGAAGGGAAGGGAAGGGAAGGGAAGGAAAGGGAAGGGAAGGGAAGGGAAGGGAGGGAAGGGGAAGGGAAGGAAAGGGAGGAGAAGGGAGGGGAGAAAAAAAGAAAAAGAGAAAGAAGAGAGAGAAGGAAGGGAAGGGGAAAGTGATGAGCTGCAAAAAGAACTCAATCCACGGAGCTCATATGTGGGCCTAAGAAAGGAGGGGAGAAAGTTATTTTTGTAGCTCAGCACTCCTTCCTTCCTTCCTTCCTTCCTTCCTTCCTTCCTTCCTTCCTTCCTTCCTTTCTTTCTTTTCATCTTTCTTCCTGTCTGCCTCCCTTTCTCCTTCCCTTCCTCCCCTCCCCTCCTCTCCCCTCCCCATCTCCCCCCCCATCTCTTCCCTTAACCTCCTCTCTCCTACCCATCTCCCCTCCTTCCCCTCCCCCCTTCCATGTACTCTCCTCCCTTTCCCTCCCCTTCCCTTCCCTTCTCTCCCCTTCTCTCCTGGTCTCTTCCCTTCTCTTACTGCTGGTCCTGGGGCTTGAACATAAGGCTTGGATCCTGTTTTTGAGTTGTTTTGCTCAAGGATGGCCCACTACCACTTGAGCCGCAGTTCCACTTGTAGCTTTTTTTTTTTTTTTAAGTGATTGAGTCTCACAGACTATTCTTCCTGGGATGGCTTTCTTCAGGTCTCAGCATCCTGAGCTGCTAGAATTACAGGCATAGACCAATGGACCACAGGCACCCAATTTCCTGTCTTTTCTGTAAGGATCTTTGTGATAACTCTGAGCATAACTGGATTATTCTCCTTTTTTTAAGGTCAGCTGATTACAACAAGAATCCCATTTTTAACCTCAATTCTTCTTTGGTTCTGGGGATTAATATAAAGTCATGTTTAGAGGCTATTATGCCTACAAAAGTTATTCTTCAGTAACCTCTAATACAGCATGCTAAGTCATGAGGGGTCCTTCTGAACTGGGAAAAATCACATCAAGATTTCCTTTAAAGACATACATATTCCATTCCATGTACAACATTTAATGTTAGAATATGGAATGTGAGAATTCATGTACAACATTTAATGCTAGAATATGGAATGTGAGAATTATCTTTCATTGGTCTTTTACTTACCAGAACTGTTATTAAAACTTGATTATTCCCCCCAAATTACTAATAAATTATTTTATAATTGCATTCATAGTTTATGCAAGTAAAGACTAAGTTGGCTTTTGCTAAACACTCCTTGTCATACTTCATTAACATTTTAGTTGCCTTTAAATTATATATAATGCTTTCCCACATCTCAACTAGATTCTGTCCTTCAGTAAGCAAATGGTTGAAATAGAGATTTTTGTAAGTGCTGAACTGAACCAGTATTGAGGCTGAGGAAAGCCAGTTCCTTTTCTGGAGTAGCTGATTTAAGTCCCTGCTACTATCACTTCTTTCTCATGTTCTCAGACTCTGAGATCACTATGCATTAACATAAATACCCAGGGGTCAGGTTCTAGACAACCTATGCCTATAAGTCCACAGAATTATTCAAACCAACTAAACTGTAGGGAATCCAGGAAAAGTAAGTACCCTTTACCCCATTCCCCATACATAGACTCCCTTCCGCTTCCAGTTGTGGCTACCATACTTCTGTATGCAATCCTATGTATGACCCTGTCTCCTATCATTTGGAGCTGTAACAAAGAGTTATTTCTCTTTTAAGAGCTCAGTGTGCTGTATCCTATCATCAAAAGAATCTTGAAGTCTTTAAAAACAAGGATTCATTTGAACCAACCACCTGCTTCTCCATGCTGCCTACAGCTATGGGTAAAGTAAGTGCCATGCCATATCATAAAATGATCATTGTATTCTCTGTCTCTGAAGACTATTCAGGAAGCAGATTTCTTTTTCTACCTAAATTTTTGCTATTTCTTCATTCACCCTACTTTGTTCCTTTTATTATTTGCTAGTAAAACCAACAGCTTTGCATTGCTTTCATACAACCCAATCTAGTAGGCTGGAAATCTGTGTGAATGTGAATTTTGGGAATGAGATATTCTATTAGAGTTTATAAAGATTTAATATGCTACAGTACAGACTGGGTATACATTATAAAACTGTATGGCTAACTTCAAGATACTAGCGGGCTGGGAATATGGCCTAGTGGCAAGAGTGTTTGTCTCACATATATGAAGCCCTGTGTTTGATTCCCCACCACCACATACATAGAAAACAGCCAGAAGTGTCACTGTGGCTCAAGTGGCAGAGTGCTAGCCTTGAGCAAAAAGAAGCCAGGGACAGTGCTCAGGCCCTGAGTCCAAGCCCAGGACTGGCAAAAAAAAAAAAAAAAAGATACTAGCAGCCAACAGTTTTCTGCAAGATGGTTTTGATATATGAACTACTAAGGAAAAGAAAAAAGAAGAAGCAGGAACTCTATTGTACTTAGCATTGAGGACCATCTGTATAATACAAGAATTCAAGGAGTGTTATACAAATGGTACTATCTGTCAAAAGAGTCTTTTTATTTTTTTCTGTTAGAGGCAGCAGGTATAGCATTTCTTTGAATGACCAGGTCCTTATCTTGCTTTATTCAAGGCAGCCAAAACTAGTTTATGATAGAGAGAGACATGTCACAAGCTCATTTGAAAGAGGTCTCTAGTGGGTAAGAAACTGTATGATTCACACTTGAAGTTCTCTGCCATTAGAAAGGGACAAAACCGCTTTGACTTCAGGAGTATTGGAGGTGTTAGGAGCTGCTTGGCATTTTGACTGTTTTTTGAGACAAATATGTTATGTGTGACTGCCTAAGGGAAAAAAAACCACACACACACACACACACACACACACACACACACACGAAGTGAATCACATTGAGTGATATCTTGCCCCTTGCTATCAGTCATATGCTCTGCAACATAAACAGACTGAAGCAATTTGCTACTTTCTGGGGTTCCATTATGTATATGTGTTTATTTAATCAGAACTAAATGATATTACATGAAGTTCCCCTTGCCCTCCTGAGGAATCCAGATTCAACACTTCCAGCACTGTTCAGTGCTGGAGAGCGAAGGAAGTGTAACCATAGTGATGGAATGGAAATGATTTTCTTTGTTCAGAGGCTTCAATATCCAACAGACATTACAGTTTTCAAGGTCAAAAATATATTAGGATGAGATAAAAAATTAAAGAAAAATGTGCTGGCTTAGCTACAAAAGCTAATTTAGTTTATGCATTATAAATTATGTTAAAATGACTAAAATGAGATTTCTCAGCAAGAACTAAATGTGTGGTTTCACAAAACTAATTTCCAAAGATGAACATGATTACAGAATTTAGCTTTAAAAGCTTTTCAGGCCATCAGAGAAAACAGCAAAGCTATCAATTATCAGACTTTAGTGGTGCCTCTGTCAGAAATATAATGGTATTTTTAGTATTCTGCTCAGCGTTTACTAAATTAAGAATGTCTACAAACAAATCAATTAATTGGGACATTATTTAATTAAGTAAAACATGTGATCTGCCAAAGAACCTTAAGCAGACAATTATAACAAACATTCCAGTAGCCTCCCTTCACTATTGAGGCAAACAGCTCACCATGCAATAAAACGAAGATGGAAGCCATGGAAATGAAATGTTGATCAAACAAACACAGCCTCATGTTTGCCTGATGTGAGCTGCATATTTATGTAATTTTAGAAAGTGCTTGTTTTGAAAATCTGTGTTTTCTTGGGAAAAGGTCAATGCTATCTGTCAATCATCCCATCCTGTGAGGGAGATATGTGGTTTTGCTTTCTTGTAACAATGCTATATAAATATAAAAGATCTATATTCTCACACATGGCACAATTAAGTCTCTGGACACTAAAAAGCTACTGGATTTGTCTATTTTCCTGGAAAGCTAATCTGTAGTTTAGGTTCAGTAAAGGTTTAGTTCAGACCCACTTCAAGCAAAGCATTTCAAACAAATCCTCTCATTCAACCTTTACACTGTGAGGTATTTATCATGACTCTGATTTGGTAAATAGGACACTGTGATTCAAGAAGGATAAGCATGATTTATCTATTCAAATACTTGGTAAGTTGAAGAGCTGGGATTCAAACCCATAGCATATGACACCATGTCTAGATCACTTACTTCTATTTCATAAATATTTTTCTCCAGGAAAGCCTGTGAACTATCAGGCAGCACCAATAAAATGGATATTAACACGTTGGCTAACAATCATGGGAATGGCATTATCTCCCAAGACGATTGGTAGTGATATGTTTAGGAGAGAACATAGACTATCATCTAGTTTCCTCAGGCAAGTCAAAGTATCTACTAACCTGATCTCACAAGGCACTGATGAAAAGCAAAGCCTTGTTTTGTCATACACCAATAACTCAGAATAATTTCCATTCTTACTTGAAACAACTGCAAGCATGGGCCAGGTCAAGTGTAGGTGAAGTGAAGTTTGGTAGAGAATCAGTTTGGTTGATACCTGGAGTAGCTTACTCAGTAGCAATGTTATAAGCATACTAGAAACATTTCATGTCTAATTCCTTTTAGTTTATGAAGGATATATTTTCACATTTATTAAAAGGTAATGCTTGTATATCGAGGGACATCTCATTAAAATCATTTGCAGAATTCTTTTGATCTTAGCAATTATTATTTGTTCCATTTAGGTGACCCTAGCTGACCATACAGGTCAATGAAGTCTTGGAGTTTTCTTTGTTCTCCACCCCCCCCCCCATTTTGTTCTGTTTTCTCCTCTTCTATCTAGAGGTATCCCCGATGTGATCATACAGCTCAAGTTCTTATTCTGCTGGGTTTATCTTTCTGAAAAAATATTAAGCAGGATGTGATATGAGACTGCAAGTCATTGACACCTGATTATCTGAGAACTTAGAGTACCTTCAAACTTTGCCTCACTAAGTATTAAAATTAACAGTAAGTTTTATTATTCTTCATCTTCATAATGTGTGTGTGTGTGTGTGTGTGTGTGTGTTCACGTACATGCACCTTTACTGGGGCTTGAACTCAGGGCCTTGGTGTATCCCTTAGCTTTTTCACTCAAGGATGCCATTCTACCACTTGAGCCACAGCCTCGCTTTTGGTTTTGGAGGGTTATTTGGAAATAAGAGTCTTATGGACTTTCTTGACCTAGCCAGCTTTTAACTGTGATCTTTAGATCTCAGCCTCCTGAGTAGTTGGATTATAGGCATGAGCCACTGGCACCTGGCACAATTTTCCCACATTTATATTACTGATAGTTTCAACATTTAATGAAATGCTATGTTGAAAAACTGTAATGTTTCCCCTCAAGTCTTAAACATTAACAAAATACTAAGTCCATTATTGTTAGGTCCACTTGGGAAAGTGGCCCTATCCCTTTGTTCTCCTGTGTGCACACATGTCCCCTTCCCTAGAAGACCCTGCTCTGCATCTGTAACCCAGGTAACTGGCACACCTAGAGGCAGTGGGAGGGCCCCCAAGGCTCTGAGGTCACCTCACATTCCTCTGAGGTCACTTCCTTATCTGCTCTGGTCATTCCTCCAGACTATGAGAAGTTCCCAGGCACTGAGGTCACGTATGCATCCTCTGGGCATACTTCCTTCCTACCCTCTCCCTATATAATTAATCTCCATCATTAGTTTCTCCCTCTGCATTACTATTTATCCCGTGGCCCAGCAGGTTTGGGTTTCCTAATAATTCCCCTTTGCCTGAACAACCACCATGTGGAGTTCTCCTTTTTTTCTAATCCTTACATCTAGTGCCAAAACCCAGGGTGGGATAATGTCAGGAGTGTCTGGACCCCCTCCTCAGTCTCTTTCTGAGGGTCAGTCTACCTCCTGGCCCCCTCTGTGGTAAAAGTGAGAGCCTTTACCATTGCTGGGCTCTGTATTCACTACACAGTCTCCTGTCTCCTTATGGAGTGATTCCCATCGATGTCCTTCTATTTTCTCTGTCTCTGTGTCTGTCTGTCTGTCTGTCTTTCTGTCTATCTATGTCTCTCTGTCTCTCTCTGTCTCTGTCTCTCTCTCTTTGTCTCTCTCTCTGTCTCTGTCTGTCTCTCTCTCTCTCTTTCTCTCCCCAGACCAGAGGGACTCCTTTTGGCATACTTCCTACATGCCCAGGGACTCCTTGTCACTATGTCCTCACCAGTTTCCCCCAAAGGACTCCATAAAACCAAAATGTCTTATTTTTTATTGTAATGATTTCTGCCAACACCATGACAAATGGTTGGAGGATACATTCAGGATTTCTTTGATCTCCTCACTCATCTCATCCTTCTCTCCATCTGTCTCTCTCCTGTCTCCCTCTGTTGACCTTCACCCTTGTGCCTGCCACAGGATAGGTAGGCATAAACCTCCTAGGCATTTCTTCTAGAAAGGTAACTTTCCTTGTCTTGTAGCAGTCAATCTCTCTCTCTCTCTCTCTCTCTCTCTCTCTCTCTCTCTCTCTCTCTCTCTCTCTCTCTCTCTCTGATGACCTTCAGACTAGAGGTCATTTGCCACTGGATCACTTTTATTCCAGCCACCAGAACTTTGGCTTGTGCCCTTGAGAGTGAAATGCAGGCTGGGTCCTGGGGACCCTCTCTAGGCTCCCTCTTGAAGGCTAGCCATCTCTTCCTTTCTATTTGTCTGTTTGTCTGCTTTTTGTCAGCTTGCCTGCTTGTTTACTTGCTTACTTACTCAATAAAGCTCCACTAAGTTTTCTTACCATCATGTCTTGTCCAGAAATTCGCCATCTTGGCCACCTGATAGGTTTTCATATGACCTCCACTCTTCTAGCAAATGTTCAAAAGTTGATTTGTATGCTAATGTGTCTCTTACTAAAATTGTTTCAAGATTTTCTAGTAATCAAGACTTAACTGGCTCCACAAGTCAAGGGGAAAAAATAGGCAATTTTAAACTCAAACTGAAAAGAAGCTCATCAGATTTGGATGCAAACAAATGTGTCTAATGTGTGCTTTCCAAATATGTAAGCTGTCTTGGACACAGAGCTAACAATGGTTTCAATCTTAGTTAGTAACCTAAAGTCAGTTAAAAAACTAACCATATTGGTTAATCAGTTGCTTAAAAACTCTCCTCATGTCTACTATTGAGTTTTGCCATTGCAGATTTTACCCTTTGCAGCATTTTGTCAGATCCCCAGAGGATAAATAAGTCTTACAAGTATTTATTGGGAAAACTCCTATTCTTAACAAGTTACAGGTAAGTCCTGCTGAAAACCTATTTTTATTGATCTCCTTGTTGCTCCAACTGGAAGTAAAAAGAATGTTTTGGCAAAAAATTCAATCTGTCAGTCACCTTTCCCTCAAATGTGGGACATGCCATCAGCCAGATGGGACATGCCATCCCAGTAATGCGCAAAAATGCCAGTTTTTGAAGGGACTTCCTAGATCCCTGGTCATGAGGAATCATGGAGAGGAGTAAGAGGGGATGGTGTCAGATCCTAAATGGAGTTACTTTGCGATTGCTCTTTCAAAACTAACCAGAGTTGGAAGGTCAAAAGAAAATGGTTAATAAGCATACCTATCTAATGTTCACACCTGTCTACCTTCTAACTGGACAGGAACTTATGTCTATTACAGTATTTGCTATTTCTATTTATAATGTGTCTTTCTTCCATACTCTATAGTCTAGACATCTATAATACACTGACAGGCAATGATTAAGACCTCCCACTGGTCCTATAACTATCCCAATCCAGCCCCAGATTCTGACTGGTTATTCTTAACCAGTTTACCATGCTCTCCTCTACCTAGTAACCAGAAGTTAGTCAGAATTCAGTCAGGGCCATGATCCACCAACTCCAGGACTGCCTGGAACTCAGGAGACAGGAAATAGCCAAATTATCCATTTTCTTTTCTTTTCCACCATGAATGGATGGCTGCTCTATCTTCTGCCATTTATAGGCCATCTAATGTTTTTTCTTTTCTAATTGTTCAGCCCCTGCCTCATAAGACACAGATTTCATCCAAAGACACATGCACATTCTCCCAGACCAGATGACATCTCTACCTTTTACCCCTAATATTGACTCCCCTTGCCAGCACAAAGTAGCCAGAGAGAACAGGAACCCCTTTATAACTATCCAAAGGATGGAATCTTGGGTCTGCTCAGGAAAAATGTCCCCTTTTCTTTGTTTTCTCTCAGTGCACATGTGGCGCCTTCCCTAAAGTCCCTGCCTAGCATCTATAACCCAGGTAACTGGTACACCTGGGGGCAGTGGGAAGGCCCCAGGTTCTAAGCTTACTTTTTCTTCTTCTTTTTTTTTTTTTTTTTTTTGCCAGTCCTGGGCCTTGGACTCAGGGCCTGAGCACTGTCCCTGGCTTCTTCCCGCTCAAGGATAGCACTCTGCCACTTGAGCCACAGTGCCCCTCTGGCCGTTTTCTGTATACGTGGTGCTGGGGAATCGAACCTAGGGCTTCATGTATGGGAGGCAAGCTCTCTTGCCACTAGGCCATATCCCCAGCCCCTACTTTCTCTTCTTGTGTGGTCATTTCCACATCTTCTCTGGTCATGCCTCTGAACCATGAGAAGTTCCCAGGCTTTAAGATCACATTCAAATCCTCATTGAGCACTCCTCCTCCCTACCCTATCCTTATAGAATTAATCTCCATTATTAGTCCCTCCCTCTGCATGCCTCCATCAAGTGAGGGCAGGCAGGTTTGGGTTTCCTAATAAACTCTCCTCTGCCTGAACAACCAGGTTGAGGTTGCCATTCACCAGTCTTTACACTTAACAAACTCAATCTCTTTGTTCTGCTCATACCTGATTGCCAAGGTGGGAGGAAAGCGATAGTGAGTGGTTAGGGTGACAGGAAGGGCTGAGATGGATACTCTCTGGGATTGTCAGCATTGGAACAAAGGCTTTGCTACAATTAGGGTAAATTTTATTTATAGTTCTGTTTCTTTTTCTTTTTTTTTTCTTCAAATTTTTATTATCAAACTGATGTACAGAGAGGTTACAGTTTCATACTTTAGGCATTGGATACATTGGATACATTGTACTGTTTGTTACCTTGTCCCTCATACCCCCCTCCCTCCTCCCACTTTCCCTTTCCCCCCTGAGGTGTTCAGTTCACTTACACCAAACAGTTTTGCAAGTATTGCTTTTGTAGTTGTTTGTCTTTTTTTTTACAGTTAGGGTAAATTTTATGCAATGAGGAAAAACAACGTATTAAATATCACTGCAAAAGCAAAATTCAAAAGCAAAAAAAGCAAAATCAATTCAAAAGCAAAATATGTCTAGCCATGTGAAAGCTTTTACTCTGAAAGAAGTTACTGAAAGATCATGCTTCTTTACATCCCCCCACATGCTTCCTGAATCTTCAGAATATTGACTTCTGAAAAAAACTTTGTTCAAATGATAGTACTGAACTGTTTTGCTAAAAAGATGTATAGTTTGAACAGTAAGCCTTCATGGAGTACCAATCATGTAGTTGATGTTTAGAAACACCGATGTCTTCATCTCAATTCAAAGTTCACAAAAAAGTTTCCTGTTATTCATATTAATCACATCTAGGGTTAACTAAAACTTGGATGATATTGGTTCTTTTTTAGAGCAAGAAAGCACAACTTAGAAAATATGCTTATTTTAAAGTGGGGGTATATATTATTACAATTAAATGTATTGTTATTTATGTGAATACTTTAGAGATGGCATTTTATTAATTTGTATTTTACATATAATTAGCAGCATATCTAAGAATGCCTCAAGCCTGTAAGAGTTTATTTGTATTACAAAGCAAGGAGGAGATTATTCTTGCTTGGACAACTCGATGATAATCAGAAGAATCATTTCTGCTATTTACTTTTCCAGGATGATCACAAGATGGTTGTTGATGTGCCTGCCAACGTTCACATCCATATTCAGGCAGGACATAGAAGGATAAGTGCAGTGTTAGACATGTATGTTTCTTTAATTAAAGAGCAACAGTTAGCTGAGTGCCCATGGCTCATGCGTGTAATCCTAGCTACTCAGGAAGCTGAGATCTGAGAATCACAGTTCAAAGCCATCCCAGGGAGGAAAGTTCATGTGACTCTGATCTCCAATTAATCAACAAAAATCCAGAAATAGACGTGCAGCTCAAGTAATAGAGTACTAGCCTTGAGTAAAAGTGCTCAGGGACAGCACCCAGGCTTTAAATTCAGGACCCAGGTCCAGTACCAAAAAAGAAAAGAAAAGATTTCCAGATCTTTCATTAAGCTTCCACTTACAAGTGTTTACCAGAACTAAGCCACTAAGCTATTCCTAACTTGAAGAGAATCTGAGACAGCATGTATTTGGGTGTTTGGGGAAAGGAGTGTGAGATTAACTAGTAGTGCCTGGCAACAAAATTTGCATTTTGGTGAGTAGAATTGATATTGCAAATGAAATTGACTTTATTATAAAGAAAAAAAGAAGCACACTTTAATCTGAAGTTATCTGGGTTTAAATTCTCACTCTGTAATTCCTGTGCTGTCATCCTCAGTAAGAATCTTACTTGGATAAGTTTCACTTTTCTCCTTTCAAATTTCTTTTTATATTCTTGCAATAAACTGTTTAAACTCATTAAGGTATCTTAGAGCTTGGAGTACACACATGCATAGATAGAAATTATTCACTCATTCAATAGGTTGATCAGTATGAGTTCTATTTAGGAGGAGCAATAGAGAAATGACCAGAACTGCTGAAGTTTTGCAATCATGTAGCCTTGTCCTTATGAGCATGTGTGATTACTCCAGTCTTCACTACCAACAGGAAAGGAGTAAAAGAAGGAAAGAAATGAAGTTTTGTTGACATGCCTCTCTGATCCTCCGATCATATTTTACCTGTTGAATTAAGTATTTCTTTTCTTCTATGTTAATACAGATAATTAAACTCAAATCAAAGAATGTCTTTTCTCTCTCATATTCCTACATTTTATGTATAAAGTAGCTTTTCCTTCTCATTCACTCTTTTAGTTACTAAGAACCCACACAAGTTCCTAGGAGCTAGGCAGAAAGTCTGCTAACTGTTTGAGATCACATACCATGTCTGTTTTTCAGCCTCCAGTGAATATTTCACAAATAGTTTGAGGCCTAGTAACTTCCCTCTTGAAAGTATATGTATAGAACTCCATCCAGTACTACAATAGATAAAGGACAGCTATTATGTATCACTGATTTAGAATCTGAACCTTAGAATTGTTGTCTACCTCTTCTCTGATGTCCACTGTGCTATCTTTATGGACATGGCTGGTGCATCCAGGTGTGGCCAATATGGCATACCTAAATTTGCTATGAGCTCGTTTTTCTGGTCCTCATTCCAGGAACCTTGCCATATACAGATTATATAACACCATGTCAGATGTACTGTTTTCTAAATATGAACACATGAACAGGTGAAGGCTGAACTTAAATTTCTTCTGTACTGTTAACACTGTCTCCTTTCTCTTTGTTCTTCCTGTACTTTTCAGTCCTCCTCCTTTTCTCCATCCTTGTATGGTCCTATTTCTCTCCATCTGTCTTTCTCAGGTATGATACTTGGGCGATCTGGAGGTTTTAAATTCTAACTGCATAATTTAGAAAGTGATGTGACCTCTGAGAGATGGATAGTAATCTGTGTGGAACATACTGATCGGTTACAAATTAAGAAGCTAGAACTCCTGAAGAGTAGAATCAGATCAGTTATTGAATGGTTGCCAGAGTTAATTCAGCCTCTGGAAAGAGATGGAGGATAGGCATGATGAAAGTAGGGCTAACAGACCCAAGAAAACATAGGCTGCCTGTTTCCCTGATTTGTAACAATTAGCATATATCTAGCATAGTCCTAGCAGAGGACCACAATAGATCAATAGCTATAGTCATATGACCATATAAAATGATGCTAATAAAATGAATTCCAAGATATGGGAACAAGAGGGCTATTTTTTTTTGTTTTTTTTGGTTTCTTTGTACTGTGTGGAAATCTTTCACTTTTTTCCTTTCATTTATTCCATGTTGTCACCCTTTTTGATTTTGCTACCCTGTGTCTTGTACATACCTTTATGTGAGTTGGTGAAAGGAAAGGGAATAACAAAATGGTAAGACAAAGGAAAATAGTAAACCAATGCAACAGTGATACTCACAAGACACTATGTTGGAAATAAACTTTACAACTTGGGGGTGTGCAGAACCAGGGGAGAGAGAAAGTGGGAGAAAACAAGGAGGACATAACAATGTTTGACAGGAAATATACTCATTACCTTACTTATATAACTGTAACTCCTCTGGCATCACCTTTACAATAAAATTAAATTAAATTAAAATTAAATTAAAAACAAAAGAAAATAGAGCTAAACACTAATTCCAGACATTCCGCTAGAGGGAGCTGATGATCAGACTAGAGGAAACCACAGGGGGATTGGTCAAAAATGAATGAGGAAGATTTAAATGTAGGCAGTATTGCAGTTTGGTCAGGCTAAGCAATTATCCTTGAGCCTGTGAACTCAACAGAAACCAGTAACTCTCAGTATAATAGTGGAGAAACCAATGCTCCCTACATTATCTTAATGATAACTGCTTATGCTATTGTGAATGCTATTTTCCCAGGATTTTAATTTATCCTGGAGAATAATTCAAAGATTCCATGGATTGTGAGCCAATCATTCACACCTACATCCTCCCTCCCACTAAATTGTTGCTAAATTTATATTATGGGTATCATGTTATACTAGAAAGTGAGGATGTTGCATAAAAAAAGTCTTTGTTCCAAACTTGAAGGGAATCAGAATAGATAAGAGAAAATAAATGCTGAAGCAACTAGTTAATGATGTAAAAGTGTCATTTTGAAGTCTATTATCATGCAATCAGGAATAAAGCACACGAAGTATTGGTGTGATGAGTTAAAATATGTATATGGTAGAACTTCGTGTACCTGTAAAGGGGAAAGGCTGATAAGGCAAGAAGGAAACTACTATGAAACACTTGAGTCACAGACTTCTCATTATTTACAATCCAATTTCTTTGCCCAATATAAAGGCTCAGCATTCTACTGTTGGTTCTTAATCACTATTGGTGATTACCACAATATAGTTTGTGAATCTATATTTCTATTTCATTATATGAAATTTCCTTCAATTCATGTCTTCACTTTTTTACCCTCCTCTATTTTATCTGCATTTGAGAATACTAATTTTCTCTATCTTACATTCCTTAATTCTTTGTAATTTATCCTATAATTTTGTCACCTCACTTAGTAGTAGCACCTACCATACCGCTCCACAATTTTCTTAAAAATATGTTCCTCAAATCTTATCCTTATTCTAGTGGGCTTCTTTTCAAAAACAGCCCAAATTCTCTACCAAGGCCCATACAGAATACACCCTCAAGCCTCTGTACAGTCACTTTTGATAATTTCTTGGCCACTACTTTGCTCCAACAACACTCTCAAGTATCTCAAATACTGTACATTTCTTTGTGGTCTAGACCATGCTTCCCTAGGATTTAAATTGACTGTCACCTTCATTCTTCATCTAGTGTCACCTTTATGACTATCTACTTAGAGATAGCATCCCTTGTTATTCAGTCTACAGGGGTAAACACCCACAGGTACCATCAAATCATGCTTGCTTGTTTTCCTCATAGCACTTTTAGTATCTTATTTGTTTTCTGATGACGAGTACCTCTTGATTAACAAGTAATCTCTATGATATAGGGGCTTTGGTAGTCTACTACTGGTAGTCACTACTATAGCTTCAGAATCTAGAAACAGGTCTTATGACTAAAAAGTGCTTCATAAGTAATTGATGAAATTAATCAATGCCTCTAACTTTCCATTGATGTGATTGCCTTTTGAGAAATGGGTCATACATATTTATCTACTATAGTCTGCATGTGTGATAATGTCCTTGACAGAGTAGATGATCAATAAATATTTATTGATTAAATGAATAAATAGGTGGGGATCAGTAAAGTTTGTGCAGATAACTCTGTGGCTGGAGTTAAAGTGTTTAAGCTGTTGGTTTATGCTTTAATTTTTAAAATACGAGCCAGCTGCTCAACTATGATTTTTTTTCAGAATAAGTACTGCTTCCATTGGTGCATAGTGACTAACCTGAGCTTAAGACGATGTTGCTTCAGTTGAAAAATTAGTTTTGATCATCCCAAACACAAGAACTGAGTAAAGTTAAATGACCAAAGAGGAGAAGGCAGCCACTTCAGAGCCTTGGTATCTCCACAGTCATTTTCTATAGTTCTATGGTACTGAAAGAAAACTGTAGGAGCAGTCAAGTTTTCAAGATTGGGTACATATTATATTGAAAAATGGTACTCACAAATTTTGAATGTATAACCTAAGTCAATCATGGAAAAATTCAAGTTAGTCATGGCAAAATGTGTGGATGCCTACAAAAATGGTTTGCTTAGTTCAATGTTATAAAAAAGCAAACAGCCAATATTTAGTGGCTCCAATTTATAAGTATATTCCTTCCTTTTCAAAAGACATTTTTTAGTAGTATGTAAAATGTTTTAACCTTACTGAGGATTTCACTTGTGTTTACCTGAAGATTTTTAAGGTGCAATTGTTGGAGCAAAAAGTTATAATGCTAAGTAAAAATAGAAGTCTGAAGGATAAAAGATATTGTATGCTTTATTCATAGCAGCCAGTGTTCAAATGGAGTGTCCATGCTGTTTAGTAATAATATGAGATTTCTACCTATATGTTAGTATGATTTATTCTGAAAGAAGTTTTGAGGAAAATAAAAAGATCGTTCTTAGGCTTAAGTTCTGTAAGAAGTTTTCAGCTACAGAATAAAAAATGTCTCCTCAAAGTAGATTTGGTCAGAAGAGATATCTAGCATATGGATTTCATTTGTAACAGGAATCATAATCTGTATGGCAAGTGATATCCAAGAGTCTTAATTTAATTATATTGGCATGAAATGATGAAGTTCATTGGTTACAGAAAGAAGCATGAGTTAACTTCAAATTTCCTACTGGGGAAAGCTTCACTGTTCAATTCTTTTTTTTGTTTGTTTGTTTTTATTATAAAACTGATGTACAGAGAGGTTACAGTTTCATACGTTAGGCATTGGATACATTTCTTGTACTGTTTGTTACCTTGTCCCTCATACCCCCTCCCCCTTCACCCTTACCCTTTCCCCCCCGAGGTCAGTTCAGTTATACCAAACAGTTTTGCAAGTATTGCTTTTGTAGTTGTTTCTTTTTTTTTTTTTTACCCTGTGTCTCTCAATTTTGGTATTCCCTTTCAATTTCCTAGTTCTAATACCAGTATACATGGTTTCCAATATACTCAGATAAGATTACAGAGATAGTGTAGATACAATCACAAGAAGGTGATACAAGAACATCATCAATAGTAGAAGCTACAGATACACATGGGATGTTGAAAGTAGTTACAACTGTGATATAACAATCATTTCCATAAAATGGAGTTCATTTCACTTAGCATCATCTTATTTCTACAAAGGGCTGAGGGAAATGTTGGTGGCAATAGGTCATGTTCTTTTTAAAAAACAGCCAGGATCTGAAAAAAAATCTCATGTGAAGAGAACATAGTAAAAACTCTTTCAAGTTAATCATGCAACTTCAATCTATAAAAGACCCTAGACATACTTTAGAATCTTAAAAAATATCTGACTGCATCAATGCATCTGTACCCTAAGTTATTGAAAATAATGTTTTCCTCAGGAAATTCATAATCTGTTGTTAGTAACTGAATTTTGGACATAAAATATATAGTAAAGTGCCTAATGAATTAGTCATGACATAATCAAATAAACCTGAAAATATGGCTAGTATTTACAAGTTTCAAGGTGAGCAAACTTCAAGATGCAGTCAGTTCAAATTATCTCCCTTAAAACTTTTCACACACACACACACACATACACATACACACTACCAGTTTAAATAATAGTATTGAAAATCAGGCTTTCCAAGGGAGTCCTGGTCCGTGGCCTTCCCCTGATGGAGAACTGATGTGTTTCCTCCCGTTACATTACTGTTGCAACCAATAAAGGCTGTACACACAAATAAAAACAAACAAAAAAACAAACCACACATTTTAATAGTTTGTATAATTTTAAATATCTTCATCTATACATGTATTATTTTGAAGTAATATAGCTAATTTTCCAACAAAAAATTTGGGGGATAATGATGTTAAAAGAAATATCTTGGAAAGCACCTATCCTACTCCCTCTTTGAGTGACTTCCCATACTTTCATATTGACAGGATGTGACACATTGTGACTACGTAGCTTCTCATTGGAACATAAACTTGACATGGACTTATTTTTCCTGTTCTAATAGAGAATTTGATGGACTAGGTGATAAATAACTGTTCTTTGAATTGAGAACAAATAAACAAGCCTTTTGTTTCCTTGATGGAGATCCATTTGGCATATGCTGCTTAAAGGTTGAAACTAGGTTGACCTCTGTTCCAGTATTTTGAACATCAATCTCTTTCCTGCCTCAGGCTTTATGATTTCTAAAAATGCTTTCTGTTTCCTCCTCTTCTCGCATGTCCTATAGAACTACTATCTTTTTGAAGACTTCTCAGATTACACAGTCTAAAGCAGGTCTCCTCTACTACTAGTTTAGCTATTTGATTCTTAATCATTTTTAAATCAATATAGCACATCATGTTTGTTGAGAATGATTCCTAGCCACACTATATTGTAACTTTCATCATGGCAGGCATGTTTCTTAATGTCTATGCCTGTAAACTAGATGCCAGCTTACATATCTAGCACTGTGCTGGATGTATAGAAAATAACAGAGGAATAAATAATACTCATGTATAGGAAACATTCATTAGTAATGTTTACTGTGAGACTACAAAATATGTGTGTATATTATATTATCTAACAAGTTTATATATAATATTTTGTGTGTATATATGAATATACTTAAATATATAAATATATAAAAGTAAATATATACAAACACACAAAAGATTATATATACGTACATGTATGTATGTATGTATACATATATATTAAGAACTCACTCTACAACCTCTTCTTTCTTGTTCTCTTCCCATCTTTCTCTGTTGGTCAATTATCTTTTGCTATGAGAAATATAAGATCACTGAATTAGATTCATTCCCTTGGTAATTCTACTTGTTAGGTACTTATAATATGCTTATTCAAAATTTATTTTCATTTTGCAAAATTGATGTGTAATATAAACTGCGCTCCAACTGAGTCTCTAGCTTTTAACCTTACTAAGGAAACACCAAGAAAGAGTGCCCTTGCTCATGAAAGTCAAATGGCATGTGAAATGCTTTATTGTGAATGACCATCTCAGAGGTGTATCCTTTTATAATGAGGATTCTGGTACTAATGATTGTAACAACGATAAAATATAGATAATTGCACAATTCACATTTTCCCCCAAATGACATCAGCCTGGACCCACCAAGCACTTGGTGACAGCAATAAATTTTTTAACTCAATGTTCTCTACCAGTCAGTATTGTTGCAATCTCAGTCTATGGCCTCTTCAGGATACTCTAAGTGTTTTAGTGGCCACTCTAGTTTCCTCTTGATTAGCCATAGTAATCTTTTGCTTCAGCCTCAGTGAAAAGTCATATTCTTCCTGATAACCCAGGTAGTTTCTACTTTTTAAAAATATTTCCCTCCCCAATGTGAATTTCAGCCCTTCCATTTTTCTCCAGAACCTCCCATGCCTGTGCTAAGGTGGGAAATGCCCCACCAAGTCTGACATATTACCAAGTTGCAGCTCCCAGTTGTGCTCTCAGATTCTGAAAATGGCTCTAGTGTTTCAGGGCTTTGATTTCATTGCTCAAACACTAGCACAAAAGACCTTTGGAGTTGAAGTAGAATAGATATTTGCTATTCAAAACTACCTGTGGAAAATTAATATAAATGCAATTTGACTTTCAGAGCACTATAGAATAATAGTTATTACACATGCTGACTCTCAGGCTCTGTTCCTGCCCAATGGAATCACAATCTCTATTTTAATAAGACTCTCCAGTCATATGTGGCATATTTTTTATATGTTTTTTTCTTTATCATCAAAGTGAAGTACAGAGGGGTTACAGTTTCATATGTAAGGCAGTCTGTACATTTCGTATCCAACTTGTTACCTCCTCATTCATTTCTCCCCCTTCCTTTCCTCCCCACCATGAGTTGTACAGTTTTTACACCAAATGGTTTTGTAAGTATTGCTTTTGGAATGGTTTGTCTTTTTATCCTTTGTCTCTCCATTTTGGTATTCCCTTTCCATCCCTAGTTCTGATACATGTATATACACTATCCAGGGTACTAAGATCAGATACAGTGATAGCATGGGTAAAACTACAGGAAGGGAATACGAGAGAAAAGAAAAAAAAAAGAAAAAAGGGTGCTTTTTCATATGGCATGTTGAAAATAGTTACAACAATGATATACCACTTGTTTCCAGTACATGTTTAGGTTAGTCATAGCAGAAGATCACAATAGCCCAATAGCTATGCCCGTATGAACACATAAGATGATGCTAAGTGAAATGAACTGCACGTTATGGAAACAAGTAGTATATCATTGTTGTAACTATTTTCAACATGGAATATTGTTTTTTAAAAAGCACTGAGATAATTAGAGCAACTTTTCTTACTTTTTATCCTATTGCCACCTAATTTCTCGAGTATCATCATTCTCTCTCTCTTACCCCCAAAGTAATGGGATTAGTGAATTTTTTTGTGTGTTTCTTAGAAATCTCACTTTGGGGACAGGTATAAGCCCCCATGTGAAGCCTGTCTCACAGGATTCCTAATATACAAAATGTTGCTTGAATATGCAATAGATATCTTATGAGTTTCTGCATGGGATCTCCAGTCGCATAAATTATAATGGAGAGGGAGAATCATAGTAACATCAATTATAATTCATGCCTTAAATTTCATTGTGCTTTTGTCTGTTTAAAGCATTTAAATTTGCTATGCTCACTATGTGTCCCACTCAGCAAGATGGGTAAAGTTGTTTCTATGACACAATATTAGCCCCATTTTGTGGATGAAGAACTGGGGTTCAGAGAGCTGATACTGAGTTCCAAAACAGCATGGCATTTCTTTTGGCTTCAGTCCTTCTCACACCATACCAACCAAGTCAAGTACAAAATGAACATAGACAAATTAGAATGCAATCATTGACAAAACATGGCTGCTGTTTTTGAGGATGTTTAAAAAGTCATCAGAGAGATGTATACATACCTCATGGCCCCAACAACATGTCATCATGTCTTGGGAGCTTGTAATGTTATATATTTTTTATTAAACAGAAAAAATACATTAACTGAGGAAAATATTTCAAATGAGATATTGCTCCTAGAAAACAGCTAAAAGTAACATTGCCAACATTTTGACAAGCCTGCTTGTGTTTAAACAGCTACTCTATCCTATTATGTTTGAAAATGTTAAAGGAATGCCAACTTTGTGTTTGCATCTCTTCAATTTATAAGCTCAAATGAATTTTGTTTTAGATAATATTGGTTTGGAAAGAAATGTCAATGTTAGAATAAATCTTTAGATACCTTCCTAAGATTGTTATATTCCACAATGAGACAAACTACTCTTCAGAAAGCAGAGCATTATTTTAAATTCTCACCTGGAATAAGATGGATTGCTTGTATTTTTAAAAAATATTCTACTGTTTTTCCTTTTGTTAAGGAGAAAATGATTTGTCACCTTTGGAAATGATCAAGTACTTAAAAAAATTTTCTTCACGTTATTTTGACTGTTTTTGGTGTCAAATGTAATAAGCCTTTCTCTTTTCTGAAAAGGAATGGCTGGCTTCTCAGGGACACAAAGGGATTCTCTTTGCTGTGGAAAAGTAGGAGCCAAAAGGCAAGCTGAGCACTGGGTCAGCTGGGAGATGTTTCTTTCTGAGCTTTCTCTTCTTTGGATACACCAGCATGACTGCTCACAGTTGTTCTATTTGTCTAACTGCCTTCTATCACCAATAATCTTGTGTCATGTTTTACATTTCTGGTGCTTCAGCTTCTCTTTAGGTCCTTTCTCTTCGTTCCCTCTGAAGCTTTTTTGTTGTTGTTGTTGTTCCTGGGTCTTGAACTCAGGGCCTGGAGGATGACCCTGAGATCTTTTTGCTAGAGGTTAGCACTCTACCACTTTGAATCACAGCACCACTTTTGGTTTTCTGGTGGTTAATTGGAGATATGAGTCTCATGAGGACTTTTATGCCCTGGCTGGCTTTGAACTGCAATCCTCAGATCTCCGCTAGGATTGTAGGTATGACTCACTGGCACCTGGCTTGAAAGCATTCTTAATTGGTTCTTACTCTCTATAGAACTGATGAATCTGCTTTTATCAATTTTTTAGAATTTTTAAAAAAAATTGTTGTATGGCCATATAATTTACAAATTACTATTCCTACTACTTTATCCTTTTCTCTAGGAAGTTAGCAAAAAGCCACCACTACCAATCACACATAAACAGTAGTTCTGTACAGTTTTGTGTTTCTGAATAACTACTTAAAGATAATCCTGAATTATAACTTGGTTTGTCTTCATAAGCAATTCAAAAGTAAAGTCTAAATTGCTATTGTATTCACCACCCCCTCCCCTCTCTCTCATTCCATCCTGAGGCTTGAACTCAGGGCTAAGGCACTGACCCTGATTTGTTTTCCCTCAAAGTTAGTACTCTACTATTTGAGCCACAACTCCACTTCTGGGTGTTTTTTGTAGTTAATTGAAGATACTAGTATTGTGGGCTTTCCTGCCCACTGCTGCCTTTGAAATATGATAGTCAAATATCTGCTTTCTGAGTTGTTAGGATTACAGGTATTAGCCACCAGCACACCTCTTGTGGTCATTTAAAAAATATGAATTTATTGAGCAACTCTAAAATGTGAGAAGTATTAAGTATTCTTTATTTGATGCTTGTAGGTAATCACATTAAAATGCCTTTTAAGAAGTAAAAGGAAGAAGGAGGAAAGATGATGCCGTCACAGTAGGGAGGCACCCCGACTCGCTCCAACTGAATAGCGAGCTGGGAACTCCAACACCCAACACCCCATCAAGAACCCAGCAAAACCAGCAGCCAGAAGCAGTGGAGATACGCAGGAAAACACAAAGGAGTAAAAAAGAAGAGCTGAAAACCTACATGGAGCCAGAGAATCTCTGGGGCACCCTCCCCCCACCAGCCAAACCTGGCCCAAACAGGGCCAGGCTGGGAAAGGGGAACCCGGCGATTGGCAGACAGGCTGCTGGGAGCACAGAATCCAGACAGCGGGACCCCACGGACACTAGCGAGGGTGCAGACCAAGACATACGACGGCGGCAACGAGAAGTTCGGGTCCACACGGGGATCGGACGGAGGGCAGCTGGGGAACCCAGCGCAGCAGAAGGGGGGAGCTGGGGACACCACCACGACACTTCGCCACCCCCTGAAGGACCAACAGCTGCGCGGGACACACACACAATCCAGGATCAGTGAGTCCCCCATTACCCCCTCCCCCAACGGGAGACCAGCTATCAGAGACACAAACCATACAAAGAAGCTAGATCTCCCTCCCTCCCCCTCCCCACCCCGAGGGAACAAAGAACCCCCAAATCAGGCGGGAAGCTCCCATCAGGCGCTGGGAAGTCAGTTTAGCAGGGGAAGGGCGGAGCAGCCCCAAGGCCGCACAGGATCCTGAATTGGCCGAATTGGCACTGCCCCCCTCCCAACAGGGGCCGGGGGATGGCCGGCAGTGCAAGCTCCACGAAAGGTGCCTGGACCTCATGCTCGTGGACTCTTACAACTAAAATCACAGGCACTGGTGGGCAATACCAGCACAGCAGGGACACCTGGGCCTGATCACGCCCCCGCCCTCGCAGCGGAGGCAAGGTCTGAGGGCACTAACCCACACCTGGACAGTTGATCCCACTGGGCCCCGCACATACCGGCCCCCACAACGGACTTGCAGGAGGGTGCAAACACAACTGAACAACCCGGGGCTGGCTCTGGGAGGTGTATCCCACTAAAGTGGATGGGGCCACAGCGCCAGCGCCTGTTGTAGCGGGCGCACAGCGCACAGGTGGGCGGGGCCCCCGGCGACAGCGCCCGCTCTGGTAGACGTACCTCACACAGGTGGGCGGGGCCACAGTGGCAGTACCTGCTCTGGTAGACGTGCCTACACAGGAGGGAGGGCAGAGCTATAAACCAAACCTGAGAAGCTATCCACAGATCTCCAGATGTGCAAATCACAAAGAAACATAACACAGTTCATCAAAGAGCAAGCCAACTCACCAGCCCCAAAAAGCAGCACGACTGAAGAGGAGATGGAGATTAAAAAAGCAAATGAGGCCATGTTAACAGGAATGATGGAAAGCATCAGAAATGAAATCAGAAAACAATTCCAGGAGTTTAGAGCAGAAATCTTGAAGGACACCCAGGAAGCCAAGAAAGAAATGGAAGCAAAAATGGATATAATGGAAGCCGCCTTTAAAGAAATGGAAGCAAAAATGGCTACAATGCAAGCCTCCTTTACAGAAGACCTTAACATGCTGAGAATTGAAATGCATGAAAAAATAGATTTAAAATACAACTCTTTAAAGGAAGAAATTTCCACGATCAGAGCTGATCTGACAACCAAAAATAGCTCTCTGACATCCATAAACTCTACAATTGAATCCGCAGCACAAAGAATTGACCATATGGAATCCAGAATCTCTCGCCTGGACGATGAAGCAGCCGACAACAACCAGAAAATTACCACACTCCAAGAAATGGTGAAGCTTCAGGGCAGACTAATCCAGGAACTAATGGACAAAGACAAGAGATATAATCTGTGCATAATTGGAATAGAAGAAGGAGCTGAATACCAGAGCAGAGGGCTTAAACATGTTCTCAATAAAGTTATTGCAGAAAACTTCCCCAATCTCACAAGGGACCCCATCCAGGTAACCGAAGCCTATAGGACACCTGGCAGGCCAGACCCCAGAAAAGCCACCCCAAGGCACATAATATTCAAGACTTCAGATCTCAAGATTAAAGAGCAAATTCTGAATTCAGCCAAAGTGAAGAAAGAAATTTTCTACAATGGGAAGAGGATTCGAATAACAGCAGACCTCTCCACACAAACTTACTAAGCACGAAGTGAGTGGAAAAACACCATCCAAGTACTTCAGGCTAACAATATGCAACTGCAGATCAAATATCCAGCGAAAATGGAGTTCACATTCGAAGGGAGAACCAGATCTTTCCACACCAAAGAGGAGCTAAAGGAGTATGTGAATAAAAACCAGCTCTACAGCGCATTCTAAGAGGGGAGCCCACCCAACAGAGATTGTACAACACACACAGACAGAAACAGAAAGAAACTACAATAGCCAAAGACCAACAGAAAGAACAGCTCACTAAAGACAAGAAAAAAATAAAAAGAGGAAAAAACAGCCCAACAAGAAAATGGAAGGAGAAAAAACACCCTTATCCTTGATCTCTTTAAATATAAATGGTTTAAACTCTCTGATAAAGAGGAGCAGACTGGCAGGATGGATCCCCAAACAAAAGTTGACATCTGCTGCCTACAAGAGACCCACCTTACAGCAAGAGACAAAAACAGGCTCCGAATGAAAGGATGGAGCAAGATCTACCAAGAAAACGCACCTACCAAAACGGCAGGTGTAGCCATCCCGATCTCAGACAAGCTGGACTTTTCATTAAAATCAACTCAAAAAGACAAAGAAGGACACTACATATTAATACAAGGAAAAATCTAGAATCAAGACATCACGGTGATAAATGCATACTCACCGAACAAAAGAGGCCCCACATATGTCAAGCAAATTCTCACAGAATTACAGAACAAGATAGATGAAAACACAATCATAGTGGGTGACCTTAATACCCCACTCTCTCCAAGAGACAGATCCAACACCCAGAGGATCAGCAAGGGAACTGAGGACCTAAGTAACACCATATCCCAAATGGATCTGACAGACCTATACAGAATCTTCCACCCTACAGAGACCCAGTACACCTTCTCAGCAGCCCATGGATCATATTCTAAAATAGACCACGTCATAGCCCACACAAAGAACCTCAGCAAATACAAAAGTATTGTTGTCATCCCATGTATTATATCTGATCACAGTGGATTAAAGGTAACCCTCAATAACAAAGGATACCACAGAGGCTATACACACTCTTGGGGGCTAAACCCCAAATTGCTATCCAACACTTGGGCCACAGACCAAAATAAAGATGAAATCAAAGAATTCATAAGCCACAATGACAATGAAAACACATCACAAAGAAACCTATGGGACACAGCTAAGGCAGTACTGAGGGGCAAGATCATTGCCCTCAGCACTCACATTAAAAGAATGGAAGCAGAGCAGGTGAATAACCTCACGATGAAACTAAAACTACTGGAGAAACAAGAAATGACAGAATCTAAAATGACTAGGAGGAGAGAGATCACAAAGATTAAAGAAGAGATAAATGATTGAAAATAGAAAGACCATTCAACAAATAAATAAGATTAAGAGCTGGTTCTTTGAGAAAATAAATAAAATTGACAGACCCCTCACAAGACTTACAAAAAAAAGAAGAGAAGAGACTCATATACGTCAAATCAAGGACTCCACCGGAAAAATTACAACAAGTACACACAATATTCAAACAATCATAAGGATCTATTTCCAAAACCTCTATTCAGCAAAAAACAATAATTTTACAGAAATGGATCAATTCTTAGAGAAGTACAAACTGCCCAAACTGAACCAAGAAGAAATAAATCAACTAAATAAACCAATAACTTACAGTGAGATACAGGAGGTAATCAAGAACCTCCCAACAAAGAAAAGCCCAGGCCCAGATGGATTCACCAACAAACTCTACAAAACCTTTAGTGATGAGGTAATACCAATACTCCTCAAACTCTTCCGCGAAATAGAAACAGAGGGAGAAATCCCAAACTCATTCTACGAAGCTAATATCATACTCATTCCCAAACCAGGCAAAGACCCAACAAAAAAAAGAGAATTACAGACCAATATCACTAATGAACACAGACGCAAAGCTCCTTAATAAAATATTAGCTAACAGGATCCAGAAACTGATCAAGAAAATCATACATCATGACCAAGTAGGCTTCATCCCACAGTCACAAGGATGGTTCAACATCCGTAAATCAATCAATGTAATTCACCACATAAACAGATCTAAAATTAAGAATTACATTGTTATCTCAGTCAATGCCCAAAAAGCCTTTGACAAAATACAACAGCCATACCTATTAAAAGCTTTGGAGAGAACAGGAATAGATGGAACATTCCTCAAAACAATAAAAGCCATATACAACAGACCAACTGCTAATATCATATTAAATGGAGAGAAACTTAACTCATTCCCCCTAAACTCAGGAACAAGACAAGGATGCCCACTCTCCCCACTTCTTTTCAACATAGTGCTGGAATCCCTAGCCATCGCAATAAGGCAAGAGGAGGACATCAAAGGGATCCACATCGGCAAGGAAGAAATCAAGTTATCCCTATTTGCAGACAACATGATCTTATATCTGAAGGACCCAAAAAACTCAGTACCCAAACTCCTACACCTAATAAACCAGTTTGGCAAAGTAGCAGGATACAAAATCAATCCACAAAAGTCAGCAGCTTTTCTGTACACCAGCAATATACAAACAGAAAAGGAAATTATGGAAACAATTCCATTTACAGAAGCCAAAAAAAGAATAAAGTACCTAGGGATCAACTTAACCAAGGACGTGACAGACCTATTTAATGAAAACTATACAAATCTAATAAGGGAAATCAAAGAAGACACAAGGAGATGGAAAGACCTCCCGTGCTCATGGGTAGGCAGAATCAATATAGTGAAAATGGCCATATTGCCCAAATTGTTATACAAATTCAATGCAATCCCTATCAAAATCCCAGCCACATTCTTCACTGAAATAGAGAAACCAATCCACAAATTCATATGGAACAGCAAAAAAAGTAGAATAGCCAAAGCAATTCTAGGCAAAAAAAAGCAGAGCAGGAGGTATCACAATACCAGACATCAAGCTCTACTTCAGGGCCATCATAACAAAAACAGCCTGGCATTGGTATAAAAACAGATCGGAAGACCAATGGATTAGAATTGAAGATCCAGAAATAAAACCGCACTCTTACAGCCAGCTGATATTCGACAAAGGAGCTAAAGACATACAATGGAATAAACATAGCCTCTTCAACTACTGGTGCTGGGAGAACTGGGCAGCCATATGCAGAAAACTCAAAGTAGACCCAAGCCTATCACCATGCACCAAGATCAACTCAAAATGGATCAAGGACCTCAATATCAGACCTGAATCCTTGAAACTACTGAAGGACAGAGTAGGAAAGACGCTAGAACTTATAGGCACAGGAAGAAACTTCCTGAATATAGTCCCAGGGGCACAACAAATAGGGAAAAGACTCGCAAATGGGACTACTACAAATTAAAAAGTTTCTGCACAGCTAAGGACATAGCCACCAAAATAGAAAGACAGCCAACGATATGGGAAAGGATATTTACCAGCACAGCAACAGACAAAGGCCTGATATCTGTTATCTACAGAGAACTCAAAAAACTAAGCCCCTCCAAGCCCAATAAACCTATTAGGAAATGGGCAAAGGAGCTAAAGAGAGACTTCACAAGAGAAGATATAAAAATGGCAAAGAAACACATGAGGAAATGCTCAACATCCCTGGTAGTAAAGGAAATGCAAATAAAAACAACCCTGAGATACCACCTCACCCCAGTTAGAATGGCCTATACTCTGAACTCAGGCAACAACAAATGCTGGAGGGGGCGCGGGAAAGAGGAACCCTTCTCCATTGTTGGTAGGAGTGCAAATTAGTACAACCACTTTGGAGAACAGTATGGAGGTTTCTCAAAAAGCTCAATATAGACCTACCCTATGACCCAGCCATACCACTCCTAGGCATCTATCCTAAACAGCAAACCCCAAGATACCAAAAAGACATTTGTACTTCCATGTTTATCGCGGCACAATTCACAATAGCCAAAATATGGAAACAACCCAGATGCCCCTCCACAGATGAATGGATCCAAAAAATATGGTACTTATACACAATGGAATACTACATAGCGATTGGGAATGGTGAAATATTGTTATTCGCAGGGAAATGGTCAGAACTCGAACAAATAATGTTGAGCGAGACAAGCCTAGAACACAGAAAACAAAGGGGCATGATCTCCCTGATATATGACTGTTAACAAAGGGAGACGGAGAGACAGTAGAGACCAAGTCTGTGAAACCAAAAACTGCTTGTCAAATAGTATTCCCCACAGGATTGGGGCAGTGACCCAACAGTATGTAACTAAAACCAAACAATTACTCAACATATAAAGGTCAAAAATTGACCTCTCAGGGGAATACAATAGCTCAAAAGCTAGGTATGTACGTTCATATAAGACTACTGTCGACATATTGTCTAATATCGACATTACATTTAAAGCCCTAGGCGAACTTTCTTGGGCGTGGCCACGTGGCTACTGTATATGTTCTAGATACTTTGTATATTGTATATATGTCTACCTGAACTAGAGAAGGGGTAGAAAAACAGGGCGTAAGATATCACAAGAAATCTTCACACTGCCCTACTATGTAACTGTACCCTTTTTGCACAACACCTTGTCAAATAATTTGTATTCAATTAATAAATAAACTTAATTAAAAAAAAAAAAGAAGTAAAAGGAAGGGCTGGGAATATGGCCTAGAGGCAAGAGTGCTTGCCTTGTATACATGAAGCCCAGGGTTTGATTCCCCAGCACCAAATATATAGAAAATGGCCAGAAGTGATGCTGTGGCTCAAATGGCAGAGTGCTAGCCTTGAGCAAAAAGAAGCCAGGGACAGTGCTCAGGCCCTGAGTCCAAGGCCCAGGACTGGCAAAAGAAAAAAAAAAAAAGAAGAAGAAGTAAAAGGAATCTTGCTTAGTGGTAGAGTGCTTGCCTAGCATGCATGAACCCCTGGCTTTCACTCCTCAGCACCACATAAGCCAGAATAAGCCAGAAGTGGTGCTGTGGCTCAAGTGGTAGAGTGCTACCCTTGAGCAAAAAGAAGCCAGGGATAGTGCTCTGACCCTGAGTTCAAGCCGCAGGGATGGCAGGAAAAAAAAAAGTAAAATGCAGATTCTTGATACAGGGAATTCTAATTAAATTGGCATAGTCAAGACTAAAACTAAAAGTACAGACATTTTTTCCCCATTTTCAACCATTGTCTTTAATATTGAAACAGGTGAATCTTGCTTGGTTCTGAGATAGTGAAAGGATTTCCCTAGTATTTAGATGTCCTCTCGAAACCAGTTTTATAAATCTAGATATAAAAGCAATCTTTGATAGATTTGAAGATAGTCTTACTGCCTATCTTTTTGAAAAATTGAACATTACTAAGTCTAATCATATATCAGAAAGAGAAAAAAGATAATATTTATAGACTTGATTGTATTTTTCAAAGATTATATTTACATAAGCCAAATGTAGTTAAATTTCAACAAAAACATTCTGTTAGCCATTCAGAATCTGAATTCTCATGTTAGAAATCAATTAAATTACGTAACACATTTTTTAAACCTTGAGACATTTGTTTTGTAATAGATGAGGCAGTGTCTATTACTCATTTGAAGCTTTTTTTTTTTTTGAGATAATCTATCAAGTCTGCTTTTTCTCCCTCTTCTTAAGGCCAATGAGGACCGTTGTTGTTCCAGAGATGCCCTTTGGGGATTCCCCACAACTTCATCAGTATCTTCTCCCCAGGTTCCTTTGTTCTTTTGGCATCCATGTAAGAGAATTCACATGCTGACCTGTCTTTGGACCAAATAGAACATGAAAATTAGAGCAAATCTTGCACTTGCCTCCCTTTTTCATGGTTTGGCACTAGGCACACTTCTGAACAAAAATATTTTTGTTTTTCTCAACATCACCCATGTTTAATTTTCTCTTTTGTCACTACCACAAAGAAGAAAGCTGCACTGATGCTGGATGTCCCTCTCCCTAGCCCAAGGACACACTGGTCCATGGTCATGTCTCATTTTGTTAATACTAATTATCTCCTCCATTTTGCCACCCTTCTCTTCTATTGCTCATGTTCTTCCTCCTCTTCTTCCTTTGTTTCCTGTGTTATTCCTCTGTTCTGCTTCTCAGTGATCACTACTTCCTGTGTTGACAGTCCAGCCTTTCCTCAGGAAATCACAGAGGTTTTCATATTAAATTAAGACTGAGAAAGCATTGGATTATAAATATACAATTTATACTACAGACTAACAGGGGTTTTTATTTGTTTGTTTTTGTTTCTATTTTGCTGATCTTGGGGCTTGAACACTGAGCACTGCCCCTGAGCCTCTGGTTTATTGGAGGTAAGAGTCTCAGACTTTCCTGCCTGGGCTGGCTCTGAACTGTGATCCTCAGATCTCAGCTTCCTGAGTAGCTAGGATGATAGGTGTGAGCCATCAAGGTTCTGCTGAGAAACAGGTATCTTGATGGCAATCTCAAGCATGGTTATTTTCTGTCTGAAATCTATGCATTTAATTTAGACTAGCTTATATACATAGCCTTGGAACCATATGCCTAATGTGCAATGACAGAGAAGTCAAGTTGTCTTTGCTCTAAAACTGAGACCCTGAATCTTCTTGTCATACTTGATTTAAAAGAAACAAAGAACATTTGGTATTGATATGAAGTTATTTTTAAACCTTTATTTATTTTTGACTCCATCCTCACCATCTTGTGTCTATTAGTAAATCTTTGTTCTGTGTTTTTTTAGTCACTTGAGATTTATGCTTTTGTTGTTGTTGGTTGAGGGGTTTGAACTCAGAGTGTGGGTACTGTTCCTGAGGGCTTTTTTGCTCAAGGCTGGCACTGTATCACTTTGAGCCACAGATCCACTCCTAGTTTTTGGGTGATTAATTGGAAATAATTGAGTCTCATGAACTTTCCTGCCCTGGCTGGCTTCCAACTGAGATCCTTAGATCTCAGTCTAATAAGTAGCTAAGATTACAAGTGTGAGCCACCAACACCTGGCTTTGCTTTTGTTCTTTGTATCTAACATAAGCCTCACAGTTAAATCACCCAACTGTCTCAGTCCTGGTGTTGCTTCATAGGATGGATTTCCAGCTTCAAGAATTGCTTGGTTGATGGACCTGACACTTCAACTTCTCTTCCACAGTTAAGTAACACCAATAATACATAGTCAACAAATCCCTGACTGGCTGAGGTGGTGATGGGTAGAATAGTCTTAGGTAGAATTAATTTGATTTCCTCCTAAATTCTTCACTTCTTTCATACTTTGAAATATGTATTTAAAGTTATTAAGCTTTATATGCTGTAAAAAGGTAACCGATAAACAGGCAGCTTACTTCCTATAGTACCTGTATTCTTGAAAATGTTGCATTAATAGAAGGTATGTGCATAAATTCTTATTAAAACTTGAGGGGAATCTCTGTTCAATGACACCTCAGAATAAAATTTTGGAAAGTGAACAAAGAAAAGTCAGTTGTTTTTTATTACTTAGGCTGATTTATGTGACAGGAATGAGTAACTTGCCAAGTCACAACAAAATTGAATTTATTCTCCATATTTATCCAAAGTGGGTTGGGAGATAAACCATGGAAATTTAAGAAAACTCATCTTTATCCCTGTTCCTAGGAGAAGAGACTGCAGGAGCACCTTGTACCATTAAGACTAAGAGTTAAGTGTTAATTAAGAATTAAGTACTTAATTAAGAATTAGAACTAAGTCATTAAGGACTATTTGCACCATTAAGAATTAAGTGTTCTGACCTGAAAATGATGGTCCACTGGCCAGAATTTCTCCCTCTGTCCCTCCCCACCCCCCCACACCAATCAAAAGTACATTCAGTCTTCTGTATTGGTAGCAGGAAATATCTGGGAACCACATGGTTGACCATCACAGTCCCATGGTTACCCACTCTTTGTGACTTTCTGCTTCACCCAGGTACAATACTCTCCTTCTTCTCCCTCCTCAAAGGAGACAACCCAACCCACAGCATTAAGCACACAATCCTGGTTCTCCAGTGGTCTTGTATGAAAAGTGATGCAAAACCAAAAATATTTATATTGGGTTCACATACAGATTTCCATGATTGAGAAATGTATAACCATAAAGACAAGCTATTGAGCTTCTCTACATATTCATATCTAACATACACGTGGGGAAGTAGAGCTTAGATAATCTAATTAACAGCTTTCATTTGGAAAGTGTAAAAATTGGAGCCATATTATACTCATGAAGTCAGATTGTTGCAACTCTAAAGTCTCACTGGACAAATGTTAGCAAGGGCTTCTCTTTGAAGTGAAGTAGGAAGCTCCTGAGTTCATGAAAATCTATGGCCCTAGGTTTTGTTTTCTGGGAGAGTCTCCCTTCTCATGATCCTTGTGTCCTTGGAAAGTGGATCTCAGGGAATAAACCTCCCTTGGGGTTTAGGCAAACATGTTAGCCTATTTCCTATTCAATGACAGTCAAAGCCACCATGTTATTTTAGGTTATCTACTGCCATATCCTCTTTATCCCCTTATTCTTTTGGCAATATATTTATTCCAAAAGCTTCCATAGATTTCTCCCTATCATTCCAGTCAGCTGCATGTACCAAAAATTTGTGACAGTTTCTTTTTAGATTTAATACTCACGTTTGCTAAGTGACTTTGCTTCCTTGTTACCATGTCTCTCTTTTCCCTTGATCTTTTGATTTCTTTGTGGTTATCCTGTACATATCAGACGTTCCAACCCACACTTTTCATGTCTTTTTCCTGAACAGGCTTATCTAGTTATCCAGTTAAAGGCTTATCTAGATATCACCATGTGTTCACTAAGCAGAACAGTGTACCCTCAACCCCTGAAAAGATGTCCACGTCCTAGTCCCCAGACCTGTTCTGTGCTCAAGAGGAATTAAAGTTACAGATGGAATCAAGTCTACCAATCAGTTGGCTTTAAAGCAGAGATAATCCTGAATAATCTAGGTGGGCAGATATAATCACAAGTGTCCTTAAAAATCAAAACAGGAGACAACAAAAGAATCAATGTTTGAAGGATGCAATACAATACAAGGAAAGTTCCACTATCTGTGGTATGGCCTTTGAGAATGGAAAGGGACCAGGAGCACCAAACCACAGCCACCTTTATAAACATGGGAAAACAAGATAATGGATAGTTCTCTGCAGCCTCCCCAGGGAAAAAGAGCTTCATCACATCTTGTTTAGCATAGAGAACCTTATTTATGAATGGTGCCCACCAGAACTATGAAAGTTTATACTGAGCGAACTTGCAATTATTTGCTAGGGAAGCAATAAGAAACAGATAAGTATCTTAGATTTATGTAGAACTTTTTTTGTGTTGTGTTGTTTTGTTTTGTTTGGCCAGTTCCAGGTTTTACACTCAGAGTTCCATGTTGGCTCAGCTTTCTTGATCATGGCTGACACTCCACCACACCTTCCCACAGTTTTTTTCTTTTTTGCTGGTTAATTGGGGGTGGAATCTCATAGGCTTTTCTATCCAGGCTGGGTTTAAACTAAGACCCTAAAGTTCTCAGGCTTCTGATTAGCTAGGATTACAGGAGTGAGCTGCTGATACCCGGCCTAACTTTTAACACTAGGTACAACTGTCATATTTTTAGTTTAATATTAGCCATAAGGCTAAATTTCAATCAGCTTTTAGTATTTAAAAATATTTTGCATTTCACTGTGTAAGCATGAGAAGTAGTCATTTATGCTAATACTTAATGAGCCCCGTATCTGTGGACTTCCTATTTCATTTTTATTCCAACATAAAAATAAACAAATTCTTTTTTCAGCTTATTTCTAGCATAATATCTCATTAAACAGAACCAGAAATAGGCAAAAAATGCTACTATCTCTACTAATTTATATTATTGGATGTTACTATGCCTAATAACTTATCTCTAGCATCATACTTTGTTAAATAGAGCCAATAACAGTTAATGAATGTAACTAATATTTGTTTTTCCCATTTGCCTCCTGATTATCCAAGTACGTTACATGTATGGTATTTCCAGTTATGGCAGATCAATTGTATCAAATATCCTGCCACTATATAATAGTTTCTAATGAATGTTTCATTTTTGTTATGATCAGAGCCTATTTCTATTGCTTAACATCTTTACCTAATCCATTCTTGATGGGAGAGGTTATACTGCACAGCAAATAGTCATAAAATATTGATATGTCAAATATTTGTCTTGCTGGGGACTTGTTCTACTTGGTTCTAATCCCAGAACATAAGCCAGTAGACTAACCATACCTGTAACATTTCCAGTCTCTGTGGCAGAAGGAAAGAGAGAGTGTATGTCTGATCATAGATTGGCTCTGAAACTCTTACCAGTTAGTGACATACCCACTTATCTTTTCTCAGTCACACCAATTAATATAGTCCCATCAAACTGCAAGGGTAGAGAAATACCATCCTATGATATGCCTGAAGAAAAATAAGAAAAATGTGTTCAGGAGCAAGGACTAGTGCAACCTTTGTAATGTTTATGAATTGGGATTTATTTTAGGTGGCCACAAATACTTTTAGAAATGGGTGCTGTACCATGAGAAAGATTGTTTTTATTTTTATATTTTAATGTCTTTAATATACAAAGGATTGCCATTTAATGAAGCATCAATGCACACAATGCAACTTGATCAATGTCACCCCTTTCAACATTCTCACCCTCCCCAAGATAACTCTCAAAATATTTTTGCATATTTTTCAACAAATTTGTAAATGATGAGCAGCTTCTTATTTTGATTTTATACTTTAAAACCCTAGTAGTTTTCAAGCACATTTTAGAATGGTAAGAATACTTCAAAAATTAACACAATACTCAGTACACACTGGGTTTATGTACAAAAAAAAATCCAACATTCCAACAAAAACTTATATTTAAAAGCATGAAACTCAACATTATTTATCAGAACAAAGGTACTAGAGACCCCTACATAGAATAAAGCACGGTATATATGTTCACTATAAAATTATGGTAGTATTGATGTAACTATTAAATGCCAGAAATTGCCTCCTACCTGACATCAATTTAAGAAACAGAATATAATACTTCATACTGTAGTTTTTATGGATATGTACAGGAAAGAAAAACAATAAATACTAATAATGGCTATATGAATAAGGGGAGTATGATTGGTTCTAGGTTTCTCTTAAATTTTCCATATTTTCTATTGCAAGGGTGTTTTATTTTCTGCCCCAAACAGGAGATATCATTTATAATAATTTTTCTTTGTTTTAAAAAAGTATTTGTGCCTTTGGCAAAGTCCTGTAATTATAATGCTATTATTTGTATTTTAATTTTTAGTTCTTTTAGAGACAGGGTCTTGGTATGTATCCCAGGTTGGTCTGGAACTCTTGAGTCTCCTGCCCCAGTCTCCCAAGATGAGAGTCATGAGCCCCTATATATAATTAATATTATTTTTATAATTTTATTAATATAATTTTTATAATTGACACAGAACATGAAGCTTATTTGGCAATTTTTTAATGGTATCTGTCCAATGTTCCTACTACCTAGTTAGTTAATTAAACACTAATCTAGGTAATGTTGTGGGATATTTGACAAAGGTAGGACAGTTCCTAGTCAGCTGCGAGATGCTGGATTTTTTCAAGGCATTTATTAGCATAAATTCCAGATTTATATTATACACAGAGGAAGACAGTGATTAGGTTATTGAGAAAAATGTTTTTTTTAAGCACAATGGACTCTGTGGTGTGTGTGTGTGTGTTTGTGTGTGTGTGTGTGTGTGTTCATTTAATTTGCTTACCTAGAGGAAGAAGATAAGAAATAAATTCAAGTAACCCTCAATATATTATATCTTTGAATTCCCTGTCTGGCAAAGTAGAAAGGAAAGTACATATGAGAGTACTTTGTGAATAGTAAAAGACAGCAGCCATGGAGTTTACTATAACTATTATATCACTAGCATTAATATGCATTTGTATTGCTGCCATCAAATCCTACCATATGAGAAGTCACCCGATGCTCTGAAGAGAGAATAACTGAGCATTTCCCATAATGTGTGATCTAGTGTAAGGTCTAAGAGGGTTAAGGAAAAGACATAAGTTACAAACTCTGACCTGAAGCAGAAACAATGGCTTAGGTAGTGGTGCCAATGATGAATTTGCAAAGGAAGGACTGGACTGGGAGAAACCAGTCTGAATGATTTTATAGTAGTACAACTAGGAGGTAAAGGTTCAGTTGCAGCATGGTCAAAAAGGAAAAGATGAGAGATGAGGGAAGTGGCTGAGGCCTTTGTATTATTGTCTGAGCATTTGCTACCAGGGCTCAGCATGTCCTCACCAGTGATTTATCCTCATCGCCACATCTGGGGGTGGAGATTTAGCACTGATAGTCATGGTGACACATTAATGTATGGAGTGCTTATTCCATGCCAGGTACAATTACTACTTATATTAGCCTCACAAAACATCATGTTAAATGGGTGCTATAATTGCCTTTATAGATAAGTAATTGGAGGCAGAAAAGCATTAAATAATCCAGTCAGGAATACAAAGCTAGTAAATAGTAGAATTGAGATTCAAATCTCAGGCAATCTCGATCTAAAGTTCATGTTCAAAACTGCTATTTCATAGTGATGGTAATAAAAAAATCGTGTGAAGAACAAAAAGTATTGTGGATTTCTTTGTGATATTCTGGGTTGAGGCTATACTGTACATGAACTAACTCTGCATCAGACTGATCAAATCATGGCAGCTCAATCACATGAGCTCTTGCAGCAAGAGCTCCATGCTACATTCAAGCATTAAACCAGGCCAATGCTCCTGAGTGTAGCTACAATTCCTCTGAGTGTATGGTCCACATCCAGGGCATGGAGCATTCAGGGGTGGAAATGGGTCTTGCAGAAAATACATTCCTATTCTCTGAAGCACTGCCTGCTGCCAGGCGTGCTTCAAGTCTCATTCATGTACCACACACAAGGAAACTTTCCAATGCCTTTAAGTGTATTGTGGTGTTTTAAAATCAAAGGATATACCCTAATGTCTAAGCTTTCAGACTCTCTTTTTACTGAAACAAGGCACTGGCATAATACACAACTTATCACAATTTGTAGTCATAGCTTTGAAGTGCATTGTTTGAATTTTCCTTTAATTAAATTTTTTGAACCTGTTTATTTATTTTTTTGGTTTACCCAATTCTCTTGGGCAGGTTAGTGAGTTTCTGTGAGTCTTAGTTTCCTCATGTATAAAATGAGGATAATAGTTGTGGGGCTTAAATAAGATAGTCCATTTAATATACTACTCACTTGCCAGAGTGCTTGACCCATATAGCAACCACCTAATAAATGTTCACTCTTAGATTATCCTCTTCTTTGGCAACAACTGTACTCCCTGTAGAAAGCATCTATCTATAGCATCCTACTGGAACTTGGATTTAAAAAACAATTAAAAGAGTAATTATACAGATTTTCTCCAAACACTGTCTCAAATAGAGAAGGTGTAAGGAAATATTAGGCAAAATTGAAATGACCGTATTTCAATAGCAATAGCTCCCACAAGCCATACAGATGAAAAAAGGTCCCTAAATTTTATCTAGCAACGTAGGTTATGTTTCAAAAGCCTAGTTCATTTCCTAATTTCATACCAGCCTTTCCAGGTGGTCCTGGTGGATATCAAGAGTCTCCATACCAGGTGTTCACACAGCACATGGTCCTCACAAGTCACCTCCCTGGAATGCGCATGAGCAAGGGCCGCGGGTCACCTCCTTAGGTTGAGGCAGCACCAAGATAGCCTGGCCTGTTTAGTGAGCTCAAACAATAGCAAAATGTGGATGGATTCTGGAAAGGAGCAGTTCTTTTGAATTTGGCTCTGATCTTATCGAAAAGGGTCTATCTCATGGAGCAAGACAGAGGGGCCAAGAAAGGGAACCATAGCACGTAGGACTACTTTGGTGCCAGTCTTTGGTGCCAGGTTCCCCTGCATGTTAGGACTGAGGAGGATCCCCAGGCAGGGTTTATAGTCTCCCATCTGCCCTGAGGTTATGCAGTCAGGGCTACAACTCAGTGTTAGCCGTGTTAGCCTACAGATTGGGACCCATTTTGCATTCATTTCCTAAACATTTCTAAGCTTTTCAGGTTTGGGCTACATCATATTGCAATGTCTAATCATGATTTGTCTTTGCCTTTGGAACAACAGTTTCTTTTGGCAACCTATTTGTACCTTCCTAAGCCACTCCATGCCTTGGCCTATTCCCTGCTTGCTACAGGACTTCATAACTTGGTATAAATAAGTTGTATTAGGTTATTTCTAATACTTGTAACACATTAGTGTATTTCTAACACTTCTGAAAAGGAATCAGAGAAGTAAAAACATTATGTCTTAACCAAGAAGTATCCAGAGGCTGGTAAGAAGGACATCGGCAAGATCAGCCCATCAAACTACACTTCTTCATTAATCTGCTCAAAATTGGTCACTTCTCTCTCCTAGGTACAGTTGCTCCACTTCTCTTTCTGTCTATGATTGGTCATCTGCATATTTGAATTGCATCAGTGCTAAAAATTCAACAAAATCCATTAAAAATTTTTCTAGCTTGAGTTGGAAAGTATTTTGAAAAGTGAATACAAGTGATTTTTCTATCTATCTACCTATCTATCTATCTATCTATCTATCTATCTATCTATCTATTTTGTTAATACATAATATGCTCAGCCTTGAATAATTTTTAGTTTTCTGGGGAATAGAGACTTTGATTAAAGAAAAAATATGCTTTTATGAATCTCAAAGAAATAAAAGTTAAATTTGCTAAATGCAAACATTCTTGTGAAAAAGGAACAAAGAAATCAGAAATCAAATGAGGAAATTGCTCCAGGTATTAACGTAGGAAGAATAATGAAAAAGCTTTACTCTATCCAACTTTTCTTGAAAAGTTTTGGAGTTAAGAGAACACGGAAAATCTTTAGTTCATTCATACATCTTGATTACCTTTTCAAATGGAAAACAAAGAACATTCTTAAGAGGAAGGATACTGGGAAATGGAAAGTGTTTCCAAAGAGCATTTTTGTACTTCAAAGACTAAAAGAACCTGACTTAAAAAGAAGTGTAGAAGCTAGATCAATTGCAGGTGATCATGATTACAGCAATCTACAATATCCAATTAGTTTGTCTATACACTGTCCTCTATGGCTGCCAGTGCTGTCAACTTCAGGAAACCTTGCACAGGAGTGATTTTCTGGAGGAAGAAATGAATGACAAAGCTTCATACACTCTGAAAAACATCTCTGGTTCTTGTCCTCTTGAAATAGGATGTGAAGGTTTTTGCCCAGTGACAAAAAAAAAAATCCCTTGATTTCACTCAAATATGAGAAATGTAGAAATTGAGCTAGAAGATTAGATGGTCTAATAAAACAATTGATAAACACAAACCAATTGGGATATATACAAAGGAGAAGAGACTATGACAACCCTACAAAATTGTTTAATATAATGTCAAAAGCTACCAATATAAAAGACTCCAATTTACTCCTGTCTCCTGATGCTGGAAAAGCTTTTGACAGTTAATTGGAAGCTTTTATTTTTGACATTGAAAAGCCTGGGCTTGCCACAGAATTCATTTCATGGGCAGAAACATTATCTGATCATCCAAAGGCCAAAATTAAGGCTAATGTGTATAATTGGAGACCATTTCTTTTTCTTTCTTTCTTTCTTCCTTTGACAAGGAAGCAGCCACAGGCTGTCCACGTTTCTCTCTATTATTTGGTTCATCAATAGGAGCTCTGGCAGGCAAGATGAAGGAATAAAAATGGGGTACTTAAGGCCCACAATTTTATTGTGAGTAGATAATGTGGCTCAATTCTGGGTTGCATGTAAACTTGTGAAATGCACTTCTGAGAAGTCAAGTGGGAGGCGAAGCTCCTCTTCAATGGAGGGGGTATTTGGTTTAGTTCAAGAGGTATTTTTCTCTTCGGATCAAATTCATTTTTGCTAAATAAAAATGTGTTTCAGGTGGCGCCTTCCTATTCCTTTGGTACACTATCATTTCCCAATTTCATCCAATTTCTTTTTTGGAACTAACTGGGTGGCCTGGATGGCATCAAACTCACAATCTTCCTATATGAGACATCCAATATTTTTTCCTAGGCTATCCTTGAACTGTGATTTTCCTGTGGCTTCCTCCCATGAGGCTGGATTACAGGAGTGTACTACCAGGGATGGCAAAAGTTTTAAATTCTGATGAAGTTCAGTTTATTTTTCTTTTTCTTTTAAAAAATGTGGTTGCTGACTGATTTTGGGGGAATATCTTAGAAACTATATGTTAATTAAAGCCATGGCAATTTAAACCAATGCTTCTTTCAAAGGGTCATATAATTTTTATCTCTTACAGATTTTTTTTATCTGTTTTGAGCTTATTTTTTGTATATGATAAAGTAGGGGTTGGAGTTTACTCTTTGGCTTATGGCTATCCAGTTGTTCTAGCACCATTTTTCATTCTTTCCTCTACTGAATAGTCTTGTCACTCTTGTTTAAGGAAACTAAATCATATAGCTATAGACCTATTGATATCTTTATAGGTTGTCAGTGTTATCCCAATAATATATTTGTCTCTCTGAAAACTGAAGCTTTCTAGTAAAACTCTGAAATCAGGAATGAATGTCTTTTAACTTTATTCTTTCTTCAAAATTAGTTTGGGTAAACAGTGGATATGAATTTTTGGATTAGTTTGTTCATTTCGTTGAGGAAATAAACTAGGATTTTATTAGGGATTATGTTAGCTCTTTAGGTGAAAAGACCTCCAACGTATGTTAGGTTAACAACATTAGTTTTCAGACCCATAGAATTTGTATGTCGTTAGTGGGTCTGTAGATTTTTCGCTTAAATTTTGCTCCTAACTATTTATTTTTATCCCCATTTTATGTGAAATTATTTTCTAATGTGTATTTTCAGGGAATTTATTGTAAATGTATGGAAATTCTTGATTCTTTTGGATATTGATACTTATTCCATAACTTTGCTGAATATATTCATTATACCGAAAACATCCATTATTTCTAAAAGATTTTTAGTGGAGTATTTACTATCTTCTATTCATTCAATTTTTTGTTTGCTTTACTTATTTTTTTCAGTTTTAATTATTACTGTTTTTAAGATAGGTTCTTACGTGTGTGTGTGTGTGTGTGTGTGTGTGTGTGTGTGTGTGCTTGATTTGTAGACATGGATGCTGTTGCTGAGCTATTTTCCTGCCTGAGCTAGCTTCAAACCATGATCCTCAATTCTCTGCCTCCTAAGTAGGTAGTATTATAGGCACAAGCTATAGCTATCACTTGGCTTAGATAGGGTCTTATGCTTACCTAGGGTTGGTCTCAGCAGGCATTCCTGGGGTTTCATGCTAGTGGTTCTTGCTTTTTTGTTGATATGTAGTATCCATATCTTGTTGTATGGAACTGTGATACTCCTGATGTTCACTTCTTGAAGAGCTGGAATTACATGTGTTACATCATCATACCCAGACAATATTTTATTTACACAAGATTGTGTAATCTTGAAACAATGTCTGTTCTTACTTTCTTTCCAATCAAGATTCCTTTTGATTCTTTCCACTTTTCTTACTTAGAAGCTCTAGCTAAAGCCTCAAATACCATGTTGAAGGTAAATGATGAGACCAGGCATCCTTTGGTATCCTTTCTTGATTTTGGGGGGACATTCCATCATTCATAGTGCATCTGTGAGATTGATTTTTTGTAAGAGTCTCTTAATATGTTAAATAAGTTCAAGACGATGATACGAAGATGACAAAGGTACAGCTGGGGCTAACTGGACTCTCTCTGAGAAACCAGAGTTTTAGCATCCTAGCAAAGAGTCCACATGTGGAGAGTCACACCAAGTGAACTGTAATTATACAGAGATTTGGAACAGAGAAGGAAGATATAGGCATCTGCTTAAGAAGACAGATTTGAGTATATGTCAATAGCAGCCAGAGACAACAGAGCCAAAGACACCAGAGACAGAGTGCACATGGCTTTTCATTCATCTCCAGCATGAACACACGAGTATGAGTAGAAACCCACATCCTGCTTGCCACAGATGGAAGCAGATCAGAGATGGTCCAAAACACCACGGGAAAGTGTGAGTACCCTAAAAAAGACATCCTCACTCCAGCACAGATAACAGCTTCTGGAAAGAAGCCACTTACCTCACCCCAGTTAGAATGGCCATTATCAAGAAAACTAACAATAACAGATGCTGGCAGGGATGTGGCCAAAAGGGAATGCTACCACACTGTGGGTGGGAATGTAAACTGGTTCAACCACTCTGGAAAGCCATATGAAGGTTACTCTAAAGGCTAAACATAGAGTTCCCTTATGATCCAGCAATCCCACTCTTTTACCCAAATGACTACAAACAGGGCCACACTAAAGCTACTAAATTTGAGAATCTGGGAAAAAATGGATGAATTTCTAGCAAATATTGATATACCTAAACTGAACCAAGAAGATTTAAACCAACTAAATAGACCCATATCAAATAATGAAATAGAAACAGCAATAAGAGAGCTCCCATCTAAGATAATCCCAAGACCAGATGGATTCACAGATGAATTTAATGATGCCTTCAAAGCAGAACTCACACCAATGCTCCTCAAAATTTTCAATGAAATTGAAAGCAAAAGTTCACTACCAAACTCATTCTATAAAGCCAGCATATCCCTCATCCCAAAATCAGATAGGGACTCATCAAAGAAAGAGAACTATAGACCCAGTTCTTTGATGAACACCAATGCAAAACTTCTCAACAAAATTCTGGCCAATTGACTTCAACAAGTCATTGAAAGAATTATACACTATCATCAAACCAGATTCATTCCAGGGATGCAAAGCTGGTTTAATACAGGCAATTCAATTAATGTAATTCTTCACATCAATAGGAGCAAGAAGAATCACATGATCATTTCCCAGAGATGCAGAAAAAGCATTTGACAAGATCCAACACCCATTTATAATGAAAGCTCTGGAGAAACTAAGAATCCATGGAACATTCCTGGATATAATAAAGACTTTATAACAAACCTACAGCTAGCATTATACTTAATGGTGAAAAGTTAAAGCCATTTCCTTTAAAATCAGGAGCAAGACAAGGATATCTGCTCTCTCCACTCCTCTTCAATATAGTGCTAGAATTCCTAGCTAGAGCAATAAGGCAAGAGCCAGATATAAATGGGGGCCAAAAAAGGAAAGATGAAGTAATCTCTCTTTGCAGATGACATGATCCTGTATTTAAAGAACCCCATAGACTCTACTCCCCAGTAATGTAAGATGATCCAAAACTTTAGCAAAGTAGGATATAAAATTAATCCTCAAAAATCAGTGGCTGTTCTGTATGCCAACAATGCGAAAAGTGAGGCTGAAATCAGGAAAGCAACTCCATTTGCAATACCCTCAAAAATATCTAGGAAAAACCTTTACCAAAGAAATGAAAGACCTCTATGATGAAAACTTTAAAAACTTTTGAAAAAGGAAATTAAAGTAGATTTAAGAACATAGAAAAACCTCCCATGGTCCTGGATTGGGAAGATTAATATTGTGTAAATGGCAATACTGCCAAAGGCTATCTACAAATTCAATGCAATACCCATCAATATCCCAACACCATCCATTAATGAAATAGAGGAAGCAATCCAAAAATTCATATGGAACAATAAAAGACCCCGAATTGCAAAAACAATCCTAACCATGAAGAACAGTGCTGGAGGAATATCAATACAAAACTCCAAACTCTGTTATAAAGCTATAGTAATAAAAACAGCTTGGTATTGCCACAAGAACATACCTGAGGATGAATGGAATAAATAGAATTGAAGACCAAGAAACAAATCTGAAGACCTATGGTCACCTAACTTTTGATAAGGGAGCCAAACAATAGCATGGAAGAAAGACAGCCTCTTCAACAAATGGTGCTGGCAAAATTGGTTAAACACCTGTAAAATACTAATGCTAGATCCTTACATATCACCTTGCACCAGAATCAATTCCAAATGGATCAAAGACCTCGAGGTAAAAGCAGGTACCCTGAAAACATTGCAGGAAGGAGCAGGAGAAACACTAGGGATCCAGAAAAAAACAAAAATCAAAGAAAGGTTGGAAAAATGGGGTTTCAGCAAACTGCAGAGCTTCTGCATGGCAAAGGAAATAGCTTGCAAAATAAACAGAAAGCCCACAGACTGGGAGAAGATTTTTCACTGGCCATTCAACAGACAACAGCCTCATATCTGAAATATACTTAGAACTCAAAAAATTAAGTTCCCCCAAAAACGAACCCCCAAAGAAAAAACTGCACCATTAGTAAGTAGTCTAAAGACTTAAAGAGAGACTTCTCTGAAGAGGAAATAATAATGGCCAAAAGAAGTACTCAACATCCCTAGCCATAAAATAAATGCAAATTAAAACAGCATTGAGATTCTCCCTCATCCCAGAAAGAATGGCCATTATCAAGAAAACTAATAACATTTTCTAGTGGGGATGTGGCCAAAAGGGAACCCTATTACACTGTTGGTGGGAGTGTAAACTTGTTCATTCACTCTGGAAAGCAGTATGCATTGCTGCTAACAAATATTTCTTTGGTTGCTTTGCAAGCAACTGGCATAAAGTTTGTGTTATCTGGATCCCTCTTACTGTTTCTTTGTGCCATAAAATACTTCAACAGGAAATTGGGGAAGTAGAGACTTTCTATGCTACATGTTCAAGAGAAGATAAGTCTTATAGCCCCTGTGAAGAGTGCTTAGATCTCTTTATACCAACTCTTATCTCACTGAGATTCTAGGGTAATGGATCATACACAACTATACTTTTAGTAAAAGTCTCTTTGAAAATGAAAAGAAAGAAAAAAATGATCATGAAATGGAAGTACACTATTCCTTTATTGAAAGTGCAGTATGTCTTTTTAACAGTGATCAGATATTTATGGAGTTTTTTGTTAGCACTCTGATTAGACTGGTTTGGTTGTTTTATCATAACATTTTCCAATTTGAGTCTTAATAAAATACAAGAACATATGGTCTTTAAGAATAGCACCAAGAAGCTGTAAAAAGACAATATGTTTAAAGTATTTACACAAATACAAGCCATTTCTGGTGTTCTTTCCTTAGATCCTAATTTTCATGGCATCTCATTTCTTCCAGCCTGAAGAACTGCCTTTAACATTTCTAGTGTCTATGTGTAGCATGCTTACCTTTCATTTAACTGAAAAAGTATGCATTTTATTTTTCTTTCTACTCAGTAGAGGCTTGTGGCCACATGGAGTGTCAGCCTTGTGTGAAAAAGCTAAGAGACCGTGCCCAGACCCTAATGCTGCCACAAAAGAAAATATTTACTGGATAATTATAGAGATTAGAGGTATCATTAGACATTATTAGAGTTTAGAAATATTATTTCATTATCTTTTTGTTTGGTATTGTTTTTATGAGAAGTCAGTGTTCATATTAAAGTCATCTTTTTGTTGTTGTTTGTCAATCATGGGGGCTTGAACTCAGCCTGGATAAATATCCATGAGCTTTTTTGCTTAAGGCAAAAACCACTTTGAGCCTCAGTTCCAATTCAGGTTTTCTGGAAGTTAATTGAAGAGTCTCATGGGCTTTCCTGTTTGGGCTGGCTTCAAACCACAAGCCTCAGATCTCAGCCTCCTGACTAGGATTACAGATGTAAGTTACCAGAGTCCCTGCATTAAAATAATCACTTTCTATGTGATCTTTTCCAATATCTGGCTGTTTTAAAAATAGCTATTGCCTTTTAAAAATAATACTGAAGAATGGGTTTGGTTTACTTAGTTGGAGTTTGTTTAGGATACTTCAAACTTCTTGGATTTGTAAACTTAAAATTCCTAGCAAACTTGGAAAATATCTCAATGATTATACTTACTATATTCTCCTTTTTGCCTTCCCTATTCTCTCTCCCTTCTTTTCCCAGAACTCTCATTAAATGAATCCCAGACTACTTAACTGTTTTAAAAATCACTGATCACTCACGACAAAATCTTAAGTATTTTCCCCTACATTTTATTTTGAATAATTTTTATTTATGTGTCTTCAATTTCGAATTCTTTATCAACAGTGTGTATTATGTATGTTTCTTTATCTAATGTGGTTTTTAACTTAAGTCATTTTCGAATCTGTATTTTCTATGTACTTCAATTGAGTGTCCTATCTATTCACCCATTCCTCCATATTTTTCTCCAAATCCTGGAATATATTATTTTGAAGATCTTCTCCACTAGTTCTATTATTATTTGGGTCATATAGTACGTCATGTGATGTTGAGAATATTGTTTTGTTATTGTTGTTGGTTGCTGGGTTTGAACTCAGGGTCTGGGTGCTGTCCCTGAGCTCTTTGCTCAAGGCTAGTGCTCTAGCACTTTGAGCCTCAATGCCACCTTCAGTTTTCTGATTGTTAATGGGAGATATGAGCTTCATGGACTTTCCTGCCTGAGCTAGCTTTGAACTGATCTCAGCTCCTGAGTAGCTAGGATTACAAACATGATGCACCAGTGCCCACCTTATTTTTTAAAAACCTGGTTGAGTTACCATTTTCTTGTTATTTTTGTTTTTTATGTTTAGTAACTTTTGATTAAACATTTATTGTTTTATCTTGAATGCTCAGCATTGATGCATCCTGTTGTTTTGTTTTCAGAAGAGCACAGGAGCTCCTATATACTATGCTTGAGGTGACAAAGGGAGCACCACAATTTTCACTAATCTGGTCTGCAATGGACTAGTTGCTTTACAATTTTTGGGCTGGTTTATTTATCCAGGCCCTGCTTCAGTTATCAAAGATCCCCACCCAGGATGGTGCTAAGATACAGGTGTCTTGAGCACACGGTGTTACCATTGTGCGCTTCATTTATACCAATTATCAGTCTCTGGCCTCTTATTAATTCTCAAATCTGAATAGCTAAATCAACATCTTTTAATTTCCTACCTCTAATTTACATTAAGTAAAATATTTATGATTCTATCTTTTTGCATATCAACTTCAATACCAGCTTCCTTCCTTGTATTAAACAACAGTGTTAAATCTCCTGCCTATATTTTCATCACTTTATCTTTAAAAAATCTTACAGCTATTCATTTATTTCTATGACACCATCATGGCTTTGAGTTTAATACCATTATTTAACCACAATTATATATATATTTTTTTGATATCTTTTTTTTTTTATTAATTGGACATAAATTTTTTTACAAGGTGTTGTGCAAAGAGGGTGCAGTTACATAGTAGGGCAGTGTGTACATTTCTTATGATATCTTACAACCTGTTTTTCTATCCCTTGTCTAGGTCAGGTTGACATATATGCAATATACAATGTATCAAGAACATATACAGTATTCACAGACTTGGTCTCTACTGTCTCTCCGTCTCCCTTTGTTAACAGTCATATATCAGGGAGATCATGCCCCTTTGTTTTCTGTGTTCTAGGCTTGTCTCACTCAACATTATTTGTTCGAGTTCCGACCATTTCCCTGCAAATAACAATATTTCACCATTCCTAATCGCTATGTAGTATTCCATTGTGTATAAGTACCATATTTTTTGGATCCATTCGTCTGTGGAGGGGCATCTGGGTTGTTTCCATATTTTAGCTATTGTGAATTGTGCCGCGATAAACATGGTAGTACAAATGCCTTTTTGATATCTTGGATTTTGCTGTTTAGGATAGATGCCTAGGAGTGGTATGGCTGGGTCATAGGGTAGGTCTATATTGAGCTTTTTGAGAAACCTCCATACTGTTCTCCAAAGTGGTTGTACTAATTTGCACTCCCACCAACAATGGAGAAGGGTTCCTCTTTCCCCACAGCCCCTCCAGCATTTGTTGTTTCCTGAGTTCAGAGTATAGGCCATTCTAACTGGGGTGAGGTGGTATCTCAGGGTTGTTTTTATTTGCATTTCCTTTACTAGCAGGGATGTTGAGCATTTCCTCATATGTTTCTTTGCCATTTTTATATCTTCTCTTGTGAAGTCTCTCTTTAGCTCTTTTGCCCATTTCCTAATAGGTTTATTGGGCTTGGAGGGGCTTAGTTTTTTGAGTTCTCTGTAGATGACCGATATCAGGCCTTTGTCTGTTGCTGTGCTGGTAAATATCCTTTCCCATATCGTTGGCTGTCTTTCTATTTTGGTGGCTATGTCCTTAGCTGTGCAGAAACTTTTTAATTTGTAGTAGTCCCATTTGTCGAGTCTTTCTCCTATTTGTTGTGCCCCTGGGACTCTATTCAGGAAGTTCCTTCCTGTGCCTATAAGTTCTAGTGTCTTTCCTACTCTGTCCTTCAGTAGTTTCAAGGATTCAGGTCTGATGTTGAGGTCCTTGATCCATTTTGAGTTGATCTTGGTGCATGGTGATAGGCTTGGGTCTACATTGAGTTTTCTGCATATGGCTGCCCAGTTCTCCCAGCACCAGTAGTTGAAGAGGCTATGTTTATTCCATTGTATATCTTTAGCTCCTTTGTCGAATATCAGTTGGCTGTAAGAGTGCGGTTTTATTTCTGGGTCTTCAGTTCTAATCCATTGGTCTTCCGATCTGTTTTTATACCAATACCATGCTGTTTTTGTTATGATGGCCTTGTAGTAGATCTTGAAGTCAGGTATTGTGATACCTCCTGCATTGCTTTTTTTGCCTAGAATTGCTTTGGCTATTCTAGGTTTTTTGCTGTTCCATATGAATTTATGGATTGGTTTCTCTATTTCAGTGAAGAATGTGGCTGGGATTTTGATAGGTATTGCATTGAATTTGTATAACAATTTGGGCAATATGGCCATTTTCACTATATTGATTCTGCCTACCCATGAGCATGGGAGGTCTTTCCATCTCCTTGTGTCTTCTTTGATTTCCCTTATTAGATTTTTGTAGTTTTCATTGAATAGGTCCGTCACGTCCTTGGTTAAGCTGATCCCTAGGTACTTTATTCTTTTTTTGGCTACTGTAAATGGAATTGTTTCCATAATTTCCTTTTCTGTTTGTCTATTGCTGGTGTACAGAAAAGCTGCTGACTTTTGTGGGTTGATTTTATATCCTGCTACTTTGCCAAATTGGTTTATTAGGTGTAGGAGTTTGGGTACTGAGGTTTTTGGGTCCTTCAGATACAAGATCATGTCGTCTGCGAATAGGGATAACTTGATTTCTTCCTTGCCGATGTGGATCCCTTTGATGTCCTCCTCTTGCCTTATTGCGATGGCTAGGGATTCCAGCACTATGTTGAACAGAAGTGGGGAGAGTGGGCATCCTTGTCTTGTTCCTGATTTTAGGGGGAATGACTTAGTTTCTCTCCATTTAATATGATATTAGCAGTTGGTCTGTTGTATATGGCTTTTATTGTTTTGAGGAATGTTCCATCTATTCCTGTTCTCTCCAAAGCTTTTAATAGGTATGGATGTTGTATTTTGTCAAAGGCTTTTTGGGCATCGACTGAGATAACAATGTGATTCTTGATTTTAGTTCTGTTTATGTGGTGAATTACGTTGATTGCTTTACGGATGTTGAACCATCCTTGTGACTGAGGGATGAAGCCTACTTGGTCATGATGTATGATATTCTTGATCACTTTCTGGATCCTATTAGCTAATATTTTATTGAGGAGCTTTGCATCTGTGTTCATTAGTGATATTGGTCTGCAGTTCTCTTTTTTTGTTGGGTCTTTGCCTGGTTTGGGAATTAGTATGATATTAGCTTCGTAGAATGAGTTTGGAATTTCTCCCTCCATTTCTATTTCGCGGAAGAGTTTGAGGAGTATTGGAATTAGCTCCTCACTAAAGGTTTTGTAGAATTCGTTGGTGAATCCATCTGGGCCTGGGCTTTTCTTAGTAGGGAGGTTCTTGATTACCTCCTGTATCTCACCGTAAGTTATTGGTTTATTTAGCTGATTTATTTCTTCTTGGTTCAGTTTGGGCAGTTTGTACTTCTCTAAGAATTGATCCATTTCTGTAGAATTATTGTTTTTTGCTGAGTAGAGGTTTTGGAAATAGCTCCTTATGATTGTTTGAATATCGTGTGTACTTGTTGTAATTTTTCCTGTGGAGTCCCTGATTTTACGAATATGAGTCTCTTCTTTTTTTTGTAAGTCTTGCAAGGGGTCTGTCAATTTTGTTTATTTTCTCAAAGAACCAGCTTTTAGTCTTATTTACTTGTTGAATGGTCTTTCTATTTTCAATCAGATTTATCTCTTCTTTAATCTTTGTGATCTCTCCCCTCCTAGTCGTTTTAGATTCTGTCATTTCTTGTTTCTCCAGTTGTTTTAGTTTCATCGTGAGGGTATTCACCTGCTCTGCTTCCATTCTTTTAATGTGGGTGCTGAGTGCAATGATCTTGCCCCTCAGAACTGCCTTAGCTGTGTCCCATAGGTTTCTTTGTGATGTGTTTTCTTTGTCATTGTGGCTTATGAATTCGTTGATTTCATCTTTAATTTGATCTGTGGCCCAAGTGTTGGATAGCAGCGTGGGGTTTAGCCTCCAAGAGTGTGTATAGGCTCTGTGGTATCCTTTGTTGTTGAGGGTTACCTTTAATCCACTGTGATCAGATATAATACATGGGATGACGTCAATACTTTTGTATTTGCTGAGGTTCTTTGTGTGGGCTATGACGTGGTCTATTTTGGAATATGATCCATGGGCTGCTGAAAAGAAGGTGTATTGGGTCTCTGTGGGGTGAAAGGTTCTATATAGGTCTGTTAGATCCATTTGGGAAATGGTGTTATTTAGGTCCTCAGCTCCCTTACTAATCCTCTGGGTGTTGGATCTGTCTCTTGGAGAGAGAGGAGTATTAAAGTCACCCACTATGATTGTGTTTGCATCTATCTTGCTCTGTAATTCTTTGAGAATTTGCTTGACATATGTCGGGCCTCCTTCGTTTGGTGAGTATACATTTATCACCGTGATTTCTTGATTCTGTATTTTTCCTTGTATTAATATGTAGTGTCCTTCTTTGTCTTTTTGAGTAGACTTTAAAGAGAAGTCAAGCTTGTCTGAGATCAGGATGGCTACACCTGCCGTTTTGGTGGATGCATTTGCTTGGTAGATCTTGCTCCATCCTTTCACTCGAAGCCTGTTTTTGTCCCTTGCTGTAAGGTGGGTCTCTTGTAGACAGCAGATGTCAACTTTTTGTTTGCGAATCCATTCTGCCAGTCTGCTCCTCTTTATCGGGGAGTTTAAACCATTTATATTTAAAGAGATCAAGGATAAGGGTGTTTTTTCTCCTCCCATTTTCTTGGTGGGCTGTTTTTTCTTCTTTTTTTTTTTTTTCTTCTTGTCTTTAGTGAGCTTGTGTTTCTGCTGGACTTTGGCTATTGAAGTTTCTTTCTGATTCTGTCTGTGTGTCTTTTACGATCTCTGTTGGGTGGGGTTCCCCTCTTAATATTCGCTGTAGGGCTGGTTTTTTATTCACATACTCCTTTAGCTCCTCTTTGGTGTGGAAAGATCTGGTTCTCCCTTCGAATGTGAAGTCCAATTTCGCTGGATATTTGATCCGAGGTTGTAAATTGTTATTCTGGAGTACTTGGATGGTGTTCTTCCACTCGCTTCGAGCTTGGTAAGTTTGTGTGGATAAGTCGGATGTTATTCGAATCCTCTTCCCATTGAAAAAAGTTTCCTTCTTCGCTTTGGCTGAATTCAGAATTTGCTCTTTAATCTTGAGGTCTGTAGTCTTGAATATTATGTGCCTTGGGGTGGCTTTCCTGGGGTCTGGCCTGCCAGGTGTCCTATAGGCTTCGGTTACCTGGATGGGGTCCCCTGTGAGATTGGGGAAGTTTTCTGCAATAACTTTATTGAGAACATGATTAAGCCCTCTGCTCTGGTATTCGGCTCCTTCTTCTATTCCAATTATGCGCAGATTATATCTCTTGTCTTTGTCCATTAGTTCCTGGATTAGTCTTCCCTGAAGCTTCACCTTTTCTTGGAGTGTGGTCATTTTCTGGTTGTTGTCAGCTGCTTCATCGTCCAGGCGAGAGATTCTGGATTCTATATGGTCTACTCTTTGTGTCATGGTTTCAATTGCGGAGTTTATGGATGTCAGAGAGCTATTTATGGTTGTCATATCAGCTCTGATCGTGGAGATTTCTTCCTTTAAAGAGTTGTATTTTAAATCTATTTTTTCATGCATTTCAATTCTTAGGATGTGGAGATTTTCTTTAAAGGCAGCTTGCATTGTATCCATTTTTGCTTCCATTTCTTTAAAGCAGGTTTGCATTGCATCCAGTTTTGCTTCCATTTCTTTCTTGGCTTCCTGGGTGTCCTTCCAGATTTCCGCTCTAAATTCCTGGAATTGTTTTCTGATTTCATTTCTGACGCTTTCGATCATTCCTGTTAACATGGCCTCATTTGCTTTTTTAGTCTCCATCTCCTCTTCAGTCGTGCTGCTTTTTGGAGCTGGTGAGTTGGCTTGCCCTTTGATGAACTGAGTTATGTTTCTTTGTGATTTGCGCATCTGGAGATCTGGATGGCTTCTCAGGTTTGGTTTGTAGCTCCTCCCTCCCTCCTGTGTAGACGTGTCTACGGCAGCAGGTGCTGTCGCTGTGTCCCCGCCCACCAGTGCAGGGTACGCCTACCAGAGCGGGCGCTGTCGCCGGGGGCCCCGCCCTCCTGTGCGCTGTGCGTTCAGTGCAACAGGCACTTCGGCGGGATATGCCTCCCAGAGCAAGTCCTGGGTTGTTGGGTTGTGCTTGCGCCCTCCCACGAGTCCATTGGGGGGGGGTACGTGTGGGGCCCAGTGGGATCGACTGTCCGGGTGTGGCTTGGCACCTTCAGACCTCACCTCCGCTGTGAGGAGGGGGGACGTGATCAGGCTCGAGTGACCCTGCTGGGCTGGTATTGCCCACCAGCGCCTGTGGTTTTAGTTGTAAGAGTCTGCGAGGTCCAGGCGCCTTAGGTGGGGTTTGCACAACCGGCTGTCTCCCGGCCCCTGTTGGGAAGGGGGCGGGGCCGGTTCTGCCAGTTCAGGAACCTGTGGGGTGTTGGTGCTGCTGAGCCCTTCCCCTGCTAAACTGACTTCCCAGGCCTGATGGGAGTTTCCCCGCCTGATTTCTGGGTTCTTTGTTCCCTCAGGGGTGGGGGAGGGGGAGGGGAGGGCACTCACTTTTGCTGCTTTGTGTGTGTGTCCCTCGCAGCCGTTGGCCCTCCAGGGGTTGGCTAAGTGTCGTGGTGGCTTCCCTGGTTCCCGATTTCTGCCGCGCTGGGTTCCCTTGTCCAAACCCGGTGTGGACCCGAACTTCTCGTCGCTGCCGGTGTGTCTTGGTCCGCACCCTGCCTTGTGTCCGTGGGGTCTCCCCCTATATGAATTCTGCGCTCCTGGCAGCCTGTCTGCCGATCGCCATGTTCCCCTTTCCCAGCCTGACCCTGTTTGGGCCAGGGTCGGCTGGAGGGGGGAGGGTGCCCCGGTGAATCTCCGGCTCCGTGTAGGTTTTCGGTTCTTCTTTTTTGCTCCTTTTTGTTTTCCTGCGTTTCTCCACTGCTTCTGGCTGCTGGTTTTGCTGGGTTCTTGATGGGGTGTTGGGTGTTGGGGTTCCCAGCTCACTATGTCGTTGGAGCGAGTCAGGGTGCCTCCCTATTCCATCGGCGCCATCTTTCTTCCTCTCCACAATTATATTTTTAATGTTTTGTATAAAGGTAGATTCTAAAAGTTGGAATAATAGTTATGTGTCTTTTAAACTTTGTTTTCTGCCTTTCTTTTTCTATTGGACTGGTTAGAAACTTCAATATTGTTTTTCATATCTACATTACAAAGACAAAGTTTTGTGCTTGACTTTACAGATAATATAAATTATGGATATTACTATGGATTTTCTTTATCTTTTATCAGGTTCAGAAAATCTCTATGCAGTCACACACAAATGATGAAGATCAAAATGGTAAGTATGATTTTGTTGTAATAGTGGTGATTTTTTTGGTTATGTTCCTTATTTGTAATTTTAAAATATTTGAAGAACATACATTACTTTTGAAAAACAGCACAGTGTTTTTTTTTTTAAAGAAAAGATGAGCAACTAATTATACTTTACCAGAAAAGGCCCAAATTCTCTGTGACACTGTTGATCCTTAAACATTTGCTTTATGATATTGCTCCCTAAAATTTGTTCTTCAGACTGTTACTGTTATTCTATGAGCAGTTTTTGTGATTCAATTAAGTGTGCAAATTGTATTGTAAAACAAAGTTAAACATGATTTTTAAAATGTAAGATTTCTGGAATCTTTAATTTACCAATACAAGGAGTTAAGCTCCAATAGGAAAATACTGAATCTATGGTAGTTTTCAGAAACATCTCTTAATGAATGTGTTGGGCATCTCTATTCTTTGGTAGATTTCACATGTTGCTGTTTATGAAAAAAAAAAGTCAATGTCATATGCTTAACTGTGCATGGCCTACTTAAGAAGCACTGTTTGGTAATGATTTGTACCAGTATGTCATTCTAGGTGTCTGTACACTTAGGTTAGAAAGAAAACCAAGTAATCCTAAAAGTTAATCCATTTTGTTCTGTGTCTAAAGTATTAAATCAGGTAAGGAGAATGAAAACTGGTAATTTCAGTGTTGTAGAATGAGTGTAGGTCTCAAGGACTTTCTCCTTTCATAAGACTGTCCCAAGTATCTTTCTTTAGATTCAAAGAAATATAAGACTGTTGATAGCAGTATTTCTTTTTTATCAGATGAGGAAAGAAAGACATAGTGGATTGGTGATGAGTCAAATATCATGCCAACAGAAGTATCAGATCATTTTATAATGCTTCTGCCACCTTATTCAATTGACCTGATGTTCTCTCCTGCACAGTAGATTTAAGTGAAACACTAACAGAGACTGGGAAAGGAGCAGTGAATAGGAGCTAAGAATTTTGGGACACCAAAATAATTTAATTGAGTCCCTAGTGAATTAAGATGTATACTCCGAATACCAAGCTGGCATAAACCTTATTTAAAAATACTTTAAGTTATCTCAATGGAATGTCTCTGGTTAGTAGGAAAAAGTAAAAAATTACAATGGATACACAAAACAGAATTTTATTAATATCCCAATTTATTAAACTTGTATTTCAAATAGGTTGGAAATGTGAAACATTATAGCTATTAATTCAAAACACATAGGCATTCTTGAACACAGACTAAATCAGCTGGCTTGATTTTCATTCTACTTCAGAAAGGGACATTAATTTTGCAAAAAATTAGAGTATTTACACAAAATGGTCCCTCAGAGAAGTTTGCAAATTCCAAGTTGGCACCTTCTGTTTATTAAACCTCATTATAGAGACAGAAAGTCCAAAGTCTCTCTTGCCTTCTCCCATTTCCCTTCTTCCCTCTCAACTGTATGAATTTAATGAGAAATTCTTTTTCTCTGGTAACCCAAAGCCCCAACCGCCATGGCCTTTTCTTTCTTTAAGGGTTTTTTAAACCAATATTGAATTTTTCTCCATTCTTTAGAGACTTGGTACTAGGAATATAATCTTGAACTAGTTGTTATGCATCTGTAGATTATTAATAGTAGTAACCAAATTTGAGGTTATAGGAAGTGAATGTCATGCAGTTTGGTCACATGTCCACATATAGCCATGCTCTATATCTGCAAGTGAAAGAGAAAGAATCCGAGTGCAACACGATTATGTTAGTTTCTTTCCTGATTTCTGGATTTCTTGCTCAGGTGATTAGAACATGAGGCCTTTTTTCAGGACAGGATTTCCATGGCTTAATTGTTTTAGGATTCTCTAGTTGAGAAGTTGCTGTGATTTGACTATCCTCACCAAAATTTATGATGAAATGTAATCACCATAGTGAGGTGTTAAGTAATAGGTAGCATCTTGTAGGGTATTTACCAGGCAACAAGGTCATAAAAGTTCTTGCATAACTGGATTCATCATAAATTAATAATTGTTATAAATGAACAATTAGTGGATTCTCTCAAGAGGGTTGTTTGGCTCTGTCTCTTGTGTATCCCATGCATTATATGATAGGCTGTGCTAAGTTGGGATTGTAAATTTCTCACTAGCAACAAACTTCTAGTCAACATAGCCCTTCATACTTGGGCTTCACAATTTTGAGCTGAATAAAATTTACTTTCTGTATTATTCAATTGTAGCAATAGAAAGTGGAATAAGACTTCCAAATACATCAAAGCTGCAAGCCACTTATTCCTCTCTTGATTCTGGAATGGACTTTCCATGTATCTTACTTACTATTTATTTAAAGAAAGCCCACTGAAGAGACTGATTGAGAGAGATTGAGGAAAGAGATTTAAAGCAATGACTCATTTTTCCCCAGCCCTTCTTCTGGGCCAATGGTAGAATGAAAGAGTGAACCAAATGGATATATAAGGACATTTTGTTCCATTTGCTGCTGAAAAGGCAGGATATTGGGTACTCCTGCCTTAGAATGAAATCAATTCCTAATTAAGAAATCCATCAGAGTGACTTGCCAGTTCTTGCTCTTAAGTGGGTTCCAAGAATGATTTGCTTATTTTAAATAAAAGCAACATCATTCATATTTGTTTATGTTAACTGTATGACTTTTATTCCCAATGAACTTATGACACTCCAACAATTATTCATATCATTAAGTATAAATTGGATTAATTCAGTCATAAATTACATGTGATAATAGTGCTGAACTTCATTTAAATGACATTAATGGTGTTTTCTATCAAATATGATAATTAGATTTCCAGTTATAATATCTTAAGGAAATTTGAGAAGTTGATATTAATTTTTACCACAATAAAATTTTGATTAAAAAAACCTCTAAATTTGCAGTGTCTGGTACTGTTGTAGGAGACAGTAATGCAGAGATAGAAACCATGGCTGTATTTTCTAGAAACCAGTAGATAGAGGAAAAATAAATAAATAGACACTATTAGCTAAAGAGTCAGGTATAAAGATATGTGAGGGACTCTCAGCCACACTAAAGGGTGGGAATGGACAATAGCAGGGTGGCTTCCTAAAGTAGATGACTCTGGACCAGTGTCTTATGTGTTGTGCAAGTGTTAAAAAGATAAACACAGAAATAGATACCCAGGCAAGGGAAGAGCCTCAAAGAGGGACATAACAGTGATGGAAGTCATAGCCCAGTTAGAGAACTCCAGGAAATTCATTTACTGTCCTGACAGATCAGTGTATGGTGATGAAAGGGAAGATGTCATGTGAGACAGAGTCCTATCAAAAGGTCTTTGGATATCTCATCTTTATTAGGAGAGAATAACCCATATAATGTGCATTTTTATTTTCTTTTATTAATTCTAGTCTGTTATGTAATGCCTTTCCATTGCTTACAATGAGTATTTACTGAGCTCCTGTTTTATGTGCAGAACTGTGCTAAGCCCTGTGGTGAACATGGTTTCCACCGAGGTCTCCATTGACGTTATTATCAGAGGTTAGCTTTTTGACTTACTTATATTGCAAAATTTAGGATCTTGTAACAAACTTAATAGGTACAAGCATACTTTCGCTTTATTGGATGTTTTATATTTTAAAGCAAAGCCTATCTGTTATCTATCTATCTGTCTGTGTGTCTTTCTGTCTGTCTAATCTATCCATTCCCTCAGTTACCTACCTATCCTATCAATCTAGTTAAGTATCTCCTCTTGAAATTGAAATACATCTAGAGTTTTAATTGGCATTGATTAGTATCTTTCTAATATTATTTGGCTGTTAAGTGTTAAATTTTCAAAGCTTTATCATTCAGTTAGCTTTCTAAAATACAGACTCTCAAGTTCTAGGAATGAAAACAAGAGCCTTTGTATCACAGTGCTATACAAATTATGGGTCTTTAAGTTGGACTGTGGTGCATGCAGCTCAGGAGGGATTGGCTTTTGAATGCTGCCATGTGGTGGTGAGGACTCAGTACCCTTGCTTGACAGTTTTCACTGCACTTCTGTTTGCTCTCATGGTTCCACTTTGAATTTTGCTGGCAGAGCAATGCTACTGGATATTGCAAAGCTGGGTGCTGTTTTGACAGCCTAGAGGGATTAGGAAATATGCTTGTGAACTTCCCAACCCCAAATAGTCCATGATACTATTGTTAACTTGTTTATTGAAACAAACTTTACAAGGGGGTGCCCCACACATGTTTTGTTTTGTGATGGTGCTGGGTTTTGTACTCATGGCCTCCTGCTTGCTAAGCTCAAATATTACTCCTGATCCAGGTCTTTAGCCCTACTTTCCACTGGCTATTTTTATTTATTTATTTTTTAGATTTTTTTAAAAATTAAAACTGTGATAAGATCTTGTTACCAAGCAGCATTTGACAAGAGGTCCACTGGTTTTGGTAAACAATAAACATTTGTATAACAGTTGTACAGTTGGGTGGTGCTCCAAGAAAAATAGAACACACATTGGCTCAAACCTCAGAGGGGATGGAAAGGTGGGTTGGGAAAATGGCCAAAATGAAGTAACCTCAAAAATCACAAACTATTTTTGTTATATATATTTATAATGAAGTTAAATAAACACTGATACCAAATTACTTTTCTGCATGCTGTTAGTAGTGACAAAATCTAGCTATCCTGAAATCCTACAGTGACTTTCTGAAACCTTGTTACTGTTCTGTTGTTTTCATGAGTTAAAGATATCAGCAAACAGTGGTCTTCTCATCATGTCTTTTTTAACAAATTTTATTGGCAATCACACTCCAACTGTCCAATGATACCAGTCCCACTACCATAGCAAAGTAGTTGTGGCAGCTGGTGGCTTGCAAAGCCTAAAATATTTGATGCTCTGGCCCAATACATAAAATGTTTGCCAGCTCTCAACTTGAAAAGAAATGACATCTAAAACTTCATTCTCTAAGCCTTACAAAAATCATTTGACCTCTTAAGTCCTTAACTACACAACAGGGATTATTGTGAAGTTCAAATGAGATCTGCAAACACCTGCACACAGTACAACACTTTGTCGAAATGGCTGGACATAGGTATTGCCATCTACTACTGCCCCGGTTCCACATACAGCTTCCTTCAGGATCCTATGCTCAGGCCACAGGTGACCTGAAGAAAGTCTACTGAGTGCAGACCACTGTACTGCTCTTGTTTGGGCCTCACTCCACCATAGCTCTAATGTTGAAAGGACCTCAGTGGTAATGGCACAGCAAATAAGGCACTTTCAGGAATCAAGATAACTTTTGCCTACTCTTACTTTCTCAAAGATCTATACAAGACTGGACTTTAAAATAGCCTTAATTTAAAACAACACTGATAAAAATCCAACATCCACTTTAAAAATGCCTTTGGAATAATAATACTTTTGTACTATAATGAAACTGAGCTTGGTAATGACAAGGAAAAGTAAATACAGTTTTTTTTAAATTGTTAACACACTCTATACAAGGCTTTTACATACTTTGTTCTAAGCCAGCTTCACCTGAACTAGTAACTTCATTGTTATCTAGGAGGTTAAGAAAATCTGACTATAAATTGCTAAATTTACTTCTAAAACTATTCTGACCAAATGAAACAACGAGTAAAAGAGCTGTAAAGTTACAAGCTTGTCATAATCATAATTCTTAGGGTCTCTCTCCATTTTATTTTTCATCACTCCTACCTCTCCCCAAGAGATTATCAATTGCCAAGTCAGTTCAGGTGAGGACTATTTACAAAGCAGTATCCCTGAAATGTTTATCCCCTAATTAAGTTACTGATTTGAGAGGAAAATGGACATTATTCCCTAGCAGTCTTAATGATTACTAGTGTTGTATTCTGCAGAGCATTAAAACAACATAAGCAAAAGTATGAGATGCATGACAATCCCTAAACTTGGCTCTTTTTAGCACAGCATCTTACTTCCTACAAGGCACATGCTGGAGGTGTGTTCTGTGTACTTTTAGACTTCCCATTATGACTGGAATCATTGGGGCCTGCCACTGTGTTCAGCTTCTCTTCTGTGCAGACAAACATCTTGCACACCTTTCTGTCCAAATGGCTTGGCCTCACTATCGTTCCAATCTCAGCTTCCTATGAACTTTAGATAACTTGTGTATAACATGGAACTTAGCTGCTGGTTGAAAAGGGGTCTTGAAAACTTTCCTGCCCAGGCTTGTCTCAAACAGCAATCCTTCTATTTTCATCCTCACCAGATTTATAGGCATGAGCCACTGATGCTTGGCATCCCACACAGTCTTTCTAAACTTTACAACAGCTTCTCATGAACCTTAACTCAGGCTCTAGAGCAATAGCGAGGACAATGCTTTGTCATATTCTGAAGCAACATCCATGTATTCTCATAAGGAAAGTAGCTTTGTGTATATCAAGTGGGGCATTCTTTTCCACTAAAGGCTTTTGGGCTTTTCCTCCTTTAAGTACTCATTTTAAAGCTATAATTATAGACTGAAATCTGAGGACTGCAATTCAAAGCCAGCCTGGGCAGGAAAGACCATGAAATTCTTAGCTCCAAATAACCACCAGAAAACCAGAAGTGGCATTATGGCTCAAAGTGGTAGAGTGCTAGCCTTGAGCTGGAGAGCTCAGGGACAGAGCCAGGGTGCAAGTTTAAGTCCTGTGACTGACCGGAAAAAAACCTATAATTATATACCTTAACATGTTCCCTTTTATAGTAAACAACAAAGTTCTTTTGGAATATGTATCTGATTTGAGGAAATTTCTAGTATTCCTCTAAATAATCTCATTTCTATTAGCAGTCATCTTGAATCCCTGTTTCCTTCCTGGTAGACATTAATTTATTTTCTGTCCCTATGGATTTTCCATTCCGGCCATTTCATACACATTGTATCACACAGCATGTGTTTTTTGTATATAAATATGTTTGTTTAGTGTGACATGTTTAAAAACAATTTTGATGGTACTTGAGTTTGAATTCATACTCACCTAGCTTGTACGCTTGTCTTATGTTCTACAATGGAGTCATGACTCCAGCCTTGCTTCTTTTCTGGTTATTTTGCTGCTGGAGTCTTCCAAACTTTTCTGCATGGGTTGGCTTCAAATTGAGATCCTTTGGATTTCAGTCTCCTGAGTGGCTAGGATGAGAGTCATGAGCCACCAGCACCCAGCTTATGTTTAGCTTATGTTTTCATGGTTCATCCCTGCTAGAGGATACAGTACATTAGTACTTCATTCCTTTCTATGGCTAGAGAATATGCATTTCTGCTTCTTGACTCATGAGTTGATGGACATTTGAGTTGCTTACTTTCTGGCTATTTTGGATGAAGCTACTATTGCTTTGTGATTTTAGACTTCACTAGAAACCTATTATCACATGACATACCATATTGCTCCGCAATTCTCCAGCATTTTGTCATTTTCTCTTGCTGTTCTGTAAGAACTCTATAAGTGTGAGAAGCACATTTGTTTTATTAGCCATTATGTCAGGCACAGTATATCTGTGTAAGTAACATGAGGATGAGCAAATTCGAGAAGGCAGTTCTGTAGCTCTAGGTGAGAACTCTGAACTGCTCATCTCGTTTGCCTTGTATCACTTTACTGAGGGCGAAACGAGTGTGTGTGTTGGATGGTGAGGATTCTGCTTTAGATTTTCCCTGACATTTTTGATTGTTGGGTGAGTGAAGGTTACATTGATAGAGCAGCATCATAATTTGTGTGGTTGAGTTGTGTGTTATCACCTATCAACCTAGGTCAGAGGAAATCTCGATTTGTTTTGACAGCTTGTGCTTAGAGCATTTGGGACATTTATTAGTAAAACGAAATAGACCATGATGCCAAGTTTGTCTGTTGTCTTGCCAATTAAACTTGCTTGTGTCATTGTTCCACTGTGGGGACCTTCCCACTGGGGACCATGGAAAAATCTATCAAAGTTAAACTTAACTTCTCCTGAGTCTCTCTCTCTCTCTCTCTCTCTCTCTCTCTCTCTCTCTCTCTCTCTCTCTCTCTCTCTTCCTCCTCCCCTCTTCCCCTCTCTCTCATTGCCTCCTAGTCTTTGCTTATCTCTGAACTGATTCAGGGAGATGTTTTCCGAGTTTAGTGTGAAATGTTGCCAAATTTCCAATCCTCTTTTTTTCTTTTAAAGATAGAGGACTTAATTAGAGTATAAATCATCATGCTTACTCTGTACTTCAAATAAAGCATTGGTTATTGGTGGTCTGCCTTCTGTGGGACACCTTGCTTAGTTGTCTGGTTCTATTTCTTTGTCTGGACCCTAAGAAAACACCTGAGGAATGCTGGGTGCTGAGAAGGACTGTAGTGGCAACTCTAAATGTGGCAAGTGCTCTGGCAGCTTTTGCTTTTCCCCTCCCGTCTGCATCTGCCTACTCCTTAGCCTGGTGAGAATGACAGGAAGGGAGAAGGGAGCTGCCAGGTTTCCTGTATGCATGTCTGTGGGAGGGAGACGAAGAGGGCTGGCAGCCATGAACTAAATGGGCTCCATTCCATCTATCTTTTCTGATTAAATTGAAGCAAATTCAGGCTGCTGCCTGTGAGCTGTGGTGGGAACCATAGCTCAGAGATAATTCCTGGAATGACTATACTAGATATTGCACCCTTTCTTATCCCTAGAGCTACTCATAGTCCAATAGGGTTAGGAAGTCTAGTGCTGTTTAAAGCATACATTTGGCGTTTGGATTATCAAGTATGTGTTCTATTATATCAGCTTCAAAGAAAGTACTGGGAAAGTAGAAAGCTGTCATTAAAAATGTAAAGCAATTTTTTTTGGGTGTGATATCTCATGACTTCAATTTTTACGGTATTTTGTTGTTGTTGTTGTTGTTATCTCCAATTTGAGGGAAGCTTGGTTTAACTTCTAACTACTTATAATGAAAGACTATAAGGGTCTACTAAATGTACTAATTTATTTAAACTTTTGTGCCTGGTTATTCCAGTTCCTATTAGACAATTCTCATTTACATCAGCCCAGTCCTAGTGAGTATTGTCAAGACTCTGGATACAATAAAAAATAAAATGCTATTTGTCAACTGAGCCATGAAAAAATTGCTGAAGCTCAGCCCCCATTGTCCAATAATATCTTGGTAAAATTCATAAGTTCTTGGAACAAATTAATGTCTGTTATAGGCTCTAATGTTAATCTCTGCTTCATTATAGAGATTTTTCGGCTGATTTCAAACTGATGTTTCTGCTGCACTCTTAAGCACCATTGTTCATCTTGTGGTTGTGGAGAGTGAACTCTTAACTCTTATCATTTGTTGGTGATTGCTGGTCTCTTTCAGAGCTACTGAAGCAACCAATGGTACACAATAAATCTTTTGGTTTTAAATTCTCCTCCATTACTCAAATGGTTTCTATTCTTACATTCTTGTTCACACAAACTTTCAAGTTGGCTTTCTACTTCCTTGAAAAGTTTGAAATCAATTCTTCAGGGATGTATTAAAAGGTATTTCAGAGACATTCTTGGTTGCTGATCAAAGTAACCTTCTCTAGTAATTAATATGCCAGAATCAGTACTAGGTACTTCAACTCTTTCCTAATATCAATGCAGAATCCACAATTTATTACTTAAATTCTTATCCTTAGACATACCACTTAGGACTATTCTCTCCAAAGGCAATGAAGAGAACAGACTATCAGCTGTTTCTAAATAGGATTGTTGTAGATTTGCTTGTGATATTAATAAGGAGAAACTGCATTATACTATAGTTACAACCAGAAAACAACAAGTTCCTTCTTTCTTATACTTTATGCCTCAAAAATATTTGGACCAGCTATGTAGGGACTAATCCTGGTAGAAGTCTCCTCATCTTCTATTTCCTCTATCCTGTTAGGATACTCAGCATTTGACACAGCAGCAGAAGAGATCAGCTGAACACAGTTCTTAAATGCTTCCATCTGGAAAAGCATACATGACATTTCTGTTCACTTTTATCAACCAAACTAAGTTACCTTGCCTCTTCTTTCAAGGAGAAGAGGGCTAGGCAATTTGGTAAATTCTAGTATGTGAGAGGCTTGGGGTTTAAGTAGAAAGTAAGTTGGGGCAAAGGCTGAGTAAATTGGAAAATATACAGGATATATTGGAAAATATACATGATCCGTTTTCTGCTAGTAAGATACATTGTTTCTGTTCAGGGAGCCTAAGTAAGCAAATTGATGGACAACAATTCTATCACTAAATTATGGTTGTACATAAGTAAAGGTATTTAGAGGTTCATTGTATGCTAAAAGTAGGAAATACCACAGGAGTGGTAGAATGCTGGAGTGGCAGAATTAGCAGGTAGAGACACTCTGGCCTACCCGTCACATTCTCTGCCATCTGGGATTACTGGAGGGTATGGGAGCACTGAAAGCTCTGGAGGTCTGGTCACTTCATCTACCTGTACACATTGCACCATTTGCTTCTAGGAAGGACAGCACTCTCTAAGGGGTTTGAAGCAAGACTCTGCTGAACTTGAAGCCAATCCACAAAGTTCAGGAGAATTGTATGATGCATCTATAACTTGCAGAGCTCAAATGGAACATATGCAACTTTAAAATGACATTGAATTTTAAACTATTGCTATATAATTCACCAAGAATATTAAAGAATTATTCACTATCTTGTTTCATTCTTTAAAAATATAGCAATGATTTCCCTTCTTGTCTACTTTATTTATCCCTTGAGCCTTACCATCTAGCATTCTAAATATTCCTTACTCATTTTCAATCGTTCATCTCATCTATTAGAAGTCAAACTTCTTGAGTTTATTTATTTATTTACCAATTTTTTTCTTTCTTTTTTTTTTTTTTTTTGGCCAGTCCTGGGCCTTGGACTCAGGGCCTGAGCACTGTCCCTGGCTTCTTTTTGCTCAAAGCTAGCACTCTGCCACTTGAGCCACAGCGCCACTTCTGGCCGTTTTCTATATATGTGGTGCTGGGGAATTGAACCCAGGGCTTCATATATACAAGGCAAGCACTCTTGCCACTAGGCCATATTCCTAGCCCCCTTCTTGAAGTTATTTGTGCCCAACTGTTATGTCCTCAAAACTAGACATTGCCTAGTACAAAAAAAAGATACCAAATAAACTAACAAAGTCGGTATTTTTTATTACATTATTTCTGTGTTAGAAGAAATCATTAATTTTTGGGAACCATTTGCTAGGCTGCCTTCATTAATTATTTAATAGTTGTTGTTCACCTCTAAAATGCGGGACACCACATAGATCGGAGAATGAGAAAAAGATTTCTGACCTCATGGAACTTTCCATGATCAGGGATTAGGGACAGAGGAAGGTAGTCAACCATCTTACACATAAATAATAGGATGTTTTAGAAAGCAACAAATGCAATTCAATGGAAAAAAGTACAGTAGCTAAAAGAGAAGAACCATTCATCAGTTTTAGGTTAACTGGATGCAATTCCAACACAGAACTCTAGGGAGGTAAAAGAGGTAGTCAGTGTCTATGGTGGGGTGAGAGCAACTGAGAGATGCTGAGAGAGGTCTGGACAGGGGCCAAGGCTGGAATAGTAAAGGAGGCAGTGTGGCTGATGTGAGATACAAAAATCATAGCAAAGGGGTTATGCAAGGCTTAACAAGTCACTCCAAGCATGCTAGCATTTACTCTGAGTGAAGTGAGAGGAATTTTCAGGATTTTGAAGAAAGGAATAATAGGAATTGAATTTGGGAAAAATTGCTGTAGGGTGATATTAAGAATGGACTCTAGGGTGGGAGTGCTAGAAATCACCGGGGGAAGGGGTGATGAGATAGATGAATCCAGACTGCAAGGACAAGAGAGGTGGAAATAATAGGAGGCAGATTCTTTGCAAACTTGAGGGCCCTCTTTTGTGAAACATTTCCCTCTTGTCCAGTGTGTCCTATTACAATGAGAGTAGGTGAAGGGTGCTGGATGTGTGGTGGGGGGAGGGGGAGAAGTAGCAGCACCACACTTACTTGTTAAAGGATTAGGGTTTGAAGCATTTGTCTTTTCAGCCTTTACTTTCTGACTGGCTTAATGTAAAATATATACTATTTTCTTTTTCAGAAAGAGGAGGGCCTTAAAGTCTAGCTGTCCTGGCTTCATCAAGTATTGTCTCTTATCTTTTAAATTTGGCTTCCCAAATGACAATAATTGATCCCATTAGCTGAAGACAATCCTAATCCTAATCCCAAACCTGGTGTGCCTGTTGCTGTGGGCAGATGACCTGAATTAGGCAAATGGGATTGAATGTTGCTTTGTGAGAGAAGGCATTAGTGCCATGAATTAGCAATCCTTTCCTTCCACCTTTCACAGTTTACATCTCTGCTTTCCACTCTATTACCCCTCTTTTCTCTCCCTTTATCCTCTTCTCACTCATGACATCAAAAATAAATCATAAAATTTAAAGAGAATTATATAAATAACTATCTTTGATAGCCTCATGGTCCTTTTTATAGTGAGGCATTTTTTTCCTTAATAAAAGATTAGTTTTTTAACAAAGATTTCTGATAGGTGTTGCTATAACTCCTCCCCTCCCCCAATTTCATTACATTTCACTTTAGAAGAAAAAAAAATCACTCCTTCCTTCTTTTCTCTTATTTCTTTCCTTCTTAAACTATGTCCCAGAAGTTGAGTTAATTTTTTCCTTCCTTCCTTCCTTCTTTCTTTCCTTCCTTCCTTCCTTCCTTCCTTCCTTCCTTCCTTCCTTCCTTCCTTCCTTCCTTCCTTCCTTCCTTCTTCCTTTTTTGCAATAGAGTTGTAACACAGGAGCCTGCTTTTTAAACTCTTTTGAAGTTAAATTTAGAATAGATATTCTATAAAGCCCAAGACTTACAAATGTACTTGTAGGCAAATTCAGTTTAATATAAAATTAAAAGAAAAGTGACTGGAGAAAAGGAAGAGAATTTTAAAAATGCCTGAGAATGATAACTGCTAGTCCCTTTGAATAACTACTAAACCCTGCTCAGCTGGTACTGGGAAATGTAGCTCATTCTTAAATAGATAGATAGATAGATAGATAGATAGATAGATAGATAGATATTAATGTAACCATTTCTTTGTCAGGGAAGAAACAGACCAGAAACAAACTTTCAGGGACTTCAAATACTGTAGAAAAATCACATCTTCACCAGCCCCCCACCTCTACTAACTTTTTTGAGCACAGACTGGCCAGATATTTCATCTGCAGGACTGTATTTTATAGTGCTGGTGGCACAAAACCACAAAAGAAGTTCTCCCCAAATTCTGTGAATTTCAAAATCAAGATGTTACCAGGGCCATGTCACTAACTCTATAATTGAATCCTCCATCCAATTTTCTTTAAGATACGTTCTCTTCAGTGTGCCAAGTCTCCTTCTAATTCATATTGTCAATACTTGTCATGGCATTTAGGGCCTACCCAGATAATCTAGGATAATCTCCTTATCTCTAGACCCTTAATATAATAAAATCTCCAAAGACTCTTTTTTCTAAGTAGAGTAATACACAATCTAAATTAATCCTGATTATTTTGGGTGCCATCTTCAGCTCATATACTTTCCTTAAATACTGCACTTGCCGTTTTTCTTTTGTAATCTCATTCATGTTTCTAGAATACAAAGTCCATTGTTTTCTGTTTCAATTAGTGTCATGTACATAAATGTACCTTTAAGAAATGTGAGGCTTTGTTGTTCTGGTGTACTAAAGCAGGATTGGCAAGCTTTCACTGTAAAGGGCCAGAGAGTAAGTACTTTAGGATTATGTTCTTATTTGTTGAAATTATTCAGCTTTGCCTTCATAGCAGCCATGGCTAGTAGTAAAAGGAAAGGTAAGGCTGTATTCTTATGAAATAAAAACCAGACTGCTCTTTTTTGCTTATTACGGTTCAACAAACAACCCTATGACTATTGTTATTTCCATTAATGACCATGGGAATTTCATGTTGTGTGTTAACAAGTTCTCTTTGGTCTCAAGAAATATTGCCCTGTGTTTATTTGTAGGTTTTCTCTGCCATCAATCCAACAAGATTACACAGAATACAAATGAATTGCACCTTGCCACTTCCTAAAAAAGTTCTAAAGGTATGAAGCTTTCCTATGAGTACATCCTCTTGACTCTTCCACCCCCTCAAACATGAAGTATGCATAATATACTCGTTCTGGATACTGAAAACTCAACTGTCTCAGGCACTCAGTTTCACTGGTCCCGATATGCCTTGTAAAGAAGGAATGTCAGCAGGGGTACCAGTTTGAGCTATGTAATAGATAATCTCAGGAACAGTTAGGGGTAAGTTCAATGTGGACTGAGACAGATGTGAAGGATGACTCATGTTTTTACAGTATTTTCATCTGTAGGTGAGGAATTCTGGAGGAGGAAGGTTCACTAGACATAGGATAGGTAGATTTTTGAGCATCTATGCTTCTCTTATAGGCCTTTGCTTCTAAGTATATTTAAGTATTCCTGCCAGGCATTGTAACTGTTAAGTTACACATAGAAATTTTCATTAGAAATGGGATTGCTGAATTTCAACAGTTATTCATGCAAAAGGAAAAAAAAATATGTGAGCCAGTTCCACTTATGGAACAGTTTTATTTAGGTACTACATTCATTTAGGCACTTTTTAAGAACCTTCAATCTTCTAAATGTATCTATGATACAGGTACAGATACTGTTTCTATCATGCTGACATATAAATGAAGACAACGAAAGGATAATTAAGTTAGCTGAACCTCAGAACTAAGATTTGGATCCATTCATATATATATATATGTATATATATATACATATATATACATATATATATATATTTTTGGCCAGTCCTGGGCCTTGGACTCAGGGCCTGAGCACTGTCCCTGGCTTCTTTTTGCTCAAGGCTAGCACTCTTCCACTTGAGCCACAGCGCCACTTCTGGCCGTTTTCTGTATATGTGGTGCTGGGGAATCGAACCCAGGGCCTCATGTATATGAGGCAGGCACTCTTGCCACTAGGCCATATCCCCAGCCCCCATTCATATTTTTAATCATTCCTGAGATGTGCTGATTGGGAGGAAGAGAAAAAGAGACATAAGAATGAGATAAAACAAGATATCAAAGAATTATAAATTGCCATTGGTGGCAATTTATTGGTGGTTCTTATAATTCTAGTTACTCGGTAATCTGAATTCTGAAAACTGATCTGATATGTGAAAGCAGTCTTGTTGATAAGCATATAAATATCTTATTATAATTTCTCAATTAAATTACAATCTACCTGGAAATACTATCTCCAGAAAATTCCCTCCAATCCCTAAAAATATACTTTAAATCCTCCATTATGTTACTGCTTCAACTTCCCTATGTTTCTCCTTTGCACTTAGAATGGTACCTTTTGATAGCCTGTAAGTCACTTGTGGTTTTATTTGATCACCATTTTTTTTATCACAATGACAAGTACAATCAGTACCCAGTACATAATTTTGCAATTAAGAATTCATCTTTCCTCCTTAAGGGCTAGCAGACTGATATCATTGTTTACCTTCCTTTATAAGGCTTGTGTACATGATAAAGCAATTAGTTTATTAGTTTATGACATCCCTGTTCCAATGCTGCAGTCATTCTGTTTTTGAGAATTCTTAAGTATGAAGAAAGCAAAGTAAGCCATACAAAACAAACAGAACAATAAAATTAACCACTCAGGTTCAGTGGGAGTCTGTCGGAAAAATATTTTTTTTGGTAGTTAATCAGAAGGAAGACAAACTTTTCAGTAAAGGAATGCAAATAAGAAAACATTGCATTCATCAACTTCAGTTATTAGTGGAAGTTGAGCTCATTGAGGTAAGATAGGCATTTAGCAGCTTGCAAAGATTCTACTTTTAATTGATGATTCCAAATGATGATTTAGTGTGCCTCAGTCACTGAATTACAATTTTAGAGACCTTATTTAATTTGATCCTCAAAACTTTATGGGCATGTATTTTATTATTTAATTGAGAGAGAAAATTAGAAAGAAAAATAAAAAAGAACCAGATATGTTGGGTAATTTCCCCTGAAATCCATAGTTGCTAAGTGGCTAGCACTTAACTACTTAGCTCTTCACTCCTATGAAGAGCTGCTGAAAAGACCATGCCTTTCTTTTTTTTAGCATACGTCACAAAATAGTGCCATTCATGAACAATCTGTGACATGATAAATGGGGCCACCCCCTTTCCATAAGGTACTTCTCAAACTTTAATGTGAGATCATGTGAATATTTTAGTTCATCAAGGTGCCTGGGTTTCTAATGCATTCAAGGTGATGACAGTGCTGCTGGCCAATGGATCAAACATAACCCAGGGATGAGACTACTGTAGTTAATTTCCATCCATTGTTATAGGTAAGTTAAAGTTCAAACAATTCCTAAATCAGCAATTTGTGCCAAACCTTAACAGAAAGAAAGTTCCTGTGGGAGTGGATCTCAGTTGTTCATCATGTGTGGTGCTATTCTTTTGGACATTTGCTGCCTTTCAGGGGAAGGGAGATTGATGACATGTGAGAAAGAACAGGGTAGAAATGAGGTGAAGATTTGTCTTCCATATTTTCTCTAGCCACAACTGCCTTTGGCATACTGTGTTACTGTTTCTTTTTTCCCAGTAGATTCACTGATTTACCTCGTTGTTATGTTACAGGAAGGTAATTTTAGTTCTGGAGTTTTCATCTTTGGTCACAATGTATCCTCAATCTATATCCATATGTTTGGGATAGAGGATGGCCTCTCATCCCCAAATTCTTCTCAGTTCCAAATATTGAAGAGTCTGTGGAATCTTAGAGTTGTTAGCTGGATTAGGTTCCCCACGAAAACACGCAACATAAAGAATTGCAACAGCTTCTGTTCTACCAAATGCTTTCTTCTACTGTCTTTTTATCTATGGTTCAAAAATAAACATCACAATTGAAGAGTCCTATCTTTTTATAACTGGTATTAGATTCAGAGCTTGGATAACTTGACATCTTTTCCTGTAATAGCGAATGAATATTGAAAAAAGACAAGGAGAAAGGAAGAAAATGAAGAGCAGCAGAGATAGAAAATGCTAATATTTCAGTTAGCATTGCCATTTCAACTTCTATTTTACAGTCCATTATGTGAGAGGTATTTGAAGGGTTCTTTTGAGCCCTAAAGAGAACATTTTATTTTAGCCAGCATTACTCCCTTTTCTCTGTATCTCCTTTGTTATATGTTATAAGGTTACTAAATTTTATTCATATCTTTAAGACAGATACAAATAGGAAATAGAATTTAGTGGCAGCATAGAATTGTGGCATTAAATCCAACTTAGGGTCTTTATGCCAGGATTCCAAAGTCTACTTCACCGTTAACTTTCCTACTCTGGAATTCAATTGAGAATATAGAGAATTTTAAGACTGAAAACTCGCTGTAGGGATGTGGAGGTCTCAAACTCATCTGAGCTTTCTTTCTTAGATTCCCTGGGAGCGTACACTTTGGGATGAATCTTGGTTTTCTGTCACTTCTATGTGTCTTTCTTGCTAAATGCAACTGAATGAAAGCCCATCAGATTTACCACCAATGTAATGCAACTGCACATACCTGAGCTTTTTATGAATGTCTGAGGGAAGAAAGGTCACCTAGCATACTGCTAACCCCTTATAACCTGTGCTTTGTTGTCTTGCCTCATTCTCACAGGGATTTCTCCCAGCAATACTACCATCCTTCTAGGAGAGGACTTTAGTTCTTCAATATCATGAAAATTTCCCTTTTTCTTTTGTATCTACTTTGCTTTCTTTCCCTTGTAACTCAGATGATCAAAACTAAAATGAACACTGCTGTAATTTTCTAATGGAGAGCACCTATACCTTCAAAGATCTTTTTATGTACACAAGGAAATATTTTTCTAAATTGAAGAAACATATGGACACCAGCCAGTACTATAATAAAGTTTCTTTTCAAAGTATCTTATGTGTGAGTTCATATGAAATAGTATTTTTGTAAGCAATGAGCCCCAGATTAAGATACTAAATTGAATTTGTAGAATTTTGAACTAAGCAATGTAGAAATCCTGAAGCTCTCTTTTCTGAAAATTAGGAGTAGGTGCTCTATAAAGCTTATGTTTTGGAAATAGTACTTGTGGACCAGTCCAGTTAGTATAATAAGAGAGTTATATGACTACAAAATTTGAAGCTGTATTGCTATAGGTAGAAGAGGCATGTTAAATAACTACCAGATGCTTTTCAATTCGTGTTAGGAAATGGGATGCATTCCCAAGGTATATGTCTCATACAATTGTGTGTATGTGTTTTCTTAATTTGGGAAATCTTGAATGAGACCAAACAGAATGTCCAGCAATTTTAAATAAACATTGTAAAGTAATTCTTTCATTGAAATCAAACATTGAGAGTTAAAAATATTTTACATTTTAGAAAAACATCAATATTAGAGAAAATGTATAATAAAAAGACAAAAAAGCAATATGTAAATGCAATGTCCTAATAAAAATTCATCATAACTTTATAGTTCCTTGAAGACACTGGCCCTGTTCATATTACATATTCTTATGATCATAATGTACAGTCAGCTGTCTTTATCAGCAGCTTCTGCATCTAAGGGATTGACCATAGGTTTATTTGGGGGAAAAATGTGTCTTTACTGGGCAGATATAAATAATTTTTTATTTTGTCTTTCCCTTGAAAATACATCGGAGCTATTTACATTGTATTAGATACAAGTACTCTAGATATGAGTGAAATTATACAGGATAGATGTTGGTTACATTTGAGTATTACATCATTTTATATGAAAGACTTGAGCACTTGTTGATTCTGACATCCTGGAAACAATCCCTCACTGGTACCGTGTGATGATTATTTATCTTCTTTTGTATCCTAATTTATTTCAGAATCATTTCTCATGTTCTACAGTTTTTAGATCACATTTCAGTTACAACACAGGCTCCTTCACTATACTCCCTTCATAATAGTAAAGATATTTATAACTTTTTATTATTAAAATAATTATGATATGGCTATTATCTTATAAATAGAATGGTATTTTCTTAAATTCTGGAGCTGGGCACTGCTGACTCATGTCTATAATCTCAGCTACTCAAGAGAATGAGATCTGAGGATTAGGGTTTGAAGCCATACTGGGCAGGAAAGTCTGTAAGATTCTTATCTCTAATTAACCACCCAAAACCCAGAAGTGGAGCTGTGATTTAAATATAGAGCTCTATCATTGAGCAAAACATCTCATGGGCAATGCCCAGGCCACCAGTTCAAGCCCCAGGACTGGCACAAAAAAAATCTGGGATGAAAAGATTGAGTCAAATTCTATCTAATGTTCTACTTCTGAAAAATAATTCAACATACTTTACCAAGTATATATATATATACATATATAATATACACGTATATTATATAATACATTATATGTATATTATATATAATATACGTGTAATATATATATGTATACATATACTTATATATAGTTTTAAGTTGTCTATTTAATGCATGAAAATGGCACCTCTTTTTTCTAATTTGCTCTTGACTGATTATTGGTTAGTGATTTATTTGTTTATTAATTGTATGATTCATATGAATTTAGTATTTATAGCTTTAGCACATATCTGTTGTTGTTATATTGATTTTCTTGTTTTATTCATTTGTTAATTTTATTTTTAAGACTTTATTAGAAATTTAAGAATGGTTATGTTAAGTGGAGCATTGTTCAAAGCACTAGACTATTTCTGATGAAGGATTTTGCTTGTAAAAGCAAATGGGTGTGGATGTCTGTTCCATTTTATCATATGTGGACTTCTTCAGCGGAATTCAAAGCTGTCTCTGGGCTTCATGTCAATGTGACCCAGAAAAAAGATAAAAGCACAGCCAGCTAAGGTCCCTGTCAGAGCTGTAACCTTCACTCGAGTTTCTGTTTTCCCTAAGGTTGACCTCTCCATCCCCCTCTGTCTATATCTATATCTAATCTGTATCTATATATATACACACATATATATATACAAACAACATATACAAATTCTATGTTCTTAAGCAAAATGTATCATTGAATTTTTTTTCCTTTTCCTTTGCCAAAGCACATTACTGCACATCAAGCAAGTTAAGAATTTGTTTGAGAACACATAGTAAAGGAGGCCAACCAAACCCAGGCTGGCATCTGCATCTCCTCTTCCAGTGATCTCATTACACTGCTCAAAGTCTCAGGAGCTTTCAGTTGAGCCAGATATTCTGAATCTTTCAAGGGCTTCCCTTGACCATCACAACCTCATTGGTAATTACCTTATTTCCTATAATTCCTGTTTCCTAGTTTTCACTGCAGTGCCTTCAAACTAATAATTCACTCACGTTGAATAGTTCCCGTTTTGAAAGAAATGTATAAGTAGAAGAGGTTCCAATGATTTCATGGATATGTCTGTTCAATTTCTGTGCTATCTTCTGTTAAATGTCCATCTTTCAAGATACTTTACACATGGTTTGTTGCCTATATTTTCTCATTGGCTTTAGTTGAATTCTTCTTTTATAGTCTGACTCTACATGGTGTAGTCTGACTCTACATGGGATATTGTTTGCTCCCTCTTTGCATGTATTGAATTACAGTTATTTGCAATTATTTTTCCTTTCCCCCAAAAGTCTACATACTTAAAAAAAGTTCTTAATTCCCTACAATTAATTTGTGCATTTCTCTCATAGAATGAATGCTCCGTGGTTGTTTAACAAAAAAATGCAAGTGATACTATTGGTTAGAATTTCAGGAGCTATGGCAGGTTGAAGCAAAAGGAAGTATTTTTGTGTGTTGCATATGGTTTAATACAGATGGCTGCCAAACATGGCTTATAGGAAGGGAAAACATTGGTTAAGGCAGTTCTTCAAGGAAATCTAAAGTTAAGTTTTAGCTGTTTGATGATATTCACTTACAGTGATATTCTTAAAAGTCAGTATTATAGTTGGATTTTATAGGAGACAAAATTGCCTGTCAAATGAGAAGGAAAGTTGAATATTTATCCAGTCAGTGAAATCTGAAGGTTTAGAAAGTCACTGAGTTAAAAGATTGTGTTCTACTAGTCACAAGTTTTTCTTAACAGCATTTGGTACCTGCCATGAGAATAGCACAAGTGTCTTGGTTTGTCCTTTCTACTCCTGACTGTTGCAGAGTGATCAAGCCATGTATTTCTCTTGAGGAAGATGCCATTTTACTTACATTGGTGTACTGAGATATGTTTGTGCAAGAAGTAAAACTTTTATGAACAATTGCTGATATGTTCTATATCTCTTTTGTTTCCTTCCAATAAGCATAATTATTCTTCAGTCTTTATTTTGGCAATCTTTGTTTTTAACCCGTAGAGGATTAAACATTAATAATTTAAACCTTTTGTTGTGACACATTAAAAAAAACCTTTAATATTCCTTTTGTATATTATCTAAACAACAATTGATTCAGTTAAATGTTATGGGTTTTCTAATAAAATATTTTTCAATAAATTTAAACTTAGTTATTAAGAAATACTATCTTGAACACTAGAGGGTGCTACAAAACCTTGTCCCTACTGGGGCAATAGTTTTCATATTATAGGCCAGCCTTGTGAGAAGCTCTGCAGAGTTCATAGTGTTAGATTCTTTAGAGGCTATAGAGTCCCCACAGGTTAGATATCTCATCCCCAGACAGGTAGGTATGTGGAACTTAACTTTTAGGAATAGCTTCTAGTTTCTTTTTACATTTTATCACCTTCATCCATTTACATGTATAACTAATATGTACAAGAGTAGAAATTGATGATTTTCTTCCATTTACATCAATGAAATGAAAGCTAAAGATATATTTGGTCTTTATTTCTCAGCTTCCAGAAAAATATCACTCCTATTGTTCCTTCTTAGTGCTTCTGACATGTCAGCACTCTCTTCAATATCAATACCAGTTCCCAAACCACCAATAGAGTTGACATTTGGTAATGTCGTCAGTTGGTACTCACTTGTGGGGTATAAAATAATCACTTCTGATTGGATTTTAAGTTAGTTTAGATGATCAATGGCTATGAAGAAAATGGCAGTTGTGAAATAATATCGCTTAGACTGTGGAAATTTCTATTGTGTTTCTGTTATTCTAGTTCTTTTTAAGAATTTATTTATTTATTTTATTGTTTTTATTTGAAAAATGCTAAAAGCAAGGGTTACAGGGACCTAAGCCAGGCAAACAGTTCATTTCCTTTTGAACAATTCCACCCCTCCCCTTGCTTTCTCCCAGTTTTTCCCTCTCATCCATACACAAAGTTGTGTACTTCATTTTCAACATAGTGTCCAGTATGTACCATTGTTGCATTTGTTTACCCTTTGTCCCTCATTTCCTAGTTCTTTACTCTCTTCTTTTTCTTACACTGCAGTTTATAAGGCTCAGAGAAGCAATGATTTTGCAGAAGGAAGACTATGATGATCAGTTTGAACCAAGGTGCAATAAAGATACAAGAGCATATTGCCATTTATGTCCTGTCCAGAAAAATCTCTTGAGTACACGATAAAGTCTGAGTGATCTGATACAAGCATAACTAACATATCATCGGTGATGGTGATTAGGCCGGGAAAGAGAATATGAACTTAAGTTCATCAGTAGAATGTATGAAGATTAGTAGTAGGAAAAATAATGTTGTCTCTTTGATCCATAGATATATATAGGTTGAGATGTCTGCTTTTCTTCTTTACATGGATATGTCTGCAAATGATACTTAGAGCTATGGTGGACATCTTACCAATATGAGAGATATTATCTGGGTCCAGAATGGGAGATATGCAGAGCTGGGCATAGCAAAGAGATATGATGACTTTGTATTTTGATAATACTTGGGGAATTCTTACAGGAGATAATAAATATGTTTAATATTTTTGCCATTTTCAACCAGTATCCTCATAACTGGTTAAGTGTGTTTTTCTAGAGAAGGCTGGAAGACATTACAGATTTCCTTTCATACTGCCATGTTTCCTGAAATTCTACCAGTATGCTCTTAGATGATTTAGAGCATCAAGACCTCTATTATCTATGTCTGCTCCCAGTGGGTGTAACTCATTTGCATTTAAAGTTAGTATATCCAAAAAAAAAGGTGACCCTTCAAAAAATAAAGTGATTATTTCACTGGGTTCTTATTTGTCAACAATTTCTGAGAATATGGCAAATTGAACAGAAAGGTTCCATGGCAAGAAATGAGCCAGGAAAGACTGAAAAATGACATCTTATCTGGAAGAGAAGAGAAGTTTGAGAAGCTGGACTTCAGAATGGGTGAGCAGTGAGGAGCATTGTGACAATTCAGTGCAGTGCACACTATAGGAAGACTGAGACTGAGCAAAGAGGAGGCAGCTAGTTTGAGTCCATGTGAAGAGCAGTGACAAACATGGCTCATTTTCATCTTAAGTTTACAATCCAAAGCTTCCAGAAATGGCAGAGTTCTGAGCTATGCCCTGTGTCATTCAAGCCTGCACACAGTATTATCTTCATGTTCCATTATATTGCTTGTATATCAAGTTTTGCCTGGCCCAATTTTCCTAGTTGGCTGGAAGAAATTCTGTTTCTACAACGTAATGAGATGTAATCCTAAGGGAAAATATTTATTCTTAACAAAGTGGGCTCTGATTCTAATGACTTGCATACAAAATTTGATTTGGATTTGATAAGGCATATTGAATTTAAATCTGGAAAATAACATCTCCTCTCTCCTTTCTTCTGCTCCTTTGAAGAACTGGACATCCTCTTACATAAAAGATCATTTCTTATCTACTCCCCCTCTCCTCAGTCCCTCTACTTGCTGTGTATTTCAGAGTAATGGAAAGTCTTTCTTGTTTTCTCTTCTGTTCTTCCCTTGGTGAGTATGAAGTAGAAAAACTCCTAGCTCAAAAATAAAATAGAAAGATATATTTTGTAGAATATAAGGATAGTGTCTGCCTTCCTATTAGGTCTCATATTCTAGAAAGAAACTTCTCAAGTTTCTACTTTTTTCTGAAACTGATGTATTCCCTCCCCTCCCCCTGTGCTGCCCACATGAACAGACCATATGGTTCTGCTAATGTGCAATAAAAGTTGAGAGAAACTATTGAAGCCTGCTCTGTTCTGGGATCAGAGAATCTTTCCAATGAGTTCTCCCATGATCCACCCATGTCCTCTTGACACCTCCTTTCTAGGACCTGCCAACCATTAGCTCATGGTTGAGTTTCGTCTCTTCTTATTTGTTCCTAAGAGGCTGATCCCATGAATTCTATTTGCTACTTTTAGCAAAGGGAGGAGGAGGCAAGTCAAGCAATGAAGTTGTTTTGGAGATCACCTTAAGGCACTTTCAATAATAAATGACTTTGGGATGGAGTCTCACATAGTAATTATAAATAATAACTTAAATGGGTTCCTCTATGGTATGCTTTTCATTTGGTTCTACTTAAAAAATATACCTCAGCTTTATTATGCAGCTCATGGAGTGGCCAGTATAATTACGTTGCCAGAACTCTCTCTCCTCTTTCTTTATCACCCTCTCTTTTCAATTACTGCAAAGTTTCTGAAATATTCAGCTTAGTGCCTTCAATTTCCCACTTGATCCAGGCAAACGAGGCCAGAGTAAACAGATGGTGCTGCTGCTGCACTCCCGCAGGCAAGCCGCCTCAGATGCTGTTGGACTGGAAGAGAGAAAGGCACACATTTTAGTGCTGTAGGGTCTGTATGGTAAATACCTCCACAATCCTGAATCTCAAGTCTTTTGGTCTGAGTAATGGGATTATCTGAGCACCCAGGACAAGAAGCAATTTATAAGGGCATCAGCAGTGGGATTTGAAATTTTAATAAATAATTACACATATATTAAGGTGAAAATTAGTTAATCTGGCACTCTATCAGCTTTGAACTCTCAAGTAGCAATTTTGTCCAATTATAGTAAAATACAATTAGTGCCTGTAATGAGGGCCCTGAGTTCCTGCAATTATTGGAATGCCTTCTGAATCATCCAAGAGGGACGCCACTGTGATCAGCCCAGTAATGTTATGTTTGTTAGGGCACTTTTTTGTTATTCTATTCTTAAATATATGTGAGTCTGCCTTTAACCTAGATGCTAACTCACTTGTATGACACTCACGATCATACCCTCCCCTGTGATGCTGTTGAATATATTCTCACTCCAAACCAACCTGTTCATGATGGTTACAAGAGAATAGTTTTAGAGATGGATTGCAGCAAGGTCTGCTTTCTTGCAACTCAGATTTTGACTGACTTATGTATCTATCATGCTGCCTGCTTTTTGTTGTTCCGTAGGGATGTTACTGAATATATGGTATGTTAATCTTTGATTTTATCCATTCATCTATATTTTCCTCATTCTTTCTTTTTCATTCAGGTGGCCTGTCTCATTGTAAAATAATTCAATAAGACATGTTTTGTTTAGTTGTCTTACCTTGACTATGGAATCTCTTGGAAATAGTTGCTAATTCCTTCACTAAGTCAGGTCAGATAGTACCTTGGTTTCCATGAGTATCTATACCTTAATGGTTATAGCTGATGGATACTGTGTGCTTGGTATATTTCCTCCTCTTTTGAAGAATCCTCTCTAGTTTTAACAAAACATGCCCCTTTGAGGAATTAGACCCCACTGTTGGTTAGTAATAATTTTAACCCATATTCTTTAGGTGGTGTTAACATGATCACATTATTTCTTATATGTGGATGATCTTTGATCATGTTCTATCTGAGACATGGCAATGTGAAAATAATGCTAGTATAAGAACAAAGTAAATTATAGCCAGTCAGGGTTTGTTTTTCTCTGAGGATCTTTTTGTGTGGATGTCTAGTAAAGTCTCCTCCCTATCTGGGACTTAGTCAGGTCTTTCCTTCCACCTTTTCTGCTCTATGCTACAATCCTTTCCAAACAAGTCATTGCCTCTAGCAAGTGGGAAGTCACATTGAATAACGATTGAGTGCAGCTCACAAGGTGAGTTGGTCTGGTCGTGATTCTTGATCTAACTCTTCCAGTGATAATATGACTGTGGGTTAGCCCATTACCTGGCTTCTCTAAGCCTCAGTTTCTTTATCTGTAAAACGGAGGGTAATAAGTTTCTCTTAAAGGACATCATGGAGATGTAGTTCTTGCTACATAATTATCTAGAAATATGTAGGGTCGTAATGATACATTGTTTTAATAACAAAGGAGAATGAGAGGAACATCTACTTAAGAATTTTTTTCCCTACTGGATATGGACACAAAGAAAAACATTTGCCTAAAGAAAAATTTGTGAACTGGGAGAGAATGAGGGATGGGGTAACACTGTTCAAAAGAAATTTATTCATTATTTGACTCATGTAACTGTAACCCCTCTGTATATCACCTTCACAATAAAATTTAAAAAAAAGAAAGATTTGGGATGTGTTCATGATCATTCCTCTTATCTTTTGTCTTTATTGCATAGTTTGTTGAATATAGAGTTTGCATATATTCTAGTTGAATTGATGATCTCTGGATTTGAAGAGTCAGTGCTATCCTTTTAAGCTTCATATTCTGTTCCCCTTACCTTAGCTTCCTAATCTATAAATTGAGAATAGTGATTCCTAGCTAAAGGAGAATTATGGAAATTAGATTATGTAAACTGTATCAAATCATAAGTATGCTTAATGTAACAACCCAGAATTTAATGAAAGCCACTTGTGTATGTTACTATTGCATTGAAAATACTTTAAAAAAGTAAAGGAAATAATGGCACTTTGCAATGCATTAAAATATTGCAGTTAAAAAATCAACAGAAAATATGTCATCTCAACCATTTCTCAGCATAAAGTTCAGTAGTGTTAATTATATTCATACTGTTGTGCAATGCCTCTTTTGAACTTTTTCAACTTGTTAAACTAAAACCCATTAAACAGCAATTTCCAGTCCTTCAGTCTTCTGGCCATTCACAGCCATCATTCTCTTCTCTATTTTAATGTATTTGACTCTAGGAGATATCTTATAATAGTGAAACCATACAACATTTAGCATTTGTTCCTCTGTGACTGGCTTATTTCATAAATCATAATGTATTCAAAGTTTATTCATGTTGTACCATGTCGTAGAATTTTCTTTCTTTCTAAGGTCAAATAATATTCCATTGCATGCATGCATTCCAATTTGTTTATGTATTCATCTACAGTTATACACTTGGGGTATGTCTACCTTGTGGCCATTATGAGTACTGTTTCTAAGAGAACAGAGGTAAAAACATCTCTTCAAGATTGTGCTTTGAAAATTTGGGGCATACATATAGTAGAAATGCTGGATTATATGCAATTTTATTCTTATGGTTTTGAATAACTGCCATATCTTGGCACATCATCTAAAATATCCTTTGTATATTTAATAAAGCACAACCTAGTACTAAATAATAATTATCTTCTGAGCCAGATTTTGTGGAAAAACCATGAAATGGAAATTCTGGTGTCTTTATGCAAGTTTTTAACTGGATATAAACCTGTTTTGTTCTAGATTTATGCCTCTGAAATATATAATAATGATTTAAAAGTCATCACATATTTTAAAGGCATAAATAATGAAATAATCCTCCAAAACTGCAAGGATGATTCTGTTTATTTTCTATGATTTCTGTTACTTATTATAGAACATTACATATATCTTTTAGTCACAATGTGATTCTAAAACATAAAGTATGATTCTTTGTAAAACCTTGCAAGATGCTATATAAAGAAGAGAATAAATTATAAACCTCAAATATTCTGCTTTGGTCATTCTCATTATCTGCGCTTAACAGGGCATTATATAGTATTAATACTCATTTTTCAAGCCTGTATCCTGTGTGCAAAATGTATTTACATAAATGGCAGAGGAAGACATCTCCTTTTTCCATTTTTCTCTTTAAAATGATGATGAATAACTGGGTCATATACTCTTGGTGGCATATTTTGGGTTGAGAGAGAGCGAGAGCAGTGTGAGAATAACAGGGGTGTTGGGGTGAAAGCTGGAGCCATCCTATTTTCCCATGTCTCTGAGGAACAGCAATCCCAACTCCATTAGTACAGAATGAGAGGCCATTTGGGTAAATATAGTCACATAAATATATCATTAGGCAGTTTTGTAAAATGCACATTATTTACTCAAGCAAATATGTAATTAGAACATTTTTTAAAACACAGATTATCTACCAAAGAGATTCAAACTGTTCCTTTGGAGCATTTAAGCCTATTGGGTAAAACTGTAATTAGGCCATTAATTAAACTCAAATCATATTATTTATTAAAAGGTGCTTTGCTGATCTGATAAGCATTTTCTTTGCTCTTTTAAGGCATTTTAATAATTGATTATCATGAGCCCCTTGGCTATCACTTGCCCTTCATTCATTCCTTTCTGATTTTCTTCTTGTTTCATTTTATGATGATGGTTATAGATTTAGATTTCCCTGTGGATAAAATGTGCAAAAATGCCTGATCTAGCATTACCCCCCTCCTCTTTCCTGCAGTCCTTCAAAGGCATCAGGATGAAAGGAGAAGTGCAGTGTTTTTAATTATATCCTCTTTGAATATTATTTTTAAGGGGAGTGGTTTTTAGATTTATCCTTGCATTTTTATACATGCTATATAAGATAAAAACTCTTTGAAGTTCTGAAATGTAGAGGGTTATGGGAACCTTTGGCAAATGGATTGGTTTTGAACACAGTCAGGTATGGCTCTTTGGGCCATGCTCATAATGAGAGAATATCTATTTGTACAGTGGTTAACTTGATGCAGTCTTTTGTTTGTGGCCCTGAACAGGAAAGATGACCCATACAGGGTTTGTAATGGTTTCTTTTATTTAGAGAAGTCTTCACTGATAATCTTCTAAGGAACACATGTCTCAATGGATTTTCATAGGTGGAATGCATGAAAAAGTTTCCAGTTTTGGTTTCTTTTCGTCTTACTCAATTACTCCATTATAATTAGTGTATCATTTACTTTGTTAAACAAAACCGTTTGACAAGAAATGTACTTACTATGTTATGTATGTAACTGCAACCCCTTGGTAAATCACCTTGACAATAAATAAAATTTAAAAATCCCCAAACACCCACACATAATGTAATTAATTAGTTTCTCAGGACCTTAGAGTTCTTGTTTTAGCCTCGATTCTTTGCTTTTACTAAACCTTTTTCTCAGAAACTTACCTATCTCTTCACTTTTTTTGCTTTTACTTTCTATGTAGTATGGAGTTAACAATATACATACAGAACCAGGATCATGTGGCTCATCCCTGTAATCTATCAATTCAAGAGGCTGGTATCTGAGGACCAAGGTTCGATGTCAGCCCAGGAAGGGAATCCTATGAGACTCTTATCTTCAATTAACTACCAAAAAGCCAGAAGCAGAGCTTTGGCTCAAGTTGTAGAGCACTGGCCTTGATTTTGATTACCATCCAGTGGGGTATGTAATCAGAAAATACAAGATTACAAATAAGGGTTATATAAAGGATAGGATTTGGTTTTATCAAAGTCACAGATAGGAATATTTGATCTCATGTGAAGTCAAAGCAGTTTTCCCTGAAGAAGTGATGCTTTGCTGAAATCTGACAAATGAGTGACTCCTACATAGAAAAGGAAGAGAAATAAACACATTCAGAAGGAGCAAGTAGCAAGCACCAGTGATCTAAATTTGAACCTAAAAGATAAGAAAGATTGTAAAAAGTATATTCTTTCAACTGAAGGGTTTAAGCAGAAGAGAAATGCTATTTGAAATTGGAGTAGTTTATAAGTATAGAAGTTGTATATGTATACAAGTCAGTGAAGGCCATTTTAAGAACTGTTTTCTTTTCTATCCTATGATATCTGTGAAATTATTGATAGAGGTTAAGTAGAAAAAATATGATTATATAGGATTATTGAAATGTCACTCATTATGGACAGGTTGAATATGTCTGTAAGGTAGAGAATAAGCTGATGATGATATGTGTGTATGTGTTGTTTTTGCAAAAACTATGAAGAAATGATAATAACATGGGTTATAACTATAGTTGTTAAGGTAAAAAATGTAAATGGATTTATAAAATATTTGGCCACACTACAGAGTAAAAAAAAATCTGTTGTCTAATGGTGATTGAGTGTAGGTGGTAAGGGAGAGAGTAACAAACAGATGCCCAGGTACTGGGATGCAAACTGAGATTTAGCTCCACCACTTACTGAGAGTGTACTAAAGGTAAGCTACAAAGTTTGGGAGGAAAGAATGAGTTTCATTTATACATAATGTGCTTGAGAGGTTTGGGGGGTATTGTCTATATTATTTCAAATAGGAAGTTTGGATTTTAGAGAAGCCTGGTATATCTATAAAAACATAGGTGCTGCCTACAAAAATCTATATATACACCTTTTTATATAGCTTTAATAACAAACTAGAGAAGACCCTGGAATCAGTTCCTGAGGACTACAAAGGGGATTAACTGGCTGGTAAAGACTTAATCTGAAATATATACAAGGAAGGGAAATTAGGAAATTGTACTGCAGAAGCCAGGTAATGAATATGTTTTTGAGCTAAGGATAAGCTCAGTGTGCTTATCCTATATAAGGTTCTAGGTTTGATTCCCAGCACCACACATACACATAGGCATTTTGTTTTGTTTGTTTTTAATGATACTAAGATTTGAATTCAGGCTGTCACATTTGCTTGTTTGTTGGGGACTCAGTTTTGGCCTTAATGGGGGAAGGGCGACAAGAGCTCCCAAGATGCTGCCCTTCTCCCAGCCCTGGGACAGTGTAAAAAGCTAGCCCCTCCCACCTTCTGGCCTCAACCGGAAGAGAAGACCCGGCCCCTGGGGGAGGCAAAGTGCGTGCCACCATGAAAGGGGTTGTCCAGCCCACAAAGGAAGTTTCATGACATCACCTGATGGACACGGTCTTTAGCCTATGACTGGCCCTTTGGCCAGTCCCCCTCCTTTCCCACCATTACCGCTATATAAACCCCCTCCCAATTAAATCCTGTGAGACCCATTCAAACATCCAGGCATCTCCCTGATGTCTTCTTCTGCCGCTGCTCCTGAACCGTGAGGGGACCGGAGGGAGGGGATGCATCAGCAATAGTGTAATCCATGAGGGTACGCCTTTGCCTTCTGCTGGCGGAAGACAAGGCCGATTGCTCTTTCATAGTTTCTGGGGTTCAGGCATTTCCCCGGGAGATAGGGGAAAAGGGATCCTTCAGGTCCCAACACTTGTTGGTGCTATACCATTCTGCTATGTCTCCAGCCCTGTTTGTTTGTTTGTTTGCTTTAATGAAGGAGTCTACCAAACCCTACTTTAAGCTTCCTGTAGTTGCTAGTAACACAAGTGCATACCACTTGTTCCAACTCCCCTCCATGGAGATGAAATTTCATAGACTTTTCTGCCCTTCAGGCCTGGAAATGAAATCTCCCCCATTTCAGCCTCCTACACAGTTTGGGGTAACAGGCCCATGACAATATGTCCAGCAATAGTTTGAGAAAGGTTCTTGAGAATTTATCTTTTGTGAATCAGGTTCCTGGTCTTGAATCAGGTTCCTCCTGATCTCAGCCTTTCAAGTAGCTAGGGTTACAGGCTTATAGAGCCAAAGGTTGGTTTGGAAGGATGGTGGATCTACTAGGTCTTGAATTGCTCAGGAATTCTTTGTAGTGATACAATTTTAATCTTAGCAAGTATGAAACAATAAATGAAATTCACTGATGGAATAAAGTTAGTATAATGAAGACAATGAATGAGAAAGAAGGATTCTTTATTGAGTATTTTCTGGGAGCTTTTAATGGGCTAATGTGTATAATGATTATTATAATATAGAATATTTATATGCAGTGTTTTTCATTTCACTTTTCTTGGACTGGAATACTTCTTTTTCTGATGTCTTTTAGGAAAAGATGTTTTGTGAAATCACAGTTTGAGCTAAAAGTATTAGTTGGGCAATTATTCTTGGTTCTGTCAAGATTCTCATTTCACAGGAATGCTTTTCTAATCTACTTGCCTTAGCCATGCTACACAAGTGTTGCAATTATGTGGTACTTAAAAGACTTTCGATATCTAAGTCCTGTGGTTTGCTTACCTGTAATGTGCAGGCTGGTGATATTTAGGTAAGATTTCAGTGAGTTTATATATGTAAATATTTTAGTAGAATTTCTAGCACTTGGGAAACAATTGAAAACATGGAGCTATCATGATGATGATGATGACAACGATGATGACGGTGATGATGGTGATAGTGGTGGTGGTGGTGGTGGTGCTGGTGGTGGTGGTGATGGTAGTGACTGAATTATCAAAAGGGGAGATTATCTCTTTTTACTGTAACAAGGAATTAGATGACGAGTTTGTGTCAGGATACATATTGAGAAGTAAATGTTTTCTTTTTTGGTCTACTGTATGGTAATGAATATGTAAAAAGCTCAAACTCAGTATAGGTCCTCTGCTCTAAGTTCTTGCTCTTTATAACAAATGTTTGTTGAGTCATGTTCAGAGTTTAGAACCAGTTTCACTCTGCTTGTCTATTCAGATGTGAATTAGGATCACCTTAAAATTTGGGGAAGGAACTGGAGTACCTTCCATTCATTTGCTAAAAGAAACCTACAAGTTTATTATCACCCCTGTTACTCCTAGTTTTTGTCAGACAATATTAATTAGCTGCTCATCTATTATAAAATCTTTGTTAAAAATTATTGATATGCATGAACTACATAAAAGATACATATTCAATCTGTCATCTCCTTTAAGTTCTTTAAAATTTACATCTTGATCATGAGGCCATTACTGGAATCTTGCAGAGTCACTTCTCAACTGCTCACAGTGGCCTTGGTGTGCCACAGGCATGCCACCAGGAGGAAGCTATGAAAGTCACTCTGAGAGGCTCCCATAGGAGATATTTATCTCAAGTGTTTGTGCCTTTTAAGAAGCCACTGATAAACTCCTCATGACAGATGAACAGGCATTTGGAACTAATTATACTCTTATTTTGTTCTGGATCTGGTATGTTCAGAACTGAGTTTGAAGCTAAAGCTATATATTTGTTGCTGTGTTACTTACTCTGTCTTTTGTTTCATACCCTGTTTAATTCTCCTGGGCCTTGCCCATAAACTTCTAGCTCAGGACCTCTCTGTTCTGAGCTTTTATTAGATTTGGCCCATGAGAGGTACCAGGGAGAAACCTAAGGGCAAGAAAAGAACGAGGCCAGGTTTTGATTCCCTGAGCCCTTTGTAAGTTAGGATGTTGTAGACTAGTTACTTCCTTTGAAATATGTACAGTTCTTATAGGGCAGCTCTGTACAGTGTTCTTTCTCTGAGAACTATTAATAATCTTCTCATTTTTTCCCCTAAGAGTAAGAGTGATAAAAATTCCCAAATGAGCTTTTCCCCTTATGTTCTTGGAAGTACCCTGTTATCCGTGGTGGTTGTGGAAGTAAGGACTCCAGATTCTTGGTGTCGTTGACAAAGAGTTGAACAAAAACGCAAACCAAAGTAAACTGTCACAGTAGAAGGTTAAATACAGAAAGGGAAAGTACATCATCAACCAGGGAGAGGATGGGCTCCAGCATGTGGTAACAAGATTCCAGCTTTCTAGAGCTAAGAAAGTACAGGGGGAGTTCATAGCAATAATTGTAGTGGGCTGATCTTAAAATGAGCAATAATGACTTAGTAGATTTTTGGATGGGATCTATACATGTACAATGTAATTTTAAATAGGAGATGCAATCAAGATGTATGAAGCCTTAACTAGGAGTTTGTTCAGACTGGTCGGGCTAAGAATATATACCTGTTGACTGAGAAGGTGCTTAAGTATGGTTAGAACTGGTGTAAAACTTAACTACCCATAGGGAGAAGTTCTAACCACAAATTGACCAGTAATCACCAAAAAGGAGTAGGTACTATGGGAGGTACTAATGAGGAGATTGAACTCATCTGGGTGTTTTGCAGATTAGGAAAGGGTATTGGTTGCCTCTCCTGTAGCTAACCTACCTCAACTCTACTATTCATCTCTCCTTACCCATCCTCCCTGAATTCTTAAGCCCCCTACATCTTTGCAAATAGTCCCTTTGTTAAACTCCTTACTGGATTCAACTTGAGTGTGTATCAAATGCCTGTGGAGTCCCTAACTGGTAACACTTTAGCAACTATGCTGGGCACTGACTTATCATCTCATCTCATCTCATATTTTTATCATTTTATCATCTCATATTTTTCCTCTGTTCTATTTTCATTGATGCTTTTATCTTCTATTTCTTTAAATTGTAAACTTTATAAAGTACCTCAAAATATCCTTGTGTAGTGTGTCAAGGTATAAATAAGCATTAGAATATGCAAAGAAAAAGAAAAACCAACCCAGGTGCTCTGCTATGAAATGAAAAGACAATTAAGTCCTAGTCTTTGGGGAGAAGGCATTCTTTGAGAAGGACATCTACAGAAGCAAATAATTGCAATGCATTGTGAGGAATTATAAAGGTAGGGAGCACAACCACCCTCGGGGAACTAGTGATGAAGTTTTTACTATGCTTGAAGTGCAGTGTCAATGAGTATGGGAGGAGATTAGAAGGCAGAAACTGGAAGAGGACATAGGAGAGCAATTAAAGTCAGGTGAACAGGTTGGTCATGGGTACTTTGTGCATAACCATCCTTGTTCTTGCTTGGAATTCTCATTAACTTCCTAAAAAGTTGTTTATTTGTTATTTCAAAAGTCTTTTCATTTTCAAGTCTTGATTTAAAAATAAAAAGAAAAACTTAGAAAATGCAAAGTACTTTGTTATTCTCCTGAGACTTATGTTTAACTAAAATGCAACTAATGATCCTTGGAATAAATTCCTAATTCCTTTCCACGCTCATGTACTACAAGGCTTACATGAATCACAAATTCACTTCATCAAAGATTTTTTTTATAGGTAAGAGAGATTATTACTGAAAATGTGAGCAGCAAGTAAGTATTGTCCAAGAAGGCAAACATACACACATGCATTCAAACACACACACACACACACACACACACACACTTTGATTTCAATAAGAGGTGAAATTTGTAGCAGTGCTTTAGGAGGAAATTGTGATTTACTATCTGATATTAGCAGAGCCTGAGAAATGTCCACAAGAGCCTGAAGGCAAACACAGTATATCCTGCTATGTGTGATAGGGATGGCTATTTATTATCTGTCATATATATTATTTTTAAGGCTAAGTGATCAAAATCTTGGGATTGTTTAATTTTGTATTAATCAGAAGATGAAACCTGGCTCTCGGTCTTTTATCAGTCTTCAAAATGAGTCCCTACCTAGTCTGCTAACTTAAAACTAAAACCCAATGCAAACCTTCCCTGTGGTGTGAACAGGTTTGGCTAGATGGCCTCCTGGACTGTTTTTTTTTCCTTTTTTTTTTTTTATCTGTTGAGTTTTTAATGAGAACCAAAGTCTAGGTCTCTGGAACACTGTGAATTTTGATTACAGTGGGGTTCGAGCCTAGCTGGCATGGGAGAAATGTCAGAAACCTTGTGTGCTCTCCTGCCAGCTTCTAGATGAAAAGCTTTGGAGAAGCTTCTCGAATTGTGTTCAACTCCTGGTTGTTATCCAAACCCAAACTCCAAGACCACAGAGCTTCAGTAAGCACAAAATCCTAGCCAATCATTGGCTTTGTAAAATGCCAATTTCTCTTGCAGCTAACAATTAGAACGCATAATTGCTAGTAGAGGAAATCAATCGACCTTCATAGATTTTTAATTGCCCACTTTATTTTGCTTCCTCATAAGTATCCAACAGATGTCATCGAGTTTGGTACACTATTGTATCTCTGTTAAAGCCTTGCCACATTGAAGGTGAGGAGGAGCCTCAAAGGTCTCCAGTGATCAAAGTGCCTATGACAGCGACAGTCTCTAGGGAACACGTGCTCAAGAGCTTACAGAGGCTAGGGAGTGTTTAGTGTCTTAGCATCTCTACAGAGATTTTTGTAGAGCATACCAATTAGTGACATGATGAGGAGTTTATAATTGTTGACTGACATTAAGGCATGAAGATCATTCCAGGCAGTGATCACCAAGCTAATATTGAGCTGTAAGACGACTGAAATAAAATGCTAACATTTTTCTGATATAAAGTAAGTAACACTGGTCAAAGTGAACAACTGAGTGCCCACACTGAAATCAAATGCATGGATGCTATTGCACCACGAGGGCATGCGTTTAGTCTTTATAATCTCCCAGCTCCATAATGACACAAAGGTTTATGGGTCCTCTAAAATTTGATTCTGTTTGCTCAGTAAGGTGAAATGAGGTATGTTGACTGTAGTGGGGGGACAAAGTAGACATCCTTCACTAGAAGACAAACACTTTATTAAATGGAATAATTTGATCTGATGACTAGCTTTTATTAAATACAAAATAGCCATTTTTTTCTTCCTTTGTTCTCCAAACAGTCATTGAAACTTTAAAGCCCTCTGCCAGGTTGGATTTCTTCATATGAAACCTTTGATGGATGGAAGCAGGAGGTGTTAGGAAAGCTCTCCTGAGAATCATCTTAGACCACATGAAGGAATGTTTTTGTTGTAGGAATAATACTTAAGTAAAATCTTGACAAACAAATAGACCATCAAGAAAGAGTAAAAACCTGGATGCTGGTGACTTCTGCCTGTAATTGAGATATTTGAAAAGCTGAGATTGGTAGGATCATGGTCAGGCCAGTTCAGACATATATTCAAGATCATTTTTTTCAAACAATAGCTCATGATGGCTCACTTAGTGCCTGTGATATCAGCTGAGTGGGAGGCTTAGGTTGCCAGCCTGGGATAAGAGGAAAGTTCATGAGACTCCAACTCAAATGAAGAAGCTAGTGTGTGTCTGAAATACTGTAGGAAGCCTAAAATAAGCAAATTATGGTGCAGGTATGTGCCTGGGAAAAATGAGGCTATATCTCAGAAATTGCCAGAGCAAAAAGGGGTTAGAGCTGTGGTTCACAGGTAGAGTGCCTGCCTAGAAAGCATGAATCCCCTGAATCTTCTAGTTTAGACCTCAGTACTAAAAAAAAAAAAAAAGGGGGGGTGGGGTGGGGGGGGAGATAAAAACAACATTCTAGACTGGAAAGTAAGTTTATACTATTGGTGAGAAAAGCTTTATACTTGGGCCTGCCTGAAAACCAAGCCTATAAATTCAGTCAATAAGCTGCGTAATTTGGGTAGTGTTAGGTTATGGAGGTTGAATGTTCAAATAGATTGAAAGTAGAAGAGAGGAACTACCATCTTCTGTTCATAACATGTTAGTTTTGTTTGAAAATTTATTCTTTCACTTTCTCTCATGTAATTGAGATATCACTGACTTGTAGCACCAGACATGAGCCACAGGTACTGGTGTTCATTATCTGTTGCATTGGTACTTCAGAATGATCATAGCATGCAGGATTACGAGGCAATATTGGGGAGTGATGAGGGTAGAGTGGTAAACTGAGCTTAGACCACAAGTGATCCTGTAGTGGTGGCTACCAATTGGACTTTACCTGAGGTCAGTTAGTGGATTTTAGATAGAAGAATTCCAGAGATGTTGAGGAGCAAATATATTATTCCATAGAGGCAAGTGAAGATAGAGGAAGCCTAAAACAGAAGGAAAAAAAAAAGATGAGCTTGGATTAGGGAATTAGGGAGACATCAAGGTGATAGAAACCATAAAACTCAATTTTAACTAATGGAATTTGAATATGAAGTTGGATATCTAGGCAGAAATACCTAGTTAGCTATTGGATATAAAGCAAAACTAAGGTAGGAGAAAATAATTCAAAGTATAAGCTGTAAAGTTGTCAACAGTGATAGATGTTTGTGATGGAGTTTGTATTGAGGGGTGATTTGTGACACATAAAATCGTCACCATTTACAGGATAGGGTCCCATAGTAGTTTTGGTAATTAGATTGAATCAAATACCATATTTATGCTATGAAAAGAGCCTTTAGGATTCTAACTTTTCAGACTTATTCTCAATCAAGTTATATTGTTTTTTATGTTCTTGTTGTATTTCACTTTTTCCTTAACTTTTCAAATGTTGTATTAGCTTCCTACTTTTTTTTAAATTTTCTTAACTCAAGAAAATATGGAAATTGGTAAATGACCTATCGGCTATTCAACTGAAATAATTGTCATGAACCTCTATATATTCTTATTACAATATATTGAATCTCAGACAACTTAACAGTGTCTCTAAAAAGGAATTACGTTAGTAGGGCATAAGGGAAAGAGAATTGAGTTAAGCTGGCTGTAGACTGCTTTTAACTCCCAGTTCCTTTCTCCAACTCATAATCCTCAATAGTTCTATGATGATGACAACAAAATAGGATTTGGGAGTGAATTTGGCTTATAGATAACAGAGATGTATTTTTTCTAGCTTGGTAGAACAATAGCTTTTAACAATTAATAGCTAGCTTTTAACAATTGAAATAGTTGGACCAATGAAAAATCAGATTTTTAAAAAATATATAAATTTTTAGTTTTTTTGGTGTGCAGCAGAATCACAAATTCTGTAATACTGAGTTCATGGAGTGTGTGTGTGTGTGTGTGTATGTGTGTGTGTGTGTGTGTGTGTGTGTGTGTTTTGTTGATCATGGGGCTTGAACTCAGGGCCTGGGCACTGTTCCTGAGTGAGTTCTTCTGCTCAAGGCCAGCACTACCACTTGGAGATAAAGCTCTACTTTTGAGTTCATGGATTTTTAATGGAGATAATAATTTGGAACTGGATAAAGGTTCCTTATCATGACAGGGAACATTTGTAATTTAGTTCACCACAGTACTTACTATCTCCTATCTCCTTACATGTCACGTTAAAAGACTTAGTTCTACAGGAATAATTATCATCCAGTATTGATTACAGCAAAGAATGACTGATTTTAAAGTGTAAAACAAGAATTAATAATGGAAGAAAATGTAGGAGTGAGTTTCTTTTCCCTAATTCATTTTACCTTGTTTTCCTCAAAGCATTCACTTCTGCCCCCCCACCAGCTGACAATACTTGTTAAATCCTATAGGTAATGACATTATAAAATGTATTTTGACTTCACTTTCACCTCTACCTTTTAGGGATGCAACTGCTCTCTAGAAAATAGTCACCAAATGTTGTTCCTCTGAAACTTTGTTTTTCAAGTTGTGAAGATTCCCCCTTTCCTCCAGGGAATCTATGAGGCATTTGAAGACAGAAAGCTTCCTTAATTTTCATGAAAAAAATTAAAATTAGTGTAAAATATCTTATCCTATTTTGAGTTACAAGATTTTTAAACTTCCAGTTTATTTCGAGAATCTCCAAAGTGACCTAGTTTGTAATTAATTGTTTTTGCTTTTGCCTTGTTGCAAGTAATTAGTAAAAGAGCCAATATTTCAGTTTAATTCTGTGTTTTTCAAACTTCCTTTGTGTTTTAGGTCATGTATGATCTATCTATCTATCTATCTATCTATCTATCTATCTATCTTCTCATTAAATAATTGTGCAAAACATTGGAATTAGTTTAATGGAATTTATTTTAGATCTGTTCAACTAAATGACATAAGGATTGGCCAGGAGCCACATTTACAACCATGGATAAATAAGATATGTGTATTTTCTATTTTCTAATAATGAGGGATGAACTGATAGCATAGTAGCCATTAGTTATTGAGTGCTGATATGGGCAAAGGTACATGCTAAGAATTTACATTCCTTATTTTTGCTTAATACACAGAACTATGTGAGAGCCATTGCCCTTGTTTTGTTGAGGAATTAAGATTCAGAAAGTAACTGCCTTGCTCAAAAGGACTGGGTCAGACTTTAAATCACCCTTTTTGACCCAAAGGGTATGTTTATCATGAGAAGTGACAGAGAGGACAAGAAGAAAGGAGGAAAATATGTCTTCCAGACATTCAACCATATTTGTTTCACAATATTGGTTAACTTTTTATAACTTCAATGTGCCTTTATTTCAAAGAGTTATATTTGCCCATTACTTTAATCAGCAAGAATGTCCTTATTTTTCTATATCATAAGGGTCTGCATATTTTTCCCTATAGCAAATCTCTTAAAATTGCTTTTATATTTATCTGACAATCTTGTTACTTGGCCATTTTATGTGCTGTTAATTCTTCAGGAGATTTTATAAATTAAAAGTTTATTAAAAACCTTTGATTTTTATGTGATTCTGTGGGAGCTTAAATATTTCAAGGCTCAGTTCCATTTCAATATATTTGGTCTATTATTCTGACACTTGAAAAGTTCTGCAAGTGTTTAGATAATTGAGTTCTTGCCATTGTTCTCTAAATAGAAGTTCTGTGATTAATTTCTGTATAGTTTTCCAAAATTTAGGTTAATGTAATTTTGCTTGGGAATAAATAGAATAATATTTTTGAGGGAAGAAAACTCTAATTGTGTAATGTGAAAAGCAATGCTTATTAATACTAATTATAAAAAATCATAAAAGGGTATGAATTTATTATCTAATTGCTATACTTTATAGTTGTAGAGTAGGAGTGACTTTGAACCTGGGAAGACTGCTAATAGAGAAATCAAAATGGTTTTTTTTTTTTTTTTTCTGATTCAAAGAGTCATACACCCAGGTACCGCTGGGGACTCACACTATATATATATATATATATATATATATATATATATATATATATATATATATATATATATATATATATATATATTAATTTATTTATCAAACTGAATTACAGAGAGGTTACAGTTTCATACATTAGGCATTGGATACATTTCTTGTACTGTTTGTTACCTCATCCCTCATTCCCTCCTCCCCCTTCCCCCTTTCCCTTGCCTCCCGCCCATGAGTTGTTCTGTTCATTTACACCAAACAGTTTTGCAAGTATTGCTTTTGTAGTTTTTTTGTCCTTTTTTACTCTGTGCCTCTCGATTTTAGTATTCGCTTCCAATTTCCTAGTTCTAATACCAGTATACTCAGTTTCCAATATACTCAGATAAGATACAGAGAAAGTGTAGGTACAACCACAGGAAGGTGATACAAGAAGATCATCAATAATAGAGGCTACAGTTACATAAGGCACATTGAAAGTAGTTACAACTGTGATAAACAATCGTTTCCATAACATGGAGTTCATTTCACTTAGCATTATCTTATTTGTTCGTAAGGGTATATCTATCGGGCTCCTGTGATTCTCTGTTGTGACTGCCTAAATCACACTAAAGCCACCAGCACAACAATGTTCATCACAGCACAATTTGTCATAGCGAGAATCTGGAACCAACCCAGATGCCCCTCAGTAGTCAAATGGATCAGGAAAATGTGGTACATATACACAATGGAATTTTATGCCTCTATCAGAAAGAATGACATTGCCCCATTTGTAAGGAAATGAAAGGACTTGGAAAAAGTTATACTGAGTGAAGTGAGCCAGACCCAAAGAAACATGGACTCTATGGTCTCCCTTATAGGGAATTATTGTGTTTTTTTAGTCTTCAAATGTCTGTACCTCTTTATTGTTGACCAATCTAAAACCCTTATTGATACTATATATTGGATAGCTTGTTTTGGCTTGGTTAATTTGACAAGAATACCCTTTAATATGTGTTTTACATGTTAGGAATTTTTTTTTTAATGTGAGGATTTACAACAGAGAGGGCAAAACTGTTAACCATTTTGGGTTTGATGTTTGGGAACAATGCTTACTGCTAAAAGATTCAGAAAATAAAAGTAGGCCATGGTGGAGAGGTCAGGGAACAGAAAAGAGGATGATAAAAATGTTAAAGAAGATAAGACATAATTGTAAGATATATAATCAATTAGCAATCATTAATCAGAATATGTCCACAAACCATTTGGGTCTCATTTACGAAGTGTGTGCTTACATGTACAATTACATTTCAAGACTACTTCTCAATAGCAACTCACCTGGGCATTTTTACTTTACATTCTACACATTATGCTTTGCTTTAATACGCTTAAAATTAATTGTGATAGAAATGTGTCGGAAGTATAAGTCTAACTTTTCAGACAATTGTTTTGAAATAGAAGCTTGGAGTAAAGAAAGAATGTAATGAAAAGACAGTGTATTTCATCCCTAAGCAATGAAAGCACCAACACTAAGACTACAGAACAACAAAAAAAAAGGATCTCATGGGATTTGTGATTTATAGCAACATAGGTTAGATATATACTAATACTTGTTTCGCATCTTCTAGGTGCAAGGCTCTATGTTGAATTTTATGGAAATAGTATGCTATGATCTCTGTCCTTATGTTACTATATTAAAAAAGACAGACAATGGCTAAGAAATTAAAACATTTTAAAGATTTCACAAGGAAACCATATAGTGCTCAGAAAATATAGACACAGGCTTTTTAACTGACTCTAAGGAGTCTGGAAAGAGTCAGAGGTGATGAATACTAGTTAATCATATACAAAGCTATGAGAAAGAGGATGCTTCAAGCCAATGTAGACTTTACCTCCATGAAGGAGAAAGGTACAAAGAAACAGAAATACTTCATACAGATTATACCAAGAGTTGTAGAAAAAGCAAATAGGCAACATGACATGACAGAGGAGATGATCTATTTGCTAGAACTCTCCTAGGAAGTGAGATGTGGGATGAAACTTTAAGACAGCCATGACAAGGACAGGATTCGAAGAGATTCTGATGGGGAAGGCAAGGCAGAAATCTTGGACTAAGTTCCTGATATGGCAGGTTAGCAAGGACAGTGAGTTCATATTGAAGAGGTAGGGAAGAAAGTGACTCATCACCAGGAGGAACTTTGACTTGTCAGCATATGCAGAACCCCCATCATGAGCCTGAAAAAATGAGGAACCTGAAACTACTAAAAAATTAAATAGCTGCTCTATGTTCTGAACACTGTAACACAAGTAGTTCTGGACATATATCTAAAAGCCCACACTTGTAGGAAAGGTTTTTGTGAGTGAATCTTTAAGGATAATGATTGACAACAAAGAATCCCGAGAGAAACATTCAAAAAGAATCTTGAAAGGGGAGATATTGTTAAAAAAGAAATATACTCATTGCCCAACTTAGGTAACTGTAACCCCTCTATACATCACCTTTACAATAACAATATAAAAACACATGTATTTTAAAAAGGATCTTGAACTTTTTTGTTGTTGTTGTTGCCAGTCCTGGGCCTAGAACTCAGGCACTGAGCACTCTCCCTGGCTTCTTTCTGCACTTGAGCCACAGTGCCACTTCTGGCCATTTTCTATATATGTGGTGCTGAGGAATTGATCCCAGGACTTCATGTATATGAGGCAAGCACTTTTGGTACTAGGCCATATTCCCAGCCCCCAGAATCTTGAACTTTATATAATCTCTATTATGCAAAGGAGCTTGAACTCAGGGCCTTCTGAGCTTTTTTGCTCAAGGGTAGTGCTCTACTACTTGAGCCACTGCTCCACTCCTGGTTTTTTTTGGTAATTAATTGGAGGTAAGTTTCATAGACTTTCCTGCTCTGGTTGGCTTTGAACTGCAATCCTCAAATCTCAGCCTCCTGAGGCACTAGGATTAAAGCCGTGAGCCATAGGAACCTGGTTAAATAATACATATTAAGAAATTTGTTTTGAGGATTTGGCTTGATAAGATTTTGGGAAATGTCAGATTTAAATTTGTTGTAGCACAAATGAGCAGGATGGTAAACCATAAAGAGTTTTGTTACAGTATTTTGGTTTTTGGTTGTTTAAGTAAGGGTCTCAAAAACTACAAAGCCTGGTCTAGCCTCAAAGTGGATTGGATACTCTTCAATGTTTTGAATCCGTTTTACTCAGATTGAATGCTACAGGAATAAAAAGCTGTATAAAATAACAGCTTCTTTACAGAGGTGATGTTTCCAAATCCTCTATATTTAAAGGGGAAAAAGATATTTTTGAAATGAATGTTCTTATTATGTTATAGATGCAAATAAAATTTGCTCTTTCTTCCCTTATTTTCTTGCTTTCTATTGTTTCCTGTTTAATTTAAATGTTGGGGGAGCTCCCCAAATTATGGTGTATTTTTTATTGATATTGACAGTCAAGTAGGTAGTGACAGGTAGTGCCCATCTTTATGGTACAGGAGGGTATATTCTATTGGGCTTCTTCGAAGAATGATCACAGGGAATAGGTCATGGGCAATAGTAGCTTGTGGACATAGCTTTTTCCTCCCCTTAACCTCAACATAGTTTCATTACTCTCTAAGTTGCATTCTTGAAATCTCATGATCATTCTCCAGTCCTTGAAGAAAGAAAATTGGAGAAAATCATCAGATATGAGGAAGAAAACATAGCCTAATCATTGTGGTGAGCGCCGTCTGTTCATTGGTGATCTGGGCAAGGGAAGGTGTCCTGGAGACCTGGCAGCTGTCTGGCATATTTCTGAATGAGTGAGAAAAATTTTCCAGTTCATCTGTGGAAAATTTGGTCCAACATTACAGCATTAGGCTACCCATCTGCAGCTTACAATTGGTACCGACAAGAGAATCACTATTACTTTGTGGAGACAAGCCACAAATCTGGAACGAGGCAGACTGGCATGTCTATTAAGGGTTGGCAGTGTTGAAGTTTAGTCTATTGTTGCAAGGCTGTCTTGCCAAGGGAGAGTGAGTGTATGGCTGCCTGGGCCCTCATCACAGACATTATCTTTGAATGGAGAGAATGCCTGGATTGAACTGAGGAGCCCTAACTTTGTGAGGGTCATTGTTTCACATTCCCTTGCTTGTTCTCTGTGCCCTTCTTGATGGACTAGTGTCTTTCCCCTCCAAAGGCCATTTGTTATTCCAGTTGGATGCTTCTGTTTTGATGCTGATATCAGTTTATGGGTTATTATATCCATTTGCAAATCATGACTCAAAAGCGAAAACTCTGGGATGCAAAACACTCCATATGCCCATAAATCACAAGCTGAATGAAAGTTGGCAACACGAAAGTGATTGTGTTGAGAGTTTAAAAGCCTCAGTCAGCCAACCTTTATTGAAACTCTGGTGTTGTGTGCTGTAGTACTTGGAGGACATAGAACATAGAAAATAAAGAAACATAAAAATAATTAAAAACACAAAAAATATAGAAGAGTATTGGTGGGAAGGAATTTAAGAATTTGTGCAGCCCACATGGCCCTCTGAAATAGATGGCTGATTCCTTGTCATCGGCTTATATTTTAAAAGAGAAGAGAGCCAGAAAGACAAAGACAGAAAGTAAGAAAGGAGCAACACACACACACACACACACACACACATACACACACACACACGAGAGAAAGAGAGGGAGAGAGAGACAGAGAGAGAGAGAGAGAGAGAGAGAGAGAGAAGAGAGAGAATATGTTGGCCTACATTGTTGAATAATAGCCTATGGCTTTCATGCCTAATTTTTTGTAAGGAAGTATCTGAATTGTTGCTTAAAAAATAGTTTTGGCATTACTAATATTAATGAATAATAATAAAATTAGTTAAAATTTATTGAGTTCTTAATAATTCTTACTTTCCTTACAAGCATTTTATTAATAATCCTCGAATACTCTGTGAAATTTTTAATACTACTATTATGACAATGTATGCAAAATCTGGGGTTCATCTATATTTAGTGACTTGCTTAGGATCAGAGAGACAACAATGCAGAGCCAAGGTTTTACCCTAGATGAAGATCTTCAGTTCTGCATACATGGGAAGGAAAATCAGATAAAAAATCATGTAAATGAAATTAAGTGACTTTTCCCAGTACTTGTAGGATGTTTTACTTAAGAAAACTTGGTTTCGGGCTGGGGATATGGCCTAGTGGCAAGAGCGCTTGCCTCGTATACATGAGGCCCTGGGTTCCATTCCCCAGCACCACATATACAGAAAATGGCCAGAAGTGGCGCTGTGGCTCAAGCGGCAGAGTGCTAGCCTTGAGCAAAAAGAAGCCAGGGACAGTGCCCAGGCCCTGAGTCCAAGGCCCAGGACTGGCCAAAAAAAAAAAAAGAAAAGAAAACTTGGTTTTCCTTTGGTGTCTCAATGAATTCAGTTTATTTTTTTTTTCATTTGTTTTTTGTGAAAGTGATGCACAGAGCGGTTACCGTTTCATGCATAAGGCAGTGAGAACATTTCTTATCCAACTTGTTACCTCCTCCAAAAGTGACAAAGAGTTTTCTGCCAGTGCAGAAGGTAGATGGGATGAATGTATGACATAAAGTAGGTGAACTTGTTTCAAAATACCTACAATGATTAAAATGACCTTTCATTTAGTCAATAAATACCAGTGTGTGTCGCCATTTGTGTTCTGCATTTTACTGCAGTAATGGTAAGAGTACAATGTAGTGGAGATCATAACAACTCAGCCTATCATGGGAAGGGGAAGAATCTCAATTATACTGCTTATAAGGAATCCTCAGTGACTCAAGGAAAGTAGAAATAAGAAGCTTTCTGCCTGGGGAGCTTGAAGTTGACTTTGTGGAAGTGATGTCTTAGGTTTTGTCAAAAGGACGTGGCTCATGTCTAGCTAAGAAAATATAATGAGGAGAATGTGAAGAATGTGGTATGTTAGGGAAAAGGTGACAAAATCTTTGTAAAGTAAGCTTTTTATTGTAAAATAGTTTTAGAGTTACAGAGGAATTGTGAAGATAGTACTGACAATTCTCATACTTCACACCCACATTTCTCTATGATTAATACCTTACATTAGCATGATACACTTCTCAGAATTAGAGAAACAATGATAGCACATTATTTCTTAGGAAAGTCTACCCTGTATTCTGATTTCCATAATTTTTTAACCTAATGTCTTATTTTCAAGTATCCAATATAGGAAACGGTAGCATGTTTAGTTATAAGGTTTCCTTAGGCTCTTTCTGGCTCTGACAGTGTCTGAGGTTTCTTTGTTTTTGATATCTTTAAAATTTGGAGAAATAGTAGTCAGCTGTTAACAATGTCCTTCAGCTAGGACTTGCATGATGTTTTTCTCTGATAGTCTGGGGTTATGCAGTTTATGAGAGGAAGAGCACAGAGGTAGTTCAGCAGAATCTTCTTATTGAAGGCATATGTTATTAATATGATCATCTTCCTTGACTACTTGGCTGAGGGATGTGTTAGGCCTCTACACTTTAAAGCTAATCCCCTCTTCTTCAGACGCATTTCAGACTGTACTGTTTGTAAGAGAATAATATGCACAGCTCTACCCAAGGTATAGGGAGTTTGGCTCAACTTTCTTGAGTGTGAAATTTATCCTTGAATGTATATTATTTAGAATTCCTCTGTGTGGGAGATTGGTCTATAATACACATTTATTTATTTTGTCACTCATATATGCCCCTACGGGCCCATGCATACTGACTTTATATTTTGAATTATGATTAAATATGCCTTGATTTTTCAGCTTTGGCAAGTGAGAGGTTTTTAGTTGGATCTTGTGTTCCTTTGATTTATCCCTTATTATATTTTGTTTTTTGGAGGGAGTGTCAGTTGATTGGTTTTTTATTTTTATTTATTTATTTTTTTTGCATAGTCACTTTCTGGGAACACTAGAAGCTCCTGGGTGATCCTGTATGTTTCCTGTCTAAATCATAGAATTAGCAATTTCTACATCAACACCTGCTTCCCTTGGATAAAGGATATGGAAATCAAAGCCTGGGAATAGATGTGTTTGTAGCTCATAGGACATTATTTCTTCTTAGCCTTGTCAGTTGCAAAGAAAATATGAGTGTAAAGAACACTGATTTACAAACACTTCTATATGTAACCTTCTGGATCAATATTGAGCTAAAATTAAATCTATGGTGATTTCTCTCATCCTAAATTATTATTTCATAGATAATTTTAGTGCTTATAGATTTTATGGAATTTTCGATGTAGATAATTATATCAAATATGTTTTATTTCCTCCTTTCTGACAAAGATAGTATACATATTAATACAGTCTATATTATATGCTACATATATCTATGGAATATTTTTGTTATACTGTTATATTAGCTAGGACTTGGTGAAAGAATGGGTCTATGACATTTTTCTATCATGGGGGGAGAATGATTTCTCATTATTATAGGTTTCTTGGAGATGTTATTGCTCAAGATTCACTGAGAGTGGACTGTGTGTGTATGTACATAAATGAATATTGTATTTTGCAGTTTTTTATTCTATTTTGTATATTCACATATTTTTCCCTTAGCTGTGCTGATATGAATATATTGAGTTTTTTCAATATTAAATCTTCATTGCATAAGAGTAAGTGGAATAAATTCTTTGTGGTAAAATAACTAGTTCTTTTGTACATTGTTAGATTCAAAATATATTTGAAATATTTAGGATTTAGAATCTAGTTCATTTGAGATATTTGTCTTAGTTTTTTTTTATTAAAGCATTGCTGGTTTTGTATAAGTTAAGAAGCCTTATACTACACATTTTACAAAAAACCAAAAATCCTTCTTTAAATAATGCTATTCTGCTTCTCATGTATTACAGGTAAGTACCTTATATTTGAACACTCTTAATTTCTCCCTTAGACTATGTTTAGTTTTTTATGGAAGAGTTTTTTTAATCATGTAATGATGAAATGTAATGTTATATTAAGATAGATTACACTGGAGTAGGGGTTCATTTCTTGGGCAAAGACAGATTTTGCAAGCACCATATATTCCTATCTCTTTTGGATATGTTAGCTATTCTTAATGCTATTGTTTAACTGCTATTTTAGTAGGGCATATGTCATTGTTTATTTAATTGGTCTAGAAAGAAAGCTCTTTTTGTTGTTCCATACTGCTTTCCCAAAGAGTTAGACATAGCAAATACTTAAATATCTATTGAACTTAGTGAACTGAATCATTCAGGAGCAGTAATGCAATTTCAGTCCCAGCAGTTTCCAGTAGGTCTGTAGTTGGGAATATAGGTTAAAGGTGACATAATATGTTACTATCTATAAGCCTTGTAAAATTATATTGATTTCACATTATAGAGTAAGAAGAAAACAGAAAAGATATTTCCTATATTGTTTTTTTAAGGATTAATGTATGCAAAACAACAAAGAGAACTCCAAATATTTGTTGTACTAAAATGAATTGCATGGTTTCATACACATGACTCAACAGACATGCCATATTGGCTCATCTTCTTAACAAAGCCCAGGAAATCATTCTATCAAATGCCAATTTTATTCCATAAGCACTGTATTAAAAATACAAATTCCTTAAGCACTATGTTAAAAATACGAATATTACTGGTCGGCCTTTAGTGATACAAAATCTAGCATATTCTTTGGGCATTCAGTTATCTGTCATATTTCCAATTGTAACAAATGATGGCAGTGTAAACAGATAATAAAAGTAATAATGATCAGTACTTCACTTTGAATTTTTTCTGTGGAAAGCTTATGGTAGGGGAAGGGCACATTGGCTCATACTTGTTATCTCACCCGTGTGGGAGAAGGAGATCAGGAGTACCAGGGTAAGTTGGCCCCACCAGGTCCCAATCAAGTAGATTGATGTGGTAGTATTTGCCAATTACTCTGGATTTATGTGAAGTAGAAAATCTAAATAGGATGATCATGGTCAAGATTGATGAGGGAAAAATACGAGATCCTCTCTGAAGAATAATTAAAGCTAAAAAGACCAGGGAAATGCCTCAAGTAGTAGAGTGTGTTAGCAAGTAGAGTATGTGAGAATATACATGGAACCCACAGTACTGCCAGGAACAAAATCAGAAGCACTGTTATAAACTGAAACAGTACTATAGTAAAATGCTCTATGTTTGTTTATGTTGACTTGGCATTCATTTAAAGTATTAGCTTAAATTTGTCTTGCCACAATCAGGGCTTTGTCACCCCTAACCCAGTTTCCATATTGTACACTGCCAGCTCCTGCGTGTGGTAGACCAGATAACTGACTTACAGTTTCCTCCTGGTGACCCTCCACCTATGATTCAGCTACAAACAGCCTGCATGACTGGCCATTCAGAACCTTATATTCACGTAGGTTATGGATATACCACTGTGACTTCTCAGTCATACTACGATTTCCTAGAACTCACACCAGCCAGGAACCAGTTAAAATTCTCAGATGGAAATTCGTTTGGATAATGCCTTAGATTCAGAGACTCCCAAGTCTCTCTGTCTCTCACTAACTTCTATTGTGTGAACTGCAGGAATATAATATTTATTTCCATCTTGAATCACTCTCAGGGGTGCTTTCGATCTTGAAGTACTTAAATTAAAACATATCCTACGTGAAACATTTGGTGCATATAATTACAAGTAAATCTTTACCAAAAATCTTTGATAGATTGATACTGTAGGCATTTTGTGGATGAATCTCCAAGACATTAACTGTTTGCCTAAAGTTGTAGTGAGCAGAGGAATCAGAAGTGGGAATGAGACCTTTCTGACTCTAAAGCTTTTACTCCTATCTATCTTATGCTCTCTATTAGGGGCCTGGGAACACAGAAAGTGTGATTAATACTATCTGGATGCATCCAGAAAAGCTTCCAGGGAAATGAACATTTAAACTAGATTTTGACAGGGGAATTGAATCCTGTCAGGCCAATAACAATGAAGGGAGTATATGAAACATAGTGAAAGGGAGGTTAAGATCTGAAGATCTTAGTTCAAAGCCAGGTGGGGAGAAAACCCATGAGATTATTTCTGCTTAACCAGCAAGGTGCCAGACTGGAGGTATGGTTTGAGTTGTATGCCAGCCATGAGCAAAAAAGCCAAGTGAGATGAGAGACCCTGAGCTCACGTACCAATACTGGAATAAAAAAAAAAAACTGAAAAAACATGACAATAACAACAATAAAACTCCCAATGCCCCCTCCCCCCAAAAAACCGCACTGAACAGTAAAAAGCAAGGAAAAAGTATTTAAGGCTTCAAGATTAAAAAAAAAAAAAACAAAAAAAAACAAAACCCTGTATACCTAGAGTGTGTGTACAAAGCAGGCATCTGAGTGTACAGAAGCTGAGACTGATGGGGCTGAAAATAAAAGAAGGTGAAGAGTATTTACTGCCATGCTCAGGCATGAATTATGTATCATGGAGAGATGTGGAACAGAAGAGTAAGTGACCTGATCAAATCTGAGTTCTAGCAAGTTCAAGAAGAAATTCTGAACAAGCCAAGAACTAGCGAGGTCAGTTTAAAAGCTCCTATGACATAAAGGAGCAAAAAGAGGTTTAAAGAGTGAATTCTTTTTTTTTATTATCTTAAAGTAGCTGTACAAAGAAGTTTCCATTTAACAAAGAAGTTTATGAATACAATGCATCCTGACCAATGTTACCCCTTTATAATTCTTACCTATCCCTCCCCTACTCACCTCTTCCTTCACTCTTCTTAACTTTGTAGGATATACATTGAATACTTGCATTCTTCTCTTTCTCTCATCTTCATTCATCTACTTCTTTCACCTTCCTCTACCTCTTTTAAGTGCCAGTATCCTTGTGTTTGATTTTATTGAACTTTGACTTTGCCTTTTTAACGAATTATACTACTATTTGAGTTCTCCCTTGAATCTCCCATATTTCAGTTAATATATTTTCATATACTTGCATACCTACCAATGTATTTACTTATGCATTTATTGCCTAAATCTAGCTGCTACATATAAGGGAGAACATGCAGTCCTTATCTATCTGGGCCTGACTTACTTCACTTAATGTGATTTTTCCATGCTTTTCCATTTCTTTACAAATCACCCAATATCATTTTTTTCTAATGGATGGGTAAAATTCATATATATGTATATATTATGTATACATGTTTATGTATATATAGCACATGTTCTTGACCAATTTATCCCTTGAGGGGCACCTGGGGTGATTCTATACCTTGTCTATGGTGAGCAGTGCTACAATGAACTGGTGGCTTTACTGTATCCTGGTTTGTGATGTTTTGCTTAAAGGCCTAGGAATGAAATTGAATTCTTAATATTAAGTAAAATACATTGATTATCAGGATTCTGATGTTTTACATTCCCTTATAATGAATGTATCAACACTTTCTTGGCTCTTTTGAGAGCCTGTGCTCGGTTGTAAATTTAAATGCTTATACTGCCTGGGTAATAGTAAGAGTTAATCCCAGTTTCAGTGTCATAAATTCTAGGGTGTTCTATTTCATCTGAGCAAAGAAAGAAAAACAAAACATACCAAAAATGCTCAAAGTTCATCATGCCCAGGGGATTCATCAACATTCATTTATTCCTTGGAAGAATAATTATTCAATTCCTCGTGTTCTAGAAAACCCTATTCAAGTGAATGTATTTGAACACATGCTTGATTTCAAGTACTATTTGAGGAATTAAAAATAGAATAGTCATTGGTAAAGATATGGACTCCCTTTACAGAGAGTTTATAATCCAAGAAATTGGGACATGGGAGGAAAGTGCTCCAACTTTGAAAAGGATACCAATGTTTAAAAATAATACAGAATCTAAATCTCTTGTTGGCTCATCTTGGGGAGTTTTTCCCCCCATCAGGGCTTTTGCAATTCTGCAGGTACATTTTGCTTTAAAAATCTGTTATGTGAAAAAAACTTCTGGTTCACCATTTCCTTCAGGTTTATCCCTAGATGAGTCAAGGATTTTTTGGCCCATTACTTTGACATGTAGATCAAAATTTGTTCCAAGTACCTCAGATTGTTTATTAGCTATCATGATCTCACTGACTTGCTCCCAGGACCTTTCTTGGTCCCAGGAAATACCTTTTCTTTCCCAGTGAAGACTCCTGCATCTGTGCTAGGTATTTGGTCACGATGGTCTCCTTTAGATATATATTGCTGTTTTCCTTGAACAACATTGAAGATCAGGATCCTAAATCTCAAAACTTAAAATATTCTGGCTAGTCATAATCCTTTTTGCATCTACTTTTGTGAAAACATAAACTGTTTTGACCCACCCAAAAATACCAGAATTCCTCAAATATGTTTGGGAAGAGTGGTTAACTTTGGGTAAGAACTCCATTTTGTGGAAAAAGGATGTCTAAGTAATTCTTTATATTTCATCCATGTCCTTGAAAGTTCTTTAACAAAGCATGGGAAGATTTTTTTTTTGTTATTGTTGTTGTTCACAAGTACACTAGGAAGAAACTTAAAACACAGCCTTGAACTGCAGTGAGAAGTTTAGTGAAATTCAGATGTTCCCTGTCATGGGCTCAATGCAATCCATCATAGACCTGATCACTGGGGTACACTTCACTTCTGGAGTGGGCAGGAAGTTATGTTAGAATTGGGTAGTTGGCAAGAGGGTCTGAGAACAGGAATAAACTGGTTCTGTGAGACATGGAAGTGCAGCTCTTTCTTCCAAGATCTCTTTTATTGGCATTGGGAGTGATTGGAATTGATGTAGCCTCTTGTCAAGTGAAGGCAGACCATTGGAGATGAGCCATCTGCTCTGTTTCCTTAGTAATGGCACTCACTCAGTTCAAACCTTGAGAACATGTGCCTCTTGATGAAATAAACAATATGTCTGAAGCACCAGAGATGCTGTGTAGCTTCACAGAGAAATGTTGTTTCATGAAATGTCATTTTGACCATCCTTGGGAATTACTATAAGGATTCCAAGGTCTTCATGGCCACTGAAAACTGTCAACATTATTATTTTTTGTTTAAATACAGCCATGCATACTTCTCCTTTTTTAGAGGAAAGGGTTTCCCAGTATTCATTAGTTAATATTTAAAACTCAGTTATTATAAATAAATAACTTAATGAGAATGTGATATAAAAGTGATAATGCTTCACATCTTTAAAAAATTTAGCTGTAAACCTGTTTCCTGTCTCCTATGAATTAATTATTAAGAACTATAAAATATCCAAACTCAAGTTTAGATGCAGTTGAGTCAGGGTAATTGAATGATTCATAAAAATAACTGTACTTATATTAGAGTTTAACACATAATTGAAAGCATTTAAAATGTGAATTTATTCAAAAATAGTATGAGACAAAGGCACTATTGAACAATGACCATAAATATATCATGTTACTTTAACCTATTTCTCTGTGAACATATTTTAAAAATATAGTTCCTCATATAAATATAGTCTTTGTTACACTTAACAATGTTAGTATGGATTCCTCAGTAACTTAGAATTTCCATCTACTCTATGTTAAAACACTTCCAGTTTTATAAAGATATTTTCAGGGTGGTTTATAATGAGTGTAAATAACAAATAAAAATGGTACTCATTTAGTCAGGTTCCTATGGTTCATTCTCATAATCCTAGATACTGAAAAGACTGAGATCTGAGAATTGACGTTCACAGCCTGCCTAGGTACACAAATTTGATAGAATCCGATTTCAACCAGCAAAAATTTAAAAAAAAAGTTCATAACTCTAACTCTTATTTCACTTACTTTTGGTCTGATCATTGTTATTTCATTCCTTTAGCTAATTTTGAAATTCATTTGTTCTATTTTTTCTAGTTTCTTGAGATATAAGGTTAGGTTGTGTATTTGAGATATTTTCTGCTCCATGTAGGTGTTTATTGTCATAAAAATCTGTGTTATAAGTTTATTTCATAGGTTTTGATATATGGTCTCTTCATTTTCATCTGTATTTAGGAATTTAAAGTATTTCCATTTTAACTTTTTCTTTCAGTCATTAATTTTTCAGAAGCATCTGGTTTAATTTTCCAATATTTATAAAATTTTTAATTTGTTTTCCCTTTATTGATTTCTAGTTTCATAACATTGTGTCAGAAAAGTTATTTTATATTATTTCAGTCTTCTTAAATTTATTATGATTTGTATTATTGTATGATGTATTATTGATCATGGAAAATGTTTTGTTTGCTTGGGAATATATATTTTGCTTTTGGATGGAATGTTGGGTATATACCTGAAAGATTCTATAACTAAAATATATGAGATAATGAAGTCTGTGACTATTATTGTATTGATATGTATTTTCCTTTCAGACATATTGGTTTTTGCTTTATATATTTAAGTGCTCAGGTGTTATGTGTGTATATATTTAAAATGTTCATATCCTCTTTTTTTTTTTTTTTTTTTTGGCCAGTCCTGGGCCTTGGACTCAGGGCCTGAGCACTGTCCCTGGCTTCCTTTTTGCTCAAGGCTAGCATTCTGCCACTTGAGCCACAGCGCCACTTCTGGCCGTTTTCTGTATATGTGGTGCTGGGGAATCGAACCCAGGGCCTCATGTATACGAGGCAAGCTCTCTCCCCACTAGGCCATATCCCCAGCCCCTCATATCCTCTTGAACAACTCAGATTTTAATTTCTAATGACATATTGTGGAGGAAATGAGGAACAGCTTACATTGTAGGGCAAAGGACAAAGAATATAACAACAAGAAGGAACAAAAACATGACATAACCCCAAAGACAAACCGTTAGTGATCTACCTCCTCCACATGTGCCACAAACCTCTCTATACTCAATTCCAATTGGAATCCACCCATGCATTAAACCATTCATGAGATACGAGCCCCAAAGACCTGATTGTTTCTAAAAATGCCCTCACAGACACAACCAGATGTTTGCCTGAATCAAAATTTACTATCCCATTCTTGGAAGGGAATCTGCTTCTACCATAGGAGCTGCTGGTGCTACAGTCTGTCAGAGTCTTCTGAAGAGCAAGGCATTTAGGACCATGTTAGAATTTGCCATGTGGTTGTAAGTGGGAATGACACCCTTCTTTGTTCTTAGCCATCTCTTGGACTCTCAAGTATTTTTTCTCCTCTATGTTTTTTCTTTGCAAAAACTCCAGTTTTTAACCACACTTTTTGTTACTGTAGGTTTCCTTTCTCCATCCCTCCCTTCCTGACCTTCCCCTGACCTTCCCCAGGTTATTCCTCTCAGGTTATTCCTCTCTCTCTCTCTCTCTCTCTCTCTCTTCTTTCATGGTTTTTAGATTTAAATTTAGGGTATCACACTTGCTAGACAGGTTCTACTTCAAATTGAGCCATGCTTCTAACCAATTTTTGTATCATTTATTTTTCAAATAGCATTTTATTTCTTTCACAGCTATGCTTATGGAGATCATCTAATCTGTCTTTTCCTTCTCTCCATCTTTCCTTCCTTCTTTCTTTTCTTTTTTCTTTCTCTCTTTCTTTCCTTCTTTCCTCTTTGCTTCCTGCTATAGCTTGGATGAAAAATGCACATTGCTACACACAGCTTATTCTGTCAAGATTGAGACTAGGCTACTGTATACCCACAGACTTCTGGCGCTAGCCTCCCATATAAGTAGGATAACAAGTGTGTTACACTGTGCCCAGCTATTACTTGAGAAGAGGCTTTGCTAACTGTTGTGTCTAAGCTGCCCTCGATCTTTGATCCACCTGATCTCAGCCTTCCAAATAGCTATGATTGCAGGTATGAACCAATGGCTTCCAGTTTCATTGCTATAGGTTCTTAATTTCTTCTTGGATTATTGACACTCTCCCCCATAATCTGCCAAACACAAGGCAGTTTTTACTTATGAAAACTGTATTTTGGGAGAGGGGCTTAGGAGAAGGAAGGCTTGTATTTCCTTATCTCCTACTGTAGTGTCTATTTTATCTTTTTGGAAGTGTTGGAGATTGCATTCAGGACCTTTAACTTGCTAGGTAGATACTTACCACTTGAGCCAATCCCGCTTGCCCTAAAAGAGCTTAAGAAGAGGAATACAAATGTCCAAATAAAGTTCACATAATATAGTATATGTCCTTCACTTTCATAATTTTGAGTGAGACTATTAAACATATATACAGTGTGTGTACATGCTTAATATCATCCTAATTTATATTTCTATGTCTGTTGTCAAGTTTTGTATTACAAACACTTGATTGTTTGTTTTTATTGTCAAACTGATATACAGAGAGGTTACAGTTTCATACGTTAGGCATTAGATACATTTCTTGTACTGTTTGTTACCTCCTCCCTCATTCCCCCCTTCCCCCTCCCCTTTTCCCTTTCCCACCATGACTTGTTCAGTAGATTTACACTAAACAGTTTTGCAAGTATTGCTTTTGTAATCGTTTGTCTTTTTTACCCTGTGTCTCTCGATTTTGGTATTCCTTTTCAGTTTCCTAGTTCTAATACTGGTATACAGGGTTTCCAATGTACTCAGATAAGATACAGAGATAGTGCAGGTACAACCACCGAAAGGGAATACAAGAGGATCATCAACAATAGAAGCTATGATTTCACATTGCATGTTAAAAGTAATTACAACAGTGATGTAACAGTCATTTCCATAACATGGAGTTCATTTCACTTAGCATCATCTTTTGTGTTCATAAGGGTATAGCTATTGGGCTCTTGTGATTGTTTTTATCTCATTTATTAGAAGTGCTATAAATATCCAGGACATCAAAACTGTACAATGTAAATTGCAAAATTTTCTATCTATAATAATTCACTTATTTGTCATAATGTTTTATGTTGTAAAAATTCTCTTTTTAATTCTTATGCATCCATGTTTATTGTTTCTGTGCTACTTCTCAATTTTAAAACAAAGAAAAATTTAATACACTCCAATTTAAAAGAAGAATTTAACCATTTTCCTACTATTTGTGATATTTCTCATTCTTATCCACCTGATATTCACACAGGTGTACAGTGTGAAGAACAGATTCAATTTTATCTTTTCCCATATGGATCTTCAGTTGAAAAGGTATTAAACCAATCTATTTTAAATCTCTGTATCTGAGTGAGATGGACTAGCTTATATCTTGACAAGACAAAATAGAAATATTAGTATAAAATGGAAACAATATTACAAAATGAATTGTTTGAAGGTATTGCTGAGCTATCATGTCCTCCTGGATGTGAGTGTTCAGTTACTGTATAGAATGGAAATGAACTTGGATAAGCCATATATTCTCCACTACCCTTGAGGAATTTAATGATGTATTATATTCAGGACCAAGAAGCTAAGAAGTCAAGCAGAAACTTGACGGCTGAGATTATAAGTGTACAATGTAATGTTTGGACAAATATTACTTTATGGTATCAAACATTCAAGAATGACATAGAATATTTTATCATCCAAACTTACCAATCAGACATGGAAGCAACACCACTGCTTTAATTTCTCTCAACATAGGTTATCTTTGCCTGATCTTGGAGCTCTTAGAATGAAATCATAGAACATATACTCATTTGTATTTGGTTACATACTATGCTTTTGGATAATCTATTTGTAGTATTTTTATCAGTACCTGCTTTGAATTTAGATTGGCTGGTTCACTTTGGGTAATGTGGCAATATCTTAAATTATCACTCAGTTTGTTTTGGCTGTTGAATATACTTTGTATATCTTTCTTAGTTACTATTTCTTAAAGACCAACTTTTCCTGTTTGTGTTTCCATTTGAACTCATTATATTGATTTTGTGATATAGGTACATATTTGGAGGCAGAATGTAGCTTAACCATTAAGCAGTACGTTTAACACAGTTATTGTTCTATGGTAGGTGTTCCATATATGAATACTTAGCTATAGCTGTTTTTGCCTAACTAAACATGCTACCTATTACTATAGGATTCATACTCTGTTGTTGTTTTTATTTTAACCAACACTCCTTCTTTACCTTGAATAAATTCTTGATTTGCTGTTTTAATTTGATCTATTGGATCATTGTTAAACATCATGAACAAGTGACAGAGCAAATACTGAACCAGTTACAGAAAAATGTAAAATGCTTGGCATACTGTTAGCACAAATGAGTTGCTCAGTAAAATAAGAGGAAAGAAATGGCAAGTTCAAGTTTATTCCTCCTTGAGCTATTACCACTGAGCTCCAACTATGGTTTCCAGCTTAGCTTAGTCACTTTACAAATTATTTTGTTGTTTAAAAATTATATCAGTTTTCCTTTACTTGTGTTTTTTCATTAAAGAACATACTATTGTGTTCTTTTTTTTTTTTTTTTTTTTGGCCAGTCCTGGGCCTTGGACTCAGGGCCTGAGCACTGTCCCTGGCTTCTTCCCGCTCAAGGCTAGCACTCTGCCACTTGAGCCACAGCGCCGCTTCTGGCCGTTTTCTGTATATGTGGTGCTGGGGAATCGAACCTAGGGCCTCGTGTATCCGAGGCAGGCACTCTTGCCACTAGGCTATATCCCCAGCCCCTACTATTGTGTTCTTGATAATAGTATTATTTTTATCAGAAAGGAAATACCTTATATCAAAGAACTACATCTGCTATGTTTACCATTGACTACAGGGTTGGGTATAATTCACACACACTGGAAACTCCAAGTGTGTGGTAAAAGTGATGAGGGAGGAGGTAACAAACAGTACAAGTAATGTATCCAATGCCTAACATATGAAACTGTAACCTCTCTGTACATCAGTTTGATAATAAAAATTTGGAAAAAAAATAAAATGCACATTTGGACAGCAAAAAAAAGTGATGGAAACAAGTGCAAAACATGAATGAACATGCATCACTTCTGAGACACTGATAATATATAATGTAATACAAAAGCTTTTATTAACTGCCACTTTTCATAGACAAGGAAAAGGAACTAAGGCATAAAAATCAAAGAGAATATCTGGATGAAAAGTGGGATGAAGCAAAAGAAGAGCAACTTGGTCATAAGAATGTACTATAACTGTGAATTGCCAAACTCTAGAGAAAAGTTTAGCAAAATATCATAAGCTTCATTACAGGGAATTCAGTTTTCTCAGCAAAAGAATTCTGTAGTTGGAAGTTTTCTTCCTTCTTTTCCACTGGGAGTGTATGGATGAAGGTTAATTAATGTGGTGAAATTGTGCAATATCTGTGAATATTATAGGTAAAGAACCAATTGCACTACATCTGTGTCTCTGTGTGATGAAAGTGAGAGAGGGTAAAGAGGATTCAAATCTGTTCTCTCTGGAGGTCTTGGTTTCAGAGTTAAGATTCCAGAAGCGGAGAATCAAGAAAATGAAGGAGGTTAAATATTTTACTTTGAGGCTGGATGATTGTAAGCCTAGCTGTATAGCACTGTGTATGAATCTTACTTGTGTGGTCATTCTAACCACGCAACAGGGTGTACAGTTAAGATGGTTGAGATTTGGATAGTACATCTCCTAGACTAAAGTACCGAAAACTTTATCGTCAATGTGGCAGGGTTTAGAGGTAGAGTCTTGTGAGGTAATTGGATTCCTCTATCTACTGTTGAAACCATAGTTGAATAGATTACTAGAATGTGGGAAATAGAAGAAGTCAATCCCTGAGAACTTGTCCTTGGGTGGTATATCTTGTTCCTGACCACCATTTCCTAGCTACCATACCAAAGAAGAATAACCTCCTCCACTACTTACTCTTGCTATGCACTCTCTGTCTCTCCCTGTTTCTTTGTTTCTCTGTGTGTCTGTGTGTCTGTCTGTCTGTCTCTGTGTCTGTCTGTCTGTCTGTCTTTCTCACTCTTTCTAAGATTTACTAGTGCAAAATAACTATTTTGTAATTTGAAGTCAGGAAATCAGATTTGGCTTGTCTTTGCCCCTTGGTGTCTCAAGTTTCATGTAGGTGGGGTCAGTAGAACAGTGAAGATAAAAACTACCTACAGGCTTTGTTATTTGGATGCTTGATGCCTCCACTGGGATCATTGTGTCTGTATTCTGAGAAGGAGCCTTCTCAAGTATTCCAAGAGAGATCAAAAAGTCCCTAGTACCTCTGTGACCTGACCTAACTATCAATGCCATATGTGTTCATAGTGTGTTTTTGTAGTTTTAGAGCAGCCATGGGGACCCTAAGATTCTAGAGAATGGAGAGAACACAGGCTCCACCTCTATATGAAAGCAGTGTCTAAGAACTGATGACCATTAAAAAGAAAACCTGCCATATCTCTCCATTGAAAGATGTTAGGCTGGTTTTTCTCCAGATTTCTTCAGAGAAAAGGCCCTGATTTCATGTTTCTTCATGAGTTTGACTATATATAGCATAAGTTCTGGCTAGTAGTAGGCTAAGTCAGAGTCTGCCAATGAGAGGCACTTCTATATTATTTTAAAGTAGAAAGAGAGGGTTCTTTAAAAATTATTTTTATCTAGCAATGGTGAGTTGATGGTGAATTTCCACCTCAGTGTTATAGTCAGCTGAGTTCATTAGTGCCCATTTCCTTAGAATGTTACAATTTCCTAATTTCTCAAAACATGCCACTCTATTTCCATGAACATAGTCTTCCAATGCTTACATCAGTTCATATGGAATGCCTAGAGAAATGTCTTTGTTTTTCTGATTGTTTTCATAGATCACTTCCAAATGTATATCTACATCCAATCATTCATTTAAAAATTAGTTCTCTGTTATAAATGGTCAGATATTTTATATATAGAAGCTCAATCTTTATCAGATAACAAACGTTAATTTTATTTACTAAATTTGTTTTGAATGAAAATATACTGTTGGTAATTGGGTAATTTTTTTATATGAAAAGGGAAAATTCCATGGAAGGAAGGAAAACTAATTAATTTAATTAGAGAAAAGTATCTGATCCAAGCTAAATTAACTTAACTAAACTCCTATGTAATTTTGATATTACAAAGACACTTGAAGTAGAAAACAAGAAAACACATGCTGAATGTAGGGGAAGTGGGTGAATACAGTCAAGAATTCATTGTATACATACAAAATTAAAAAGAGTAAGGGAAGGGATGAGTCAAAGTGGGGGATGAAAATGTTGAAGAGAGTGACATAGATCAAGATGCATTGTATTCATAAACTGCTTCATTATATTATGCCTCTTTTATATAACTACTTAAAGATATTAAGAAAAGAGAGAGAACAAATAAAAAAGTAATATTAATTAAAATTCTTTCAACTCAGAAAGAGATATATGGCCAGAAAACTATAAATTAAAAGTTTTTAACAGTCTGATTCTCTGAGGTTCTGGTTATAAATAGAATCAATAATAACATGTTATATTAGGTGATTTATTCAATTGGTCACAGTTGGTTAAAATTAAGTTTTCTATTACCCCACTACTTACAGGTATGTGGAGGTGTCATTGTATTTGCATTGAGCAACATTACTTTGCTCCCCTGGTGAGTATACAGGGTTAATATTGGATTATAGTTTTCCTGAACCAATTGGACACACTTTGCTACATTACTACTTTCATAATCATTGCTGATTACCTTACCAATGAAGACTTTTAGTCATTGAGGGATTTAAACAAAGACTACGAAAAGAAAGGACAAACTAATTGTACCAGGTGTTTGGAGTGGTGGAATGAAAATTTTCCTCTAAGATATTACTGTCAAAATGTACTTTTCCAGAGCAATATGTATCTGTATCCAAACATTCTTATGCATGAACTATTTGCCTATTCTTGTGGGTAAAATACGATTTTGCCTTCAAGAAACTTAGAGACTTCTATAGAGACAATGTGTAAAATGAATACCATCAGTACATAGGAGGCCTGATGAAACTCACTATATGGTATAATAGTAGAATAAAATCAGGACTACAGCCACTATGGGTTCAGAAAAATCTTAAGAAGAATAGGCAACATGCAATATGCCTTGCATGTCAATCAAGGGGCAAGAGAATTGTGTTTGGATGAAGCAATGTATGTACAGGTACAAGATGGTTGTAAACACTGGCATCTCTGTAGGGATGGAGGGTCTGGCGTAAGCTCTGGGAGAGAAAGCTCTTGGGAAAGGCAAAGGCCAGATCAGGGGGAGCCATGTGCCTCTTTTAGAGTTGCACCCTGTGTATATGGGCACTCTGATAGGATTTCTTTACCATCATATTGCAAGGCCAGATATATGTGTTAGAAAAGACTACATTAGCTGCATTATAGAGAATTTATTAGAAGTCTATGGAGAGACAGCTTGAGAACTTTAGTCAATCCAAATGTGATGGAAACAGCTTCTTAAAACCTGAGGGCAGATGAGAGTACAATACTTTTCACCCTTTTCACATTGTGTGTGCACACACACATTCTCTCTCTCAGAGAAAATGAGTCAGGAATGGTGTGATATTGATAGCTATTTCTTTCCACACCTATATATAGCTCAAACCTTTCTTCTAGCCCCTTGCTGCACAGAGAAGGGAGGGAAAGGAAATATAAAAATTAAAGTGATGGCTACAATAGTCAAACATGAATTATACAAACCCCCAAAGTCTCTAATTCTGAAAAATTCTGTCACAAAGAACAAAAAGCTAGAATATTTATAGACAAAAAGCTACCTAAAAACTCAATGTGAAAAGAATTCAATAAACATAATAGGCCTAGAGAAAAATCCACAGCTAAGGAAAGAAAAAAGAACAATCCCAATACGAAGATGCCTGCTACAGGCCAATCTGGCTTAATTGACGATGCTTTGAAAATAGTTTTCAAGCAATAATCTGGAAAGACAGGAGGTTTAAGTATAAAAAAGAAGAGGTAATTACAACTATATTATGCTTCCTAGCAGCAAACATTGCATTGATTTCTCCTTAAAAAGTTAATGGGTTCTTCAGAAGAGTTCTTGATTTAAAGAAGAGTTCATGAAGAGATTGAGACTTTAAAAAAATTATCAAGCCATTGACAAAGTAAAATGCCTCAGAACTTAACTTTTTAAAGATGCTAATACTAACCATAACAAAGACATCAAATCAGATAATCTCAAAGATAATCTAATTATCATGTGACCATGAAATAAATATGAAAATTATTGGTAAGCATAAATATGTGCCTCTGTAGAAATTTGTAATAATTTGGGTTGACAATAAGAACATGGAAGGCTCATTGTCACTTTGTAACTGCCAGGCTTGTAGTTGAATTGAACATTCAACCCAGGTTATGCCTTTAGGAATCTCCAAAGGTCTGGAGTTTAGGTGTGTGTGTGTGTGTGTGTGTGTGTGTGTGTGTGTGTGTGTGCATACAACACACATACATATATATGCACAACACACACACATATATATACACACAACACACACATATATGGATATGTATATATATGTATATATATATGGTCTAGAAATTTGAATGTCTCTAGTTTTTAGAAGTGATCTTTTTCTGAAGATGGGCTGCAGTATCAAAAAATTTTTAGGGCTGGGGATATGGCCTAGTGGCAAGAGTGCCTGCCTCATATACATGAGGCCCTGGGTTCGATTCCCCAGCACCACATATACAGAAAATGGCCAGAAGTGGCGCTGTGGCTCAAGTGGCAGAGTGCTAGCCTTGAGCAAAAAAGAAGCCAGGGACAGTGCTCAGTCCCAGAGTCCAAGCCCCAGGACTGGCAAAAAAAAAAAAAAAAAAAATTAGAGAACGATTAGTACAGTGGAGCAGAGTGCCATATCCATTTACAATGAGAAACTTAGCTTTCAAGAAAAATGGACATATGTGTTAGCTACTCTGTTCAGTATGCTATAAGGAAAGCTATGTGGGCAGGGAAATTCTGCTCACCAGACTGCTGGGTAAGATTTCCATAGGAACAACTAGTGTAAGTGGTTCAATCTAAATGTGTAGCACCTTTAAAACCACTATGGCTTAGACTTCTTGAGTAGTGCTCAAACCCAAAAACTGCACCAAACTTGCCAATTCCTCAGGGCAAGTTTTTTCCTGAACGGGACCAACGTATGTTTGTAAACATTCCCCATTTGTATTCTCTTTCTGGGCCTCATACAAATTATTTTATTAACTCAAATGTTAGAAGGAAGACTAGAACATCTAAGATATTTTAAGTAAGTTTAGGGCAGGCCAAGGAGAGGGAAAGAGGTGAGAGTTATTTAAGGCTTGAGCTAAGTTTAATCTGCCAAGTGAAGGGACATTATAACTCCAGCACTTTTGACCTGAAGCAAAAATTATGAGTCAAGTCTTGAGGGAAAAGCATAATGGATTCTGGAATTGCTTAGTGCTGAGGGAAATACTGGCCCATGGTTGGAGGTAGCTATGATGTCATTTGTTTGGACCCTATGCCATCATAAATCTTTTTCCACTGAGAGCAAATGGGAAGCATAAATGAATATGAGGAAACAGTATCACCTGGATTAGAAAGGAAGATATACTTAAATAAATCTTGCATCAATGAGCACCTGTGAAGCTTTGATGAAAACTTTGATTGAACTCTGCACAGTCCAGACTAAAATCCTTGATTTCTAACAGTAAATGTCTTGATCTCTATTATAGAAGGGTTATACTTGGTCAGGAGAGGGAAAGTTAAAACCGAAAGTTACTAGTCACAAATGAGTTAACTGAAGTATAATAGACTCTATGGGGAGATCAAATAGTATAATCTTTTAGAAAGACTAGGTCAACGCCTAATAAAATCCACACCAAGAAATGGGGACATCCTGTGGTGGGAGGAGGGAGCAAGGGAGAAAGGTGGAGGAGGGAGCAAGGGAGAAAGGTAAAGAAGGGGAAATGGAGGAGAATTCATGTATATACTACAAAATTAAGAAAAGTAAGAACAGCAGTAAATTGACATGGGGTGAGAATGTTGAAAGGGTTGGCATTGATCAAGATCCATTGTTTTCATGAACTGCTTTGTTATATGGCATCTCCTTTGTATAATTACTTAAAGATAATAAAAATTAAAATTAAACATGAAATCTGAAGTTCATAAACAATTCACGTGGTGTGGATATCCACAAGCATAGCAGAGTCACATCACCCATACTTTTGAATAAGTAGTACTACATTTTCTCCATCAAACTGTTACATAGACCACATCCTGGCATATAATAGCTACTCAACTATTTTTGAGTGAATGTTTTGGATATTCTTCATACAATTCTTAATATTAAATAAAAAGTATTATTCTTGTTCAAGAATAAGTGAGAGACTGTGATTTAGAGTTGGCAGTAGTTGCTGGAGATAGAAAAAAAGTAGCAATTTTAGTGTAAAAATGAAGCCAGCATGCTATTATTTTTATGAAGTGAACAAGCCTATTTTCAGCTCATAACTCTGTTCTAGAAGACATTTTCTCTACTAAAGAGATTAGAATTAAGCATGACTTCCATCAAGCTACATGTAGAACTTATGCCCAACACCAATCATATGGAATTTGGGTATGGAAATGAATTACAGCATCAAGTAAACAATTTAAGGACAAATTAGTGATGGCCTTATTCTTTTGAACATCTTGAGGGAACCAATAGTATTTTTAGAAATAGGGTTATTAAAGTTCTCTCTTATACTCTTAAATGTAACTCTGAGAAGTTTTCCTAAAGACACTATAAGTGCTGTGATTTAGAAATAACAAGAACAACGAACAAGGCTGTATATTTTTAATTCAACCTAGATTGTGAGGACAAATAGACCTTGGAGCCCACAATGGAAGGTTATCAAAACATGTATATTATTATAAGGAGAGGAGTCATACTGGATTGAAATAATAACTCTGGGACAACTTTGGAAAAGAGTATCTCATGACCTCTCATTGTGTTCAAATTATATTCCAAACCTCTTAGTATAATAACTTCATATTAGTATGCTTAGGGTAGCTATACAATATATTGTATGTAGTTTTTATTCTGTGAGATAAGTACAGGCAATTTCCACAAGCTCCCTCATCATTAAAGCAGCGCAGGCAATTGAAATCTAAGTGTTGATATATCTGTGTGTGATTGGGGTTAATGAAATGTGACTTAGGGTTGAAATCATTTTGGATCTCAATGGACACACACAAGTAGGCTATCACAGTTATAAAATGTTGTTTTCACTCAGCTTGTTTCTTCCGCAAAGTGTTACATGTTGTTGAAAAAAATAGGAATATCAGAACAGCAATTGCTCCTCCCCCGACTAAATTGGGACCTATGAAGCCAGATGAGAGACTGATACAGTCTAGGGTTTAGATCTAGTCAGTCGATTGAAATGTGAGCCTGCTCAACTGAACATACACAAAAAAAGTCTATTCTGGATTTCAAGCGTGCTTTCATGCTCTGGCAGAAAGCTAAATGATATATCCATAACCCAGTCCTAAAGCATTGGTTGTGGATCTGGCTTCATTTCATGTGGATATGGGTTTCTAGTCTGTTGGCTCCAGCCATCACTGGCTTCAGATCCAGGGTGCATACAAGCCACCATATGGCACTTTCAGCAGGAATTAAGAAAAACTAACTTTAGACCTTACTTATTTGGTGGGCTTGGGATATGGACTGCAAAATCTTGAGGTTTTACAACTAAGAAGGATGAGGAAGTCTTCACCAATCATAGATATTAGAATCCTGTAAAAACTGTTGATGATTGCTTTGGTGAGAGAAGGTAAGTGCTTGGAAACTGACTTACTCATGCCATCAAGGGCTTAAAGTCTTGGAGTTTATTATTTGCTGTATGCTATAAAACCTTTTGCTTACAAATCATTTAAATTAGTTTTTCTTCCCAAGGGTTGATGATTAACTCTGAAGCTAAAGAGCAAAGTGCAGCTGAAACAGGTTAAAAGACTTCCCAGAGTTGTGTGGCAAAGCTGTGGGGGCAGAGCTGGACTGAAAACACAAGTCCCCAGAGTTCTCTCAGCCCACTGAGTCACTGTGTGGTGCAAGTCACCACGCTGTTCCTTCCAGCTAGGTTTGAGATTCTTAAAGCAACTCTCACCACAGGCAGTTTACAGATTATCTATTTGCTGTCCAAAACTATATATAATCTCTTAGCAAAATGTATTTGAGCTGCCGAGTAAGTAATAGAGTTAAAATGCTTTTATTTGACTCTTGAGTCTGGTAGAAACTGGTTTTCTTAAGCCTCCCCATTGAATTGTACAAGTTCTCTGGAAGTCTGTCAAACCTCTGGAATATTCACGGCAAGACAGTTTGTATTGAGTCTGCAAATATGATTATTTCTGGCTGTGGCTCACTAGAATAACAGTCCAAGAAATGCAGGCAAGAGACAGTGAATTAAGATAGCTGTCCCAACTTTGACTCTCACATTGACAACCCATCTCCACAAACTCATATGCCTTTCAATTTACTTAGATTTTCTTTTAAGTCTATAAAGCTGTTGCAATGCAAAAGAAAAAAATGTATATTCTTTTTAGCTATTACCAAAATTTGGAATATAAAGATCACATGGAGTTTTTTTTAATCACAGAGTTTATGGATTTTTTCTTTTTTTTTATGGATTTTTATATAATTTGTGTCTACAATGTAGGAAAAATATGAAGGCTGCTTTTAACTTTTATCTTTTGGCATAGCCCATTATATTTCTATCTACTTGTCATAGTCTGTATCCCCCTGAATTCATAGAGAAAATCTTTACCCAATATTATGGTACTGAAGGGAATTTGGGAGTATTAGGTACATGAACTTAGAGCTCATAAGTGAGGTCTAGTACAAGAGACCCCAGAGCATGTCTGTCAATGGACCAGTGAGAAGTGAGCCATTTGCACCCTAGAAAAGGTCATTTCCCAGAACCCAACAGTACTTGCACTTGGATCTCACACTAAAATGTAATAAGCAAATTTCTGTCATTTATAAAAGCCTGGTAATTTATAGTATTAGTTTATATTATACCACAAACTAACACATTACATATATATGAGTAGTTAAAGGCAGCAGTGAAGTGAAAACTAGAAATTATCCAGGACCACTTTTTAAGCAGCATTTTACTTTTTTATTAAATTGTATTCATTTCTTTTTTCTTTCTCTGTATTAATTGTACAAAAAGACTTCCATTATGCTCTCTCACATATACATATATCATACTTGAATCAGATTAACCCTTTCTGTTGCAGGACAAAATCTGAAGCACTTATCTTGATTTTAGGCCAGTCATGATCATCTCTCTTTACCTGTCTTCTCTATTACTTCATTCTTTCTAGTTGCTGTCAGCCTCCTTCACTCATTTTTACATCTTATCCAAGCATAGATTCTCTTATAGTTTATCTGCCCATAATCTACAATAGCTCTGTGTGTGTGTGTGTGTGTGTGTGTGTGTGTCTGTGTCTCTGTGTGTGATCTATTAAAATGCTCATTTCTCTGGGGATTATCTCAACTAGAGTTTAGGAGGGAAGTAATCTAAGGCAGCCTGTGCACTCTCCATAAAGGACTTAATTGTTAAAGCAATTCCCTTAGAGTTAGTTACCTTTCAAAATAGGCTTGTTAACCCAAATGAATCTTGATTTGGAAGAATTTCACACCTGAGCGGAGAGAAAGTGATGGATTCAAACAGTTGGACAAAAAGCATTAGAATTCTTTTCCTGTCCCTAGCCTAGTTATTCATAGATTTATGCTTGATAATCTTCAATATTGGTTAAATTGTTTCTAATTATAGCTTTATTCCCTTGTAGAAGGCTAATCAATTCCAACAGTGATTTTTAGATAATGAAATGAAAATTGCAAAAGGAGCATCTAGCCCATTTGATTTGTGTTTAACTTACAGACAATCATGAGACTCATAAAATGCATTACTTTTTAGTATTTTGACGGGCCTGTAAGTGTTCTTCTGTGCTTGAGACGGTACTTTTTCACCTTTTTTTGTGCTCCATATTGTCTGTCCATCACTGCTGGGTTAGGAAAGGACTAGAATTAATGTTTGTTGATTAGCAGTAGTTTGTTCTTCTATGGCATATAGCTGAATAGATGACATTCTGGTTCTGTAGGAGCAATGAAACTGATACTTCTAGGCTATGGCTTTTCATAATTAAGATAGGATAATAGCATATTTCCAAAAACTTGTAACTGTCAACTACGGTGAGATGAGAAAGGGAACATTTTAATGGTCAACATCCTTGCCTTCAAATTTCTTCTCTAAGGATAGACAGATTTGGTCTTGGGGAACAGTAGAAAATTGAGCTTTATAGAGCAAGGTTTGCATTATTCATATTCTTCTGAGTTTCTGGAATAATGTAATAAAGAACAAGAATTGGGAGGGGTAAGAAAGAATAATGGAGAAAGTAAATTTAACATTGTATGCTGGAACAGAAATACCACAACAGATCCCTTTTGTACAATTAATATACACTAAATAAAAAAAAGAAACAGGACATGGAAAAAAAAGGGCAAGATCATCTGATTTTCTGGAATCTGAAAGAATTTCGTTTAATAAAGTCAACAACCCTTATGTGAGACAGACAATTAGATAACTTAAGATTGTTTCATATATTTGTATATCAGATCCAAACATATAGAGATGAAATAATGAAATCTTCATGTAATTCAGCATCCCATCATTATTACTATTCATCATTACTATTATCCATACATCAATTATGATTGATGGTGATCAAAGTATTTGTGTTGTAAGGGACAGTATTTATAAGAGGTACAGGAGGAGTACAGGCTTTGAACGTCAGAAGGAATATGTTGGTTTTAGGATGTTTTCAATTCTTGGCCATAAGGACCAGATAAATACAAAATCTCATCAGCAACCGTATAGTTCCTATTCTTCTTATAGAGCAACAATAATAGATCAGATGAGCTTTCAAACTGTTCAAGGCTTAGTTATTTACTCTAGGAAGGTAAAAAATTATGTGAGGTGATCAGTGATACAGGTTATTTGATCTGCTTGGCAGATGATGAAACTTAAAGACCTAACATTGCTTGTTACTGGATGACAGAGAAGTTTATAATTTTCCAATTATAAAGAAAATAACAACTGAGCTACTGTGGTTATTCTATGACTATCCTAGCAATTATGATAAATGAGGGAAACCATGGAGCCTATGCTTCTTTGTGTCTGGCTTACTTCACTTAATATGTTTTTTTTTTTCCAAGTCTTTTTATTTCCTTATGAATGGAGTGATATCATTCTTTCTGATGGAAGCACAGAATTCCATTCTGTATATATACCACATTATCTCGATCCATTCATCCACTAAGAGGCATCTGGGTTGATTCCAAATCTTGGCTATGGTAAATAAAGCCGCAGTGAACACAGTTGTGCTAGTAGCTTTAGTATGGCCTTGCTTGTTATCATTTGGGTAAATGCCCAGGAGTGGAATTTCTGGGTCATAGGTGAAGCTCTATGGTTAAACTTTTTTTTTTTTTTTTTTTTTTTTTTTTTTTTGGCCAGTCCTGGGCCTTGGACTCAGGGCTTAAGCACTGTCCCTGGCTTCTTCCCGCTCAAGGCTAGCACTCTGCCACTTGAGCCACAGCGCCGCTTCTGGCCGTTTTCTGTATATGTGGTGCTGGGGAATCGAACCTAGGGCCTCGGGTATACCGAGGCAGGCACTCTTGCCACTAGGCTATATGGTTAAACTTTTGATGAACCTCCATAATGCTTTCTAGAGTGGTTGAAGCTGTTTACATTCCCACCAACAGTGTAGTAGCATTCCCTTTTGTTGATATCCCTACCAATATCTCTTGTTATTAGTTTTTTTATAATGACCATTCTATCTGAGGTGAGGTGAAATCTCAATGTTGTTTTGATTTGCATTTCTTTTACAGCAAGAGTTGTTACACTTTTCTTCCTGTGTCTATTGACCATTCTTATTTCCTCTTCAGAGAAATCTCAATTTAAGTCTTTAGCCCACTTATTAATGGGGTAGTTGTTTCTTTGAGGATATTTTTGTTTAATATTTTGAGCTCCAAGTATATGAGGACCTTGACTGTTGTATAGCTGGTGAAGGACTTCTCCAAATCTGTGGGCTTTCCACTTAATTTGCTGGCTATGTCCTTTGTCATGCAGGAGCTCTGCAGTTTAATGTATTCCCATTTATCCTACTTTTCTTAAATGGTGCTCATGGAAATGAACTACAAGATAGGGAAACCAGGTTTTTGTATTTTTTTTAGTAAAGTGTATTCAGTTATTTCTTTTCTTCTTTTTTTCCTTTGGTTTTCCTCCTATTGTATTGTTTTTTATTTCAGTACCCTTTGCCTTGAATATAATTTTATTTGATTTGAAGATGGGAAGGGGAGTCACAGAAATAGTGAGACAAAGGACAAAGGGTGAACCAGTGCAACAGTGATAATCATAAGACACTATGTTGGAAATGAACTTTACACTTTGGTGGCCAGTGAGGTCAGGGGAGGGGTAGTTGAAGAAAATGAGGGAGGGGATAACAATATTTAACAAGAATTGTGTTCATTTCCTTACTTGTATAACTGTAACCCCTTGTACATCACCTCTACAATAAAAAGAAAAGAAGAAGAATAGTTTCAAATTTGACTTAAATCTCCTGCTTCTATTTGCTTGTAGTGTAGAATCAGCTCCCTTACATAACTGGCAAGCTACACCTCAAGACATATTTTTATGATCACTAGCTTTGCTGCAAAAGTAATGATTACCTAGATAGTCAAGAGGCTGAGATCTGAGGATCCTGTTTTGAAGCCAGCCTGAGCAGGAACATCCTTAAGACTCATCTCCAATTAACTACCAAAAAGCCAGAAATGAAGCTCTAAAAAGGATCATAGGCATGAGCCATCATACACAACATAAAAGCACATTTTATTTATAATTACATGTTAAAAGGTGTTTTAAAGTCACTTATCTATTCCTCTGTCTACATTAGTTGACCTCATAATACTCTGTGCCTTTCTTATGGCTCTTGCACTATTTGAAATTAGCATATTTACCCTTTACTTGTATATTGCTTGTATACCCCAATGGTAGGTGAGACTCAGGGGAAAGAAAGGGTTGTCTTTTTGATATCATGTCTGTTTGATATCATGTTCTGAATACCAACAACAGATTTTGGCCCACAGTAGGTACAAGTAAATATTGGTCAGATGAAAAATCAAAGCTAGAAGAATTGTCTTGTGCTTAATGGATATGTACAACACTTTCTAATATACAAAACTATCTATGGCAACTCCTGTGGACTCCAGAAGTTATGTAACTGCCTGCTTGATCTGTACTTGGATGTCTCACAGCAGATTTCTTAAAATTAATTTTCAATGGAAATCTTGAACTTTAATCTATCCACCTCCAGCAGGTAACCAGCCAGTCAGTCAGCTCCAAAACTGAACAAACAAAGCAATAACAAAACAAAATGTGTCCTTTTCCTGTCTTAATCAGCTTCATAAATGGTGCTACCTCCCACTCAATGGCTCAGACAGATCTTCCATCTAGGAGTAATTCTTGAGTCATGCCTTTGCTTTCCTCTGAGGATAACTTCATCGAAATGCTATATTGTTTCTACTACTAAAATATAGCTGAGAGTTTTCTTTATTATTTCTTTCTTCTTAGCTTTCTCTTTGTTTTTAACCAGTGAAGTTCCTTTGACTGGTAAAGATACAAGAGCATCACACATTTTATTCTTTTTTTAAAAAAATTATTATTTATTGTCAAAGTGATGTACAGAGGAGTTACAGTTTCATATGTAAGGCCATGGGTACATTTCTTGTACTATTTGTTACCTCCTCCCTTAATTCCCCCTCCCCTCCCCCTTCCCCTTTACCCCCATGAGTTGTTCATTTGGTTTTCACCAAATAGTTTTGCAAGTATTGTTTTTGGAGTCATTTGTCTTTTTATCCTTTGTCTCTCAATTTTAATATTTCCTTTCACTTCCCTACTTCTAATACCAGTATATACAGTATCCAGGGCACTCAGATGAGATAGAATGATAGTGCAGGAACAACCACAGGAAGGGGATACAAGAGGATCATCAACAAAAGAAGCTACGGTTTCACATGGCATGTTGAAAGTTATTACAACAGTGATATAACACTTGTTTCCATAACATGGAGTTCATTCACTTAGCATCATCTTATGCATTCATAAGGGTATAGCTATTGGGCACTTGTGATCCTTTGCTGTGACTAGCCTAAACCTGTGCTAACTATTCCCTATGAGGGAAACCATAGAGTCCATGTCTCTTTGGGTTTGGCTCACTTCACTTAGTATAATTTTTTCCAAATCCTTCGATTTCCTTATGAATGGGGCAATGTGATACTTTCTTATAAAGACATAAAATTCCATTGTGTGTATGTACCACATTTTCCTGATCCATTCATTTACTGAGGGGCATCTGGGTTGGTTCCATATTTTAACTATGACAAATTGTGCTGTGATGAACATTGTTGTGCTGGTGGCTTTAGTGTGTTTTAGTTTGTAATCTTTTGGGTAGATGCCCAAAAGTGGGGCTGCTGGGTCATAGGGGAGTTCTATATTTAGCCTTCTGAGGAATCTCCATACTGCTTTCCAGAGTGGCTGAACAAGTTTACATTCCCACCAACAATGAAGCAGGTTTTTTTTTTTTGCCACATCCCCTCCAACACTTGTTATTATTAGTTTTCTTGATAATGGATATTCTTACTGGGGTGAGGTGGAATCTCAGTGTTATTTTGATTTGCATTTCTTTTATGGCCAATGATGTAGAGCACTTTTTCATATGTCTCTTGGCCATTTTCATTTCCTCATCAGAGAATTCTCTTTTTACGTCTTTAGCACACTTGTTGAGGGGGCTGTTGGTTCTTTGAGGTTTTGTTTTGGAGGAATTTATTTTATTTTAGTTCTGCATATATTTTAGATATGAGGCCTTTGTCCATTGTATGGCCGGTAAAGATCTTTTCCCAATCTGTGGGCCTTCTGTTTATCTTGGGAACTATGTCCTTTGCCTTGCAGAAGCTTGGCAGTTTGATGCAGTCCCATTTGTTCAACCTTTCTTTGATTTGTAGCATTTCTGGGTCTTTGTTAAGGCAGTTTCATCCTGTGCCAAGGAGTCTGAGTGGTTCTCTTACAACTTCTTTTAGTGTTTTCAGGGTATCTGTTTTAATTTCAAGGTCTTTGATCCATTTGGAATTGATTTTGGTGCAGGGTGATATATAAGGATCTAGTTTTAGTTTGTTGCAGGTGTTGAACCAGTTCTGCCAGCACCATTTGTTAAAGAGGCTATCTTTGTTCCATACTATTTTTTTAGCTCCTTTATTAAAGATTAAGTAGGCATAGTTTTGCAGGTTCATTTCTGGGTCTTCATTTCTGTTCCATTGGTCTTCAGGCCTGTTCCTGTGCCAATACCAAGCTGTTTTTATTATTAGAGCTTTGTAATACAGCTTGAAGTTTGGTATAGTGACTCCTCCAGCACTGTTCTTTCTGCTTAGGATTGTTTTTTTGCTATTCGGGTCTTTCATTTTTCCATGTGAATTTCTGGATTGCTTCCTCTATTTCACTGAAAAAATGGTGTTGGGATATTAATGGGTATTGCACTGAATTTGTAGATAGCCTTTGGCAATATTTCCATTTTGACAATATTAATCCTCCCAATCCAGGAGCATGGGAAGTTTTCCATTTCCTTAGTTCTGCCTTAATTTGGTTTTTCATATTTTTAAAGTTGTCATCATAGAGGTCTTTCACTCCTTTTGTTAAGGTTATTCCTAGGTATTTTATGTTTTTTGAGGCTATTGCAAAAGGAGTTGCTTTCCTTATTTTGGCCTTGGTCTTCAGGGCATTAGCATACAGAAAAGCCATTGAATTTTGAGGGTTTATTTTATATCCTGCTCCTTTGCCAAAGTTTTGGATCAGCTGTAGTAGCTTGCGAGTAGACTCTACAGGATTCTTTAGATACAGAATCCTGTCATCTGCAAAGAGAGAGAGTTTGACTTCATCTTTTCCAATTTGGATCCCCTTTATATCTGCCTCTTGCCTTATCGCTGTGGCTAGGAATTCTAGTACTATATTGAGAAGGGAGAGAGGAGAACCTGTCTTGCTTCTGATTTTAGAGGAAATGGCTTTAGCTTTTCCCCATCAAGAGTAATATTTGCTCTGGGTTTGTTGTAGACAGCCTTAATTATATTCAATGTTCCCTGGAATCTTGGTTTCTCTAAAGCTTTTATCATAAATGGGTGCTGGATTTTATCAAATGCTTTTTCTGCATCTAGCGACATAATCATCTGAATCTTGACTTTGCTCTGGTCAATGTGGTGGATTATGTTGATTGACTTGCATACACTGAACTAAATTTGCCTCCCTGGGATGAATCCACTTTGGCCATAGTGTATGACTTCTTCATGACCTACTGAAGTCAATTGGCCAGAATTTTGTTAAGAATTTTTGCATCAATGTTCATCAGGGAAATTGGTCTCTTTCCTTGATGAGTCCCTGCCTGGTTTGGGGATGAGGTTATACTGGCTTCATAGAATATATTTGGTAGCGAACCTTCTCTTTCAATTTCATTGAAGAGTTTGAGAAATACTGATGTGAATTCTGTTTTGAAGGGCTTGTAGAATTCTGCTGTGAATCCGTCTGGTCCTGGGCTTTTCTTGGATGGGAGATCTCTTATTGCTGTTTCTATTTCAATGCTGGATATGGGTCTGTTTAGAAGGTTTAAATCTTTATGGTTGAGTTTGGGGATATCAGTTTTTGCTAGGAAATCGTCCATTTCTTCCAGACTCTCGAATTTGTTGGCATAAACGTTTGCAAAATATTCCCTTATGGTGCTCTGAATTTTGGTTGTTTCTGTGGTGATGTTACCTGTTTCATCTCTGATCTTGATTATTTGAGTGTGTTGCCTTCATTTTTTGGTCAGATTTGCTAGGGGTTTGTCTGTCTTGTTAATTTTTTCAAAGAACCAACTCTGTTTTGTTGATTCTTTTGATTTGTTTTTTAATTCTAAGTCATTTAATTCTGATTTGATTTTAATTATTTGCTTCCATCTATTGGATTGCTGTTTGGCTTGTTCTCTTTCAAGGAGCTTAAGGTGCTTCCTTAAGTTGTTGAATTGCTGTTTCTCCAGTTTGTTGATGTAGGCATTCAGAGATATAAATTTTCCTCTGGGTACTGCTTTTGCTGTGTCCCAAAGGAGCTGGTACTTTGTGTGCTCACCTTGGTTGAGTTCCATAAGTATTTGAATTTCTGTTCTAATTTCTTCAATGACCCACTGATGGTTCAGCAATGTGTTGTTTAGTCTCCCATGAATTGTGTGATTTTCTGTGGTGGCTGTTTGAATTGAGCTCTAATTTTATTCCATTGTGGTCTGAGAGAATGCAGGGAATGATTTCAATACTTCTGAATATGTACAGATTTTCTTTGTGCCCTAAGATGTGATCTATTTTAGAGACTGTTCCATGTGCTGCTGAAAAGAATGTATATTGTGGTGTTGCTGGATGGAATATTCTGTAGATATCAGTTAAGTCTAGTTGGTCTATGAATTTGTTTATTTCTGAGGTTTCTTTGCTCAGTTTTTGGTGTGTTGATTTGCCCAGAGGTGACAGTGGAGTGTTCAAATCTCCAACTATCAATGTGTTTGGATCTATGAGTGTTTTTTAGAGTCAGTAGTGTTTGTTTGATGAAGTTGGGTGCTCCTGTGTTTGGGGTGTAGATATTTAGGATGGTTATATCCTCCTGTAGGATAAAAAAGGAGATAATAAATGGGTGATAAAAGGAGAGATCCTTTTATTAGTATGTAGTAACCTTCTTTGTCTCTTCTTACAATTTTTAATTTGAAGTCAATTTTATCTGATAGTAGGATTGCAACTCCAGCCTGCTTATGGGGGCCGTTTGCTTGGTAGATTTTTTTTCCAGCAGTTCACTTTTAGAAGATTTTTGCTTTTGCTGGAAATATGTGTCTCTTGGAGGCAGCAGAAAGATGGATCTTGATTTTTGATCCAACTTATGAGCCTATGTCATTTAATTGGAGAATTAAGTCCATTAATGTTGAGAGTTAGGGTTGAGAAATGACCGTTTGTTCCTTTCATTATAGGTATCTTTTTAAAAGCTGTGTCTTCCCCATTCTTGATCTAATATTCCAGTTTTCTATTTAGGGTTCATTGCTCTGTCTGTAATGTGATCTTGATTATTTTCCATGTGTATTACATCCTTGGGGATTTCTATAAAGCTGGTTTGGTGGAGATATACTGTTTCAGTTTTTCCCATTTTATTCTTTACTATGTTTCATCAAGTGGCCATAGAAAGTTGATACTTGAGTTAAAGATCTCTGTGTTTCATCTATCTTACTTGGTATATGAAAGGCTAGAAGATCTCTTATCCTAGCCCTTTATGAAATCCCTCTCATATCCATCATGCTTCAAACATACTAACTTATTTCTTACTTTGCTAATTGTCTGAATCTTGCCCAGCCTATTAATTTTAACTCATATTAATTCTGGTCTGCATTGAGCTGAATTCTTTTCTTCCATTCAGACCTCACATTGTATGAGAGTCTAACAATACTTTAATGTAGATAGATGCTCTACCTATACTAATGCTACATCCCAATCAAGCTCTGGTTGCAAATTCCCATCATGGTACTAAAATTTTTACTTTTACTTTCTTCCAACTGAGAGTGTAGTGGAACAAGAATTATTCACTGTACTAAGATTTACATCTGCCCATGTGACTTCCTTTGCACTGTATCTCACACAAGAGATATGAGCCACTGATGAGCAGAATCCTTAAGATTTTTGTTGTCTTTATTTCTCCCTAGGTTCAAGATTATTATGTTGAGGTTATTTGTGTAAATGTTCAAGAGTGGGATTGCTGATTCATAGGGGAGCTCTATGTTTAGCTTTTTGAGGAACCTCCACACTGGTTTCCAGAGTGGTTGAACCAGTTTACATTCCCACCAAAAGTGTAGTAGGTTTCCCTTTGGGCCACATCCCCACTAGAAAATGTTATTATTAGTTTTCTTGTTAATCCTCCCAATCCACAAGCATGGGAGGTTTTTTCATTTCCTTAGTTCTGCTTTAGTTTTCTTTTCCAGATTTTTAAAGTTTACATTATAGAGGTTATTCACATCTTTTGTTAAGTTAATTCTTAGGTTTTCTTTTGGGGAGTATTAGAAAAGGAGTTACTTTCCTGATTTCAGCCTCACTCTTCTCATTGTTGGATGAATGGATAAGGAACATGTGGTAATATACACAATATAATTCTAGGCTTCTATCAGAAAGAATAACATTTCCCCATTTGCAAAGACTTGAAAAAAAATTTGGAAAGACTTGAAAAAAAATCATATTAAATAAATTAAGCCAGACCCAAAGAAGCACAGGCTCTATGGTTTTCCTCATTTGTAATAATTCTTATGTAGCTTGGATAGTTCTAGCAGAATATGACAATAGCTCAATAGCTATCTACATATGACCTTACAAAATGATGCTAATCAAAATGAACTACACAAAATGGAAACAATAGGTTTTTTTTAAGTGTACTATATGCAGTTATTATTTTTTCTTTCATTTTCCCCTTTTCCTTGGGTTTATCCCCTGTTGCCACAGATTTCTATTTCAGTACCCTTTGTCTTTTATATAATTTTATCTGATTGGGGGATGGAAAGGGGAATCACAGAAATAGTGAGACAAAGGACAAAGTGTGAACCCATGCAACAGTAGTATCCATAAAACGCTATGTTGGAAATGAGTTTCACAACTTAGGGGAGAGTGGAGTCAAGAGAGGGTAGAGAAGGGGTAGTGTGAAAAATAAGGGAGAGGGTAACGATATTTGACAAAAATTGTACTCATTTCCTTACTTGTGTAATGGTAGGAGTAACACCTCTGTACATTATCTTTAAAACAAAGAAAGAAAAATCATGTTGAGAAGTACTCTTCCTGGGCCTGAGTTTCGAGTGACAAAGCTCTTTTCAAATAATTACATTAAATAATTTTCACAGATGGGACAATATACTTTGTGTAGCTGGTGTTATAGCCTTTGATATTTTCAGAACACTCATCACTACAGCAAAATCTCATCCATCTTGATAATGTGCATGCTAATTTGCCTCTTTTACTTGTTTACCTTTCTCCCACTAGGGTATTAAGCCTGTTCTGGAAGGAACCCTGCTTCTTTGACCCAATAACTTGTACTTAATGGGTAGCTAAATGTCTAACAAAATAGTTACTTTAAAAACAATTTTTTTTTTTTTTTGCCAGTCCTGGGGCTTGGACTCAGGGCCTGAGCACTGTCCCTGGCTTCTTCTTGCTCAAGGCTAGCACTCTGCCACTTGAGCCACAGCGCCCCTTCCGGCCATTTTCTGTATATGTGGTGCTGGGGAATCGAACCCAGGGCCTCATGTATACGAGCCAAGCACTCTTGCCACTAGGCCATATCCGCAGCCCCTTAAAAACAATTTTGAACGAATTAAAAAACAAGTTTTCCCTGTTTAATTCCTAAATATAAATCCATATTCTTACCTAGAGCTTCTAAAAATTATTAGAGATAGCAATAAAATCATATATTTAAATAGTGCTTTATGAAAGTCCTTCAAAGCATATTCATCTATTTATTCTATGTATTCATCCATTGAGCTTCTGTGTTTGGTGTATGTGGTAACAGTTAAACAATGTTAGATAACACCATGGCGGTCAGCAGAGCTTATTGTGAACAGTGGCTCTGCACTGTGGGACCAATAACTCATTGAAGGCAAATCCTCTAAAATAGGGGCTATTACTAGTGTTCCTGATTCCTTGAATTTGGCATGGGCTATGGCCCATGTCCTGGATTTTAGAAGCACAGATATCTCTATTCTGAAAGGATGGTGGTGGGGATGGAATTGAGTGTGATATGAAGGAAATAATTTGGTAGGGAAAGGAGTAATTAAGCCTCGTATTTTGGTTTGAGCTAATAGATTTCATCAGAAATCTAGAAGTTAACATTGCAATGGAACACTAAAAAAAACATTTTAGGGGCTAAGGATATAGTTAATAAATCAAATTCTTAGCCTGTACAAGGATCTGGGTTCAAACCCCAGCATCAATAACAAATCAAAACAAAAATAAATCCCTCAAAACAAAACCCAAATCAGTTATTATTATCCATAAAGTTCCTTATCAACCATTATGCAACTGCTTCTCAAAGAAAAACACCTAAATCTAATCATCCAGGAATATAGATATGACTAGCTTCATTTTTCCTATGAAAAAAGTTGAGGTATAAAGACCACCCACTGGCAAATAAGTGAAATAACTGAGCTCACAGCCAAACCTTCGCCCCACCCTGTGTGTATTTAGCACCACTTGTTTATGTACTGCCTGCCTATCCCATTAAAACTTTCTTTCTCAATGTTTTCCTTGACTAATGATTCTTATGGACTTTGTGTACCCAGAAATTGTTTTTGAACAAAAGAGAGCATGTTATAAGACTGCATACTTTTATTTTTACAGATATTTTTCAAGTCCTTACTATCAGTTGCATAAATTATGAACATTTCAGAATAAATATTAAAATCCCCAATATAGCCCAGTATTATAATAGCAATGCAAATATAAAGTTATCATCCTTGTAGAGGGATTTTCATCGTCTTCACAGGATCCTAATTCACTGGGACCTAAGTTAACTTCAGCTCCTAGCTCCAGTGGCCACCTGTAGCACTTGCTTACATCTGCCACCAGGAGGCAGAGCATATATAACAGTAAGTAGTAACCTAGAGGAAGATGGGGTTTTAGCGATTCTTTCTATACTGGCTCTCAGATGAATGACTGACTAGTGAACACATAGTGTGTTCTATTTCCCAGCCTGTTCTGTCAAGGATTTAAATAGGTATTCAAATTCTGGAAAGACCTTGGAGAAAACAAAATAACAAAACTTGGGACAGGTTTCAGATATGATTAGTTAATGTCAATGAATACCATTTCATATTCCTAAAGATTCCCTTTCTAACCTGGCCTATTTTCTAAGACCAAACCAGGTACCCTAACATCTGTTCTGTTAGGATGATTCTTTCTATCAAGAAAACTTACTTAGAGATAAAAGTTAACTTTTATTCCCTGATATTAATATGCACTTATAAAAGCTTGGGAAGTGATTGAGCCAATTTTCTCATTTGAAAAGAGTATAATAATATCTATTTCACAAAAGGATAAGAAAAATGATAAATGTAAATGTGTTTTGTAAAACATAATGGCGTTTATAGTTTTTATTAATATAGCAATGTGTTAAATATAGGAATAATAATGATTACCTCTCAAGCTCATGGAAAATTTTAGAAAACTAATTACATTATATTTATAACTCTCAAGCTTGCTTCACAAATAATTGCTATGTAATGTCATACATAATTAATGACAACTTATTTGCTTTGTATTTGTGTTCAGTTCAGAGAGGCATTATCTTTTACTATTTGATTAAAAATGAATTTTAGAAATGATCAGGATGGGAAATAACTTGATTTGGTAGGCCATGTACCTCGGCATAACAGTAAAATTCTTAGAATGACATCATATCGGAGACATTAAAGCAATATCACATTCTTTTCTAGTTTTTCTCAAATTTCCATGCATTGATTGAAGAGAGTATCATCTGCTTCATCATGTTTAATAGAATTGTGAGTTGATAATCCTTTTAAAGTGACCAAATTAAATTGTTACTTGTATGAGAAATCCTATATAAACTAGAATAAAGATTAAAAGTACCACATTAATAGGGTATAATAATGGTCAGTTGGTATCTTTGTTGAGACAGTTAAGGATTAGCAGAGGAATACTCTGAAAACTTTGTAGTGATGAAAGGGTAAGTGACTTAAGAATGTTTTGCTTTCTTTCTTCCACAAGAGAAGCTGGATTATGGATCTATTCCATGCAGTCTATTGATTTCATAATAATCTCTAAGAGCTACTCTGTGCAGGATACCATAAAACCATACAAGACTGTTTCCTGAAAAAAGTATAAAATACTATTTAATGACTTTTCCAAGTCTATATATAGGTCAGTAAAAAAGTCAGAGCATATATACTTAAGGGCAGTAACTATATATAACATATATTAAGTGATGAATGAATCTCATACATATTCTGGAAAATATCACTCTGAGTCTGAAGGAAAAAAGATCCTTGAGAATTGTAATATTTAAGCTCAGAAAATTGAGTAGAGTTTATTAGCTAGCTGCACACAGAGACATACAGACACACGCACACACATACACACACCCAGTATAAAGTTTGTTTGGATCTTTTTCCTACAATTTTTGCTTAATCTTCATTTTTGAGTTTGAAGGGCTCTTTTTTTTTTCAAATTTTTATTATCAAACTGATGTACAGAGAGGTTACAGTTTCATATGTTAGGCATTGGATACATTTCTTGTACTGTTTGTTACCTTGTCCCTCATACCCCCCTCCGCCCCCTTTCCCTCCCCCCCCCAGGTGTTCAGTTCACTTACACCAAAAAGTTTTGCAAGTACTGCTTTTGTATTTGTTTGTCTTTTTTTTACCCTGTGTCTCTCAAATTTGGTATTCCCTTTCAATTTCCTGCATCCAATACCAGTATACACGGTTTCCAATATACCCAGATAAGATTACAGAGATAGTGTAGGTACAACCACAGGAGGGTGATACAAGAACATCATCAATAATAGAAGCTACAGATACACATAGGATGTTGAAAGTAGTTACAACTGTGATATAACAATTGTTTCCATAACATGGAGTTCATTTCACTTAGCATCATCTTATGTGTTCATAAGGGTATAGCTATTGGGCCTTGTGATGCTCTGCTATGACTTGCCTAAACCTGTACTAATTATTCCCAATAAGGGAGACCATAGAATCCATGTTTCTTTGGGTCTGGCTCACTTCACTTAGTATAATTTTTTCCAAGTCCTTCCATTTCCTTACAAATGGGACAATGTCATTCTTTCTGATAGAGGCATAAAATTCCATTGTGTATATGTACCACATTTTCCTGATCCATTCGTCTACTGAGGGGCATCTGGGTTGGTTCCAGATTCTCGCTATGACAAATTGTGCTGTGATGAACATTGTTGTGCTGGTGGCATTACTGTGATTTTGTTTGTGAGCTTTTGGATAGATACCCAAAAAGTGGGGCTGCTGGGTCATAGGGGAGTTCTATATTTAGCTTTCTGAGGAATCTCCATACTGCTTGCCAGAGTGGCTGAACCAGTTTACATTCCCACCAACAATGAAGTAGGGTTCCCTTTTGTCCACATCCCCTCCAACAATTGTTATTGTTAGTTTTCTTGATAATGGACATTCTTACTGGGGTGAGATGGAATCTCAATGTTGTTTTGATTTGCATTTCTTTTATGGCCAGTGATTAGAGCATTTTTTCATATGTCTCATGGCCATTCTCATTTCCTCATCAGAGAAGTCTCTTTGTAAGTCTTTAGCCCACTTGATGAGGGGGCTATTGGTTCTTTGTGGTTTTGTTTTGGAGGAGGGAATTTTTTTAGTTCTGCATATATTTTAGAGATGAGGCCTTTGTCTGTTGAATGTCCGGTAAAGATCTTCTCCCAGTCTGTGGGCTTTCTGTTTATCTTGCGAGCTATGTCCTTTGCCGTGCAGAAGCTCTGCAGTTTGATGCAGTCCCATTTGTCCAACCTTTCTTTGATTTGTAGCATTTCTGGGTCTTTGTTAAGGAAGTTCCGTCCTGCGCCAAGGAACCCAAGTGTTTCTCCTACTCCTTCCTTTAGTATTTTCAGGGTGTCTGTTTTGATTTCGAGGTCTTTAATCCATTTGGAATTGATTTTGGTGCAGGGTGATATATAAGGATCTAGTGTTAGTTTGTTGCATGTGTTGAACCAGTTTTGCTAGCACCATTTGTTAAAGAGGCTATCTTTCTTCCAAGCTATTGTTTTAGCTCCTTTATCAAAGATTAAGTAGGCGTATTTCTGTGGGTTAATTTCTGGGTCCTCAATTTTGTTCCATTGGTCTTCAGGCCTGTTCTGGTGCCAATACCAAGCTGTTTTTATTACTATAGCTTTATAATACAGCTTGAAGTTGGGCATTGTAATTCCTCCAGCACTGTTCTTTTGCTTAGGATTGTTTTTGCTATTCTAGGTCTTTTATTGTTTCATATGAATTTCTGAATTGCTTCCTCTATTTCATTAAAAAATGGTGTTGGGATATTAATGGGTATTGCATTGACTTTGTAGATAGCCTTTGGCAATATTGCCATTTTGATTATATTAATCCTCCCAATCCAGGAGCATGGGAGGTTTTTCCATTTCCTTAGTTCTGACTTAATTTCGTTTTCCAAGCTTTTAAAGTTCTCCTCAAAGAGGTCTTTCACTTCTTTGGCTAAGGTTATTCCTAGGTATTTTATGTTTTTGGGAGCTATTGCAAAAGGAGTTGCTTTCCTGATTTCAGCATCGGTCTTCGGGTTATTAGCATAAAGAAAGGCCGTTGTTTTTTGAAGGTTTATTTTATATCCTGCAACTTTGCCAAAGGTTTGGATAAGCTCTAGTAGCTTGGGGGTAGACTCTATGGGATTCTTTAGGTATAGGATCATGTCATCTGCGAAGAGAGAAAGTTTAACTTCATCTTTTCCTATTTGGATCCCCTTTATATTTTCTTCTTGCCTAATTGCTCTGGCTAGGAATTCTAGTACTATGTTGAAGAGCAGGGGAGAGAGTGGACATCCCTGCCTTGTTCCAGATTTTAAAGGGAATGGCTTTAGTTTTTCCCCATTTAGAGTTATACTTGCTGTTGGTTTGTCATAAACTGCCTTGATTATATTCAGGAATGTTCCCTGGAATCCCAGTTTTTCCAGGGCTTTTAGCATAAATTTGTGCTGGATTTTATCGAACGCTTTTTCTGCATCCAGAGATATAACCATGTGGTTCTTTAGCTTGCTCCGGTTGATGTGGTGGATTACATTAATTTACTTGCGTATATTAAACCAACTTTGCATCCCTGGGATGAATCCAGTTTGATCGTGGTGTATGCTTTTTTTGATGACCTGTTGAAGTCGATTGGCCAGAATTTTGTTGAGAATTTTTGCGTCTATGTTCATCAGGGAGATCGATAAGGGCTCTTTATATTATGGAATAAACATTTAGGAGATACATAATTTGCAATGTTTTTCAGTCAATTTGCTTATGTTCTTATTTTCTTAACAGTACCTTTTAAACCACAAAATATCTAATTTTGTTGATAGGGAATTTATCATTTTTAAAAATAAAGTTTCATCTGGATATTTTATCTGATTTTTTGCTTAAATTATGGCTGGAAGAAGCTGGATGCCAGTGGCTTACACCTGCAATCCTGTTACTCAAGAAGCTGAGCTCTGAGGATCAAGATTGGAAGCCAGCCTGGGCATGAAAATCTGGCAGACTCTTCTAGAATTCACCACCAAGAGCCAAAATGCTAAGTGACATTGCTCAGGCTCTGAATTCAAGCCCCAGGATGGGCACACATACACACAAAAAAATTAAAGTCATGAGAATTTTTTTTGTTTTCCATGTATACTATAAGTCTAACAGCTTCAGCTGTTATAATAGGGTATATTACCTAATAAGAGTTAGTTTTGTGTGTGGTGTGAGATAAAGGTCTAAAACATCCCAGCATTACTTGTTGAATTGCTTTGGTGCCTTTTCAAGCTCAGTTATCCGTTTACCTTCGAGCTTCCAATTTGAAGATTTTGTGAATGCAGTTGTTGCTTAATTTTATATATGAGTGATTTATTGATAATATATAGATATTTAATTGGCCTTTGTGTGGTTTAGTGAATTGTAACCATCATTTGTAAGCTGTTTTTTAAAATGTGAATTACTTAGTATATTTTATATACAGTGCGACATTATTTACAAATATAGTTTAATCCATTTACATGTGGATCCCTTTAATTTATTAGTACTGTTTTGTTACACAAAATGGCACCTCAGTATAACTTTCAAAAGATGGTTTGTGAGTAAACATATATTTTTGAGCCCAATCTTAAGATCTGTTTTTAATCTGTTTTTAATAAGTGTGGTATCAGTTGTAGATTTTTTAAAAACTGTATCTTCTGTGTGGTTGATGAAATTCTTCTTTTTTATTTCTAACTCATTTAGAGATTTTAATCCTTACTATTAGGTTTTCTCTCTTTTGAGATCATTTGGTATTTCATTCTATTAATATAGTAAATAAATTACCTCTTCATTAGGTATGTGGCCAAGACTCTCCTGTAACTTACTTTGCATCCTAGGCATCCTGGCATTCAATTTGTTATCCTTCTGCCCCAGCCTTCTATGTTCTGTAAAGTGTGTATGCTACCATGCCCAGCACATTAATTGCTTTTATATTAAGCCAATCTTGCATTTTCAGAGCTGATCCTCCATGTCCATATGATATAAATATTTCTCATGCTTGTGGTTTAGTGTTGCTAATATTTTGTTACAAGAATTAACATCTACACTAAGAATGTGCAGTTGTTTCACAACCAAATTATAATACTGATGAACCATTTGATAAATGATTTTCCAGTTGTTTAAATCTTCCCTCTTAAGTTTTCAGTATCATATACTTTTCTACATAAAAGCATCTATAGTTATTTTGTTAGAGTTATATCCAAGTGGTTAATTTGTTAGAACTGTTATACAAAAGAAATGTTAAAATTCTTGACAGTTCACAATGTTAATTACTCATACACAGTGTTGCATTTGTACACTTTTTATCTTGAGTCCTGGCTAAAATCACTTATTTTTTCCAAGGGTTTTGGGGAGATTTCTTGAGATGTTCTATGTCCCAATCACACTGTGTCAGTATTTCACAATTTTAAAGGGCAGTTTGACTGGATAATTTCTTGTTTTACTTTTACTTGTTTATATTTTCTTTCTGTTGAATTTTCTCACTACTTTTCAGACTTTGTTGTTGCTGATGAGAAGTTAGTAGTTAATTGTGATTTGTTTTTGTTCATGTAAGTGGTGAGTTATTTTTCTCTTGTGCTGTTGTTACGATGTTCTCATTGTCTTAGTTTTATAAAAGTTAATATAATGTCTCCAGCTGTGGACTCATGCATGCCTTACTTGAAGCTTCTTGACTATATGAATTAAAATTATTTTTGCCAAATTTGAGGAGATTTTAGCTATGTTATAAAACAGTTTTCTGTCATTTTTCTTCATTTTCCCTGGACTTCTACCATGATTATATTTATGGTTTTAGACAGATGTATAAGATTCTCTCTCTCTCTCTCATACATGTATTCTCTGTATCTTTTTCTCTGACTCAATTTTTCTGCCATTCCTAAACTGCTATTAAGCAGTTTGCCCAGCAAAACTAAAAACATTGCTTAGCATTTTTTTATTTCTCTTTTATCTCTAAATTTTTCAGCAAGAGAAACTATAAAAACAGTACAAATATGTGGAGACTTGTGGGAGAATGATGCTCTGACCTGTGGTGGACTCAGCCTCAACACTAACTTTCTGAAGCCTCATTAGCAAACTAATATGCCAATGGGGGAACACCTCCATTAAGGAATTTTCTGTGTTTGATGGCCAAAAGAAACCATTTGATCATGAGACATTCCTTCCCTGATAAGAGAGTTCTTTGGAAAATTTATTTACTCAGTTACATGGGGAGGGGTTTTTTACTGTGTGGGGGGAGTTTTATGGCTAAGATAGTTAACTCAGTGCAAACAAGTAGTTAAGGGATAATGTAACAGTGCCTTGACTAGTCTAATCCTATAATGTATTGACAGATGTAGCCATGCTTAGATAAATCTTATCTTATGATGTATATCTTTTTGTTTGAACTTTACTCTTGAAGTTGTAAACTGATGTCTTATCACCCTATTCCTAAAACAGTATATAAGTCTAGGCCCTCCTAAAATAGTGTGCATTGGTTCATTCACCTTTGCATCCCCCATGTCCTGATTTTCGTCATTTCAGTTCCCAGATCCAGCCCCCTGTAGAGGGGCACCCTGACAGAGACTGAACAAAAAACTGGGTTGAGAAATCAAGTAAGAATTTTAATAATTCCTAGGGTTAAGGGGACGAGAAAAGATAATTTACAGAAATATAGTTATGAGAGCGTACACTGAACATACTTACAGCAAATAAATAGCCTAACCATTTACCTCAAAGTCTTAGAAAAATAAAACTTGTGGATAGGAAGAAACAACAAAGACTAGAGCAGTAATTAATGAAATGGAGACTATAGGAACAGTACAAAAATGTCAATGAAACAGTTAATTCTTTGAAAAGATAAACCAGATTGACAAGTAATTAGCCAAACTAGTGGAAGGAACAAAGGGTACCCAAATTAATAAATTAGGGTTTACAAAAGGAACATCCAAATACCAAGGAATTTAGAAGATCATTAGGTAATATTTTGAAGTCTGGTAATCCAATGAACTGGAAAACAAACAAAATGGATAAATTTTGAGATTCAAATGGCACCACCACCAATCAACAATTAAAAAAACAAACATAGATAAAGTTAAAAAGGAAAGCAATATATTTATAGAATTCTAATGAGAAGTTGGATCTCTTTAAAGTTATAGACATTAATAATTGAGCAAAGAAAAGATGGAGGATGGTGAAATGAAGAAAGGAAGCAAAACAGAAAATTATGTTGGGAAAGTAATAGAATTATTAAGAGAGGGCACAAAATAAAATATGTACAAATAAATTGAGGAAAAAATAACACAATAAAAGTAACAGCAAAAGTAATTAAAATAAAAGCAAAAAACAAAATAGTGTTTCTAGCCGGGCACCCAGCCACTCAGAAGGCTGAGATGTGAGGATCAAGCCAGTCCGGGCAGGAAAGTCTGTGAGACTCTTATGTCTAAATAATCATAGAAAAATCTGGAAGTTGTGCTGTGGCTCAAGTTTTAGAGTGCTGGCCTTGATCAAAAGAGCTCAGGGACAGTGCCCAGGCCCTGAGTTCAAAGCCCAGGACCGGCAAAAGAGAGAAAGAAAGAAAGAAAGAAAGAAAGAAAGAAAGAAAGAAAGAAAGAAAGAAAGAAAGAAAGAAAGAAAGAAATTAAGGAAGAAAGAAAGAAAGAAAGAAAGAAAGAGAAAGAAAGAAAGAAAGAAAGAAAGAAAGAAAGAAAGAAAGAAAGAAAGAAAGAAAGAAAGAAAGAAAACAACAGAAAATCAGTGTTTCTTCATATTGATGAGTTGTCTTCTTCTACAACATAGAGTTCTATAGGCCTGGACAGGTTCGGCCAGATGGGATTGTGCAGTCCAACGAATTGCTCAGAGGTCCAGCACCCCACTAGCCCCTGCCAAGATCTGAGCCAGAACCCCAGTATAGCACGGTGACAGAAGGTGCTGTTCACAACGTGCCTTTCTGGCTCCCAAAGGGCAGCAGATCCTGACTTGCCAGTTTGCTCAAGACTCATACCCCATTGGTGTCAACCCTGGGCCCATTGCCTACTCGGTCTGTGGAGACTTCCATATCCACCAAACTTTTGCCCAATCTTAGGTTGCTTTCCATTATACCCACATGGTTTCAGTGTTGCTGGTGCTCTTCCCACTCCAACATTTCTCCTCACTTTTCTCACACCAAGTAGGCTTGCATTGGCAGTTTCTACTTGCAACTCAGTTCTAACTTTTTTTTGTCTGTTTTCTTCTTTTCATGGTATGAATGTGGAATTCAAAGCCTTGCATTTCTATGCAAGGAATCTACCACTTGACACACATCCCAGACCTTTTCCCTTTAGTTATTTGTCAGGTAGGGTCACAAGCTTTTGCCTAAGATCAGCCTCAAACCATGATCCTTTACCAGCACTTTCTGAATAGCTGGGAATACACATATGACCCACCATTCCCAATTTATTTTTCAGATAGAGTCTCAATATATTTGTGCCTGTGGTAGCCTCAAATTTGCATCATCCCATCTATCTCTGCTCTTCAAGTCAATGGGATTTCAAGTATGAACTGCCATACATGGCCTGTTTCAGGCTTTTGATTGCCACATCTTTGTGGCTTTCACCAACTCCCAACTTACTGTACATTCAACTCATGCTAAGCTGCAACAGAGTCTTGTGGCAGAGCTTTGTCTTTAGTTTCTGTCCATGCCATAACTCTGGCCTTTCACCTACAGGTTTTGTCATTCTGGTTCATGTTGATTTCAAAATGGTTTTCTACTCATCTCACCATAGTCACCAGGAGGATTATGGGAACACTACACAAGCCACTAATTTCTGTATAGTGACTTGACTCTAGATTGTGACTTCAAAACCTTACTAAAAGACTATTTTCTGGTTTTTGTGATTCAAAGTTTTGGTAAAGCTGAGAGGGCTGTTTTCTTAAAAATCTATCATGGTTTCTTTCCCAGTAGCTTATTATTATTATTATTATTTTTGCCAGTCCTGTGCCTTGAACTCAGGGTTTGAGCACTGTCTCTGGCTTCCTTTTTCTCAAGGCTAGTACTGTACCACTTGAGCCGCACCACTTCTGGCTTTTTCTGCATATGTGGTGCTGAGGAATCCAACCCGGGGTTTCATGCATGCTAGACAAGCACTCTACCACTAGGCTACTTTCCCAGTCCAGTTTTTTTTTTTTACTTCTGGTTCTGGGGCTTGAACTCAGGGCCTGGGGTCTGTCCCTGAGCCTCTCTGTGCTCAAGGCTAGCACTGTACCACTTAAGCCATGGTGTCAATTCCAAGCTTTTCTTGAATAACTACTTTTGTATTCATTGTGTGATTGTGGTTCATTTTCAGATTTTCCTAAATTATTATTTCTGATTTTTTTAGTGCTTTCTTGGAATAGTATCGTGTCTCTATTTTAGAAGTCTCATTTTCCAATTAATATTTTAATTATATTTAATTATGTGAAGACACTGTGTTTATTTATCTTCACCTTTTTATTATTGTTTATTCTTGTACATCTGGGATTTATATGTGGTATGAAAATCCTTACCTGAAGAATGTTAAGAGTTTTCATAGTAGAAGTTTTCTTTCTGATGAACTTTCTAGTTTTTTTATATTTTTACAAGAGGCCTTTAATTATATCTACAAAGGATTTTTTATTTTTAATTTTTTTAGTGTTGCAGGATGGGAAATGACAAGTTGACAGCGTTGTTTCTCTTCCTACCATGTTAACATGGTTGTTCCTTTGTACTTTGGCTTTCATGTTGATGTCATGAAATTAGTTACATGAAATTAGTGAGCTGTGTTCTTTTATTGCAGGGCTGATTTTTATACTTTTTTTTAACCTTAATGACCTTTTATGTTTTATATTAGTGTACATTAATTGCATAGGAAAATGTTTCAATCTGACAGTTGCATACATGTATATAATAAACTTTGACTATATTTATCCCCTTAGTAGTATCTTCTGTCCTCTTTCCCCCTCCTACTTGTCTCTTTCCTCTCCCAAATAATTCATCCATTCAATTTTCTTCTCCAAATTTTTGAAGTCCTGATTCCATATATAACAGAAAACATAGTATTTGTATGTTTGTTTCACTCATCTTAATATGGCAATACCAGCTCTATTCATTTTTCTATAAACAACATGATTTTGTACTTCTTTATGGATGAATAATCCTTTGTGTATATATGCTAAATTTTCTTTATTAATCCACTTATAGGCTCATTCATTGGTTTGACTCTTATGAATACTGAATAAACATGAGCATGCACATATCTCTATGATAACGGACTGATTATTTTGGATATGTACAACAGCTAGTGCAACTGTTTCATATAATGCTTCTGTTTTTTAACTTTGAGAGACTACCATTCTGACTCAATATCATATAAACTACTTTAAATTGCCATTGAGCCACTGGCTCCCAGCTGTATTCATTAGTATTTGATTGATGGCAGGAGTTTTGTATTTCCTCTAATTTGTAATGATCCACTAACAATTCAAAAGTGCATTCTTTATTCTCCAGGTGCTTGTATATTTTCTTTCTTGAACTTTCCAAATTTTATTTCATTCTCATTTGCCATGATTCAAGTAATTTCAAAAACTTCTTTGAAATATTTGACTTTACTACAATGTGGTCTATTTAGGAAAAATAACTTGCACGGGATTCTGAACAGAATGTATTGCATGGCTATTAGATTGAATATTTTATAGATATCTAGTAAGTCCATTTGATTTAATGTAGGACCAGTTTAAGTCTGCTTTCTTTGTTAATTTTTTTACCTAGATGATCTATCTATTGATAAGAGTGGGTTACTGCAATCTCCCACTGTTACTGTGATTGACTCTACTCTAAAATTGAGAAACTATCTCTAAGGATAAGAACCTTTGAATTCATATTTTACCTTCTCTTTATTCTACATAATCAGAAGATTGAATAATCAAGATTTATAAGGATAATCATAGGAAGAGCAAGTCACAAAATTTGGAAAAATATTTATTTTTTTTCTCTTTTACCTTGGAGAAATGTATGATAATCTCCAAAAGAATCACTCAGAGATTTGAATTCCTTGCAAGACAAGAAAAAATAGCATCTCACCACAGCTGGATATCTGCTGAGTTTCAGAGACATAGTCATTTATTTCATTTTGAGACTGGAGCATAGAGAAGAGAGGAAATTCTTAGGAGTGCCTGGTGTACATCCAGTGGCAATTAGACTGTATATGAATCAAAAGACTGCTACTTGGCCTATGTCTGAGTGATTCTAAGGTTGGAATCTGAATGATATTGTCTGTGACAGAAGGGCAAGGGAAGTGGAAAATAGGAAGCAGATGGAACCTATTGGCATTTGGATGTGAAATTTCCTCTGAAAACTCATGCTTTGGAGCCTTTATCCCTACTCAGTGAAGTTTTTGAGAGGTGACTGGATTATGACAGCACTGCCTTCATTAATGGGTTACTGCATAGCTGAAAGATTGTTAGGAGGTTGGGCCTGGTTGAGTAAGGAGGCCACAAGGCCTTCCCTTTGAAGGGTATACCTTGTTTGTGGTCTCTTATTCTTCTTTCTTGGCTGCTGTTAGGTGAACAGGTTTTCCTCTATCACCTTCCCCCCCTTCCTAATATTGCCCTTCAACACAGGGATAAAAGTCAGGAAATAAAAGCAATGACTTTGGGCTACAACCTCTGAAATAGTAAAAATTAGATTTTCATTCATGCAAGTCTTTATTATCAGATATGTTTTTAGAGCAATAGAATATGAGGTAGCACTGAAGTTTAAACTTTTGGCTCTACCAAAATGCATGAGTTCTCTGTGAGCTATTTATGCATCTCAAAAGTAACTGGGCTTAAGAGAATTTGATGGAAGTGTGACTTGATAGCTGTGTCTATAGTGAGTCTCCAGTAATACGAAGTTAAAGGATTATCTGTCAGTAGAGATGGATAGTTGGTTATTTCTGGACACTATTGAACATTCTCAAGAAATTTGTAATTAAGGAGATCATTGTAGAGCCTATAGAAGAACTCCAAATGAGCCCATTGATAGCTACTGTTTGCCACACGAAAAAAAAATAGGCACGTTAAAACAGCATTTCCTCTTTGTTTCCTACTCCTTTTTCTCTTCCTAACAATAAAACTGAATAAAACCAAGCAACAAAAGAGTAGAAATGAGGGAGAAAATAAAAGGTGGAGGAAAAAAGTAAAGAAACAGACAGTAGAAGTCTATTTTTCTCTCAGAGATTTTTAAGACTGGATGATGTACAAATTCTTGATAGGATAGATTGAATTTTGCAAGGAATATAAATTTTGGATAAGTTGGATCCTATAATCTTAGGATATAAAATTTCACTTACAAAATGTGAATTATTATTCCTTTAAAAGTGAAAAGAGAGATTTGCAACAGTAATCATTTTTTACAATAAAATAAATGGTAAATTTCTTTCTAGGTTCTTGCATTTTGAATGTTTTCTCAAATAGCTACTGATTCTGCATGAAATAAACATTCAGTTAAAATTTCTTGGAATTCTCAATAAGAAAGAATAGAACTTAAGTAATATTAATAAATGTTCATTTCCTATATAGTAATTAACATGACAGTTTTATATTAGAGCACTCTTGGCTCTGCTCTTGATTCATATGCACATGTCTCACCATGATTCTGTAAGATTTTGTCTTCTTCTGATGAATTTACTTGATCTTACTATATATGATAATGTCAGCTACATAGTCCTATCCTTTTAATACCCACTTCTACTCTGAATTGATACATGCTGAAAATTGTGTTGTGAAAGAGATAGATTTTCCAAAGTAATGTACATTGATAGCACATCGTAAGGTTGAAGACCTTATTCTCTAGTATAATACATACACTATCTGGTATCAATTTATCTACCTCCACCTATATGTATGAATATAAATACACAGCCAGAGATGTTCTAAAATGTAGCAAGATAAGAATTAATTTTTACTACATCCTGTTTGCTACATTGTTTTGATCTTAAAACTTCTTCAAAGCTCTGATTCCAAGTATGAAATAAAAACATTTCATTTTCCTTCTTTTTCAAATAGTACTAAAATGGTCATTAAGAAAGCCTGTATCCATACAAGAAAACACTAAGATGGAATTGGCACTTGCTATGCTAGATTTTCTAAATAGATGTTACTAAAACATTAATGAGAATACCATTATAAGTTTATCCCTCTAGAAAAAAATCAGTACATATAAACTCTGCCAACCGTTTTTCCTCTTATTTCTTCATTTTGATTGATAGGTAAAAATGATACATATATTATTGTGTTCAATATGTTGTTTGATATTTATATATTATGGAATAGCTACATCAACCTGCTTAGCCTATATATTACCTAACTACAATTTTTTTCAAGAACATTTAAAAATCTATTCTCAGCAATTTTCAGATTTTTTTAGCAAAAAATTGTGGTCAGCTTGTTGGACAATTGATCTCCTGGATTTATTCCTCCTGTTTGACTGGAAGTTTGTCTTATTTAACCAAGATATCCTCAGTCTCCTACAGCCTTTTATCTTATACCAATTTATTCTCTTACTTCTGAGATTGATATTTTTTACTTCACAAATGTATGTAAGATCCATGTAATATTTAAATATCCGTGCTTGGCTCAGTTCATTTATCATAATACCTCATTAGTTCATTCTTTTAAAACTGAATAACTGAGGACTTCTGGGAAGACGGCAGAGAAGCAGCAGAGCCCTAGCTAAGCTCCCTCCGACATCACAGTTTTACCACTCCAGAGGAACTTTTACTCCTAGAAAGACAGCCCAAGTAAGTTACAACATTATAGGCATTCTGGCCAGGAAGGAAAAATAAACTTTGCTGGCCTGAAAACAGATTTGAGCTCTGGGCGGCAGATCACAGGCTGAGCATGGATGGACCAAAATTGCAGAGAAAGAGTTTCCCACAAAAGACATCCTCACTGGCACCCACAGAACAGCTTCTGGAAGCTAGCCCTTCCTCCACTGCCAGAGCAAAGCACCATCTTTGACACTGGCATAGACCTGGTCAGACCAGACTGGAACTAAAGCAGGCCTGGGGAAAGCGAGGACAAAGGTGTCATGTTTGAAAAGGGCAAGAGGGACCCACCAGTGAGAGCCAGCTCTGCCCAGGAGAACGACCCCTGCCCAGGCAGGAGGCTTGTCCCTGGCCAAGGCTCACACACTCAGGTGAACTCAACCAGAAGTGCCCTGCCTTGCCTGCCCCTCAGATGCTGTGGCTGGGCTGCCTACTCATCAGCAGCCGGAATTTCTAAATTCAGATGGAAAGCGGCAAACAGCTACCAGCGGCTTGGAACAACCAGACGGGAGAGAAAACAGTTCCCGAGACAGATAAATGGTCCCATCATAGTGAAAGCCCAATTTCCAGCAGGAAACAGAGCTGAGTTTCACAGCCAGCTCCGCCCAGAAGGTCACCCCGTCCAGGAGGGAGAAACCTCCTCTGGGCAAGTGACTCTCATCCAAGTAAACCAGGCCAGAGGTGCCCCGCCCTGCTGAGTCCACAGCCTATTCAGAGCCAGACATTAAAGGCAGCAGCCCCACAGCAGACGGGAGGACCCAAGGTTCCTGAGACTGTTCAGTGTCCCCCTTCTACAGAGGACATGCAAGTCCTACCTGCAAGCTGTGCAAACCATAGAGCCCCAGGATTTAACTAATAGGGGAGGAGGGTCAAAGCAGATCCACCCCCTGCAAACTGAAAGCAAGTTAAACCAGCCAATCTGCAGGAAAATAGACCAGACCATCACAAGGAAACCAGAGACTGGAGAGAGCCCACCCAAACAAGGAAGACTCAAAATTTTTTTTTAACATTTTTAAAACTTTTTAATTTCTATTATTCATTTTTGAGATGTCATTTGTTTTCTGTTGTCTGATTTTATTTGTTTTATTGTTTTTTCTGCTATTTTGATATTTTCTTTGTGTTTTGTGCATTTGTTTTCCAATATTTTTTATTTGTTCCTCTCTTCACATTCACTTTCTTTAAAATTACTTTCTTATGACTAACACCTTCACTCTTTTCTGCTGACACTCCATTGTCTATCATTTTAACCTTGTTCTTTCTACTGATTCTACTCTTCTCCACATTTCCACTTCACTGAAACTAAACCAAAATCACCTCCCATATATTTTACTCTATTTTCTTCACTACCTCTAACTTACCCTCCTGATTTACTTCCAGGACCTCCAGACTCCATTGTTATTGGGTAGAGGGTATCCCTGTTCAATCCAAGTGAATCAAAGGGGTTCATAGAGAAATCCAGCCAATCCAAAAAGAACTTAATATAAGAATGAAAATTGTTCATAGGGTTGTAACAGTAAATAAGTATCTATTAAATACAGGGTTGATTATTATATTGAAATTGTATTCTTTAGGAACACCAAATCTAATTTTATATACAAAAAAGAGAGGGGAGATTTCTGTATATAATTGTGAACTAAGATTTATACAACAGTGCTTGGTAAGGTCTGCTTTGGGTCTTAAATGGTGCTCACAGGTGCTTGTAGAATGGCATTCCAAATCCAAATGGGCAGAAGAAGCACAAGAAAGATGGCAAACAATGGAGTCTCATCTCCCACTCAAAACAAGCAGGAAACAGAGCAGTCAATCAAAGACCTAAAGAGAACCCTCAAAATGCTCTACGAAGTCTACTGATAAAAATGTTAAATGAAAAGTTTGAATCTCTTCAATCAGCTATTCTAGAGTGTGAGGAGGTGAACCAAAAATTAATAGAGAATTTCAGGGCCTCCACAAATAGAAAGATAAATGAACTTCAACACTCCAATGAAAAGATAGCTATCCAACTAAAAGATTTGAGAGACAGCACTCAGTACCAAATTAATTAAGTAAAGAAGTCCATGCAGGACCTAAGAGAAAATTATAGCAACACATGGAAATCATAAGGAAAGACTAGTCAGAAGGGAAAGAGATTCGAAATCAAGTAGCTAGCGTACAGTCCAGACTAGATGAAGCAGAGGATCAAATCTCAGGAACTGAGGATTCCCTAGAATCAATGGAGAGAGATTTAAAAAAAATACAAAACCAATCCAATCAACAAAACAGATCACTCAAGGAGCTCCAAGATACAATCAGGAAGCCCAATTTAAGGCTAATAGGCATTGAGGGAAACTTACAGGAAGAAGTTAATGGAATAGGAAACCTATTTAACAGAATATTAGCTGAGAACTTCCCAAATATCCAGAAGGATAGGCTATCCAAATACAAGAAGCATTTAGAACTCTAAACTGACCAACCCAGAAGAGGACATCCCACCAACACATTGTGATGAAAACAGAATCAATAGAGTCCAAGGAAAGAATCCTTAAAGCTGTTCGAGAGAAGAAAATAATCACATATAAATGAAAACCAATCAGAATTACCCCAGACTTCTCAGCAGAGATCATGAAAGCAAAGAGGGCCTGGAATGAGGTATACCAAACCCTAAATAAAAATAACAATCAACCAAGAATACTGTACCCAGCTAAACTCTCATTCATAGCTGAAGGTCAAATAAAAGTCTTCCACAGTAAGGAAAAACTGAAACAATATATCTCCACCAAACCAGCTTTACAGAAAATCCTCAAAAATGTACTATTCAGGGAAAATAATCAAGATCCCAATACAGACAGAGAAATGAATCCTAAATAGAAAACCAGAATATTAGATCAAGAATTGGGAAGACACAGCTTTTAAAAAGATAGCTACAATGAAAGGAACAAACGATCATTTCTCAATCCCAACTCTCAACATTAATGGACTTAATTCTCCAATCAAGTGACATAGGCCTATAAGTTGGATCAAAAATCAAGATCCATCTTTCTGCTGCCTCCAAGAGATACATCTGTCCAGCAAAAGCAAACATCTTTTAAAAGTGAAAGGCTGGAATATAATCTCCCAACAAATGGCCCCTGTAAGCAGGCGAGAGTTGCAATCCTCGTATCAGATAAAATTGACTTCAAATTAAAAATGGTAAAAAGAGACAAAGAAGGTTACTGCACACTAATAAAGGGATCTCTCCTACAGGAGGATATAACCATCCTAAATATCTACACCCCAAACACAGGAGCCCCCAACTTCCTCAAACAAACACTACTGAGTCTAAAAACACTCATAGACCCAAACACATTGATAGTTGGGGACTTTAACACTCCACTGTCACCTCTGGACAGAGCAACATGTGAAAAACTGAACAAAGAAACCACAGAACTAAACAACTGCATAGACCAACTAGACATAACCGACATCAACAAAATATTTCAAAGACCCAGAAATGCAACAAATCAAAGAATAGTTGGACAAATGGGACTGCATCAAACTGCAGAGTTTCTGCAGGGCAAAGGACATAGCTCCCAAGATAAACAGAAAGCCCATAGATTGGGAAAAGATCTTTACCGGCCATACAATGGACAAAGGCCTCATGTCTAAAATATATGCAGAAGTGAAAAAATTAAATTCCTCCAAAACAAAACCACAAAGAACAAACAGCCCCCACAACAAGTGGGCTAAAGACTTACAAAGAGACTTCTCTGATGAGGAAATGAAATGAAAATGACCAAGAGACATGAAAAAGTGCTCTACATCACTGGCCATAAAAGAAATGCAAATAAAACAACATTGAGATTCCACCTCACCCCAGTAAGAATGTCCATTATCAAGAAAACTAACAATGACAAATGTTGGAGGGCATGTGGCCAAAAGGGAACCCTACTTCACTGTTGGTGGGAATGTAAGCTGGTTCAGCCATTCTGGCAAGTGGTATGGAGATTCCTCAGAAAGCTAAACATAGAGCTCCCCTATGACCCAGCAAGTCCCACTTTTGGGCATCTACTCAAAAGATTACAGACAAGAACACACTAAAGCCACCAGCACAACAATGTTCATTGCAGCACAATTTGTCATAGCTAAAATATGGAACCATCGTAGATGCCCCTCAGTAGATGAATGGATCAGGAAAATGTGGTACATATACACAATGGAATTTTATGTCTCTATCAGAAAGAATGACATTGCCCATTCTTAAGGAAATGGAAGGATTTGGAAAAATTATACTAAGTGAAGTGAGCCAGACCCAAAGAAACATGGACTCTATGGTCTCCCTCATAGGGAATAATTAGCACAGATATATGCTAGTCACAGCAGAAGATCCCAAGAGCCTAATACCTATGCCCTTATGAATGCATAAGATGATATTGAGTGAAATGAACTTCATGTTATGGAAATGAGTGTTATATCACTGTTTAATTACTTTCAACATGCCACGTGAAAGCATAGCTTTTATTGTTTATTATCCTCTTGTATTCCCTTCCTGTGGTTGTACCCGCATTATCACTTTATCTTATCTGAGTACATTGGAAACTGTATATACTGGTATTAGAACTAGGGAAGTAAAAGGGAATATCAAAATTGAAAGAGAAAGGATAAAAAAAAAACAATTACAAAAGCAACACTTGCAAAACCATTTGGTGTAAACCAAATGAACAACTTATGGGGGGAGAGGGAAAAGGGAAAGGGGGGATGAGGGAGGAGGTAACAAATAGTACAAGTAATATATCCAAGGCCTAACATATGAAACTGTAACCTCTCTGTACATCACTTTGACAATAAATAAAAAAATAAAATAAATTAAAAAATTAAAAAAAAACCCAAACTGAATAATATGTTTTACGTACATATGTCACATTCTGTATCCAATCATTGATTGATGGGCATTTAGTAAGATCCCATATCTTACCTATTGTGGAAAGTAGGGCAATGAACATCACAGTTTGTATGTTTTTGGCATAGTGGTTTCAGTTCTTTTGGAGAATGTTCAAAGGGGAGATTGTGGGGTCATTTAGTGATTCTTTTTATTTTTCCTTTTTGGAAGCATCCATAGTGGTTTTTCATAGATGGCTGTACCAATCTACATTTGCATTAATTGTGTCCATGGTTCCTTTTTCTCCATATCCTCACTAAGTTTTGCTATCGTTAATCTTTTTTCCCTTCATTGTCAAAGTGAATTGCAGAGGGATTACAGCTTTATATGTAAGGCAGTGAGTACATTTCTTGTTCAACTTGTTACCTCCGCCCTCAATTCCCCCCCATTCCCTCCTCCCCCTGCCCACCTTTGAGTTTTAAAGTTAGTTTATACCAAATAGTTTTGTAAGTATTGCTTTGGGAATCGTTTTCCTTTTTATCCTTTGTCTCTTAATTTTGGCATTCCCTATCCCTTCCCTATTCTAATACACATATATACAGTATCCAGGGTACTAAGATGAGATCATCTTTTTTATAATAGCTACATTAAAAGTATGATGACTTCTCATTGTGGTTCTAATATGTATTTCCTTACAGTTTAGTGGTAGTGAGTCCTTTCTTGTATTGTTAGCTTGTTAGTTTGTTTTTTGAGAAATTACTATTTTGATTCTTCACTCATTTTGGTTAGGTTTTCTTACTTTTGAGTTGCCTGAGTTTACCAAATGTTTTGGTTGTTAGCCAATTTACCAGATGAATGTTTTTCAATTAATCTGTCCCATGGTGTAGGTTATTTCTTTATGCTATTGATCTTTTCCTTTGATGTTTGGATTTTTTTTGAGTTTGGAAATTGTTGTTATGTTATTTGCATATTTTTGGCTTTGGTTAGTTTTGCTTTTTTAGTCATATCCAACAAATCATCCAGAAAACAAGATTTTTCCATTATGTTTACTTCTAGTAGTTTTAAAGTTCTAACAAACTTCTACATTCTTAAATGAAGCGTCCTTCCTCTTTGTGGAATGTGCTGATGAAGAAATAATCTTGTGATACGTTTTTGGCCTTTCTCCTTAATTTTTCTCATCATTTTATTTACTCCTTCATTTGCTCTTTCATCCCTTCCCCCCACATCCATTCCTGAGTTTGATCATTTTTTTATGTTTGGATATTTTTTAACTGTAGTTTTGTTTTCCTTTTGTGGCACTAGAGATTGAACCCATAATGTTGCCTTTGTTAGACAAGTATTTTGCCACTGAACTACATCCCAGCCCTCAATCATTTATTTTAACAATTCTTTATTGAGCTTGATTAGTGAATGCATGTTAACATCAGGAATAAGTCAGGAGTCACAGAGCTACACAGTGCAATAAATCAAAATTGTTGCTAGGGATTCCTGTCTCATGATGTCAAGGAGATTGAAATTTCTATGACTTTACTACCTAGAAGCTGTTTTATTCCTGATTTCTAATATAGTGGTGAATTGCTTCTAAACTGCTGCTTAAGACAGGTTCTGGGTATCTATCTGATATTTTAAAATCTGGCCATTAATAAAATTCACTATTCTACAGATTGATTTCTTGAGAATCCACATCCTTTTTTCTCACCTCACTACCACTACATTTATTGTGACCACCATCTTCTATTATATAGACTTTTGTAAGAGCTTATGCATACAACATCTCTGTCTGTCTGTCTGTCTATCTATACCTACATACATATTATACATATTTGGCAGTCCTGGGGTTGAACTCAGAGCCTTGAAATTACTACACAGGCTTTCTGCCACTTAGACCATACCCCTAACTAATTTTGTTTTAGTTTTTTAGTACTCCAATAGAGAGTCCTGTGTGTTCAGGCTTTAATCCTACTATCTCTGCCTCTTGAATAGATGGCTTGTAGGTATTATCTCCACTTATGGAATATAAACTGTACATCTTCACATTGGTCTTCTCCACTCCTCATCTACTTGCCAAGAGTTAATTTTAGGAACATAGTGTTAATTCCTTTCTTAACAACTTTTCAATAACCATTTATTGTCCTGATACAGAGCTCCAAGTCCTCAGTAGATGTGGAATTCTCTTCATGGCATGGTTTTCTTTGCAACAACTTACCTCATCATATATTGTCCTTATAGTGAAAAGTATAATTTATTGTAAAGTCCAATTTTTTGTTCTACTATTCCACTTCCTTGCCTGGGTTGTTTTTAGTCTTCTCTAGTGTTTGAGGACACTTTATCTCCCCAATAGATTAAATTTTTCACATGGACTCTATAGCTTTGTACCTTTTCTGATATCTCATTCATTACATACCCCAAGCCTCATGAATTCTCTGCTTCAAGATGTAGAAGCCCTGAATCTTTGTTTTTCTAAAAAAAACTGAAAACCTAGGATTTGACATATAAGTGCTGAAAAATACTTGTAAAATGTAAAGAAAATTTTCATACCTAGTGTTTTTCTTTTCTGTTTCCTTATGGTTTTTATAGCCAGGATGAAGAATTTAAGATGTTGATGGATAAATGGCTAAGGAGCACATATACACAAACATGCACACATGTGTATCCTCTCGCCTTTTCATTTTATATGCTATAATCAGGAAGCTTGGGAAAAGTGCTATGAAAGCCTGAGTATTGGATTGGTGAATAATTCTTTACTTCATCAGGGTGTTAATCCTACATGCCTGTGGTGATAAACCCCAGAAAATCTGGATAATCCTATATAGTATACAGCGGGAGCTGGAAACAGCTATAAATACGTATCAAACTGTCAAATACCATTATCATTTAGACAACTCTGCAGTCCTTTCCAAATGATATTAGTCTGTCCCTGCTTCACTGAGTCTTTGACGAAGCATTCCCCCATGTTTCTTCATTTATTTCCTTTGCCGTCTAGCTTCTGATTGTTTCTACCTCAGCCTCTACCACTTCTCTCTTTTCTTCCACTTTCATCTTTCTTTCTTTTAACCCATTAATATTGGACACATATGTCTCCACTTTGATTTTTGTCTCTAGAAAGCTTGTTGTCTTCTCTCACATTCCTTCTGATATTAACAACCTGGATTTGTTTTCTCTGTCCATGAACGAGATAAAAAGGCAGAAAGTCTTTTAAGCAAACAGAGCAATTTTACTTGAAAGTGAATGGAAAAACAGCAAAAGGAAAGCTTCAAAAGACCCCCCTAAATGAGGATCCCCAAAAGATGAATCCAATACAGTCCACTGGGAGGGCAGGTTTATCAATACACAGCTCCTTTCATAGTTCCTCCTTGGGCTTTGTGCTAATTTCTTGATGTCTTGTGCATGTACTTCTCTGGCTCTTTATACTTGCTGAGTGGGAAATCAGTGCATTATGGAAAGAAGAAGCACTTGAATGAGAACCAAGAGCATTATGGGAAAAAGAAATATTTGAGTGGGAACTGATTTGTTATGTTTACTATTTTTATTATCTACCTAACAGAGGAAAGCTAATTCTTTCTCACTTGTCCATTTCCTCAGATCTCTTTCCCTCCAGTAACACATTTCCTTTCTTTTATGATACATTTGTCTTTCTTCTCTCCTGCCTTGTATTTGCCCTCTCTCTTCTATCTTTACTTCTTAGCAGCGTACTATGAACACCTGTTTCATCAAGTGTGAACACAAATAGAAGTCATCCTGTGATGACCACAAAAACCCCAGAGTTCTTTAGAGCAGTCTTGTTTATTCTAAATTAGCATCCGTATGATTCATGGGCAGAGAAAGTATTTGAAATTCCACAGATAAGCGAATAATTCTTGGCAGTTGCAAAATGAAAGCAACTGCACTGCCAAAAGCTTTCTGTTTACCACACAAAACAAATGTTGTCACTATTTCCATTCCAAAAAGCATCTTAAAAGCATCCTTTCACAAGAGCATTGTTCTAGCCGTTAAGTCTAATTAGATGTAAAGAAAATCTTTTGTTATTTTTGTTACACAATTCATGCTTGGTGAATAACCAGAGATAAATAATAGTTTACCCCTGCTGGGTTTTGTAGCAACACTTCCCTGAGGAAAATACTGCACATACACAGACAAATCCTGCAAAAGATCTTTTCCTCTATGCTAATTTTTCTTTTGTTCTCATCTCCATTCCTTTCACCTTACCATCATCCTTCTTCTTACTTTTCTCCAGGATCTCTGCAGTATTCATGGTTTCCATGAATAGTTTTAGGATAACAGACTAGTGTTTCCTACCATCACATATTTTGTATGTTTTCAGCTAAAACCTGCATGAATCTACTGACTTCTCTAGTTGTAGCTAAGCTATTTGATTGAGGCTGAGTGGGGCAGGGACATCAGTTTAAGGAGTAGTTAGCTTTGTATAGTATTTGACCAAGAAAGCGGCCCTCATTGGGTTTATTCTTCATTAACTGTTCATTTTTTTCCCTGACACACCACCTTAACCAAGGTACAAATCCTCTGTTGCGTTTCCTTTGTATTGAGAACTGTTTATTTCTTATGCTTATACTTAAAATTTGCTTGTGACACAGGCAATACATTTTGTCTAAATGTGAATGCTGAATATCGTTGGTTTTTCTACTTACTTGGGTTGGCTGTTGCTCTGATATTTAAGCACAAAGAGGATGGCTAATGGGTGGCAGGCACCGCAAGCCCCTGGAACAGAGGCCATGCACAGCAGAGGGAGTGAGTATATCTTATTTTAGCAACATGGCTAAAAGTCAAGAGACCTGGGCTCCTGTTCTGACTTGACTACAGCCTTCCACTTGGCCTTGAACAAATCCCTGAATGAATTTGTGTCTTTAAGCTTTTATATGTTTTACATAACTGGCATTCTCATTATGAAATCAAATTAGATGTTATGCCTGACACGTTTGAAGAGAAAATTTAGGTACAAGCTTAATATAACTTAAATTTTGTGATTCCAGAGGGCAAAAATATACATTTTTATTTGTCCTGCTGTCAATGGCACAGTAAATTGGTTTCTAGTGGGTGAGCATCTTCTTTTAAGAGAGGGACAGTTGCCATCAACTCTTTATTGATTTCTCAAAATAACAATTAAGTGGCCTCTGCTATGCCTGTTCTCAGATGAGGAAAGAGAGTATCAAATAACTTTCAGAAATTATTTGTGAATTCACACAAGTAAATTGGGAGAACTAGAATTGTACTGTAGTGTTGTTTGTCTCTAAGGCTTTTTTCTGTTACATCAATACATAGGTAATCTGTCTTAGTCAATTTTGTGCTGCTCAAGCAAAATGCTACACTGGTGGGTTGAAAATCTAAGATCAAGGCAAGGTTGGAGTCTAGTGATAGCTCAGTCTCTGCTACCTAGATGGCACCTGAATACTACATACTCCAGAAGGTAGGAACACTGTTAAGACAGATGAGTATAAGAGAGTGAGCTCACTCCTGTCCATAAGGGTAGAGCCCTCATGATGCAAATGTCTTCCACTATGTTCAGGTTTCCAGCACTGATTAATTGTAGAATAAAGTATTTTTTTTTTTTGGCAAAACTGATGTTTGAACTCATAGCTACATGCTCACTCAGGTTTTCAACCACTTGAGCTCTACTCCATCTTGAGATGATATGTTTTGGGAGAGTTCTGGTACTGAGGCTTAAACTCAGAGTCTGGATGAATCCTTTTGCTTTTTCCACTCAAGACTGGTGCTCTACCACTAAAGCCACATGGCCCCTTCTGCTTTTTTGCTTTCTACTTGGAGATCAGAGTTTCACAGACTTTTCTGCCTGGACTGGCTTAGAATAGTGATCTGTAGATCTCATCCCCCTGATTAGCTAGGATTACAGGTGTGAGCCACTCATGCCCAACTCTGAGATTAATTTTCAAACAAGTCAGTTTTAATAATAAAAAATATTCAAATCACAAGATCAATTGTACATAATCCCCTCATCACCTGATAATTTTATTGATATTATTTTATTGCTGTGCTTAATTAATATGATTAAACAATCATAATACATTTATTCAGTTATGTATCTCTCTTTGTGCAATATATGTTTCATTTTTTTTGCCACAGTGTACCAACAAGCTGCTTTCCAATTAGGTGACATAGGGTGAGCCTTGCATGATAATTTTCTACTTTATAGTTATTTATTATAGTTATATATATAGTTAAATATATAGTTACAGTTATTTATTTTTGAAAGACTGCATATATTTGGTAATATTTACCCAATGAATTACAATAGCCATGACAATTCAGTTGTTGAAGCAATAATGATTTAAATAAAGAATTCAATCTGAGTTGTTCAATTTAAATATGTCTTAATTGAATCTTATCTTATACATACCTATTTACAAAACTCTACCTAACAGAGGCAAAGTAATGTGTAAAATTCACATTCTGTAGAATGTGCTAGGATATATAAGAAAAAGTCTTCAAGTTAAAGGGCCAAAGTCTCTTCAAAACTATGTACCACTGGTGCATATTCTTATTTATTATTTGTTCTGTTGGGATTTAAACACAGGACCTAACATGTGCTGTAATATTGCTCATTATTTGCCTTAGTGGTTTTTCAGACAGTGTCTCAAATTTCCACCCAAGGCTGGCCTCAGACCACAATCCTCCTACTACACAGAGCCTTCTTATATCTGAGTTCATAGGTGTATGCCTCTATTCCTGGTTCAAGTCCCACTAACTTTTAAAATATTTTTTCATTTCTTTATTGTCAGAGTGATGTACGGAGAGGGGTTACAGTTTCATATGTATGTACATTTCTTATCCAACTTGTTACCTCCTCCCTTGCTTATCCAACTTGTTACCTCCTCCTTTGCTTTTCCCCCTCACTAACTTTTTGTTCAGGCTGGTCTTGAACTGAAATTCTCCAGATTTTTGCCTTTTGAGTAGTAGGGGTTTCAGCTATGAGTCACTACTGTGCCCTCCTCAGAGTATGCTTTCTTTAAATGGATGAAGTAGGATTATTTTACATAAGTGACTTTTCCCTCTTTCATTATAGGATCCTAAGGGGCAGGAATGAGACTTTCCAACCTGGCTTAATTTGTGGGACAGGAATTGTTGAACTGAGACCCTAGGATCTCAGCTTCCTGAGTAGCTAGAGTTACAGGTATGAACCAGCAGTGCCTGCCTAACTTTTTTTTTTTTTTTTTTAGTGCTGAGGTTCAAACTCAAGGTTTTATAGTTGTCAGGCAAGCGCTTGTCCACTAAGCTAAATCCCAATGCTTCTGTGCCTTCTTTCTTAATGACAGTGTCACATATAGTGGGGGAATTTGCATTGATGAGAGTTGTGGCTTTCTATTCTTGGCTCATCAACAGAATAATAAGTATTTTGAATGAAGTTAGTGCAATTAGGTACTGTCTCATAGGCAGTGGAAATTTGAAATGGATAATCGGGTACCTATGGGTGTAGTGTGCCTTTTTGACTGTGTCTTCTGTGTAAGTCTAATTGTTGTGAGTCCAAAGCATTGATTCTCTTGTTCTTTCTTTCAGCCATCCCCTTCCACTTCTGGACTAAAGCTAGCCTAGCTGTTCATATATTTGGAGGAAAAACTAAAATCTAATCATTGTAACCACAGTATTGATTGAGCTCTTAGTATGGCAAACATTGGCTTTCTACATATAATCTTCACAACAATCATGTGGAATAGAAATTATCATTATTCCTATTAATCATATTAGGAGACTGGGGCTAGCAAAGGTTAAGTAATTTAATTAAGATCTAGCTTGCAATAAGGGTTTGTCCAATCCAGCTTTCTGATCTTAATGCTGATGATCTTAGCAAATATGCCTACATATTGAGAATAGTTGATACTGGAAAATATAGGGCAAGTGTTGGCGTTAGAAATAAAAATGAGAATGATAAAAGGCTAGGGGACCGGGTTGAGTGGAGGTGGGGGAGATTTAAAGTCTTTTCAAATGCTGGAAACCACAGAATGGAAATTTTATATTAGCTGTTGGGAAGAATTTTCCTGAACATAAGGTTTGTAAGCAGGGGAATAAGTTACTGAGGGGATGGTTAAATTAAAAGCTATAATAAAATATTAACCAACTATTCATATGGAGCAGTTCATGTAGACTTTAATGTGGAGGCAGGGAATTGGAATTGAATTCAGCCATGAAAAATGTTGTGGACTCTCATGAGCATAAAAAATTTAGTAGCTAATAAAAATATTTTTTCTCCCCATAAGGGGATGCACAGCTTGTAATACCACAACTATCCAAATTATTTAGGCACAGCTTGTAATACTATAAATATCCAAATTATTTATTTTATTGTAGGCATCAGTGATCAGAGTCAGGAACAGATTATAAAGATTGGAATTTTGAATTCCTTTGCAAAGAAGTGAATTGAAAATATTACACTGATTTTCTGAGAAATCATGGAAGCACTGCAGATGTAGAGATGAATGAATTCTTTTTCAATTATCCCAACTATGTAGATTTCTAAAACTATACCTGGGTAACCCTGAGATCAGTTATACTCAGATTTCTAAGCTATATTTAAACAATATTCAATTTGAAGTGAATTTTTAATAGATTTCCCTATAAACCTATTTTGTTGACATGCCCGCTTGAGAAAAATACCATCAGTATGTTCAAATGATATGAAATCAAAGTGAGAACAGATGCTAACTACTCATACATGTATAATTTTCTTTCTTCATTCTTCTCTTTACCCCTAGATCTTACAAAGCAGTTAGGCACTTTCTTTTTACTGTGTATGGCAGTGCAAAGGTATGAACCAATGTTGTCACATTTGCTTATGGCATTCTACCACTTGGGCCAGGCTTCCAGGTTAGCTATTTGATGGTTATTTTGGAGATGGAGTCTCACAGACTTTTCTCTCTGAGCTGGTTTTAAACTGAAATCCATGAGATCTCAGCATTACTGGCATCCAGCTACTTTCTTCTTTTTCTTGTTGTTTTTTTTGGGGGGGTGAGGGGGGTTGACGATGCCTGACATTTTGAAGGAAAAGGAATTCTACAATTTGTAGCCTTTTGTGTTTGGCTTCTTTCACTTAGCAAAATGTCTCCAAGATTTTATTTGTACTGTCATAGGTATCTGCCAATGGAATTTCTGAGTCACTGTAATCACTTTATTGTTAATATCTTGAGAAATTGCCAAGCTGTTTTCCAATGTGGCCACAGCATTTTTAATCCTTCCAATTAATGTATAAGGATTCTAATGCTACAAAGCCTCATTTTCTGTTTATGATAATGCTGGGTTTTAACTCAGGATCTTAAGCTTGCTTGGCAGCTTGTGCTTTAATAATTTTTTAGATAGGGACTCAAATTTTTGTCTGGGACCAGTTTCTGACTGAAATCTTCCTGTAGTTAGTTGTTCTGTATACCTTGGATTACAGACATGCACAACTGTGCCTGGCTATGTTGGTAAAGATAAGCTCTCACAAACTGTTAGCACAGGCTGGATTCTAATCATATTTCTTTAATTTTTCCTACATTAGTATTTGGGATTGCAATGATGTACCACCACAAATGGCTCTCATTTCATTTTTATTCTTTAAATTTCTTATTAAAAATCATTGTAATGGATGAAAACTGTTGTTTATTTAATTTTATATTTGAATTTTCCTAACAGTAAAGCATTTAGTATTTTACATTTACTTATTTTGTGTTTGCATATCTTACTTGTAAAAATGTCTGTTCATCCATTTATTCATTGAGTTTTTCTGTTGAGCTGTAATTATTCTTCTTATATTCTGGAAATGAAATATTTCTCAGATTTATGATCTATGGATATTTTATCCCACTTAGAAGTTGTAAGCATTTCCTAGCCTCAGGTTCTCAGCTCCTCCCATTAGCCCCCAGATCCACCCATACCTAATGAGCCATGCCTACTCACTATTAAGACCTACCTACTTCCCCTTTTTCCCCAGAGAGAAGCTGCCACCTGGATAAGGAGCAGATGCCATGTAGCTCCCTCTGCCATGGGAACTATGGCCCCACTAATAAACCTCCTTATGAACCTTCTTCTCCTGTCTGTGATTATCTCTGCATGGTCCCCTGGGATGGCCGGGACATATCCTTTCATTGGTGCCAAAACCTGGGAAATGATAAATTATATAGGTTTCTAGACTTTCACACATTGAGGTCAAAGGAGGGTCTTCATAGAAGTGGATGACAAAGACTTAATAGCTATGTGCATATGATATATAAAGTAATGTTTTATGAAATGATCTCTAAGGAAGGAAACAAGAAATTTCTTTCAGTTGGTTTTTCTTTTTTTCTTTTCCTTTTGTCTCTTATTAGTTTGTTTGTATTTGGGAGGGTAAAGTGGGGCACAGAGAAAGTGGAACAAAGGGTGAACAATTACAATAGTGGTACTCACTAGACACTATATGGAAAATGAACTGTATGTCTTGTGGGTGGGGAGGGGAGAGAAAAACTTAGAGAAAGCAAGGGAAGGGAAGACATGATTCAATAAGAATTGTATCCATTGCCTGACTCGTGTAACTGTAACCTCTCAACTCTACAATAATATTTTTTGTAAAGAATCAGAAAAATGAGTCTGTTGTAGTCAACATATAGCTAGATTTAGTATATACATATATATGTAAAACACATATGTATATATATATTGTATATATCTATATAAGATTATCACTATCTATCTATCTAATCTATCTTCAGTGATTCTAAGGTTTTTGATAGGAGAGTTCCATCTATTTAAATTATTTATAGAGAAGGACTTATCTTTGCTGTTTTTGTTGTTGTTGTTATTATTGTTGTTACTTATTCCCAGATTGTCTTGTAGATCCTTTCTTCCCTTTGTGACTGTCTTTATGGGTCAGTGATTTCTGTGATGCTTACTGTGATGCATTCTTGGCATTTTTGCTCCAGACTGGGTACTCTGTCATTTGAGTCACATCTCCACTTTTTGGTGGTGAATTGGAGGTAAGAGTCTCATGGACTTTTCTGCATGGGCTGGCTTTGAACTGAGGTCCTCACATCTCAACCTCCTGAGTAGCTAGGATTATAGGTATTATCCACAATCTTTGGTGCAAATTATTGGTATTTTGTACTTTTAGTAGATTAGATCTTAGTTAGGAAGTTTGGCCATTGGCTATAATTTGCTAAGCAAGTACTTTAGTCCTCGGACATGAAGTAGAAGAAACAACTTGGAAAGTGGAAGATTGTCACTTTAGCAAGGCGTTTCACAATGAAAATTGAGGAGTGGGGCCTAGGTAGTCCTCCCTGAGCCATTTACTGCAACAGTCTTAGCTTTTGTTTGTCAGAATCCATTTGTCAGAAATATTAAGTGTATGCAAGTTCCGCTTCAATTTGCATGAGGTGTCTTGTCTAATTATAACAATTGCTCCATAAACTACTCAGAAATTATTTAGAATAGTGTATATATCAAGTCTTTTCAAGACATCTATTAAGACATTTTGTTTATTTTACATTTCTGTGACAAAATTCATGATTTATTTTGACTCCCAGTTTCATATGTCAAGCCCATCATGGTGGAAAGCACTTTTCTGAAACTGGTAGGCAAATGAAGAGAGAGAGAGAGAGAAAATACTTACACTCAGTGACACACACACACACACACACACACACACACGTTCTGTCTTGGGTCTTAGTCAATGAGATGGCACTGCCTCACCAAGGCTCTTCCCATTGCTTAATCCTGTCTGGACACACCCTCACGGACTCAACCAGAGATGTACTTTCCTAATTACCTAGATGCATTTCAGTCCAGTTAAGTAGCCAACCAAGATCAACCATCACATTCTCATGATACTTAGAAATAACAATTCACTATCTCTTTAATTATTACTATAAAATTCCCATATAATATATTTGATACTAAATATAATCAGTATAAAATTAAGTCCAGTATAATTCCCAAGCATGTAGCTCTAGACACAGAAGTCCAAAATTATTCCTACCCAACATGCTTATATTTGCATTGCTATATCATTGGGTTAAGGCTAATAATTCAGAGGAGCTACACATTTTAATTTACGTGCATCATTAATATAAATTTTGCAAAGGAAAAATTAAACTGCAAACAGTAGATTGCATATGTAAATCCTTACAAATTGCACTGCAGTCTTTATAGCCCCAAGTCAGATTTTCTTGAGATGTTGAATTAAATGGATAAGTGAAACAAAATGTTAAAAATCATTCTTGCCAATTCTTACTCTGCATGCTTCCAAAAGGGGGGACTGTGTGACAGGAGGTTTGGTGATCCATGTCTGACACTAATGGAAGCTCAGGCCTTGTCTACACTCCATGATAGACACAGGACTCAACTGCTGCCTGTGCAAGGTTGGCTTCTCCATCTGTGCATCACATGTAGTCACAAAAATGTAGTAAATAATTGTTCTTTCCAAGTGCTTAAAAGACCTATCTTTTGGGGCTGGGGATATGGCCTAGTGGCAAGAGTGCCTGCCTTGTACACATGAGGCCCTGGGTTCGATTCCCCAGCACCACATATACAGAAAATGGCCAGAAGTGGGGCTGTGGCTCAAGTGGCAGAGTGATAGCCTTGAGCAAAAGGAAGCCAGGGACAGTGTTCAGGCCCTGAGTCCAACCCCCAGGACTGGCCAAAAAAAAAAAATACCCCCCCCCAAAAAAGACCTATCTTTTCTGTGTAATTATACCTTTGTCTCAGCCATACTTGCTTACATAAAAGCTGCACCTATTTTAAGGGAGGGTGGTGCAGACCACATTCTAATAATGTCTTAGAAACTTGATTTTTCCAGCTACTGCATTACAGATAACTTCATTTTACCATTGCTAGACATGATCAGCTGCTGGCCATTCACTCTCTAAGCCCCATGGAACCAGTCTTATTACAGTATAAACCTGGAATATGTATGTATGGAATGTGCATGTGTAATTCATTTTCCTTTTCTCTGCCTAGTTGCCAAACTAGAGGAACAGGTATTGAAATGTTGAAGGCAAAAATTATGTCCATTCTTACCAGTGTCAATTGAAAGAATGATTAAAGGAATCACTATCAATTAGGGTGAAATTATTTGGATAACAGAATTTAGAAAGTGGGCTGGGATGTAGCTCAGCGGCAAAGCGCTTGCCTAGCAAGTGCAAGGTCCTGGGTTCGATCCCCAGTACCAAAAAAGAAAACACAAAAAAAATACAGTTAAAAAAAACCCCAACCAGAATTTAGAAAGTGACTTTCAGGTTCTTGTTTTCTCAGCCTACTTTATTTCCTCCTACCATCTGGTCTCTTTCTTGGGACAGATTACTCAGAAAATTTTGACCTATCCAAACCATTTACTTTTATAGGTATTTGGTAGAAAGTAATGAGATTTAATCCCTGTTGATTATGATCTGTTAGTAGATTATGCTACAAAAGCTGGACCAAAGGCTAGTACTTAGGAACTTGGCAACTTATGTTCTCTCAGGATGCATAAATGAAGGATAAGCAGGAAGCTAGAAGTATTACTTTAAGAAGTCACTTCCCACGACAAAATGAAATAAATGTGAATAGCACTTAGTTCTCAGAACTAAATATCTGATTGCTAGCTTCAAGATTTTATGACTTTATGGAAATTTAGTACATTATTTTCTTAGATAAATGTTCATTATAATACATTATTAAAGAAACAGGTATTTAAAAAATCATATCATAGGAAGAGACAGAATGCTGAGATTCTGAAGAAGTCCTGAAAAGACCCAAACAGATTTTGGGTAAACTGGAGGGTTTTTAGCATAAAAAAAGATGGATGTGTAGAAGAACAAAAATAATGGTTCTTTTTTAAGAGAACTGTCACAGGAAAGAGGCACTTAATTTATTCTATGTAGCTAGAAAAGGCAGAATTAGTACAACATGATAGAAGGTTCTAGGAAGCATACTTAAATTGACTATGGGGGTTTTTATTTTTTGGATGAGAGCTGATATATAGGGAAAAGACACACTCATAAATACTTACTTTGTACCACTTGACATGAGAGGGCAAAGGCTAGATAAAGCAGGATAGTAAAAAGTCAGGTGGAGGTAGAGAAGCTTGGACATTTGCACAAGAATTACTCATAGGTATTGTCATAAAATAACCTATTTTGTCTCTTTTCATCTCTTTATATCTATTCACTGGCCCAATTTTACTCCTAATGAAAATTTGGGCAGGCCCAAGACTTCTCTGTTAACTTTTAGGAATTATGAGGCTATACTACTTTAAGTTGCAGAACAAAGTCCCAGTTTCTTAATTACAATGTTATTTTCAATAACTTTCTAATTACAATATCCATCAAGTGTTATATAAGATGGAAGCCTTCTCTTTTGCCTTGGTATGTAGTCCTCTTACAAGTAGGAATCTGCCCTGGGGAAAGATGGTGAATTCACTTTATTTAGTTGATATTCTGTCTGTTATTCTGCACCTTGTAAATCAAGAATTCTGACTGCGCTGGAAGCTGGGAAAATGGTAAACCAGAGAGAGCTAAAGTGTTGTTGTGCTAGCATCGTTATGCTTGTCTAGTTTAAATACTTTATAGCTTAGACATATCCCGAAGGCCTAGTTTTTTTTTTTTTAAAACCTTGAATGAATTTTCCTTGTGATACTCATTTGAGGGGGGATAGACTCATCTTCCACTGCTTGCTTACTCCTTTCTTGGCCTTGGGAATCTGGAGATAGCTTTGCCATCTCTTTTTTAGTCATCTGCATACATCTCCAGGTAACAGTTCACCTAAGGAGCTTGGGATGGCAAACTAGTAGGCTTCTCACTAACACTTTTTCATTTGCTAAGTAAATAGGGCAGTTCTGTCCTGAAGGAAACTTTCATAGATCTTTTGCTTTACTAACACTGAGTGTAGCTACTTAAAAGCATAACGGCTAGTTTCCTTTCACAAGCTCATTAGGTCAACCTTTTAATGAATAAATTCAGTGCAGGAAACTATTTCCCTTACTTTTAGGCAATGCTCCGGATCCCCTGGAAGCTGGTGGTGAGCCAATTTCTACACATTCTGAAAGAGCACTCTGAATCATTCTTTAATTCCCACTCTTAATCTTTTCATGCCTAGAAAGTGAAAGGTTTTATATTGTCTCACATATTTTTCACACTTATTTTGATAGGAATAGCATTTTACTCTATAGGCTGGTCTGGCCCTGAATTTGTTGTGTAACTCAGAATGGACTCAAACTCATAATACTCCTTCATCAGCATCCCAATTGCTAAGATGACAGTTGTGCATCACCACAGCTACTCACAGTTTTGAATGTCTTATAGAGCAAGACTGTATCACAAAGATATTTTGTTATATAGTGTGGATTTTCATAGAGCCATAGTAAAATTTTAATTTTAATACTTTGGACTAATTGATGAAAAAGTTTATTCACATTGAGTTACACCAAAAAAAAAGTGTTGGGTTAAGATAAAAATCTTCCAATAAATGAAATAATAGATTACTGTTACTGGAAAGAATGACTTTCCAATGAGAGGCAGGAGCAATATAGATTACCACATTGCTTCTTAGCAACAAACTTTAGTAAACTTCCTCATTTGTAAGAAAGTGCCTCACACTTAATCTGTTCAAATAATTATTTTATTCAAGCTAGTTACCACCAAGAAATAGGTTCCTTTTCTTTTAATCTTTGTCATAGTGAAAAACATCATCAGCTCTTTCTAGTTCCTAAGTCAGAAAGTTTAGTGTGATGGACCTAAATCTTTAGAAACAGATATGAAAGACTGGTGAGGAAAATTCTTTCAAGATATATCCCTTAGCATGCATTGGTGGTAATTCTCTTAGTTTCAATTCTAGACTAAGAACATAGATGTATATTGTTATCTTGTCTGGTTTCTAGTTGCCCAGATAACCAGTTGCAGGACTACCAGCATTTTTTTTAACAGAACTAACTCAGCAGCCAGTAGGGGGCAAGATGGTCTCCTTTATATATCATTGAAATTTTTTTATCTCGACATTTCTTCTAAATGTATGACATGCAAATGTATGTGTATACAATATGCTGGAATACTGTTCATCAAACATGTCTTTTCTGTTACATACATATTTTCCATTTTGTAGAGGATGAAGCAGGAGAATAACATTATTTTCATTTTGATGAAGCCATGTGTAGGGTCACTGGACTAATAAATGAAATCTGAATTATTCATCAGTCCATGTGTTATTCAGATCTTTAAAACCAATGCTGATGGAGATGAAGGAATGTTTCAACTCTCACCAAACCAATATAACTGTCTCCCTTTCACTTTTAACCATTTACTTTTATTTGAGATTTGTGATTCTGGACCAGTTTCCATACATTGCCCTAACAGCCACAGCACACATTAATAATTTATGGGCATGAAATGTGGAGGGTATTTGTGAAGGAATATCTTACATCCTGCATAATCTGACAGTAACCTCAGATTTTCCATTCACTGCAGTTAAATTTGGCAAAGACTAACATGAATTTTCTGTATTACAAAGAGTGTCTCTGAATTCTGTGAATCTGTCAGGAAAAGAGGAGCAGAATTTTTACTGCACTTTTAACAAACATATTTGTTTACTGCTCACTTTTGTTTTCAATTAAAAAATCTACACAGAAAAAATAAAATTCACCTGAAGGGTGAATTGTTGGTTATTATTATTTTTTCACTCTCTATGTTTTGCTTCTAGACAAAACATTTCTTTTGTATGTTTTGTGAACTTTTTGAGATGGGCTACAATAAAAGATCAGTATTTACTAAGAATTACTCTTTTCTCTCAAGTTGCACTAAAACATACCAAATTAAAAAGAATATTCACCACAGTGAAGAGAATTTATTCTTTAGCAACTGAAATATTATTATACCTATTTTTTGTGTGAAATCTTACTTTCAAAGACAGATGCAAAAGAGAAGCTTCTAATTTAATGAATTACTGAGAATATAACTGGAATATACAAAGAACTTTTTACTCCACATTCACTGTAGCATGGATTTATATTAACTTATTACTGCATATTGCAAATGATGGCCAACATTTCCTGGGCATATACTGTATGCAGGTAGTTTTCAAGTATTTGACATCTATTTATACTTAACTTTCACAGCCAATGAGATAAGCCTAATGCTGACGAATTGCATCTCTCTTCCACAAGTCAGACAGAGAATTAAAGTAACCTAACAAATATCACACAGCTGCTAGAAGAGGAGCCACATTCAAATTCAATAGGATTCCAATTGAATCTTCAGATCTGTCACTAAATGGTGACATTTCTTCTTACCTGAACACAACAATGCCCTGTGAATCATGTAATGATACCAGGTATTTCCTTTCTAATTAAACAATATCAATGTGTATTTTTTTCTTTTTCTGCATGTATATTGGAGCACTTTTTGATTTTACTAAATTCTTCTCACCTGAGGATGATCATGCACAGAAACAACACTTTTGTGCAATCATCAAAGATTCAAGATTTAAATTTTGGGGGCCTAGTCACTGATATTGTTTAAAAATTCCCCCCAAGAGATTTAGATATAGTTACTTTTCACATAAGCCTCTGGGAATGATAAATATGCCCATAGTCACACAATAACATACAATGTTGGCAAGGAACCAAATGGCACAGATGGAGGTGGGTGGTAATTAGTTCAACTGGAACTACTCTATAAAATATTTCATCACACTGTTGGTTCCGAAGCACAGTGCTGTGTCCCGGGAGAGCACCGATCATTCGCTGCCAATTTTCTAGTGGTTGCGTTTGGTCACCAGGATGGTGTGCTGGTTATCATGGGTGCTCAGTAAATACCGAATGGTAAAATAAAATAAAAAAACACTAAGTCAATACTCAGCCCATGGAAATGCTTTAGGCTCAGGGATTAGCCTTCTTAAATTCCCAAAGTTAGGTTACTGTCCATGTCTATTTTTTTCTAATTAGGAAAATTAAAACAGAAATGTGAAGAAGACATGGTAATTAAGAGAACTAGCATAAACTTAACTACCAGCACCAAGAAAATGTTTCAGTGGATACTGTGCTTATCTTTTCTCTGCCAGTGTGATGAGGAAGGTGGGTTTTATATCATCACAGTTTTTTTTTTTTTTGACATTTTCATCAAGATTGAAGAACTTCTCCTTCCTTACCAATCCTATTTTTGCTCCCTTCTCTTTTTCTTTTTCCTAGCTCTCTTTTCCTTTTCTCTCCTCCTTTTCTTCTCTCCTACCGCTTATTCTTTTTCCCTTATAATTGCATCAAAGAACCTACTGTTTTACCAATGGGAAGTCAAGGAATTCTTATCAGGGCACGACGTTGTTAATCAGTATATTTGTAAATATTGATCAAAGTGAACAGGATGAGTTAAATACGAGTAAACACTGGATTCAGTTTCCGAGGCAAATGTCTATTTATTCAAGCAAATTCTATATTTTTGCTGGATGGACATAAAAGTTCCCTAATTTTATGTATCTGGCTACCTGTGTACTTCATTGAGGATGCAAGGCTGGGGAAAGTGTTAGGACTTGGTAAATATTTTAACTTGCCACAAAGCTGCTATAGGCTATTCATCCCTTATGTTTTTAGTATTATACAGGAAAATAGTAACTGGCAGATTCCTGCCCCCCACCCCACTAATATACAGGAAAATAATAAAAATAGTCTCTTGAGCTTCAAATAGTCTGGGATTTTTTAAGCTGCACACGAATGACACCCTAGGGTGATACTGGATGAACACCACATTGCCTGCACTCTGTGTGAACGACCGGATCCTCCAGAGCAGTACTGTGCCTGTTAACTTTTTATCCTTCAAGCCAAAATTTATGGCTGAGATGGTATGGTTGGTCAGTGAGAACTGTATTAAGTACATCCTTTACTGACAAGGGAAAAGTACATGATAATTTTTTTTTAGAGTATATATCTTTTTTTTTCTTTTCAAATTTTTATTATCAAACTGATGTACAGAAAGTTTACAGTTTCATATGTTAGGCACTGGATACATCTCTTGTACAGTTTGTTACCTTGTCCCTCATACCCCCCTCCCTCCTCCCCCTTTCCTTCCCCCCCCCCACCATGGAGGTGTTCAGTTCACTTACACCAAACAGTTTTGCAAGTATTGCTTTTGTAGTTGTTTGTCTTTTTTTACCCTGTGTCTCTCAAATTTGGTATTCCCTTTCAATTTCCTACTTCCAATATCAGTATACACGGTTTCCAATATACTCAGATAAGATTACAGAGATAGTGTAGGTACAACCACAGGAAGGTGATACAAGAACATCATCAATAATAGAAGCTACAGATACACATGGGACGTTGAAAGTAGTTACAACTGTGATATAACAATTGTTTCCATAACATGGAGTTCATTTCACTTAGCATCATCTTATGTGTTCATAAGGGTATAGCTATTGGGCCTTCTGATGCTCTGCTATGACTTGCCTAAACCTGTACTAATTATTCCCAATAAGGGGGACCATAGAGTCCATGTTTCTTTGGGTCTGGCTCACTTCACTTAGTACAATTTTTTCCAAGTCCTTCCATTTCCTTACAAATGGGACAATGTCATTCTTTCTGATAGAGGCATAAAATTCCATTGTGTATATGTACCACATTTTCCTGATCCATTCGTCTACTGAGGGGCATCTGGGCTGGTTCCATATTCTCGCTATGACAAATTGTGTTGCAATGAACATTGTTGTGCTGGTGGCATTACTGTGATTTTGTTTGTGGTCTTTTGGATAGATACCCAAAAGTGGGGCTGCTGGGTCATAGGGGAGTTCTATATTTAGCCTTCTGAGGAATCTCCATACTGCTTGCCAAAGTGGCTGAACCAGTTTACATTCCCACCAACAATGAAGTAGGGTTCCCTTTTGGCCACATCCCCTCCAACAATTGTTATTGTTAGGTTTCTTGATATATGACATTCTTACTGGGGTGAGATGGAAAGTACATGATAATATTTAAAGTAATAATGTAGAAGCATCCTTAATTATTCACTAAATTTCTTTATCTTTTTTTCTGCTGCACCTTGGGATTGAGCTCAGAACTTGACTGCTATCATTGAGCTTTTATGCTCAAGTCTAGTTAGTGCTTTACTACTTCAGCCACAGTTCCACTTATGGATTTTGGTGCTTAATTGGAGATAAGGGTCTCACAGACTTTCCTGTCTGGACTGGCTTTGAACCATGATCTTCACATCTCAGTCTCCTTAGTAGCTAGGATTACAAGTATAAGCCACTAGCTCCCTGCTCTCTAACTTTCTTAATTTAACTTCCCCATCATTCTTATGCAGATCAGTGTATTACCAACTTTATAATGTACATGTCATCTTTTAGAAAAAGAATGAAAGTCCAAGTGTGGAAGTTATGTTTTTACCATATTTCATAATACTATGCATGCATTCCATGTGTGTTTAGTCTTTCTAATCAAACATCAGGAAAAAGGAAACTTATAAATTAAATATATGCAAAATTATCTGAATCAGAGCATTCAGTGTAATAGTAATTATTTAGTACCATATGCTTTCTTTTTCTCTACTAAAACTAAAATGTCAAAAGTTAGATTTAAAAATATATCATTGTATTCCATGTTTAGTTACATTCCCCTTAATTGTTTTGAATTTAATATACTAAGAAATCATATATCATTGTCTTTATGGTCACAATTTACATACTTTTCCAATAATGGTACTTCAGCCAATAACTAATGATTGATTTGATAGTATATGATAGTTTGTTATTATCAAGATATAAAAAGGTCCTTTTCTTTTATATCAACTGGTTAACAGGATTGTTGGGAATTGTGCAGTTGATACACATATATATTTACATTTAACACTATTATGTACTACACAAAATCAATTTTTCTCAGCAGCTTTTCTCATTTGAATGTATACAAAATCTACCCTGCTCATACTATTTTTAAATTGCTTTTCACTTGGTACAATCTCATCACTAAAGAATACATTTTTATTCTATTTGCCTCTGACACTCAAAATAGTACATAGGTGTTTCTGTCATAGCTTTCTCATTGCAAAACTTAGTTCATTAAGAGAAATATTCAGTCTTATTTCATTAAAGAAACTGAAACTTTATTCCATGCAAAAATATTGTAATCATAAATTGTAATAGCAAAGGCAATTGTTCTTGCTTATTGGTAAAAAGAACAGTATGAATATGATTTTGTACCTGAATACCTTGTCAATAGAAACAGAAATTTACTAACTGGATGATAAGGCAATAATTTGCTAGAAGAGTGTCCCTTCTGTGCACTCAAGCTGGTATAAAATAAAAAGATTTTTTTATTTGTAGTTCTGTAAGGACTTACTCATTTTTAAAATTTAGTCTGATTTGGGTGACTGTGTCTTCTATGTCTCCCATTTTGCATATGTAGTACCATGAAATCTACTTTAAGACCTAAGTAAAAATAAAATGAAACTCTGTGAAACATTACTCTATTGAAAATTCTTCAACAGTACTATATTTTTCTTAGAATGTGGTCTATTTTTTTTGTATGATTTGACTTCATCTATCTTTTCAACACCATATCCCTCCATTCCTATTTTTTTATTTGTTTATTTTTGTGCCAATACTCAGGGCCTGTTCCTTAAATTTCCCCCCCCCCCCCCCCCCCCCCCGCTCCAGGTTAGCACTTTAATACTTGATTCAGAGTTCTACTTCTGGTATTTCGATGGTTACTTGGAGATAAGAATCTGAAGGATAGTCTTGCTTGGGCTGGTTTCGAATTTGGATTCTCAGAGGCCATCTGACTAGCTAGGAAATACAGGCACAAGCCATATTTACCCAGCTTCAGGAGGAAGCTCCATGACCTGCCTGCTCTTTATATGCATATGAACATTCACACCTCTGATATCTTCTGGTTTTTGTTTTTAATAATTTTTCATTTCTTTGTTGTTAAAGAGATGTACAGAGGGGTTACAGTTTCATATGTAGGGCAGAGCATACATTTCTTATCCAACTTGTTACCTCCTCCCTCATTCCCCCTCCCACCTACCCCCCTCCCCTTTTCCCTCACCCCATGAATTATACTGTTGGTTTGCACTAGAATCAATTCCAAATGATTTCTCTTTTAAATTGCTTTTCTTTTATCAACATTAGCTTTGTACTCTGTCTTTAGAAAAAAAAAATCCCTTCAAAAATTTTCTATGCTTTTTTTCCCTTTGTATTTTTCTCTGTAAAGTCTTTCTTTTTTGTCAAGCAGTTAGGTGGACATTTTTGCTCTTAAAGTGACTTGAACATTCTATCTTGTCCTATGCATCTGATCATATTGCAGTTGTTGACATTTGTGAATTTCTGCAAACATACAGATTCCCTTACAAATAGTGATTTTCTAGCCACAAAATTTCAGAATATTTATTAGGTCAATGTTTACTAATTAGCAACTCCTTCTCCCACCCTAAACACCTGCCAAAGAAGCTTTGTAATAAAGGGAATTTAATAATTATATTCTTATATCTTAATTAATTTCATACTCGTGTAGAACTTTTTCTTCCAATTTTTCCTTGTCGGATCAAACATTCTGTTAACAGCGGAGGTTTGGAATGCAAATATTCTCATATTCAAACACATATCCTTTGGCAATTTTTCATGTGACTTAGATTTGCTTCCTCTCATATTCTTGCTGTATTATTTTAATAGTTGAAAGACACTAAATAATGGAGACAATGCTAAGCATTCAAAGCCAGTTATAATTGATAATAAATATTCATATATGGATTTAGAAATCATTGAAAAGCATCATTGACATAGGAAATCCCAATTTAAAATAGAAAGTAGTCTCACTGTATCAAATTGTGCAGAAAGTCTCTTCTTTCCTCTTTAGCATTCTAATTCTGTCTAGACAACAGCTAGAAAACATGCACATGTTTATTTTATGAGAATGACTTGATGTAGTTTTTTCATGTTTTCAGATTTTTCAATAAAGTCATTTGTTAAAATTTTACAGTTAATTGACAACAACTGCCTCTTGTCTTCTACTTTTTATAGATTTTATCCCCTATAGTTTGTATTACTAAATATATTTTGTTCCTTTTTCTGAGGAACTGTTTCTAACTGTGTTGATTATAGTCTGTAAAAGTTCTTTCCCATATATCAAGAAAGTGTCATTTAGAATCTTGGATGAATCATCTGTCATTGCTGAATGGCAAGATAATGGTCTTATGTTGGTAAAGAGAGAGACATAAATGATGTGTTGCAAAGTAATAACAGAAGATTGCTTAACAGGTATGCGGAAATTGCACTAATGTTACAGATGAAAATGCAATGTGACAGCAATGTGTTTGGACATGGTACCACTTGTGAAATGTGCATATGCTCCTGCAGGGTCTGTGTTTTCATTCTCTGTGAATTCTGTAGGTCTGTGGGCTTGTGTGGGGTCCACAAGCCTGGTATAATGCTAATTTCTAGACCTTCAGGTATAGAGTTAACATGAGTACATTATCCAAATTATTCCCCATAGAAACTCTGCTCTAGGGAGCCACAGAAAAGAAGATTGAGCCTGAGGGATAAAGCTCATGTTGGGGATCATGTAGGTAAATAACAAAAAGGCAATTATTTTATCCAACTCTGTATTTCTTTTCTACTATATACCAATCTGTCTCCACTGTATAACAATATGTTCTGTACCTAAAGACAATTGGGGCACATACAATTATAATATAAGACCCATTTAAGTATTATAATAAATAATAGGTCCTTTTCTTGTTCTCAGAAACATTGGCAACTTGATTTTTCCTGATGACCAGGTTGCTTTGTCCTGCAAGGATATTATTAGAATGAAAGAGATAGCAATTGTTTACACTATATCTATAGATTTATAACATGGTTCTCAAATGATCATAATGCTATGTAAATGATTGCTTTCTGATGATGGACAGAAACAAAAAAGTTATTGCATGGCTATACTAAGGCATAATAATGGCTTCATATTTTTCTAAAGGAAACCACAAATTAATTTTTATTTGTCTGCAGGATAAGTTTTTTCTCTTTCGGATTCTTTCTATTTTGTAATAGATTAATAAGAATCTACTTATGTGTGCTATTTGTGATATGATACTATCTTTTGGGAACTATTTAAGGGAGGACAGAATCGAGAGGTTCATAGGCTGATGTAATATTCTGGCTTAAAAAACCTATAAGATTATACATTATTCTAATTCAACTCTACAAATTGAAACCCTTCCTATCTACTATAATTTATAGGCCACTGAGGCCAATTTTTTTCCATAGATGAAAATTGAATCATATATTTGGACACATCATGACAGCATGAGTTCAGATTAGTGCGAGAATGAAGCATACTGACACAGCACTTAGTATTCTGTTCCTGTTCTCTTTCTGTCCACATGTAATATCAGCTGATATTTTAAATAAATTTGGCAATTATTTGTAGTATTAGAATTACATAATATAGTTTTTTCATATTTTGTATCCAACTACTTGTCATACAAGCTATGTTTTTTTATTTATTAATTAAATTTTGTTGACAAAGTGTTGTGCAAAAGGGGTATAGTTACAAAATAGGGCAGTGAGTACATTTCTTATGATATCTTACACCCTCGTTTTTTTTCCCTTCCCTAGATCAGGTAGGCATATATACAATACCCAGTGTACCAAAAACAGATACAGTAGCCACGTGACATATGCCAAAGGAAATTCAGCTAGAACTTTAAATATAATGTCAACAATAGAGTTTGCTTATCCTTGTCTTATATGATCACACATATATAGCTTTTGAGCTATTGTGATCCACTGAGTGGTCTATTTTAGACCTTTTTATGTTTAGTAGTTGTTTGGTTTTAGTTACATAATGTAAGGTCGCTGACCCAAATCTGTGGGAAATACCATTTGACAAGAATTTTTTTGTTTTGCAGACCTGTTCTCTAGTGTCCCCCTTCCCACCCTCGCCGCCCCCGCCAACCATAACAGTCATATATTAAGGAGATCATGCCCCTTTGTTTTCTGTGTTCTAGGCTTGTCTCGCTCAACATTATTTGTTCAAGTTCTAACCATTTCCCTGCGAATACCAATATTTTATCATTTCTAATTGCTAGGTAATGTGTATAGGTACCACATTTTTTGGATCCATTCATCTGTAGAGGGGCATCTGGGTTGTTCCCATATTTTGGCTATTGTGAATTGTGTAGGGATAAACATGGTTGTGCAGATGTCTTTTTCATATCCTGAGACCTGTTGTTCAGGATAGATGCCTAGGAGTGGTATGGATGGGTCATAGGGTATGTCTATGTTGAGCTTTTTGAGGAACCTCCATACTGTTCTCCAAAGTGGTTGTAGTAATTTGCACTCCCACCAATAGTGGAGAAGGGTTCCTCTTTCCCCGCATCCCCTCCAGCATTAGTTGTTGCCTGAATTCAGAGTATAGGCCATTCTAACTGGAGTGAGGTGGTATCTCAGGGTTGATTTTATTTGCATTTCCTTTACTGTCAGGGATATTGAATATTTCCTCATATGTTTCTTTGCCATTTTTATCTCTTCTCCTGTGAAGTCTCTCTTTAGCTCCTTTGCCCATTTAATAATTGGTTTACTGGGCTTGGAGGGGGTTAGATTTTTTAGTTCTCTGTAGATGACAGATATTAGGCCTTTGTTGCTGTGCTGGTGAAGATCCTTTCCCATATGGTTGGCTGTCTTTCTATTTTGGTGGCTATGTCTTTAGCTGTGCAGAAACTTTTTATTTTGTAGTAGTCCCATTTGTCGAGACACTCCCCTATCTGTTGTGCCCCTGGGACTCTATTCAGGAAGTTCCTTCCTGTGCCTATAAGGTCTAGCGTCATTCCTACTCTGTCCTTCAGTAGTTTCAAAGATTCAGGTCTGATGTTGAGGTTCTTGATCTATTTTGAGTTGATCTTGGTGCATGGTGACAGGCTAGGGTCTACTTTAAGTTTTCTATATATGGCTGCCCAGTTTTCCCAGCAGCAATAGTTGAAGAGGCTATGTTTTTTCCACTGTATGACTTCAGCTCCTTTGTCGAATATTAGCTGACTGTAAGAATGCGGCTTTATTTCTGGGTCTTCTATTCTATTCCATTGGTCTTCAGGACAGTTTTTTTTTTTTTTTGCCAGTCCTGGGCCTTGGACTCAGGGCTTGAGCACTGTCCCTGGCTTCTTCCCGCTCAAGGCTTGCACTCTGCCACTTGAACCACAGCGCCGCTTCTGGCCGTTTTCTGTATATGTGGTGCTGGGGAATCGAACCTAGGGCCTCATGTATCCGAGGCAGGCACTCTTGCCACTAGGCTATATCCCCAGCCCCAGGACTGTTTTTATACCAATACCAGGCTGTTTTTGTTATGATGGCTCTATAATAGAGCTTGAAATCTGGTATTGTGATACCTCCTGCACTGCTTTTCTTTGCCTAGAATTGCTTTGGCTATTCTAGGTCTTTTGCTGTTCCATATGAATTTATGGGTTGCTTTCTCTATTTCAGTGAAGAATGTAATTTGATGGGGATTGCATTGAATTTGTATAACAATTTGGGCAATATGGCCATTTTCACTATATTGATTCTGCCTACCAATGAGCATGGGAGGTCTTTCCATCTCCTTATGTCCTCTTTGATTTCCCTTTTTAGATTTTTATAGGTCTCATTAAATTGGTCAGTCACGTCTTTAGTTAGGTTGATCCCTAGGTAATTTATTCTTTTTTTTTTTAGCTATTGTAAATGGTATTATTTCCACACTTTCCTTTTCTGCTTGCACATTGCTGGTGTACAGAAAAGCTGCTGACTTTTGTGGGTTGATTTTGTATCCTGCTACTTTGCCAAAATGGTTTATTAGGTTTAGGAGTTTGGGGACTGAGTTTTTTGGGTCCTTCAAATATAAGATCATGTCATCTGCGAAAAGAGATAGTTTGATTTCTTCTTTGCCAATGTGGATCCCTTTGATGCCCTCCTCTTGCCTTATTGCTATGGCTAGGGATTCCAGCACTATGTTGAAAAGAATTGGGGAGAGCGGGCATCCTTGTCTTGTTCCTGAGTTTAGGGGGAATGGTTTGGTTTTAGTTTCTCCCCATTTAATATGATATTAGCAGTTGGTCTGTTGCATATGGCTTTCATTGTTTTAAAGAATGTTCCATCTATTCATGTCATCTCCAGGGCTTTTAACATGTATGGATGTTGTATTTTGTCAAAGGCTTTTTAGGCATCGACTGAGATGATGATGTGATTCTCGGTCTTAGCTGTGTTTATGTGGTGTATTGCATTTATCGATTTATGGATGTTGAACCATCCTTGTGTCGGTGGGATGAAGCCTACTTGATCATGATGTATAATTTTCTTATTCAGTTTCTGGATCCTGTTAGCTAATATTTTGTTGAGGAGCTTTGCGTCTGTGTTCATTAGAGATATTGGTCTGTAGTTCTCTATTTTTGTTGGGTCTTTGCCTGGTTTGGGGATGAGTATAATATTAGCTTCATAGAACGAGTTTGGGATTTCTCCCTCTGTTTCTATTTCATGGAAGAGTTTAGGAGTATTGGTATTAGCTCCTCACTAAAGGTTTTATAGAATTCATTGGTGAATCCATCTGGGCCTGGGCTTTTCTTTGTTGGGAGGCTCTTGATTAGCCTCTGTATCTCGCTGTAAGTTATTGGCTTATTTGGTTGATTTATTTCTTCTTGATTTAATTTGGGCAGTTTATACTTCTCTAAGAATTGATCCATTTCTGTAAAATTATTGTTCTTTAGTGAATAGAGGTTCTGGAAATAGTTCCTTATGATTGTTGGAATATCGTGTGTATTTGTTGTAATTTTTCTGGTGGAGTCCCTGATCTTACGGATATGTCTTTTTTTTTTTTTTTGTAAGTCTTGCAAGGGGTCTCTCAATTATATTTATTTTCTCAAAGAACCAGCTTTTAGTTTTATTTATTTGTTGAATGGTCTTTCTATTTTCAATCAGATTTACCTCTTCTTTAATCTTTGTGATCTCTCTCCTCCTAGTCATTTTAGATTCAATTTTTTCTTGTTTCTCCAAATGTTTTAGTTTCATCATGAGGTTATTCACCTGCTCTGATTCTATTCATTTAATGTGAGTGTTGAGGGAAATGATATTGCCCCCTCAGCACTGCCTTAGCTGTATCATATAGGTTTCTTTGTGATGTATTTTCATTGTCATTGTGGCTTATGAATTCGTTAATTTCATCCTTAATTTGCTCTGTGACGCAAGTGTTAGATAACAGTGAGGGGTTTAGCCTCCTCGTATTCGTATATCCTCTGTGGTATCCTTTGTTATTGAGGGATACCTTGATTTCACTGTGATCAGATATAATACATGGGATGACGTCAATACTCTTGTATTTGCTGAGGTTCTTTGTGTAGACTATGACATGATCTATTTTGGAGTATGTTCCATGGGCTGCTGAGAAGAATGTGTTTTGGGTCTCTATAGGGTGAAAAATTCTGTACAGATCTGTCAGATCCATTTGGGATATGTTGTTACTTAGGTCTTTGGCTCCCTTGCTAATCTTCTGTGTGTTGGATCTGTCTCCCGGAGAGAGTGGAGTATTAAAGTCTCCCACTATGATTGTATTTGGGTCTATCTTGTTCTGTAGTTCTGTGAGAATTTGTTTGACATATTTAGGGCCTCTTTTGTTCGGTGAGTATAAATTTATCACCGTGATCTCTTGATTCTGGATTTTTCCTTGTATTAAAATGTAGTGCCCTTCTTTATCTTTTTGAGCTGATTTTAATGAGAAGTCCAGCTTGCCTGAAATCAGGATGGGTACCCCTGATGTTTTGGTAGGTGAGTTTGCTTGGAAGACCTTGCTCCATCCTTTCATTCAGAGCCTGTTTTTGTCCTTTGCTGTAAGATGGGTCTCTTGAAGACAACAGATAGCGACTTTTTGTTTATGGATCCACTCTGTCAGTCTGCTCCTCTTTATCGGAGAGTTTATACCATTTATATTCAAAGAGATCATGGATAAGTGTGTTTTTTTCCCTCCCATTTTCCTGTTAGGCTGTTTTTCTTTTCCTTTTTTGTCTTTATTGAGCTGCTCTTCCTGTTGGGCTCTGGCTATTGTAGTTTCTGTTTCTGTCTGGGGGTCTTGTACATTTTCTGTTGGGTGGGGTTCCCCTCTTAGAATTCGCTGTAAGGCTGGTTTTTTATTCACATAATCCTTTAGATCCTCTTTGCTATGGAAGGATCTGGTTTTCCCCTCGAAGGTGAATTCTAATTTTTCTGGGTATCTAATATTTGTTTGTCAGTTGTTGGCCTGGAGGACTTGGATTGTGTTCTTTCAGGCTCTTCATGCATTGTAAGTTTGTGTGGAGAGTTCTGCATGATTCTGATCATTTTTCCATTGTAATATAGCTCTTTCTTCATTTTGGCTGCATTCAAAATTTGCTCTTTATTCTTGAGATCTGAGATCTTGATAATTATGTGCCTAGGCAAGGATTTTCTAGGGTCTGGTCTACCAGGTGTCCTGTAAGCTTCCGTTATTTGGGTGAGGTTATCCCTTGTGAGATTGGGGAAGTTTTCTGCAATAACTCTATTGAATATGTGTTGTATATCTCTGCTCTGGTACTCCTCTCCTTCATCTATTCCGATTATACGCAGATTATATCTCTTCTCCCTGTCCACCAACTCCTGGATTAGTCTGCCCTGGAGTTTGACAGTTTCTTGGAGTGTGGTAATCTTCTGGTCCTTATCAGCTGCATCGTCTTCCAAAAGAGAGATTCGAGATTCAATTTGATCAATTCTTTTTGATGTGGCTTTGAGTGTGGTTTGCATTGAGGTGAGTGAGATGTGTATGGTTGCCAGATCAGTTCTCATTGTGGTAATTTCTTCTTTTAATGAGTTGTGTTTTGAAACTATTTTTTTCATACATTTCATTTCTCAGGATGTTAAGGTCTTCTTTAATGGAGGAGTAGACTGTATTTATTTTTGCTTCCATTTCTTTTTTGACTTCCTGAAGGTCCTTCGAGACTTCCATTCTAAACTCCTGAAACTGTTTTCTGAATTCAGTCCTGAGGCTTTTGATCATTTCTTCTATCTTAGTCTCAGTTGTTTTTTTATTCTCCATCTCCTCCTCAGTTGTACTACTTTTTGGAGCTGGCAAGTTGGCTTGACCATTCAGGAAATTTGTAATATATCTGTCATTTATGGATCTGGAGATCTGCACCTGTAGGTGGTGACCTTGGCTTGGCTTTGTGCTGGTTCCCTCTGGTCCATTCGTGGGGACTTGTTTGTGTCCTGGCTCTGGGTTTGAGTTTGGCTGTTGATCCTTACTGCCCAATGGGTTAGCATGACCGTCTCAGTTGTTGTGGAGGCAGTCACCCTCACCGCAGTTAGGGGTGAGTAGGTTCTCTGTCTTTTACTGCAGAACTGTGCTCTGCCACTATTTTGTGCTGACCCTTGTGGGCCCCTGTTGGGGGTTCGCTGGTCGATGTTTCAGCATGGTGTGGGGACTTTTCTCTTCTTTGATTCTTTCCCTGCTAGTTGCTGTGGGTCAAGAGAGCTCACCTCTCAGATTGAGTATTGCCTCTGAGTGGCGGCTAGCCCACCTGTGCGGAGTGTTCCTGTCAGAGCAGGTGTTGCTGTTGAGGGGCCCTGCCCACCTGTGCGGAGTGTACCAGTCAGAGCGGGCATTGCCGCTGGGGGGCCCTGCCCACCTGTGCGGAGTGTACCTATCAGAGCGGGTGTTGCTGCTGAGGAGGCAGCTTGCCCACTTGTGTGCTCCTGCGGGGGGTTGGGCACTAGATCCTCCTGCTGGAGGGCAGCACGCTGACCCACGTTGGCCCTCTGTGGGGCACGTGTGTGTGCACACTTGTGCTTCTTTTGGGGGTGCGCTGCCCCGGATTGTTGGAGGGTGCTTGTGCCCTCTTGCGAATCTACTGTGGGGTCGGTAAGTGTGGTCCCCAGCAGGTTCCAGTGTCTGGGTGTGGGTTGATGCCCACAGACTCTCTGTGCCTCCTCTGTGAGAGAGACATGTGCTTGGGCCCAGGTGTCCCTGCTGGGCTGGTGTTGCACACCAGCAAGCCTGTGACTGTTGTTCAAAGTCTGCATAGACCAGGGCACCTAAGGTGGCGTTCAAATGCCTCCTAGTCCCCGGGTCCCTGCTTGGGGGGGAGGGGTGAGGGGCCTGGTGCGGACAGATTCAGGCTCCCCAGCTGGGGCTTTGGGAGACACTAGCCTAAGGTGTCTCCCGGTCACTTTGTTGGGCACTGCTCCACCTGCTGCTAGCTCCTATGTCCTTCCAGGAGCTGTAGGGTCTTAGGGTTGCCAGATATGGGGCTCTTTTGTTCCCTTGGGTTAGGGAGAGGGAGGGAGGGAGTTTTAGCTTCTCTGTCCCCTTGTGATGAGCTCTACAAGAGGGTTTGGGTCTCTGCAAGAGCTGATTTCCCACTTGTGGTGGTGGGGGGGGACAATGGGAAACTTACTGGTCCTGGATTGTGTGTGTGTCCCACCCTTCTGTGGGCCTTTCCAGGCTGGGGTGTGGTGATTGATCCTTTGGCGGTGGTGGGCCTGGCTCTCCCCAACCGGCTCTCCCCATCAGTGCTGCCTGGTTCCCCTGCTGTTGTCTGGTTCCAGCGGTTTGGTCCTGCGCCTCCGGTCCCACACCGCCATCTGTCTTGGTCCGGTCTGCACGCAGTCTGGGGCCCGTGGAGCTCCTGCTGTCTGGACTCTGCACTGGTGGCGGGACTTTTTGGCTGTTGCTTCTCTGTTCGCTGATGGTCTGCAGTCCCATTTACCAGTGCCAGAGCTGCTTTCCCAGCCTGGCCCTGCTTGGGCTTGGGGGGGGTGTACCCTGGAGATTTTCTGGCTCTGTGCAGGTTATAGGCTTTTCTTTCTTTGTTCTTTTTCATTTCCTGTGTTTCTCTGTTTTTCTGGTTGTTGGGTTTGCTGTTCTCTTGATGGGGCATTGGGTGTTGGAGTTCCCAGCTCACTATTTAGTTGAAGTGAGTTGGGGTGCCTCCCTATTGTGATGGCACCATCTTCCCTCTCAGAAAATTCTTACTTACCTATGTTTTGTTTTGAATGCTATCTTGGTAGTTTAACCAACTATAATATTAGGCTCCATGTTTTGGTTTTGATAACAATGCTACATAAAAACAGTAATATGATTTTCCTTTTAAAATCATATGATTACACTTAGAAGTTGGAAAGTTAGATATAAATGGTAATAATTTTATTCATGTGGCTCTATTTTCTATGCTATTTACTTTGTGGTAGATTCTTTGCCTTTGTTCCACAAATGTATGTTAAATATCAGGCACCAAAGAAACAGTTTAATTAATTTAAGTATAATTTTTCTGTCTCAAGGAATTCTTTGGCTATCCTTTATGGCAGACAAATACATGTGCACACTGTGGTTTGGCTACAACATGAAGTAAGTTCTGTATCAGGAGTTGCGATGCTACACAGAGAGTCAACTTATGTCAAGTGTGGTAAGGATAGGAGAACTGAGGCAGGTGGTTATGGAAGGCTTTGTGGAGACAAAAAAGAGCACAGCTGAGATTTCAGGATATACTGTAATGGCAGACTTACAGGCAAGAGCGTTTTAGGCATAGGAAATAATCACATTAGTAACAAGGTTAATGTTTAGTGGAACCCCTCAGCAGTTCCATTTCAATCTGTATTTTTATCAGAAAACCATACCTCTTTTTGTTAGACAATGGCACTGGGTCCAAGTTAAAATTTTCTATTCCTTATTAAATCTGCAACAAGTTGTTAATGGTTTCAGTTTCACTTTTTACATAAGGATTTCAAAGAACCAATGTGTTTCTATAGACTTGTTTTCAGAACAGAATGAGGGTTCCTTGCAAATCATTAAATAAGTGGGACTTGCTAAACATGCCTGTATTTCTTTTGAGAAGTGAGTTATTTAAAATAATTTATTAGTGTGTATATATGATACATGTGAAATACACAGTTATTTGTATTTATCTTAATACATATACAGGAAGTAAGTGGGCTATGGAATGTCATCCAGGGAGTCTCAAAAATATTTGTGTCATAATGAATACTAAAAGCTGATAGGTGTAAAACTAATTATGAGTAGTTTTTTTTTCCAAAAATTTCAGGAATGGGTACTCTTCTTTTCCACTTATACTTGCTGTAATATTTGTATATCTAAAGCCTTTCTCTGTGTTCTACATTGGTAGTTCAACTTGTAAGTGCCATACATTGAGCTTTATAAAAAGAACAGATGGATAATTGAATGAAACTGTATTCATTGGTCACACGATTCTAGTTGCAAAATGTTTGCAAAGAACATTGTATTGTTCACCTTAAAGACTGTATAGTCTTGAATGATACATCAATATTAGTATTTTTTCTGACTTGGTGCTTGGATGATTATAAGAAACTGAGGAGGCAGTTATGGAAATGTGTTGCTCAGATATCCTGCTGTAGGGTAGTTGGTTGATATCGTTGGTTATATCAGATCCAAGATTATGTGACTTTGAGGCCAAGTCTTTCATGGGGAATCTTAGATAAAGACTAAGAATGGTTATATTACTAAGACCACTCCAGCAAGACAGACTCGCTTTTCTGATGATCTTTTCTTTGTGGACATCATATGATCCATCAGCACCCAGCACAAATCTTCTGAAGTTCTAACCCCATCTTGGAGACTTCTTGGTGGACCACCTGATTCCTTTTAGCCTTATGATAACCTTACTTCCCTTGTAGTACATAATAGTACCTGACATAATAGTGCTGTGTCAGATTGTTAGCAGGACCAAGTATGGGGATACATAATAAAAGCACTGACAATCATAAAATATTATATACTTTTATAAATATCATAACTAGGGCTGGGGATATGGCCTAGTGGCAAGAGCGCTTGCCTCGTATACTTGAGGCCCTGGGGCAATTCCCCAGCACCACATATACAGAAAACGGCCAGAAGTGGCGCTGTGGCTCAAGCGGCAGAGTGATAGCCTTGAGCAAAAAGAAAGCCAGGGATAGTGCTCAGGCCCTGAGTCCAAGCCCCAGGACTGCCCCCCCCCCCAAAAAAAATTAAATATCATAACTGCTTTTCCTTAGCAAATTTCTTGTTGCTGCAATCAATTTTCTTTTTCACTTTCTCACAGCTAAGAATTTTCTTTTGGGTCCTAGTTATCATATAAAAGTTCAGCCTCAATTCATCTGCTTCTGTATCCTGAAATAAGGATATATTAGACTCAACCTTGCTATATTCTGAGATACTATTCATGACAGAGAAAAATTCATTATAAGAAAGGTATGTCTTGGAAAGCAGCCAAGGGGATTAGCTACTGAAATTTCAAAATGACCTCCTCATAAACAAACCTTCTTCACAGTATGAAACTCAGCAATGGAGCAATTCTGAGTGTTACAACGATTTAAGGGAGTTGCATAATATGGGCATTTGTTTTAGAATAAAAAAATGTGTAGGGGAAGAAAGAAGATCCACTTTTTCACACTCCCAATAATTTTGTCCTGTGACATAACAAATGAATCAGTTTTAGAAAAGTTTGTTTTCCCAGCTTCTTTCAAGGTTGAAACAAGGCAAAGAACAGAAGTCTCATGTTGACTTTGAGAGGATAAGGTTAATTTGGTTCTCAATGTTCTGTCTCACTACACAACCTGCATTAAATAGTTACATTATATACAGTCATAGCAGCATAGAAATCAGGATTTATGGCAAAACACCTGTGTTTATTCTAAGTCTTGCCCTTAATTTTATATAAAACCTTGGGTGAACTGCTAAATTGCTCTTCATTTTAGATTTCCTTTTACTTGAATATAGCTTGTTTTCAAAGAGTGGCAGTGTTTTTCTCTTTTCTTTAGAGAATTGGTGCTATTTGCCTATTTGAGATAGTTACAGGCAAAATATTTTAATATCTGTAGTCAAATATCCTAAAGTTTAAGATTATTCGAGGAACTGAAAGCCTAAAACAACCCATTACCATTTCATTGAAGAGAAGATGATATTGAGTCTGTTGCCCTATAGTCAAAACTAGTCTTTTATATTTTCTTTTTAGTCTTTTATGATTAGGCTGATCATTTGGCTTTAGATACTGGTATTACTTCCCTTTTCAGGTTTGTTGTGAAGAGTAAATGAATAACAAGTTAGATAATTTTGCAAAACACAACTAGTCATGCAAGTAATTTTTCACTCCTTCACATTTAACTTGACCCCAGTGTAGGCCTCTCTTGGAGCCATGATCATGTCGAGTCTTGTTCTATAGATGTTTGTATCATTTTCAAAGGCCTCTCATTAGATACTGTTAAACTAGACATACATTTGAAAGGATTCAAAGAAGCTGGTATCAACAGACATTTTAGTTCATTCGATGACTGGTTCTTTTACTTGCCCAATCTCTATTTTTAAATTTCTTCCTTTTGAATAGTATTGGGGTATTATGGTTTTGAACTCAAAGCTTCAAGCTTGTTAAACTGGTATTCCACCACATGTGCCATTTTACTAGCCCTTGTTTGCCTTGGTTATTTTTGATATAGATCTCACTTTAGATGAGATCCTATTTTATGTATGTTTCTCTTTGTCACTGGAATGGCAGGCACAAGCCACTCTGTTGAGCTACAGTGATTTTCTCATAGGTTAAGATGCCATGCAGCTATCAACATACCGAGCCATGGTTTGGTTTGAGATGGACTCTCTTGAACTTTTATGCTCAGGCTGAGTTTGGACTGTGAACTCTTTAATTTCTTCCTCTCAACTTATAAGCTTAAGCACCTGTTCTCGACATTTTTAAAACTTTATAGATAATAGTTTTTAAGGGTTTGGAGAATTAAATGACAGGAAACAGGAAATGTTTAACAATAATTTATAACACAAATCAGTTTAGAGATTAAATATAGTCAGATAGATATATGTCAAATTATATTAGAAAATTAGACAAAAATTGTTATATTGAAAACTAAGCATGGGGAAAGGCTATTGATTGAAATGGAGATAAATGATACATAATTACAAAGTGTATAATATGGTAAATTAAACTTAAACATAATTTGGGTCAACAAGTTACTTTCAAAACTTTAATCTAGAGAGACTTCTCTGAACTTTAGAACCAACATTTCACTTTCTGCTTGAGAAAAATTCATGGAAATCTAAGAGCTTTCTTTAACAATATGTCTAAACCCAAACTCTTAACTTTATCTCTTAACCCTGCAATAATATCACATTACCATTCTGTGGGCGGGGAGATAATTTTTACTATAGTTTTTCCTTTGTTTGTATACAGTGCTTGCCTGTTTTTCATCACTTAGTTGGAAGTTCAGGAAGGCAGACATTTTTTTTCTGTTTTGAATATCACTTTAATTAAGCACATCCTAGACCTGGGCCATCTCATAATTACTTGTAGTGAATATTTATGGAATGAATGGTTGAAAGCCAGAATTTGCTTAGAAAAATGAAGTATGTCTCTACATAGTATTGTAAGGGCCCAGGTCAGTAATGTTGACTCTAGAAATAAATGGAGATATGAAGAAAAGGAAACAGAAATATGATCATTTGACCTAATGTTTGTGAAGTAGCATGGTTACTAGATTTATTAGCAAATATGTACCAACTCTGCTGTGAACAAAACGTGAAGAGATAGTTTTAAATAACAAGATGAGGAAAAGTTCCCTTTAGGCAAACAGATAGACCATTGGGTTGTCTAAACATTGGAATCACTGAAAATTTCTTTCCTCTGGCCCTAGAAGATGGGTTACACTTTCAGTTTGTTTGATAGGTTTTTGGCAGGGTCCTGCCTAGAGGCAGGGTTATGTATTTGAACACCACATGAGCTCTCCAGCCTAAGGCTCCTTGCCCTAAAAGCTTGTGAATTAACACATCTCTTTGAACAAACTTGTTTGATAGTTTGTGAAAGAAAACAGACTTAAATAGCAGTTTGGTAAAATCTGAAGGCAAGGGAAAGATTTGTTTTGAATGGAAAATGCAAAGAAATCAATGTAGGAGATCAGTTATATACACAGACAAATACTTTTCCAAATTTGATCTAAAAATTATGTACTCTTTTCTACAGGTCTACCAAATTAACCACTCAGACATGGAATGGCTATGTGCCATTGACGTAAAGGAGCAATAACTGGAAAGAAAACATGGCTTCCAAATAAAATGAACATTTTTGCCATAATTCTGATGTTTATGATGACAGATTTAGACATGTATCCAACCTAGGCTGAATATGGGTGTTGCAAAGTTATGAGCTGGTTGAACTTTCGGAGAGAAAGTTGGCAATCTTGGAAGCATTCAAAGGACCCCAGAAAGCATTATAGTGTCTTGTAAACTGGCTTTATTGTTTAACCTACTTAGCCTATGAGTCTTCTTTCTCTGTATCCGGGGAGAGTTCCTCTCCTGAACTGTTGTGATCCCTCTGTGTTCTGAATTAAAAACTGTTTATAAGAGCACCTGAATAACTCAGGCTCAAGGGCCATATTACTTCTATAAATTGAAATGCCCTTGAGTGATCAGGCCCAGGAATCTTCTAAAAATGGTCTCCCATTTGAATTCTAATTTTGTGTACTGCTATAGACACCAGCTTTGGGTGAGCCAGCTCAGCATGTGTCCCTACTATTTAATGTCAGCCTATGACTATTCTTAGCCTTGACACCTCCAAAGAGTTTTACCAGAATGAACAGATTTCTCCAACCCATCATATTTTTTCTATCCATTGAGTTGCAGATGGAAGAGGATAAAAAGGATTCATATATGAGAGGGAACTGGTACACGTTTCCTCCACCCTCACGAGCTAATCTCAGCTACTGAGCTAGTGTCAGTTGCATGTGAAAATAGGCTTTTTTTCTGTTTTTCCCTGTGCTTGGTTCTGGGGAAATGAAACATAGGGATGACAATGATGTATCTCTGCCAACTTGGAGTCTTTAGCTCTCCAACTTGGCTGATACATAACTTTTTAGCTAAACAAGATGAAAAACTTTAACAATATCAATGTAATTGGATACTAATTGTATTGGAAGATAGAAATGGCCAAAATTGAAACTGATAGTATGATAAAATGAGGTTATCTGCATATTTTCTGTAGTCCATTCTGAGAAACACTACCACTCATAGAGTTTCAGTGAAAGGACATTGTCTCTCCATTTCTGTTAAGAATAATTTGGCAAGCTCTGAGAACCCGACTACTTTATAGAGTAGCTCTACTCCACTTCCCTCCTCTTCTTTCCCCTCCCCTCCCCTTCCCTTCCTTTTCTTTCAGTTATTTGAAGTAGGGATTGCTTGTTAGGTAAAACAACTTTCCAAGATGTCAGTATTTCAGGTGTTTTTGTGGAGTGTTTTTGTGTTTTAAGTCCATACTCATTCCTTTATTTTCTTTGTTATGTCATATGGGTGGAAATTGTGTCATGGGAGGTTCTAGGCTTGACTTTATTACAGGGGTTTAGTGGATGGTTTTCTTCCTTTAAGGAAGTGTTAATGAAAATAAACAGGATGAAGCAAAAGTACTTTTATAAATAAAGAGATAATAAGAAGTTCCATGGAAGTGATTTTTGGAAAGGTTTTTCACCTGCTTGGAGTTGAAAGCCCTGATGCCTTTCGAAAATGCTAGAACAACATGCATTTCAAGTAAAGATCAGAAATTTTCAAGTGTCATCTTCTATTTGAGAAAGTATGTCCAAAAGAATTGGAAGCAATATATTTTGCATTGGGGGGGGGGGGGGCTACTGATGCATTTAATGTTTATTGATTTTTTTATTTACTGAAATAATTCCCAATGTGTAGCATTGGTACTTTTTGATGGACTCATAGCTTAAAAGGTAGAAGGACTAGTTCAAGATCATTTATACATAGAGTCTGTGGTAAAATGATAATATACTAGGCTACTAACTTCTGTGAAGACATGGCCTATGTCTTTTCCAGCAACTCCATTTGCATTGTAATCACATGTTTTGCCAGTGATTCTGTGTATCTTCAGAGGTCAGGTTTCCAGCCATTAGGAATAAAGAATCACCAGGGAATACTGGTAAGGACAACTTTGATTTTTATCCTTATACCTGGCTTGGGTATTTATTGAGTTTTCAAATTAATTGGGGTTTATGTCTCTAAAATAAGACAGCAAATTTTAGAGTAGGTTGTTTTATGCTTAAGAAAAAGAACATACCTAATTTACTCATAATAGATGGCACTGAATAAACTGAATAATATAAGATTCTAACATAGAAGGAAATTAATTCATTTTTTACAATTTCTATGTATGTGTGCATAGAAAATCATGATACAAAGATAGAAGAGAGGAGCAATTTTATTAGAAAAAGTCATTCTCCTATTTAAAGTAAAAAATTGCATATAATTTGTCAAGTATTGGAGAAGCAGAACTATCATTTTATGTTGGAAAAAATGTTATTTCACTCACACCGAATCGAGTATTTCACTAGCACAATCTTACAATTGGTTTTTATAACATCTGGACCACGTTGCACTTGTAAAATGCCACTATACTTGATGTGCAGATCTCATATGCAGGTGAATGAATTCTGCTTAAGTGTCTAAAACTTTCAGATCATTGTAGACAAGTACCTTTGATTTTTCAGACCATACAAATTTTAAAAAGATTAGCATTCTTCATATATCACATCTTCTACAATTAGGCAAACAGAAAAGGAAACTGAATTTAAAACATAAGAATTTACAATTTGGATTGACCCTGAATAAATTGCTAATCTGCAAAATTGCCTGATAAGAAATGTTTCCTTTAAAAAATAGTCACATATAATATTGAAGGTGAAAAGAATAATGTTGCGGAGCCTGTGATTACATTTCTTGTTAACTATTTTAACCCTCAGGGCATGCATTCATCATGTCTTGTGAGAACTTTCCCATATATGAAGGTTTAGGAGCCCAAGATTTTCTCTATGATATAGTAAAATCTTGTTAACATTGAACGTTTCCTGATTTAGGATAGTTCATCACTCTGATATACCCAGTGCTGGCTTAGAAAATGCTTTCTCTTCAGGGGGAAATTATAAAACATTTTGTAGAAGGGATGGTAAAGTTTTTAAATCCAAGCAGACACAAAAAATATTCTAGAGAAGAATAAGGAAGATGCTGATCTTGGTTTGTTTATCTGATAGAATTATATGTAATTTCTGCCAATTTTCCCTAGTTTTATATAAAGTGCTTGCATTATTTTAGAATGAAATACACATTAGAAAATAAAAATAACCAGCATTTTGTGGGTACTTTAACTGTTGAAACTGTCCAGTTATTTTCAAACAACTGAGATATAAATTGAAAATTATTTTGACTCATCATAACATTCTTTTTGTGTGTGTGAAAAACACTATTTTTTTTTCTAAGTTTACAAACACTCTCACCCTTGGTGGATAAGAAACCCATTATACACCTAAGTCTGTATTAACCATATATTAATAGGGTATTTCTATCTTAAACAAAAACTAAATTCATCATCCTGGAACTCTTACAAGTAAGGTAGGCTACTCATTAGAATTCTAAAAAAAAATGTTGATAAAAAAATACAACAATAAACTACAAATGATAACATTTTGACCATTTAGCATTTACCCTAAGTCGTCAGCATAAAAATGGATTATAATCGGTACTTTAATGATGAAAAATATGCATATAGATGCTAAAAATCACAAACTGTAGTAGAAATTAACTCTCTTGAGGTCTCTGTGGTTCTTATGTGATCACTTTATCCAATGAACTTGTAGAGGAAATGGCTCACTTTATTTCTCATAAATCTTTCCTCACTTAAAATTATTAAAGTGTATAATTTCTTAGTGATACTATAAGAAATCTTAAATTATTAATAGCCCATTAATAGTATAAGGTTGTTTCATTGTGATAAATGCATATGGATGTGAAGATATCTCTCTTTTACTTTGATTTACATTTCTTCCTAACGATGTTTGATAATTTTCAAGTACTGCTTTTTCTTCAAAGATTCAGGTAGAAATTTTCTGTTTAACTCCAAATTACTAATAGTTTCTTTAATCTTTGAGTCATTGTAGAGAGTAGCTGCCACTTAACAAAAGTGTGAATATAATCGATTTTTTTTTACTTATAAACTAAATATATTTAACTGTTTATTTCTGGTACACACACACACACACACACACACACACACACACACACACACACTGCCTTGAGGGACACTGGAAAATAGAATAAAAAAGTATATTGAGTTTTGAATGGAGAGCACTGAAATCCTGCCATCTGAACTCATCTTGTCTTTTTTTAAAAATTTTATTTCTTTATTGTTAAACTGATGAACAGAGGGGTTACAGTTTCATATGTAAGACAGTGCAAACATTTCTTATCCAACTTGGTACCTCCTCCTTCATTTTCTCCCACCTTCCCTTTTCTCCCTTCCCCCCATGAGTTGTGAAGTTGGATTACAGCAAATAGTTTTGTAAGTATTGCTGTTGCATTGGTTTGTCTTTTACCCTTTGTCTCTCCATTTTGATGTTCCCCTTCCCTAGTTCCCATAAACGTATACACAATACCCAGGGTACCAAAATCAGTTACAGTGACATCAGGGGTAAAACCATGGGGAAGAAAGACAAAAGAAAAGGCAAAATTTCACATGGTATGATGAAAATAACAACAGCTGACATTCTACCATTTGAGCCACACCTCTAATTCAGGCATTTTGCTGGTTAATTGGTGATATGATTGTCTCTGACTTGTCTTTTCCTCCTGGCTTACTGGCAACACTCAGATCACAGACTCTTGAGTACTTAGGATAACAGGAATGGGTGACTAGCACTTAGTCACTTATCATTTCTTGGTATTTACATTTATCTCAGTCTTATATCTCTTCTCTTTCTCCAATTGAAGTTTTTCTTCTCTTCCTATTTTAGTTTCAGTACTTGCTTCTACTTTTAATTTACAGTCTTAATTTTCATTCCATATCCTTCCTTTAATATGCAGTAGATAGTTGGCACAAATTTGTTGGCCAAACAACAAGAAGGAATAAGTACAGATGATTGACCATTAGAATAAATGTTGTATTAATGATATTTTCTTCAAGTTTTACCTAGTTTAAATCATTCTTTTCCTGTTGTTGAACCATTTTGAGAAGTATTCATAAATGGTCAGATATAAGCTACACTGTCAGATTTTGAGGATATTATTCGTAGTCTTTTATGTGACTTGTTATGGTTATGAATTTTATTTTCAGATAGAAAATGATCGACTATGGTAGATACTATAAGACCTTTGGCTGTGGTAAAGAAATGTCTCCTTACAGAGATATCATAACATATCAATCCCCAGAGGAAATCTACTCCTTTCTTTTTAACTCTGATAAGCATTGACTGTCATGGTTTTTTTTTCCTCTCTAGTGCTTATGCTAGTTAATGTATGATCTTCTACAGACTGCCAATTTGTTCTGTACTCTGTGGAACAGTTGATCTTGAAAGATGTCATTTTTTTTCTCATTTTCTGACTTGTTTTGTTACATCAACATTAATTTATTTTACACATTTGACAATCTGAATTTAAAAAAAAGAAAAACTGATTAAATCTCAGAAACTTTAAATTAATGAATTGGATGCTATGAGAAGAGGAAAAGGATATTACATGGATGTGCTTAATTTTTCTTTTCCTAGTTCGTCTTCTCTTTTTTCTGTATCTCTCAGCATATAAACAAGTGCAAATATATTACATCTACTGCAAATAAAAATGTCCACAGAGATACATGACTAAATTGCTGCTTGCAGGACCTTTTTCCAGTACACTCATGTGGCATAAATCTATGTCTAAGATAGAACTATCTTAGAATTTTATACTTATTTATATTTATACTTAATTTTTATACTCATATAAAATTTAAACTTATACTTTATACAATTTATACTATTTCTTCCTTAGTTTGAATCTAGTGATAACAATATTATTTGATGGCCATTATGGTCCTTCCCAGTTTATTTAGTTTTAGGACTAGATTTTGCTATTTGAGTGTACATCTGATTGTATCTTTTGTGTGACATCGTTTGCATGTTAAGGATGAATCACTAATTAAATTTAAAAGGTTTAAAGGAAACGATGACTGACCATGTTCTTATTTTAACAATCTTAGTAAGAAGTGAAGTAGCTGGGAATATGGCCTACGGATAGAGTGCTTGCCTCATATATACATGAAGCCCTGGGTTCGATTCCTCAGAATCACATATGTAGAAAACATCAGAAGTGGCACTGTGGCTCTAGTGGTAGAGTGCTAACCTTGAGCAAAAAGAAACCAGGGACAGTGCTCAGGCCCTGAGTTCAAGGTGCAGGACTGGCAAAAAAAAAAAAAAGAACAAGAAGTGAACTATTCAGTAAGGGAATAGTGCATAGTCTCAATCAGAAAAACCTGCATTTGACTCATTTTCTATGGCTAGGTTGATGACTGAAACTGTCTTTAGTAAACTATTATCTTCTGGTGCCTATTGAATACCAAATAAACATAATCACCAACTTGAGTGAGAGTAATCACTTGTTGAAGAAAAAAATAAGAACTCAATGTCAAATTATGTTTTTCTCTTGCTGGGTTAATCCTTTTTAGTTTTTCCAGGATAGGCAATGATCTTTATAGAAAAAGCAAATAAGAATCCAACCTGCCTACCAAAGAACATGAAAGCAAAAACATTATGAGCCACAAATGAGTTACTGCTGCATGTTGTATTTCATGTAATTTTGAAATTAGTTTCATTAATAATATCCACTGAGAATCAGAAACAGGGAAAATAGGTCATAGAGGTATGAGTAATTTGACTGCTTTTCATGGGCCTTACATGATCTCTTCTTATTTCCCATTGCTCCAAATTATGGTAAGCCCTAGAGCTGAATTTTGAGTTGTCTTCTTTAACAATTATATTAATGATTGTTTGGTCAGATTCTTCATTTTATTCCTTTTCCTTTGTAGAAATGATTAGCAAATAGTTTGTATGGAGTATTTATCCAATAATAGACTACCATTGTAAGCTTATTTTAAAAAATATCCTTAATCTCACTGTTTTGAAAATTATGTTCAGTTTGAGTTGCTACCATCATTTTGACCTACTCACCTTTTTAGTTTACTAGGTAAACTAAATTCCTAGAGGAAATTCCACATACAAAGACAAAAAACATTTATGTTTTTGTTGGTATTTCTAGTCAATCTTCCCTAATAAATACTTTCTGGGACTTCAGGTTAGACTATTTTTTCTTTGCTATTCGATGAAGATGAGACTAGTTGTAAAATAATCATATTGTGTAGTTTCAAAATTAGAAATAAATTGTAGATGTTTTGTAGTCTGCTTTAGTCTGCCAGCAATATATCATGCAAAGTCATTATATATTCTTTGAAGACACCATTATTAATGGCCTCAATAGTAGCTCATTGTATAACTTGGCCATAATTCATTTAACCCCTGCCAGTAGTAAATTCCTGAAATGGGAAATATCATAATGGAGTCATTAGGAATAAGTTATTCACATAGGCATTTCCTCTGTGGTTGTTCAACCTGATTTACTTGTGGCCCTGAGAAACAGAAACACATTAGGTTTTTCTCTGAGTGAATCAAGCATAAGGTTATAGTCAAGCTAGAAGTTATATGTGTGTGTATGTGTGTGCGTGTGTGTATACCGTGTGTGCATGTGTTCCAATATGCAAATATGGGTGCATGTAAATGGATAGAATTTGGGAATAGCATGTGAGCATAATTAGAATTTATAAAGATTAAAAATCAAGACTTTATCATTGTTTATCCTACCTGAAAATGTTTCACAATTCCAGGTTGACATGTTGCAGAGAAATAGCAAAACTGCTTGCCTGTGGCTTTCTTTATGAGCACTTATTTTAGTAAGGAAAGAGAAAAGAAAGACCTCTGAATTAGAGAGTAACTTCTTGTCAAATTTTTATTATATGGATTGGAAAGTTATATTCAGACCCCTATATCATTTTTTCTACTAAAAAAAGTGGGAACTGTGCCTGCGCTCCTCTATTTTTAATACATAGATTCAGCACTTGCTTACCGCTGGAGGCTGTTAACAACCAGAAGCATAATCTCTACATAAACACAATGAATGCTATAGCTTCCACAGTTCTTTAATTTGGCATTTTCATCACATTTTTATCTTTGGCATTAAAATGCAATCACAAATGAAAGGGGAAAAATGGGCAGGTTCTTTCTTTCCTTTTTCTTTCTCTTTTTAGATAAACTAAAAAAAGTCAGTGAGAAAAAGTTAGTTTACTCTCAAGTCCAGTGACATCCTAGAGAGCCCAGCTTTCCCCCTCTAATCATACTGTTCTTTGTCTGGGTTCATGGCTAGCACTCTCAGCCAACAGTCTCCACTTGCTCATCATTCTCTCAGCCCTGAGCAACAATCAGTGTGTACTCATGTAGCAAAGCTCTGGCCTTTCCTATCAATTCTCTTGACAAGAATGTTGTCAGGTCTCATTTGTTCTTTTCTGAGCTGATGAACTTATTTCAGGAAGCTGGTAGTTATATTTCACATCTGTCTGTGATGTGATGGGGAGCCTTGAGGCTCTGTATCTTCTTGGGTTTTCTATAGGCCTTTGCAGAGATGATGTGAAGTAGGCTCTGATGACTACAGGCACAGAACACTCATTCTCCAGGCTGCACAGAAAACCCTTTTGTTAGAGTTAAGGTGGCCTTAGCATGCATGAGAACTTCTGTTCTGTAACTTTTCTTGCTACCTTTTTTATTTGTATTTACTTATAAGTTTGTTTGTTTTTACTTAATGACTTACTTAGTTATTTACTTATATATTCACTGAGTGAATAGCCACAGAAGGAGAATGGAGCTGAGAATGTCAGTGGAGAGATGGCAACTGTACCCACCACTTTAATGGATAAATCACATCCACATTGCTAGATGATTGATAGGATGTCATACTTGCCCTAGTCTGTCATGGACCAAAATTGTTGAACATTCCTCCAATACCAGCAAATATCATGGTTCTCAAGAATTATAATCCAACTAATTAGCCAAGAAGCATTGATATCTTGATACTCATATACTGGAAGCCATTCAGGTGAATAATATCCTCCATTCAGTTCTCTTAAGCTTCCTCTAGTCTCATACTTTAAAAATAAGGAAAATGGAAAAATCTCAGTATGAACTAGGAACACTGTAATGAAGCAATTAATTGAAGAGGGAAGACATTCAAAAGATATAATATGACTTTACTTCTGTGATTTTTTCAGCTTAAATGGTGAGTTAATTTTCCCATTTTGGTGTCGCTTTGCTGAGTGATGTTACCCTATCTGAAAATGGCATGTGTGATCCAAAGGAACCTGTAACTCATCAACAGCAGTGGTTGGTGAGAAACAGTTTGTGTCATTTAAAGCACAAGGTTTAATTTTAGAAGCCTGTTTCCTCCATCATTACCTTCTATGACTGGGTAACTAAAGTAGTGTCTCTAATACTTATTTTTCAAATCTATTATCTGTATTAGTGGTGGATCATGTTAGCTTCTACACCATGTTATACAGTTTAAATGAAGTATCTAAAATTATTTTTATGTTTTAGGGTAAAAATCCTACCATATACTTATTTTCTACACCTGAAAACAAAAAAAAATACCCTTTGAATCAGGTAAGACTTACATAGCCCTTATTCATTAATTAAATTGTATCTTCATCTCTTATTATATCCATCCTTATTTCCACAATATACTTATTTAAGACATTTTTCTGTGTTGCTGGTTCCAGTCTTATTTCTAATGTCAACTTCAGAGAATGATGCTCACTATGCTAATATTTTATGGCCAACTTAAAAATCATAATTTTCATTCAGCATAGCAAACAGTTGGGGAAAATTGTATACCTCACATAATCTTACATGTTTAGGTAGGAATGCATTGTGTACTATATCCATAATGTAATTTTGGATGAAGGAGAAAAGCCTCAAATCATAAAGTTGGAAGAAGTTAATTATGAGTGAGGGTCTGCTAATGCAATGGTACATTAGTGAAAAATCACAAAACAGTGATACTATTAAGAAGGCATGGCAGCCTAAGTTAGACAAACAAAATTAGAATACTATATTTACTCCATTCTTACTATATTAGCTTTCTATCTCTGGAAAATATACATTAAATACCAATTTAAAGGGTAAGATATTTATTTTGGCTTATTTTTTCAGAGATTTTAGTTTATGGTCAACTGATTGAAGTGCTTTTAGGGAGTTTGTGATGAAGCAAAAAAATTCATTCTGTAGAAGTAAGAAGACAAAGAGGAAGATGCAAAAGGAAAAGAAGACAGAGCAGAAGGAGCAGAAGAGGGAGACAGGGAGAGAAAGGGGGAAGAGAAGGGAAAGAGAGATTCTGGAGCAGTATATAGCCTTCAAAGTTATATCTTCAGTGACCGTCTTCCTTATACTAAGCTTATTCTCCTAGTTGCCCAATCATAAGCCTATGAATTTATCAATGGATTAATCCCATTGATGAGTTTAGCACCTCCCAAAGTGCTCTCTCAACTGGGGATTGAGACTTGAATACACGAGCATATTTTTAGAAACAAGTCACATTCAAACCATAACACACTGTCTCTTTGGAGAAATACAAATAATTTTTGCTTAAATATGAAGGTTTTTTCCTTCTTGATCTTACAGACACATCTAATACGGGCTCTGTTAATATGTAGCAGAGCAGCTTATCTCTTAATTTTCTGCCCTGCCACTGAAATTTTCCATCTGAGTCCTTTCCAATTTGGAATTTATGTGTGGGTTCCTGAATATTAGACTAAGACATTTGTAATAACATTGATTACATGTAATTAATCCTATTCTGAATGTAATGTGCGAATTTACACAAATCAAATGCTTACTAGGACAGCCCTGACTCAAACAAATAAAAACATAGTTAATATCAGTTTTCTCTTTATTCTAATTTAATGTTATTTTCTGCCCTAGATTTTTTATCTTTCTCTTTGCAGTTCTGAAGCAGTCGTGTCTAAAGATCACAGTTCAATTTTAAATGCTTTTAAAATGTGTTGTTAAAACATACTCATTGATGTGCACTATCTTTTCTGTGCACTTTAAAAATTCATTGCAGAGATAATTATTTGTTGCTTATTTCAGTCTACCTGTGTCATCTCATTTTCTCCTCACCTTTGACTGAGCTAGAAGAAGGGGAAAAAGATTTTGTATGATTATATTTGGCGTTTATTTTAACTTCATGAATGTTCAAATGTTTGGCTAATGAAAACTTCTTACTCTTGCAAAATTTTTGGTGCGATACAACTTGTTCAGCCACTCTGGAAAGCGGTGTTCAGATTCCTCAGAAGGCTAAAGATAGAGTTCCCTTACGGTCCAGCAGCCTTACTCTTGGGCATCTACCCAAAAGATACAAAAACACACTGAAGCCACCAGCACAACAATGTTCATTGCAGCACAATTTGTCATTGCTAAAATATGGAACCATCCCAGATGCCTCTCAGTAGACGAATGGATCAGGAAAAGATGGTACATACACACAATGGAATTTTGTGCCTCTATCAGAAAGAATGACATTGCCCCATTCGTAAGGAAATGGAAGAACTTCGAAAAATTATACTAAGTGAAGTGAGCCAGACCCAAAGAAACATGGATTCTATGGTTTCCCTCATAGGGAATAATTAGCATAGGTTTAGGCTAGTCACAGCAGAGGATCACAAGAGCCCAATAGCTATGCCTTATGAACACATAATATGATGCTAAGTGAAATGAACTCCATGTTATGGAAATGAGTGTTATATCACTGTTGTAATTACTTTCAACATGCCATGTGAAATGGTAGCTTTATTTTGTTGTTGTTGATGATCCTCTTGTATCCCCTTCCTGTGCTTGTTCCCACACTATTGCTGTATCTCATCTGAGTACCCTGGATACTGTATATACTGGTATTAGAACTAGTGAAGGGAAAGGGAATATCAAAATCGAGAGACAAAGGATAAAAAGACAACCGACTCCAAAAGCAATACTTACAAAACCATTTGGTGTAAACTAACTAAACATCTAATGGAAGGAGAGGGAGAGGGAGGGACGGGAGTAAATGAGGGAGGAGGTAACAAATTATACAAGAAATGTACCCACTGCCTTACTTATGAAACTGTAACTCCTCTGTACATCACTTTGACAATAAATAAGTAATTATTTTAAAAAAAGAAATGAAAGAAGGAAGTAAGAAGACAGATGGTGGAAGAGAAGGCAAACAGAATCTTATTTATCTTGGGAGAACTGATTATGATGGAGACTCCTGAATCATTTGGATTTTTAAACCTGCAATAAGTCAAAACTTTATTTTCCAGATGTTTGATTTCATAATCTCTTTCATTAATATTCCTAAACAACCCAAAATCTTGAAAATAAATCCACAAAAACTATGTCACTTGAGATCCTCAGACATTGTTGATACTGTAGACAAATGTGCTGATTTCAGAGTCATCTGACATTGTCACTACACTGTTGTTTTTAATTTCATCTTACTTTCAATCCCGAACCCTGAAAGGGGCATGAATTAGTTTGAATATCAATAGATACACATGATGTCAACATCCACAGCATATTAGAAACAAGTTGGAAACATAGGTGTTTGTCTGATGAACTGGTTTCAGTGTCAACAGATAGATACACATAATGTCAGCATCCACAGGGCTTTAAAAGTCAGTTGGAAACAGGTGTTTTGAGAATTTAAGGCTCTATTACATTGGTTAAATAATATAGCTATTTTTGAAATAAGCAACCCTGTTCTAAAATATAGAGTATAAACAGGTATTATAAAGAAAGCCCTTAAACTCTATCATCATTATTTTTAAGTCACTTTATGTATGAATAGCATTCAATAACCTGTACACAGTTACCAGACAGAACTTTTGGGGTTTGCAGATAAGTATACATCCTGAAACATGTCTACACAATTCATGCTTGTATCTTTCCATCACCTATGAATGCTTCCTCTTACCTTCATTGTTTGTTTTCAGTTATTCTTATAAAAACACAGCATGAGATCTAGCACATTTTTAGTAATACAAAAAAGCAGTATTAACTTGGATACTCAAACGTTTATTCTAGTACTTACATTTCTATCCTTTATTCTAGTACTTAATTTGTGCACTGAAAACTATATTCATGTATAAAAAGCCAATACTCTCATTTCTCCCATTTCTTCAGTCCCCAGCATCACCATTTTCTCTCTGCTTCTATTAGTGTATTTTGGACTCATCAGATAAGTAATGCATATCATTTTTTCTTCTGTGTTTTGTTTCTTTCCCTTAGCATAATATTCTTCCTTATGCTAAAAAAGTTCCATATTGTTACAGATGATAGACTTTCTTGTGATTTTAATGCTACATATTTTGTGTATGTACATATATACATACATATTTCTTATACACATGTAAGGTAATATATTATATAGCATGTTATATAACAATGCACATTACATATAATAACATATATGATTTTACATGTAACTTATAAATAATTGAATGTCTCCACAAATATTTTTGTAGAAATATGAGGAGAAATGTCTCTGAAAGTAATATTGAATAAGAAACATAGGGTCAAAGGCACTCAATTTACTGTTTCAAAATACACTACAAAACTACTCCAAACAAAATAGCTTGATATTGAGTCAAAAGCTGAAATAAAGAATAGTGGAACAAAATAGATAGTCCAGAAGTAATTTTGCATATATGTTAAGTTTGCAATTTTTGGAAAAAAACAGAGGAGACTATTTCTTGACATCAACCTGTAAAACATTTTTTTTGCAAAGCAAAAGTATAATCAAGAACAGCAAAAACAAATGAAATCAGTTTAAAAATGTTCACAGCAAAGCAATCAACTATGAAATTAAAGGAAACCTATTGAATCAGAAATATTTATAAGACTCATATAATGATTCAAATGCCCAAAATGTTTAAGGAACCCATGAATTTAAATTGCAGAATAATAACTGCCAACAAGTTATAAAAAGGTATTCAGTGCCATCACTCTAGGAAAATCAAAACCATAGTGAGCTATCACTTCATAATTTTTTAGGATGATAACCACAGTCCAAAGACAGCAAATGTTTGTAAACACAAGAAAAAGGAGACTTGTTTTGATTTGCATTTCTTTTATGGCCAGTGATGTAGAGCACTTTTTCATATGTCTCTTGGCCATTCTCATTTCATCATCAGAAAGTCTCTTTTTAAGTCTTTAGCCTACTTGTTGACGGGACTATTGGTTCTTTGCGGTTTTGTTTTGGAGGAATGCAATTTTTTAAATTCTGCATATATTTTAGATATGAGGCCTTTGTCCGTTGTATGGCCAGTAAAGATCTTTTCCCAATCCGTGGGCTTTCTGTTTATCTTGCAAGCTATGTCCTTTGCCCTGCAGAAGCTCTGCAGTTTGATGCAGTCCCATTTGTCCATCCTTTCTTTGATTTGTCGCATTTCTGAGTCTTTGTTAAGGAAGTTCTGTCTTGTGCCAAGGAGCACACGTGTTTCTCCTACTCCTTCCTTTAGTTTTTTCATGTTATCTGTTTTAATTTCGAGGTCTTTGATCCATTTGGAATTGATTTTGGTGCAGGCTGATATATAAGGGTCTAGTTTTAGTGTGTTGCATGTGTTGAACCAGTTTTGCCAGCACCATTTGTTAAAGAGGCTATCTTTCTTCCATCTCATCCCAGTAAGAATGTCCTATATCAAGATAACTAACAATAACAAATGTTGGAGAGGATGGGGCCAAAAGGGAACCCTACTTCATTGTTGGTGGGAATGTAAACTGGTTCAGCCACTCTGGAAAGCAGTGTGCAGATTCCTCAGAAGGCTAAACATAGAGCTACCCTATGACCCAGCAGCCCCACTTTTAGGCATCTACCCAAAAGATCACAAACAAGAACACACTAAAGCCACCAGCACAACAATGTTCATAGCAGCATAATTTGTCATAGCTAGAATTTGGAACCAACCCAGATGCCCCTCAGTAGACGAATGGATCAGGAAAATGTGGTACATAGACACAATGGAATTTTATGCTTCTATCAGAAAGAATGACATTGCCCCGTTTGTAAGGAAATGGAAGGATTTGGAAAAATTACACTAAGTAAAGTGAGCCAGACCCAAAGAAACATGGACTCCATGGTCTTCCTCATAGGGAATAATTAGCACAGGTTTATGCAAGTCACAGCCGAGTTTCACAAGAGCCCAATAGCTATACCCTTATGAACACATAAGATGATGCTAAGTGAAATGAACTCCATGTTATGGAAACGATTGTTATATCACTTTTGTAACTACTTTCAACGTGCTATGTGTAACCATAGCCTTTATTATTGATGTTCTTCTTGTATCCCCTTCTTGTGGTGTACCTGCACTATCTCTGTATCTTTTCTGAGTACACTGGAAACCGTGTATACTGGTATTAGAACTAGGAAACTGAAAGGGAATACCAAAATTGAGAGACACAGGGTAAAAAAGACAAGCGCCTACAAAAGCAATACTTGCAAAACTGTTTGGTGTAAATGAACTGAACAACTCTTGGTGGGGGGGGGGGAAGGGAAAGGGTGAGGGCAGAGGGTGGAATGAGGGAGGAGGTAACAAACAGTACAAGAAATGTATCCAATTCCTAATGTATGAAACTGTAACCTCTCTGTACATCAGTTTGACAATAAAAATTTAAGAAAAATAAATAAAACAAAAGAAAGAAAAAGGAGACTGGCATATTATTTTTAGCAATGTAGATTGACACAGTTACTATAGAAATCTGTATGTTGGTTTGTAAAAACAGTTAAAAATAGCAATGCTGTATAATGTCTAAACTTTAGAGTCATATAAATTTGAGTTCAAATCCTGTTTCTGTAATTTCTTTGTTTGGTTTGACCATCTCACACATTCTCTAACCCTTTCTTTTCTTGAAAGAGACAAAGGGTGTTTCCTCAAGGTTCTATATTGAGGATTAAAAGCAATGTATGTAAATTTCCTAGCACTTTTACAGGTACACAATAAACACTCAAAGCTTATGTGTTACTTATCTAATGATCACCACTGCTACTATGTAATTTGCTCTTTGAAAGGCTATCATTTGATATGACTACTTTTCAAAAATAACTTAACCAACTCATATTATTGCATTATAAGAAAACAACCCAAAAGTACCAAGGTCTTGTGGCACCTACAGTAGTTCTCATGAGAATATGTTGTAAAAAGTCTGATTTCTGAATTCTCTTGCTTCTCTATCCTAACATATTCCATGACACTGGATGTGGTTGGCATCATTCAGCATCAAATTCGGTGTCCCAATTTGTATTTTATGTATGTGTATATGTATGTATGTATGTATGTATGTATGTATGTATGTATGTATGTATGTATGTATATTAGTAGTGGGGCTTAAACTCTGGACCTGGGTGCCGTCTCTGAGCTCTTCATCTCAAGGCTAATGCTCTACCACTTGAGCCACAGTGTCATTTCCAACAATTTGTATTTTAAGTTAATGTTATTTACTTGTCTCTCTACTTATATGCTACATAATAAAAACTTTGTTATTTCCCATTTATGTTGGAAGCATTCTTTCCTGCCACTTGAGGGGTATGTTTTTCTGGGGGGAGGAATATAACTAAATCAAAGTATAATCTTGCTTCTTTTTCAATTTGGGCTTCCTTCCTGCTTTTGGACTCAATTCAGATTCACTCTGTATGCTGTTTCTTTCAAAAAAAAAAAAAAAAGAGGGACTGAATTTAACACATTCTACAGTGAGAGAGGCAAAAACTGCAGTTTCTCATCATAGAGGAAAACACAAACCAGTGAATACTTGATAATTTGCCCCGTGCAAAAGAAGATGCCTGTTATGGAAACCAAAAACTAAGTGTGAAAAATCTAACATTTAATTTCTTAAAGGAAGGCTATACTTGTTATTGCTGGCAAAGTTATCTAGACATGAGGAGTTGTGACATGTTGCATGAAAATGTGTATTGACGCCCTTTACATCCATACACAAAAGCGTTTAGATGAAGTCATTCATCACAAGTGGAGATTACTAACAAAAATAATATTTGCATTATTTCTGCATTAAAAAATTAGAAAAGCTTGGCCTTAAATTTTAAACATTGTAATGCATTTTGATGATTCTAGTGAACATAATTTGGCTATCAAATTTGAATAAATGATTCTAAAAACCTTAGAAACATAAGCTTCAGGTAGAAATCTTATTAAAAATGCAAATTTCCATATTGCACACGAGGTAGTCTGCATCTGCACAGGAAATGACACTCTAACAATCACTGCAGGTGATTTTGCTATACCATCTCTCAATTTTCATGAACCATATTGAGATCAACTCAATATATATATATATATATATTTGATCTGTACTGAAGAATATCATCTTTTATTATATAGATGATCACACCCCAGTTATTATAGTGCCACCTGCTTACAGTCACCTCTTGGAAATGGAATACCAGTGCAGTCTACCAAAATGTGTCCTGTGTTGTTCAATATATATCCAAAGAGCAAGTTGATTACCATCACATTTTCCTCCATCAATCTTATGCTTTTGCTTTGATCAGGGAAAATTTCCTTATTTTATTTCAAATAAACTCTCTTATGTAAATAAAAAGACATTAGCCAAAACATGTCTAGAAAAATCATTACTATGATATGATTAATAGCATTGCATATTTTGTTTTCCTCAAAAATACAAATTCTGTACTCAAAACAGAAAGCATATCGTATTCTGCCTAACACTTTGACTCATTTTTAAGTTTTTACCTTTGCTTCATCTATTCTCTGTAGCAAAAAAAAAAAAGCCTGAAAGATCATTCTGACATTTAATTTCCTGCTTTCATTCTTTCCCTTTTTCTTTCTTTTTTGCTAAAATTGTGTATCAAAATTGTATTACCATGGGCCATCAGTTCTTATTTCTTGATGTTATCATTATATACTTGCCAAACAATTTTTTGTGGTAAATTGACTTCAAGGCTAAACTTCAGAACATGAGAATCTAGATTAATTTATTATTTTTGTAAGAAAATGTGAACAAACAAAAATCAATAACTATTTGCCATAGAAGTGACAAAGAAATATGCTCCTTTAAAAGGCAAGTTGAAGACTATCTTAAAGTTGAAACAAACCTGAAAGAAATATCCATTGAGCATGTAGTTTTTGACAGGTACTATAGTTTATGGAAATAACTTCAGTTAAAATACCTTGTGTTTTGTTACAAGGGACATTAATTGTACTTTGTATTGTGAGCCATGGTACAATGTACACAATATGATCTTATCTAAGTAACAATTCACGTATACTAAATTCATGTATACTAAACCATCTCATGAACATCATTCTATATATCATTCAAGTAATATTGAACAGTTTCATTGTGCTGTGGAGATGTCAGAATTTGGAGCCACTGAACTTTTGTTTTAACAGTTATTAGGGTCAGAGCCTTGAACAAGCTTTTCTATTTTAACTTCTGTATTATTTGATTTCTTCCATGCAAATATGGAAATATCGATGGCCTATATCTTACAATACAGCTGTGACCAAGATAACCCAAGTAAAAACACATAACCAGGCTTTTTACACAACCCTGTTTCTATAAATGCTATCATCATTATTTTGTGACTTTTTAGACATATATTCTCTGTTAACTCACATGAATTAATAATAGATATTTATCATGGGAAGAGTTTAGTGAATTTGAAGAACATTTTAAATCTTTTATATTCCATGTCTCTGTTGACATAAATGTGTTTGGCTTATGCAATTTAATCAACAAACATTTAAAATTTAAGTATAGCACTATTTTCAAAGATTATTGCAGTCATAGAAAATAATTTGTTCTTTTAAGTGTCATATTTGACCTCTGCACTTTAAGTTCATAAAGTCAATATATATCCTACAAAATAAAGAAAAAAATGAGGGAAGGAGTGAATTGGGAGAGATGAGGAAGAATGTTGAAAGGGTGACATTGAGCAAGATGTATTATATTCATAAATTTTTTGAATGGCAATACCTTTGTATAACTACTTAAATAGAATATATGGAATTTATTGGATATATATTAGAAAACAACTCAAAAGTTGTATGTTATATAGCTAGATATAACTCAAAAGTTCTTTTTTGCCAGTCCTGGGCCTTGGACTCAGGGCCTGGCTTCTTTTTGCTCAAGGCTAGCACTCTGCCACTTGAGCCACAGCACCACTTCTGGCCATTTTCTATATATGTGGTGCTTGGGAATTGAACCCAGGGCTTCATGTACGGGAGGCAAGCACTCTTGCCACTAGGCCATATTCTCAGCATAACTCAAAAGTTATATGTTATATAACTCAAAAGAGATGTTACTGTAGATTTAAATTTTTGTTTGATTCCTGAATTTTCTTTCTGTTTACTTTTCCTTCCTCTTTAGTCTAGCTGGAATGATATAGTAGAAACATGGAAAAGGTGAAATACTGACTTAATATGTCTAATGTAAGTGAAAAATCTGTGAATAAATATTGGCTAGATAATATATTCCAATTGCTAGGGTAGGTTATGCTCCACTTAGTTAGATGAGATATGTAGAATGTATTAGTAACAATAAAAAGTGTCACTAACAGCGTAGGGATATAATGCAGGTCTATTAAAAGAACATGTAGTTGCCATATGATTAGAAAGAAAAGAAAACAATATATTAATTTAGAAGGAGATACTTCTATTCAGACAAGTAGCTGAGTTTTGATAGATGGGCAGAGGATGAATAAATATAGAGAAATGGGCAAAATTCTTCTTTTAATTTAATTTTATTGTCAAGGTGTTGTACAGAGGGGTTACAGTTGCATATATAAGAGTGAATACATTTCTTGTCAAACTTATTACCTCCTCCCTCATTTTAAGGGCAGAGTTCTATACAGAGACAATAGTGGGGTATCAAAACCAGAGAAGTTACTTACAGACGTTTCCTTTGTATGCTACTTCTTACTGAGCATGTATACTCACCTAAAGGTTACTTGTGCTAAATGTGAACTTCTAGGTCTCAATTCAAACCTACTGAATCAGAGACATTTGGCGCTTGGGTATGTAACTTGTTCATTTTTTTCATAGTGATCTTACAAGAACTTAAGTTTAAGAAACTTTCATCTCATATTTTTATTTTTTATGAAGTATATTTTGATAATTTGATTGAATGATTCATAAAATGGATGGTATTTCTCTTTTCCGTTCCCCAGCATTCCTTCCTCCCTCCCTTTCTCCCTCCCTCTCCTCCTCCCTCCCTCTCCTCCTCCCTCCCTCCCACCCCCTTCGCTCCCTCCCTCCCACCCCCTTCGCTCCCTCCCTCCCTCCCTCCCTCCCTCCCTCCCTCCCTCCCTCCCTCCCTTCCTTCCTTCCTTCTTTCCTCCATCCTACTTCCCTCCTTTTTATTCCTACTTTTCACTTTGGACAGGGTTTCACTGTGTAGCCCAGGCCGGACTTGAACTTGTAATTCTGCCATCTCAACCTTCTGAGATTTGGGGACTATAGTTGTATACTGCTATTCCTGGCTTAGATCCTATTTAATATAACTATGAAAATTTTACTAATATTTCCTCTTCTCAAAGGTCTCCTTAACATTTTTAAATCTTTTTTTGGAGAATAGTTTTCTACTTCCTACTGAATAGCTAAATGTCATCAGACCAGCATTCTCTCTATGCAGGTTGATGATATAAGCAAGGATCTTCCAGATGTTGTATAGCCAGCCTTGCTACTAATTATATTGATTTCAGGTCCACAGCTTATGAATGCTCAAAAAAAAAAAAAGTCTGCCGACTACCTAGTTGGCTCCTCTCCAAAATATTGAGGAAAATTATAGTTTTCACCTTTGATGAAGCCTTCTTGTGTGTAAGTTCTGAGCTTTGCTTTCCTCGGTTGAAGCATATCTTTAAAAATGAACTCCTCTGGGTCTGGGAATGTGGCTTAGCGGTAGAGTGCTTTCCCAGCATGCACAAAGTTATGGGTTCTATTCCTCAGCACCACTTAAACAGAAAACTCTGGAAGTGGCACTGTGGCTCAAGAGGTAGAGTGCTAGCTTTGAGCAAAAACAAGGCAGGGACAGTGCTCAGGCCATGAGTCCAAGCCCCAGGACTGGCAGAAAAAAAAAGAACCCCTCTGCAATTACTCTGAAAGATGGTTCTAAGAAGGTAGACAAATGTATGCACTCAGTTCAACTTACATAGGAAAAATCTGTCCTTTTAGAGAATTCATAGTTTTACTAATTTGATAGATGACAGATGGACCCTAACTATTGGTTAAATTCAGATGACTTTGACTAGTAGGGAAGCTGAACATTTAAAAATAATTTGGTCTGCCTATGAATGCTTGTTTGTCAGGGGCAGATCAGCTTCAGGGCTGACTCAAGCAATGCAGCTGTTCACATTCCTTCAAAAATAAGTATTGGCTAGCAAAGCCTTTTTGTTAGGATATCTATTCATATGACATCTTTCAAAGAGGGGTAGATCTGCACAATAGGAAATTGTTTTTCTAAGTAAATTTAACAATACCTTTTTGCCTTCCCAAGTATTCGTAGGTGGTATTGATATGCTTTGCAAAATTTCCTTTACAAATGCTAGCAAAGGAAGTATGGACAGGTCAAGTTTAATCATGGTGGCTGATCAAAAATTCTGAAATAGTTGAGCTTACATTTAAATAAATGTATATACACACAGATATGTATATATAAATAGTCGTGTAACAGTATCTTTGGTTTTAATCTTTTTTTTGTGGTCGGTCATGGGGCTTGAACTCTGGACATGGGGTCTGTCTCTGAGCTCATCAGCTCAAGCATAGTGCTCTACTACTTGAACTACAGCACCACTTCCAGTTTTCTGGTGGCTAATTGGAGATATGAGTCTCATGAACTTTCCTGCCCTGGCTGCTTTTGAACCGCCGTCCTCAGACCTCAGCCTCCTGAATAGCTACAATTACAGGCATGAACCATTGGTGCTCAGCTTAATCTTGTTTTTTAAATGTAAATACTAGCAGTGAATCTTTCAAATGAGAGTAAATGCAATTATGTCTACCCAGTGTTCAGGAATCAAAACCTTGCTATCATTCTTAAAGCTTCTTTTTCTCAGTTACCTCCATCAATGTACCACCAAGTTTTATCAAACTATATCCACAATCCCCTATGACCTCTCCATTTATCCTATCATTTTTTAAAGCCTTCCATTGTTTATCTATATTAAGAATATTGTGCAAAATTACAAGCACTGTATGTATTTTATATTTGGATAGACAATTTCTTGAAATTAGAATTTGTACTTAGTTATTTTCCTTGTATTTGTATTCAAGTAGACTACATTGCAAAGAAACACTTGGATTTCAAGGCTCAATTTGCAATGGGTGAGAATGTTGAAATGGGTGACATTGATAAAGATACACTGTATTCATAAACTATTTTGTTAAATGGCAACTCCTTTGTACAACTACTTAAAGATAATAAGAAAGAAATATTAAATTTGTAGTTTGCCAAATACCTGTGTATGCATTTGCAAATGTGCACATGTGGGTTTCAATACCTTATTTCTATAATTTCTCTTTTTTAGGAGCCCACCAAAAGCCTTTTGAAATAATAAATAGAATATACCTTCTACAATAGCCAATCACTTAAATGATAAAGATAACACATATTGATTTTGATAAGGACACTTCTGTCAAAATAGGTTGCTGCTTTCTGCCAGTTTTCAGTTAATTCTTTCTGTTTCTCCTTCCCTTTCTCTCACCTTTTATATTTATATACCTCAAATAAACTTACCTGACCATAACATACACTTATATAAAATCTACAAAATATAGTTTAGTTTGAAGGGAAGATTAACACAGACTGAATCATAATAAATACATACATTTGAAGACATCTTTGCTAAAATGCTATGTTTGCCAATTTCAACTGCAATCTTGAGTAACTAACCTTCAAAAATAGCATTTAGAGCACATGGCTGTTAGAAAATGATTAGAATTTCCCAAGCAATATTCTTGTGATATGTGGTCTTAAGATATCATAAGGTGCTGGGAAAATACATCTTTGTTCTATGTGAAATGGTCTTTCATGCCTGTAATAAGTCTGGGTGTCATGCTTAAGAGATATAAGAAAGATTAGCTTTTTAGTCAATACTTCCATTGAAAACTTCCATTTTCAGTTCACAAATCTTGCCAGTGAAAATGAATATAGCTGAATTGATGGGACTGGTTCTGTCACTGTTGGGCTTGCATGCAGAGCTTTCATACCATAAATGTCTGACTTCCTTTTTTTCTTGGAGTCAGAATTATACTCTTCTTCCCAGACCTACATCAACTTATATATTTTTATTAAATATATTTTCTCTATTCCTCATGTTTGTGGTACTCGCTTTAAAGCATATATAAGAACTTGCCAAAATCTCTGATCAGGTCCAAGATTTGAAGTCAAGGAATGGATATTATCAACTGTCTTAGAAAGCACTTGAACTAGGAGAGATCTTCTTTCAAGACCAACATAATGGAATACTTTTGGCCTATTCCCAACTTCCTAAACTTTGTTAAAATTATGCAATTAAAACACCAATCCAAATCACATAGGTGCTATGATATGACTACCATAGTGTTCCCTTCACTAAGTACTATTTTTGTAGTTTTAAGCCACAATGGGACAATATATTTCAGTGCAAGGCTGAGGAATGCCCTAGGTTCTGAGGAATGAAGAGAGAAGAGTAGAAAAAGAGAGTTGGTGGCCTAGCTAACACACACTACTTCTATGGATTTCAGTGGTAATTGTCACAGAGTAAAACTTGAGTATTTCTCTGGAATTCAGTTTTTTTTTCTCATTATAATTATTGTTGTTGTTCTTATATTGTTGTTATTGGAAACAAAGGCAGCATTACCTGTTTAATTTTTACATATCTTGATATGCATGTTTATCAATTGATATTCAACTTTCAAATGGTGCTATCTAAGCATTGCCAGATGTAGATGTCATGCACTTGTACATCAATGAAAGTAAGAAAAATGGCACCAACAATGAAAGGGAGTTACTCCATAGACATTGTGATGAGAAATGCATATATTGGACCAGTTACAAGTGAATGAAGAACTGTCTAATTTTTAAAAAGACTAGGAAAACAAAGGACAATTTATCTCACATTTGACTAACTAGCTATCAATCTTCTATCTTATTATATTTAAATCTGATAACAGACCTGTGTATAACAAGAAATTTGATTGACAAGTCAGTATCTTGTACATAGATGTGATGTTATACTCTTGTATTACTAGGTATTTGATTGACACATGACAAATACCAAGCTATCTTTTTATTTCCATATTAGTTGATATTATCCAAAAGTAAAACCAAAGATAGTCAAGAAATCTTAAATCACATATTATTATCATATTTTTGGCTTATCTGTAATTGTCATCAAATTAGTTATACTTTTTGATTGATCTTAGGACATTTTGTAGTAACATCTATGCGAAACATACTTAGCTTTTGAAGTATGTATATGCTACATACTTTGATCCCAATTTCATTCCTAGTCATCCTGTTAAATTTTATTATAACACAGCTTTCTATAGATTACACATAGCAAAAATATGTGTCCTAAAGTATTGTAATCAAATACTATGTAAGAGTATGAGAGTTAAAGACACAAGTAAAAATATTATCCAAGGCTATCTAATCAATCTATCATTTATCTATCTATCTCTATCTATCTACCTATCGATAATCTAATCTATCTATTTGGCAGTACTGGGCTGAGAAGTGGTGAACTCAGTGTCTCATACTTGCTGAGCCAGATATTTTTTGCACTGGTGGTTATTTTTTAGAGCGGATCTCATTTCACATCTAGGAACATACTTGAGCCAAGATCTTCCTGCTTTTGGCTTCCTGTGATAGGATAAGAGAGGTTCATCTCCACATTGCAATGCACTGTAGAACGGACTTCACAAACTTCTTGGAGGTCAAACCTAGATCCTGTCATTCTCTACTTTCCCCCATATCTAGGATTACAGGCACGAGCCACCAACACTCAGCTTACCATCGTATTACTTTGTGGTTTTAATCATTTATATTATATTTTAACTAAATTATGTGTGGTGCTTATTTTGAGTAAAATGTGAGTGCATTCTTATTTTATTTGTCAAAGACATTTTCAAAGTACTCTTTAAACTAGCAAAAACAATCTTCTAGAGCATACCAATAAGTATTATACTGACGAAATATGTCCTGGTTAATAAATGTTGATTTTAAAAAAATTGAACATGCTTTTGTAGTGTTATACTTTTTGAAATGTTTGAAATGCTAATATAAACTGTGAATATCTAAGTGTAGGGCATAATGTCATATTCTTAAAACTTATTGAATCAAACAATTTTTTCAAGGAAGCATAAACTGGGATGGGACTATCAGGAGATATTTTTATGAGTATTTTTATGATAAGTATATTAGGATTGGGTAATTCTGTAAATATTACCAGAAAAATGAGATAGTTTATCAGGGTGAGTTAAAGTATTTTAAAACAATATTTTTTTTTATTTAGAACTTAATTTTTATCATTAATGTAAATGATTTTTGTGATCACAAAATATTGTAAGAAATAGTTAAATTGGGGATCATTTACAATTTTCAGCATAAAATAGTATTCAGTGAATGAAATCATGGAAGAATGGAAGAAAAGGAAGAAAAATAAGATTGGGAGGTAACAGGAGAACAGAAAATCTTAGTCTTTCTGTTTTTGCAGTCCTCAAGCAGAGGCTCCTGAGGATAGAGTGGTTCAAATCACACAGGCTAAGGTGGACCAAACTGGCTTATCTGGGTCTTAACCTCCTAGAATGAAATAAATGGAAAAAGAATGATTTTTTTTTGTGCACTATGAAATAGTCCCCAAACTTTAAAACAGACCACTGATAATCATAGCAGACCATGGCTCTTCTGCTAATTCTGTGATGTTGAAAGGCATGAAGAAGAGATGAAAATTTGAATGTCTAGTAGTGGATATAGTTCCATTAGAAATCTTAAAATCCGGGCTGGGAATATGGCCTAGTGGCAAGAGTGCTTGCTCTCGTATAAGTGAAGCCCTGGGTTGGATTCCCCAGGACCACATAGAAAACGGCCAGAAGTGGTGCTATGGCTCAAGTGGCAGAGTGCTAGCCATGAGCAGAAAGAAGCCCGGGAAAGTGCTCAGGCCCTGAGTCCAAGCTCCAGGACTGGCCAAAACAAACAAACAAAAAGAAATCTTAAAATCCATGCAAAATATATTAATAAACTAATTTTGATTAAATTAAATATGTATATATTCAAAACTTATTAGTTTTACATTTTTAAACATTTGTGCATTTAAAATAGGTTGGTAAAATTTTTATCAATACAAATGTAATGTCTTTCAAGTCACATAAAATTATTTTTCAAAGTCTTTCATTCCTTTTATATATTAGAATCAAAGAATAGAAAGATTCATAGAGGTCCTGCCTTCAAGTAGGATCATGTTAAATCATTCTTGACAGTAGCAAAGCTAACTTTGATTCCCAACTGATTTTACACTCCCAAGTGAATCACACACCATGGATTTCAGTGTGGAAAATTATAACCATAGTACTTTTACAATATTCTAGTGCAGTTTAAAATCCTAATCCTAAACTTATCACTTGGCTATCATGCCACAATGAATGATTTCAAGCATCTTGACTTCAAAACTGATCTTGTAAAACACTATAAGCAATATTCTCTTTTCCTCTGTTACAAAGATTACTCTACTCCAATCAAAAAGGTCATTTGGATATGACTAGGAACAGATGACTTTAAAAATCAAAATGGATAATTTCTCTTTGTGCCAGTAAGAAAGACATAATTTTGTTTTTCTATTCATATTTCCCATACTCGTATAAAATAAATGCTGGTTAGTCCATAATCCCACTAGGCAGTTACCCTTTAGAGGGGTAGTCCAGTGCCATGGGAAATGAGATGGATATATCAATCTAAGCTAATGTCTGATAATCTTGAAGGCTAATTCAGGGCACTGACAGATGCATAATGTGAGAATAAGATCTGTAGAATTTCCTGGCTTTATGTTTAAATTACTGTTCTGACCTGAAAATATGGCCTTTTCCTGTCTATATTTGAAATCCTAACTATATAATATTAGAAAGTGTTCCAATATAATATAATCATAAAGATAACTCATGAACAGTGATTAATACCCCTATAATGCACCTGTGTTTACAGACAACTCTTGGAGTCAAAGGTTCAGCTTACAAGAACCTACAATAAAGTTCTACCCAGCACTTATATCCACTGTATGTTCACCTGGAGAGTTGGGCAAGGTATAAGGAAAAGACTGGGGTGAGAAGGAATCTGTATTTAAAAAAATTAAAATCCCTTTAGAGCAAAGACAATAAATATTTGTTCATGTGTCTGTCATTTGTGCTTCTTTTGTTGAAAGCTGTCCATTCAAGTAATGTGCCCTTTATTAACTGAATTAGATATTCTTGTGTTGCTTATTTTTTTTTAATCTCTGTGTAGTTCACATTGTAATTCTTTGTCAAAAACTACCTTGCAGTGACTATTTTCTCATGGTTTATGTTGTTTATTTATTGCAGTAATTGTTTCCTTGAATGCACAGAAGCTTTTGAAATTCATGAAATCCCATTTGTCAATTCTTGGTCTTATTTTCTAATCTATTGGAATCCTATTGAGAAGAACATTGCCTATGTCTGTATTTTTCTAGTGTTTTCCCGTAGCTTTTTTAAAGTTTTAGGTCTTAAATTAAGATCATTTATCAACTTTGAATTTTTTATACAAGATAAGAAATTGGGCTGTAGTTTTAGTCTCACTCATGTAAATATCTAGTTTTGTCAACATTTGCTGAAGGGCTGCCTTTTCTTCAATATATGCTTTTAGTATTCATTGTAAAAATCAGACAGCTGTGGTTTAACATGATTATTTCTTCTATTCCTTTGGCACATTGTTATGTTTCTGTGTCAGTGCCAAGTTATATTTTAATTTGAAATCAGGTATGTGATATTTCTGACCCTGCTTTTTAATTTAGAATTGTCTTAGCTATTCAGTATCTTTTTTATGTATTTAAGTTAGGATGAAATTTTCAATTTCTGTGAAAAATATGATATCAGAATTTTGATGGGGACCACATTGAGTCTGTAGATTCTATTTGGTAATTTATTGAAGCTTATGGAATTAACAATCTACGAACATGGAAAGTTTTGCCACCTTCTAACATTTCCCTCAATTTCTTCCTTTAATATTTTCATTTTCATTGTACAGGACTTTCACTTCCTTTGTTTATTATCTAGGTATTTTTTCATGCCATTGTAAATAGGATTACTTTTCTGGTATCTTTCTTAGTCTGTATTATGTTGCATGTAGCCATTGTTTTTTATATAATTATTTTGTATCCTTCTACTTTGCTGAAAAACTATATTAGATCTAAGAGATTTTTGTGAAGTCTGGGATTTTTGTTAGGAATGGTATCATGACAACTGAAAATATGGATAATTTGAGTTTATGTGTTTTAAATATGTTTCTCTTTGATTCCTCTGTGTTTATCTGGATATGTATATTCAAGCACAATAAAGAGTGTTAAAAGTCTTTTGTGTCATTCCTGACTTTAGAGGAAATGGTTTTGAGTTTGTTTACACTTGGTGCAATATTGGATACAGATTTGTGTGTACAATATTTATTTTGTTGAAGAAAGTTCCTTCTATTCCTAGCTAGTTCAGAGCTTTTATCATGAAGTGATACTAAATTTTCTGAAATAATTTTTCCAACTCTGTTGAGATGATCACATGATTTATTTTCTTCATTCTGTTTATATACTCTATTGAGTTTATTGATGTTCACATTCCATTCTTGGACTGAAACTTCACCATATTGAATGGTGTTTTTAATGTGTGATGAATTTTGTTTATGTATGTTTTATTGAGAGTTCTTGTATCTATTTTTTATTAAACAACTTAGTCTAAAATTTTCAATTTTGTTTATTCAGTTTGTGCATCAAGGTAACTGGTTTTGTAAAATGAGTTTCATGACATTTCTTCATTCTGTTTAGTGAAATACTTTGATGAGCATTACTGATAATAATTCTTAAATGTCTAGTAGAATCTGGAAGTGAAACCAACCAGTTTGATTATACATTGTTCACAGTAAATCTTAGACAATTTAGGGAGATCATATGCATCTAGAAGTTTTTCTGTTTCTTCATTTTCAAGTTGCTTTTTAACAATATAATTTTCAAAATATTTTCTAATGACTCTGTGACTTTCACAATAATTGATAATAATATCTCCTATATTTTATTGATTTTGAAATTAATCCTTCATAAATTTCTTAATTTGAGCCTTTTTCTTTCCTTTTGCTGAACTTGACTAAAGGTTTGTGAGTCTTATCTTTTATTGAACCAATTTTTTGTTTCATTGATTCTTTATCTGCACTTAATTATTTTAAGTATGATACGGTTGTGTTTTCATTTCAGTCTAAGAATTTTTCATTTCTCTTATGACCCATTGAGTATTGTGCAAGTTCCATTCATTTAAATAATTTCTGTGTTTCTTTTGCAGTTGACTTCTTTTACTTTATTGTGATCTGATAAAATGCAATAGGTTATTTCAATTTTTTTCATGTTTGCTTAAATTTGCTTTAGGTCCCAAATCTGATGTATTTTGGAAAATGTTTCAAAATACATGAGCTTCTTAGGGTTAGATATATTCTATTGCTTTTGGGTAACATATTTTTAAAGTATTTTTCTCACTATTTCTTCTGTGCTGTCATTTATGGAACTCACTAAGGAACCCATATTAGCTTATCATTTTCTTTCTCTTTCCGCTTTTTTAAAAAAAGAGATACTGGGGCTTGAACTCAAGACCTGTGCTTCCAAGGCAATTGCCTTATCACCTAAATAGCAAGTCTAGCCCTTTCTATGTTCAAACATAATTTAACAGATAAGCTTTTGTGTTTTTGAGTTTGCTGGCCTGGGACCATGACATTATTTCTGCTACCCCAGTATCTGGAGTTACAATGTGAACCATTATGTTCAGCTTGTGCTTTGAGATGGGAGCTTGCTAACTTTATTTATTTTTTTTCTAGGCCTCTCTCATGCAATGATGCTTCAATCTCTGTCTCTTCATTAGCTAGGATTACAGGCATAAACCACCATATTCAGCTATCCCATTATTGTCATTTAAAGTCTATATTACCTTAGGATCTACTCTTGGTTTTTTACAATTTCTGGGGTTGACTTACATATAATAACGTATCCACCACTGTAGTATCATATGCAATAATTTTACTCCCTTAATCATCTTTGATCTGTCTCCTTCTTCTGCCTTAACTCCTTCCAACCATTGAGTTTTGCAGAATTTTGTATTATTTAAACCATGTAGTATGTAGCCTTTCAAACATGATTCTTGGAAATATGTATTTAAGTTCCTCTTTATCTTTGGATGACATAATAGCTCATTTGTTTAGTGTTACACAACCCATTATCTGTATATACCACAGTTTTTGCCTTGTTTAGTTACAGAAGAATCTATGTTGGTTTTTCAAGTTTTAAAAATTATGTATACAGGGGCTGGAGATATGGGCTAGTGGCAAGAGTGCTTGCCTCGTATACATGAGGCCCTGGGTTCAATTCCCCAGCACCACATATACGGAAAATGGCCAGAAGTGGCGATGTGGCTCAAGTGTCAGAGTGCTAGCCTTGAGCAAAAAGAAGCCAGGAACAGGTGATATAGCCAGGAACAGGTATACAGGTGATATACTTAATTACAGGTTTTTAAATGTACATAAATTTTCAAATAAGTCATAAAAATTTGAGGGAAAATAATTACTATATAATACGGTAAGAGGATATTTAATTTCTTGCATTTCTATCAATGGATAAAATTTCCTATTGCTACACATCATTGGCATAGTTTATATAGTAAATATTTAGGATTTTGACTATCTAATAGATTTATAGTAGTCTTTCATTGGAGTTTGTTGATTAATTTCCAAAATGAAAAATAATGTTGGGGATCATTTCTGTGCTTTCTTTGTGTGAGCTTTTATTCATTATTTTCTCAGATTTTATCATATTTTTCTTTTCATAAGCTTGACAAGCTTTGGTAGACTGCCAGATATTCTGAATGAAAATTATAGAGATTAATCAAAGAGTTTGGTTGATTCTAATTTCTTTCAAAGAAAATTCAATTTGCTTCAAAATTTAGATTGAAATGCAAACCACTTTAGTTGAGTCAGTGGTGAATCTGATTAAAACTTGACTCAAGTATTCATAAAAATTGGTTTTATTTCATTATTACACTCACTGTAAAGCATATACTTTAGAATGTACATTGAATACGTTGGTTGTTGGTAGTATCCTTTCTTCTTGTTGAGCTCAGGATCCTAACATTTGATGTCCTTAAATGTTCACAAACTTCTCAAACTCTTTGTTACATTCTATTTCACAGAAAGTCAAATTCAAACTAACAATTGTTCTGAGGAAATTGATACAAAATACTTGAATAATGACCATGACTTTTCCCTTCTTTCCAAGATCTTGGTTATTTTAGTGTCCTGCTCTGTCACATCACCCATTTTCTCAAATAGACTATTTTTACCTGTATTTTATCATCTCTTACATCTCTCTCCAATAAGATATGTTTGAAAAATCTACTCCATCAGGGTTAAAATTGGAAAAAAAAAATTACTTTCTCAGTCAAGCTCACTCCAATCACATAATTTCCAAAGGAAAAAATTAAAACAAGGAGGTCAGGGCTACAATTGATAATCATCATTTTCCTTCTCTTTTAATCATTCTATATTTCTATATTTAATTCTATATTCTATATTTAATCATTCTATATCCCACTCAGAGCCAACATAGTTGTTTGCATGTTACAGCTCTGCAGGCCTTCATCCAAGAAAGAAATGACTCAGTTATTATGTTCTTTTAAGGCCATTTTAAACAGGCCCATTTAAAGTTACATGCAGACATGGAAGCATAAATTGTTCCTACCATAGTACGCTTCTTGATTTTCTACCACTTCCTACTGAATTATTTATCAGTAGCCATATCATGATGATCAGGCTTAATTCACTTATCCAGTACAGTTAGCTTATTTAGCTGCTTCACTACTGGCATGAGGAGGCCCAAATAAATGAAGTAGTAATTACAAGTTTAAGGCTTATAGAATTAGTATTAAGTTTCTGCACATTTCTGTTTGGGCCTGTAGTACAAAGGAGCCTAATTTTTGGCCTTCTGAAACATATTATCCCCAGTGTATCATTGAAATTGATGGTGAGAGACACACTTCTACCTACACATATTAGTTTTTACTTTTCAGGGAGCAGAAGATATAATGAGATATTTAAAGGGAATTGTATATCTTGAAATCTATCTATCTATCTATCTATCTATCTATCTATCTATCTATCTATGCACACATATGGTTATTCATACAAAATTTGAACTAGGCAAGGAATTACTTTGGAGTAATTGAATGTGCCCTACTCTTTGGTTTATAAAAACGGGTACCCATCCCCCAGATTAAATACTACAAATTGATTCTTTAAACTCTCAGAAAATCGAAGTAGGATTGCTGAGCCTGTGTTGTGTTGATGTGGCTCCTCTTGATCTGGAGGATCACAAAGAAAACCCCAATATCTTAGTATACATAGTCACTATGCAGTGTGTGGGAGCCACTAGAGAACCAAGACACATCTCTATTTGTAGATGGAAAAACTAAAAGACTAAGTAACTACAAAATAGTATTTCTGATAATCCTTTGAACAAAACCCATCAGGACCTTAGGATATAGGAATCATCTCTGAAGACAGCATTTTGGCAACTAGGTGATTTTCTCAGTATGCTTTTTGACTATAGAAAGTTGAGGATTTCAAATAGTTGCTGTCATGTCAAGTACACACTGGCAGTTATTTTTGTATAAATAAAGGTCCCACATGTTTTCATTTTCATTTATTTGAATCAAATTGACTTAATTCTGTCTTGGCATGCACACGATTCTCTTAAAGCAAATCATGAATACTCTAAAGGAATAGAAATTTGGTAGGACCATGACTTAAATCATTCTAGGAATCCTTTTGTTTAGGTGACTCAAACATGACACCAATCCAATTGCATTCTAGGTTTTACCAAAGGTTTCCTTTGTTACACTTTCCTTTTGTTGGTACTCAGATGGCACTACCTGTTTAGAAACTAAATCTGATTAGTTTGTGTTATGAAGAGGTTATCTTTTAACTTTTTCAAAACACTGATATACAGCTGCTGGTCGTCAATATTTGGCCTACGACTATTTTATTTTATGATGGTATGAAATACATATATATATAGTATAACCCATATTTCAACAACCTATTTTATATGTGGAAATTATTTAAATATTCAAAAAACTACCAACTTAGAAATGATTCATGTTTGAACAGATGGAAATACTTATTATGCTGAGTGGAGCATTGTTTATCTTTTATACGTATTGAATTATCTATTATTGCCAAATTATGCATAAATAATATATGTAAGCATTTATATACATATTAAATCTCAATAAGATGAAAAATAAAATTAAAGCTGTGGAGCAATGAAAATGAAATTTTATCCTTTTTGGGGATATCAATATATAACAGAATACTTTTACATGATAATATCTACAGCTCCACATGAGCCAAAGGATAAACAACAGAAATTTTACCAGGATATTAGGTTGCTAAACTGGGAGGTCTGACAGGTTAGGTACATCAAATGCATTTTTAACTTAAGATTGTTTTCCTGGGACTTTGCTCCATTATAAGATGTGGATCAACTGTTCTGCGATTGATGGATTTTCAATATCTTCCTTAAAGTAGGCCTGCAAAATAGCCAAAGTTTTTCCAACTATACTCCAACCTTACAGTAACTAACCAGGTGTGTTATCATAGCAATTATATGCTTATTTTAAAAGTTCTCCTTGATATCTCCTTCAAGTTTTACCAATTCTCATGTACTATTTTGCTAGCAAATAGTGATACTCTTACCTATGGTTCATAATTTTTCTAGCTTCCCAGGACACTTTCTAACCATTTTTTTTCAGTGTTTTGTAATGGTGATTCACTATCTATTGTCTCATTTTAAAACTAATATCACATATTTTGGATATCTGCCATCGGTTACCATCCAACAAGCCTACAAGAAGCCTGGTGGCTTAAAATAGCAATTATTTATTCTTGTTCATTTGTCTGTGTGTTGACTGGGGTCAGTTGATTTAGGATGGGTGAGCTGGGCAGCTTTGCTTCAAGCTGTGAGTCTGATTATCTGACTGGGCTCGATTTCGCAGTACTAGTGGGGCTTAGGTCCATTCCACATGTGTTTTTTCTTGCACTCAGCTATGTAAGGGCACTTCCTCTCAGTAAGATGACATGTACAAGAAGGAAGCTCAAGTATATAAATACATTGAGTCTCATCTTTCTTAGTGTTAGCTAATATCCAAATCAAATGGAAAATGTAAGTTTGCTTTACTATTACTATGTAGTTACAAGGATAAGTTTTTAATTTTTTGAGCAATAATCAAATCCACCATTAAATATGATTGCTTTGCTAGTTGGTATGTCCATGATGACTGTGTTTATAGACTAAGGAAATAACAAGCAGATCCAAGTACACATTATTATTATTATTATTATGACTGAGAGAAAAATCTAAGCTAGGACCTCCTTTTCCATTTGGCGGTTGAATACCTTCATTATTGTATAATTATTAGCATTAATTACCTGCACAAAGGGGGTTCATTTTGAAATGTCCCTTCATACACCAAAGAACCTTCAGCAGACATACCTCTTCCATTATTTTCCCTCTTCCTCTATCGTCTTTCCCAAACAAGTCTCATCAAGCTTCATTGTTCCATGTTCACAAAGATACCATAAGGTATTTTGACAATATTCACCCTCCTTTACCTTCTCTATTCACCTGCCCCAGGCAAGATATATTTCAACTTCTGAACATTCATTTCCATAAAATATATGTCACTCTATGAGGGAGACCATAGAGTCCATGTTTCTTTGGGTCTGGCTCACTTCACTTAGTATAATTTTTTCCAAGTCCTTCCATTTCCTTATGAATGGGGCAATGTCATTCTTTCAATAGAGGCATAAAATTCCATTGTGTGTATGTACCACATTTTCCTGATCCATTTGACTACTGAGGGGCATCTGGGTTGGTTCCATATTTTAGCTATGACAAATTGTGCTGTGATGAACATTGTTGTGCTGGTGGCCTTAGTGTGTTCTTGTTTGTGGTCTTTTGGGTAGATGCCCAAGGTGGGGCTGCTGGGTCATAGGGTAGCTCTATGTTTAGCCTTCTGAGGAATCTCCATACCGCTTTTCAGAGTGGCTGAACCAGTTTACATTCCCACCAACAATGAAGTAGGGTTCCCTTTTGGCCACATCCCCTCCAAAATTTGTTATTGTTAGTTTTCTTGATAATGGACATTCTTACTGGGGTGAGATGGAATCTCAATGTTGTTTTGATTTTCATTTGTTTTATGGCCAGTTTTTCATATGTCTCTTGGCCATTCTCATTTCCTCATCAGAGAAGTCTCTTCTTAAGTCTTTAGCCCTTGTTGAGGGGACTGTTGGTTATATTTGTGGTTTTATTTTGGAGGAATTTAATTGTTTTAGTTCTGCATATATTTTAGATATGTGGCCTTTGTCCATTGTAGGGATGGTAGAGATCTTTCCCCAATCTATGGGCTTTCTGTTTATCTTGCAAGCTATGTCCTTTGCCCTGCATAAGCTCTATGGTCTTCCTCATAGGGAATAATTAGCACAGGTTTAGGCTAGTTACAGCAGAGGATCACAAGAGCTTAATAGATATGCCCCTATGGACGCATAAGATGATGCTAAGTGAAATGAACTCCATGTTATGGAAATGACTGTTATATCACTGTTGTAATCACTTTCAACATGCCATGTGAAACCATAGCTTCTATTGTTGATGATCCTCTTGTATCCCCTTCCTGTGGTTGTACCCGCACTATCACTGTATCTCATCTGAGTACACTAGATACTGTATATACTAGTATTAGATCTAGGGAAGTGAAAGAGTATATCAAAATTGAGAGACAAAGGATAAAAAGACACATGACTCCAAAAGCAATACTTGTAAAACCATTTGGTATAAACCAACCCAACAACTCATGGCAGGAGAGGGAAAGGGGTAGGGGGGAATGAGGGTGGACATAAAAAATTGTGTAAGAAATGTCCCCAAGGCCTAACGTATGAAACTGTAACCTCTCTGTGTCACTTTGACAATAAATTTTAAAAAAAAGAAAATGAAAAGAAAAAAATTAAAACGTTTTCTTATAAAAAATATATATGTTACTCAGTCAAAGAGGTGTCACTGTGGTTTCTCACATATACATATGCCATATCATAATCAGGTTAATCAAACATATACACACACACATAATTTTATATGTGTACATTGCCATTAAAAGAGTGGGTGAATTTATTGGTATTAGTGGCAATTTATGAATCCTATCTCATACCACTCTAATAATAAGCTAGATATTCCTTCTATTGTATATAATTTCTATGATCATTTGATTTTGTTGGAAAAATATTGAAGGTACCATTACTATGTCCACTTGTATTGTATTGGAAAACCTTTCCTCAAGTAGTCCAGCTTTCCTATGTAATTGTTGGGCTTTGGGTCTGAGAACAAGATCAAGATTTGAAAGCTGAGCCAGGCATTGTGATTGTCTATTCTGTGGCTGTGACTGGTGTCATCTTTTGTCTTATTGCTCAGTTTTAGTTTTGTTTATATATTAAATGCCCTCCTTACCTATCACAACTTTGGAATTCCCTTTGTCTCTACCATCACCACAAATTTCTTCCAGGTCAGAAATTGTTAGTTGTCCTTGTACACTTTTTGGTTCATTATAGAAGTTGGAATATGTTTGATATTTTGTAATAGAACACTGTATTGTGACCTCCCATATTATTTTATACTCTTACCCTATCCACAAATGCACAAAGCATCTTCTATTCTCAGCCTGGGTTTACAGATAGGTTTCTATTGAGTTTCTTAGTGATTCCAGTGGACATTTACTACTACATTATTCACTGTCTTCCAAGGTAATACAAGGTATTGAGGTTTCATAGGGTTGTTATATAAATTTATTCCAATAATCCTTGTCTCTGAACATATCTATCCATTTTCTACCAAAGCAGCTTTAGCCTTCTCCCTTATTAAAATATTGCCAATTTTTCTCAAGAGTTAGGAATTATCTTACCTGCTTTTTAGGACTGGCTTCAGTCCTAAGTGTCGTTTCTTGGTCATTAATTGCTGAAGCATGGGAAAATGCCTTCCTATCTCTCCCTCTCTGGTTTCATATTCTGTCTCTTTTTCCTGATATTTTTAATATCCAGTGCCAAGTATATGCTCCATGCTCTAAGCAAATATGTTTTCCAGGTCCTTCAGTTCTTTTGGTAATCACTTCTCTCTCCTAGCAGGGAAAGCCATTGATTTTTTAAGAGAATACGAATCTTTTGGGTTAATACTTTTTGCAAATGAGGATTTCACATGGTCCTCAGAGGGCTACTGTCTTTAGAGGAAAATAACAGGTCGGAGGCCACTTTTACCACTTTCAAGTACTCATAGGAAGTTGTGGTTTGTAGACTAGTTCGTGCATCCTCTCAGATGTTTTCAGACCTTGTTTCAAAGTACAATTTCTTTCCTCTCATTCTGTGTAAAGGATCTCCTGTTACTGAGATTATCAACATTGTGATTTCAGCTTCTGTGTACCTAGGCTACTCTCACAAGCAAGTCTTGTTTCTTATTTCCAGCACAGTGCATCATCCTTAGTTGTGGTATATAAAAGCACTTAAATGATTCCGCAGATATTTTCTAGCTTTTGTTTTGTACTCTGTTTATTATCTGGCTTTCATGGGGCAGGTGGTTTTCTTTCAACATATTGATTCAACCACACAATCCCATAGAAGACCACAATGCAACTTTTGGCATTATTCCATAAGCAAGTGCATTACTTCTACTTTCATCTCAACTTAATAGCACTATGTATAGTGCTATTAGCTCTTCATTTACCATTAAAATTCAGGTCTTATTTCCAAAAGAAAACTGATCAAATTTGAAAATCTAGTCCTGAATTTCTGCTTCCAAGAATTTCTTCTAGCTATAGGTTATCTCCCAGATTCAGACCTTGAAAACAGGGGTTGAGGGCCAATTGGAGATAGTTCCAGGAAACATCAGCAGAGAATGGGAGAATGAGACAGAAAATGGAAGGCAACTAAATAATTGTGAATTCAGGTGAAGTTCTACCAGAAGTTACTGGTAATAAATGGCCCCCACACTGTTCTGGACTTAATCCTCTTAGTTCTCTTCCATTCTCTAGGATAACAGGAATTCACCACTGTGCCAAGCCATTTGTTGAGATGAAATCACATGAGTCTTTTGTGCCTAGGCTGGCCCACAACTGGGATTCCTCCAATCTCTACCTCTCAAGATAGCAGGATCGAGCCATCATACCCAGCTTCTGAGAAAGAATGTCTTATCTTAAATTTATTCGGTGTTACTGCCTAGCAGGTATGGAATTATTTCCTTTTGATAACTAATGAATATACTTAAAATCCAAAAGAAAACTCTTGTTTTTCTCCAACCTTTCTCCCAATGTTTTGCATATCACAGTAAGTGATGCCCAAGCAACAATTCTGAGAGTCATTTTGGGCTCCTCTCACCACTACAAACAATGAATAAAATATATAACTATTTAATCTATAATATATGAACGCTCTGATTGCTTCACTTCTGTCTCTTGTGGACAACTGTAATGTCTTACTAACTAGTTTCACACATTATATTTTAGTCCATTAACAATCTATTCACATAGAGCCAGATTGATCTTTTAAACATAACAATCAGATAGAACCCTTTTCATTACATTTGGAAAAATCCAATCTCCTTTATATGTTTTACCTAGCAGTATATTACATAATCCATCACTCTCTCTTTGCTTACTAAAATTCAGTCACTGGGGACTTGGAATGGATAAACTCTTTCCAAAGGTTGGCCTTTGAAATTTCTTATTTCTTTGCCTGAAACCTCTCTATTTTAATTCAGATTATGACTGGTTTATCCTGGATTCAGGAATAATATTTTTATCAGAGAATTGATTTCCCTTAAATGACTTCAAATACAAAAAGTCTGTATTTTCTATCTACTAATTGTTCATGTCTTCTTCAACATGAAAAAGAACCCTAATCTGCTTGCTGCATGATCCAGGGAACCCACATATAGAAAAGAGCTTGATATAAAGTAAGATTTCAGAATATTTGTTGAATAATATCCTAATATCATAACATTCTGAAGAATGGGTTTAGGAGAGCTCGTAGGCTTGATGACAGGAAAAACCTTGATCAAGATGCATTGTACTCATAAACTGATATGCTAAGTTGAAACCTCTTTATAGTTACTGCTTAAAGATATATAATAATGTTTTTAAAATGTTTGTTGTTTAATAAGTTAAAATGTTTGTTGTTAATAGTGTACTCAGTTTTCCATGATTTACTTTTCTACCTATACAGAACAAAATGCTGATAATTGTAACAGATACTTTGTTGATTCTTAAATTAACACTAGAAGAAATACTCATTTTTAAATTGATTCAACCTGAAAAATACCAGTATTGTGTATAGAATCTGTCAGGGAAGTATTAGTCCATATATGAGTTACCTATTTTTAGAGTCTTGACCAAATCTAGACTAACATGTCCTGTGTATTATCACATGGTTAGACCAGTGAACTTATCAACATGAGAATTCTTAGGGAATGGCACGAGTTGTGGTTCACTAGGCAAAGATTGTGCCTTTGTAAGTGGATGTCAAAAATTCTATTTAATGTTTTCTTGAAAATTCCTGGAGAAATCAGGTCATTTAATATATACATTCTTCAAAATTTCTCTCCCCTTGTACAGAAAGTTAAGCACTTACCCAGAGAAAATTATTTCCTACTATTAGTCTTTTCTTTGCTAAGGAGAAATTAAAGTGACACAAAGAAAGATATTTATTACAGTAACCTTAACAATAGAAGAATGAGGAGAAAAAGAGAGGACACATGTAGCCATTAACATAATTTAACTGGACTTTCAGATTCCTGGTATTAAGAATAAATGCTAAAGATGATTTAGAGTAAATGCTAGAGATTATTGTATAAAATAATATTGCTACCATAAACAGTCATATTAATATCTGATAAAATGAAAATGAACTTTACATGTGGTCCATGTGTAGGCCTTACTTAAGATAATATAACAAGACTCTCCCTTTCTAAATAATTCATTTATGTTGACAAATTCAAGTTTCTCAGGGTGATATAAAGCATGTCTCACAAAGCATTTTTTAAAGACTAGGTACCTTTAAGATAAGTATGTATATTTCTGGTCATCTAACTTAATCGTAGGACAAATATTTTAGAATCAAATACATAGCAAGTCCATTTAGAAACTTATCTATAATTTTTTTTCTTTTTGTACCCTCTGTTTCACTTCTAGAATTGAGCAATACTTCTTTTTAGTGTCTTCATCTGGCTGAGTCAGCTGAGAAGTGAACTCTAATATAGTGAATGAATTATCTTTGTGGAGTCTGAATATACTGGCCAGGGCCATAATCCAGTTTTGGCATTGTAGAACCTCATTTGTGATGGACATTAATAATAATATATTGGGCTGAGGATATGGCCTAGTGGCAAGAGCGCTTGCCTCGTATACTTGAAGCCCTGGGTTCGATTCCCCAGCACCACATATACAGAAAATGGCCAGAAGTGGTGCTGTGACTCAAGTGGCAGAGTGCTAGCCTTGAGCGGGAAGAAGCCAGGGACAGTGCTCAGGCCCTGAGTCCAAGGCCCAGGACTGGCAAAATAATAATAATAATAATAATAATATATTGACATAGACTAGTATATAGCTATCAAGTTAAATATTAATATTATCTAATACAATATTTATTGGTGCTAATATCACAATTCAACCATAGAAAAGATACACATAGTTATGATTTACTTTTCTGAAGTCAATAGATAGCTTCATCCTCCTAGATCTCATTTAATCATAGTCTTGGCAGTAATCAGTGCCATGGGACAAGTAGGGGAGATGATAAAAAAGACCAAGAAAGCAATCTTTATGCCTTACAATTGTGCCAATATCTCAAAATACTTGGTTCCATGAATAGTAACGGGAAGAGTGGGTTAATGAAGGAAATGAAGGAATAAAAGCTAAAACATTTAAATGTGACCTATTTGAATACATGATATAAGATACTTTCTTTTCTGCTTCCTCTCATATACCAAATAAATTAGTCTAACCTAAATGGGCATCAGCTTGATTGTCACATTGGGAAATATTATAGTTTTTTTTCCCGTTTAATTTCTTTTTTCTAAAACTCTCTGCTCTTCCTTTGCCTTTCCCACCTCTCTCTCTCTCTCTCTCTCTCTCTCTCTCTCTCTCTCTCTCTCTCTCTCTGTCTGTCTTCTTTTTTCCTCTCTTCACTTGTTTATGTGCAAACAACAAAATCAACGATGCCTGGCATTGGCCAAATCACTTTGAGATAATATATCATTCCTCTCTCTCTCTCTCGCTCACTCTCTCTCTTTCTCTCTCGCCACAACTAGCGATATTTTGTGTTTCTAAATATTTTCTGAAGCCAAATTATAACAGCTTCATAACAGAAAGATGTTTCTTTAGCATGCTTGAAAAATCGTTCCTTTATTTCCTTTGGCAAACTGACATTATACAACTGTTTAAGCCTTACATTCAATAGGAATTACAGATGCTAAGGCAAAGCACTGAGATTATGTGGTGAATTAGAGTTCTTCATATATCTCACATATCTTATGGCTCAATACACAATGGGTCTTTAACATTTTGCTCTCAGAAATGTTTCCCTTTGTTCTGAATATATAATTAAAGTTTTTGAAGTCATGTATGTGAAACATTCTTTGCTAAGGAATTTTCTTCTTCTTTAACATTTTAATTGTGAAGACATTATAACTCTTCTTTAATATCTATTTCATTGGTGTACAAGTCTATGTTCAGTAAGAAAGTCAGATGGTATAAAACTGTTAGCTATATCAAAGAACAGTGTTTCAGTTTAATTTCAGGTTGGAAGCCATCCAATTGCATTATGTAATAATTTAAGCTGATATAAGGCAGAACTCAGCACTTTATTAAACAGTTATCAAAAATCTCTATAAATCTGATCCCTTTGTGAATCTTAGTCCAATCTCTTTCCTGTTCTCTTTTGAGTCTTATTTATCTTTTTCCGAGGTAAAAAATGACTCCATTCCTTCTTTCTCCTATGAAGCCTAATAGTCTAGAGCATGTTGTTCGTCTTAGGACTTCTACTCTGTAGTTTTATGATTAACTTCACAAATCCATTACTCAGTATTTACTTTCATATAGCTGTTTGAAGACCTAAAGAATAGCTATAAAAGGTCATCTTTTTTAGAATAAAGAAAACATCCGTAATTTCAATCAAACATACATCATTACATTTATTGAAGCATGCTCTCTACTTGTATGTTCATATGAATCTATATGTTGTCACATTAGTCTTTCTTTTCCACAAATTATCACTATACTATACCATTGATAATAATTGCTTGAAGATTTTAATAACTTATTATTGAGTTCAATATTCCACATAGATGATATGCCATATGTAAGGAGGTATTTCCTTGATGCTTTTCCTTTATTTTTTTTTTCCAATTTTATCCATTATAAGCCATGCTCTAGTGAAAAGGCTTTGCCTCATATCCATGGACGTAGACATAGTTAGACAGTGAAAATGACAATGTGGTAAAATGTTAGCTTTTGAAAGGAACAGAAATTGTTTGACATATTTTACACAACTCTTCTATAGCTCTCTAATGTTCTTAGAATAAACTGAGAGTCCATTTGGGTAAATGGAATTATAGGTTAAATGTGTTTTTAGAAAAATTTCTTTTTTATATTGCCTTTTAAAACTAATAACTGGGGCTGGGAATATGGCCTAGTGGCAAGAGAGCCTACCTTGTATACATGAAGCCCTGGGTTCAATTCCCCACATATGTGGAAAACGGCCAGAAGTGGCGCTGTGGCTCAAGTGGCAGAGTGCTAGCCTTGAGCAAAAGGAAGCCAGGGACAGTGCTCAGGCCCTGAGTCCAAGGCCCAGGACTGGCCAAAAAAAAAAAAAAAAAAAAAAACAAAAACAAAAAACAAAAAACTAATAACTGGCTCAGTACTATGTAAATATTTGTTTCATTGCTCAATTAGCAAGAAGTTCCATGTAGAAGAGAGAATTTTCTTTTATATTTTGATGAATTCATCAACAAGAACTAAATCAGAAAAAGGAAGAGGTTGAAAATGTCAACAATGAGAAGGAAGAAAGAATATAGATATCAAATTTAGATGAACATCCATGATATGATTTCTTTGAATGATCTTTGGATGTATTTACACAACAAAGAATGATAATAGGAGATATTTCTCCCTTCTGATGAGATTTTGTTTGACATACAGCCTCTGTGATAGAACCCTATCGTCAGTGAGATTTCTGACATGGTTATGTGTAAAGTCATAGCATCAAATTGTCTAATGCTACATGTAAGTAGAAATCCCAATGCAAATCCTAAAATTTTACAGATGAAATATGGAAATTCAGGATTAAAGAACATGGGTAAATTTGCAAAATTAAGCAACAGGAGCCATTTCTACAAAAAAGTTCTCTTAATTGATACTCTTGGGTTTTTATAAAGAGCATCTTAATCTTACTAAGCCTGTGGAGGAAAACACTTCATATCATTTTCACATAAAATGACTTCTAGTTATTTGGAAGTTCTTTAAATTTTCTATGGTTCTAGGACTTTAAATTAGTGAACTCCCAAAATTATACCAAGTTCTTAAAGTAATAATTAGAAAGTATAACAAGCAAGTGCACATGCTATACAAAATTCTTTTAAGAACAGAGTTTATATAAGAAATGTTTATAATGAATACTTTCCTTAAAGGTACCCAGTTGATTGTTCAGCAAATATGAATCAACTATCTATTATTTATCATTTATTCTTACCCATTGTGTATAATTCTTTTTTCTAGGCATCTGTAAACAAAGCAAAATCTGGCAATTATAAACTCATTTTATTGAGAAACTCCATAGGTGATACTTAAATATAATCACAATTATAATGATAATTTTTCTGGCCTTTGCCTTGATGAAAAATTAATGATAATTCTATTATTTGTAGAAATAGTGGCTTGTGAAAGAGAGACAGAAATATACTTCCATGGTTCTATGCAGTTTATGCAGTAAAATTCACCACTATGGCACAAGGGGAAGCCAATTCATTGTTAATTCATTGCTAGCACTTTGAATTTTCATTTTCTCTTCTACCAAATGCCAGTACTATGGTTCCATGCCTTCTGATTCAAATCAAAAAAAGTCAACATCTTCATCATCTCATGTCCTTTGGTGACTGAGCTCTTAATTCCACTATGTTTATACTTCCATTTAATCCTACCAAATCTATGCCCATATATATATGTATATATGTGTACATATATGTATATATGTACATATATATGTATGTATTTTTTTTTGCCAGTCCTGGGACTTAAACTCAGGGCCTGAGCACTGTCCCTGGCTTCTTTTTTGCTCAAGGCCAGAACTCTACCACTTGAGCCACAGCACCACTTCTGGCTATTTTCTATATATGTGGTGCTGAGGAATCGAACCCAGGGCTTCATGTGTAGGAGGCAAGCACTCTTGCCAGTAGGCCATATCCCCAGCCCCCGCCCATATATTTTTGAAGGGCAATGTCCCATCCTAGACACTCCACCCTGAGCATTTTCCTATTATAAATAAATGTGGCAACTGACAAATCTATACACAAATGCACACTTATTGCCATAGACTAAATTCTCAGAATATTTTTGATGTACAACATTTGTCAATTACTGCCCTAATAGTTATTCTCAAAAATGCCCTCCAAAATGGTTTTACAAAGTACTCAACAGCAACATACAAATATTCCAGTTTTTCTATGCATTTGCAAATACTGTATGTGCCAATCTGTGTATTTTTATATTTGAAGATGTTATTCTAACTGCTTTAATGTTTATTTACCCAATTATCAGTAAGGATAAACCTTCCTTTGATATCTAAAAGAAGTCTACAGTCCCTGTTTTTCTGAATAGTTGAGCGGATTCTGAATAAAGCATTGTTTTGAGCTTATGAGTTTGGAAACTATCTCTCCACTTAGTTTAGTAAAAGAAATATTGCCAAATTTTAAAAAGTACAAAGTTGTTCAACTCTAAGAGTACTTTCTGAGCCGTTCTTCCCTCTGACAAAAATTCTTATTTTGAATATGTGTGGTTATTTCTATTGACTTTGGTTTCACAGAAGTGTGGGGGTGTCTTCCTTCCATGAATAAGAATGAGATGAGTTCATTTAAAAGTATTGAAAGATGATGTCTTCCATATACAATACCAATATTTTAGTTTTCTTGCTGTCTTATGCTGAAGCAATGTGCAGAAGATATGGAGCAATGTATTAAACTTATTCTCAGGGGATTTTCTGGAGGCGATTATTTTCTAAAAGAGTTGTATTCTTTTTGACATATTCCTGATTTAGGGGCAAGAGGCTTAGAATTCTTTTGAACTAGTTACTTCTCTGGAAAAACCTGAAAACTCTTCTTAAAACTAATGACATCTGTTTAATTTAGCATACTTTTTTGGTGTCAGACAGTTAAGTACTTGCAAAGAACATAAAAGGCACAGGATAGAGATATAAGGAACAAATTATAAATCTTTTATCAAAATGGGAATACCACATCATCTTTACAAATCCCACTTATTTATAAAATGTACTGATTATATTTCTAGGATTTATGTGTTAATATGACGAATATATTCCAAAATTTATTAAATTTGTATAAAAACTATTCTGCAGAAACTTCTTTTTAATAAAGTATAGGAGGATCATCTCAAAATACTATAGCAATATTTCTAGTTTCATTGTAGTTCAATTTTAAGAGTATAAGATTACAAATAACATTTTGGCACACAGCTACAAGTTAAACTAGGGAAGTTCATTGCAGCAAATAAAGTAGCCTGCTCGTATATAATCATGGTTTATAAGGATGATATAGAATGCTGTATGGCTTAGTAATAGAGAAGGCATTTTCTTTGAAATGCATGGTTTTTAGGGTTTGCTTTCTAACTTGCAAATTTTATTTTTACCTAGCTAGTACTTTTTCTCATGATCTATATAGAAATGTTTTCAAATTCCACACACCAGCCAAAAATATTGAAGAAAATAATGTTTATTGGGTGTTTACAACATACAAGGTGCTAATGATTTTACTTAGCCCTTAGCTGTAAGAGTTTACAGGTAATTTATGGGATGAATTCATGTTTAGAATTATGAGTGTTGGGTTTCAAAGGTCATTCTCAGCAGTGTTACTTTAGTTGGTCTAGCTAGTAGGAAAACTAGGGCATGTATCTGTTGCTTAGACACATAAGTATACCTGTATAAGCTTTCTGTATGTCTATTAGGAACTTGTTCTTTGAAATTCTAGTAGAGAATTGTAGTAATTTGTTCCTGTATAAGTCTTCTGTGTGGCTTACCTCAAATGACATCCTTCCATTTTCCCCTCTGAAAGTCACAGCATTGGTTGAGGCTACTTATCATCACATTTTAATCCTTGTTTCAAATCTGTGACGTGAAATGGAGAAATTGTAACCTGCTAGTTGGTCCAAGGATGATGACAAATGATTTAAGAGCAGCTCTGAAAATCTGAGCTTCCCATCACAGCCACGGACGATGTAAAGAGACCAAAACAATAAAGTTTCCACTAGCTTTCTATTTTTGTTTTTGTTTTTGTTTTTTTTTTTTGGCCAGTCCTGGGCCTTGGACTCAGGGCCCGAGCACCGTCCCTGGCTTCTTCCCGCTCAAGGCTAGCACTCTGCCACTTGAGCCACAGCGCCGCTTCTGGCCGTTTTCTGTATATGTGGTGCTGGGGAATCGAACCTAGGGCCTCGTGTATCCGAGGCAGGCACTCTTGCCACTAGGCCATATCCCAAGCCCCTAGCTTTCTATTTTTGAAGCCATTTTTAAATTAAGTTCTCATGTGGGAAAATGTGGCATTTTCCACCCTGGTTCCTTATGGTCTCAGTAAATGCAGAAGTGATGATCTTATGACTCTGCCTTTTCCCACCGGAGTAGACTTACTTTTCAGAACCAAAAATACCATTATTTTACCAGCAGGAGATGTGGGGGGAATGTTTTAGGTAAGAAAATAGTCTACTTTGATACATGCCTCTATTATTTCATTTCAGATATGCATCAGGTCAAACATATTCTGGAGACACTATCTTTCAAAAAGAAACACTTTGTAGAATACCCAAAGAGCCATAGGCTGTCATGGTTCCCTAAAACTGATATTGAAGGCACAGTACATTCTGCTCAGAATGTGTGCTCATGAATTGAAATCGTCCTATAGAAATTGGAAACCAGGCCTTAAACTTATTCAAAAAGTTAAAATTTTAAAAATGGCCAAGAACTATGGGCAAAGCAATGAAAAATTATAACTAGAGATTGCGTTTAGATAATTATTATAAACTAATGGATTGAACAACCTAGTTCTTCTATGGTAAGCCATGGAGGAGACAATCACGAACTTTGTCCTTAGGCGTCCAATATCCACAATAAATACTGCTTTCCCGGTACAGCCTTAGTCTGTTTCATTTATCAACAATTAATAGCTCTATATTTATTTGGGGAAATGAGGTATTTGTTTTTGTTTTGGAGATGTCCTTCATTTGCGACATTATCTCTGAGGTGGGATTATGAGTGGGAAACAACCTCCTACAACAAATATCTTTTTAAAAAACATGAAACACCCTGTTGTTTTCTTTCTTTTTTTTTTTTTTTTTTTTTTGCCAGTCCTGGGCCTTGGACTCAGGGCCTGAGCACTGTCCCTGGCTTCTTTTTGCTCAAGGCTAGCACTCTGCCACTTGAGTCACAGCGCCACTTCTGGCCATTTTCTGTATATGTGGTGCTGGGGAATCGAACCCAGGGCTTCAAGTATACGAGGCAAGTGCTCTTGCCATTAGGCCATATCTCCAGCCCCACCCTGTTGTTTTCTTTAACTAAAAGATAATGTGCAGAGAGAAATAAAAATAAAGCTGAGGAGATATTGATTTAACATTCACTATGGAATTAAGAATTTCATTAAGTAACGATTGTGGTATTAACTAGCCTCTCCTCTCTATGATAACAAAATTTGAAAATTATTTTCTTTGGCTTGCCAAAAAAAGATATGGTTTTCAGGACATTTTTTCATGACTGATTTGTTTATTACACAATACCATAGGTAGCAGTTTCAATTCAACATCAATGTCATCCCTTCTGTTGTTCTCACTCATCTCTCCCAACCATACTCAACCCCCTCAAGTTATGTGCACCTATTTTCACATATGTACATTGAATATGTTACTTTCACACATACTTTCTCTCTCCACTTGTTTTTCTTCCCTCCCCTTGACCTTCCCTCACCACAGTAGAATTTAGAAGGAATGGAGTTCTTTAATGGGAAAATATTCGGCCTTTCTGTGCTTGACTTGTAATGTATTTCTGTGGAAGAATGAAAACTGAAGGAATCAAATTTGCTCTGCGAGTTGTCTGCTTGTAAATTTTTAACCTGATAATCAATATTTACACTATGTTAGCAAGTATATCATTGCCCCTCCATGCAAGACTAGAATGTCCTGTAGAGTCTAAGGTAAAATTCATGGTTATTAAACCTTTGTTAATTTTGTTTTTTGGATCACATTGGATGAGAATTCTGTGAGTTAAACTGTTTAAAACATATTCTGGTATCAGCAACTTTCATCTTTCCATTTTATTTTCCACTGACTTGTACCTGATAATCCTCCAAATGTGAACTCAGGATGCCATGGGATCCAATTCATAAAATTTGAACAGAAGCCCAGTAGAAAAACTTATACACTGAGATTATTCAGAGTAAATCTTTTATGTTAGAAATGCCTTTTTTAACAAAGAAGAAATCCCAACAAATGTCCAAATAGGGCATTTCACACCAATGCCTTTCTCTCTTTTTTGTTTTTTGAATTTTGCTATCAAGGAAAGAAAAACCTCTTCTTGGCTTTTTAGTTTTTTTTTCCACAATTCACATTTATTTATTGATTGATTGATTGATTGATTGATTGTCAAACTGATATACAGAGAGGTTACAGTTTCATACATTAGGCATTGGATACATTTCTTATACTGTTTGTTACCTCCTCCCTCATTCCTCCCTCCCCCTCCCCTTTTCCTTTTCCCCCCATGAGTTGTTCAGTAGATTTACGCTAAAAAGTTTTGCCAGTATTGCTTTTATAATTGTTTGTCTTTTTTACCCTGTGTCTCTTGATTTTGGTATACCCTTTCATATTCCTAGTTGTAATACCTGTAATACACGGCTTCCAACTTACTCAGATAAGATACAGAGATAGTGCAGGTACAGCCACAGAAAGGGGATTCAAGAGGAACATCACAAATAGAAACTACGGTTTCACATCGCATGTTGAAAGTAATTACAACAGTGATATAACAGTCGTTTCCATAACATGCAGTTCATATCACTTAGCATCATCTTTTGTGTTCATAAGGGTTTAGCTATTGGGTTCTTGTCATCCTCTGCTGTGACTAGCCTAAACCTGTGCTAATTATTCCCTATGAGGGAGACCATAGAGTCCATGTTTCTTTGGGTCTGGCTCACTTCACTTAGTTAATTTTTTCCAAGTCCTTCCATTTCCTTACAAATGGAGCAATGTCATTCTTTCTGATAGATGCATAAAATTCCATTGTGTATATGTACCACATTTTCCTGATCCATTCGTCTACTGAGGGGCATCTGGGTTGGTTCCAAATTCTAGTTATGACAAATTGTGCTGCTATGAACATTGTTGTGCTGGTGGCTTTAGTGTGTCCTTATTTGTGGTCTTTTGGGTAGATGCCCAAAGTGGGGCTGCTGGGTCATAGGGTAGCTCTATGTTTAGCCTTTTGAGGAATCTCCATACCGATTTTCAGAGTGGCTGAAGCAGTCTGCATTCCCACCAACAATTAACTAGGGTTCCCTTTGGACACATCCCCTCCAACATTTGTCATTGTTAGTTTTCTTGATAATGGACATTTTTACTGGGGTGAGATGGAATCTCAATGTTGTTTTGATTTGCATTTATTTTATGGCCAGTGATGTAGAGTACTTTTTCATATGTCTCTTGGCCATTCTCATTTCCTCATCACAGAAGTCTCTTTTCTAATTCTTTAGCCCACTTGTTCAGGGGGCTATTGGTTCTTTGCGTTATTGTTTTGGAAGAATGTAATTTTTTTAGTTCTGCATATATTTTAGATATGAGGCCTTTGTCTGTTGTATAGCCAGCAAAAATCATTTCCCAATCTGTGGGCTTTCTGTTTTTCTTGGAAGCTATGTCCTTTTCCCTGCAGAAGTTCTGCAGTTTGATGCAGTCTCATTTGTCCATCCTTTCTTTGATTTGTAGCATTTCTGGGTCTTTGTTAAGGAAGTTCCGTTCTGTGCCAAGGAGCCCAAGTGTTTCTCCTACTCCTTCCTTTAGTGTTTTCAGGGTATCTATTTTAATTTCGAAGTCTTTGATCCATTTGGAATTGATGTAGGTGCAGGGTGATATATAAGGGTCTAATTTAGTTTGTTGCATGTGTTGAACCAGTTTTGCCAGCACCATTTGTTAAAGAGGCTATCTTTCTTTCAGACTATTTTGTTAGCTCCTTTATCAAAGATTAAGTAGCATAGTTCTGTGGGTTCACTTCTGGGTCTTCGATTCTGTTCCATTGGTCTTCAGGCCTGTTCCTGTGCCAATACCAAGCTGTTTTTATTACTATAGCTTTATAATACAGCTTGAAGTTGGGTATTGTAATTCCTCCAGCACTGTTCTTTCTGCTTAGGATTGTTTTTGCTATTCTGGGTATTTTATTGTTCCATATGTATTTCTGGATTGCTTCCTCTGTTTCATTAAAGAATTGTGTTGGGATATTAATGGGTATTGCATTGAATTTGTACATAGCCTTTGGCAATATTGCCATTTTGATTATATTAATCCTCCCAATCCAGGAGCATGGGAGGTTTATCCATTACCTTAATTCTGCCTTAATTTTGTTTTTCATATTTTTAAAGTTGTCATCATAGAGGTCTTTCCCTTCTTTGGTTACGGTTATTCCTACTAGGCATTTTATGTTTTTTGAGGCTATTGCAAAAGGAGTTGCTTTCCTGATTTTTGCCTCGGCATTTGAGTCTTTAGCATATAGAAATGCCATTGATTTTTGAGGGTTTATTTTATATCCTGCAACTTTGCCAAAGTTTTGGATCAGCTCTAGTATCTTTGGAGTAGAGTCAATGGGGTTCTTTAGGTACAGGATAATGCAGAGAGAAAGTTTGACTTCATGTTTTCCTATTTGGATCCCCTTTATATTTTCTTCTTGCCTAATTGCTGTGGCTAGGAATTCTAGTACTATGTTGAAGAGAAGGGGAGAGAGCTGACATCCCTGACTTGCTCCTGATTTTAAAGGGAATGGCTTAAGTTTTTCCCCATTTATAATTATGCTTGCTGTTGGTTTGTCATAGACTGCCATTATTATATTCAGGAGTGTTCCCTGGAATCTCAGTTTTTCCAGGGCTTTTAGCATAAATAAGTGCTGGATTTTATGGAACGCCTTTTCTGCATCCAGAGATATAACCATTTGGTTCTTTACCTTGCTCTGGTTGATGTGATGGATTACATTAATAAAAATTGATAAAAATTAATAAAAATTGCCTTGTGTATATTGAACCAACTTTGCATCCCTGGGATGAATCCAGTTTGATCATGGTGTATGATTTTTTTTTTTTTTTTTTGGCCAGTCCTGGGGCTTGGACTCAGGGCCTGAGCACTGTCCCTGGCTTCTTCCCGCTCAAGGCTAGCACTCCGCCACTTGAGCCACAGCGCCGCTTCTGGCCGTTTTTCTGTATATGTGGTGCTGGGGAATCAAACCTAGGGCCTCGTGTATCCGAGGCAGGCATTCTTGCCACTAGGCTATATCCCCAGCCCCATGGTGTATGATTTTTTGATGACCTGTTGGGGTCAATTGGCCAGAATATTGTTGAGAATTTTTGTATCTATGTTGATCAGGGAAATTGGTCTATAGTTTTCTTTCCATGATGAGTCCTTAGCTGTTTTTTTTTTTTTTTTTTTTTTTTTTTTTTTTTTTTTTTTTTTTTTTTTTTGGCCAGTCCTGGGCCTCGGACTCAGGGCCTGAGCACTGTCCCTGGCTTCTTCTTGCTCAAGGCTAGCACTCTGCCACTTGAGCCACAGCACCACTTCTGGCTGTTTTCTGTATATGTGGTGCTGGGGAATCGAACCCAGGGCCTCATGTATACAAGGCAAGCACTCTTGCCACTAGGCCATATCCCCAGCCCCTTAGCTGGTTTTGGGATGTGGGTTATACTTGCTTTATAGAATCTGTCTGGTAGTGAATTTTCTCTTTCAGTTTCATTGAAGAGTTTGAGAAATATTGGTGTGAGTTCTGTTTTGAAGGCCTTGTAGAATTCTGCTGTAAATCTGCCTGGACCTGAGCTTTTCTTGGATGGGAGATCACTTACTGCCATTTCTATTTCACTGCTGGATATGGGTCTGTTCAGAAGGTTTAAATCCTCATGGTTGAGTTTGGGGATATAAATTTTTTTCTAGGAAATCATCCATTTCTTCCAGGTTCTCGAATTTGTTGGCATAAAGGTTTGCAAAATAGTACCTTATTGTGTTTTGAATTTTGGTTGTTTCTGTGGTGATGTTACCTGTTCCATCTCTGATCTTGTTTATTAGGGTTTGCTGCTTTCGTTTTTTGGTCAGGTTTGCTAGGGGTCTGTCTATCTTGTTAATTTTTTCAAAGAACCAACTCTTTGTTTTGTTGATTCTTTCAATGGTTTTTTTTTTGTGTGTGTGTCTAATTCATTTAATTCTGACTTGATTTTAATTATTTGCTTGTGTGTATTGACTTGGAGTTTGGCTTGTGGTGCTCTTTCCAGGAGATTAACGTGCTTCCTTAAGTTGCTGAGTTTCTATTTCTCCAGTTTGTTGATATAGGCACTCAGAGATATAAATTTTCCTCTGAGTACTGCCTTTGCTGTTTTCCAAAGGAGCTGGTACTTTGTGTACTCATCTTGGTTGAATTCCATAAACATTTGAATTTCTGTTCTAATTTCTTCAATGACCCACTGATGGTTCAGCAGTATGTTGTTTAGTCTCCATGTATTGTAGGATTTTCTGCGGTGGCTGTTTGAGTTGAGCTCTAATTTTATTCCTTTGTGGTCTGAGAGAATGCAGGGAATGGTTTTGATACTTCTGAATTTGTACAGATTTTCTTTGTGCCCTAAAATGTGATCTATATTGGAGAATGTTCAATGAGCTGCCGAAAGAATGTGTATTCAGTTGTTTCTGGATGGAATATTCTGTAGATGTCGGTTAAGTCTAGTTGGTCTATGCAGTTGTTTAGTTCTGTGGTTTCTTTATTCAGTTTTTGGCATGTTGATCTGTCCAGAGGTGATAGTGGAGTGTTAAAGTCCCCAACTAACAATGTCCTTGGGTCTATTAGTGTTTTTAGAGTCAGTAGTGTTTGTTTGATGAAGTTGGGTGCTCCTGCGTTTGTGTGTAGATATTTAGGATGGTTATATCCTCCTGTAGGAGAGATCCCTTTGTTAGATTGCAGTAACCTTCTTTGTCTCTTCTTACCATTTTTAATTTGAAGTCAATTTTATCTGATACGAGGATTGCAATGCCAGCCTGCTTATGGGGAAAATTTCCTTGATAGATTTGATTCCAGCCTTACACTTTTAGAAGACGTTTGCATTTGCTGGATAGATGTATCTCTTGGAGGCAGCAGAAAGATGGATCTTGATTTTTTATCCAACTTATGAGCCTATGTCGTTTGATTGGAGAATTAAGTCCATTAATGTTGAGAGTTAGGATTGAGATATGATCGTTTGTTCTTTTCATTATATCTATCTTGTTAAAAGCTGTGTCTTCCCAATTCTTGATCTAATATTCTGGTTTTCTATTTAGGGTTCATTTCTCTGTCTGTATTGGGATCTTGATTATTTTCCCTACATAGTGCATCTTTGAGGATTTTCTGTAAAGCTGGTTTGGTGGCAATATATTGCTTTAGTTTTTCCTTACTGTGGAAGACTTTTATTTGACCTTCGGCTATGAATGAGAGTTTAGCTTGGTACAGTATTCTTGGTTGATAGTTATTTTTATTTAGGGTGTGGTATACCTCATTCTAGGCCCTCCTTGCTTTCATGGTCTCTTCTGAGAAGTCTGGGGGTAATTCTGTTTGGTTTTCCTTTATATGTGATTATTTTCTTCTCCCTAACAGCTTTAAGGATTCTTTCCTTGGACTCTATTGACCCTGTTTTGATCACAATGTGTCAGTGGGATGTCCTGTTCTGGTCTGGTCGGTGTGGGGTTCTAAATGCTTCTTGTATCTGTACAGGCCTATCCTTCTGGATATTTGGGAAGTTCTCGGCTAATATTCTGTTAAATAGGTTGCCTATTCCATTAACTGCTTTCTCCAGGTTTTCCTCAATACCTATTATCCTTAAATTGGGCTTCCTGATTGTGTCTTGAAGCTCCTGGAGTGATCTGTTTTGTTGATTGGATTGGTTTTGTAGTATTTTTGATCTTTCTCCATAGATTCTAGGGAATCTTCAGCTCCTGAGATTCTATCCTCTGCCTCGGTTAGTCTGGACTGTACGCTAGCTACTTGATTTTGAATCTCTTTTCCTTCTGACTGGACTTTCCTGATGACTTTCATGTCCTTGCTATAATTATCTGTTAGGTCCTGCATGGACGTCTTTACTACATTAACTTCATTGATTTGGTTTTGAGTGCTGTCTCTCAAATCTTTTAGTTGGGTAACTATCTTTTTGTTTTACTCTTGAAGTTCAATTATCTTTCTATTTGTGGAGGCCATGAAATTCTCCACTAATTTTTGCTTTGCCTCCTCATGCTCTAGAATAATTGACTGAAGAGATTCAAACTTTTCATTTAACATTTTTATCAGTAGACTTTGTAGAGCATTTTGAGGGTTCTCTTCTATGTCTTTGATTGACTGCTCTGCTTCCTGCTTGTTTTGAGTAGGAGATGAGACTCCATTGTTTGCCATCTTTCTTGTGTTTCTTCTTGCCCATTTGTATTGGGAATGCCAATCTACAAGCACTTGTAAGCACCGTTTAAGGCCCAAAGCAGACCTTACCAAGCACTGTTGTGTAAATCTTAGAAGTTCACAATTATGTACAGATACTTTGTATACCTGTATATAAAATTAGATTTGTTGTTCCTAAAGAATACAATTTTGATATGACAACCAATCCTGAGTCCTGTTTTCTGTACTTATTTACTGTTACAACCCTATGAGCAATTTTTGTTCTTATATTAAGTTCTTTTTGGACTGTCTGGCTTTGAATCCCTTTGATTCACTCTGTTTGGCAGAGATTCCCTCTATCCAATAACCAGGGGTCAATGGAATCTGGAGGTCCTGGAAGTAAGTCAGGAGCGTAAGTTAAAGATAGTAAAGAGAATAGTGTAGAGTGTATGGGGATGGGCGTGATGATTTGGTTTAGTTTCAGTGACATGTAAATGTGGAGAAGAGTAGAATTAGTAGAAAGAACAAGGTTAAAATGATAGACAACAGAGTGTTAGCAGAAAAGAGTAGACGTGTTATTCATATGCAAGTAAATTTTTTAAGAAAAAGAATGTGCAGATAGAAACAAAAAAATACTGGAAGACAAATGCACAAAACAGAGAAAAGTTAATTTATAAAAAGAAAAAATAAACAGTAAAATGAACAACCAAAAAAAAAAAAAACTTGATAAAACAAACACGTAAAAATGGAGAACCAAAAAACCAATGACATTTCAGAAATGAAAAAAAAAAAAAAAGCTTAAAAAAATGTTTTGAAAAGAAAAAAAAATGGAGTCTTCCTTGTTTTGGTGGGCTTTTTACAGTCTCTGGTTTCCTTGCGATGGTCTGCAGTCTATTTTGCTGCTTGGCTGGTTTGACTTGCTTTCAGTTTGCAGGGGCTGTATCTGTTCTGACCCTCTTCCCCTGCTAGTGAAATCCTGAGGTTCTGTGGTTCACACAGCTTGCAGGTAGGCCTTGGGTATCCACTGTAGATGGGGCACATGAACAGTCTTGGGAACTGTGGCTCCTCCCATCTGCTGCGGGGCTGCTACCTTTAATGCCTGGCTTTGAATAGGCTGTGAACTCAACAGGGCAGGGCGCCTCTGGCCTGGTTTACTCGCCTGAGAGATGCTTGCCTGGGGGAGGTTCCTCCCTCCTGGGAGAGGCAGCCTCCTGGGCAGAGCTGGCTATGGAATTCAGCTCTGTTTCCTGCTGGGAACTGGGCTTCCTCTGTGACGGGACCATTTATCTGTCTTGGGAAATGTTCATTCTCCTGTCTGGTTGCCCTGTGCTGCCGGTAGCTCCTCACCACTTTCGGTTTTAATTTAGAAATTCCAGCGGGCAGGGCAGGGCACCTCTGGCTGAGTTCACAGGAGTGTGTGAGCCACAGCCCAGGACAAGCCTCCTGCCTGGGCAGGGGGCATTCTCCTGGGTGGAGCTGGCTCTCACTGATTGGTCTCTCTTGCCCTTTTCAAAGATGGCTCCTTTGTCCTCGCTTTCCCCAGACCAGCTTTACCAGTCTGGTCTGACCCTATGCCAGTGTCAAAGATGGTGCTTTGCCCTGGCGGTGGGGGAAGGGCTACCTTCAAGGAGCTGTTCTGTTGGTGTGAGTGAGAATGTCTTTTGTGAGGTACTGATGCTTTCTCTGCGATTTTGTCCCACCCGTGCTCAGCCTGCAATCCGCGTGTGTCTGCCACCATCTGGAGGATTTCTCCCTGGTTGCCGCTGGTGTGCTTTAGGTGCACAGAGTGCAGGGCGCTGTGCTGGAAGAGGCACTGGCGTGGTGGCGGGGTGCCGCCCGGAGCTCAAATCTGTGTTTTCAGGCCAGCAAAATCGATTTTTTCCTTCCTGGCCAGAATCCCTGTACTGTTATAACTTACGTGGGCTGTCTTTCTAGGAGTAAAAGTGTCTCTGGTGTGGGAAAACTGCGATGTGGGAAGGAGCTTAGCTAGGGCTCTGCTGCTTCTCCGCCATCTTCCTGGAAGTTCTCATCTTTCTTAATCTCTCTCCTTTTACCTCTGCCTTATATCTTTACCTCTTGCTTTTCCTTTCCTTTCCTTGATTCTTTTTTCTCTAGTATTTGTACTGGGGGAACAAAATGCAAATGGATAATAATGTAATTTCCTAAAATCAATATAATAATAGCTTCATGTTACCACATTCTATAATATCATAAATAGATCATTTATTTATAGATTCCCTTAATTTTCCTTGGTGACTATGGTATATTTAAAAGAGAAATATGCCATTTTCTGGAATTTCATGTTTGAAGATATTGCATAATCCAATGGTGATCTTTTAAAAGGGATGTAGTAAAAACACAATTCATAATAGTAAGAAAGTATATCTTTTTTATTTAACTTCATAGGGATCCTGGGTGTTTTTCGTCCTCATTAAAATACCCTAGTACTTTATTAAAGAAAAAAAAACACGAATCCAAAAAATTATAAAATACAAATTGAAATGAACTTAAGTCATATACTAACATTATTTTACTTTGGCAGCCTCAAATATTAATAGTTATTACTACAATATAATGCTTTAACCAGTTGAGTAAAAGCTATACAGATGAATAATAACATTTGTAGACAGAATACAGGCCTGTCATATGCCTTTTAGTAACATTGAAACTTGAAAAATACTCTCCAATAAAATTTTATAGTAGCTGCCATAGTACAGACAGACAGGTAGATAGATAGATAGATTACATAGATAGAAGATAGGTAGGTAGATAGATAGATAGATGGATAGATAGATATATGCCAAGGTATTAGTGTACAGTGTGACCATAGATCTCTTCAGGAAAACAATCACAGTGGTGGCTGTAATGGAGACCTCTTTCAATGCATTACATTTGTCAACATTATGAGAACATCTCTGAATTCATATAGATACAATGGAAAAGTGGTTTTTGTATTTATGTTATAAAATGGATGTAGACAAATGCATGAAAACTGTTTCTGGACTTCTAGGCAGGGGGCTATACATATGGGTTTCTTTTCGTTGAGAGACTCCAGGGTAGGAGGTTATAGAGGCCTTGACTTTGAATTACATAGTTCTCAGAGCTTTTATGATATTATATATGTCCTATTATTCTTAAATATCAAAATAATGAAATAGACCATTTGAGCATTGAAATATGCTAATAAATATTATTTGGAAAGTATTAATTTGTTGCTTACATCGCAATACAAATCCAGGACTTACTATACATTTTCTATAAAAAGGAATCATAATTTCAAGTTACATGTTCATGATCTATGGATCCTGTTTTAGACTGACTGAATAGAGTTGGTCATTCAGAATTCAGACATATTTCTTGGTCATAGGTACAATGAATAATTGGAAAACTGAGTTTGCTCATGCCTTGTTAGCAAGAGCAATTCAATCAGATGCATTGGAAAGTGAGAGAAAGGAATAATTCCCTTGTTTTCCACTATGTCAATAATAAAGGCCACACCTCCTCCTCTTATGGTCTCTTCCCAACTAGGACAATGAATGTTTCCTGGGTTATATGGAAGTGTACCTCTGGATGTCCTGGTGCTCCACACATGCACATATGGGTCCATTGTCATTGCATAGTTCATCCTTGTTTTGGCCAGGGCTGCTGGACTAGCTGTCATCTATTCCTAGCATCTGCACTGTTGTTGGATTTCTCAGTACTCCCCTCCCACCCCCACCCCCTCATTGAAGCAGGAACACGAGAATTTTCTCCTCTCTTTCAAAATTGCTTTTAGGTCCAGATCAGAGTTCACAAAACAACTGAAATGACACTTCACTGTCATTTAAGTGACAGTACACTATTTCAAAAGTTTTCTTCTCTTCTGACATCATCCTTTTTTCTTCTGTTATCCTGGAAACAAACTTGTTTGTCATGAAATTATTTGTTCTGAACTGAATGCTATGGTTGAGGATTGAGAGGTGAATTTGAGTCATTGATATACCAGCTTTGAAAACCTTTCCTTAGCCTTAATATTTTTCTCAGGAGTTTTAGTACATTTCCCGACAAATAAAATGGGAAAAATTCTGGCTCTACAAATGGCAAAGCATTTGTCACCACTTCATATGTTCTCAGTAATTACATGTATGTTGATGTTACTAAATGTCCTAAATACTGTAACTGTTTTTTAAGTGTAAAGTGTAAATAAAGAACTATTACTCTAGAAAACATGAAGTCATCTTGCACACTATAGCAAGGAATCACTTTCATTTCTTAATGTAGGACTTAAAAAGGAGAAACATTTGGAGATGTTGCTCTGAATTCTTGCATTTTCATTTGCTCGGTACATGATTAAGTAAATGTAAGTTATCTAAAATTTTTGAGTCTCATTTCTATCATATCTGAGAATTGAAATAAAAAATGAGAATAATTTTATTACTATTCACTATGAACAGCACAGAACACACTACTTTGTGTGTAGTAAAGTTCTATAAAATAAGTAACTTTAGCCATTATTACTGTTTCTTCAGCCCATTTTGGGCACTAATACACACTGGTCAGCATTGCAAGAAATATTATTTTAATTATCAGGAACACAATATGCTCTCTATAAGTCATAATAATCATGTAACAATAATGAAATAATATACTCATACAATATAAATAATGTCAAATTTATTAACTTAATTCTTTAAATTATTTTGTGTTATAATTGTATATAATAATTAATAGTAAAATCATATTACATAAATCAACCTTACATAGGTCTTTTTTATGATACTATTACTGCTATAAAATATTGCTATTAATAGTTTTTTCAACCAGTCACATATCTTGATATTTCTTTTTTCTTTCTTTATTGTTCAAGTAAAGTACAAGTGGTTACAATTTCATATGTAAGGCAGTGTGTACATTTCTTATCCAACTTGTTACCTCCTCGCTCATATCAGTTCCCTGCATTTTTCTGTGGCTGAAACTTCAGGCATGTGCCCAGTTGCTTCTTTGTATTCATGCAACAGTCATGTAATTTTCATTTCCAGTCTTATATTCCTGCCAATTATTCTGCAAATGCAAGTTGCACGTAATCATTCTTAATTGCAAATATTTTCCTATTCCTGTTTTCCTTACCACCACCCCTTTTTGGTGATTTCTAATTATTCTCAGGAGAGATCTTATTATTCTTGGAGGAAAACACACAGGCTCTTTCTGAATTTATTCCATCTTTAGCCTTATTTCTCATTGCATCTTATAAATTTGGACCCAATTATCTTAAACCTCTAGTTAATTTCTTAAGTGAATAGTTGTTTATAACATGCCAAGCCTCTGGATTGTGTTGACACTTGTGCCTGCATGACCTCGATGTCAGGGTATTTGAAAGACTCATCAAGCTTTACACAAAAGGAGAGCTTGGACAGAGCACTAAACTCGGCTAAGTGAACAGCATAGACTAGTCCAGGTCTTTCAGAGATTCTATAAAATATTATGTTTTGACAAATGCTAGGGTTTTAGTATTGTTTTTATTCTTAAGTCCTAATATCTGCAAATGGAATGGAAATCCTGAAAGCAAGTCTGCTTACTTTTCATACTTTTTGTAATCTTAGACTTTGTTTATTTAAAAATATATCCTTCCTTAACTAGATTGCAGGATTCTGAGGGCCAGCACTTTATTTATTTGATTCACCACCCCTGGAGATGAGCTTTCAAAGAGAAATTCTTTACAAGTATTTGTTGAAGAGATGGATGGAAGAGTTTCTGGATAGACAGGTGAATAAATGAGTGAACAAATAAATGAATGAATAAATAAAATATTCAAATTAATCCAAAATTCTTAGGTATTCAATGGATACAAGACACCTTAAACTTTTCTGTGCTTTGAGTTAAGATGAGGAAATCAGCATTCTCAACCTAAATAAAGTAAAACTACTCTGGGAAATGTTCTGGCATTTCTTCTTATGAATCAACATATGCCTACCCTATGTTACAGCAATTTACTATTGATACTTACCTGAGGGGAAAAAACAAGAGAATCCTCTCTTCAAAAGGAATGTATGTAGGATTAGTGTTATTTAGAGTAACCATCTGTGCCTTAAGTTTTCATTATGGGAAGTTTTGTTGTTTTTTTTAAATAAAAAATTCAATTTCTTCCATTGATAGTCAAATCTGTATAATTTGCCTCATTCTGTGCCAATTCTGGTATGGTATATTTTGAAATTAACTTGTCCAATTTATCTTGAAATTTTGCCATAGACATTGTTAGTGATACTCTTTAGTATTCTCTTAATGTCAATATATTTGTAAGGCTACCCCCCCCCCTTTTATTTTGCCAGTCCTTGGGCTTGGATTCAGGGCATGAGCACTGTCCCTGGCTTCTTTTTGCTCAAGGCTAGCACTCTGTCACTTGAGCCACAGTGCCACTTCTGGCCTTTTCTATATATGTGGTGCTGAGGAATCAAATCCAGAGCTTCATGCATGCAAGGCAAGCACTTTTGAACTAGGCCATATTCCCAGGCCCAAGGCTAGCCCTTTTTATTATTAATATTGGTAATTACTACCTCTCTTTTTAATAATCTAGTTAGATAGGAGCTTATCAATTTTAATTACCTTTCAAATGAAAAATCAACTCTTGATTTGCATTACTTATTTATAATTTTTACTTGTGGAGATTTATTTGCCCCTACTTTTCTAGCTTTTTCATAGGGAAACATTTTATTTAAGATCACTTTCCTTTATAACTTTCAAGGACTTGAATTTCCATTTATTGGATTAGTCATAGCTAATAGATTATGATATATTTTATCATTATTATATTTTGAAATATCCGCCTTAAAATTTCTTCATTGACAAATCAGAGAAAGGTTGGCAAATGGGACTACATCAAACTACAGAGCTTCTGCAGGGCAAAGGATATAGCTCGCAAGATAAACAGAAAGCCCACAGATTGGGAGAAGATCTTTACCAGCTATACAACAGACAAAAGCCTCATATCAAAAATATATGCAGAACTAAAAAAATTCCCTTCATCCAAAACAAAACTGCAAAGAACCAATAGCCCACTCATCAAGTGGGCTGGAGACTTAAAAAGAGACTTCTGTGATGAGGAAATGAGAATGGCCAAGAGACATATGAAAAAGTGCTCTACATCACTGTCCATAAAAGAAATGCAAATCAAAACAACATTGAGATTCCATCTCACCACAGTAAGAATGTCCTATATCAAGAAAACTTACAACAACAAATGTTGGAGGGGATGTGGCCAAAAGAACCCTACTTCATTGTTGGTGGGAATGTAAACTGGTTCAGCCACTCTGGCAAGCGGTATGGAAATCCCTCAGAAGGCTAAACCTGGAGCTCCCTTATGGTCCAGCAGCCCCACTCTTGGGTATCTATCCAAAAGACCACAAACAAAATCACACTAAAGCCACCAGCACAACAATGTTCATCGCAGCACAATTTGTCATAGCTAGAATATGGAACCAACCCAGATGCCCCCAGTAGATGAGTGGATCAGGAAAATGTGGTACATATACACAATGGAATTTTATGCCTCTATCAGAAAGAATGACATTGCCCCATTTGTAAGGAAATGGAAGGATTAGGAAAAAGTTATACTAAGTGAAGTGAGCCAGACCCAAAGAAACATGGACTATATGGTCTCCTTTACAGGGAATAAATAGTACAGGTTTAGGCACGTCACAGCAGAGATCACAGGAGCCCAACAGCTATACCCTTATGAACACATAAGATAATGCTAAGTGAAATGCACTCCATGTTATGGATATGATTGTTATATCACAGTTGTAACTACTTTCAACGTGCCATATGTAACTGCAGCCTCTATTATTGATGATATTCCTGTATCACCTTCCTGTGGTTGTACCTACACTATCTCTGTATCTTATCTGAGTATATGGGAAACCAGGTATACTGGTATTAGAACTAGGAAATTGGAAGGGAATACCAAAATCGAGAGACACAGGGTAAAAAAAAGACAAACAACTACAAAAGCAATACTTACAAACTGTTTGGTGAAAATGAACTGAACAACTGAACAACTTATGGGGGGGAGGGAAAGGGGGAGGGGGAGGGGGGAATGAGGGACAAGGTAACAAACAGTATAAGAAATATATCCAATGCCTAATGTATGAAACTGTAACTTCTCTGTAATTCAGTTTGATAATAAATATATATATATATATATAAATTTCTTCATTGATTTGGTGAATTTTTCCAGATATATTGTTAAATTTTTAAATAATTATCTTAGATTTTTCTTGTTTAGGGGGTTCTAGTGAAAATTAATTGTAATTAGGGAACCTGATCTGTTATTTCTAGCTCATAAAATTTATATGAAATCACTTTTATTGCTGATCACTTCATTTATCATGGTGAATATACCATGTCTTTAGAAATTAATGTATATTATAAAAATGAAAGGCTTTTATAGATAGCAACCAGGTCAAGATCTTTTAGTCTTTGATAGTCATCTTTATTTCTTTTTCAAATTGATTTATTTATTGTCAAAGTGATGTACAGAGGGTTTACAATTTCATACACAAGGCAGTGAGTACACTTCTTATTAAGCTTGTTACTTCCTCCCTCATTTTTCTCCCACCTTCCCTCATCTTTATTTCTTATACCAACATCTAACAAATATCTAGAGCAGGGATTAGTAATAATTTTGAGGTTCAGTAGACCTTGACATAATTAAATCTGTATGATACTCTATAAAATACACAGGACTAAGTGATCTTGCTGAATTAGTCATTTTAGTTGCAATTCAGTGGTAGACAGCTTTCTTAGATTAATTGAATGCTTTGGGTTGGATCCCCATCACCACAAATGCAAACTTTTATTTAGGACTGTATAACTAATTTGTGTACATTTAAAGATCATTTTTCCTCTGTAACTATGTATTCAATATGGTTATGGTAAGTCATTTTATAACATTAATTACCTTTTCTCCACTATCATTTTCTTGGGAAAAATGAAAACCTTATAAAGTGAAAACTATCTTCTTAAGTTACTCTTTCTAAAGATGTTAATATCTCTCTCATAAACAAAAACAAATGATCCATAACAAAAGAAACATCAGATTACTTAATGTATTAGTGAATACTGAGAAGTTACATATAAACTCTTTAAAGAACAGACCATTTCTCCAAAACTGATATAACAATTCTATTATTATAAAATATACCGGTCACCCTATTGATAGCAAAAAATAAATTAGACAAGATGAAATTGTGTAGTTCAAATTTTTGTTAATCTTTAGATAATATTTTTAGTTGAAATCATTTATAAGTTTTTGGATTTTTCTATAGTTGCATTATATTTTCTCCACTGTCCAACACTCTTGAGTATCATGTTTTTCTTGGTATCAATGTACATTGAATTTGTTGAGGTTGCAATATCATAAACTTACAACAAGTGGGCCCATCCTCTCCTTTTTACAGATAAGAGTACACTAGAAGTATACTAGCTAGATGTGTGACTATTAAATCTGAGAATGTATTCTTCTACCTATAATGTCCTACTGCAGAAAACACTTCAGATTATTTAATAGAAGAGAAGTGTACTATTAAACTGACTAATACCCAGTGATACTAGCAGGGGTGATGTATGATGCTAAACCAATCAAAAGATCACTTTCTGGAACCTGACACAGAAAATTTAAGAAGACTAGATTCACTTGAGAAAAATAAAAAACAAAATAGAGAACATTACAATCATGAGAAAACTAGAAAGTTGTTGGTCCATGGAGTTTTCTTTTGTATTACCTTGTGTGTGTGCCAGTCTTAGGGCTTGAACTCAGGGCCTGGGTACTGTCCACGAGCCTCTTTATGTTCAAGGAGGGCTTTACCACTTGAGCCACGGGGCGACCTCCATCTTTTTCTAAGTGGGTTATTGGAGATAAAAGTCTCATGGACTTTCCTGCCTGGATTAGCTTTGAACTGTAATCCTCTATAGGCATGAGACACCAGTGCCCAGCTCTCAATTCTTGAATTTCATTTATTATACAGATATTTATGGGGATCCTGTAATGTTCCAAGCACTGACCAAGTTACTAAGAATGTGACATAAGAGATAATTTTCATGGTCTACTTCCAATTCTGTTCTAAATATAAGGGAGAAATGCCTTCTCTTTTATTAAGATAGAACTTTCTTCATTAAAAGTCAAAAGAGCTTCAAGAGGTTGTTAGGCAAAAAGTAATCTTATAGCAAAGTTTGCTTGTTTTGAGGGTCTCTCTATGTAGCTTAGGATCGCCTTAAATTCTATATCTACCTGCTTCAGCCTCATAAGTGCTGTGATTATGTGTGAATGTCACCGCAGCCTTTTACCCATAGTGCTTTTATATGGTGATGTTTGCTTTTAGCAGCAAGTAAGTGTTTCCTGGTAAATATAAGAATTCGTTGTTATATGAGTACTTTCATATATCAAATAAGTTATATTAAAGTTAGTTTCACAGTGAAATAAAAAAATACTTCCGAATTACATGATTAAATATCAAGGCATACAGAAAGAATTGTAAAAGTCTGACTCATGAAAATTTACTGAGCAAATGGATTTAGGTCAAATAATTTTTGCCAGTTTTTTTTTTCTTTTTTCCAGTCCTGGGCCTTAGACTCAGGGCCTGAGCACTGTCCCTGGCTTCTTTTTGCTCAAGGCTAGCACTCTGCCACTTGAGCCACAGTGCCACTTCTGGCCATTTTCTATGTATGTGGTGCTGGGGAATCGAACCCAGGGCTTCATGTATATGAGACACACACTCTTGCCACTAGGCATATTCCCAGCCCCAATTTTTGCCAGTTTTAATCATTATTTTAAAGCAGCTTCAATTTATGCTACGTATCTTCCTTTGTCTAAGCTTCCAATTAATGGAACTCTGATTGGTTTATCATGAACATGATTTAATTATATGTTATTTTGAAAATGTTGACTTTGGTGTACAGTCTATATACTCTGTAGACTTGATATCCTTAATATGAACTCGCAAACTGTTTCTGCACTCAGAGGTCAGAGAAGATGGAAAGTGGAGAGATACATGTAGTAGTACAGATATGCTAACCTGGATGGGAGAAGTATTATAACATCACTCAAAGCAGTAATGCCTGCTAAATAAAAAAAAAGTTTCAAACCTGGTGCTGGTGGCTTACACTTGTAATCCTAGCTACTCAGGAGACAGAAATCCAAGGATTGTGGTTAAAAGCCACAGGAGGCAAGAACATCTGTGAAACTCTTATTTCTAATTACTCACCAGAAAACTGGTTTACACTGAATCTGGGTCATGCTTTCTTAGTAATAGCAGGAGTGACATGGATGGTTTTTTAACATCAGTCCAAAGATTGCTTTTTAAAAGTTCACATCTATCATTACACCATATGAAGATTCAACATTAGCCACTGCCTTAGCTCTTTTGACATAGCTATTAATTCAACCCTCCGAATTGTCAGGAATGTTGATAGTGCCTTCAGATTTGATGCATTGTGATTCTCTCCATGCAGAGCTGAGTTTGTTGTTGATTTGGTGTTGGTCCATCTCCATCACAAAGCATAGATTCTCTCATTCCCTTTTGACTTTGCCTCTCATCCTTGTAATTAAGACTCCTTTGATTTTGTTTGGCAACTCACCATCTTCAGAAAAGGAGGGCAAGCCCAGAAAACTGGTGCTTTCATGATTTCACAGGGTTCTTGATTAAACTTGTTTAATTCTGAGAATCTTAATCAAGGTAATCATCTGACTGAGGGTGTCTGTGTTAGTTCTTGCTCCTCTGTCTTCCTCTAACAGCTGGAAGATTTCGGGAATGTTGCATCTCTTCACAATGGGCCCACTGTGAAGGAGCAGTGTGTGTGCCCAGTGGCTCTGTTGAGCATTATCCTGAGTATATGGCTATATTGATTTGTTTTTAAAACCTTCCCAATGTGTACAAAGCACACTGCTTATTTTGTACCAAAAGACTAGATTAGCAAATTTGCAATAATGCTGAATTCAACCCTTTAATATATTTCTCCATGATTCTCCTAATTCTCACACCAAAGTTGGCAATTATCAACATATTCACCATCTTTTCCAAAATATTACAGGAACTTCAATCCAGAGAAAGGCCAGAGGTTGTATTCCATCCATTCAGCAGCCATTTTATATCACTTTAATTTTACTAGATTCTATGTACTGAACTTGGCTAACAAACCAACATTAGCAGAATAGAAATAAAATAATTTTTCATATTAGAAAATATTGATCACTGCAAAAGTAAAAATTTTCTAAGTTTAAAATAGTTTTGAGAACTAGTATTATGTTTATAGCTATTGTATTCTATTATATTATTTTGTCCAAGGAAGCTCATCTAGGGTTGTGGGAATATAGATTTTCTTAAAAATAATCCAGACTTTCCTTTTGATTTATACCTCAAGAGTGAATCGATACACCACAGCTATTATATATCTTCTGTTTTCCTTTCCTTCCTGTCAAGGCCATTAGTTAGTAGGTGGAGGAAAGATGAGAAACCATGAGTTGTGGCATATTTGATAGGATAGGCTTGGAGAGGGGCCAGTGCTTCACTTCTCTCCCTGCTAAACTCTTTCATAGTAACACAGAATCTAATGAGAAATTATAGTAAGTTTCCACTCATTGCAAGATTTTGGTTTGGATTTGGGAAAGTGGTTGTAGGTCAAATATTTTCTGCTAATTAGGCATATTTTATGCTATAAAATTAATATAACAACCAATAACTTTCACAAAACACAAAGTTATATTAGGTTTCTTCCATTTGTTAATTTTCTTTAAATAATTATGTAAGAAAAGGAACATTTGATAAATTGAAAAAATCAGTTCCACAGTTTTAAGAAAATATATAAAGCAAACATTTTTGTAATTTTTCAAGATAGATAAGAAAACACTCTGGTTTCATTGCTTTATAATTAGACTTGTAAATTATATTAAAAATCAATGCTTTGAAATATATATATTATATGTTTGTGTGTGTATTCAGGTTCTGCATATTTTCTTAGATAATGAAATAATGAGATAATGAAACCATGCCTGCCTCTATTTGCAGGATTTTTTTCTTCTTCTAATAATATGCTGTCAGTGTAAATCACCTGTAATTTTAAGTTTTAAATTTTATTTCTTACCTATTTATTTCTTGTGGTAAAAGCTACAAAGAGATTTAAATGTTGCTATACAGATTTTTAACATTAAGGTTAGAATGATATACCATATGAGAATTTCCTAAGATAAATTCAACTGGTATATCTGGCAAATTACCTTGTCATGATTTTGTAGGAGAGTCTCTCCTACATTTTTACAAACTTGTGTGTTTTACTATCAGATGATCAGCCATTTTCAGTATCTCACTAAAACCAAAGAAAATGTTCACCTATTTTCAGTATCTGACTAAAAATAATGAACTCAGCCTCATGTAGTTGATTTAAAAATAGAGTAGATGGGCTGGGGATATAGCCTAGTGGCAAGAGTGCCTGCCTCGGATACACGAGGCCCTAGGTTCGATTCCCCAGCACCACATATACAGAAAACGGCCAGAAGCGGCGCTGTGGCTCAAGTGGCAGAGTGCTAGCCTTGAGCGGGAAGAGGCCAGGGACAGTGCTCAGGCCCTGAGTCCAAGGCCCAGGACTGGCCAAAAAAAAAAAAAAAAAAAAAAAAATAGAGTAGAAAAGTATGAGACACTTATGATTACAGTAGCTATTGTGGGTAGGAAGGTCGGAAAGTATAGGAAACTTTGAAGTTAGGGTTTAATTTCAAGTATTTAGAGGAAACTGTGAAGGAACTATAGACTTTATTTGTATGTTATTGTATACAATTTCCAAAACCATTTTTCTGATTGGTTTGTTCTGAAAATTGACTAACATAACTTCCTGTCATTATTATGATAAAATAGTAAGATGTTAGCTAATGTCTCCATTTTTTAACTGTTTCTCTGATTCCCACCATGGTTGTATGAGTTGAATGGAATAATATTTGAAAAGTGCTTAGCACAGTATCTGGGCCACTTGACACACCAAATATTATTTCTTTTTGCTTTTTCCTATTTTTAATCTCCTTTTCGCTGTTATATTCACAATTTTTCTAATTATCCAAACCTTTTTAATCATCCATTTTTCTCTACACAGCTTTTCACTAATCTATCATATTGAACCATGGTTCAATAGGAGCATTAATTATACTATTGGGGTTCTTGAGGCCAATTAGAAAACTACAGTCAAGATTTAGGCCTACTTATGAAAGTCTTAGAGACAGATTACCTCATAGCAGAATTTACCTAAGAAACTACTTTAAGGGCTGGGGATATAGCCTAGTGGCAAGAGTGCCTGCCTCGGATACACGAGGCCCTAGGTTCGATTCCCCAGCACCACATATACAGAAAACGGCCAGAAGCGGCGCTGTGGCTCAAGTGGCAGAGTGCTATGCTAGCCTTGAGCGGGAAGAAGCCAGGGACAGTGCTCAGGCCCTGAGTCCAAGGCCCAGGACTGGCCAAAAAAAAAAAAAAAAAAAGAAGGCATGTATTATATGATTAGTGAAAGTAAACCAGGACTCTATTCTGTGCACATTTTTATTGTAACTATCTTTGATACACTAAGTTAACACTGCTCTTTTTGCAAATGACTACATGATATTTGTTCCATGTCTTGTATTTCTCCATTTTCAAGCTTTCTGTAATTGGCTGTGCCTTACTCTTGTACAACAAGTTACATGAGGGACAAGGTAACAAACAGTACAAGTAATGCATCCAATGCCTAACGTATGAAATTGTAACCTCTCTGTATATCAGTTTGATAATAAAAATTTGGAAAAAAAATTATATGAATATCTAAAATGAGAAAACAGCATCTTTTATTGTATGACATTTAAGCACATTTTGCACACAGTAAAATGAGTTATCACTGATTAAAAATAGGGGGTGGGGACTTAATTGAAGGGATATAGATGAACTTGGGTGCCACTGTCATCTGCTTTTGCTAGAGGCTCCCTACAAATTTATGAGGCATTCAGTGATTGTTCTTCCTATAAGCAGTCAAGGTTATTTCAGCAAGCAGCTGTCTCACAATCTCTTCAGGATGCCTTTGAAGGTTGGGGAATGTTGATCAAAGCAAAGTCTCTTGTGAAGCTTCAGAGACTGTTCAGCAGGATGTTAAAACAAAACAAGGAAACTAACATCACCCTAACTCTCCACTCTGTTGTGGTTTGTCCTATTGGCACCAAGCCTCTGATATTAGCCAAGTACAAGGATTTAGATGATAATGCATTGGTGTAGCCATGGCAAATGCTGCAAAATGTCTTCTAGTGTATACTCTATGGTCCATAAGTGCTTAGAATGGAAAGCCTCACAATTTACTACAATTAAGTTCTCTTTCATGGGGCAACATAGAATATACAATCACCTAAATGACGGCTTTTAAAAGTTTACCTTTCTACAAGGAAGGGCTAAGGAAAGGTCAAACAGTAACATTACAGAATTACTCTGTCCTATATGAACTCGACACACAGGAACTAGCAGAAAACCTCAAATTGTCCACCATTGAAGAAAAAAGATCATTCATGTTGTGTTAATGGGTAGGACACAACAATGTGAAAGTCATTGATTTTGGAAAGCATGATCTTTAAAATTCCTTAAAGAAGATGGTACAGTGGTAAACATTACTTTCTTATTCACATTGTACTTGAAAGATTAAATGATTGTGAAACATCACAAACAGAATTTAATACTGATCAGCATTATGAAGTTCTCTCAAACCCATAGCATTCCTACAGAGTCAAGAATACATGCTGTTGTTTGAAGAAAGAGCAATCAGAAATGAATTTTTCAAGACCTATAAAATAAAATGCTGAATTTCTAAAATCTGATTGGAATCCTTCTATCATCTTATCATTGTTTAGCTGGCAAAATAATTATTACAGGGCTGGGAATATGGCCTAGTGGCAAGAGTGCTTGCCTCCTACACATGAAGCTCTCGGTTCGATTCCCCAGCACCACATATATGGAAAATGGCCAGAAGGGGCGCTGTGGCTCAGGTGGCAGAGTGCTAGCCTTGAGCGGGAAGAAGCCAGGGAAGGTGCTCAGGCCCTGAGTCCAAGGCCCAGGACTGGCAAAAAAAAAAAAAAAATAATAATAATAATAATAATTATTACAAAGACTTTAGTGAAAGTATGCAATAGTGGTTTTCCTATAATAAAATTCCCTAATACAGGGGCATTTACTTTATCTAGCTCTGCCTCTCTGTTCTCCCCCTCCCCCTTCAATATTAATGTGAACCAGAGAGACCTCTCTAATCAATAAAGTTTTCCTTTTTAAACTCCTTATCTTCCAACATATGAAGGAAGAAAACTGAATCATAAGGCTGAAACTGCTTTCAGGAGTTGTTTTTCTGTGTAATCCTCAGGGAAACTTGAATATCATCTCAACCATCAGTAAGAGAACCCAAATTTTGAACCTGAGGTCTTATAAAAAATACTGGGTGCTAGTGGCTCTTGCCTGTAATCCTAGCTACCCAGGAGGCTGAAATCTGAGAATCACAGTGTGAAGCTAACTGGGGCAGGAAAGTCCATGGAACTCTTATATTTAATAATGTACTCAGAAAAGGTCGGGAGTGGCAATTTAGCTCAAGTGGCACAATGCTCGCCTTAGGATAAAGAAGTTCAGGGACAGTGCCCAGGCTTTTTGTTTAAGCCCCAGGACTGGCAAAACAAACAAACAACACCACCACCACAAATCTCATTACCTGAAACTGTGTAGAATCACCTACTTGATTTATTGAAATCCAGTCTATGTTAAGAACAGAAGTTGAATGGAAGAGGTAACAAACAGTACAAGAAATGTATCCAATGCCTAATGTATGAAACTGTAACCTCTCTGTAATTCAGTTTGATAATAAAATATGTATATATATATATATATATATAAAAGTTGAATGGATTAAAAGTGCTTAAAACTTGGGTAGTATTTATTAATAAACCAGGCACATTAACGATTGAATTTCTATAGTGTTCATGTATGGCAATAATAACCATATATTGATATTTTCTGATCATGGGTATAAACTCCAAAACTTTTCTCAATTTGATCTCAGTTCATATTTCCAAGCATCATACTCAACAGTTCATTCTTTTCCAGTTGTGAGCAAGAAGCTGTTCCAAATCTGTTCTTTACCTCGTTTGCTTCCACATCTTTGCTTGTTACTTCAGTGTTCACTGCACCTGGAATGCTAGTTTCATGTCTGAAGGATGTGGATAAATTTCCAGTGTTCTACAGAAAAGCTAAAACATGTGAAGTTATTTCAATTGTGTTGCTAATGGACTTTGATCATGTCATAACTAGGGAATTGAGTACCTATTGTTTTTCTTATATTGAGTTTTATATATACCCAAACCATAAGACTTTTGAGGAAGTGAATAATTTATCACAAGTATAAGTGTTATGAGAATGGATCCTGAAGTCACATGGACAAGAGGTGATATTTAGTCTTCGCAATTTATAGGCTTCATCGACTTCAGAAAAATACTTAACTTTTATTATCCTATTTTCCAACTTGTACCCCAAGGATATCACTCAGATGTGTGTGGTGACAGCACATTTAAAGCCTTTACACAATGTCTTGCACATAGAAAACATTTAAACCAAGTATTACTATTTATTTCACCCCAGCCTACCATAGGGTCATGGTTATATTGAATTCTCAATATAAGTTTAATTATTGAATGAATAAATGAAAATGTACTATTTTAAGAAGTCGTTTAAATCTCTTATGCTATTTTAATTTGTGAGAACTAAGGGGATGTAACCAAAAAAGTTAGTTCCGTTTGCAACAGCTAAGCCTGCTGAAGCATTCACAAACCAACTGGGGAGCTGTGTAATTGGTGACCTGGGTGAATTTTCTCCTGAAGGCATTTCCTTGGAAGAACAAGGAAATGCAAAGATATGCAAAGAGTATCATCCAGCTGAGCCAAGCTTATTAGTGTTTTCATTGACTCTACCAGGAGGCCCACCTGCTAAAGCTCTGCTTGGGAGCCCTCAGGGGCCCAGATGGCTTCAGATGCACAAAACAGCCAGTGCACAGTGTAAACCAGGTCATCATCCAGGGTATGGCCCTCATTCAACTACCCTGTCCTGGTTTGGGCTGTTGGGCTTTCTGTATGGAAAAATCAAGGCTTATCTAAGTAGAGGAAGATGGTCTGTTGATATTTCTGTGATAATTCAAGAATGTCTTAAAAGATTAAAACTAAACTGGAACAGGCATTATCTACCCAAAGGAAATTCATTTGCCCATAGATACAGGAAAATCTTTGATGATATTCTTATTATTCTTGTATTAACGCTATTCATGCCATTTCCTAATACAACTAAAATAGTTATTCATTTATTCCCACCAATGTTAAAATGGAATAACAGAATTGTTAACTTGTGATTTATAGTGGAGAAAATGTAAATGATTTTCTTGCTTTGAGCTGAAATGTAAATATCAATTGAGAACTCCTTCCATCTTGAGATTTAGGAAAGATTATTCAAATCACAGTTCTGTAATAGTCTGGAAGTTTAAAGTTTAATTTAAGAGTTTTTGAGGCTACCTGGGCTTATAATTTTCTGATCCTCTGCCCCCTCTCAGTATTTATCCATCTTCAAACTCCAGTGAAATCTCTGAACATTAAACCAAAGGTGAAACTCTGTCCCCTCACTGTTTCCTGCAATACTTTCTGATTTTAGAAGTCTTACTTTTGCTTTGTGTGCTGCTGGGGATTGACCCCAAGGCTATGTGCATGTGAAACAAGCTCTGTACCACTCAGCTGCATCCCTACACCAGATGATTTATTATTGATTTGGAAGGCTATGGGTCCTCATTAGAAGCACAATATGCACTGCTCAGTGATAGAAGGTAACTTTTCATGTTAAGAATTTTTCTGAAAGTCCTTTCATTCACTATCTGCATCTAAAATCAGGACCCTTAGCCTCATCTTCTTCCATTATTTTGCCATCTCTTGTTCTTTTCTCATCCTACTTAATCCACACCCTGTTTTCCCTAGAACAAACAACAATAACAACTACAAAATTGCTCTTCTTTTTTAAAAATCAAAGTCAGCCTTGTACTGATTTGGAACCTTTTAGAACACTACACAGTAACTCTGCCGCTTGCAAAGGGGTGACTTTTGGCAAGTCGTTGAGCCTCTATATGCCTCAATTCCATTATGTATAAAAGGATGGAGAAAACTTTAATGCATAATTAAGTAATGATGATTGATCCAGTCATATCTATAGACACTGAGAACAATGGCGCTCAGCAAGCAATGGAATTTTCTGTGTGATGTGGACTCACCTAGCACCTCATTTTTAACCTCCAATGACTTTCTCACAAAAATACCATTTTTCTTTCTATTAGAAATTCTGAGGTTAGATATTAGGGGATTATTAGTTTCATATGAAAATATTTTCTTCTAGCATGCATTTTTAAAATATTTTTATCTATTATCATGTTCTATCAAGTGCAAGAAACTTCAGGATGAATTCAGAACCAACATAAGTAGTATATATGCTGTAAACCAACTGTACATCTTGCGGGAGGGGTGGCGAAGGGGGTTGGCGGGAGAAAATGAGGGAGGAGGTAACAAGTTTGATAAGAAATGTACTCACTGCCTTATGCATGAAAGTTTAACCCCTCTGTATATCACTTTGGTAATAAAATCAATTTTTAACAAATTAAAAAAGTTAGTCATAATGTGTTAGAACAGTAACAGTCCATTATGAACCCAAATAGCAGCTGAGCTTAGGTAGAGATATTTTGGTATGGTTAGTATTGACCTAAGGGCATACCAGAGGTTGGATTTTCAAAATTACTTCTAAAAAGGCTTCTAAGTTTAAATAAAATAATAGTGGGGTCTTTATTTTTAAGAAAGAAAATACATAAAAAAGTTTTGAAGATGAGAATACATATAATTTTATTAATCTCTAAACTGTAAACTTATAAATGTCTTTTCTTATAATAAGGTGGTATGGCTTACTGATTTCAAATTTACAAGATAAATAAATTCATTCACCAAAATATTCATTTTTCATAGATTTACTTATAAATTTGATCTCTGATAAATGAATGGCTGATTAGAATTAGTTTTCTTCCTATCATAAACTCTCAAAATATTGCCAATCATTCTTAAGATTAAAATATGTATGAACATAATCTCATAATTCTTGGAATATGAGATTGTCAAAAGGGTCACATATAAACAGGAAAGATAAAATTTTGTTGGGCAAAGATATCTTGATTTATGAATAAATGTTTTTAAAATGTTTCAGACATATGTATGGCCACTGTAGGCATCAAGAGTCCAGACAATGGACTCTTTCATTCATACAAAAAAGGTGATAATTTTACATTGGAGTCCAGTTATATTTACTATAAACTAATAACTAATATAAACTACAAACTATTTACTATAAACTATAACTAATAATATAAATAAAGTGGGGATAGCACTTGATCAACTTATTAGACTTATTTTCTAAAGAACATTTCATAACTAAGCTTTGCACCAGAGGGTCATGCCTATAATCCTAGCTACTCAGGAGGCTGAGATCTGAGGATCAAAGTTCAAAGCCAGGCAGAGGGGAAAAGTCCATGAGACTCTCCTTTCAAATAAATTTCTCAGAAAGAGCCAGAAGTAGTGCTGCAGCTTAAATGGCTAGCCTTGAGTACAAAGAGGCTCAGGGACAGTGCCCAGGCCCTGAGTTCTCTTATTATGACTAAATGGAAGTTGAGATATTGCTTACTCCATTACGACCCTATACATTAAAAATAATTTAAAGAAAATTGTTTGTAATTTCTTCAAGAATGACATACCTCAGCTTCATCTTGCATTTTGAAAAAGTTTACTTTTTCTTATATACAATGAAGTTTTAGAAATAAGCTGAATTATTAACATAATTTTATGCAATGTAAATAAGGAAAATCCAAACTACTCATGCTTATATGAAAGAGAAAAAGAGATGCGTTGACAAAATTGGAATAAAATAGTCATGATATTTTCTATGAAACTATTGATTATATTTTATTTAACACACAAAAATAGAAATTGGAAATCTGTCAATAATGTTTGCTTTCACACTAGCAGTAGTTTTTCCTTTTCAAATTCTTCAAATGTTAAGTAAAATCTAACTGAACATTTATGAGATGTTATAATTTTGAAGCATTAGAAAATTGAGCAAAAATTGGATTCCTCACTATAAAAACAGTGATTTAATTATACTTAGTATGCTTTTTATCTCTTAGAGTTTACTTTTCTTGTTGATTTGAGAATTATACTATCTTTTGTTAGTGAGATTCTTTAAGTTGGGTCTTATGTCCTTTTGTCAGAGATATTAAAAAATCTACTAACTTGGTACTCTGGTGTGACACAGTTTCATGTCATGGAAAGCAGTGCTTCGATTCAGACACTTCTACCTCCCCTCTTACCCCAATTTCATTTTGTTAATTCATTTTAAGAGACCACAACTATAGCTAGGGGATGCTGTGGACATTTCTTTCAACAAATATTATTTTAATGTTCTTCAAGGAACTATAGGCACAATAATTTTTTATTTGGAATTGGTAGAAATGTGATTTTCCTGCTCACATCTGAATTTATTAAAGATATTTTACAGGTTCTAATTTTGTAAGAGAAAAAAATGTATTTGCATACCATACTTCTTAGTCAGAGGCTCAGCTCTAGGGGTTCCAAGTTGTCGGATCCAGCCCCTTACCTCCATATGGGAAATAAGAAGACCTAGTCGTGGAAGAGCGAGAAAGGAATTTCATTACACCATGTGGACACAGTACTGAAAGAGGCAAAAAAAAGCATTTTAGCTCATCTTCAAGGCCCAACTTAAGTTTTTGCTGTAAACAGAAGAAATTTGGGAGCAGGGAGGGAGGTATACACATTTGAATAGTCCTAGGCAATTATATTTGGTCACTATACTAGTTCTAGTTTTGCCAGAGATTCCAGAAAATTTCTATCACTGTCATTACCTGAGAGAAAGCAATATGATTACTCTGGCTTCAGGCTATAGTCTAATAATTAGAAATAATTGTTCTTTTTTTCCATGCTCGGGTGGCTGCATCTTTTTTTTTTTTTTTTTGCCAGTCCTGGGGCTTGGACTCAGAGCCTTAGCACTGTCTCTGGCTTCTTTTTGTTCAAGGCTAGCACTCAAACACTTGAGCCACAGGGCCACTTTCTGCTTTTTCTGTTTATATGGTGCTGAGAAATCGAACCCAGGGCTTCATGTATACAAGGCAACCACTCTACCACTAGGCCACATTCTCAGCCCATGGCTGTATCCTTTGAGCCATAATCCTCTGAGCTTTATTTCCTCAGATCCAGGATTTCAGATTTGATCCACCAACCCTGGCTACATTGTTTTTCTTCACATTTTCTTTATTCTTAGCAATATTATGCTTTACTTAGGTTACAACAATGGTTACTTTCTTTTGTAAATTGCTTATTTGTACTTTCTGTAGATATCAACAGTAGTGCACCTTATCTCTGATTAATGCATTCTGTGATGTCATAAATTAGATCAACATCTTGCCTTTCTAAGATTCATGGTTTTATTAAACACTATATACTTATTAAACAAATATTTATTGGATACTTAAACTGGGCCCCCTACACAGTAATAGAGTGTCCACTAGGATACAGAAGTGAACAAAACAGAAAATAATACCTGCTCCCATTAGGGTGGAATTTGAATGAAAGTATCGAAACTTTTAGTCCTTCAAAAATTTGCTTGCATGAGAAGACATTTACTATCTATAATTTTAAAAATCAATAAGAAAATAATTTGGTTAATGTTTCATCCTTATTTTGAAATAGCTTACTTTTAATCACAACATGATGTGATTTAAGATGCTTAATATTTTTCAAGGGTTCACATCTAGTTGATAAAATTCAAGTATTAGAATTTAATCCCTTCCAAACTCTTATGCACTGTTGGTGGGAATGTAAGTTAGTCCAGCTGCTGTAGAGATTCCTTAGGAAACTAAAAATAGAACTACCATAGATCTTACTATACTATTTTTTAGCATATATCCAAAGGAATGTAAATCAATATAAAAGATTTGTGCCTCCATGTAGATAACAGCATGATTTATAATACCCAAAATACAGAACCAGCTTAGCTGCCAAACAACTGATGATTGGATAAAGAACATGTTTCACATATATAAAATATGGTATTATTTAGTCATAAAAATGAATGAAATTCTTTTGTTTGTAAGAGTGGGCACAACTGGAGAGTATTGTGCTAATTGAGATATGCCAAGCTCAGAAAGACAAATATGACATATATTTACTTATAGAAGACTTGGGAAATTTGGGTGATCTAGTGTGTGAGCAGAGAGTTAAGAAAAAATGGTCAGGTGAACTCATAAATGTATATTATATATGTACATATGTGTATATTATATACATATATTATATGTACATATATACATATATGTACTTTATATGTATATATGTATAATGCACAATGCATACATGTGCATATTGTATGATCATGTATGTATAATGTGTGCATAAATTATATGTACACATACACATGCAAACATACATGCACATTTGTGTATGTATGTGTGTGTTTGTTGGTCTATGTATGTTGCCTTGTATTGATGTCTCTGTGTTTGATGATATGGAGACTTATTCCAGCTTTTATAAACTGGCTTCACCTGAAAACGTCTTTCATTTACCAACCTACCTGTCTAGAAAATATGGGCAAGTTGTCTGTCTGGTGTGATCCATTGGATGGCTTTATTCTGGAGTCCTCAGGCAGGATGACCTGGTACTTATTCTCACAGATAAGTAGGCATTGCACCTGGAATAGCAGGATTTACATGGCACTCATTTACTGAATCTAGCTGAGCAGTGGGTTGAGTATAGTACCTCAGAACACTGTGCTGGGTCCAGAGACTGAGTCCATACAGGTATACATATCAGGGTATTGGGTCCACTTTAGCTGATTGGAGCCTATTCACTGGTCCAAACCAAAAGCCTGGGTGTCCTAGTACCATACTGGAGGCTAGGTGCATTAGATCTCATATAGATGTTAGGCCGTTGAAGACCAGAATCAAATGTAAATATTCAGGAACACTCCAGAACTCTAGGTTCACACAAGCTACTCCATTCCAAAGACTACTGAAATATGCGTGGACCCTGTGATTTCTGGAACCTGATTCTTAGGATATTATCAGCAGAGTGAGGTATTTAGGACTGTTTGGGTACTGGATAGGCCTGGAGGTCTGTGTCTGATGGGACCACGAGTGCAAATCTTGTCCTGGGGCTGGCCAAGACCTCTGTCTGTCAAAGAAGACTAGATGTTTGTTTAGTACTCATCCTGTATCTGTCAAGTTTGGCCAGCATGATGACTAATGTGAGTGTAATCCTCATCTTACTGGTACAGCACCAGCAGCCTGGTACCGGGGAAGAATGAGATACCAAGTCTGTCAAGTTGGCCAAGAGCTTGGGGCAGCAGTGGCCTCTACTTGGAGCCTCAAAGACAGTCCAAAGGGGGCTGGGGATATGGCCTAGGGGCAAGAGTGCTTGCCTCCTATACATGAGGCCCTGGGTTCGATTCCCCAGCACCACATATACAGAAAATGGCCAGAAGTGGCGGTGTGGCTCAAGTGGTAGAGAGCTAGCCTTGAGCAAAAAGAAGCCAGGGACAGGGCTCAGGCCCTGAGTCCAAGCCCCAGGACTGGGCAAAAAAAAAACAAAAAACAAAAGACAGTCCAAAGTCTGAAGCCTATGTGTATCACTTGTTGGGAAAGGCATTCCACCATCAAAATCCACTGAGTTTGGTTTGGTGGTGGAGGAGCCTGTAGACTGAGTAGGCTGCATAGGCCTGGAGCTTCAGCTATGTAGGTTCATCCCGAGATACTGGTATAGACTATCCGGACATTGGAAAGTTACTACTAATATTTTCAGGTATTTTTAGTATTATCTTTATTTAAGTAGTTGTACAAAGGAGTTTCTATTTAACAAAGAAGTTTATGAGTATAATGCATCTTTATGAGTATCACCCTTTTCAATGTTGTCACCCATCCCTTCTCCCTCTTCCCATCTTCTTAATTTTGTAGGATATACATTGAATTACTGACTTCATTCTCTCCCTCTTCTCTTCTTCATTTGTCTGCCCCATGCCCCTTGGCCCCACCCCACCTCACCCTTTTCAAGTACAGGCTTTCCAGGTGTTTATCTTGTTGAACTTTGACTTTGCCTTTCTAAGGAATTGCATCTTTTTGAGTATTCCCTTGAATCTATCATATTTCAGTGAAGTATACATTTGTGTATACTTGTCTACCACCCACCTTATTCACTTATAAGATGCATTTTTTCATGCTTTCCTTTGTGCCTCTGGTTTTAATGGATGAGAGAGCCTAGTTTTGAGTTCCAAGGCACAATTATGTGTCCATTTTCCTCTTCTCCCTTGATTCAGTGCCTCTCTCTCTCTCTCTCTCTCTCTCTCTCTCTCTCTCTCTCTCTCTGTTACTTGGGATTCAAAGAGTGTTTACAGTATCCTCTCAACCCTCTTCCTTTTTAAAAAAATTTTGCACTATGCTCAGCTATAGTCATTTCACATCTGATTCCCTATGTTCTCATGGAGGTATATTTGTGTTTGATATTTGTTCAAGTTGGTATTTCTGAGGGGATGAACAGTGGAGTCATATTTTTTCATCATATTGAACTTTAAATTGGATCATCAAAAACATAAAAACTCATAGAAACTCTTCTCTAGGTTTTCCTCATTTCTAATCTTTTTTTCTCTTTTCTATCATACTATGCTTTCATCTTTTCATAAATTCTATGTATTTAGGTTTTCTTATCACAATTTTTTTCTATATTAAACTCATCACTTAATCTGTTAGCTTATTTTTCTTCTTTCCTTTATGTATTTTTTCTTTATATACTTAATGAAAGCATATGTATCAGTATATTTATATGCATTTTATTCAGATATTTGTGTGTACATCAAGATGTATGATAAACAACTATAGACCTCTTGTTCTCTTTTCATAATTCTTAAACCAATCTGATCAATTCTAGACATTTACTTCATTTACTTAATCAATTCCAAATAATGTGGTTGTATTTAATATTTTTATTTTCTAATCTTAGATATGGGCTAATTAATTGATACAATAAAATTAGGATTTGTTCACATATATACCTACCCAATTTGTCTACTCTGTCTACAACACACACATGCACACACACTTTTCCAAAATAATGCTACATAAAATATGGTTAAATCAGGATATATTGAGGTCATCACTGTTACTATACAAATACAACCTAGTATTAAGTTATATAGAAAACATTAATTTATTGCCTGGCACTGATGACTCATGCTTGTAATGCTAGTAACTCAGGTGGCTGAGATCTGAGGATCCCAATTCAAAGCTAGCCTGGGTAGGAAGGGCCATGAGACTTAAGTGGTAGAGCACTAGCCTTGAGCAAAAGGAGCTCAGGAACATCACACAGGCCCCGAGTTGCAACTTGTCAATAAATAGAGGCAACCTCTTTTGCTAGTAGTCCCTCTCAAGGACTTTCTTATTTCTTCTCCAAACTGAATTGGTGATTTGGTAAGCTTTCTGAATCTAGTCTGCTTTGTTTTCATCAGTATCTGAGGTATGTTCTTTTCCTTTTTTTCCTCTTGATTACCTTGGTTCTGTGGGCTCGATTTTTTTTTCTCTGTTTTAGGTTTACTGTCCCATTTTTTGAACTCCTGTGGTAAACAATACAGAGTGGTTAATACAGAGTGCTAAACAAAGAAAATTTTGACTGCTCCTGTGACTTCATCTAACATTTGATTAAACTCATATATATAGAATCAGGTGTTCAGCACAAATCACTTTGTACAATGGTGGCATAGTGAGTTGGCCTCATCAGTTATAGAAGAGAGGGAATGTTCATAAAATCCTTAGGCCCTGAACTCCCTCAAGGGTGAACCTTGTAATCAAACTTTTCTAAGAATAGCAGTCTCAAGCCTCCTTTGATAATTTTTGTTTTGCACATGGGCAAAATAAGAAAACATTTTTGTTTCCTATTCTTGTGTTGTAATCTTTGGTATGCATTTTCATATGGTACCTCATTTACTTTTCTCAAAAATCTCTGTGTTATATGTCCCAAAGATCTGGACTTGAGGAGTGAGAAGATAAAAAAAGGTATTTTATCCCAGCCCTTAAGACATAAGATTGCTTTAAGACTGTATCTTATATGCAATGGCAATGACAAAAGTTTAGAATTGTCACTCGTTCTTATCCAGGGGGCCCTATTACTCTAGAGATTTAGAGATCTATTTTCTCCACTATACTTCATTGGGACAGGTCAACTACACCCTGAGATGTAAAATTTAGTGTCTCTACTATCTTCATCTGTATTTTGGGTAAGTTTCTATACTTAGGTCTTGCTTTCTTCAGGCTTCTCACAAAGAAAAAGATTACTGAGGGAGGTTAGCTGATAGTCGTCAAGAGTCTCTAGAGAAACAAAACCAATGAGAGGTGGGTGTACAATTATGTGTATAGGTAATTCGTTAGTATGACTATACAGCCCAAGTCCAGTATGTGCTGGGTGAGTTGGCAAGCCAGAAGCTCAAGGGAGCTGATGGTGTGGTTCCAGTCCAAAGGCTGGAAGGTTTAAGTCCCAGAAACAGCTGATGTTTCAGTTCAGATCTGAAGGAAAAATAAATTTCCCAGGTCTGGGCAGTTAAGCAGGGAAATTTGTTCTTATACTGAAAAGGGTAAAATTTTGTATTTTATTTATTTAAGCCTTTTTGATATCCTGTCAATTGGTTGAGGGACACTCACATTAGGAAGGCAATCCACTTTTCTCAGTCCACAGATTTAATAGTAATCTCCCACAGGAACATTCAGAGAAGCATTTGGCATAATGTTTGACTACATACATGTCTGCCTACCACATGGCTGTGCCAAGTAGACACAGAAAATTAACAATGAGAGGTTGTAGTGCATTTCTTCACAGAAGGAATGCATTTGAGAAGGGCCAGAGAGATGCAGAGCCATATGAATATGTTTAATCTAACAGATACCATCTTTCATGACACAGAAAGATGTGGCAGCTCTTTCAACTCTCCAGGTTTTCATCAAACAGATATTCACCCTTATTACCCTTTTCACAACCATCTCAAACACTTCTTTTGGGGAATTCTTTCCCTGTTTTCAACTATTAAGTGGCGTAGACAATTTTAAAATACAACCTTTTTGGCACAGAGTTGATCTTATGATCAAGGTAAATAAAACATCATATATTTTTGCTCCCCCTATAATTATCTGTCCATGGAGTGAGTTAAGATGAGTCAGTTACTCTCTCTAGTTTAAGTAGAAGTATGTGAGCTTATGATCTATTTTTGCATAGAGGTTGGCAGAATAAAAGAAGACAAGTAGATTTCTGGTCTCATCCATGTTTTACCCTTCCTATATTTATGAGTGTTAACTTGTGCATATGACATTTTATACTGATTAAATAAATCTCAAATATTCGGAAGTTATAGTACAATTCCATCTTTAACTTCATATATTTTTGCTGAAAAGTCATTCAGTTCCTATTAAACCAACAAAAGTCCCCATCATTGAATAATAAAGCTATAAATGCATCTCATAATATGATTGGAATGATCGAGATAGCTCTCCATTCACACACTCGATGCTTCTTGGTAGTTATGCTAAATTTTAAAATTTGCTGTCAGTGGTTAAATTGCATGCTTACTAATTTCGTTTGGTATTGCTTTTATTTAGTCATTGACTAGCATGTCTTTTGCCCAAATTTACTAAGCCAAATGATTCTCCTTTGTGTTAGTTACTATTATCTCGTTCATAATGAACCAGAACCTGACAGTCAGTGTCAGATTCATAAATAATTCACAGAGATGCACGTGTGAAAATGCGTGCCATGAGAGCTTGCTGCCAGAATCCTTGTCTTCTGTATGATCATGGATGGCACTTTGTGGTGGTACCTTTTCCCTAAGTAACTCAGAGAGTTGCCTGTTTCCACTGATGTTCAGAAAAGCAATTTCTCCTCTAATGTGCTACTGCCAAGTCGCTGGGAGCTGGTTCCTGGGGGATGTTTGTGTGTTTGTATAGTGCACGTTTTCCCCTGATGACTGCTGTCATATCGAGTCACTTTGATAGTCAAAATAAGTCTTTAAAAATGTTTCTCTGTGTACTCCAGTCTAATCCAAACCTAAAACAATCAAGATGACTTTGCTTGCCTCTTTTAGCACCAGCAATATCAAGATAGCAACAACCCTTGCAGCTTAAAGAATGATTACCCTGTTGAAGATATGAGAGTCTGATAGAAGGCAGCTTGGCTTTCATAAAAGAAATTGTCTCTGGAGGGCTTAGAGTTGCTTAGAAAGAGCTTGCCTGGGGAATCAGGAAGACATTATCAATGGCACAGACTCGAGGTGCCATTTCACAAAGAGCTTCTCTCTCTCTCTGTGTCTCTGTCTCTGTCACTCTGTGTCTCTGTGTCTCTGTGTCTCTCTGTATCTCTCTGTATCTCTCTGTCTCTCTCTCTCTGTCTCTCTGTCTCTCTCTCTCTCTCTCTCTCTCTCTCTCTCTCTCTCTCTCTCTCTCTCTCTCTCTCTCTCTCTCTCTCTCCTTCATTTTCTACCCCTGCCATTGTTGGCAGAAATTCTTGCAAGGTTAAGAATGAAGGTGAACAGTACAAAATTAGTAGAATCATGTGAGTCATGACAGTTCCAACACAACCCCTAGCTATTCTTCATGTTAAATTACAGTGTGGGATATTTTAGCATGCATCGGGATGATTAACCACAGGGCAGGCTTACCTGAAAAGGTGGTACTTTATGTCATTGTGTAACATAAATTAAGAGAGAAATAGAGACATAGGAAAGGGCCAAATGATTTGAATTTGTACTATTTTCATCTCATTGTCTTTAATGTATGGTACAGGTCTCAGACTTACTTAAACCTATTAACTGAAGGGGTCCACAAGGAGATGTCTAATGCACAATGTCAGTACTCAAATGGACCAGGAGATCTCTCTTCAACACTTGACATGAACTACAGAAATCCTAATGTGGCATTTACAGAAAACAAGTAACACGAGTTTTCTTTGTTGAATGAAGCACTGAATCACTTAAATTTAAGAAGGGATAAATTGCACCTCGTATCACTCTCACCCTTTGAGGTAGAGTTTCATGTGGACAAGGAGGTATTTTTGCCTTAGCAGTCTTACAACAGAGTGAGATGAGTTTGTAGCAGCCAGCAATAGCTAACAATTATTGAGCTCTTACTGTGTGCCAGATGCTGTGTTAATTGTTTATACTACAGAATAGACTTGTACCCACTCTATGAGTTAAGCATGTACTTATGTCTGTTTTATAGATGGAGAAACTAAAGCTTAAAGAGATTAATTTCTTTGCCTAAGGTCACATTGCCAGTTGGTGGTTAGATTTTGGATGTATTCTCCTTTTACTGGGAGAAAGAACAACAATAAAAACAAAAAGGCCAGGAGTTTAGCCTGACCTTGGAAATGTGCTAGCAGAGATATAACTGGGAGTTGAATTTCCAGGGTTCATCTTGCTGCATTTAACTTTGCAACCAAAACAGAGCATGGTTTTCTAAGGCAAACCTAGCCAGTATCAAACATCATTTTTGCTTGAGTGCAGATTAGAAATCTGAATGCATGTGTTTCTGTTTGCACCCTTTTCCAGCTGAAAACCTCTCTCGTGAGCTGTCGACAATGTCACTTCCACATTTTCATGTGATGGGTTTCTACTGCTGCTTATTTTGAAACAGAGGTGATAATTAATCTTCCCACATTGAAGCATTGCAAACATATTTCAATTTCAAATGAGATAAGACCCAAGCTGAAACATCCACACTTATATTTTAGATAGCTTTGTACTATACATCGTAACTGGCCTGAATTTTCTCTGTGGCAGTCCATTATCGAAGATGAGAGTGGAATTATTTCTAGCAGGTAGTCTCAGCAGAACACCGAGCTGACACAGGAGCAGCTCTCTGAGATAGTAAGTTGAAGAAAGAAGAAAATGGAATCTGGCTAATGTTAGTCATTTTGTGACCAGTATACTTCCCTTACTTTACCAAATGTATTGTTCAAAAGCAAGCAGTTTAAAAACATACCTATAGCACCAATTAAACACATATTCTGTGCTCTGTGTTCTCTACATTTAGGTTGAAGTTTGAATAAAATCAGATTATATTAAAATCAGAACCATAAGCTGCATGTAGTTTTTGTGGTATATGATGACATATGTGTTCCAGACTATGATTTAGTAAATATCATTTACAAGTGATTTAATGTCACTAGCTAGAATAATTTTATATTACATCATAATGGTAGACAATAAAAAATTTATAAAGGGCTTGGTGCCAAGGGCTAGTGCCTATTCTACTAGCTATTCAGGAAGCTGATATTTGGAGGATTCCAGTTTGAAGTCATCAGGAAAGGAAAAAATCTTGAGATTCCATCTCTAAAATAACCAGTAAAAATCTAGAGTGGAGGTATGGCTCAAGTGGTAGAGTGTCAGTTGAGCAAGTGAGCCCAAAAAGTAAGTTCAGAAAGCCTATTATTCTGAGTTCAAACCCTGGAACTGACATTAAGAGAAAAACAAAAACATCTGTAAAAGAAAAGAAAAAGAGAAAAGATATAGAGAGAGATAATTCACTTCCCTCAAGCCAATGGCATGTGAAAAGGAAGTAAATGAATTTTGCAGAGCACAACACAAAATTCTTCAGATATACATTATAGGTAGTTTTTTAAAAAAACTAATTTCTATGTGTCCTCTAACTTCTCAACTTGAAGTGGCTTTCAAGATATCTGCAACTACTCATAAGTTACACAAGCTGGTTGGTGATGGTCGGTGCTAGTTACCTAACAACATCACACTAGGAAGTATTTTAAACTTGTAGTATCACTATTTCTATAGATTATTGAACTTTTTCTGTTAAAGTTTTCCTTATTTTATAAACACAGGTTTTGAATATTTGTTTTTTTATTCATCATTCAATAAAAATTTATTAAGCATCCGTGATGTGTAAACATTGTGCTGGGTGCTACCATACAGAAAGTATGACAAAGTTGTTTATATATGTGGAGTCAGAGCTAGTCCTTGGTAGTTTTCCTGATATAAGAAAGAATGCCCCTACTTGGCTCATTAAAGGAGCTAAAGGCATTGAGAAGGTATGCTGCATGTCCTTCTATCAACCCAGCATAAGTGTTTCCCTTCCTCAAATCAACCATAAGTCAAAACAAATAAGGCACATTAAAAAAAAGTCCCCCATTTAATTGACCAAAGTAAAGCCATTTGGTAACCTGTTCAGAATTATAAAAATCTTTCCATTGGCCCAGCTCATACTGTCCAGGGCAAAACTTCCAGATTATTCTAATCCCATTTGGCTCTGTTCTTATAAACTGCATATAAAAAATTCTTCAATGTCGTAAATATGACATTCTCAGTACAAAGCATATCAGAACTGGATGTGACATTTATGTCCTTGACAAGCCTCGGTTATCCTTTACCTTATATATCCTCACCAGCCAATGTTCTGTGGTATAAGCTTCTTTCAAGACATCAAGTTCAAAATCTTTATTCCCAATCTCAGCATTTCAAACATGGTCAAAGCCTGGTGGATGCTTGGCTTTTGTGTAGACCTGACCAAAGCAGTAATAACACATCTTGTACATGAGGCAGTTGAGCCGAACTGGAGACCCCTCTCCGTCCACATGGAATTCTCCAGTTGGAGTATAGTAGTCATTCTTCTTGCTGTGTTTGCCTGTATCTGTGCTCCCTCCAATCCGGACCATCCAAAGAAACTTGTTGATATCATCAGAAGAATATCCAGTAAGGCCTCCAAAAATGACTAGCACATAGCTGACATCAAGTTCCCTCATGATCTCATAGGCTTTTTCTTCTGTGGACACCATTGCCTGCCCTACTCGAGAAATATGGGTATTATTGTCCACTAAAATTGTCCGATTTGCCATAGCTATAATCTGGTAGCCATAATCCCACCATGACATGACTTTTGCATCCTCTGCAGTATTGCAGAGGACAAAGCCAGTAATATGCTTCTCGGAAGTCATCAAAAATGATCCTACTGACGTCTCCACCATGGGCAGACAGTACAATGGAGGGAGAAGAGTATGCCTTACACGTCACCAGGTTGAATGGAAAGTGTAAGTGATGAGAAAGAAAGCCATGACCAGTATCATCCCACTTGCCACTTCATTCTTAATAGCATAGGTAGAATCCTGTTGCTACTTGCTCTTCTTGTCTGGGTGACTTATGTGCAGATTCTTCATATATGTGGAAAGCACCTGGGAAACTCTAATGCCAGAAAGAATGCACATAACGGGTGCCAAAACTAGCATTAAACACACCATTACAGCTGAAAAGTACATGCTGGTCACACCATACATGATGATAAAAATCCGGGCATCAGACAAATTGCTAAAGCAGTAATAGAGGCCAACTGGAAACATGAAGACGAGGAGCTGTAGATCAAAATAGTAGGATGACCAGGTTGTGGGCTGATGCTCAGACACAGAAGCAATGATAGGGATGTTGTTCTTGGCATAAGAAGTATCTAGAAGTGAGTAGAAATGCCCCATCCAGGGAGATATTTTTCCTGTCAACATCAGGAGAGCTACCACAGTCAGTAGGACAAAGCCTACCAAAGAGATAACACTTTGGAAAAGAACTTCAAATTGCTGTGGATTCAACTTGCTACGCAGGTAATTCACAAAAGCATGGATTTGGCAGAGACCAAAGACTCCAAAAGGCTGCCATATGCTCTGATGAAAGGACCGGCTGAAAACCCACAAGGGAGATCTTCATGGAAAGAATGGTGCCCAGGTAGTAAACAGTGCAGTCAGCCACGTAGATGCGATGGGAGAAACTGCCTGTTCACATAAGCACCAGGACATGGAGAGGGATCAAGTTTATCAGGAACACATTAACCTCCCCATGGAGAGACCATGTAGAAATATGCAAGTGCACACTTGGCAGCCCAATAGATGGAACCAGTCTTTACTGCCTTGATCCACATGTAATAGATGAAAAGCATACAAAAGATGGCAATCCCTTCATTATCATATGATCCAGCTATACATCGAGAAATATATCCAGGAACTACAGCAATCATGGCAGCTGCAAGCAGCCCAGCCCCTGCATCCTTGAGATCTTTGGTAAAATAGTATGTTACAATGGTGGTAAATGAGGAGAAAAGAGGAGCAAGGAACACAGAGATATTCCAGATGTCAATAGTGATGTGAGGGGCTGGGAACATGGCCTAGTGGCAAGAGTGCTTGCCTCATATACATGAAGCTCTGGGTTCGATTCCTCAGCACCACATAAGGCCAGAGGTGGCGCTGTGGCTCAAGTGGTAGAGTGCTAGCCTTGAGCAAAAAGAAGCCAGGGACAGTGCTCAGGCCCTGAGTCCAAGCCCCAGGACTGGCCAAAAAAACAAAACAAACAAAAAAATAGTGATGTGAAAAAAATGGAGCACATGGTAGATTGCAGCAGATGTGATCATTAGGCCTGGATATATTGTTCCTCCGATAATTTGTCCCAATGGATACCAGGCTCTGTCATCAAACCAGTTATGGAATTTATAAAATCCCTCCTCAACCAGGAACTGAGTCGTCGGGTAGTTAAAATACGGATCAGACTCATAGATAACACTTTCAAATCTCAAGACATCAAAGAGACAAGTGGAGAGAGATAACACAGCAAGCCATTGACAGAATGAGAAGTTTTTAGAAATGTGTCCTGCTTCTCATAGGACAACCGCAAAAATCGAAGTTTAGTCATCTTGACACCAATGAGTCACACCCGATAATACTTTAAATAACTGGCCACGGTTCCTTGAGAATCTGTTCCTCTCCCTCAGCCATCCTGAATATTTGTTTATGAAGCCAATGGATGCTCCTTTATTTTAGTAGCAATAGATAACTAAAATACAACAAACAAAAACACCAGAAGTATGAACTCAAAGAAGGAAAAAAGAAAGTTAAAAGAAACGTATTGCTGTTTTCCAGGTGCCATGACACAACATTTTTTTTTTTTTTTTGCCAGTCCTGGGCCTTGAACTCAGAGTCTGAGCACTGTCCCTGGCTTCTTTTTGCTCAAGGCTAGCACTCTGCCACTTGAGCCACAGCGCCACTTCTGGCCGTTTTCTATATATGTGGTACTGGGGAATGGAACCTAGGGTATCATGTATATGAGGCAAACATTCTTGCCACTAGGCCATATTCCCAGCCCCCATGACACAACATTTTTATGTTACAGTATACTTGTAGATTAAAATATAAAATATTATTTTAATACAAAAGAAACTAATGATTACTGATGTTATGTAATAAGTTTTTAACCTTTCTGTACAAAAAGTTTGAAGTAATCCTGAAATTTGCAAAGGTCCCATTGTGGTGAAGTTTTTACAAGTATGCATTGATTTAGACTTTGTTCTACACTTGAAGATAACGTATATGATAGGACAGAAAGTGAGAAAAGAATTGATTTTGAGGGGAAAATGAAATTTGGAACATGGTAATTTGAGGTACTAGGATTTGGTCTAGAAAGAACATTTCAAAAAAGTATGAAAATTTTAAGCTCCACACTTCAATTAACTGGAAGATAAAAGAAGTATTTGAGATTATTTTTTAACTTTCTCCAATTATATTCACAATTCTAAAATCTTCCACCATCTTTCCCAATCCATTTCATTTTATTTCAGGAATGAATGTTCGTATTCTACTGCATTAAGATCTGAACAGCTAAACAGCAAATTAAGATGCCAAGATATCTTTTTACTGGCATAGTCCATACTGAATCATGTTATACAATAAATTAGAATATAGTCATCTATTGGCATAATTTCCTTGAACTGAGAGGACATGTGATCCCTGGTTACTGACAATTCCTCATCTCTTAGAACTCCTATTTGTATTGTATGGTTGTATGTATGGGCTTCTAAACTCCATAATTCTACTATTTGAGTTGTCAGGCTCCAAATATGCACAAGAATATGAAATATACCTTTGTGGGTTTCCATATTGTGACAGAGGTTCACAGGGTAACTAGTAAGTTTCTTTTGAGTCTGAAGTTTTATATGTTCCTATATAATGAATGAATATGCTCAGAAGGAACAAGGTTTAAAGTTCAAACTCTTTTGGAATGATATTACAGTCCTTTCTGTCACACTTGTTTGGAGGCTGAATGTTTAGCAGCTGAATTTGCAATAGCAAAGGAACAAAAAGAAGGAACTGTTTTCTACAAAAGTTATGCCATGTGTGTATAATTATTTTCTACATACAAGAGTCAAAGAAGGATGATTACTGATAATACTTCCAGGTACATCTATGTTCCTTGAGAGAAACAGAAAAAGTGTATATTGTTGTTGTTGTTGTTTTTTGTAAAATATCTCTTGATCTAGAGAAAGATAATTCATATCCCTCAATATATTGTCCAAATGTGTGAATTCTTCAGGATGTTTCAGAAAGAAGTTACTTCAGGGCAAAATGGCAAATCATGGATGAGAATGAAAGTAATTAGGAGAATCTATAGTAAGGTAAAATTTTTCATCACAATGTTTTTGAATACTTGGTGCAAACTCAAGAACAAGTTATAAACAAATGAGTGAGAGAATTCATTTCAAACTGAATAAGGTCCCCAGTATTACAATTTTATTTAATTTAACTGCTTAGCAGTTTGTTAACCACAGGCTTGTTGATGATTCTTCAAAGATCTTAAATACTGGGACTTGTTCAGGCCAGGAGGGCAGGGCCATTGTTCGTCAGGTCCCTGATGCTCTTGATGCTATGTTAACATCTTCTCAGCTCACCTGCACTGGGCAGGTTGCAATTGCTGGCCATTGATCTTTTCACTGCTCCTGGAATTCCCACCAAATATTCTCAGTTTACCTAAATCATAATTTCTGCCATTGGTAAATGTTTTCTGCCTGGACACTGCCCAAGTGATGCAGAATTTGCTCATTGCAGTAGTTCCTTGACATAGTTTAAGAGGAAAATCTTGCTATTGTCCATAATGATAAAAGCACCATGAGTTTCTATATATCCCTTCATAAGTCTCCTAAATTCCTGCTATATATGTGTTTATCAATCTCTGTGTAATGATTAGTGAAGGGCAGATATGTGCAAAGGTGAGAGGGAAAGATAAAAAGTATGCAATTCAATTTCTAACTCTAATTCTTATGAGCCTCTTGGGCAGAAATGATAATGTTTACTTTAAAAAGTCAGAGAAATAATTTGATCCACTAGTTTAACCTTTTTCACTAAAACAGAAAGAATGTTGCTCTCCATATTTATGGTTATATCCAACCAGAGAAAATTAAACTAAATGTCAGAATGCAATAAAATGTCTTATACCAACATAATTTTTCTTATCGATAACATATCTTCAATCATGTATCTAAAAGCTGTTTTATTTCTACACCATACTCCTCAGAAACATTTTTTTTTGGTCATGAAATACCTCATTGGGGCATTTTCTCTGCTTTTCTGTAAACACAATTAGAAAATGAAAAAGAAGATATACAGGAATGCTATAATGGGAAGCAAGGGAAAGAATATTTGGCAAAGTTGAAGGGGGGATTTTAATTTAATTAGAAAAGGGATATAAATTATTTACATTTCTAAAGATATTTCCTCAGTTTAAATGAGAGTCAGATTTGAAGTCTATCACAACTAATACACGTGCTTTAATTTATTTTATTATTTAACTTATTTTTTGTCTTAAAATCCAAACACCTCAGAACGAAGATTATCTTCTTCCCCATTTAGTTTTTTCTATCACTTGCTCCAATAAAGTCCTTAGACTGACATCTTTATGCTTCTTAAAGTCACAGCCCTTTGAGAAAAACCACAAAATATAAATTATATTTTTATTAAACTCTCACATGATAAGAAGTGAATTATTTGATTCTACATGCCTATGGATTTGTGTTACCTGAGGTTTTCTGGGTAGATACCAAGAATACTTCTACACTTAGAAAGATGAATTATATTTAGTTGTTCATTTTTATGTGTACAAGAACTAGATAGGGCTGGGAATATGGCCTAGTGGCAACAGTGCTTGCCTTGTATACATGAAACCCTGGGTGCGATTCCCCAGCACCACGTATATAGAAAACGGCCAGAAGTGGTGCTGTGGCTCAAGTGGTAGAGTGCTAGCCTTGAGCAAAAAGAAGCCAGGGACAGTGCTCAGGCCCTGAGTTCAAAGCCCAGGACTGGCCAAAAAAAAAAAAAAAAAAAAAAACTAGAAAAAAATTTGCCCTGAAAAAATAAAAACTATTTATTTTGATTTCAAAAACTAAAAACTCCTAATTTATAGTATTTGTTTACAAATACATAGGGAAACAATAAATATCTCAAACACCATCTGGCTCTATTTTCCCTAAGGGCTTTGCATATTTTCAGCAAGAAACAAATCTTAAGTATCTTGTAGTTTTCACCAAAATGTTTCATCATTTCACAGCATCCTTGCTAATGAAGCACAAGTGAGCGCTTTTCATAAGCCAAAGTGATTCCAGGGAGCAGACAGTGCCTCCTAATATTGTAAAATGAGCAACAACTCATGGAGAAATGGTTAGTTGTTTCCTGCTTAGGGCAGAGAAGAGGCTGAGATGAAATTTCATTTTGAAAAAAGAATGAGAAAGGTTGATATGTGTATCTACCTTAGATGAAGTTCAAAGAATTCAGAAACCTGGAGAAATGAGTTTGAGAACTCTTTAATAATAGCTGTGAGCACTGAGATCTAGCAACAATTTTGGAGATAGAAACCAGATCATTTCCTCATATGTGGTGTATGAACTCTGATGTAGAAAAATCAACATTCAGATACCTGAAGAAGGGAACAGTGGAGTTTGCAAACGTGAATCAGAAATTAATTTCCTGGTTTGGTACAGTCATAAATCCAAGCTTTCAACCCAAGAGACAGATAGCTGGCATCTGAAGGCTTATTAAGGCTAGACTCATGAGATCAACATCAGCTATAAAGTTCCTCTGACAAGGTAGAAACACAAACAAAAGGTCATGAATTGTGACCATAAGTGGTAGTTCTGATTACTTACCTACTGTGTGCCTAATGATGAGGTATTTTCTTACTATGTGTCAGATCCTCATAACTTTTCTTTAGAGTACTGTCATGATTACTTTATGACAAAAATCTGAGGTTCAAAAAATGTGAGTAATCTATTTCGTAAGGGACAGCTACTATAATAGTTAAAAGAGAAAATTGACACAAGCTGAAGTTTATCATATTCCTATGCTTTATAAGAATCAAGCCAAGTGAATATTTGATACTAATTACTCATGTTCTAGATAAAATAGCTAGACTGAAGTGAGTGAGAATAAATATTTGAAGTGGTATTGGCTGCAAATTATTTTATTCTAGTAATTATTTATCTTGGGTATACTATACAAATATGGCTAGTATACTACAATGTAGTATCCAGCTGTATTTTTGTAACAATGTGAAAGTTTAGTTAAGGCACAGTAACCCGGTTTACAGAGATGGCAACACTTACTTGAATGGCACTAAGATGAATATAAATGTTTCTGTCATTCATTAATGGAACATTGCACTGAAAGTATTGTAAGAATAACAATGTAGCTCAATCTATCTATCCATCCATCTAATAAGTAAGTTTTCAGGATTCTGAATTTCCAAACCGCTTACTATGTCCTTTTCAGAGGTGTATAAAAAAATACTTTTAGAGGGCTGGGAATATGGCTTAGTGGTAGAATACTTGCCTAGCCTGCATGAAGTCCTGGGTTTGCTTCCTCAGTACAGAAAAAGCCAGAAGTGGCACTGTGGCTCAAGTGGTACAGTGAGCAAAGAAGCTCAGGAACAGTGCCCAAACCATGAGTTCAAGCCACAAGACTGGCAAAAAGTTATTTTTAGAGATAAATAAGGAAAGGATTTATTAAATTTCATTGAAGGACAAAAACTTAAACTGATATAATCTAAGATCTTCCAATTTTTTTCTGTCTGACAATTAAGAAAGTTAAGCCATTACAAATGTATTACAAAGACATAGGTAATTCCTAAAAGTCTTAACAACATGGGAGAGAGATACAAGGATCTCAGGTTTGAGTTTAGCTGAGTGGAAGTTGGTCAGATCTTATCTCAAAACCAAAATATAAAACAAAAGTGCTTCTGGTAAGCCAAGCACATAAGAAGCTTTTGATTTAATCTTTAGTATACGTGTGTGCTTGTGTGTGCAGTGTATAGCGTAAGACATATTTGGCATGTACAGGCAGTAAGGTTGTTTTCTAATCTGATGGAATTTCTTTATTACCCACTTCAAATATATTAAGCTTCTATTTTTGTGACATCTGACTATTATCTTTTGTAGAATTATGGATATATGAATTATAAAATTATGAATGTACACTATATTTTACTGTAGCTGACATGCATTAAGTAATTTTAAATAATTATCATTAAAAATTCCAACAATTTACTTTGAAATCTTTGTCACAAAACCACAATTAAAATACACTTACTGTATAACTTATTTTTGTGTCAAATATTCTAGACTCTTATCAGTGCTTTCTTAGGAGTCACAATTGTTTTCCAAACCAAAAAGAGGGAACATATTATAATTGCAAAGATATATTAATTAGTATCTAATGCTTGAATTCGCAACTCTATAGAATAAAACATAAAGTAAAATATTGAAATATTTAAGAACTATATGTGCAATAAAATCAGGGAAATAGAGCAGCTTCAAACAGCGATTGGAAAATGTAGATCTTGCTTCCCAAAGAAGTAACATTAGTTTTAAATGTGATAAAAACTGGCAAGCCTATAATATAAGCCTATAATATTTGGATTAGAATTTAATAACCAAATAACCATAGAAAGAATGTCACCATCATCTTCAAGGAATTTCTGATTATAATTTAATGTAAGGAAGCATATTTCTTCCAAAACTAAGAAATTTCAAACAAATGTCACCCTATGACATGATTACTGATATTCTAAATTATTAAATCAAAATATTTTAACAACTCAAAGTGATTTAATAATATATACACAAATTTCTCTTGATTTTAAATGTGAAGTAATCTTGAGACCTAAATTATTTACCTTATTTTGAGAAAATGTTAGCAACTCACCGTGTGACATCTGAATTAGGTGGAAACATGGCCATGCCATTCAACAAAGTCATTACAAACTCTAAATAAAAGATTAAATTTGTGCTAGCTGTGAACTGAAATGATGAAAGAATTCAAAATCCAAACACAAGAAAATTGTGTGATACGAGATGCATTTGCAAGCCGTTGATTCCATACATTAAAAGAAGACACTAGACAGTAATAGGCAGAATTTGTTTACAATTACATTTAGGGAAAAGAAGTCTCTTCTAATCTTTTACTAAACCAGTCGTAAAATCGAACATTCTTTTTTTTTTTCTTATTTATTGTCAATGTGGTGTACAGAGAGGTTACAGTTTCATATGTTAGGCCTTGGGTACATTTCTTGTACTATTTGTTACCTCCTCCCTTTCCCTCCCTCTTCCCTTTTTCCTCTCCCACATGAGTTGTTCAGTTGGTTTACGCCAAGTGGTTTTGCAAGTATTGCTTAGTTGTTTGTCTTTTTATCCTTTGTCTCTTGATTTTGATATTCCCTTTCACTTCCCTAAGTTCTAATACCAGTATATACAGTATCCAGTGTACTCAGATGAGATACAGTGATAGTGCAGGTAAAACCACAGGAAGGGGATAAAAGAGGGTCATCAATAATAGAAGCTATGGTTTCACATCACATGTTGATGTGGTTGTACCTGCACTATCTCTGTATCTTATCTGAGTACATTGGAAACTATGAATACTGGTATTAGAACTAGGAAACTGAAAGGGAATACCAAAATCAAGAGACATAGGGTAAAAAGACAAATGAATGACCACAAAAGCAATACTTGAAAAACTGTTGGGTGTAAATCAACTGAAAAATTTGTGGAGGGAAAGGGAAAGGGGAAGGGGAGGGGGATGTGGGAGGAGGGAAAAAAAGTATAAGAAATGTATCCAATGCCTAACGTATGAAACTGTAACTTCTATATACATCAGTTTGACAATAACATTTTCTTTTAAAAATCAAGAGGGTCATCAAAAATAGAAGCTATGGTTTCACATGGCATGTTGAAAATAATTACAACAGTGATATAATAGTCGTTTCCATAACATGGAGTTCATTTCCCTTAGCATCATCTTATGCACTCATAAGGGAAAAGGTATTAGGCTCTTGTGATACTCTGCTGTGACTAGCCTAAACCTGTGCTAATCATTCTCTAGGAGGGAGACCATAGAGTCCATGTTTCTTTGGGTCTGGCTCACTTCACTTAGTATAATTTTTCCAAGTCCTTCCACTTCCTTACAAATGGGGCAATGTCATTCTTTCTGATAGATGCATAAAATTCCATTGTGTATATGTACCACATTTTCCTGATCCATTCATCTACTGCGGGACATGGAGGTTGGTTCCATATTTTAGCAATGACAAATTTTATTGTGATGAACATTGGTGTGCTGGTGGCTTCCCTGATGAACATTGATGCAAAAATTCTCAACAAAATTCTGGCCAATCAACTGCAACAGGTCATCAAAAAATTACACAATATGATCAAACTGGATTCATCCAGGGCTGCAAAGTTGGTCCAATATACACAAGTCAATTAATGTAATCCACCACATCAACCAGAGCAAGGTAAAGAATCACATGGTTATAGCTCCAGATGCAGAAAAAGCATTTGATAAAATCCAGCACCCATTTATGATAAAATCCCTAGAAAAATTGAGATTTCAGGGAACACTCCTGAATGTAATAAAGGCAGTCTATGACAAACCAACAGCAAGCACAATTCTAAACGGTGGAAAGCTAAAGCCATTCCCTTTAAAATCAGGAGCAAGACAGGGACATCCACTTTCTCCCCCCTCTTCAACATAATACTGGAATTTCTAGCCAGAGCAATTAGGCAAGAAGAAACATAAAGGGGATCCAAATAGGAAAAGATGAAGTCAAACTTTCTCTCCTCGCAGATGACATGATCCTATACCTAAAGAACCCCATAGACTCTGCTCCCAAGCTAGTAGAGCTGATCCAAAACTTTGGCAAAGTAGCAGGATATAAAATAAACCCTCAAAAATCAATGGCCTTTCTATATGCTAATGACCTGAAAACCAAGGCCGAAATCAGGAAAGCAACTCCTTTTGAAATAGTCTCAAAAAAACATAAAATACCTAAGAATAACCTTAACCAAAGAAGTGAAAGACCTCTATGATGACAACTTTAAAAACATGAAAAATGAAATTAAGACAGAACTAAGGAAATGGAAAAAACTCCCATGCTCCTGGATTGGGAGGATTAATACAGTCAAAATGGCAGTATTGCCAAAGGCTATGTACAAATTCAATGCAATACCCATTAATATGCCAACACAATTCTTTAATGAAACAGAGGAAGCAATCCAGAAATTCATATGGAACAGTAAAAGACTCAGAATAGCAAAATCAATCCTAAGCAGAAAGAACAGTGCTGGAGGAATCACAATATCCAACTTCAAGCTGTATTATAAAGCTATAGTAGTAAAAACAGCTTGGTATTGGCACAGGAACAGGCCTGAAGACCAATGGAACAGAATCGAAGACCCAGAAATGAACCCACAGAACTATGCTACTTAATCTTTGATAAAGGAGCTAACAAAATAGTCTGAAAGAAAGATAGCCTCTTTAACAAATGGTGCTGGCAAAACTGGTTCAACACATGCAACAAACTAAAACTAGATCCTTATATATCACCCAAATCAAATTCAATTCCATATGGATCAAAGACCTCGAAATTAAAACAGATAACCTGAAAAAAACTAAAGGAAGGAGTAGGAGAAAAACTTGGGCTCCTTGGCACAGGACAGACTTCTTCAACAAAGACCCAGAAATGCTACAAATCAAAGAAAGGATGGACAAATGAGACTGCATCAAACTGCAGAGCTTCTGCAGGGCAAAGGCCATAGCTTGCAAGATAAACAGAAAGCTCACAGATTGGGAAAAGATCTTTACCAGCTATACAACGGACAAAGGCCTCATATCTAAAATATATGCAGAGCTAAAAAAAAATTACATTCTTCCAAAACAAAACTGCAAAGAACCAATAGCCCCCTCAACAAGTGGGCTAATGACTTAAAAAAGACTTCTCTGATGATGAAATGAAAATGACCAAGAGACATATGAAAAAGTGCTCTACATCACTGGCCATAAAAGAAATGCAAATCAAAACAACATTGAGATTCCATCTCACCCCAGCAAGAATGGCCTATATCAAGAAAACTAACAGGGGCTGGGGATATAGCCTAGTGGCAAGAGTGCCTGCCTCGGATACACGAGGCCCTAGGTTCGATTCCCCAGCACCACATATACAGAAAACGGCCAGAAGTGGCGCTGTGGCTCAAGTGACAGAGTGCTAGCCTTGAGCGGGAAGAAGCCAGGGACAGTGCTCGGGCCCTGAGTCCAAGGCCCAGGACTGGCAAAAAAAAAAAAAAAAAGAAAGAAAACTAACAATAACAAATATAAGGGGATGGGGATGTGGCCAAAAGGGAACCCTACTTCATTGTTGGTAGGAATGTAAACTGGTTCAGCTACTCTGGAAGGCAGTACGGAGAGCTCCCCAAGGAGCACACTTTTGGGCATCTACCCAAAAGACCACAAACAAGAAATTAAACGTTCTTGAAACTAGTTTGTCATTCATGATGGGGCCGAAGGTCATGGTATTGAATCTAAAAACTGAACTTCAGCAAATAATGGTGTCTGAAATAATAAGTCTGGTCTATTGGTAGTAAGAGTGATTGAAAATACAATCTAAGAGAAGAAAACTCTACAGTCCCAAGATGTACATGATCTCCTAGGTTTATGTTGATTGTCCCTCTCTTTTTTCCTCTCAGATAGACCTAGTAGATACACCAGTTTTCATAATTCTGAAAATAAATGGTCAGTTTAGATTTTTTTGTGTTTTGATTCTCCACCTGTGTGTTTTTTTAATTTTTTAAAAATAATTTTTTAATGTCAAAGTGATGTACAGAGGGGTTACAGTTTCATACGTAAGGCATTGAATACATTTCTTGTACAATTTGTTGCCTCCTCCCTCATTCCCCCCGCTCTTTCCCTCTACCCCCATGAATCCAAAAGCAATACTTATAAAACCATTCGGTGTATATGTTTTTTGAAGAGCAGAGCTATGTCATAGCTGTCTTTGTTTCTTCAGCATGAAGAAGACATGAGATATAGCAAATGGAGACTGTTGTATCGATGTTGAAATTTGTTTAAAAAAAGGTCATCAAACTTTTGGTGCAACTGCCTTAACATATATTTGCCCAACACAATAAATGGATTTCCACAATATGTTCAGAAGAATGAGAACTTTTAAATTGGATCTGGCTTCAAGACATCTAGATCCAATTCTTTTACCAATCCACTTAAAGCTTATAAATACAGTACTTTTTTTTTTTTTTTTTTTTTTTTTGCCTTAGGAGGAAGAGACTGAATTGAACATCTGTAATCAAGCAAGATGTCCTTGAACTAGAAAGACCGATGTTTTGGGTGATTTAATATAGTTAGGCTGCTTCTATCATCCAAAGGCATTTTGTTTGAACATAGAGATCTGAGAAGAGATTCAGTAAACAACGGTTCACACAGGCACTCAGAGTTCATGTTAAATAAGATTGATCCATCACGGCAAGGATATGAAAAGAAATAAACAAGGACAGAACTTCCAGCTTAAAATATGATCAAAACTTACAGTTTAGATAACAAACAGCAAATTGAAGTGGCTAAAGAGACTTGAGCAGCTGGGTGTTAGAGGGAAGAACAAGGCATGGGTGGCAATTTTCTCCTGAATAAAGGAAGAAAAGCTGAAAGCCAGTTATGAAAGGTAAAAAGTGTCTCCTACTTATTGGGTTTGATTATAATTTTAGAAAAGTCACTTCATCTAACTATAAAAATAGAATAAAATTCTCAAGTACCTGCAAATATGAAATGAGAATATTCTAATTAGATACATGCACACATGCAGACACATATACGTACATATACATGTGTACATATATATGTTATGTATATGTGTATATATGCATGCACATGTATACATACATAAATAAACATATATAAACATACATATATGCATGCATATATAATATAGATAGAGAAAGAGAATTTATGTTTTAAATCATCACAATGTACCTGGTTGCTATATCATAATTGTGAAACTGCTCTTTTATTAGGAAGAGTTACAAATCTAAGCAATAGATACTACATACAATTTTTAGTCTAATGATATGAAATTAATTTTAGTTAAGTGAGCAGCATTTTCAGATTATAAAAACAACCTTTGTCCTGTTTAGGGAAAGAAGTGTTGAAATGTATAAAGGTAAATGTGTGCTTATACCGATTCCATTAAACATGGAAAAATTCATATTCTTTCAGCAATAAATAAGCATTCAAATACAAATTATATATCATGTAATTTTAGATTCCCACTTCATACTTTGTATTTGCCATTTGTATTCAGTACTAAAGAGTTCCCTATATTAGTAAACATGTTAAATATTGTTTTTAATCTTAGCAAAATATGCCATCATCGAATGAGTAAATTAGGGTTTATGTTCTCACTCTATACATTGTGTCCAGATTTTGGCCCTTACAATAAAACTGAAATACATTTCTACTCACACCAAATATGCCTCATCTCTAATTATTGTTTTAAGTTACATGGAGGAGAGGAATTACTCGCTTGAAAGCCTTGGTCAGCTTAAAGTTTCTTTGAATGTATAGTCAGAAATTTTACCAGGTAGCTTCATATAACTTTCCTAAACTAGTTGTATTATGAAAAAAATTAAACCTAGATAAATGTTCAAATTTCTCAAGGGTATAAAAATGAGTTCTCTCTACTCACTAGCTTAGCTTAAGCAATTGTTTAAATGTTGTCACATTTGCTCTATGTGGGCCTGTATGCAGTGTTTTCTTTTTGTTTTGTTTTGTTTTTTTGAGAACCATTTAAATTCTAGTTAAGGCAGCATATCACTCATATTAGTCAGTTTTCAATTGTGTAACAAACACCTAGAATAATAACCATAAGAGGGGGTAGTTTATTTTGATTCATAATTTAAGAAATTTTTAGTGTATGGTCAGTTGGCTAGAGGATGAAACAGGATATCATCTCAGAGTATGTGACAGTGGGTATCTGTTCATGGGATAATGGCCAGGAAACAAAGAAAGAGATGTTCCTAGGGTTTCAATGCCCACACCAACAAAATTTCCCTGGGGTCTATGCTCTTTCCATGGGACCCAATCTCTTAATTTCTACCTCCTATCATAGGCTGGCAAAGAAGACTTTAATACATAGACTTTGGGGGAACTTTTATCTAAACCACAGCATCTCAAACCTTAAGTAATTCAGCTTGTATTTTCTAAAAAGATACATTTTCTGTAACAGTGAAAATAGAATGATTACAATGGAAAAATCATTTCTACTATGATATTTTTGGATTTGTATTCAAAATATATGTACATTACCATTGAGTTTCATGCATCACACTTACTTTTGATAGCACTTTAGTTCCACTTAGCTATTTCCACATTATTTTATTTCTTTAGTCCCCATTAATCTAAATTGTTTCCTCTATGCAGTATTAACTGTATTAGTTATATGTGCTATGCAATAAATTACCCTCAAACCTGATGGCTTCAAACAGTAAATGTTATTTCATCACAGACTCAGTTTCTTTAGCCTACTTTTGTTAATCTGGCTAATATATTTCATCTCAACTCAGGTTATTTTAAATTAAAATCACTGAATGTATTACACTATATTTACTTTAGTTCTTTCACTTTGTGATTTGCTTTCTTTTGGGGCTTCATTTTTTTTTTGAAGGTTCATAAGGAGGTTCATTAGTGGGGCCATACTTCCCATGGGAGAGGGAGCTACATGGCATCTGCACCTTATCCAGGTGGTAGCTTCCCTCTGGGGGTAAAGGGGAAGTAGTTAGGTAGTGAGTAGGAGTGGCTCATTAGGTACGGGTGAGTCTGGAGTCTAGTGGGAGGAGCTGAGGACCTGAGGCTAGGGAAATGCTAACATTCCCCCATTTGTTGTTTATTAATAACAGAGGAGGGGTACCAGGCTGGGAGTATGGGCAAAGGTTGTTTCTTCTGGAACTACTTCCTGCTGAAAAGGGGTGAAGTAGTCAGGGGTCCCTGATTCATTATTTGGCCTGGTACCGCCTAAGAAGTATTTGACAGTTTGGTTGGTAAAAGTACTCATCATTTCTACAATATGGTTATCAGGGCGAATGAGTGTCTGGTGTCCTCTGGCTACCTCCTGCAGCTTGGGCACATCAAGGAGTCCCTGGGGCTGGGGTCTTCAGGGTCCAGATCTACGATGGGCACAGCAGTGTAGTAAGAGGATGGCCTTGAACTCAAGTTCCCAGGTGGCAACCTCGGTGAGGGATATTATCCTGTTAAAAGAAACTTTTGAAAAGGTCAGGCAAAAGGCTGAGAAGTTCACAGGACCAGTTAACACAAACAACATGGGAGAACACACCCTTGGCATAAGCCAGAAAAGTTTCATTTGGAACATAAACCCAATTGTGGCCCATTACAAGGAAGGAGGAATAACTGGACTGAGGGCAGGAAGGAAGTGTTTAGGGATAGTGGACTGGTTGGGAGTAACCAGTCAGAGGCTAATATATATAAAGAAAAGAATGCAAGTTTCAGTCCAGATGGAAAATGGACAGGTATGGACATTAGGTGGGTAAACAACTATTCCTCTTGATCTCCCGGATCTGATTAATTTTGAAAGGGCAAGTTTAAATTGACTCCATTTAAGATGACACTTCATCTCCTCTTACTCCTCTCCATCGTTCCTCGTTGTCAGGATTGACCTCGTCCTGGAGGTCTAGGTGCTCATTGTTCTGATAGCTGGTCCCAGTTGGCTTTCACAGGGGTTGAACTCAAGACCTGGGCACTGTCTCTGAGCACTTCTGCTCAAGGCTAGTGCTCTACCACTTGAGCCACGGTGCTGCTTTCAACATTTGGCTGGTTCTCTTGAGCCAAGCTTCCAGTCTGGCTCTTTGCTGCTTAGTTGGGAGATGGAGTTTTAGAGGGATTTTTTTCTCTGCCCGGGCTGGCTTTGAACTGCAATCCAAGGAGTCTTAGCCATAAAAGCCCTTTTTATTTCTGATTAGAGCAACAGGAGAACAATAGGAATAGAGCTTACCTGTATCTTGTTGAGAATTGACCAACAAGTACTTGATAGAGTTCTGCTGTAATACTTAGATAACAGCAGACTGAATGAGATCCATATGTCATCAAACCAAATCATATCATTTAACCTTACCATCAGGTGATAGAAAACACAAATGAATAATAATCAAGAGGGCAAAGGGTCAGGACAGTGTAAAAGTATCAGCTTCAGTGGATCCAAAGTGGCTGTGTCTTCCATCCCGAATCAGCAGGCTTTCTTAGTCATGTGTGATGGAGGCAGGCAGGAGAGATGGGTTGGATTTGGACAAGGCTGTAGTGGCATCTCTCAGAGTCTCCTGGATAGATTGTCATTGCTGGGTTGCCTGCAACTTTCTACACAGACTGGTTAAATACATTTGAAATCTCTCAGTATTCCCTGGTTGCTTACTCTGAGTACTATGGCGTTTTGTAGGCTGGTACCCTACTGGTTTAAGCAGGGTGACAACTTTAAAAGATTTTAGAAAGCTTGGGCCTTTAACCATCTTCCTAGTCACAAAATCTTCACAGACAAAAGGCCAACAAAGTCTGCTTTCTGCAGTAGCCACAACAATTTCCGAGACATGGAGGGAGAAGACACCAATGCTACCCCAATGCAACCCTGTGGCCACCAAAAACAACTCTGATGTTTTTAACCTTGGAGTAAGTCTGGGTTGCAACTCTGTCATCATAGGCCTGCTATAAACCCAACTCTAACTTGGTGGGGGGTGGGCATCCAGAGCCAGGGCAGGAGCACTCTGGGCCTGTCACAATCTTCACAGGAAGATCACCAGTGACTCCTAGATTCCCTGAGCAGTTTTGCAAGAGAGAGAGAGAGAGAGAGAGAGAGAGAGAGAGAGAGAATAAGGAATCACTAGTAGTGAAACCAGGCAGTTTGGGAGCAGACTGTGGAGGCAGCTTCCTGTAGCCACAAACTGCCACAGTCCACGCAGCTAGCACACATGTCGACCTGCATCCTATAAACCAAAATATTAATCCTAGGTCAGGAAAATCAAGGTTAGCACTCTGGTCCCTTGACCTTAAAGAGTTTATGAGAGCACAGGAGAGAAAAATGGAGAATCAAAATCTTAGTCTATACCAAAGAATTGTCAGGATCAGATGTACACTTGACTTTTAGCGTAGATGGACATAAAGAATAACACACTGGTTTTACATCTTAGACACATTTGCTTGCACCCGTTTGCTTGTATCAGTTTGGGTTTAAAACCTGTTTTTCTTTCTTTTGGCTTGGAGTCTGGTGATAAGAGTCAGGACTGCCTCCAGGCTGTTCACTGTGACTCCACCCACAGGTTGCAAAGAACAGTTTAACAAGAATTAAAGTAGTCAAAAAGCAAGTAATTTTGAAACCATGATGCCAGATTTTACATGTTTTGCCAACAGACAGACAGACAGACAGACACTTGTGCACAAGCTTTGAGGCACGCTTAGAATTTTTTTTTTAATTGGCCATGTAAGTTTTCTGGAATTCCAGTGGCAAAATTATATTATTTTGCCCATATTTTAGAACCACGTGGTCATTAGAAAACAAAAAAACTTTTCCTAGGAAACAAAAATTTTTACAGATTATCTGGCGAGGAAATGAAGAAGCCACATTTTGAGAAACCAGTTTAGCATTTGAATTGCAAGGCACATTTGAATTGCAAGGCCACAGTTACAGAATTTAGGGTGGGGGGGCAGGGTTACCAGGAGCTTGAGTCTCCCAAGTCCCTGCTCTGCCTCGAGGCATTCGAGGAATTTTGCATGCCTATTACCTGGTGGATGGGTGGGACTCCACCTCCAAGAGTTTTTGGAACTTTGATGGAACTAAGATGGCACTTGCTAAAATTAATTCTATTGTCCACGTGGTCAATGCTAGAGAAAACAGGATTTAGCCAACAACAAGCAGAACTTAACCAAATCTCCAAGCTTAGCAAACATCAATCAAAGCAGATGTTAAACAAATATTGGTACCTGTGGAAGCTAGTACCAGCCCATCACAGGCAGGCAGGCATTGTTTAGAGAGAGAGAGAGAGAGAGAGAGAGAGAGAGAGAGAGAGAGAGAGAGAGAGAGAGAGAGAGAGAGAGAAAACTCCATCCACCCGAGTGCTCATAGAAGTTATGTAAGTCCAAATTTGTAAGATTGTGAGCAGCTTTAGACTGTTCCCCACTTGGTAAGTGACCAGTGGAGCTGAACTAGAGAAAATCCAAGTTCCCGGCTAATGGTCACTCACCCTGGTTGGAGTTTCAAATCTGTTGTGGTGGATGATTGTGCCCCTCCCATGGTAAGTGATTAGTGGAGCTCAGTAGTTAAATACCAAGTGTCCTCAGTATTACTCTGGTCAGCTGAAATGTGAGAGATGGAATCGTCACCCCAATCACTGTGTCTCGGACCGAGCGTGGAGTGTGGCCCTGTGGCCACAGCCCTGTGGCCCTATGCTAGGGTCATTGACTGGGGCTCAGAACTTGGCGCCAAGATTTTTGGTGTGGCCCTGAAGCCACGGCCCTGTGGCCCTACGGTAAATCGGAAAATCGGATCTGAGCCCTCGTTTAGATGATCACTTACCCTGGGTGTGCAGGCAAATTTGTAGATTGTCGTGGTGGATGGAAGTAGAACGCTCAGTCAGGAGAAGTTACCTCTGTGGTTGTCTGGGTGGGCTTAGGACAGCAGAATAGGTCCCGAAGGCAGCTTGGACCCCCCAGAAATGGGGGAGCAAATCCACCAGGGAACCTATCCCGGGTTCGGCACCAATGAAAGCATAGGTATCGGCCATCCCAGAGGACCAGGTGGACATAATCACAGGCAGGAGAAGAAGGTTCATAAGGAGGTTTATTAGTGGGACCATAGTTCCCAAGGGAGAGGGAGCTACATCTGGGGTTTCATTTTGATTCCAATCTCTCTTGATATTTACGAAGTTGTTTTTAACTCTAGTATGAACTTTTATCACATTAACTTTGGAAAGTGAGTGCAATCTATTTTTACCCCTACTTAAATTTCTATTTGTAAAACTGTTATTGGCGCTTGTTACCTAGTTGTTCCCGTATTCTTATTCTTTATATTATAATTTTTTTTAGGAATTTCACCCTAAATTTTTCTATTCTTGTTTTTTTCCCCCTCACCTTTTGACTCTGGGTGTGGATATAAGACTTTAAACAATTGAATTTAATCAAAACAATAATACAACATTTGAAAGCATGATCTTCATAAGGCCTCTGTGACTCCATGAACTCTACCACATCTATAGACAGATCATTGATGATGATACGGAACAAAGCCAAACTATCTTAGCCCTTTTGAATTTAGCTTTCCAAAACTGCCCTTAGATATACAAATGACATAAACCAAGATTCATAGCACTTATCCGTAAAAAATAATCCAGGTCATAGATGTACTTGGGTCCTTTATACAATGCAGTGTCATGTAGTTTAATGATTCAGTTTCAATTTCAAATCATAACGGGACTAGCACTAATGAAGTCATCAGTGAGCTTATTCAACTTCTCCCTTTGTCAGTCCTCCCTTTTTTCATTTAAAATTGTATATTTCCATATCATCATAAAACATATAAATAATGTTCATCTAACATTTACTCTTAAGTTTAATTTTATACTCAGTAACTATTTATTGGATGTACTATACCAGTCATGTTCATTTCTACCAGTCTGTCTTGGTTGAATGAAATTATCCATTTCCAAAATTCAACAAAGAGATTTTCTGAGTAGTTTTTCTGAATTTTCTTGTTAGGATGTGTTTCATAGGTTTAATATAAAGGTATATATTGATCCTTTCTTTTATTTATTTTCTATTTAGTGTTAGTTGTTAGATATTTTCATTTGTATTAGTTTACTCTTCCATATTTTACTATGACCCAAAAGTTTTTCTTAAAGTATACTAGTTTACTAAAATATGGCTTGGTTATAAGGTAATGCATTAATTTTCTCAAATATTTGATAAAAGCTTCCAAAATGACCTTAAATTTTCTTTTATTTCATTAAGGTTTCCTACGTTATGGTTTTATAGTCTAATCATCTCAATTCTGTTTTTTTCTATATGAGCTCAACTTAACATTATTAATTATTTTTCTTACTTTGTATATCAAATTCTTTCAAATTCCTTAATATACTTATATTCATCACTTATAATTTGATCCTCCCTGTGTTCCTCAGACCTTATTATTTACTTTTTCTCTCTGAAATTATGTCTTACTACTTAGCTTCTTTCCTCAATTTAAACAACTCTGATTCCACATCCTCTAATTTTACCTATTACTACTCTGAGTTTCTTAGTTCTTTGTGATTTTCTTTCATGACTATAATTGCTTCTCTAAAGTTATTTAATTCCTCTTGGAATACTGTATAACAGTTTTCTTTATATATATATTTAATTATCAAACTGAATTAAAGAGAGGTTACAGTTTCATACATTAGGCATTGGATACATTTCTTGTACTCTTTGTTACCCCATCCCTTATTCCCCCTCCCTCTCCCTCTTTTCCTTCCCCCTCCCCCCCATGAGTTGTTCAGTTGTTCAGTTCATTTTCACCAAACTGTAAGTATTGCTTTTGTATTTGTTTGTCTTTTTTTACCCTGTGTCTCTCAATTTTGGTGTTCCCTTCCAATTTCCTGGTTCTAATACCAGTATACCCGGTTTCCAATATATTTAGATAAGATACAAAGATAGCGTAGAGCCATAGAGCCAGGCGTTAAAGGCAGTGGCCCTACAGCCAAGCGACAGTTTTCTTTTGATTCATAGTTTGGGTGATTTCATCTGAATAAATTTTATATTATATATCCTACTTTCTTGTATGGATTTCCTATATACTAGATTTTTTAAACTCTATTTGTAGAGTGAGCACTCTTCTGACTCCATTGGAATAGTAACATTATTTTAAAAATAAATAATGCAGGGAATTTTGGGTTGCCTTTTTCTCATTTGACTGTGAGTTACATTCAATACCTTTGTATTTTTAATTACTTCCAATTAGTTTCTCACAAATAGCATTTACTTTTCAAAACTTGCTTTATTTTCCTCATTGCATTGAATTTCTAACAACATAGCTCCTATCTTTCAGCCTGAATCCTTACCCTGGTCCCCAAGGCTCATTTTTCTACACCACTAAACTTAGGGGCACTTCGAGATATTTTTTCCTTTCTAAGAAAACCTGTTACTTCCAAAGGTAATAACTTGGTTTGTTTTCTTTAATGGGCCACCTGGCATGATCTTGTTGTATGTGGCTTTCTGCTGGGGTGGGTTCTTGATTGTAGGTTTTAGGTACTCCTGTAGTCTTGTTTCCTGAAGTTCTTTAGGTATGGGACTTAGTTGTTTAGTTTTCTTAATGAATTCTTATAGTATGTCTCAGCTATGTATATATATGTATATTTATATGTGTGTATATATATACATATATGTATAAATACATATATATCTATACATATATATGGATGGATTAAAATACTGTTTTATATCCATCCATATATATATATGTACACACATATATATATGCATATATATCTGTATGGATTAGAACACTGGTCATCACTTTGAAGCCCCACACTTAAACAAAACACTTTGTAATTAATCTCTTCAAAATAGCTCTATTTCTACAACTCACAAACTATGAAACATGACTTATAATAAAGATAATTATCAATTGAGGTTTAGAAAAATGACTTTAAACATAGTAAGAATGTAATTTTTGGTGTTTTAGCACACAGTATTTCTAGCTACTGTTAGATTGCAAGCATTTCTTTTCTGAGGTCTATATTGCCTGTCTCATTTTTAGCTTTAGATTGCACAAAGTAACAATCTTTGTGGAAAACAGAATAAAAGGTTAAATTATCCTCAATGAACTACTTTGAAAAACATTTGCTCCTGTTAGTGATTGAGATTTCATTCAGGGATCCCTTGCAGGTTGCTACTTTCTGTGTTTGATATGTAGCTTTTACAGTGCACAAGAAGCACATTTAAGTAGTTAAATGGTCCAAGAAATTCTACATGCAGATATAATTGATCTTACCAGCTTCTATTTAGCCCACCTTTGCATAAGACATAAATTGAATCCCTTTTTTACATTTGGGTCAACGACAATGTTGAAGAGGTTAAGTTGGTTTTCTAAGAATTTCACTTTTATTATTGTCATTTTTGTGACCAAGGTAGTTGAGGTGGAAATTCAAATAGGTAGAAAACTGAGATGGCTTAAGTTTTGTAATAACAATACAGTGAGAGGTCTTGTACAGTAGGGTGATTCTGTGATGTTGACATGTTCTCTAACAATGTGCTTTCCATCAAGGTGCTAATTTACTTGCCTTTGGTAAAAAAAGAATAAAGAGAATAAATAAAAGTGATATTCTCTTATATTCAACTATTAGGTTTTCAAAAAAAGCAAAATAAAAGGAAGAACTAAAGTATGATATATAAAGAAAAAGACACAGTGATAATGAAATGAAAAATAGTATGCCAAACTTGGAAATTAGGAAAGAGAATAAAGATGACAGCAAAAGTTCATGTGAGATTTGTGAGTTCTTGTCTATATACCGTAAGAATTACAATGGTTGAAGAAATATTATACTTAAAGAATAAACTCAGTACCATCAAAATACTAGATGGTAACATCAAAAAACCATATAATAGAAATCGAGCATTCAACAATACCTAAGAGCAGTTCAGTACATTCTGTTCTACTATAATGTTAATGAAAAAAAATGTTAAGCCTCAGGAGAGAAATTAAATCCCTAGCGATATTTTATAGTAAGCAGAGTAAACTATAAAATTAAGAACCATGAAAACCAACCACTGTTCAATTAATCTGTATTTTCATACTGGCTTAAAGGAAAGAAATAAAAGAAGTATACCAACATAGAATTATCTTAAGGCAAATATTGAGTGACAGTTATTAGAGTTCTAAAATTCTAGATACATGATTTAAGTTTATTCCTTTTTGCAGTTGTTTATTCATATAATATCTAAGGACTGATCAATAAAGATACAGAAACAGCCTAAGCAAACTTGCATCTTATAGTCTTTTGGTAGAAAACTTAAAGACAATGAAGAAAGTGTAGAAACCAATGACTGCCATGTGAAAATATTGGAGTAGGTAGCGTCTCCACAAAAATAGTGAATACAATTTTATTAAACTGATGTAGGACAACTTTGGAGTCATGTGGGGTTTTATCCCTTGCTGCTTATTTCTAGGAAGATATTTTTCTTAGGGTAAAATTTTCAGAGGTGTGAATGTTGAGGCAAAAATTCCCATAGCGATTTCTCTGTCAACTACTTATTTTATTTTTGGAAGTTGCTTTATTAGATTGATCTGTATTTTTCCCAATGTGTAAAATTTATTAAACTGTTTTGATGGTTAAATTTCTCTTAGGATTAAATGTGCTAGCCATCCTAGCTACTCAGGAGGCTAAGATCTGGAGATCACAGTTCAAAGCCAGCCCAGGAAGGAAAGTCCATGAGACTTTTATCTCCAATTAACCACCAGAAAACTGGAAGTGCTGCTATGTTTCAAGTAGTAGACTTGATCTGAAGAGCTCAGGGACAGCTCAGACCTAGAATTCAAGCAATAACAAAGGAAGAAAATATTAAAATGGTAATATGTGTAAAGAATTCAGAAGAATAATTCTTAGTAGGTCTTCATTATTTTCTCTCTTTCCTTCCTTATTTTACAGAAAATTTATTATAGTTTACCAAAACATGGTGTATAAGATATTATTATCCCATGCAGTTATTCCATCTATGAAACAAGAATGTTTCAAGCTACACCTTACAGGTTTTAGGTACTAGTTTCCAAAATTTTAGGATAGAAAGAGTTTATCATGTTAGTTTGAGTGCAACAAGATGGAATTGTGATACTCAGTGTTCAATATACTGCACTATCCTATGCAAATAATCCTCATTTTCCAAATTTTATGTTTCATACTATCTTCTTTAGGCCACTAGTTGTAAAAGGTCAGGAATTGTGTTATCATTTGCTCATTCACTAAGCAGTTTCTAGATTACATGCAAGATAGCAGAAAATATCATTATTGTTCTCCTATTCCATATATACTGAGAGCTACAAATCATTAAGCACACTATACTTCCCCATATACTCCAACAGTGTACCTGAATATTCTACTAATAAGCTATTAAGAGAGCTTAGATTAAGGCTGCCTTTCTGGCAGGCTTTCAGTAAATAAATAGCAACCCTGACTCTGGGGTCAGTACTCTGAGGTGCCAGTAAAAACTCAGCTTATGAGAAAGAACACAAACTTGAGTTTTGTTAGTCCAGGCTTGGTGTGTTGTCAGGAAGACCTTTAATAAGCTAATATAGCTTAGGACAGGATAGAAAACCTAAACAAAACTACAGACTGTTGTGAGTGAACTAGAAACAGCCAGATATGCTTGTGACTTATCACAATGTTAGAATTTGTTGAATAATTCATGAGCTATATCAATCTCATTTATGTTAATTTGTCAAGTACTACTGAGATTATTTGGTAGCCTGTGCTGTTGGTAATGTAACATCGTCTTTTGTTTGTTTGTTTTGGTACTCTGTAATAGGTTTTGGCACTCTCTTCCTTTGTGCTCTAAGCCAGTGCTCTACTGCTTGGGCCACAGCTCTACTTCAGGCCTTTTGTGATTAATTGGAGATAAGAATCTCATGGAGTTATTTGTCTTTTTATCCTTTGTCTCTCGATTTTGATATTCCCTTTCACTTTCCTAGTTCTAATACCAGTATGTACTTAGATAATATATAGTGATAGTGTGGGTACAACCACAGGAAGGGGATACAAGAGGATCATCAACAATCAAAGCTACAGTTTCACATGGAATGTTGAAAGTAATTAGAACAGTGATATAACAGTTGTTTCCATAACATGGAGTTCATTTCACTTAGCATCATCTTATGCATTCATAAGGGGATAGCTACTAGGCTTCTTGTGATCCTCTGGCATCCATTCACAGCCCCTACGTAGGTCAGCAGGAGAGACGGGAAAGCACACCCTGCCCAGATGGGCCAGGAAGAGGATAAGAGGGCTGACAGATTGCCATCCAGCCCCCCTTTCATAGGAGGACACACAGTCAGGGAGCCAGTCAGCGCTAAGACTCATTTAATGGCAGCAGTGAGCTGTTCTTTTAAAGGGTTTGGAAGGAGGCGGAAGGGGAGGGGCACGTGCACCTACATAGGGGCTGTGAATGGAAGCCTGACCTGTCCATCAGGGTGGAGCTCCAAGGGACCTCTCAAAGGGGTGGCCTACATCTACATCACGGCCCTCAGGGCTGCCTCTGGGTTCATCACCCCAGCCATCTTGGCACACACTCGGTCTGAGGCTGGGAGGCAGGGCTGGTTAGTGCCACCTTTCCGGTTCCAGACCGGGAAGGCAGGTGGGGCTACCAGCTATGTGGCCCCAGGGCTGGGAAAAGAGGCGGTGCCAGCTAGAACCATCTCCTAATGATGCAAGGCGTCCGGGTGGGTGTGCCCCACAGGGAAACTCATATCAATCATAAGTCTAGTGTCTTTTGTAAGTCCATGTCTGTTGTCACAGATAAGATTTAGTATATTTGGTGATATAATTGTTTATTGGCACAAATGAAATATTATCAGTTTGTACCTTTCAGCAGGCTGACAGATGGTAGTTGTTTACTTGCATAAACAAAATGTAAAGTTATTATTATTTTGGCACTCACACTCATAGTAGAAATGGCTTAAATAAAAAAAAAACTATTGTTTTATAAAATGGACTGGGTCAAGAATAGACACAGCCTTAAAGCTGCTGTTCTACTCATTTTGGACCAATTCAGAACAGGCCCAGCTTGTTTTCTTCGCAGAGTCCCCTGTTCCAAATGTCCAAAGTTGGGGTAAGAGGAGGCTACATACAGCCCAGGCTGGCAGATGAGAGGAAGAGTAGACACAAGTCTGAATAGAACAGTGTAAGCACTAAACATCAGCAAAGGCACACAGAGCACAGTAACATCATGTCACCAGCATGCTGGCAACAGGGAAGTGTGCTACATATTTCACCCTGGAAGTTTCCTTCTGCTGCAGGAAAAAGGTCTTCTAGCATGCTTACAATGTAGTTCGGTAAGAAGAAGCTCTGTGGTATATGTACTGTATTCAGGGAGGCAAACAAGCCAACAATTTAGGAGTGATCTTAGCTGAGCATTGAGTTTGAGAAACAAAGCAATTATTAAATCTGCCTAAACTGACTTTTATTTTCTCAGTCACAACAGTTTCTGGTGAGAATTATGTCAAGGATGCTGCCATGTTTTAGTCCTTTGATATTTTCTGTTCTTTGGGATATCTGTTTGTATATTCCTTGTTGCAGTAGTATAGTTGACTAAAATCTCCATGATGACAAGAACTGAGGCTTTCCATTCTTAAGTTGTTTTTCTCTCCCCTCTAGGAGCAGTTTGTATGAGAATATCCAATGCAACTGTTTCTCAGAACATATTAAAAAGGATAATTATTTCGGACAACTAATGTTTCAGTTCACCTATTGTGTTTTCTGCGACTGAAGGAAAAGTTTTAAATGGGCTAGAAGGAGTTCAAATTAGACTTTGTGAGGTATCACAAAATATTGATTTATAATCCACTTTTGTTATTTATGTAGCATAGGTGCCAATGGCAGATGAAAACTGAAGATAGGTTATTCTTGTGAGCAGGAACAGTATTCTACTCAGTAATATTGCAAATAGTGTCATGTGAAAAGTTTACAAAAGGATAAAAACCATAAAAGAGAAACACTAAAAGAAATCTTAAAGAATGTCTACACGGCTTTTTTGATACACGTAGTTTATTACTTTTCTGGATTATTTTTATGGTAAAAGAGGTAAACTGGAAAAAGAATTAGGCTTATATAGGACATGAACAGGGATGTCATCATTTTTAAGATTTATTCTCTTGTGAAATAGGAGAAACCTATGCGGGGAAATCATAGATGTTTATGGTCATACTCAGTAATTCAATTTCTCTCTGCCTCTGTCTCCGTCTCTCTTTTTTTCTCTTTCTTATCAAACCCAAGTCCCTTTACAAGCTAGGGAAATGCACTACCACCAAGCTACATCCCTCAGCTCTCAATGTCCTGTATAGAATCATTCTTATTTAACTGAACAGTGAGGTCACTATGCTAAAAATTTAGAAACAAGATGATGTAACCTTTTAAAAAAAGAAGTGATCATTACAAATACCTGCAATATAATGAAGTATTTTTTTCTACTATGCAGTAGAATCTTTGCCAACATGCTATAATATTGTATTGATAAGGCCAAATATGTGAATAGAATTGTGATAACTGCAGGATACTGTAAACCAGAATGTTACTTTCTATTTAGGACATGTTTTCTGACAATTGGGCTCCAGTTTGGACCTGGTGATCATTAATTTTGTGTGTTAATTTAATTAGCCCCGAGAGGCCAGGTACTAGATCCACTACTAGTCTAGATGTTTATGAAGTATTTTTATGGTAATATTAATATTTAAATCAATGTATTTATAGTAAAGCATATCTCCCTCCCACGATGTATCTGGGCCTGATTCAGTCTATTACTCACAACCTGAGACTTTCATTCTTATGCCCATGTTTCAGAATGGAATTGAACATTTGAAATCCCCATTTGCGTATTATCATCACTTTCTAAATATGAATCATTCCAATTGGTGTGTTAGCATTGCTTCTGTCATTCAGGACTTTTTCCTTCCTTGAATGTTTTGAAAATTCTGTGAACTACTCTTGAGTGGGTTTTGTGGTCATTTTGTGTCGGGGGGAAAAGAGAGGTTCTGGGGCTTTAACTTAGTACCTGGGTACTGTTCCTGAGCTTTTTTTTACTCAAGACTAATGTTCTACCAATTGAGTTACAGGTCCAGTTCTGATGGGGAGGGGGGTTAATTAGAAATAGGAATTTCATAGACTTTCCTACTTGGGCTGGCTTCAAATCGTCATCTTCTTATCCTTATTATAGAGGCACCAGCCACATGCTTGGATTATGGAATATTTTTATGCCTTATCATTTAAAATTATCCACGGAATTTTCCACGTTTTTTTTTCTTTCAAAACTAGTGCTTTCATGATTCCAGACTTGGATTTTACATTAAATTTGATTCTGAGTTGAGTAGTGTAAATATTCACCTTACACCAAGGTACAATATTGACAACTTGATTCTCCTTGGGTAACCCTTTTCATCTCTGTGTGCACAGAATTTAGCCCATTTCTCTCACAAATTTTTTATTTCAATGAGGACAGATTAGAAGCAGAGCTAAAATTCCACATGCTTCTTTCTGATAAGGAACATTTGAGAAGTAGGCAGGAAGTAAACTCACCATGTAGATACCTGAAGTGGGAGGGCTCTATAGGCCAAATGGAGTATGTGGCGTGAAAACCTGGTGTTGGGAATGTGCTTTGGGTATTGGAAGAGCTGCAAGGAGCCCACCTGAGCTAGGGCACAGTAGGAGTAAATGAGAGATTGGCAACATGATGTCAAAGAAGTCCCAGGAACTCATTCATATAAGGCTGTAAATACTTTTCCAAGGACAGAAGCTGAGAGAGAAGGTGATGGCCTGAGAAGGACTAGCAGTGAAGATGTTGAGATGTTTCAGGTATTAAATATAACAACCTTAGAATTTGCCACTGGGCTAATTACCGCTCTGGAAAGGAAAGGAAATGTATGATTATGCAGCAGTTTCATAGCTATGTGACTTTGAGCTAGTAACTCTATTCTAATTTTGCATCCTCATGTATAAAATCTATTTTACAGTATCCACTAGTTATATGATGTTACTTATATTAAAATTGAAACTAAATCCAAGTGCCCGTGGCTTATGCCTGGAATCCTAATTACTCAGGATGCCTCAATCAGAGGATCTCATTTCAAAGCTAGCCTGAGCAGGAAAGTCCATGAGACTCATAGCCAATTAACCACTAGAAAACCAGAAGTGGTGCTGTGGCTCAAAGTGGTAGAGAGCTAGCCTTTAGCAAAAGAGCTCATGGCAGAAGAGCTCATGGACAGTGCCTAGGCCCTGAGTTCAAGCTCCATGACTGAGAAAAGAAATTGAAGCTAATTAAAATTCAGTAAAATTAACATTTCTGTTTGTAAGTAGTGCTACACATACTTCATATACCCAGTAGCTACAGATAACAATCATTTCCTTTGTCTCACTAAGGTCTAATGGAATACAATTGAGTAAAATAATTCTAAAGGCTCCTTAGAAATGTAAGCACTTTGCAACCCCTAGTAGAAAACATAGTGAATTTAGATTTTTTTTTCTGTTTGCTAAATTACCTTGGCCAATATGCAAATTAATTTACACTAGGTAGACAGCAAAGGCTGAATTGAACTGAGGCCAGTGCAGAAACTGTATAATATCTTAGTGACCTGAACAAAGGCCAAAAGCTATAGTAAGAATTATAGGGGAGCAGTGAGACATTAAAAAAAAGATTCATTAGGAACTTATAACTGATCCCCTATGAGATGTTATAAAATGAAGGGCAACAAGAGAGTCACCACTACTTTGAAAAGAAAGAAAATAGGTTGGAAGGAGCAATATCGGGCCAGACAGGAATATGTAATTTATACAATAAAGGAGGAACTTTGTCAAACTCTCAAGTGTCTACATTCACTGCTAAGAATAACAAATAAAGGGAGAGACAGAGAGAGAGAGAGAGAGAGAGAGAGAGAGAGAGAGAGAGAGAGAGGGAGAGGGAGAGGGAGAGGGAGAGGAAGGGAGCACAAGAGAGCACAAGAGAGCACAATTGGAGTAGGCATCAGGACAATTAACCAGAATTACTCTAACTTAGGTATGGGAAAATCACCCCCACCCCATAAGGACATTTGACAACCTAGAGAAAGAAAATGTTGAATCCAGCTTGCAGATCCCCCTATCATTTAACAAATTAGTAGTACAGACCCCAGTGGTGTCATTTGTAACACTACTGGCCACTGCTCACCAATAATCACTATTTTTCCTGCTGGTGGCAACAACTTATGAGCTAGATAAGCCATTCTTCTCAATCCTCTTTTTTTCACTACTGGTTTTCGTATGAAGAAAACGCTCTATGATGTAACTTATCCCTACATTAAAATATTTTAAAAGAACCATTATGATCAATATTTTATGAAAAACTACAAACCAAGGAGCTATATTCACTTCACTAACCACTCTCCATAGAATGAACAAAAAGACTAACTGACCCCAAAAGTTTTCCGAACCTTTCATTTTACAAATGTATAGCCTAAATGGGGATGGGGAACTATATAAAGCCAAAAGATCATTTGATACATAATGAGACATACATACATGTTTCTCTGTTCTATTTAACAGTCCATGGGTCATCTGTTAGTACTGATAATTTTGTATGGCTTAAGAGTGATGTCATAATTATTTTTTAAAAAGTGTTACACACTCCTGCAAGAAATGTAGTGTTTTGCAAAACATACTTACTAAAAAGCCAACATTAGGGCTGGGGATATAGCCTAGTGGCAAGAGTGCCTGCCTCGGATACACGAGGCCCTAGGTTCGATTCCCCAGCACCACATATACAGAAAACGGCCAGAAGCAGCGCTGTGGCTCAAGTGGCAGAGTGCTAGCCTTGAGCGGGAAGAAGCCAGGGACAGTGCTCAGGCCCTGAGTCCATCCAAGGCCCACGACTGGCAAAAAAAAAAAAAAAAAAAAAAAAAAAGCCAACATTAAATTCTCTCATTAACTACACAAAATAATTCAGTACTAAGTCATGTCACAGGAGTGTTTACAGATGACAATGTTCATCACCATCATCAACTACGTCATCCTCATTTCTATTGATATTGCCACTTTTTGTTTGCGGGACTTTGGCTAGTACCATGCAGCATATGACTTATTCACTCATTAAGGAGATGGGGAAAATATTGCTCTGTTCTACACAGAGGGGAATGCTTATAGGACTCAGAAGTAGGAAGATATATTCCAGGGCCTGAAGTCATAGAGATTGGCCATAAACATCTGGGAAAAATGAGCATTATAAAGTATTTGATAAAAAAAAAGACATGAATCTGGAAACAGCTGCTAGTACTCACATCTTTTCTTCTTTAAATTCCTATGTCTTCATCTAGTCCTGGATCCTTCAAAACATATAAGAAAATTCCTACCCTGTATAAATGTTTGCTGAACTACATTGAAAACTGATGGATTGAGAATGACACTATCTGGGGCTGGGGATATAGCCTAGTGGCAAGAGTGCCTGCCTTGGATACACGAGGCCCTAGGTTCGATTTCCCAGCACCACATATACAGAAAAACGGCCAGAAGCAGCGCTGTGGCTCAAGTGGCAGAGTGCTAGCCTTGAGCGGGAAGAAGCCAGGGACAGTGCTCAGGCCCTGAGTCCAAGGCCCAGGACTGGCCAAAAAAAAAAAAAAAAAAAAAAAAGAGAATGACACTATCTGAACTTTTTCCTCTAAGGTTGGTCCTCTGAGGTTGGATATGGGAATATTTCAATCTGGCAAACAAGGAAAAATCTTGGTGTCCTTAAGCCAGTTTATGCAAAGTAGTGATAAATAATGCATTTTCACTTGGCATCTGTTTAGTAAATAATTCATTTAGTTTAAATTTTGTCTAAGTATTTTTCCCCAATAATTTATAAAATCTTCTGACAGTCAATGAAATGAAATACATCAAACTCATTTTCTTTCTCTTCCTATTCTGCCCTGCTTTCCTTGGCTGCACCTCTAAGAGATGATAATCAGAGGGGTTTATGACATACCAAAGATGTTATTAATTTATTCCTTGCTATATGACTGTGACAGAATAGATAGAAGATTTTATATGAGTAAAATATATGATTCACATGTTTAAGAGCTCCAAGAAGTTTCTAACAGAGCTCTATTTTTGAAAAGAATATAATTTGCCTCTTTCATTTCTTTCCCACCTGTTTTGTAATCCTTCCTGTAGGTAAGTAATGATGCTGAGATAGGGAAACACATCTTATGGTGAACAAGTTGAATTCTTCTACAGTATACTTTGCATACTTTGATAGTATGATTCTATAATCTCCAATAAATTCTTGGTCTTCATTTTTTTTCTGAGGGAAGGCAGAACCAACAATTTGGAAGTCAAGTTGTCTTCAAAGCAGCCCCTATTTTTGCCCTGATTAAATAAAAGCATAGCACCAAATTGAAAAATATTCAACAATGGCAGTTTTCTCTTTGCCACATATTTGTAATACTAATAATCAGCTTTAATTAATAGATAGCCCTCACACAACCACCAAATTATATACACATCATATCAAAACTGGTAAGATGTCATACTGATAATGCCTCTGTCATCTTTTCACAATGATGTTATCTGGTATGTTTACTAAAATATACATGTATTTTAGCAACCTTTCAGTGGTTGTACAATAATAAACTTAGTTCCTCTTCAACGTTTAGAGTATCATTTCTTAAAGTGTACTATGAAGAATTGTATGGTATAGACAAATACAATCAATACAGAGATACACTTTCTTCAAGGAAGGACTTATATTATCCAGTATTGAAAGTGCCTGCAGAACATTTCTTTCTGTTAATTCCTTCAAGGTGCGCCTCATCTGCACAGAAGTATCTTCCTGGTCTTCCACATTTAGTGACTACGGGAAAATGTAGAACAAAATCTGTGTCCCAGCAAAGCATTCACAGTGCATTCATTTTTCCTGGTACACCAACTCTATCTCAACTTCTAATCATGTACTTAGGTGATTACAGTTAAACACACACACACACACACACACACACACACACACACACACACAGAGACAATATTATTAAAAGTTTGGAAAATGTTGCATTAAATAAAATTGTTCTCAATGTTTTTTGTTGTTGTTTATTTGTTTGCTTTTGTGCCCATACTGGGATTTCACTTCTAGACCAAAGGCTCTTACAAGGATTCTTTTGTTCCTAGCTGGTGCTTGACCACTTGAGCCACACCTACCATCTCTTTTGCTGGTTAATTGGAGACAACAATCTTGTGGATTTCTCTGCCTGGGGACTCAGAACTGACATTCTCAGCTCTTAGCCTCCCGACTAGCTAGGATTATAAGTATAAGCCAATGTCTCCTCGTTAGTAGTAAATGTGTTTCTTTCTTTCTTTTATCAAATAGAAGGTTTCAGCCAGTCACAAATATCCAACCAATGAGACCATTTTCAAATAAGACAAATAGCTAACTAGAGTTAAGTTGGTGATGTGTGTCTCTCTCTCTTTTTTCCTCTCTCTTTACTTCTGTATCTTGTTGGGAAAAGTATTCCAAAGCTTTTTCTGTTCTTAATATTGTCTAATTTATAAATTATTCCATGCTCAAGTAAATTTAATTTGTCTAAAGTTTTTATTTTTTATTTATTACATCAAAATATGGTCATATAGAAAAGTAAATTAGAATATGAGCACAGCAAGCCCCATAGCTCACCACTGGTTGCCATCTAGTGAAATATTTTATCCCCTATTGGAGAGTAATGGATCTCTTCAATTTTTTTTCTGCCTTTAAAAGCAAGAGCATTTGATTATTTTCTGTCTTTACATGTGACAATGGAAACTTCCTTCCCCTTATATCAGTCCCAGGTGCCCAGCATGAATTCAGAGTTGCTACATTTGATTCCTAACACTACAAACACCCCCTAATCCTCCTCCTCACCCCAGATAGCCTTGGGTATTAGGGTTCTCCAGAGAAACAACTAGTAAGACAGAAGATAGATAGGCAGATAGATAGGCAGGCAGGTAGATTAGATAGACAGACAGAAAGGTAGATAGACAGATAGGTAGGTAGGTAGGTAGGTAAGTAGGTAGATAGGTAAAAGATATGGATGAAAAATCAATTATGGAGGCCTCAAAATCACACAAAACCAAGGAAAAACATGTTATTGTTTAGTCCAAAGTTTGAAAACCTGAGAATCCAGAAGACAAGGGTCTAAATCTCATTTTGAGACTCAGTGCCCAAAACATGAATCTCTGAGACCTAGGCAAAGAAAGATAGATGTCTTAGCCCATGCAGTGGTAGTATATTCAATCCCTCTCTATTATTTTGTATAATTAACAATAATTAATGCTTATACAACTTCATTTTTCTCTAGTCAATCTTTTCTAGTAAGTCTGCCATTTCAAATGCTGATCTTCTCTAGAAACACTTTCACATACATATCCAGAAGTAGTGCTGTAAAAACTACCTAGGGATCCCTTAGTTTAGTGACGTTGACACATACAATTAAACATTACATCCAGGGAAAAATAAGAAGATTAGGTTATTATTATAAATATTCAAAAAAAGAAGTCTTCAGTGCTGTGTTTGCTGTAACTCCTTTTTGGCTCCCATGAGACTCTAAAAATTATATGCATGTTAATTTAAAAATGAAAGAAATTCATCATAATTTTCAGGTTAATTGCTTTCTGGTTAATTACATAATAATGATAATAGCTTCTACCATTTATTTGAGGGCTTGCTAGATTCTAGGCAATTTTCCTAGTTATTGGGATGCACCATCACTTTAAAAATATATTTTACATTTTAAAATAATTATTTGCAGAAATCTTTTGAATATAATTCACAACGGCCCCATATGTATCACACCTAAATTCTCCTGTCATTAACAACTATAACGTTACTTTGATGCATGCGATATTTAGTAAATTTCAGGATTCAGTGCTGATTATTAAGATTGATCTAAGTCTGCAAGTTATTTGAAACTTTATTGAGTTTCTATTTAAAGTCTTACTTTTTGTTGTTTTCATGCAATCTGTAGGATACTATATTACATTTCTTTAGAATCTCTCTAATTTCTTTTTTCAATTACCTGGATAATATGTAGCAGTGCTGATTAGGTATTTTGTGAAATGTTAGTTGGAATTTCTGTGATATTTTTCTAAAGATTAGAGAGTGGTTATACCTTTTAGAGAGGAAAAATATAGGGATCATATGCAGTTTTATTATATCATATGAAGCATAAGTACCATCAACAGGATTTATAGCTACTAATCTTGATTTTGATCATATATGTGAATGATAGGCCATGCATTTTAATTTCCATAATTAATTACATAGATATCTTACTCACTTTAAGGCTGGACTTGTTTGTTTGAGAAGGACTACAAAAGGCATGGAAATTGATTACAGTCACCAGAAAACATTTCTAGGCAAGCCCTTTTTATGTGTTATTAAACTAAATACTTGAACAGCAATACTCACAAGACAGTATGTTGGAAATTAATCCTACAACTCAGGAGAGGGGTGTTGGGGACAGGGAAGGTGGGAAAAATGAGTGAGGAAGTTTGACAAGAAGTGTACTCACTACCTTACATATGTAACTGTAACCCCTCTGTACATCACCGTGACAATAAAATTAAATTAAAAGAAATAAACTAAATACTTGAAAAGAAATGGGATTAGAAAAGCAATAGGATTAGAGTTAATGATGTATATAAATGCTTGATTTGGGAAAGTGCTTAAATTTTAGAAGTTTGTCATGTCATTTATTCTTTTCCAGTATAAGTAAGAAGGAAGAAAAAAGCAGATGAGTAGATGTACAGAGTCCAATATTGTATTAGAACAAAAACAGAGAACTTGGCAAAAATTCAGTTCTTGCTAACAGCATGCAGCCAGGTCATAGAAATGTTAACAGAGATGGATAATAATTTTATAGACTCTTCTATTTTCACTGTGTCTGAAAGAAATCATTGTCAACAAATAGTTCTTGAATATTTTCTATGTACCAGGTCCTTGTACAGAGATATTTTAATTTAAACCTTGCAAAAATGATATGAAGAAATAACTGAATTTATCGAATATCTATTCAGTAAATTCAAAGCTAAAACTAAGAGACTTCAAGTGACTTGGTAATATTAAGTATTATCAGTCCATTAAATTATTTTCCAAAGTATTTGAAGTTTAATGTTTGTTTAATTTACAGTGGAATGAACAGCTGAATGAAGAGATAATAGCAATGCAAAGCAGCATATTCTCTAATTCCAAATTAATGTCATGCAACTGGGGAAGGCTTACATGTCATCTTCTGCATTCTAGGCCATATTCTGTGATATAGTGATGATAACATGTTCACATCAGACAAAATTAAATACTTTAATCCATGAAGATATCTCTCCTAAATGAGATATCTGGTAGTGATGTTTGAGTCTTTATGAAAAATAACATTTCTGGATTAATGCAATTGTGATATTCATATTCTACATTCAACATTAAGAGTAATAAAAGCCCAGAAATCAAACCTAGAAGCCTGGTAATCAGTGGCTCACACCTGTAATCTTTACTCAAGAGGCTGAGATATGAGGCTCGCAGATTAAAGCCAACCCAGGTGGGAAAGTCCATGAGACTATTATCTCCAATTAACTACCCAAATGCCAGAAGTGGAGCTGTGGCACTAGTGGTAGATAGAGTTATAGCCTTGAGCAAAAGAGCTCAGGCCCTGAGCTCAAGCTCCATGACTGGCACAAAAATAATAAATAAAAATAAATTGGAGTAGATACTATAAGAGAACAAATTAATAAAAATATTATAAGAGGTCTAAGTCATTTTATTTTTGTAAAGAGGCATTATTAATTATTGTGATTGCTTGTACTTAAAGAATATCCAAGGTCTTTTTAAAAGTGTGTTTAAGCAAGTTTATATGATTTTCCTTAAAGAATTGAGCAATATCATTGATCAGTATGTCGAGGGCTCTCTTTTGAACAAAGCACCATTATTATTGAAAGGTGATGAGGTCAGTTTTATCTGACCCAGATATTTGTTTGTCAATGCCAGCTTTGGATTTCTAGACATTCCTTTTCTAGTCCTAAGTAAGAGCTGGATCTTTATTTCTGCTAAATGAATCAGAAGAATTAAATGTCTTTCTTTTTATTTTAACTCAGAGCTCTGTAAAGAGTAGAACTACAGTCATTTCTCTTCCACTGTTCTGAATATGAGTAAATTGAATTCATGAACCCCTACTGTTGCACACCTCTGTGGCCTGGCCCCTTAGAAACAGCACTCAGAAGCTCTTGTTTTTGAGGCAGTTCTTCCTGCATTCAGATTTGAGTACAGCAGGGGATGGAAGAGCAATTTTCAGATTCCATGGTGGGTTGGATTAAATTACTCCACAGGCCATATGTCTCACAGACCTAGTAGAGTGGATTAAGTGTGTTGTTTCCTCTTGGAATTTGAATTATTTTTCATAAAAGAAAGAAAATGTTAATGCAGATCTAGTAGAGGAGAAATATACAAACAAACAAACAAATTGAGTTAGCAAAGAAGCATCCTTGATATCTCCTCTTGGTTCATGACAGCCAAGACTAGAGTGAAGGGGCACAGGTTGAAGCAGAACTTGCTACTTGCATTTCAAAAAGTATTGCTGTATGTTTTACCAGGAAACAAGAATCACCTCTATGTTTTCAGTTTTGTTTTTAATTTCACTCTCTTTTGCTTTCCTTTTGGTGACATCTTAAATTATGCAAAGTAAAAGGTAAAGAGCCTAATATATCTATATTTGTGTTTGAAGAGAAGATGTAGTTTGGAGTTTAGAATCCATGAGTTACTAATCCTTCAACAGGTGACTTATGACATGGTATTTAATATTTTAACATTTCTACAGTAAATTTTGAATGATGATATCTTTATGATAATGAACTTCAGTGGATGGCAATACTGTAAGACAATCCTTTGTGTCATCACTATATATAACCTATTTGGCTTTTCATAAGGTCCTCACACTAGGCTTTGAACATTATTGCACTATAGTGTAAATGAAGAAACAAGGTAAATAGAGAACATAGAGTTACACAGTAAGGATTAGATTTAGCCCCCATTGTTATTTTTTAAAATAATTCTTTATTTCAGACATTTGATCAAAACTTTATTTTTCTATTTGTGTAGACAAAAAAAGTCATGAGAGTGATGGTTTAAATGTTTTAAAAAAATCAGTTTAAAATAGTAAAAATGGAAAACAATGGCAGGGGAGACATTGCTTGAGATGTGTTGTACTTATAATCTGACTTACAGAATTGTAACCTACTAAATAATAATTTGTTACATGGTAGAAAATGAAAACAGTGCCTTAGAAAGCATATTGTATTTTTGTAAATGATCTTTAAAATGGTCCCTTGATGTAGATAAAAGGCCTGAGATGTTTTTTTCTTCTTTTTTGGATGTTTCTATGATCTCTTTATATTCCAAGAAAGCAGTAGAAATGAGGTCATAATTTATAGAAAGAAAATCTCAAATGCCAATTGAGCATTTTCTCTGTTGTTCTTGTGGCTTTCTAAGTCACTGACTTAGAACAACAGAAGTATAAAATAAACAGAAACCCATATGCCAACCAGAGGAAAAGGGGTTGGATTTTGAAGAAAATCATACTGATGATGTAATTTAATTTTTTTTTCTAGAGAAAGTCAACTAACCCAAGATTCACCAGTGATAGCACTGATTTTTGCACACGATGGCTTGACAAATGAAACTTACAGTGTCAGTTAGACATGCCTACACTTTTGGCACCCAAATCTATTGATAGAACAAACACTGAGTCTAATTTTTGGATAGAGAAAACAAATGATCTTAAGATTGTTTTACTTTTTGCCTCTGATCTAGTTCTTGTTCAGAGAATATTATTTCCAAAAAAAAAAAAAGAAATCCTTGTCTTCAAGTTCCTCTGAAGAGATTAACAAGGGCAAATATGCACTCCTAATTAGCTGAATGTGAAGTAAACACTCTTCAAGGTCTCTTAGCTCTATGGTGGGGTGAGCTGCCAGTCAGAACAGTGTACAATTGAAGGAAAAACTAAGCAGAGCATCTTAGAAAACCATGTGTACTATGGTTTGCTCAACTGAAAAGGTTGTACTAAATAAATTGAATTGTTAAGCCATCTGCAGGTTATACCATTAGTCAAATAGGCAGCTAAGTGGGCGGAGACACTGCTTCTGCATATTAAATGATTTTCATGTTACTAGCAAATAACTAAATCATCTTCCTTTGGTTTAAATTCTCATAATTGTACAGAATTTAGAATGTGAGGTGCTTGGTTAATTTATAGCTTCCCATTTTTTAATATCATGGAAAACTCAGATATTAAGTATTAAAAAAATAATAGACAATACCAGACCCCAGTGGCTCAGGCCTGGATCTTAGCTACTTAGAAGGCTGTGATCTGGAGAATCATAGTTTGAAGTCAGTTTAGGCAGAAAAATCTCCAAGACCCCATCTCTAAAATAATTAGCCAGAAGTAGCTCTGGAGGTATGACTCAAATGGTGGAACACCCGCTGACTGAGCATATTGGGCAAATGCTAGATTCTGAGTCCAAACATTGGAAGAAGAAGAAATGAAAAAGAAAAAAGAATTGCAAACATTGTTCTAAAAGTCTCATGAAGAAAGTTGGAATGCCTGTTAAATAGTTCATTGGCTCCAAGAGAGGTTTTTTCCAATTAGGTGATGAGTTGTGTCTCAAAGAGTATGTGCCAAGAACCTTTCCTATTTCCTTCTGGTCCCTACACCTGAACCTAACTGCTCTGTACTGGAATGTAAGTTGAATTATTCTTGTATGCTTTGACTGATGTATGATAATTCATCTTTGGCAATGAGTGGCTGAAGTAAGGTCACACTGTATATGACCCCAAAAGTGCTAACATGGCTTATCTCTACTTCCTGTGCCTATTGCATGGTGGTCCATTGTTTTCCTCCCCAGGGATTCTTTCATGGGGCTCATTGAAAGAGTTGTTTCCAGTTAGGGTTTTATGTTTGCCCTGGCCCAAAGTTATGTGACACCTTAAAAGTATTCACAGAGCATCAACAGGATCACAGAGAACTTTTGTCAAACATCATTTTTGTGTTTTGTGAATGCCACTTAAATGCTAAAATAACAATGGAGAATTGGCAAGTAAAATTAGCTCTAAACTATCTTCTAGCTCATAAAAGACTCTGTACTATAGGCTCTGTGTGGAATAAGAGCAATGGCAGCCACAGAATCATAGAACTTAACACTGGTTGAGGTAAAGGAATGTTTTATGAATTGCTTCTATTGTATTATAGTAGGCAGTGTGTCATGAGAGCCTGACAAGGTTAGGAATAATCTCATAATTTACACTCCAGGAGAACTCACAGAAGCATTCTAAGGTTGTGAGTTCATGGGAACAGTGGAATCACTTCACTTATAGTGACCTGAGTTAGTGGGTTATAAATCACAACAGAAGGTAGCAAATTGTTTTCCAGAATATGTCAGTTCATTCAGGTAACACTTACTAATAATAACAGTTTTTCTTGACTATCAAAAATTGTGTAATAAAAACCAAACTGAATTAGGTCTCACTCAGAATCTAATCACCGAAAAGCAATGCTCATAAATACATTGAGAACATATATTTCTAATCATTTCCTATGTATATATATGGATATATTCATGAACACAGCATTTTTATGATAGTTTGAAAATGTATTTTAATCCAAGACATGTTGTGAAGGTTTCCTTTCCTTAATACCTGTACAATAATAGTGCTGTGAATTGAGCTGTGTCCTCCCCACATTTATTGATGGTTAAGTCTTGAATTTAACTATATTTGGGGTGGATTTTTAGATGTTGATTAAAGTCAAGTGATAGCATAAAGATGGGGACCCAATCTGACATAAGTGTGGCTCTGAATAAGAGAAAGGGGAGTAGGACCTGTTTGTCTTCACTGTGTATGGACCTAGGAAGGAGGCAGTAGTGTGTAAGCCCAGAAGAAATCCCTTTATAAGAATCTTGATCTAAAACACAGTTCCTTTAGGACTCCAAGGAAATGAATCTTTTTTGTTTATGTATAGCCTCTAGTCAATCTTTGCTTATCTTCTAGACCTTTTTTCCCTTTTCTTCCTCCTGGCCTACCACATCTCATCTTGAATATTGAGGAATTAAATATGTTTTCTTCCTAAAGGAGAGGTCCTTCTCTAATCTGCCTGGAGAAAGGGTAAACTCAGAACTCCTATGACTGTGTTTGTTAATCATCTAGATGAGCTATGGGTGTTTAATAAGGTGTCTAAAATATGACAATGAGGCTTTTAAATCACTGATAGCCAGTACTCTTCTTTCTGTAATACAATTGGCAGTTCCAAGGATTGTTATACGGGAATTCAATCACTAGATACACAGAAGCCGAATTTTGAGAGGTCAAATTGGGAGTTTTTATTAGAAAACCAGTGACTGCAGGTGGACATATGTCCCCCCCAATACTTGCAGCCTCAAATATATTGTTCGAAACACTGTGCAAAAATTGAGGGTAGTGAAACACAGAAAAAGCAGAAAATCACCCCGATAAACCTGATTAACTCTAAAGAAGAACTGAAGATGGATGCCATGGTAACCTGAGGAGAGCCAAGAGACATAAAGCATGGCAAAAATGGTGACTCAGCTGACTGGGGCCTAAAGAAGCACTTAGTCAGGGGCAGCGTGACAAGGAGCTTGAGCATTCAATGAATCCTGCCAGTTCATGGTAGAGGTCCAGTAACCTATTGTGGGACACTGGCTTGCAGCTTTAGGAGGCGGTCCTAATAGGCCCGCCTCTTCTCCAGCCCTGTGGCCACGTGGCTGCTAGCCCCACCTCCTGCCTCAGACCACATGTGGGCCAAGATGGCTGCGGGTGATGAACCCAGAGGCAGTCCTGAGAACCATGAAGTAGATGTGGGCCGCCCCTTAGGGAGGTCCCTTGGAGCTCCACCCTGACGGATAGGTCAGGCGTCCATTCACAGCCCCTATGTAGGTGCACATATCCCTCCCCTTCCACTGCCCTCCAAACCATGTAAAAGAACAGCTCATTGCCACCATTAAACGAGTCTTAGCTCTGACTTTGCTCCTGGGCTGTCTGTGCATCCTCCGACAAAAGGGGGTCTGGGGTGGCAGATCGTTAGCCCTTTCCTCTTCTTGGCCCCGTCCGCATGGGGTGTGCTTTCCCGTCTCCTGCAGGACAGGAGAGTGCGGGAGGCTAAACAAACCCCGACAACCTATTATCCAAGACCCCTCCCCTGCCTCTAGGAATTCAGGCACGGCTATCACTTGGAGGTGGGATTTCATCTTCATCCATCAAGATGCCATGATGGTTCCAAATGGACACAATACCACCATGTTGCCAAGATGGCACCAGTTAGACACAGTATCTTTATTTCAGGATTTTTTTTAAGAGATTTTTTAAAAATTTAACTCTGAGGGCATTTGTTCATTGAAGTATAGAGAAATAAACATTATGAATCATGTGATAAAGAAAATAATCGATGCTTCAGTTAGGAAAGTATATTTGGAGGAAACAAATGGTGGTTGCTTATAAAACTTTCTATAATGCATGCAAATAGTTCACTATAGAGCCAAGAGTAACATTAAAATATTTTATTTACTTAGCATCTTGTTACTAGTATACTATTTCCTATTTGTATTTCAAGTATTAAAGTGAGTTTGCTTTTCTGTCTGCATCAAATGGCATTGAAAGAAAGCAATTTCCCACATGTGCAGAAAAAGGGAAAGAAAACTCATGCTAGGATTTTAAAACACAACCCGGAATATGGCACACATCAAATTTCTCTTAAGATAGTAAGTGAATTAGCAGTAGGCATTTTTCCAAATCACAGTTTATATCAGGGTTATAGAAAACAAGGAAAAGAGTGTAGATTAAAGAAGTGCAGAGAGAGAGAGAGAGAGAGAGAAATGAACTAAACACATTTCTTAGATCTCACAGGGAGTTCTTGCTCTGAAAGCAAGGGTAGGAGGGGGATAGCAAACCAAAACACAACTTTCACGAATCTAAATGATGGGAACACAAGACTAGGAAGTTAGTAACTTTTCCAAGGTCATCACAAAAATGTAGAGCAAGAATTCAACTCACCAGATGCCTAAGTTCAGTTTTTTTTTTTTTTTCCTTTTCACTCTATACAATGACAACTCTAATGTCCCATATTTGCAAATGTGACAGTTTTCATTTGGAAGATTTCAAGTCTACATTTACCAATTAAACTTAATCCTCACATAAGAAATAGAAAGTCTAAAAATAAAACTGACATTATTTTGTGTTTCTGTTCCCCCTACCACCTTTTTTCCTTTTGTCACTTTTCTTTTACCCTAGGGATATTTATATAAAATGTTACTTCCTGAGGAAAATGATAATACCTCCAAATCCCTTAGTGATTGTTGGTTTAAGGTCTTCATCTATTAATTTAGTTTCATAAGCACTCCAGAAGAAATACAAATACCACCTGTATTTAGAATTGATTTTTTTTCCTGTAGTGTCTTGGCAGGGAGGGGGAAGTTGAAAGAGTAGGACTATTTGGTAAAACTCTTTGCCCTTTTCTTTTTGTAAATGTTGTCTTTTTTTGTAAATGTCAAGCCCAAATTATAGGTGAGTATTGGCAGAGTTGCAGAGACTATCTGAGACCCATTACAGCCTCTGGCATTTGTGCTGCTAAATTTGTAATGAGTTGCAGGTGTTTGTGATTGAATTTTGTGTTGCCTTTGTGATTGGCTTACAGCTTCACAGTCCATTAAGGCTGTGCTTTCTTTTTGAATGTTAAAATTGTGGTGATGGAAATCATCAGTTACAAAGGTAGATGGTAAATCTGAATACAAAAAAGTGTGTATACTTTAGACCTGGGTCATTTTTCACACTTCTGTCAATACAAGCACTTACCAATTAAAAATACGTCTAAAGCATATTGATAATAGTTTGACATTCACTAAAATCAAAATTGGAGGATACCATTTTATTGTCTGTCCTCTTAGTTCTCATCAGTAGACATAGGAAAGAATTCCAGGGATCTTTGTTTGCAAAAGGTGGCTCCTTGATGCCTTTTTTCGCCTTTCTCCTATATTAAGACTCCCTAAATGTCATATAAAAGAAGTATGATCCTAGGTAATTTTTAAAAAGTGTTTCATGGACAATTCATTGATAGAACAATAGAAAGATGATCTCATTTATGTAGCAGGAATGATGATTTCATGCGATAAAATTACTCAGCTAGCCTCATTCCCATCTCAATGTTTCATGGCTTTTCTACTACTTCAGGTAATCAGTGGGCTTGATTGGAGGGCTGCTTTTCCATAAAGTCCTCATCATTCTTCAGAACAAGCCTTAAAACTACAGTCATTGATGAGTACTTTTAAAATCTGGATAATATGTTAATTCAAAAATATTACACAATTACTGTGGAAAATGCTTTATGTCTGTCATTACAGGTTATGACCATTATCATGTGATGGTTGATTTTAACATGCATGTTTTGGAAATGGAGCTATTGGGGAAAGAAGGTCATGTGACTGCCCCAAGTTCAAGTAAGTGATAATTGGAAGAACTGTGATTCAAGTTCAGTTTGCCAGTCTTCACATTAATAACTGCACTAATCATAGCAGTTAACAACGAAAAATTAACTTTAAAAAACAACAAATTCAATCAGTCACTCATTTAGGATGAGAATTTTTCTCATTCCATTTTGTTATATCATATATTTTGCACATTTTCTTTCCCAGATACACAAAGCTTTATTCTTTCTATCTTGATTTACAAGATATTAGCACTGAGAATGGTTTTTAAATGGATTAACAGTGACTGGCATTTATTTCTAACCTAGTGACAGCAGAATATGGAAGTTCAAAGAAATGATTAATTAATTCAGCAATGTGCCAACCACATATAGTAACACCAATTCAAAGGCATTTGTAACAGGTTGGTTTTCCTTGACTAAACTATTATCACTTTCTTTTAGCTGAGATTTGTGTCCAAAGAAGGCTTTGATCCCACTATTCTTTTGGAGATCAAAGTGCAGAAGTAACACTGTAGTTTACAAGGTCCTCATGTAATACACATTGTTTTAAAGTATTAAACCAATACACAGGAATGATTTGCTTTCATGTTCAGTAAGTAAGGCTACTTAGATCTGTGGATTTTTCAATACCCTGTTGTAAACAAAGAGAAAACATGAATCCAACACATATCTATTCATTTTTTTTCTTAACAATTAGTTCCTAAGTTTTAAGAGACAAGTTTTGTGTGTATGTTTGTGTGTGTGTGTGTGTGTGTGTGTGTGTAAATTTATTTGTGCATTTATTGTTTTCTCCTAGTTATTTTGGTTAGGAAAGAGAGCATGTCAAAACTACTTCTATTGCTTTCTTGTTCTTTCTAATGGTGTTAAATGATGCAAAATATATATTATTATCTTTTTAACATAGGCTCAATTCATGTGTAAAGGATTCAGGCAAGTACTATAAACATCCTGTCACTTCCAACCTCATAGTTACAGCCAGTGGGGTGAGTTTTTAAAAAATCACATAGATCATAGCACAACTTTAATGCTTCCATTGTGAAATCAGGTAGAATATTCCCTCTCATCCAAAATAATTGTATCATGACTATAATTGTTGACTAATGAAATGGAGTTACATATAAAAATACACATATAAAAATGGCATATAGAAGACTTTCTTTTTTCTTTTTTTTTTTTTTTTTGCCAGTCCTAGGCCATGAACTCAGGGCCTGAGCACTGTCCCTGGCTTCTTTTTTGCTCAAGGCTAGCACTCTGCCACTTGAGCCACAGCGCCACTTCTGGCCATTTTCTGTTGTGGTGCTGAGGAATCAAACCCAGGGCCTCATGTATACAAGGCAAGCACTCTTGCCACTAGGCCATATTCCCAGCCCCTAGAAGACTTTCTTATTTGAATGACTACATATACCCTAATTCTTCATTTTTATTCCCATCCCCCATCTCCTTCACTTTGTTCTTCTTTCTAGCTGTGCTCACCTCATATTTGTTTTCTCTTCCTTCAGTTTCCTGTTTATCGCTCCTCCCTCTTTTGAGGTATGCACTATGGGACAATGATTTACTCAATAAAAACACTCATTTTTTAAAAAAGAGCATAGTTTTGTTATTCATTTTGAATTTTCTATAGTATTTTATATGAACTGTTTATACAATTGTTATAGATTAGGTCTGTGCCTGAAAGATTATCAGAATAAATTAGCCAGTAAATAATGTTAAAATTCTGTTCAAACTTACAGATGTCTTACATCTATACAAAGTTAGCAAATTGATATCCTACTACTTCCAACCCAGAGGCCAAAAGGGAATTAGGACCAGTTTAAGAATTTTGTTACTAAGCTTTGATTAAACAGACAAACCATATTCATACCTATAAACATTACTACAGTTCTTAGAAGGCGGAGAATCAAAAGGATCATGTTTCAAGGCCAGCCAGGGCAAGGAAGTTAATCAGACTCTCAATACATATCTGAGTCAATGGATCATGCATGCTATCTCAACTTACATGAGAAACTGAGACTAACAAGATTGTGGTGACAAGTCAGCCTAGGCAGACAAAGACTGCAAGACTGCCTTCATCAAGAGAAGCTAGACACTGTGGTATGCATCTGTGATTGCAGCAACAACGGGAATCCTAAATGTAAGCAGACTGAGGCTACAGAGTAACAATCAAGACTTTATCCTAAAAATAATCAACAAAAAAGGGCTTGAGTATGGCTTAGCGGTATTATTCCAGCCTTGCAAATGTGAGGGCCTGAATTCAAATCCTAGGACTGCCTTATAAAAATTTAAAACCTATTTTTAAACCTTTGGAATCTTTTGTAATAACAATATTTAAAGGACATAAACACAATAAAGAACTATGGAAAACACTTTGTATATAATTATTTTAAGAGTTTTCTAAAATTTATTTTTGTGTTTTAAAACAACAATAAAAACTAGCACAAAATACAAACATTAGGTTTTCTCTGTACAAGGACAGAAGTTTCAGTATCCCAAACATCTTTGATCTCTACATCAGTACTGAAAAAATGTTTTTGTGATTAATTCTGAAGAATCTACCTGTAGTTCTTCTCAGGGAAAATATCATTCTCTTCAGAAATACCTCTAGGTTGGTGTGCTTCATACATGTCTTAATTGCATATTTGCTATAAGGCCTATTTCTATTTATAAAATTATTTTCAGGGGGCTGGGGATATGGCCTAGTGGCAAGAGAGCTTGCCTTGTATACATGAGGCCCTGGGTTCGATTCCCCAGCACCACATATACAGAAAAATGGCCAGAAGTGGTGCTGTGGCTCAAGTGGCAGAGTGCTAGCCTTGAGCAAAAGGAAGCCAGGGACAGTGCTCAGGCCCTGAGTCCAAGGCCCAGGACTGGCCAAAAAAAAAATTATTTTCATGTTAGCATCCATGTTTATGCACATTTTAAGAAGTTTGTTCAAACCTCCTAAACTTTTGATGAACTCTTCAATGTTAATGTTCTTGGGAGTATCTTCTTCAGCTATGTGTTCACCAGCTAATAGTAATTTTCCAGCTGAATTATGACATCTATCTAATGACTTGGATATCAAATATTTCTCTAATAGACACATGTACTAAAGACTTGGTTGTGGGACAATTTAGTTTTTGGAAAATGATGGGACCATGAAGGCTCTGAGGCTTTACTAGATTAATCCATTATGGATTCATAATTAGATTCAGTATTGGTAGGTAATGGCAACTAGGTTCTGGGCCTGTTTAGAGGAAATAGATTACTAAGGTTCTTCTTTGCAGTTATCTATTTTCCCCATATCTTATGCTATCTTACTCCACTTCCAGACTGCCAGGAGGTGAAGATTTTTTTTTTCATTTCTTTATTGTAAAATTGATGTACAGAATTTCTTATCCAACTTGTTAGCTCCTTTTCTCGGAGGAGTTTTCATCACGATCCTCCACTATGCTATTTCAATGTAATCTCAGGTTCACAGCAATTAACATAGATGACTATAGAGTGAAATCTCTGCAATGTGAGCCAAAATATAACTTTCCTTCTTTAGGTTGACTTTCTTCCATGGGTTTTATCATAGCAATGGACAATTGAGTGATACAGAAAAGTTGTATTGAGAGGCAGAGATCCTTACTGAAACTTTAACTAATCATATAATTCATAGGACTTTGTAACTCATTTTCAGAAGGAATTTGGAAAAGTTTCTTGGAATGTTGTCAGTAAAACCTAATGAACAGTAATTGCACATCAGCATACCAGAATGCCAATAGAAGAGTAAAGGTAAGGATTGTGAAGTTTTAGATGGAAATGAGGACTCCATTGAAGACTGAAATAAAGGCCATTCATGTTATATTCTGGGAAGGAAAACATTGTCTATATTTTGTTCATGCCCTGAGACTTTGTGGAAGATTGAATTCAAAGGTGATAGGCTAGTTTATCTGCTGAAGATAATTTCAAAGCACCATTGCACTCAGAATGTGGAATGCTTTTAGCCATACTTACTGTGTGAGTCATGGTAGAATAAAAAGATGTGAACAACTTGCAGTTTGACCAAAAAAGAAATATTTGCAAAATCGGAGCCAAGTTAAGTGTTATTATTAAGTAGATTAGTGCCATCAAGAAGAAGAGAAGTATTTTAAACTAGGACTATGAGAAAGCTGCCTTCAGACTACTTCAAGAATTATCAAGACCCCATTAATCTGGGCTCAATGCTATAAAAGTGGGTGCTTAATTGAAAGACAACCTTGAGAACAAAGCACTGACATGAGGACACCATATTTGAGCAGGGCCACTTATGTTGTTTTTCTAGTATTCATTTTACTCCAGTGGGCTACTCAGACATGCAGAAAATAGTGCAGAAATAGCCACTGTTTTTCCAGTATGAGTTTGTGGATAGCTTTAGCATCATCCAAATGATGCTAGTATTGTAGGCATGCAGAAGACAGGACTTCAACGGCACACAAGATTCCATCCAGATTTTAAAGAAATCCTGGTGGTCCAGCAATGTGTAGCTGGATCAGATTCTCCAGATCTAGCTGCTGAGAGGTCAGTCTGTGAAGACTGAAGCTCGGAGATCAACGCCAAAACTTTAATAGAGACTACAGGAAGTTAAAGGTGTTAATCTCTGCATGCCTAAATTCAAGACCAGGTGGGCTACAACTGGCAAGGCCACAGGGGAAGGACTGCCCAATCCTTTGGGAGCACACCATTTGTAACTACATGTTTCAGAAATCATACATGGATTTCCAGGATTGGATATTTTCTCCCATCAGTCTTGCTTTGGGCTCATACTTCCTTGGTATTCTCCTTTTATTCCCCTTTGGGGTGGTATAATTTTCACCTACCAATGTATATTAGAAGTATATACCTTAAAGTTTGAATTTTCACATGGTATCACAGAAAAGTATTGTCCTGGAATCTCAGAAGACAGTTTTCAATTTGTCTTTTGAGCAATGGTGTAAATAGGCAGACCTTGGAACTCTTGAAAATGGACTATTAACAATTTGTATTATAAGATTAATATAAAGCAGGGGCTGGGAATATGGCCTAGTGGCAAGAGTGCTTGACTCCTATACATGAAGCCCTGGGTTCGATTCCCCAGCACCATGTATACAGAAATGGCCAGAAGTGGTGCTGTGGCTCAAGTGGCAGAGTGCTAACCTTGAGCAAAAAGAATCCAGGGACAGTGCTCAGGCCCTGAGTCCAAGGCCCAAGACTGGCAAAAAAGAAAAGAAAGAAAAAGAAAAAGGAAAAAAAAAAAGATTAATATAAACTTTGGGTGCCAAGGCTGGAGGGGTATGTTTTGTTTATTAAATACTACTTGAAGTCTACTGTGATGAAGGCTTTTTTCCCCAATGCAATGTTTATATATACATCTTTTGGGGAGTAATTGAATAATAAGACCTCAGACCCAATTGGTCGTGAATCTTCTGATAGATTCATAATAGAATGGAATGCAGTATTGGGAGATAGAAACCATAGAAAGTGAGGCATGTTTGTAGCAAGGGGGTCCCGGAAGGCAAGTCGTTAAGGGTATATCTTGTCCCTGCCCCTTTTTTTCTGAGTCTATTTCCCACCCACAGCTTCATGTACCATGATCTTTGGCCTCAACTGAGGCTCAAAATATTGAAATCACGTATCAGGGACAGAAAACTCTGAAACTTAGCATAAGTATATTATCCTTTCAATTGTTTCTCTGAGACATTTAGTGACTATATAAAAAATCTGAATAATACATCATCATTGTCATGGATGCAATTTGTCATTGATGGAGCTATTGTTATACAGTACATGAGAGCACCTGATCTTTTTTCCTTTAGAGAGAGTCTCTCACTATGTATCCCAGAATGGCCTAGAACATGGTAGCCCAGGTTGGTCTAGAACTTGCATTTCTCCTGCATAAAGTAGTAGGATTGAAGGTGTGTGCCACTATGCCTGATACATGTGTGCTTTTTTTTAGTGATGGAAATTTAATTATAGAGATATGCTTATGTATTTACATGTTCATGTTGATCAATTTCCTGGACACCATTTTTGTGAATCTTTAGTAGTTTTAAAACCTCTAGGTGAGGATTAGAAATTTATTTTTTCGGTTTAACAAGACTCATTGTTGGGGGCTGGGGATATGGCCTAGTGGCAAGAGTGCTTGCCTCGTATACATGAGGCCCTGGGTTCAATTCCCCAGCACCACATATACAGAAAATGGCCAGAAGTGGCGCTGTGGCTCAAGTGGCAGAGTGCTGGCCTTGAGCAAAAAGAAGCCAGGGACAGTGCACAGGCCCTGAGTCCAAGCCCCAGGACTGGCCAAAAAAAAAAAAAAAAAAAAAAAAGACTCATTGTTCAGAGTAAAACATTGACAGATGTTCTACTATAGTTATTCAAAGTGCAATATCTAGAGGATATGACAATGTGGGTATGCTAAGTATGTACATGCAAACTAGTAGACATAGTTATACTTCTAAATAAAGGCTATAAAACAAGAAGTATGGATGAATTTAGACAAAAAAATTAATACAAGAAATGGCAATAGGTTGATAAAATAGATTTTTATTTAAGGATCAATGAGAAGATCAGCGTGGCTAGAGCAAAAGTTTCAGGAACAAAGGAATAGAAGTTGAAGCCAGTAAATGGGGACCCAACTATATAACTTAAATCATGCCGTTCCTTGGCATTGTGCAATTATCCAAGTCTAAGCAATGACATTTGTTTCCTATCTTTATAATACCTCCTTTATTTAGCCTGTGCTCCTTGTATACAGTTAAAATTTTCAAATTAGGGTCACTGACAATTTAAACTACTCAACCATGTATTGCCAATGCAAGTTACGTTCATGATATGTATATAATATTTCTTTTAATACTCTTACTCTTTATTTTTAGTACTCCTACTCTTATTTTTCTTACCTAAACGGATTCTTCACTTTCAGCTAAATTCATACCTTTTTAAAAAGATAGATTCTAATCCTTTTCTTTAATAACCTCTAAAAACCCTATTATACCCTCTGGTAACTCCTTCCAACCCTGTTTAATAGCACAAAACACTGCAATAGCTGAATAATTGATTCTATAATAGTTCCTTACGGAGTTTCTCCTTAAAGGAAAGAAGAATAGATGCTTCACCAGGAAAGGGAGTAAGAATGTCTTACTTGATAAATATAGGTTAGAGAAGAATTGAAATTTCAGTAAAAAGACTCTTTGAAACGTCAAACTAAAACTGCTACCAAACACAGTAACTTTAATAACTAATGTAATAAAAGTATTTGGCAACTAACTTTCTGTTTATCTTTCTACAAATAAATTGGAACAATTAATAAGCAATATTTTATACTCATTTTCAGTTATAAATCTGAAATTTTTTTACAAGAAATTTTCCAAATAGATTGCAGATTTGGGTGGGAAAATACAAGGGATTAAAAATGAGAAAAAAAGGTATTCTAATTCTCATCCTATTTGTCATGCAGTTATAGATTGTTAAGATGTTCAGTTTGATTAAAATTATGTACATAAATGGTTTTCACATTAAAGTTATTGCTCATATATAACATATACATATATTTCACATATTATATATTAAATGTACTCATTACATATATCTGTTATATGTAATGTATATTTTATTATATATTTTCTATTATATGTGTGTATACGTATGTGCATGCATGCATCTCTGATTGTACTGTCTTAATTTTCTGAAGCATATAAAAGATGACAACCTTTGCATTAGTAATTCATTGGAATTTCATGTCTGAATTTCCTCAAATACTTCTGATTTCCTTCACCCTCTGAAAACCAGGACAAATTTGGTTTAATGATTCAATTAATTTTTAGAATATTATCTTTTGCACATTCTTGATTCTTACTTAAAATGACTTTTCCCAGGCTGGGAGTATGTCTCAAGTGGAAGAGCACTTGTTGTGCATGTGCAGATGCTGAGTTCAATTTCCAGAACTGCCAAAAGTCAAGCAACCAATCATAAAGTGATTTCAAAATCTTCAAAAAGAAAAGAAAAGATACTTTGCCGATATTGATATTTTTGGAAGAATGATTTCTTGCTACTATTTTTGGGTTGGTTGGTTGGTTATAGGAGCCTTTATCCTGTATATCTTTGTTCTGAATGAAAATCAGATCATTCCTAGGCATTTCAACAAGCAGCAAGTGTTATTGCAATGTGCACTCAAAATACAGACGATATCTTTTGCTTGCAATAAATAGAACCTGCTAAAGATATATGTTGTCCAGAGTTGAAATATTTTTTTCAGCTTTTCTTTCCCCAGTATTTGTAAAAGATATGTGTGTCTTCACATACATCTCCCAGAGGGGGAGAATGATGTTTGGCCCTTCACTAGAGTCCCTTCAATGAGATGTCAAAGTATGTTAGTACAGTTGTGAAGACCTACATTATAAGCATTAAACTTTACAAAACAATAAAGACAAGCAGTAGAGACACAAGTCGTTACATTATATATTCACTTTGACAAACTAAAAAATCATTTAAAATCAATAACAACAACAGCAACAGCAAACAACAAAAACACAGCTATTACTTTTCAGGTCATTGCAGTAAAGGATCAAGCAAGGAGAGCTTGGCAATGGTGCTTCTGAAATGCTACCTTATTGTTGATATTTTGCAAACATGGGGCACTTATTGTTTGATTTTTACCTTCTTTACAACCTGAGTTTGGCAGAAACCCTTAAGCATATTCTCAGGAAAAAAGAAAACTTAGACATTTCAACCATCTGCCAGATATACCTATCAAATTATTCATTTCTCAGGCTGCTTAAGGTTATTTAAATTCATAGCTTTTCAAACTACTGACAAGGTTTGCACACTGTGAAGAAAATGAATATTGTTAAGGGTTAAATGGACAGCTTCACACTTTAAATGCATTATAAATTCACCCCAGGCACTCTCCTACTGATTTTTTCTTTTTATTATTTTATTTTACAATCAGAGACTCTTCATAATTGTGGACCATGCTGATAATCTGCATGATAATGGAAAGATTAAAATAAAAACTGACCTAGGTATAGAAAAATAGTTGCTTTGTATTCCCAGAAACAAGCTTTTCAAAAAAATTTTAGATACACAAACAGTACTTCCAGAAGCAAAATGAGACAGTTGAATTTACACTTTACTTTCTTGTTCACTTACATTAGGTACAATTTTCATGGTTTGCCTTGAAGACCTACAAGATCACCTTCGTAAGTGTGCTTCATTAAAATGCAGGCTGTCTATCAAGAGAAATTGTCTCTCTTAAAATCAATACCTTAAAAACCCTTGTGGCGAACTGTTCTGACAAACTCTTTCAAATTTTTATAATGCTGAAAACAGTGTAGAGAAAGTAGAGGTTCCATGTCTTCGATTTCTTTTTATCGCATTCTGCCAGTGCTCGATCAAGTTTCATAACTCAAAGACATACATTTACCACCAGGTATAGTTCAAAGGGATGTCGATCATTGATTTACAAAACCCTTTAGATTTGCTCTATGCTACTCCAGAGAGATTACCACATTTTCATGTACCAAAAGAGCAATCCAAACAAGAAAAGAACTGCTAAATCCAGGACAAAATTTAGGACAATGCTGGCCCTTGCACCCCCTGGTGGTCAAGAAAGCATACTTCATTATCCTTCTTTCTGTTTGGTTTTGCAAAATTGGCTCAGAGAGGAACTGAAAAGTCACTAAACTTTGATGAAAAGCGGCACTCATTCACAAAGAGGCCGAAAACTATTGCTTGTTTGGAAATAATTATACTTGGACCAAAAAATAAAAAGGAAATCGATGGTCTAGAGCTACAATAATATAACCACATTGGGCTAGCAGGTATACTTGGAAAAGTCTTTCAAATCTTGCCTCAACACTGAAGTCAGGCCACCTGTAAGGTGGGGCTGCTTATTCTATCTAGGCCATCGAGTTCTGGGTGCAACAAAGGCTTAGCTCCATGAACTTTGAAATACAGTATGGAAAGAAACAAATGTTGAAAATAAGACTGCAAATATGATGGTTGAGAAGATGACATTTTTTTTTATCACAGCTAAAATGATACAATGATAAGCTCAAGTGGTAGAGTTTCTGCCTAAGTAGTGTGAAGCCTTGGTTTCAAAGCCTAGGTACATAATATTAAATATCCAAAATTTAAAACAAATAAGCTATTAAATGAAAAATAATTAATTTTAGATGAAATGATTTTGTGTGTGTGTGTGTGTGTGTGTGTGTGTGTGTGTGTGTGTTTGTGTGTGTGTGAGTGAGTGCTGGGCTTGGGGTTTGGGCACTGACCCTGGGCTTTTGTGCTTTACTTCTTTGAGACACATCTCCATTTCTCACATTTTGGTAGTTAAGTAGAGATAAGAGTCTCATAGACTTTCAGCCTTGGCTGGCTTTAAACCCAAATCCTGAGATCTCAGCCTCTGGAGTAGCTAGGATTACAGATATGAACCACTGGCAAGTCCTAGGGCTTGAACTCAGGGACTGAGCACTGTTCCTGGCTTCCTTTTGCTCAAGGCTAGCACTCTACCACTGGACCACAGCACCACTTCTGGCCCTTTCTGTTTATGTATTGCTGAGGAATATAACCCAGGACTTCCTGCATGCTAGGCAAGCACTCTACGGCTAAGACACATACCCAGCCCCTGAAGTCATTCTTATTTCTATGTTCAATGTGTTCTTACAAGAAACTTACTAAGATTTTTTTCAGTGGTAGCCCTCTGAAATAAAAATAGATTTTATAGAGGAGGAAGAGGAGGATGGTTTCCCTTGTATATTAATAGCAAAATCAAATCTTCATTCCAGCAAAAATAATTCACTGTTAAACTGTAACATGGAAACACTAATATAAACAGAGACATTTGGACTGTTGGCAAGTATCAGAGCTTGAACATTCTGTTGAGAACCACAATCCAAATCTACCCCCGTTAGAAAATTTACGAACAATGCAGTGGTGTGGTTCTAACAGAAATAATGAGTCTGTTCCACTATTGAAAGGAAGAAAACAAAAGAAAAAGGCGTGCAAACTAGAGCACAAAATAAAGTTGGGGGATCTCAAGAACATTGCCTTTGTGCTATTACAGACCTAAGAGGACAAGGTCAGAAACAAGACAATTTGGGTGTGTCATTCAAAATTTTTAGGAAGGCTATGTTAACTCAGTTCTGATTACAGTAAAAGTAAAAGCAGAATGAGAATCCTGATGAAAGATTCTATCCAGAAAGAGAAAGGAAATATTGCTGTCGTATATTATAAGATTACTTGCTCATTTTTTCTCTCAAATCTAAGAAATCTCATCAGACTCCACTGGTGAATATTGTAAAGGGACACAAACCCATTCAAATGGTTTAGAAGTCAATTGGAAATTTCTCCTCTGCCATTAAACTTGTTTTAGCTGCTTGTATGACTCATCAGTTAACTTTGCTATGGCTTTGCTTTGTCTCAGAAACCCTACAAATTACTCATATTTTCTATTTCTATTATGATTTGAGGTCGATTTCAAACCTTCTTTTCTTTTCTTTTTAAACTTTTCTTTCCTATCTCTATTCTATAAATTATTGCTTTTTAAAAGTTGGACTGTATTATTCTATTTTTATGACATTGGGCAATGTAACTTATTTATTTATTAACACATAAAAATATTTTTTATTCCTTCTCCCTTCTACACTTACACTCTTAGATAGTTTTGTGCATTGTGGCAAGCTTCGTAGAATTAAGTATTATAGCCCCAAGAGATAAAGCAGAAAAGAAGAAAAGTATTTTGTCTACCAGGTTGGAAAAAAGGTTTAATTCTTTTGAAGACTGATTTAACAAAACAAAATGGAAAAGTTGAAACATCTATTTTGAAATTGTTGTCATTACATAGGTGACACTCGTCGCCAAGGAAATTGTTTTATGTTTGAGGAAACAATTCTGTGCTGCTGCTTTCTGTTCTTTGTGTAAGAGAATTCCCCTGAAGGTACGCATATGAGGGTGAAGTTCAGTAAAATTAGAGGTTGCCTGACTTGGTGTCAGTTTGAAACTTTGAATTCCTAAATAAAATTGACAGTCATTTATAGAAAGTTCAGTTTTATCCTTGGGACTAATAGCAGCAGGGAATAAAAGAATCCAACCAGCAAGACAGAAAGAACGATCCCTTGATGCTTTGTGATTTTTAAATGAAAATAATGTGAAATGAAAGCAAATTTTCACTTCGTTTTGTTTGTGATGCCTAATAATTATGCTTGAGGAGATAAAAATACTCATTGGAGAAAACATTTCAAACTTGGAGGGCATAGCCATGCTCATGCAGACTTGAGAACATTTCTTTACGTGTCCTCCTTTAGAAAATGACCTCCTCTCAGTAGCTTCTGAAAAGGATGCAAGACTAGGTTAATTTTTTTTTCTCTAGTCATTCAATCTTTCAATTTTGAACATTTTATAACCGCTATTATTATAGTTAAGGAAGGTACCAATATTTTTTGGTTGAAGATGGAGTTTACATCTTTTTTTTTTTTTTTTTTTTGCTTGTCATGGGCTTTGGACTCAGGGCCTGAGCACTGTCCCTGGCCTCTTCTTGCTCAAGGCTAGCACTCTGCCACTTGAGCCACAGCACCCCCTCTGGCAGTTTTCCATGTATGTGGTGCTGGGGAATCGAACTGAGAGCTTCACATGTAGGAGGCAAGTACTCTTGCCACTAGGCCATACTCCCAGCCCGGAGTTTACATCTTGATAAATCAATAGTAAATTGAAAATATTGTAATTTAGAAATGTATTAACCGTTCCTGATGTGTGGATCATGATAGCCTAGAAACCAAACTGTAGAATTTTGTTGTTTATCCTGTGATCATGTGATTGACAGGAGACTGTGAGAGCCTGGTGCAGCATTTAGCTAGACTGGGAAAAGATGAAAATTTAGAATTTGATATAGTTTCTACTGAATACAAAGTGCTTTAACCTTAACCCAAAGTAAAAACAATTGTAAGTCTCCAGGTGCTGGTGGCTCACCCTGTACTCCTAGCTACTCACTAGACTGAGAACTGAGGATTGCAGTTCCAAGCCAGCCCAGGCAGCAAAGGCCATGTATCTCTTATCTCCCACTAACCACCTGAAAACCAGGCAGTGTGGCACAGAAGCTCAAAGCAAAACTGCTCAGGGATAGCTCTAAGGCCCTGAGTTCAAGCTCCTGACACAGAAAAAAAGAATTATAAGTCACTAAGTCAAAACATGATAAATCAAGGACCACCTTTACTGCAGGGGATATAAGAAAAAGGTAAGAATCTATTTTGTCCATATCTAGTCAAATAGGATGAAGAGGTGGAAGTGTTTACTTATGAAGAAAGGAAAGGAAGAATAGCCCAGCAGTCCATGATATACAGAATGTTTGAATTGAAACTCCATCTTGAGTTGTATACAGCACCAACCATCCCAAATCAGCTTATTGTCTAGACTAAAATTACAATAGATATGAACTCATATTAGAAAAAGTAAAAGATATAAGTAGAAAATACTTGTGTTTAGCAAGGAATGAACTGTTGGAAGGAGCAGAGAACATATAAACTAAAATAATTGTGGTATCATTTTCAAATACTGACAAAAAAGCATGTAAATTATGAATCCTAAAGTGGTTGGTAAAAACAATGTAAAGCCTTTACAGGATAAGTTTTATCACACTAATTTATTAACCTTCAGCATATTTAATGAATCCATTCTACAACTAGAGATTTAACTTGAAAACATAGCTCAAGTATGTACCATGATTTATTTAACAAAGAACAAATTTATCAAACAAATAAGAGTATACAAAATATCAAGCAACAATAATGACCAGTTTTAACACTGAATATAAAGTAATATTACCCAACCATTAAGCATGTTTGGCAAAATATTTTATGATGTGTTAGTCAGCTTTTCATCATTGTGACAAATATATGAGCAAAACTGTCAAAAGGAGGAAAGATTTATTTTGACTTGTGATGTTAGCCATTTTATCCAGAGTAGGCTGGCTTTGTTTCTTTGGGCCTGAAGGAAGATAGAAAATCATGGTGGATGAAGCTTCTGTTGAGGAGACTACTCACCTTCTAGTAGCCAGGAATTAGTAAGAGGAAGAGGTTTAGGACAAGGCATATATATGCTTCTAGAACTTGCCCTCAGTGGTTCACTGCTTCTAACTAGGCCCCACTTGCTACTTTTCTACCATCTCCCAATAATAAATAAAATTTTGATTTCATCAAAAGTCATTGAGAAAGTCAAATCCCTCATGATCCTATCACCTTCATGATTAAGTCTCAATTGTTGACCAAACTTTTAAGGCAGGAATTTTGAGGGGAAGAATTTTATCTCCAAGCATAACAACTGCCATAACAATGCCCAAAAGGCTCATGAACCTCACACAATGCAAAATATGTGCAGTACATTTCCAGGGGCCAGTAAAGCCTCAATAATTCTAATATTGTTCCAAATCTCTTCTGAGACTTAAGGCAAACTCTTAGACATAAGCCCCTGTGAAAACTCAAAAAGCAAGATATACGCTTCCAGTAAGCAATGGTGGAGAACACACATTCCTATTCCAACAGGAATATACTGAGGAAAGATTAGACCAAAAGTAGAGCAAAACCTGACAGGGAAAATGCTAAATCCATGTCCAGTATCTCTGTCATGTGACAGTAGGAGACAAACTCTAAAAGGCTGAGGAATTCCTACCTGTATGGTCCAACACTAGTTGTACCCAGTTGTAGCCCACAAGTTCTTTTGCCTGGGCTGGTTTTAGTTTCTTCCTGTGACTTTCCTGGGCTGACAGTCCAGTTTTCTAGCTTCTCCAACTTCATGTAGTCTCCATTGCTTCTTTGGCTTCACTTTTATACCTTCATGAATCATCATGTCATTGGTTGATTTCAGGGAATTCAACCCTGTCATACACTGTGGGTCCTCCCAGGGCTTTCTTTCCTTTGTAATCTAGTTGGAAACCTTCATGGCTCTGAAACTTGCATTCAGTGTGGCTGCAAAGAACAACACAAAACAAAACGAAAAATAGTGTACATAGATGACAGGGTCTGATGATAGCTTGAACAACAGCCAGGAACCCTTGAACACCTTGACAAGAAATTTTAAACAAATCCTGTAGATATATCTTCCTTAATGGCTCTGTGTGAACAGTGATCTAATAATGGTGTTTTCTTCTCATTAAAAGTATTTCAAATGAGCTCATACTTTTACACACTTGCCTATGATGAATGGGTCTGGCTAAGCTTCTGAAATGCTCATAAAAGACATTTTTCTTATATCCAAGCACAGATTATTTGGCTTTTTTGTTATTGTTTAATTTTTGGTTTGGGAATTGAGAAAGGAGCTTTCTATCCTCAATTTAAGATCCTTTTCTGTCAACCTTCTGGCTTTTCTTGTTTTTGGCTGTGAGGCTTGAACTCAGTGACTGTGTGCTGTCCCTGAGCTTTTTCCTCTCAAAACTATTGCTCTTCTACTTTAAGGCACAATGATACTTCTGGTCTTCTGGTGATTAATTGGGAGTCTCCTGGGCTTTCTTGCCTTCCTGTCTTTGAACCGTGATCCTCAGATCTCAGCTTCTTGAGTAGCTAGGATTGACAGGCATGAGTCACCAGTGCCTGGCTCCCTGCCTTCTTCTTAATGATGCTATCCCTTCATAAATCGATCTTCCTTACACAGACTTTTCCCACCAGACTAAAAGTTTTTAAGATTTTTTTCCATTCTGATCTTTACTCCCCCAAATCACCATCAATTTGGCTAAAAGTTTTTTTCAAAAAGTAATATTCAGTGAATTAAAAAAAGTATACCATTTTATATATATATATATATATATGTGATGACATTGGACTTCTAAAAGCAAACACAACTGTTCCTATACCCACTCTATTCAAGAAATATTATTAGTCTTGTTTTGGGATTAGGAAGCATGATTGCCATCATGATTAGCAAGTTTGTACTGTGGAAGTGTCTACACATTGAAGGATGAATCACATACAGTGCAAAGAGAGTTTGCACTGTATGTGAAATGGGTGATAATCTTTACAAACCATATATTTTACAGGGGTTAATATGCCAACATAAATAAGGAACTCCTACCGGTAGTAAAAAATAAAGACGAAGTGAGACTAGGCATCACTGCATACATTTAATCCCAGCTACTGAGGAGGCAAAGATTGGAAGAATCACAATTTGAAGTCAATCCATAAGAAAAAAAAATCAGCTAGACCCCCATCTCAACAAACAAGCCAAGTATGGTAGTGTATGTGTTGGAAACATTAATAGGTGGATTATGGTCAGAGAGCAGATTTGATCTGAAAAATTAACTAAAAAAGGACTGGAAGCTTGTTTCAATTCATAGATGGCTGAATACAAACCTCAGCAATGCCAATCTCCCCACATAAACCTACATGCTAATAATGAAATTAAAAATGTCTTTAAAATCCAAGTGCTGGTGCCTTATGCCTGTAATTCTAGCAACACAGAAGACTGAGATCTGAGGATCTTGGTTCAAAGCCAGCCCAGGCAGGAAAGTCTGTAAGGCCCTTATCTCCAATAAACTATCCAGACCAAGCTGAAGTGGCTCTGTGCCTCAAGTGATAGAATGGTAGCCTTGAGTATAAAAAAGTTCAGGGACAGCTCACAGGTCTTGAGTTCAAGCCTCAGGATGGGAAAAATAAAGCTTAAATTCAAAAATATTTAAGAATGAATATTTATAATCATTTCAGCTTTCTTTTTTCTTTTCTGCAGCACTGGGATTGAACCCAGGACCTTCACATGCTAGTCAAGCCCTCTACTATGAAGTTACTAATTTCTATCTTTAATATCAAAAATCAGTAAAGCATCTGGTAGACAATTTTTAGGTACTTGACCCTGAACATGGCACTATGGTCAGATTCTCATGTGTCTCGCATCATGTTCGACTCTAATATGTTCCTTGAATTACCAGCAAAGGAAGATACTAAAAATACAAATCCTCAAATGTCTTTAAATATAGATCATAAGCCACATATTTACAGATTCTCTTTAATTACATCTACATTTAAGAAAAATTAGAAAGCTATATTCCAAAATATGTATTCGTAAATATTGTATTTTCCTATATTTTCCATTTTAACCTAATATAACAAAAATGTAGTCCACATTATATAATGCATTAAATTCCAATGGTGAGTGTCAAGCTCATCCAGGCCTTTATATTGAGTGACCTCCCTAAGAAGTCTGAAAGCCAAACTCAGATCATGAGGGCAATCCGTCCCTTCCTTAATCTGTGTTTCTACAGTGATTGCCATTTGGTAGTAAAATGCACTTGGGCTCTTACCCTGCCTGTTGTGTTCTTCTTCTTTCCTATGGATGGTGAGGGAGATCCCAAATTGGTAAGTAGGGGAAGCAGGGGGCCTACAATAGCCATTCTGCCTCATTTCTTTTAAGAGTTAGGAGGACAGCAAGATTTTTGCTTTGTTTCTTCTTGCTGTGAGCTGGGAAGAGTAATGTCACTGGTAAGAAGGCCTGTGGTGATCTGATTCTGCCTATCTCTGAATAGATAAGATTAAGCAATGAGCTGTTGAATCAGGAAGTCAAATATTTTACCATAGCTGTGGTATACTTTAGAATAAACTTTAGCTAGGGTAATTATGTATTATTTTGCTCCTACTGGTAGATTTTTTCTGAATAAAATAGAGAGCATCAAATAGAATAAAAATTGAAGTTATCTATCAGCTTTCAGTTATGACTGTCTTTGGCAAACAAAGATGGCGATCCTAGCTTAAATGTCAATATATTGCTATGTTGAGCTCTGTCTGACTTGCTCCTTTGGGTCATTTAAACAAATGAGTCAGTTTTATGATGGGAAGAGTGGTGATATTTTTGAACCATTTCAAACCCCAACACTGATTATTTCTGACAGTCTTCTGCTTTCAGATCAATGTTTTCTAAAAACAAGTTGTCTGTACCATTCAATGTAAAAAATAAATCTGGAAGACTGTATATAAAATGTCAATATTACTTTTTCTAAATGGTAAAAATTTTAAGTTAATTTCAATATATTTCTATATTATATGTGCATACACATGTGTGAGATTTTTGTATTTGAATTTTTTATTCAAGAAAACAGCTTAAAACATGAACATGCTACCGATAGTGTGTTTATTATGTAGTAAGTTTCCTCACTTAATCCCATTAACAACCTGTGATGTAGTTGTTGTTTCTCTATTTATTAGTGAGGACACCAAGACTCACAGATATTATGCCCAAGGAATGGTGAAGCAAAAATTTGAACTCTGGTCTATTTAGATCCATATGGTTAATGTGGGGTTATACTGCCTCACAGTTCAGCTCAGGATGGCTGATAATTAAGTTGGGAATTGACGGCTCCTTTCTCATTTTCCTCTTTGTTATACGAATGGTTTGTGTGTGAAGATAAGTGCACCTGAGCTCACTTCTCAGATCAGCAGTGAACATTCATTTCTAATTAGCAAGAAGAGCTAGTATCATATTTTTACAGCCATGCATCTCTTTCCTTGTTTCTAACAACCACACTCTGTGGAAATTGTATCCCTTGGAATTGCATTCTACATTGTCCTCATATGATTCATTTCGATGTTTTGGATACAGCATTGTATACTTTTCAGTATCTCTTTTAAGAAACTCAGCATACTTTCTATTTTTATTTTTCTTCAGAACTTACTGTGGAATCCAACAAATGTCCTGGAGCACAGGAGCACAAGACTGACTGAGAACAATGTACTCTAGTCGATTGTGTGTGATGACAATTGGAATTAACTTTTACACTTAGTATTATTTTCTCTCTAATAGCTCACTTGTGTTTTAGGAAAAACAGTTTACTTACGCTGAGCAACCAGTTGTGGATGAATTAGACTTAGCAAAGCCAGAATGAAGAGATGCAAAAATGGATGTGTGAGCCTTTAACCATAGCCCAAATGTTCTTCATTCACTCCTAAACATGTCTTTCCTTTCCAAAGTAAGTAGTGTGGGCTTTATTGAAAATAAACTTGACTTTAAAATATTAGCATTCTGGTTGCTATTTGACTATGATTTGCTTAGGAATTGATACTGGATTTTAATACTACTCTGAGCAGATGTATAGAAATTGGCTCTAAAAGAAGAACAATGAGTAGAGAAATGAGATAAATGAATGAAGTGGGAACAGAAACACAAATTATTCCTATGAAGAATACTGAGAAGGTCTTTCTGTTTACTTACAAAAACTTTTACTCAATCTACACCTTGATTTTTCTCATTTAATGTTAAAGTGAGGGGAGAGTGGTGGTAGATTAAAGCCACTGAGCCGTTGTCTGTATGTCCATGAATATCAAAACAAATGCATAGCTTCTGGGAGAAATGAGTGGTAGCAAAAGACAAATGAGACAAATGTATTTGATTTAGGTACCCTGAGTCTCATTTATCTGATTTGGTAAGGGGAACAACAAAATGGTGAGACAAAGGACAAAGGATGAACCAATGCAACAGTGATACTTACAAGACAATATGTTGGAAACAAATTTTACAACTTGCGGGGGGTGGGGGGAGGAGGAGAGTGGAGCGGGAGGAGGGAAAGTAGGAGAAAAGCAAAGGAGGGAAATAACAAGTGTAACAAGAAATATACTTGTTACCTTACGTATGTAATTCTAACCCTGCTGTATATCATCTTGACAATAAAATAAAATTAAAAATTAAAAAATGGGGATAACTGTAATTAGTAGGCATACAGTAAAATCTAGAGAGTCTAAACCTTTGGTTTATAAAAGAACAATACACTGAGTAAAAAGATATGAAAGGGGGTAAATTGCCCCCAATGAGTATCCAAGCAAGAAAGAAAAGGCTTGGGTGTCCTAACATTTACACATGCTGGCACTCTGTCAAAATGAAATTTAAGATGGGGTTCTACAATTAGAACTGGAGACAGGACCTCGGTGTCCTGTATTACTCACAGGTGTCCTGGAAGAAATGATCTGTGAAATGATCTTATAATCAAAGCAACAGTAACAACAACAACAATGAGCCCAAAAAAACCCTATAATTTTAAATCTTCAAACCGCTAAGGACTCCTGTGTTGATCTGCTAAGCAAGTGACCACCTTAAGAATCAGTGTGGACTCAGAAAATTTGTTTTGCCTTGGAATGAGATTTATAGCTACAGTTCTACTTAGGTAAAAGTGTCAGCCACATTGAAGGGTTCAGATAAAGAGACTGACTTCCTCTTCCATTGCAATTAGTATCTTAAGTTACAAGCATCACAGGTTAAAAAAAAATGGCATTCTTACAAATGTAACCTGCTTAAACCTCTCCAGGACAGAGTAAACTGTGTTTTTGTCTTTTCTAGACAAAGAGGAAAATTGATTTAAGAAAATGGCACAAGATTGTCCTCCTATATGTTTCCTACGGACAAAAAACAGGTTGTATATATTTAAAATATCATACATATTTGTCCATTGTCAAACATCTAAAGGTTTACAAATACCTCAACATTTTATTAGCTAAAGAGAACATGGCTTTTATAAGTGGTCAAAATGTTGTTGTGATTTTTACTTGTACTCCAATTACATTGGTATTTATTGTTTAGCATGAAATTTTGAAAATATGAGGGGAAAAAATGAAAGCATTCTTTTTCCCAGAGCATTTTACTTTTGTCTTAGATCTCAACTTAAAACAGATCCTTGACATAAAAATTGTATTAATAATTCATGGACTATATTAATGGCTGCGTTAAAACTTTAACAAGTTGGTGTTACAAAACTGTCAAAAACGTAACAGCCCTGCCTTCTTTAATTTCAACTGCTGCTGGTGAAGCATAGGGAAATGCTTTCTTGGTGTGCAGTGTTACCAATTATCTGACAGAGCCAGAGTGTATTTCCAGCTAATCAGAAATAAGAGTGCAGAATTAAATCTCCCGTGTGAAACTCATCATTTACATATTTATGATTCAAAAATTATAATAAGGCTAATGAGAAACTCACACACTGCCTTTAAAAGTCAAGCCAATCTTACAGTTAATTTCCAACAGATAAAGTTCCTGCTACATGACTGTGGAAAGACTACATCTGTTGATGACAGCTTCAACATTTACAGTTATTTGAATGGCTATAACCATACATAAGAAGATATGTTTTAATATGACTATTTTAGGGGTTAAGAGTGAGATACATGTTTAATGCAAATGGGTATAACAAATTTTTACACATGTAATGCATTGGGAGAATAGTATTAATATGTGTGTGTTGTTTTGCAGCTATCTCCAATACTACTTTACATGTTCCTGTAAGTAACACAGAAGAGGTAACTGGCTATACTTTACGAGGGCTCTTTAATGCTGTTAAGAACTCAGAGTTGTATGTCGCATAATTTCTGAGTTGAAGCACCATCTTGTATGCTGTGATTGTGCTCATTAAATGGAAGTATCCTAAGCACCAAGGCATTTGAATATGTTCACTTCTGGGACATCATTAGCTCAGGAGGTGATGTGTTCATCCCCCATGTCCACTTTCCCTTAGAAATGTCTTCCATCTGTCATCAATTTGCTGAGGCTAGCAGAGGACCCTTTCTTGTGTAATGCAAGTTTTATTTCTCTGTAGGTACTCTCATTTATACAAGGTTTTGGGGTATATTTTATGTGGTCCAGAACTGTCCTAAACTTGACTTTCAAGGTATATTTTTTTCTCTAGGGTAGCTTTCACTAAAATAAACTGGAGTTGAAAAGAGTTTATGTCATAAGTATGTATTTTTAATTTATATTTTACTTTACAGCTACTTCCATTTAGGAAGAATTTCTTATATTTATTAATTTGTTTGTCAAAGTGATGTACAGAGTGGTTATAGTTTCATATGTAAAGCAGTGAGTACATTTCTTATCAACTTATTACTTCCTCCCTCATTTTTCTCCCATCTCCTTCCTCCCCAACTCCCTCCCCACAGTTGTACAGTTGATTTACAGTGTATAAATTAGTAAGTAATGCTGTTACATTGGTTCGCCTTTTACCCTTTGTCTCCCTAGTTTGACTTTATTAAGGTAATGATGCACCATTATCAAAAGCAATTACAATATCCTGTATAGTCATGAGGACCATACGAGACAATCGTAGCTCTAGATAAGAGATATGTCATCATCATATCTTAAATAGGATTTTGTATTTATATTGAATATTAGTTTTCTGTTGCTACATAACGATGTACAACAAAGAATGGCTTAACACAATCTATATTTAGTATTACACATTTTGTGCAGTCAGAAGTATGAGAACAGCTTAGCTCAACTCCTGCCTTGGGGTTCCACAGACTTTAGTTATAACACTGGGTGGAGCTGTGGGATCCAGTAAAGCTCAGTGTTTTCTTCCAAGTTGACATGCTTTTGATAAAGTTCAGTTGCTTGTCATAAGACTGAGGCTGTAAATTCATGAAATTTATCTGTAGTTATATGTGCCATTATATGCAAATGTTTGTGTTCTCCTCAAACTCATGTACTAAGATCCCCATCCTGAAAGTGATGGAGTAAGGGGATGTGGCAATAGGAAATAATTGGGTAATGACAACAGAGTCATTATTAATAGGATCAGTGTCTTCTATGAAGAGACTTCAATCTCTCTTTTTGCTCTCTACCACATCAAGATACAATGAGAATACGAGGCAGAAGCTAGGGACTCGTGGTTCATGCCTGTAATCTGAGATCTGAGGATATGAGGCTGAGATCTGAGGATCTTGGTTCAAAGATAGCCCATTCCGAAAAAGTCTGGAAGATTTTTATCTACAATTAAGCGCCAAAAAAAAAAAAAAAAAAAGCCAGAACTGGGTCTGTGGCTGAAGTGGTACCATGCTAGTCTTAAGCAAAAACAAAACAAAACAAAAATATGCTCAGGAACAGCACCCAAGCCCAGAATTCAAGCCCCAGAATTGCATCAAAAAGATAAAAAGAGAGAGCCCTCATTGGACACCAGAGAATATTGTTTCCTTGAATTTTGGCCTTGTACTTTCTCACACTATCAAAAATAATAAATGAGTGTATGTTGTATAGCTGTCTCATAACTGATGTTTTGTAAACACCTAGTCAAAATATTGGTTTTATTCATCCACAGACAAGTTCCCATCATAGATTGTTGCTTTATTGAGGGAAAGTTGGTAATTCTATCACTTTAATCTACTGAGAAAATTATGAAGTATAGTGTAATCCTGAGAGTAACATTATATTACCTTTTCAATATTCTGTTGATTAGATGAATGTCACAGGGCTTGCTCTCCTTTAAAAGGATTATTCAAGTTTTAAAAAGTTTTCTAAGTTATCTGGTCAATTGTCAAATCATATTCCTTAAAAAGCAGGAGAGTATGGTAGTTAAGAATGTACATTCTTTCTCATACCTGCTGAATCATAAGCTTTGCCATTCCTTTGCTATATTACTTCAGGAAGGGACTTAACTATTCTGTCTGGAAGTTTAATCCTTAAAAGGAGAATAATGATAAGCTCCATTCTTCATATGTTTGCAAGAGTTGAAAGCATTAATTTTAAACATTTAGAATGTCATCTTATAGGCAGTAAGATCCCAAAAAGGTGATGATGATTTTTATAGAAAAATAAGTAACTTTCACTTCCATTGTCTTTTGGGAAGCAATAACACTATGCACACACATACTCACATTATATATGTGCATAAGTATGTATGTGCATGGAGAAGGTAATCTTTTAGAGAAATGACAAATTATTACCTCATCAGTATATTACTGTTGTTGAACCTGTAGTTCTAATAGAGCAGTGTGAAGCAATTATGTTATTTCTTCAAATAATGAGATTTAACATATATTAGACTTGTTTTGAGTTCTAAATACTTACATATCTTAGTGACATAGTTACTATGTGAGCACCCATTTAACAAAGGTTGAAATTGAGGTCTTATGACTTCAAGGTCTTATCTGTGAGGGTAAGGACTACTAAAATTTACAAGCCCGTGGACAGATGAGGCATGCTTACTTACATTTTGTGCTCAGTTTAATATTTGAGTCTGAGGACTAAATCCATATATCTGAAATGGGTTTTAAGAGAGATTATTAAGCACCCTAAGTTGAAGAAATGATGTGTAGGAAGCTGCTCGGTGTTAGAATGTGAGTAAATCCAATTATCTGACAATAGGAAGAATAGATTTTGACAAATAATGTCAATAAATTCAATTGTCAATTTAGTAACAACTATTTTCTGAATTTAAACTATTCAGAAGATGTTTTGGTTGGGATTAGAGGGATGCAATGTGTAGTTAAAGTATGACAAAGAATTACATAACTCCAAAATACTTTTATTAAAAAAATCACAAAAAATATATTGCTATAGTATAAAAAAAGTGTTGAAAAAAAATAAATTTTCAACATATGCATTAGGGATTTATATTAAATTGTATCATAATATATTATACTTTATTTATATTGGGTGCAAAAACTTCCAAATCAATAAATGAATAAAACATAACCATGAGTTAAGTAGTTTTGATAGCAGCAGACAGTAAACAACAAAAGTGGGTAAATATAAGTCAGTTTAAAAGTTAGGTAATGTATTCACTGACTTATGTATGAAACTGTAACCCCTCTGTACATCACTTTGACAATAAAGAAATTTTAAAAAGTCAGTTTAAATTGTGAAAATTAAACTATACTATCACAACAAATATAAATGGATTATATATACCTATTAAAGCCTAAAGATTTATGCATAGAAAAAAATGCTTAATGTTTTCTGCTTTTGAAAGATATTAAATTAAACCATATTAAAATATTCCTAATAAGGAAATAGCAAATAGCTAGATTGAATAGCTCAACAGAATGTTATTATATAAAATTATAGATACATTAAAAATTACAAAAAAGGCATTAAGATAGACAACTAGATATGTGGTCATAAAAAGAACATTTGCCCTAGAATATTATGCCATGTATGTGTGTGTGTGTGTGTGTGTGTGTGTGTGTGTGCATAGTGTAATCAACGGATTAAAAAGTATCAATAGGATATATTTTATACAGAATCTGACTATAATTTCAAGAGGACAAATAGGATATAATGACTGAGAAGAACTCACATATAAAAAAGATTGCTAATATCTTAAGGGGTGCAAAGAAAAACATGAACAACACAGTACATAAACCCTTTCACTTGTGGATATAACTTGTTTTTCAGGTATAGAGATCATTTTTTGTTTATATAAAAAGTAAGAAGGAAAACAATAAAAAGTTACACAGGATTGATTTCCAGTCTTTTATCTCTAATTATGCAATCAACACTTATAATAAGCTTTAACCTCAGAGAGTTTAGTGCTTTTGTGAAAGTCAAAATTAGAGAACCAATGATTTTGTCCAATGATTTTATGGTTGACCTTTCAAATCTGTTTACCTACATGAAATAAATTGGCAAATACTAAATAGACAGGTCTCCAAAGAAATAAAAATGCTAAGTACATGAAATTATGTTCAAATTTTTTAACCATCAGGAGAATGCAAATCAAAATGAAGTTCCTTCTCACTCTACTCCAAATGGCCATTATGAGAAGAAAATAATAAATGCTGGTAGAGATGCTTTAAAAGGAAGACTAATATACTGTTGGTGGGGATGTGAGTCCATCTACTATGGAAATCAGAATGGAGGTTCCTTGATACACAAAAAGAAACTGGACATTCTAGAACACTCTTGTAATATCAGTACTTTGAAAGTGGAGACAGGAACAAAAATAAAGTCAAGGCCATTTGGGGCACTAAGTCTCTACCTCATACCCAAGAAACTAAGAAAAGATCCCCCACCTTCCAATAAACAACTGGGGCAACTAACATCACTTTATGACTTGCAGTTTTGAAAGTCCCTGATCAATGAACTTCAGGTTTGATTTCTCATGAGGGTCCACACTCTATTCCAGGTTGGTGTCCAAATAATGCAACACTGAGAGGGGAGGAAAGTATTTACTCACATAGCTGAAGAACAGATCAGATAGACCTCATGTTTTTGTTTTTGTTTTTTTTTAGCATTTTTTAACATTTTTTTTCAAATTTGTATTATCAAACTGATGTACAGAAAGGTTACAGTTTCATACGTTAGGCACTGGATACATTTCTTGTACAGTTTGTTACCTTGTCCCTCAGACCTCATGTTTTAAAAAAGCAGCACTCTTGAATTCACAAGGACATAGACTTCATGACCTAAACACCTTTTAGGGATTTCTTCTCAAAACACTGGAGATGCAGTTGTGAACATAGGAATTTTGGAAAATAAAAGCATTCTAATGATTGTAGTATTATTCAATGTTATGAGGGTTTAACCAAGAATATCTATCTTAAGCAATTTTGATTAAATTTGACTCCCTGAAGGGAGGAATCTAATGTTTTTTCTAATAGGTGAAGCCAATTTTTTTTGTAGGGGTACTTTCTTTTTCTCTAGGGTGAATGTGCTGCAAATGTCTTTATGGTTATGTTCTTTGTCTCTAAAATTCTTTTGATACTTCTGCCCATCTTGTTTCTCCAGTTTTTTTCCTTTTGTGTCTTCCTTACTTTTTTCGTTCCATAGTAGAATAAAACTAGGTATTGGGTAACTATTTACAGATTGTTTGACAAAGAATAAGTGACACCCCATTGCTAACTATGTAGCATATTAAAATCAGTAATACATTAATTATAATTGCTAAAAATTCTTTAACAGAAGTTTGGCAGAACAGAAGGTGACTGCTTCATAGAAATTCCTGGTACATAAGTATAAGCCTCTTCTTTTACATCAATTTTGTCAAGCCGTACATACCATCAGAACCTTAATTACTGTGATTATTTATTACTGAGACTTCATTTATTTTTCTAGTTATTTCATTTTATCTCATCACAGGATATGCCTTGATAACCCCAACTTCATATCAAATGATCATGGCAAAGTAAGTCCAAACTCAACAAATATTCTTCTTGAGAAATAAAATAGTATTGGAATAACATTTGCTTCTTAGTTTTAATATTACAGATTATTCATCAATCACTGGATGGCAAATTAGAGTAAATAACTTTTTGCCTCACTGCTTGAAATCCTATTAGCTGTCTTTCCCCTTTGAATGTGTTCAAAACTAAATAAAAACATCATGATTCACTTCAGTGATTGCTATTTCACTTTGTGGGAATAAAATATATTGCAAGAAACATTTTCAACTGTAAGAAAGTGCTTATATGACTTGAAGAAAATAGTTTGTTTCTTGAAATTATGATAACACAAAATATACTGGAGTTGTTATCAGGAAAACAACACACACGAAAGAAAAGAAACCATTGACTCTATGAAAAATATTGTTAGGAATGGGAAAGAAAAATGTCCTTAAGATAAAAAAAGTCCTAAATCTATGGAAATATTGACTTTATTCTAGAATTCTCTTGAAATGTTTTGTGGTCTAATGGCACCAGACCTATATTGGGATGGGTATTTACATATCCAAGCACGGAGTCTCCATGGTTAAAGAGAGGCCTTCATTTTGGAAAATCCTGTCTATGTAGCTAAGGAAAAGTATGATGAACACCTGAAACTCTAGAGAGAAATATAGGATGAATCTACAAGAATATTCCTTTAAAAGAAATACATGGTGGCTAAGATAAATAACTAAAGTTCTTAGTTCGAAGAACCTGCCAAATATTATACAAGTAGTGTTTTTGTAATAATGTCAATTTAGTTCAATCTAATTTCTTTTCTGTATTTTACAGAGTTATAGCTTGCTTAGTGATGGTATATAGGATTTTGTTATAAAGGGAACACAAATGTTTAACCTAGTCAAGAATCTTAAGGTAAATTCTTTTTTTTCATTGTTTAATATTTAAATTGTCTGTGACTAGAAATTCCTTATCTTTTAAGGGGTTGGAGATTATGAATGGAGGGGGTTCATTTTCACTTCAGGCTCACATTAAGCTCTTGTATTTGGGGGATAAGGATTGTATTTAAAATTACATGAGAGTGCTGGGAATATGGCCTAGTGGCAAGAGTGCTTGCCTAGTATACATGAAGCTCTGGGTTTGATTCCCCAGCACCACATATATAGAAAACTTCCAGAAGTGGCGCTGTGGCGCTGTGGCAGAGTGTTAGCCTAGAGCAAGAAGAAGCCAGAGACAGTGTTCAGGCCCTGAGTCCAAAGCCCAGAACTGGCAAATAAATAAATAAATTAAATAAAATTACATGAGAACAAAATCATACAGATTTGACACCATAAGTACCATACACTCTTATGGAGAAAATTGATGGCTTACTTAGTTGTCAATAACTTGCTTATTTCCCCACAAGAACAATTTAAATATATCAGTTATGAAGCATACTTTACACCTACTTGAGTGGCTAAGCATTAAACTACATTCCAGTCTCCTGAATATACAAAAATTAGCCTAGAAAACTTCACAAGTAATCCCAATGGACATTTTTCCATTTCATAATTTTAATCTCTGTTATGATCAATATTAATATATGTAATATTTTACTTAGTAAAATATGAAATTATGATCAGCATTGTCTGAGGTATGTATATTTTGTTGGTTTTATATTTGTTGGGTCATATGAAAATAGTAATAAAAGTATATCATAAGACAAACTATCTGTTACATTTTAGAACAAGAGAATCTGTGAAAATAAGAAATAATTGTAGCAGTAATTTTCAATCATATTCTAAATTCCAAATTCACTTTGAAGTTTACATGCATATTCATATTGCGCTATCTAAAAGTCTTTTTTTTTTAATTACTGAAAAATAGATTTATTTTCTTATCCTTGATCCAAGGGAAAGGAGGAATATCTTCATAGCTTGCAAAATGCAATTCTTGTAGAACATAATATTCTTTTTTTGTGTGTCGGTTGTGAGGCTTGAACTCTGGGCCTGAGCACTGTCCCTGAGCTCTTCAGCTCAAAGCTACCATGCTACCTCTTGAGCCACAATCCCACTTCCAATAATGTTCATTTTTGAGGTTCATTTATTTTAAGAAATAATGGCATATCACTAAAATTTGAAATGTATGGTTGAAACATTTTATCTGTCTTAAAATTTTACATAAAATAGGTTACTTATATTTATCTTCTTATATTATGCTAACTAGTACTGTAAGTAATATTTAACCTAATGGGTCACACTTTGCCATTCTTGAATAACAATGTTTTTCTCCTTTGGTTATTCCTTCTGTAAGTTCAACTTGTAACCTACAGTAAACTGGAAAATATATTGTTGATCTTCTATAAATAATTACTATTTCTTTTCCCTGAGGCAAATTAATTCACCTATTATTTTTCTCCATAAACTTTAATGGTATTCTAATAAGCAACCAAATTACTACAATGAATCATTAAAGTCATTATCTGTTTCTTGATCCATTGGCTCAGTATAGGACAGGAGATAATGAGGTCCAGAAATCTGCACAGAAATGCCATTGGATATCTGGCTAAATACATGACTGTACATGCAGAGGGCAAAATGCACCCATAGTGGACAAGAATAACTTATCAAGGAAGAACAAGTAATGAGATTACTGAATGGAAAACAATTCCCAGACACAACACAGAGCTGGCTATTTCTCATGTTGTTGCAAGCTACAGTAGAGAGACCTCATTAATTATACGGAAAACTGAATGGAATCTGTAAGCTGTGAAAAAAAAATAGGGACGGATTAGTTCTAAAATGAACAGTAAATCTGATATTTCTGAAAATGATCATAAAAAGGAACTGAAAAGAATCTCACCATACAGCAAATTTGATCTGTGCCTGCCAGAACAATGTCCAATAAATTTTTTTTCAAATTTTTATTATCAAACTGATGTAAAGAGAGGTTACAGTTTCATGCATTAGGCATTGGATACAGTTCTTGTACTGTTTGTTACCTTGTCCCTCACACTCCCCTCCCTCCTCCCTCTTTCCCTTTCCCCCCCTGAGATGTTCAGTTCACTTACACCAAACAGTTTTGCAAGTATTGCTTTTGTAGTTGTTTGTCTTTTTTTTACCCTGTGTCTCTCAATTTTGGTATTCCCTTTCAATTTCCTACTTCTAATACCAGTATACACGGTTTCCAATACACTCAGGTAAGATTACAGAGATAGTGTAGGTACAACCACAGGAAGGTGATACAAGAACATCATCAATAATAGAAGCTACAGATACAGATGGGACGTTGAAAGTAGTTACAACCGTGATATAACAATGGTTTCCATAACATGGAGTTCATTTCACTTACCATCATCTTATGTGTTCATAAGGGTATAGCTATTGGACTTTTGTGATCCTCTGCTATGACTTGCCTAAACCTGTACTAATTATTCCCAATAAGGGAGACCATAGAATGCATGTTTCTTTGGGTCTGGCTCACTTCACTTAGTATAATTTTTTCCAAGTCCTTCCATTTCCTTACAAATGAAGCAATGTCATTCTTTCTGATAGAGGCATAAAATTCCATTGTGTATATGTACCACATTTCCTGATCCATTAATCTACTGAGGGGCATCTGGGTTGGTTCCAGATTCTAGCTATGACAAATTGTGCTGTGATGAACATTGTTGTGCTGGTGGCATTACTGTGGTTTTGTTTGTGGTCTTTTGGATAGATACCCAAAAGTGGGGCTTCTGGGTCATAGGGGAGTTCTATATTTAGCCTTCTGAGGAATCTCCATACTGCTTGCCAGAGTGGCTGAACCAGTTTACATTCCCACCAACAATGAAGTAGGGTTCCCTTTTGGCCACATCCCCTCTAACAATTGCTATTGTTAGTTTTCTTGATATATGACATTTCTACTGGGGTGAGGTGGAATCTCAATGTTGTTTTGATTTGCATTTCTTTTATGGCCAGTGATGTAAAGCACATTTTCATATGTCTCTTGGCCATTCTCATTTCCTCATCAGAGAAGTCTCTTTGTAAGTCTTTAGCCCACTTGTTGAGGGGCCTATTGGTTCTTTGTGGTTTTGTTTTGGAAGAAGGTAATTTTTTTAGTTCTGCATATATTTTAGAGATGAGGCCTTTGTCCGTTGAATGTCCGGTAAAGATCTTCTCCCAGTCTGTGGGCTTTCTGTTTATCTTGCGAGCTATGTCCTTTGCCATACAGAAGCTCTGCAGTTTGATGCAGTCCCATTTGTCCAACCTTTCTTTGATTTGTAGTCTTTTTGGGTCATTGTTAAGGAAGTTCCGTCCTGTGCCAAGGAGCCCAAGTGTTTCTCCTACTCCTTCCTTTAGTGTTTTCAGGGTGTCTGTTTTGATTTCGAGGTCTTTAATCCATTTGGAATTGATGTAGTTGCAGGGTGATATATAAGGATCTAGTTTTAGTTTGTTGCATGTGTTGAACCAGTTTTTCCAGCACCATTTGTTAAAGAGGCTTTCTTCCAAACTATTGTTTTAGCTCCTTTATCAAAGATTAAGTAGGTGTAGTTCTGTGGGTTCATTTCTGGGTCTTCAATTCTGTTCCATTGGTCTTCAGGCCTGTTCCTGTGCCAATACCAAGCTGTTTTTATTACTATAGCTTTATAATACAGCTTGAAGTGGGTATTGTAATTCCTCCAGCATTGTTCTTTCTGCTTAGGATTGTTTTTGCTATTCTAGGTCTTTTATTGTTCCATATGAACTTCTGAATTGCTTCCTCTATTTCATTAAAAAATGGTGTTGGGATATTAATGGATATTGCATTGATTTTGTAGATTTCCTTTGGCAATATTGCCATTTTGATTATATTAATCCTCCCAATCCAGGAGCATGGGAGGTTTTTCCATTTCCTTAGTTCTGACTTAATTTCGTTTTTCAAGCTTTTAAAGTTCTCTTCAAAGAGGTCTTTCACTTCTTTGGTTAAGGTTATTCCTAGGTATTTTATGTTTTTGGAGGCTATTGCAAAAGGAGTTGCTTTCCTGATTTCAGCCTCGGTCTTCGGGTCATTAGCATAGAGAAAGGCCGTTGATTTTTGAGGGTTTATTTTATACCTTGCCACTTTGCCAAAGTTTTGGATCAGCTCTAGTAGCTTGGGGGTAGAGTCTATGGGATTCTTTAGGTATAGGATCATGTCATCTGCGAAGAGAGAAAGTTTAACTTCACCTTTTCCTATTTTGATCCCCTTTATATTTTCTTCTTGCCTAATTGCTCTGGCTAGGAATTCTAGTACTATGTTGAAGAGCAGGGGAGAGAGTGGACATCCCTGCCTTTTTCCTGATTTTAAAGGGAATGGCTTTAGTTTTTCCCCATTTAGAGTTATGCTTGCTGTTGGTTTGTCGTAAACTGCCTTGATTATATTGAGGAATGTTCCCTGCAATCCCAGTTTTTCCAGGGCTTTTAGCATAAATGGGTGCTGGATTTTATCAAACGCTTTTTTCGCATCCAGAGATAAAACCATGTGGTTCTTTACCTTGCTCCGGTTGATGTGGTGGATTACATTAATTGACTGGCATATACTAAACCAACTTTGCATCCCTGCGATGAATCCAGTTTGATCGTGGTGTATGCTTTTTTTGATGACCTGTTGAAGTCGATTGGCCAGAATGTTGTTGAGAATTTTTGTGTCTATGTTCATCAGGGAAATCGGTCTATAGTCCTCTTTCTGTGATGAGTCCCTGCCTGGTTTTGGGAAGAGGGTTATAGTGGCTTCATAGAATGAGTCTGGTAGTGAATGGTCCCTTTCAATTTCATTGAAGAGTTTGAGAAATATTGGTGTGAGTTCTGTTTTGAAGGCCTTGTAGAATTCTGCAGTGAATCCGTCTGGACTTGGGCTTTTCTTGGATGGGAGATCATTTATCGCCGTTTCTATTTCAATACTGGATATGGGTCTGTTTAGAAGGTTTAAATCTTCATGGTTAAGTTTGGGGATATGAATTTTTTCTAGGAAATCATCCATTTCTTCCAAGTTCTCGAATTTGTTGGCGTAAAGGTTTGCAAAATAGTCACTTATTATTGTCTGAATTTCGGTTATTTCTGTTGTGATGTTACCTGTTTCATGTCCTATCTTGTTTATTTGAGTGTGCTGCCTTCGTTTTTTGGTCAGGTTTGCCAGGGGTCTGTCTATCTTGTTGATTTTTTCAAAGAACCAACTCTTTGTTTTGTTGATTCTTTCAATGGTTTTTTTTTTTTGTCTCTAATTGATTTAATTCTGATTTCATTTTAATTATTTGCTTCCGTCTATTGATGTGGGGTTTGGCTTGTTGTTCTCGCTCAAGGAAATTATGGTGCTTCATTAAATTATTGAGTTGCTGTTTTTCCAGTTTGTTGATGTATGCACTCAGAGATATAAATTTTCCTGAGTACTGCCTTTGCTGTGTTCCAAAGGAGCTGGTACTTTGTGTCCTCAACTTGGTTGAATTCCACAAATATTTGAATTTCCATTTTAATTTCTTCAGTGACCCACTGATGGTCCAGCAGTGTGTTGTTTAGTCTCCATGAATTGTAGGATTTTCTGTCGTGGCTGTTTTGAGTTGAGCTCTAATTTTATTCCATTGTGGTCTGAGAGAATGCAGGGAATGGTTTTGATACTTCTGAATTTGTACAGATTTTCTTTGTGTCCTAAGATGTGATCTATTTTGCAGAATGTTCCATGTGCTGTGGATAAGAATGTGAATACTCTTGTTGCTGGGTGGAATATTCTGTAGATGTCAGTTAAGTCTAGTTGGTCTATGCAATTATTTAGTTCTGTGGTTTCTTTTTTCAGTTTTTGGCATGTTGATCTGTCCAGAGGTGATAGTGGAGTGTTAAAGTCCCCAATTATCAATGTGTTTGGGTCTATGAGTGTTTTTAGACTCAGTAGTGTTTGTTTGATGAAGTTGGGTGCTCCTGCATTTGGTGTGTAGATATTTAGAATGGTTATATCTTCCTGTAGGAGGGATCCCTTTACTAGTATGTAGTAACCTTCTTTGTCTCTTCTTACCTTTTTTAATTTGAAGTCAATTTTGTCTGATACTAGGATTGCAACTCCAGCCTGCTTATGGGGGCCATTTGCTTGATAGATTTGATTCCAGCCTTTCACTTTTAGAAGATGTTTACTTTTGCTGGATAGATGTGTCTTTTGGAGGCAGCAGAAAGATGGATCTTGATTTTTGATCCAACTTATGAGCCTATGTCGTTTGATTAGAGAATTAAGTCCATTAATGTTGAGAGTTAGGATTGAGAGATGATTGTTTGTTCCTTTCATTATCACTATCTTGCTAAAAGCTGTGTCTTCCCATTTCTTGATCTGATGTTTACTATTTAGGGTTCATTTCTCTGTCTGTATTGGGATCTTTTCCCTGTATAGTACATTTTTGAGGATTTTCTGTAAAGCTGGTTTGGTGGAGATATATTGTTTCAGTTTTTTCTTACTGTGGAAGACTTTTATTTGACCTTCGGCTATGAATGAGAGTTTGGCTGGGTACAGAATTCTTGATTGGTAGTTATTTTTATTTAGTGTTTGATATACTTCATTCCAAGCTCTCCTTGCTTTCATGGTCTCTGCTGAGAAGTCTGGGGTAATTCTGATTGCTTTTCATTTATATGTGATTGTTTTCTTCTCCCTAACAGCTTTAAAGATTCTTTCCTTGTACTCTACTGATCCTTTTTTGATCACAATGTGTCGGTGGGATGTCCTATTCTGGTCTGGTCGGTTTGGGGTTCTAAATGCTTCTTGTATCTGTATAGGCCTTTCCTTCTGGAAATTTGGGAAGTTCTCAGCTAATATTCTGTTAAATAGGTTGCCTATCCCATTAACCTCTTTCTCCAAGTTTTCCTCAATACCTATTATCCTTAAATTGGGCTTCCTGATCATGTCTTGAATCTCCTATAGCGATCTGTTTTGTTGATTGGACTGGATATGTATTGATTTTTTATCTTTCTCCATAGAATCTAAGGAATCTTCAGCTCCTGAAATTCGATCCTCTGCTTCAGTTAGTCGGGACTGCAGGCTAGCTACTTTATTTCGAATCTCTTTTCCTTCTGACTGGTCTTTCCTGATGATTTCTATGTCATTTCTTAGGTCTTGTATGGACTTCTTTACTTCATTAACTTCATTACTTTGGTTTTGAGTGTTGTCTCTCAAATCTTTAAGCTGGTTATCTATCTTTTCATTTGACTCTTGAAGTTCATTTATCTTTCTATTTGTGGATGCCATGAAATTCTCCATTAACTTTTGCTTTGCCTCCTCACACTCTAGAATAATTGACTGAAGAGATTCAAACTTTATCATGCTTATCAGTAGACTTTGTAGAACATTTAGGGGGTTATCTTCTATGTCTTTGATTGACTGCTCTACTTCCTGCTTGTTTTGAGTGGGGGATAAGACTTCATTGTTTGCCATCTTTCTTGTGTTCCTTCTGCCCATTTGGATTGGGAATGCCAGTCTACCAGCACCTGTGAGCACCATTTAAGACCAAAAGCAGCCCTTACCAAGCACTGTTGTGTAAATCTTACAAGTTCACAATTATATACACATACCTTGTATAGCTGTCTATAAAATTAGATTTGATGTTCCTAAAGAATACAATTTCAATATAACAACCGATCCTGGGCCCTGTATCCAGTAGACTTATTTACTATTACAACCCTATAATCAATTCTGTTTTTATATTAAGTTCTTTTAGGCCTGGCTTTCTCTATGAACCCCTTTGATTCACTCGGGTTAAGCTGGGATACCTTCTATCCAATAACCAGGATTCAATGGAAACTGGAGGTCCAGGCAGTAAGTCAGCAGGGTAAGTTGGAGGTAGTAAAGAGACTAGAGTAAAATGTATTGGGGAGGGGGGGTGGTGATTTTGGTTTAGTTTCAGTGACATGGAAATGTGGAGAAGAGTAGAATCAGTAAAAAGAACAGGTTAAAATGATAGACAATGGAGAGTTAGCAGAAAAGAGTGGAGGTGTTATTCATAGGAAAGTAATTTTTAAAGAAAGAGAACACAAAGAGAGAAATAAAGTAAAAATAGTGGAAGACAGATGCACAAAACAGAGAAAAATTATTTAAAAAAGAAAAAAAATAAAAAGGAATAAAACCAGAAAAGGAACTGCCCAAACAAACAGAAAAGAAAAAAACTTGATAAAACAAACAGGTAAAAATGGAAAATAAAACAAAACAATAAAAAACCGACGACGTTTCAGAAGTGAAAAAAAAATTTTTTTTTAAAGTTTAAAAAATGTTCGAAAAGAAGAAAAAAATAATGGAGTCCTCCTTGTTTGGGTGGTCTTTCCCCAGTCTCTGGGTTACTTGCGATGGTCTGGAGTCTATTTTCCTGATTGGCTGGGTTTGACTTGATTTCAGTTTGCACGGGTTGGTTCTGTTCTGACCCTTCCCCCCTGTTGGTGCAATCCTGGGTCTCTGTGGTTTGCAAAGCTTGCAGGCAGGCCTTGGGCATCCTCTGTAGATGGGGACTTGAGCAGTCTCAGGAACCGTGGCTCCTCTGTCTGCTGTGGGACCCCTGCCTTTAATGCCTGGCTTTGAATAGGCTGTGGACTCAGCAGGGCGGGGCACCTCTGGCCAGAGACTAGAAGAGCATGGAGGAAGGAAAAATAATCTAGGTATACTCCCCAATCTTGAGAAAATAACAGCAGAAGACTCTTCTTCAGGAGCAATGAAAGCTAGAAATCAATGTGGTGATGTTATTAAAGCACTAAAAGACAAAAAAATGAAGGTAGAAATCTGTATCTAGAAAGTATATCCATTAAATAAAAAAAGGATTGATTTTAACATAAATAAAAGTATTTCTGACCATCTGATGTGCCTTAAGATAAACATGCAAAGCTTCTTTAAGCAAAATTATCCAAGCAAGCATGCCTTTTGTAAAGCAGTCAGGAAAAGACAGAAGTACTTCCAGCTATAAAAATTTCCAAGTTTATCTTCAATTAGTGTAATGAATTAAAATCAGGCAAAGTATATGTTTTCTACATAGTATTTAGAAATAACAGAAATGAAAGGTTCTTAAAACATACTTCCATTGGCAAAGTGACTTCAATAGCGGACTCATGGAAAAGATCACCAAAGAGGATGAATCTCTCTACCGAGACTAATATGGAAGCAATTCTATAAATTACTAATGATCAGTGGAAGAGAAGACATCAGTGTAGATTGTATGTATAGAAAAATGAAGAGGAGACAGAGGAACGGCAAGGAATATCTTATTTTAATATCTCTGTTGGACTCATACATGTACCAAATCTTATAAAACTATGAACTTTAGATAATACTGCATATTATCTGTCAATTATTTTCCAAGTAAGCTTTTTAGTATATACTGTGAATGGCTTACTGTATATACATGGTGTATGTGCATGTGTACACGTATATAGATATGTGTATCAATATATGAATATACTTTATAGTTTTTAAAGTTACTTTGACATTTATTTCTGAATAAACGTTTCCTATTATTAACACTTGATTTTACTTTTTTCTTATAATATAGTACAGTGCGATGGTTTGAATTTCTACATCTTAGACCTGAAATGAAAATCATATTTTGCATGTACATGATTGAAACATTAAGCTTTATTCATGAATCCTCCTACTTTACTAATGTCTGGAGTTGCCAAGATGCCTTAACACTGAAGGTCCTAAGGTATTTTTTATTATCCCTTTTATTGTAGAAGATACTTGAACAAAGAAAAGTGAAGAGAAGTGAAGTGAAGTGTGCATGGCTATATAGATCATAAATATTAGCCATCAACTCTTGTCATCTTGGCGTGTAAACCCTCATCTAGCATCTATGTTGTCATAGCAACCAAGGAAGATGGTCATATCCGGTGTTAATTTAGCAGCATTTCCACAGACAGAAAGATGTAAAGATGTCGGGATCTCTGAGGACCCCTTCTCCTCACTTCTCCGGAGGAGATGCCCAAATGTTGGGGTCTCTAGGACCCCTTCCCCCCCATCTCCCGGGGGAATGCTTGAACCTCGATTCTATGGAAGAAGCTCCGCCCTACCCCTCATACCAGCAGAAGGAGTAAGGCGTGTCCTTACCAGAGTGCTCTAAGCTGAAGTGGGATGCCGAAATCCCTTCCTCGGTCCCCCATAATGTGTCAGGAGCCGCAGGACAAAGATATTGGGGAGATGGTTGGATGGTTGAATGGGTCTCCAAGGATATAATTGGGAGGGGGGTTTATATAGTGGGAATGGCGGGAATGGGAAGGACTTGGGCCATTGGCTAAGCCAGGCCGCCCATCAGGTGATGTCATGAAACTTCCTTTGTGGGCTGGACAACCCTATCATGGTGGTACGCACGTGTTTGCCCCCCAGGGGCAGGGGGCTTCTTTTCCAGTTGAGGCTGGGAGGTGGGAGGGGCTCCTTCCCACACTGCCCCAGGGCTGGGGAGGGAAGGGCAGCATCTGGCTCTTGTCGCCCATCCCCCATTAAGGCCAAACTAAATCCCCAACATATAGATAATGGAGTATTAATGGAAATTGGTCAAATTCAGGCAACAATGCAGTATTTCTGATGTATATGATGTGTTGGGCTGTATCTAAGAACTTAGTAATATATCATCTGAGTAAGTACAGAATGACTAATAAAAATACTCATTGTACATTCAACCCATATTTTCTTGGTCATTTTTTATAAGACAAGTCTCAAAATCCTGGTTCTACTAAATGATAAAATTTGACCTTTGAATTATTTTTCAGATTCTCTACTAGATTTTAAAGTAATGATACTACTAGTAGTTTCCTCCTAACATTTATGATAATAAGAATTTAATTTAGGTGTGGAATATTCTCTCAACTCTACTTAGTACTGTCAGGACGCCTTTCACCTTCGCACTTTTCCACCCCATCCTGCCAGGCGGAAAGCTGGATTGCGGCCCAATGTGCAAACCTTGGTGGTGCGTAGTCGCGAGACACCTTTCCTCCCCTCACACACTTAAAGAATGACACGGGAGTCGCGCAGGCGTTTCGGGGTAAACTTCTGGAACTTCCACCAGATTTACTCAGGGGAGGGGTTTATATAACAGTAATGGCGGCAGGAAGGGGAGGGACTAACTGCATACTAGCCATAGGCTGATAACCTGCCCATCATACTGATGTCACAGAACTTCCTCTATGGGCGGTCATCATATCCCGTAGGATCGCCCCTTGTGCCTGCCCAGGCGCCATTTTCACACACACGTGGCCGAGGTGGAGGGCAGGGCTGGTTTGCTACTAAGGTAGAGGGTAGGAGTGGATAACAGCCGAGCAGCCCCAGGGCGGGAGAAGAGGCAGGCCTCTCTGGACTGCCTCTTAAAGGTATAGCCAGAGCCCAACAAGTACCTTAAAAAAATCTAATCAAAACTAGTTACTATGTTTTTTGTAATATTTGTAAGTAGAAATAAACTCCCACGTTTGTACTCAAAAGAACTGTTAAAAAGCAGTTTGTATTTTTGGCAACTGGTTGCTGGTGTTTTATTATTTTTTTTAATTTTTGGTGTCATCTGTTTTATTTAGTTAGTTGATAAAAATATACTTGCATTTGAAAATTTTCATTTCCTTGCTTATTAATTTTCCTTTCTAATACTTAAATTTCACCCTAGTGGTGAGTGCCATCTACCTACAGATGTGAAGTCCTGAAGCCCCTTGATTTTTTTTTCCTTCTCAGCCACAGAGAAGTCATCAAAATCAGAGGCTAAAAGCCTTCCTGAGAATGTCCCTAAAAGCAGGCACATCGGTGTCAGAAGTATGTGTGTAATGAGCTTTGTAGGATGCACACTTAGACACCCAGATCTAGTTTGTCTCATGGAATCAGAATCTCTCTTCATAGTGGTTAGGGAAGTTACATTTTATCTATCTTCTATGGGTAATACAGTTAGAGAGACTCTGATTTAAAAAGCCAGACACAGGGACCAACAATCGTTGACATGAAATACACTGTTATCACAACTCCCTAGACCCCACAGCAACTGTCATTCATTATTTTAAAGATCTTGCTTCAGGAAGTACCTTCATCTTTATACTTCTCCTCTTTATTTCTTTTCCTCTTTTTTTCTTTGCCAGTTCGTGGGCAACTTGCTCGTGGTTCATATTCTACTGTTTGAACAATGTCCCCAGCTTGGTCCTTGCTAGTTAATTAGAACAGGAAATCTTGTGGACAGTTTTTCCCCTCAGGCTGGCTTTGAACTATTATGCACCAAGTCTTTGTGTGTGTGTGTGTGTGTGTGTGTGTGTGTGTGTGTTCTTCGATATTTATTTATTCATTTAAACTTTTTAAATGCACAGAGGAGTTACAGTTCAAACGTAAGGGAGTGAGTACATATCTTATCAAACTTGTTATCTCCTTCTTCGTTTTTTTTTTTCTCGCCTTACTCCCTTCCTGGTTTTCTTGCTTCCCTCCCCACTTCCCTCACCACCCTCCCCTGAGATATACAGTTGGTTTACAGCATATTGTCTTGTAAGTATTGCTGTTGCATTGGGTCACATTTTACTCTTTGTCTTTCCATTTTGGTGTTCCCCTCCCCTAGCTCCAATAAACATACATACAATTCCCAGTGTAACAAAGTCAGTTACAATGATATCTGAGGTAAAAGCATGGGGAAGAAAGACAAAGAAAAAGGCATAATTTCATAGGGTACATTGGAAATAACAACAACAAAGACAAACCACTTATACCAAACTATGTTAACGTATTCTCTAATACAAAACTATGTTAATGTGTCCTCTAAGTCTTCACTTCTTAAATGGCTAGGATTACAAGTAGCATAAACTAACATCCCTGGACAGTTTTTGGTTTTAATATTTATTTCACTTGGGATTTAATCCATTCAGGTGTCTTTTGCCACTTTTAGAAACCCAAAGCATTTCTATTTTGTATTAGGTCACTTTATAAAGGCTAAGGGTGGAAGATAGGAGAGGGGGAAGCCTTAACCTCCCAAATCAAACACAAGAATTTCCCTCATCATCTTGATTCTCCTTCCAAAAGGACTTTTCTCTGTGATCTTTCAGGAGCATCACAAAGAGCCAGCAGTGCTCAGATTTGCTTTGAACAAGAAACTTTTTCTACAGCTCTAATTAAAAGGAAGTTTCAAACCTACAAATTAACAGGTTTAATATGCTGTTCTTGGTGATTAACTGCTTCATTTTAACAGACATTCACTGTTAACACTGCAACTGTTAATTTTAACGACTTGATTTTTAAATTCTGAAGAGAAAAGATAGTTTAAAATTATTCCTATAATTGTTTTGCCATTGGTCTAACATTACTGTTCTCTCAAGAATTTAAGCTGAACAAAAATTTGTCCTTCCTTCTTTCCTTCCTTCCTTCCTTCCTTCCTTCCTTCCTTCCTTCCTTCCTTCCTTCCTTCCTTCCTCCCTCCCTCCCTTCCTTCTTCCCTCCCTCTCTTGCTCCCTCTCTCCTTTCCTCTCTTCCTGTCTTTCACTCACCTTTCCTCCATTCCTGACTCTCTGTCTCTTTCCTGCCCAGGCTGACATTGAACTGTGATCTTCAGATCTTATCCTCTTGAGTAACTAGAATTATAGGTGAGAGCTCCTAGCACCCTGTTTGTTGTGATTATTTTACATTTAGAAGTTTGGTCCAGTTGCAATTTTTCTTTGACACATTGTGGGGTATGTATCTAATTTTATCTTTTTGTCAATCTTAACCATTTGTTTTGGTTTTACTTTTAAAACTCTATCTTTAGTGCTTCCGTTTGAGATGGCACCTTTAAATTCTTAAATGTCTGTATGGTATTCAAATGCATTGGGGGGGCATTTGTCAGAGTAAGAAAATTTCAAACATCATTTACAGACAGAGTGATAAAACAACAAAATAAACATAAAACTAGCTTGGGATAACAGGCATGTAATCGAAGATATTTGAAGGATAGAATTTGGGAAATTGTGGTTTGAAGCTAGTCACAGAAAATAGCAAGACTTCACCTTAACCTTTAAACTGGGTATGGTTGCACACTCCTGAAATCTCAGCTATCCAGGAAGCTCGGGTAGAAGAATTGTGGTCTAAGGAAGTGTGGATAGAAGGATTGCCCAAAGCCATCCCCGTCCAAGAAAATAAAAAGTGGCATTCTATGTGAAAAATAACTGAAACAAGAAAGGGCCAGGGTATCTCTCAAATGGTACAGCATCTGCCTCATATGCCTGAGGCCCTGAGTACAAACAACAGTGTTGTCTCCCCTCAAAAAAATAACACTATCTCATTTACAAATCCTGGGATAGTATACCTGGAAAACCTTAGGCAATAAATTATAAAACTGTCAAGGAATTTAATGTGAATATATCACAGAACAGGAAATCAACAGCACACAAAAATTGTCATATAGACCTGCAAATATTAAACATCAGTTTATAAAAGAAACAAAAGTTACTAATTTTAGATCAACAACATGAGTGTAAATATAAGAAATTTACCCAGGGCAAAAGAGATAGTTTATCCTTCTCTTATCTAAACAATATTATCTGTGTGTACATGTATGAATGTGTGTGTATGTGTGTGTGTGAGAGAGAGAGAGAGAGAAAGAGAGAGAAAGAGAGAGAGAGAGAGAGAGAGAGAATCCTAGGGCTTGAACTCAGGACCTAGGCACCATTTCTGAGCTTTTTGTGCTCAAGTATCTAGTGCTCTGCCACTTGAGCCACAATTCTGTTTCTGGCTTTTTCGTGGGTCATTGGAAATAAGAGTCTCATGGACTTTCCTTCCAAGGCTGGCTTTAAATCACCACTCTCAGATATCAGTCTCTTAAGTAGCTATAATCATAGCTAATAAATATTTAGTGTGAACCCTGATACCTAGTATTAAACAATAGTTTTATTATTTTTTAAAGAATTTTTAAAATAAAAACCACAGTGTGGTTTTAGGTTTTAAAACACTACCAGAGTTACAGAATCTTCAAATGTTCAGAGGGTCTGTGTTCACCCATTCTTTTGTGTATATATATATGTGTATATATATATATATATACACATATATATATACACACATATACATATATACGTGTATATACACATATATATATGTATATGTGTGTATATATATATATATATATATATACATATATATTTGCAGAAAAATGGAGGCAATTCTCCAGGATGCTTCCGTGCTCTTCTCAGTCCTCTGACTAGGTAAGTTTTCAGTTTCAGACAGTCTAGCAAAAATTCTGCATGTTTGCTCTCTCACGAAATCTTCCTAGACGCCTAATATTACACCTGATATTGCCACCTTCTCCCCTAGAATAGGAATTTGAAAGTGTGGATGTGTCCTGCATACAATTAATACTTACACACAAAGCTTTCAAACACATTAGTCTATGTATTGAGATATATTTCAATGTAACAAAACGGATGAAAAGAGATCTTAGAATTGATTGAATCTCTGTTTCAATTCCTGTTACACTGTCAATTACTGCTGGTAATTTCCTAATGATACCTTCCCTGCTTTACCTCAGAAGTTCACAAATGGATTGACAACCAAGAAAGCATTTGAAAAGAACTCTATCTAACTATTCTGCTTTCAAATGGTATAGTGCTGGGGCTGGGAGTATGGCTTAGTGGTAGGGTGCTTGCCTTGCATGCATGAAGCCGTGGATCAATTCCTCAGTACCACATAAACAGAAAAAGCCAGAAGTGGCTTTGTGGCTCAAGTGGTAGAGTGTTAGCCTTGAGCAAAAAGAAGCCAGGGATAGAGCTCTGGCCCTGAGTCAAAAACAAAAACAAAAACAAAACAAATGGTATAGTACTTTCTTTCTGGTCACCAGTGCTTCAATTGGATTGACTCCCTTGTGTGCTCTCCTTATTCCCATCCCCCAGACCAATTATTCTCCAACAGCTTTGTTGGACCTCAGTTATTAAGAAATCCTCTCAGTCATGGTGTGAATTGCGTTTTTCATGTACAATTTCTTTCAAGTCTCTTGGTGAATTTTGTTGTGTTTGGTACTGTGTTATTGATGCCTTATAACCCATGTTAGTTTTACCTCTGGTCCCTGACAAGCAAATAAAAGACTTCCTTTTTGTCTTGACAAATTGTGGTCCCTTGGGGGAAAAAATAGAAGTGAAGAGGGAGAGAAGGAGGAGAGAAATGACACTATAACATTTTTGCTAAAATGAATCAATTCCAATATTAAGAAAAAATTTGTTGTCGGTACAGTATAAGCATTCTGCCACTTTAATAAAATATTCAAGGTAAGTCAGGCTCAATTTCCAGAGAATAACTTTGTCACTGGTTGGTGACAAATCTCTATATACTTTAGGATGTTTTCTATTTTTTTATGGACAATTCTCTTGGCAAATAATTAATAATGTTATTTTTGGAAGTGAATGCTCACATACTGAGTTGGTACCATCTGTACATAATACAATAGATACACTCCTGATTGAATTTAATAGGATATCCATACCATAAGTATATTTATCATTAGAATGAATAGATATTTTAACATAAAGAACAAGCTTAATCAAGGTCCATGTAGTATAGCACAATCTAGTAAATTTATACCACAGTTTTAATAAATTAATTAAAATTAATATATATGTATGAAATTATGGCAGAAAATATTTTTAATATTCATAACTTAATGTTTTCTTTTTGAAGATAGAGATTGGATTCAACGTACTCCACTTACTTATTTGGTATCCTGCCACTAAGTTGAACTCCCAGAGTTAATGCTTCTTTGCTTGCATTTTCATACCTAAATCATTGATTTGTGATATAAATGATCATTCTGTGAAGAAAAAAAAAAGATTAATTAAAATGAAAGCAACAAAGTGGGAGTGATTTTAGGATTAAGGAGAAAAGATGTTATTTTTTCTTTTCTCTTTTCTTTTTCCTTTCGTCCCAGTTAAGGACTGAAAATGGCCCTACAGATTTTTTTCCATCTTGTGATTTTCAAATGACACTTGTTTTCCCTTCAGGAAATATTGAAGTTTATCCCTCTGTACACTCTTTCAATAATCAGAATGCTAAATACAAAGACTAACCTACATTAATACTCTATAAAAGCAGGATAGGCATAAATATTACTAAGAACTTGCTACTGATAAGAGGTGGCTGGGTCAGATTGAAGGGTGCAAATTAGAGTTGTTTTAAAAATCCTCTTACCGATTAAGTAGGTTGACATTTCACCTAAAACAAGCCTTGAAGGACAGAGAATTTTGCTTGCTGCTCTATCTCCAGTGACTAGCATATTACCTAGCATGTTATAAAGTGGCAATTCAACTCAGAATTATTGGTTTACCAAATTATTTACTGAAGGAATTAAATGGCAATGAATAAGCAAAATTCATGGGTTACACATAAAACCATTAGCAGAATTTACTGATTGTCTTGAAATTTGGAAGATCTCTACCTAGAATTCTGAGTGAGACAAGATTAGGGTCTTTTTGTTTTTGTTTGTTTCTATGTTGACACTTCCTTTTCCATATGAATCAACAATACTTGCTGTAATACCTAAAATGAAAAAATGATTGTATCAGGTTAAAAAATCCTAATGTTGCATCAATGCCCTTTTAATGCAGCTCTGTGTGTATGTGTGTGTGTGTGTGTGTGTGTGTCTGTCTGTGTGTGCGTGCACCCACACACCCATACTAATACTGGGTCTTGAACTTAGGATATTGCAGTTATTCCCAGGCTGGCTTTGAACCTTGATCTTCAGATTTCAGCTTCCTTAGTAGCTGGGATTACAGGCACAAGCTGTGGGCACTTGGTGGAATTTGTATTCTTTCTTCAATTTACACAACAAAAAAGGAGGAGAATAGATGTACCTTTTGTAAAGGAAGGGAAAGTCTATTATATAAATGGTCACATAAGTTGCAAATAAATTTTAAATAGCATTAGATTTTCACTCTCAAGCAATGCATGATAAAACCAGAAATAAAACTGGAAAGATTATATAATGAAACAGTAAATCCAATAAGAAAAGGAAACTGTCAGATTTATAGATATGCATGTGAATTTTGAAAATATTTAACAATGTATTTCATGATGCATGGATTCACACACACATACACACACATACACCACATGTCAGCATGATTAAAAATATTTTCTTCCATTTCATCTTTCTAAATACATAATTAAATAAGGTGCTTTCCTCTTGTGACCTCAACAGTTTATTGATAAATTTCTTTATCAAAAAATACTTCTTTTGGTTGTTACAAAGAACATAGCCTGCACTTAGTGTTTGGAAATCTATGTGATTGAAAGCAATTTAAGAATCTAACAGCTACTTTGAGGAATTCCCTTGAGAACATTATTTCATGTGTCTGGTAAAATATAATAATGGGCCTGGTGAAGTTTAATAATTCTAAAGCGTAAGTATTGAAGTGGCAAAGTAACATTGATTCAGATTCATAAGTTTACTAGTAAATCAAGATCCATCATTTTGGTACAAGTACTTAAATATGAGTTATTTAATACATAAGCATTCAGTACTAATAATACTAAATAGCAAAATCTGTTAGGAAAAGTTATTTTATAGTATGTGGATGAATTATTTTTTAACATAGCTTAGAAATGTGCCTTTTTATTTTTGTTTTCTTTAAGTAGTTGTATAAAGGAGTTGCCATTCAAATAAAGCAGTTTATGGCTACTGTAATGCATCCTGATCAATGTCACCTATTTGGGCATTCTCACTCATTCCTTCCAACCCCCCCCCTTCTTCTGGGATTTTTAAAAATTTTAGGACATGCATTGAATGCTATTATGGCATTTTCTCTTCATTCATCTACCCCTATCCTCTTGATTCAACCCCTCACTTGGAGTACCTGTTTCCTGGTGATTATTTTGTTGGAGTGTGAGTTAAACTTTCTAGGAAATTACACCATATGGGTTCTCCCCTGAATCTATCATATTTTATTTAATGCATTTATGTTCATTTGTGTACCACCCCAGAAAGTTTACTTATATATTACAAATGAATTCTAGCTTCTACATATGAGAGAAAATATGCATTCTTTGTCTCTCTGTAACCAACTTCATTTAACATGATGTTTATCCTGGTCCTTCATTTCTTTGCAAATGATGTAATATCATTCTTTCTAATGGATGAGTAATATTCCTATTATATAATGTATATATAGTGTGTATATATATTGTATATATGTTATGTATATATAGTGTGTATATATCCACATATATACACATGTATACATATACACACATCACATTTTCTACACAGACACATCACATTTCTTGATCCATGCACCCATTAAAGGGCACCTGGGCTGATTCCATACCTGGGCTATAGTGAATAGTGCTGCAATGAATATGACTATGCAGGTGGACTTACTGTATTCTAGTTTGTAATCTTTTGGATATCAAGAGTGCAGTTGCTGGATCATGAGGAATCTCTGTATTTATCTTTTGGAGGAACTTCCACACTGCTTTCCAGAAAGGGTGAACAAGTTTACATTTCCCCCAACGGTGTAGTATGGTTTCTTTTCACTCATCTCCCTGTCAGCATCTGTTGTTGTTTGGACTTTTGATGGGGACCATTCTAATTGGGGTGAGGTGAACTCTCAATGCAGTTGTGATTTGAATTTTTTTTTTTTAAGGCCAGAGATGTGCATTTTTTTCATGTGGCCATTTTCACATCTTTGTCTCTATTTATTTAATCTGCCCATTTATTTATAATTGGGTTGATTCTTTGAGGGTTTAATTTCTAAATTTCTCTTTATATTTTGGATTTTAGGCCATTGTATGGTGTATAGCTAGCAAAAATCTCCCATTCTGTAGGTTTCCTTTTTAGCTTGTTAACTGTGTGCTTTTTGAGGCATTATTGTAAAACTAGAATGCTAGGAAGGTCAATAAACACATATAACTAGATTACTGAAAAATTCCTAATATATTTCCTGTGTCAATTTTTGTATTTTTTCCTTTATTGTCCAAATTCATCACTCTGACAAGAGTCAAATAACATTTGTCTACATCATTGTTTTTTTCTCCTATTTAAGCAATGTATACATCTGGAAAAATTAGTAATTTTGAACCATTTATGGTTCTTTAAAAATGATTCTTTCTTTTGGGGGTTGATGTCCCTAATATGGATTCTGTGGCTACTGTATGGTCACTTTGACCATTCACTTGTGAACAGTAATACATTTTCACTCTAAGTATTGCTTAAAACAAACAAGACATGATACATAACATTTTACACAGGTCTTTATGGTGAAGCAATATTTTATGAGAAATTAAAAGTAAGAATTTTTCAAAATTGAAGATGATTTATGTGCACGCATTGTTTCTAGTTATTTATAGTACTATATATGCATATCTACACACAGAAATTGGATCCTCTAGAGTCCCAGAAGTGACTAAGATCTTCTATTTAAATAATTCCTCAGTTTTATGACCACTTTAGAAACAAGTGTTATTGGAATATTATTTTTAAAGTGTCTTAACTAAGTGAGTTTTATGAAATCTTGTCAATGTGCATAAGGAAATCAATCAGCAAAAATGGTAAAGCTAATTTAAACTACATAAGTGCTAAAATACAACATAGCTCATTGCATGATGAAATCATGACTATATTTTATGCTGAGGTTTATTTATTCTGTTAAATGATCTAGCCATTCTGTGTAATAATTTATCCTTATTCAAAATCAACAGAAATGGTCAAGAAAACTCTACCAAATAGGACAGATACAAATTAATACCTGCCATTAACTTAGAAAGAAGTCTTTCAAAACTAGTTCACAGTAAAATAAGAGCAATGCAATTGCTGTTACTGTGAGTCAATCACAAATTAAATTCCTTTTTAATAGATAAAACTCTGTTTTCATGCCTTTATAAATCTTAAAGCATTTAAATTCAGCAAGTATTTATAAAGAATTTTTATCTTATGTTAGATATTGCTGTGCACTTTGGTGGCTCATGGATAGAGAAAACAGAAGCTAGTGGCTCTATGGAGTATTATATCGTAGGAGAGGAAGGCAAAAAGTAAAACAAAGGTATAGAGCATGGTAAGTGAAATTCGAAGTACAATGACTTAGTGTTGCACCAAATTTAATGCATGAACAACATTGTTCAAAGAGTCCTTTCTGGGAAGAAAAAAACCCGAGTCAATACTGGGACAAGGATATCAGTCAGGAGAGATGATTTCAGGTACAGGCCATGATTTCAGAAGATTCCTATAAGAACAAGGGTAGAAGGCTACAGGTCCTGGAGGAAAAAAATGTTTCAAGATAAATTCTTAAACTATATTGTCAAATCCTGCTAACAAATGATAATTTAATAAGAATTGACCATGTGATTCATAATACAGAGTTCATTTCACAGGGACAAATGTGTTGGAGTTGTGTAGAAAAAACCTGGGTAAAGTGTGTTTCAGAATAGACAGTAAAAGAATTAAGAACATGTGAGCATAAGTAATTCGCTCAAGAAATTTTGACATAAAGTGGAACAGAAAAATGTGTTCACCAATGAGAGAAATGGACATCAACAAAGATGTCTGTTTAATTAGAGAATGTCTGTATGCTAATAGGAAAATTAAGACATAGAAGAAAAAGAGGAATTACTATTGTAATATCCCTAAATAGGACACCTCAGGGTAATAAATAGAATCTAATGTATAAAGGGAAAGGCTTGCCTTAAAGAAGTACAATGATGATTATTAGAAAAAAGGAAAAAAAAAACATAGGCAGAGAAAGTCCTAGAGGAACAGATGTATTGCGAAATTGTGGAAGCATGTTTGTGATTCTTGGTCTGTATTATTACCACTGAATAAAAGCAAAGCATCTGTGGCTGGGAATATGGCCTAGTGGCAAGAGTGCTTGCCTCCTATACATGAAGTCCTGGGTTCGATTAATCAGCACCACATATTAAAAGACCAGAAGTGGTGCTGTGGCTCAAGTGGCAGAGTGCTAGCCTTGAGCAAAAAGAAGACAGGGACAGTGATCTGGCCCTGAGTCCAAGGCCCAGGACTGGCAAAAAAAAAAAAAAAAAAAAAATCACAAAAATAGAAGGCAAAGATAGTGATAAAAATTCGGAGGCATCCAGTAATGTATGCAAAATGATCCCTGAATTAGGTGCTAGAGAGATGATGACATACCAAGACAACACGACTGCTGTTTCATTGTGTTAGTCAACTCTCCTAGTTTCTACTACACATATGGCATTGAGTAATGTTCATGAAAATGATGACCTAGAACTCATATAGTGATGCAAATAATGAGAAATTTATTAAGTTAAGTAAGTATAAATAAACTAAAATATACAAATGGTATCATTTTATGTATTAGCAGGTCTTTTTGAATAAGCAAATTGACCAATCAAAGTAACTATTTCAGAAATTAGTTGATGTCACAACCCTAAATTATGCAGTAATAAACATCTTAATGGGTGAAGTATGAAATACAATGTAATATGTATCAAGGAAGTTATTTTTAGGTGTTTCTGCTACCCATAAATCATTAATTATATTGTCATTTGTAATACTATTTTTTCACAGTCTGGGAAGTGAACTCACAGCCTGACTTTGTTCTACATATTAAGCCACATTTACAGCCCCTTTGTTTTAGTTAGTTTCCAGATATGGTCTCTCTCTTTCGAGGGATTGACCTCATACCTATGCCCCTCTTGTACCTGGGATTATAGCAATATACCACCACACCCATCCTTTTTCTTTTCTTCTTTTTTATTGGTATTGTAGAGTTGATATATAGAGGGATTACAATTGCATGAATCAGGTAATGGTTAAGGAGTGCAATTATTTTTGAAGCATATTATCCCTTTTGTTACTCTCTCCCAGTTTTTCCCTCACATCACCACCTATGAGGTATACAGTTCATTTTCCACATAGTGTCTAGTGAGTACCACTGTTGTGTTCACTTGTTCACCCTTGTTCCACCTTTTCTGTGCTCTCAATTACCCTCCCAAATATAAACTAACAAATAAGACAAAAGGAGGGGCTGGGGATATGGCCTAGTGGCAAGAGTGCTTGCCTCGTATACATGAGGCCCTGGGTTCAATTCCCCAGCACCACATATACAGAAAGTGGCCAGAAGTGGCACTGTGGCTCAAGTGGCAGAGTGCTAGCCTTGAGCAAAAAGAAGCCAAGGAGTCCAAAGAAGCCTGAGTCCAAGCCCCAGGACTGGCCAAAAAAAAAAAAAAAAAAAAAAAGAGAGAGAGAGAGAGACAAAAGGAAAAGAAAAACAGCCACAATGGCAACCAAAAATGTGCCTTGTTTTCTTTTCTTGGACTTAATTTCATAGAATATTATTTTATATGATCATATGCACATAGCTATTGAGCATTTGTCTACCACTCCTATGAATATTCTCCTTTGGCCTCATTATTGTGAATGTCTAGAGTCCTATATAGTTTATCATGTCCCAGTTTATTTTCACATAAACAGCCATATTTATGCATATATATTTTTTCCCAATCATTCAATGTGTTTACTGTTGGTGGGAATGTAAACTTTTTCGACCACTCTGGAAAACAGGATGGGGGTTCCTTAATAGACTAAACTGAGAGCTTCAATATGACCCAGGAATCCTACTCCTCAGCATTTATCTAGTGGACAAACGAGACCACATTAAAGCCACTAGCACAATCATGTTCACTGCAGGATTACTTACCATTTGCCATGCTGAGTTATGGAAAAAACACAGATGCTCCTCAGTGGATTACTAGATCAAGAAAATGTGGTGTGTATACACAGTGGAATTCTACTCATCCATCAGAAAGTTATGTTGTACAATTTGTAATGAAATGGAAAGACTTGGAAAAAATTATATTAAGTGAAGGAAGCCAGAGCCAAAGACCCTTAGGCTGAGTGGTTTCACCCAGCCTTTTTCTACAATGCTTTTATGCTTTGGATTTAAAAATCTAATAATCACCATTTGACCAGTTATTCTGAGTATTTCTTTCTTTTTGACCCTAACTTAAATTATAAGACGTGGTTTTTCTATTTCCTCATCATCCTTCTTTTTAATCTTTATTATTGATGCTTCTGTTCACTGAGTTATTTATTATTGTTGTTTATTTTTTTGTAAAGGTGATGTATAGAGGGGTTACAGTTACATGAGTCAGGTAGTGGGTATATTTCCTTTTGAAGAGTGTCACCCTCTTGTTCTCCCCCAGTTTTTCCCCTCCCAGCCCACAGTTCAATCTGTTGATATTTATTCCTTTGCACTCACTTTGATGACTTGCCCTGAAATCATGGATTTAAATACAAACTAAACACACATTTAATGAGCTTTGACAACTGCATAAGGCAAACACAGAACATTTGTTTGATTCTAAAAACATCATCCAGCTCTAGATAACCACTGTCTTGTCCTTCATGTGAATGGAATCATACTGTATGATATATTTGTATCTGGCACTTCATGCCTGACATAATGTTTTTGAAATTCATCCATGTTACAAGCACCTGTAATTCATTATCTTTTGTTAGTAGTGTTTTATTTTGTGAATATGTCACAACGTGTTTATTTATTCTTCTTTTGGTAGATATTTGTATTGTTCCTAAGCTTGAATCATTATAAGTAAGGAGTTTAAAATAGGTTTTCACAAATAATTGTGAACATAGATATAAAGTTGTATAGATATTCATTTCTCCTATTTTGAAACTGAAGTCTGAGAGCTGTCTCTATGTCTAACTTTAAAAGAAATGATATTAATATATTTTACACAATGAATATATAATTTTACACTCTTGTGACAATTATATGAGAGCTCTAGATGTCCCATGTTTCTTGATACTTAGCAATCTCAGATTTTTATATATACCTATGGCAATCTGTTTATGGTAGCATCTCTTTTTATTAGCTGATGTATTTTTCTGCTAAGAGTTAGATTATGTTACCTTGATCATTCATCATTCATGTAGCTTCTTTTGTGATGTATCTGTCAAAATATAGATGTTCTTATTACATTAAAATATATTCAACAATTTGAATACAAGTTCTTATCAAGTATACATAATTGATATCTTTCTTCCAGTTAATATTTGTGTACACTTCATTGAAATGTCTTGGCTCTTTGCCAGAGTTACATTGATTTTCAATCTATCTGTCTCTGCTTACACTCTTCTGTCCCATTAATGACTTCTCTTAGATTAACATGATACTGCTTAATAGCTTTACAGTAATCTTGAAACCTGAGAATGTGTCTCAAAAATGTCAACTTATGTAACTGAAATCGTTTCCCATGAATTTATATTTTTGTGCTATAATAAACAGTATTTATGTTACTTAAATATGTACATAAGTACTTAAATAAATAAATACTTAAATAAATACAATTGGAAATTGAATTCTACACCCCTAATTCTCTATTTGCTCTATTTTCTGTAGAATTTTCTTTAGAATTGTTAGGGTTTGTATAAATAATACTGTGGTATACTAATTAAGACAGTTCTTTCTCTTAAACATGTATGAGCACAATTTCTGTTTCTCTTTTGTTTCTGCACTGATTAAAATACCTAGAACTTTGTTGATTACAAAGGATGTGCATTCTTGCTCTGTTGTAAAGAAGGTTAAGTTTTGGGCTGGGAATATGGCCTAGTGGCAAGAGTGCTTGCCTCATATACATGAGGCCCTGGATTCGATTCCTCTGCACCACATACACAGAAAATAGCCAGAAGTGGTGCTGTGGCTCAAGTGGAAGAGTGCTAGCCTTGAGCAAAAAAGAAGCCAGGTATAGTACTTAGGCCCTGAGTTCAAGGCCCATGACTGGAAAAAATAAATAAATAAATAAAATGTGGCTTCTCTGTTTTTTTTTTTAAAGAGTTTATTCAGTTAAAAAAAAAGAAAGTTAAGTTTTAATATTTCACCATTAAGTCTGATGATGTTGCTATGTGTTCTGCAGAAGAAAATCCTTTTTACAATTTTAAATCAACTATGTCATTTTCTGAGTTTTGTTACTTCTTATTAAGAAAGTTAAAATATTGGTGTTAATGTTAAATTAGCCTCACATTCCTAGGGGCTTATGTAGCCATTGTGTCCTATTATTATTATATTTTAGGTATAATTAGCTAACTCATTATATATACTGTTTTATCCACATATATGTGGGATTTATGGAACTGATCTTTTCTAGGTGCTAGATTTTGGGTGCTGTGGTTGTTGTGGGATTTATTCTTAAAAACTTGATAAGTATTTTCAGAGAATTTTTGTGTTATTTGTAGTATTGCTTAGAATTTAACTATTTGTTTAGTTAATTCTATTAAATTTCATAAATTAAACTGGTGTATGCTTTACTGGATTGTTTTCAAAAGTAATGTATTTATTTCTGAAATTAGAAATACTTTCTACTAAGTTTTCTATTATGTTTTTATTTCTCCTCTCCTCTACATTTTGACCATATCCTCTCTTGAGTTTTGAGAGAAAAAAAAAAGAAAGGAAAGAGAAAGGAGATAGAAACATAGAAATTTTAGTTATTTTGGTCCTTTGGAATGATTCTGCAATGCCAATTGCAATATGCAGAAAGATTTCCTTTCTTTTAAAAAAATTTTTTTTATTGTCAAACTGATGTACAGAGAGGATACGTTAGGCATTGGATACATTTCTTGTACTGCTTGTTACCTCCTCCCTCATTCCCCCCTCCTCCCTCCCCCTTTCCCTCTCCACCCATGAGTTGTTCAGTTCATTTACACCAAACAGTTTTGAAAGTATTGCTTTTGTAGTCATTTGTCTTTTTACCCTCTGTCTCTCGATTTTGGTATTCCCTTTCAGTTTCCTAGTTCTAATACCTGTATACACAGTTTCCAATGTACTCAGATAAGATACAGAGATAGCGCAGGTACAACCACAGAAAGGGAATACAAGAGGATCATCAATAATAGAAGCTACGGTTTTACATGGCATGTTGAAAGTAATTACAACAGTGATATAACAGTCATTTCCATAACATGGAGTTCATTTCACTTACCATCATCTTATGTGTTCATAAGGGCATAGCTATTGGGCTCTCGTGATCCTCTACTTTGACTAGCCTAAACCTGTGGTAATTATTCCCTATGAGGGAAACCATAGAGTTCATGTTTCTTTGGGTCTGGCTCACTTCACTTAGTATAATTTTTTCCAAGTCTTTCCATTTCCTTACGAATGGGGCAATGTCATTCTTTCTGATAGAAGCATAAAATTCCATTGTGTATGTGTACCACGTTTTCCTGATCCATTCATCTACTGAGGGGCATCTGGGTTGGTTCCATATTCCAGCTATGACAAATTGTGCTGCAATGAACATTGTTGTGCTGGTGGCTTTAGTATGCACAAAGATTATTGGAAAACCTGTTCTAAATCTAAAGAGAAGTATCCAATTAGTCTAAAATGGCTACATGGGTGACAATATGCACTTATTTTCATGAAAATAATTAATTTTAATAAATTTTTATTTCAATAGTATTTAATTTTTAAATAATTAGAAATACTCTTAATATATTTTAAACTTTAAACATAAAGAAGACTAGCTGATATATTTTTCCAATGTAAGGAAGGTACTCAAAGGAATTACCAGAGGTAAGAAAGACTCTAGTAGATATTTTAATATTTGTCTAAGATTTACCATTAAAAGTTCAACATTGGGGCTGGGGATATAGCCTAGTGGCAAGAGTGCCTGCCTCGGATACACGAGGCCCTAGGTTCGATTCCCCAGCACCACATATACAGAAAACGGCCAGAAGCGGCGCTGTGGCTCAAGTGGCAGAGTGCTAGCCTTGAGTGGGAAGAAGCCAGGGACAGTGCTCAGGCCCTGAGTCCAAGGCCCAGGACTGGCCAAAAAAAAAAAAAAAAAAAGTTCAACATATTTAAAAAAAATAAATAAATCCAGCATAAAAGCCACCTAAATGGAAATGTAGGTCATAGTAGCTGTAGAGGTTCATTGAAGATAATCAAATGAGGCTGACCCACATGAAGCTCTCTTTTTCTTACCTCTTGGGTCTTATCCAAAGCTGGCAGTGCAATTTTTCTCTTCCAAGGTTGACCCATTTGTGCATGGTGCTGGTAATTATTTTAGTCTAACTTGAGAATTTTAAATCCTCACAAGTTTTGCATAGTGCTGCATAAGGCACTCATAACATGAACTACAAGCTTAAGTGTAAAGTTTTTATGAGAAGTCAAGTAACTTATATGGTAAAATGTCTGTGTTTGAAGCCGTAAGAATGTCTTGCACATCTGTCATTTGGAGGCTCTGGACTTTTACATACCTCAGAGTGGTTGCTAAGCTATGAAAATTTTGCCACTACACTGGCTTCTCTTATAAAGCTGGCAAAAATAATTTTCTTAGAGTGTGTTATTTATGTTCAAGCAGGACAGAAGAGTTGTAAAAGAGAAAAGTTAATGGTTAGAGGAATAGGTAAGAGAGAAAGAATTAAAGGAGTAACATTGATCAAGATATACCGTATTCATAAACTGCTTCATTAAATAGCAACTCCATTGTACAACTACTGAAAAATAACAATAAATAGGCAAAACAAGCCAAAAACCTAACAACCTTCTAAAACACAACTCTTAAATTACATTTGAGCCACTTTTCCACCCTAAGACATAGTTTTAAAAATAAACAAAACAATGTCTTAGTTCAAAAAACTGACATGAATATCAAACAGATTTTCTAAGTTACTTAATATACTTTTGTATAAAACACAATCATTACAAACATAAGAAAATAGATCTGCAAAGATAAAACCTAATGTAAGCAAAGATGAATTCCACAGAGAAGTAGAAACTCAGTGAGTTAAGAGATATTAATACAGATCATTATGTATTAAGAATGATCATTGGTAACTTGATAAAAGGTCAAAAATACACTGAATTTTAATGTAGTGCTGTTAAAATAAACTGTTAAATACTCCAAAATATTTCATATTAATAAATTTTAATTCATTGAGCTTATTCTTATTGCTGTTTTTGAGAATAAAATTTATGAGTAAGTACATATTTTAATTAGGCCCTTTGAAAAAATAGGAATGAGCCAGATATGGTTTACATGCTGATAATACCAGCTACTGAGGATGTAGAAGTGGAAGATCACCAATTGGAAACCAGCCTGGGAAACGTTAGTGAAAAATTATTTCAGAAACAAATATAAATAAAAAGAACTGGGGATGTGACCCTAGTGTTAACATTTGGGTAATGTGTTCAGTATCCAATAACAAAAAAGTAAGAAAAAGAAAGAGAGAGAGAGAGAGAGAGAGAGAGAGAGAGAGTAATGGAGATAAGGCAAGGAAATAAGAAAAGGAAAAGAAAAATGTAGAAATGAGAGTTATAAATAATTTTAGTGTAGATAAATTAAGAGTGAATGAATAAAAAAGAATAAATTTAGTTAAGAATCCTGATTTTACTAACAAGAAAAGTAATGATGGACTCTTTAAAATTAGAAAAATATATTCCTTCAGAAAACTTGTAAAAGGATAAGAATGAATGTTCTATATTTTATTATTCAATAGTTATCATCTTGGACAAAATAATAATTACATATGTGCACAGATCTGCAGAACACATAAAATAAAAACAATCTAGTTTCAGAAATTTAATACATATTCTAAGGAAAAATATTTTCATCTCACAATTTTTTTTTTTTTTTGCCGGTCTTGGGACTTGGACTCAGGGTCTGAGCAATGTCCCTGGCTTCTTTTTGCTAAAGTCTGGCACTCTACTTCTTGAATAACTTCTGGCTTTTTCTGTTTATGTGGTACTGAGGAATTGAACCCAGGATTTCATGCATGCTAGGCAAGCATCTACCACTAAGCCACATTCCCAGCCCCACCATCTCACAATATTTTCTAATATGATATTAGTCCTTAAATTATTACTTCAGTAGAAATGAGAAAATTCAACAAATGCAGCAGTTATACTTTATAATCCGTTGAAATAATGTGTACTTTTTAGGGCACATATATTATTACAGACAATAATTAGTATAATTCCTCTGGCTAATATAGTTGAAAAATTAAATCTTGTCAAAATTGGCAATATTTACACATTTAAAATTTTATGGATATATCCCACCATCCTAAAACGTTTAGCAAAAATTACTTGAGAAGAATTCATAATCAAATAAATTTTATTAAAACAAATGAAAAAGTGTTTTATTTACCAACATAATTAAAGAATTCAAGTATCTTTAGTTCAAAAGAGACATATTATTGAATGTTATAGATAGAGTTTGAATAAATTTATGATTAAATGGGGGTGGACAAATGAATAGAGTCAGAGTTAGAATATGGTCATAAAATTCAAATCATAACCTAAAATAAAGAAAAATTTTTATAACTGCTTAAAGATAATAAAATACATTAAAAATAGAAACACGTGTGAGACAGAGATCCTAAGTAAAATGAAGAACATCCTTCTTTAAAAATTTCAGCTTAATACTTGATAGTAAGTTCATCGAGTTCATGTAATTAAAGTAAGAATCTGGATGAAAATAAAATTCATTATTATAACTATCCCAGGGACAACAATAGAAAGATATATGAATATATATGAATATATAACTGAATATATGCCACTTAAAACTGAGATCCAAAATGCTAAAATTATTTGTTGGTCATAGAGTCTGAACTCAGGGCTCGGTCCCTGAGTTTTTGTTTTGTTTTGTTTTTAGGCCAGTCCTGGGCCTTGGACTCAGGGCCTGAGCACTGTCCCTGGCTTCTTTTTGCTTAAGCCTAGCACTCTGCCACTTGAGCCACAGTGCCACTTGTCATTCAAATCTCAACAAGAAGTTACAAATGCACAACACTGTGACAAATGGTATAGTGGAAAATAAAAACTTGGCAGACAAAATCTTAAAAGGATACAAGTGGTAAAGTGAAGGCTAAAATTTAGGGTAGACAGAGGTGAAAATTTTGTCTTTGGCACATAGAGTTAATAGATTTTTCTCACAATATATTGTATAAAGCAAATGAGATAAGAAAATAATCCTAGTACTAGAATCTTGACAATCTGTCTAGCAGTAGTTGTAACAAATATGAATGAAATGTGAAGGAAATGGAGGAAAGAAAATGTAAATAACACAAGTATTTTTTTTCTTTCAACCCTTGAGATTTGAAAAAAAAAAGTCCAATCAATGCTTAGGAAGATGGTGAATGAACCACTGAATTCATAAAATATGAAAAATAGTGTTGAGCAAAGGAATCAGCAAAATTTATAGTGGTATCTAAAAGTTGAGTGCTCTTATTAACCTTAAGATAGTCAATAAAATTTACATCTATAAAAGAAGCAGCATATTGAAAATATAATAAAAAAACAGAAAATTTAAGTTCTGGAAGATTTCAACAAAATATGGGGTATTGGAAGAAAGTGAAAGTGACAGCTTGCAAAAAGTATTTTTATTTGGAAAGAAATGTTATAGTTGCTGATTAATTTTCCATGTAGAGAGAAAAATATGTTTAAACATTAAATAGATGTTTAATATAAATGTTACATAAATAATTGTGGAGTCACCATTCTAACATCACATTACCTCCTTCTAGACATTTTTAACATGAGAAAGGAATATCTTTGCCTTTTGGTGCTACTTACTGTTATTTGTAACTGAGTGTAATTCTGATTGATTTTTCTTCTCGGTGGATGGAAGAATGACTTTGTCACCACAGCATTTAAGATTTGTACTCTAAACTTCTATTTACTTTTTAAACAACAACTTAAATGTAGTGGTAGATTATCTTTTACATGAAACCCATTTCCACATATATATTTTTTTCTTGCCAGAATTCATTCTTTTGTAACAATAAATGTTTATTATTTCTGTAGTTCTTCAAAAGACCTGTGTTTTCTCTCTGAAACACAAATGATAATGTAGTTACCCCTTACCATAGTAGCTACATATCTATAATACCTGGTATTTAAGTTTTAGGACATTACAATGAATGTAATGTTTCACTGTCTCTTTTACTCAATGTAAATTAAGAAGAGAGAGGGTTAATCTGATTCCATGTGTTCTTATTAGGAAAATTTTATTATTATGTTCTTTTTAATTCTAGAGTTCTAAAGTTTTGGCATTATTTCTCTAAGAGAAGGGCTTGAATTTAGGGTTTGGGTGCTGTTCTTGTGCTTTTTTCTCAAGGTGAGCACTCTACCACTTTGAGCGACAGTGTCACTGATTTTCTAGTTGTTTTCTGATTTTCTAGTGGTTAATGGGAGATAACAGTTACAGACTTTTATGCTGGGGATGGCTTTGAACCACAATCCTTAGATCTCAGCCTCCTAAGTAGCTAGGATTACAGGTGTGAGCCACTTGTGCCTGACTTGATATGATTTTTAAACACTATTCTTTTATTACTTCTTTCTGTGGAATTCGGAGTAGGGATAGCCAGTGTGTCAAAACTCTTGAACCTTTACCTAAAATGTAGTTTGACTATATATACATAATTAAGGTTGTCTTTTGCCTTTAAAGTAACATGATTTAAATTTAGATTTACAACTGATATATAAATAGGAATTCTTCATGAAATACACACAAAATTTCCAAAGAAATTACTTAAGAGACAATTGATACTATACTAGAAAAAAACGGGAAATAAATCAAGAGCGATTCAAAAGGAAGTGATAATGCTCTTAATCCTCCGTAATTATGGAGAAATGAGAGTCTCATGAGTAATTCAGTGAATTTGTCAATAAGTTGAAGGAATTAGAAATGTATAAAGTAAATTGAATTTATGGTTAATGGTTCTGTAGCGTCCTCCTCTCTCTTCCCCTCCTCCTCTTCCCTTTTCCCTTGCCCTCCCCTCTTCTCCCTTCTTTTGCTCTCTGCTCTTCTCCCTTCACTTCCCCAGTCCTTTCTCCACCTTTTAGTTTCCCCTCTCTTCCCCTCTCCTCCTCTCCCCTTTCTTTTCAGTCTCTTTTTTGCTCGGTCACACTGTGTTTATTTCCTTATTTCTATTTTTTTCTGGGATGTGGTTTTGCAAACTTCACCAGAGCTAGTCCCCACCTCACAATCCTTCGACTGACAATACAGTTTTGCCTCTTGCAAATTAATAGCACAAAACTCTATTTTGATATAAAGTATAAATCATTTCTATTTTAACACAAATTATTTCAGAAGAGAATTGTACTCATTGGCAGTTATATTCATGAATTCTACAAGGTCCGTGAAGGTCAAGCCATGCACTTTCTAAAGTTTAAAACAATGATTTTGACACATTTTAATCAAACATGCAGTACAAGCCCAGATCTGGTATACTAAATAATAATTGCTTGTGTTTTGGTCATTAATTAAACTCTGAGAGTATGTTAATCATTGTGTTCACACTAAGGAGATAGTTATCATGAATTCTACTCTACAAAATTTCATTGATCTTGAATTCCTTAGATCAGGCTGGCTGTACAAAAATATTTGCTCATCCTAGTCCCTACTCAGTGAGCCTCTACTTTTTATGTAATGTTTGTCCACATATATTATTCTGTTTTCCAGAACTGACAAGAATAAGAAAATATGAGTTGGAAGACGGATACTATATATCTTTTCATGAAGAATGGGAATTTTTATGTCCAAAGAAATTAGCATTCCATGACTCAGTGAGTGATATAAGAATAGAACTATGAAGGTGGTTTTGATGTCCCCACTGACTCCATTACTCATCACAATGCATTTGAAACTGGATAATTCATTTCATGGAGAGTACAGAAATGAATACTAGGAGGTTGGAAGACTCTTTGCTGGTTAAAAGAAAATGCATCTAATATAAAATGTCTTTTGCTCTATGAACAATGCCATCATTATTCCTATACCAAAATGGTTTTAATACTTGATAATAACAAAGATGGATACAGTGAGACAAAGGACAAAGGGTGAACCAATGCAACAGTGATATTCACAAGACAATATGTTGGAATAGGGTAACAAGTTTGACAAGAAATGTACTCACTACCTTGCGTATGTAACTGTAACCCCTCTATACATCACCTTGACAATAAAATTAAATTAAAATGATATTGTAGCATAAAAAAGCAATGGCAATATTATTTAATAAAATATTGATCTGATCATGGGAAAATATATAATTGCTATCATCAAGAATTTTTATAGCTTGAAGTCTCAGTTTTAATATTTAGACTTCCATTCAGGTTGAATTGTTTTTATGTATATACTTCTAAAGAGTGTATTTTTTATTTACCTAAATATACTGCATACTTTTTTCCACAAGCGGCTTTTCACATGCAATTCCTCTTCTTTGAGTATGCTTTTTTTTAGTGTGTTATAGCTAGTCTTTTACCCATGTGTTTTTTCATACAATGTTAGACTATTTACATCGAATGCGATACAGGACTCAATATATTTGAATTCGAAACTACCATCTTGTTATTTGTTTTCTATTTGTCACATGTTTGTTTCTTTATTCACATTTTCAATACCTGTTTGTTTGAAAGATGGTTAGTATAGTAATTCCACTGTACTTAAGTACAATTATCAGCTATTTTCATCCGTAAATAACCTTTAAAAGTCATTTTCATTTCATTCTTACATTTCCCCTCTTAAACATAAATACTTAGTCCTTTACTTCAATCTGCAGTCTAATCTAGAGCCACAGGCAAAAGTTCTCTCTGTAGCTCTCTCAAGCTCCCTTTCTGTGAAACTTCCAGTATTTTCCCCTAAATTCTAGCTCTCTACAACTTGACCTAAAAGTTGTCTGACTCATCTCATCTACCAGATTGAGACTGCTGCTCTGTTTATCCTTCATGTCCTGAGTGCTAGAAATTGTTCCTAATCACTTAGCTAGTACCCCTGCAAGGTGTTCTTTGTATCTTTCCCTTTCCTGTGGATCTCAGATCTCCACAGTTTAATCATCAGAGGACTGAAGATACTTCAATTGTTTCATTTATCTTATTTGTATAGTGGCTTCATATAGCTGAATATTTCATATTCTAATTCTTTTATATATTGCTAAATTGGTTAGGAAAATCAAGTCTGTTATTTTATTTTGCTGAAAAAGAGGAATTCAGGATCTTTCTTTAAACCTTTTTCTTACTTGTTTGTAGAAAATTTTTATACATATGTATAATTTACCAATATATTTCTCAACTCTGATTTCTTTTTATTATCCAGTGACTCATTTTAGGACTGGTTTTTATGACTCTTTTTTGTTTCCTGTTTAAGAATCTTCCCTTCAAACATAATGGTGACAGTCTTTCTTTTCTGTTTTCTTTCACATGAGTGTATAAATATATTAGAAGGATGGCTTAGACATATTGATCATATCAACACATAAATATTATGTATTTATTCACTTATTTCTATCTTTTCTGAATTTAACTGAATATTTTTGCTATATTTCTGTTAGAATATATTGCTTGTACGATGGGTTTTATTTTATGTCCATGCACAATGTAGCATTACCTCATTCCCTCTCTCATCTTACAGTTAAAACTATTTTAGCAGATTTCATCGTTCTTCATTCATAGAATGTACAAAGTTCTTAGACCACTAGTAATTTCCTATATTCTTTTATCTCTTTGTTCCTGCTGATATCCATCCCCCCCCCCCCAATACAGGGTATGTTTTATATTCTTGTTATTTAAAGGACTAGATTCTAGATTCTACGTAGGAGAAAAAGTCACCTCTACAATAACAATAAAGTAAATTGATTATTCAAAAATCAAGAGGTCCTTTCCATTTAGGCTTATTTCACTTAACGTGATGATGTCTTATTTTCTTTAAAATGACAGTTTTGTTCTTTTATAGGCTTAATATTACTTCTTATATGTAAATTCATTGGTTGATAAATACCTAGGATCATTCCATGTCTTTGGTATTATAAATGGTGCTGTTGTAAACTTGATTGTGTAGGTATATTTATTGTATGTTTATTTGCTTCCCTAGATAAATGCACAGGAGTTACATAGCAGGACTAGACAGTAGTTCTACTTTTGTGTCTTAAGGTTGTCTCCGTTTGTACGGTTCCTTTCTCCAAACAATTAAGTTATATGATGAAACATTCTGTTTTGGAGTACTAATCACACAGCCACATATGTATGTAGATACATATGTATGTATATATGTGTGTATTCGCATATACATATAGGTCATTTTTAGACTGTGTAAATTTTTATTTATCCTTTAGTAAACGGGTCATACTATAATGCAAATTTTGATGGGCTTGAGCTCAAACTTGAGATTCTGTGTCTCTAACCAGCTCATAAATTAGGTAGAAGCTACTGATACCTAAGTAATACTTTGCCAAAAAAGAATTAAGAAAGAGACTTGAGGTTACTATTGCATTTATAGTTTACAATGTCCTTCTGTGCCTAAATTAAAATATTCTACACTACACCAGTGTTATTTTTAGCAAATAAAAATTAAATTAAAAAAGTAATTCTTTAACTAGAATTATATCATGATTCTATCAAATTACTCATACCACAGAATCTTACCTTGACATGTCCCTAATTATTGTACTAATCAAATGAGTGACTAACTTCTTGCCAGAAAATATTACTTCTTTCTAAACCCTCTTAAGGTAATTATTTTGCAATACAGTAAACTCACTCCTTTCATAAGGCATAGAGCATTAATGATCAAAAAGGGAATACCTCCAAAATTTAATTATGTTTCAGAATTCTCTGCTGCCTCTGTTTATAGTTTGCAAAATAGATGAGAAATATCATCAAACAAATTGTTTGTGAACCAAAAATATTAGAGAATTAGTTCAATAAAAACTCAGGAAATTAATTATGGCATTGGTTTTTTAGGCACGATGTTTGAACGGACTATGGTTAATCTGATCATTTTCCTTGTGTCCTAGTAAGTTTACTATTCAATGCACACCATAATTGAGTCCACAAGCCCAGCTAAAGTATACACTAAGGATGGAGGAGATAAATTCATAAATTTTCTTGTTATATTTCCAACTACTGTCATATTCTTTGTTTAACTGGCTGTGCATGTATGGGCCATTAGTGATCATTAATGTATGAAATAGTTCTTGAATTTCACAAGTCATTTTCCACATTGGGTTATCAAGATTATTCACCACTTTCTTACATTAACTCCTGTGATCAAAGCATACAGACCGATAATCTAGCATTTATCTCATTGTAAAAACCACATAAGCAAAAGGAAAATTCACAAATGTGCCCATTGTCCGTCCTTGCTGGGAACATTAGTGGATACTCTTAGCAGGTACACATTAAGTTCTGAAAATGTTTATTTCCTCCCTCATAGTAAGTGGAGGATTGTTAAAATGCTACTATGCACAGTTGCATTCAAAAAGAGTGACTAAGGTCAACATTTGCAATACCATTATCTTCTTCACATTTTCTTTTCATGATTGAGTGGAAACTGGAGAAATCAGATATTCAAGTTAGGCAAATGGGCTTTCCTGTTTTTCTCTAAGCCAAAAACAGGTAACACATTTTTCCTTTTAACTTTTATAATGTGTGAGATTTGGCCCACATGAACTTTGCAAATACAGTTTTCTGTTCTTACATTTCATGGAAAATGTTGATTCTGTTTCATTCTTAGTGAAATAAACATTTCTTATATTTCCCATTGTTTCTTTCATGATTTATACAATATTCTAAGTTAAAAGATATCATATGAATATCCATCAGATAACATCATACGTAGTGATGAAAAACTGAAATGTGCCAGACACCAGTAGGATTACATTTGTAATCCTAGTTGATCTGGAGGCTGAGAATAAGAGGGCTGCAGTTCAAAGCCAGCTTGGGCAGAAAAGTTTGTGAGAGCCTATCTGGAATGTCACCAGCAAAACTCCGGAATGCGGTCATGGCTCAAATAGTAGAGCACCAAACTACTCAGGTCTTGAGTTCAAACACAGATACTGTCAAAGAAAGAGAAAAATCCATAAAAATATTTTATTTAAATGTATGGAAGAAGCAAAGATGTTCTCATTTTCTCTCTATTTAATTATTGTTCTGAAAGCCTTTGCCAGAGTAACTGGGAAAGAAAATGAAATAAATCACAATGACTTTAATGCAGAAGAGATGAATGTGCACAGGAATCAGTGCCATTCTTCACATGTTCTTGTCTTTCTGCTTCATGGCTTTCCTTTTCTCTTCCCAACTTCCATCATCCAAAGATGTTACACCTTACTCTTTGGTATCCATTCCCCTATACTGCAGGGAATGACCAGGAATTGAAAATTTTAAATCCCGAGCATTAGGACAAATATGATAGTAATAGTCATGATGAACTATTTTAGGTTAATTTTATTAAAGTAAAAGGAGTAACAACAAAGCACAAATAGAGCACCACACATTTTGTTATGTTAACAACTACTAATTTTTTATGCTTTATATAACTCATTTGGTATCAAATATGTAGCACAACCATTAGGTAAACTTTATATCTTGTAAGTAAAATTGTGAGCTTTTTAACATTATTTGTAGTATTTAGACTGGTTCTTATGGAATTGTTACTATTTATTTATATATAACAATTATCAATATGAATGTGGTAGCTACAGTGTTGCTGTTGTAATTATTCTCATCCATCAATATTAAGACTCAGCTCTGCCTTTGTCACTGTGTACATTGATGAAAATGATTTATATAAATAATGGTCTAGAGTGACTCTCAGATCATTTATTGTAGTCCTGTACTACTGACAACTTGCCTTTTTTCTTTTACATTTTTTTCAACATCTAGTAATGGTAACTTTCTGCCTCTTCTGGTTGGCTTTTATGTTCCTGTATGTCTTAACAGACATTTTGATCTGCTAGTTTAACATGCCTTGATACTGGTGTCACCCTATTAACTCTGAAGTGTTCTTTTGAATTTAAATTTTCTCCGATCCTTCAAGGATTACCCAATTGTTGCCCTGAGAACTTACTCTGCAACCTCTACTGAAACTTCATTAAGTACCCACTCTGTGAACATTAGTGAAATTAAGGATAAATGCATAAAAATGAAAAGTCCTTCCAGCCCCTGCATAGCAAACTCACAGAACTCCCTGGTTTCAGTGGGTTATGCATTTGGAAATGGAATTCATCATTTCACTAGTTGCAAGTGTCATGCTTGTAACTATGAACAAACCAGTTTTCCTTTACAATAAGCTTGCAATAATCGTCTTCGATGTCAATCACGCTCTCCTGGATCACTAAATACGTAGTATTGTTATTACTCTAATTATTGCTATTATTGCATGTCATTTCTGAATGCTGAGGGGAATTCTGAGAACGGAATATTTTGAAAAGAAATGGTACTGACACTCTCACTAAAAGGAAATGGATTATGCTAAATGTGACTGAAAAATTTTTAGTCACAAAAAAGGAACAAATTGTGAGTAGCTCGTTAGAATTTTTCTTCCTGGTAATTATAGTATCATGCATTTTTTCCTAGATATCTCAGAATCAGATTTATATGATTCATTTGTAAGAACCCTCTATAAATAGATGCCTTTATTTGTGGGTAGCCCTATACTTTTGGGGGCCATGTAAATTGGAAGAAATTAGTGTAAATGGCATGTACAAAACCTGAATGAGGACCTTTATATTTCCAATCAGGCTGAGTCTACTCAAAGCTACAATGATTGTAGAGAACTTTCTTTTCAGTTGTCTCATTATAACATTTGACAAGCTCTCTCTCTCTCTCTCTCTCTCTCTCTCTCTCTCTCTCTCTTTCTCTCTCTCTCTTCCTCTCTCTCTCTCTCTTTCTGTGTGTGTGGCAATGACATCTTCAATTAAGAACCTTCATACTTGAGGTGAAGATAATTGCAAGAGAATGAGTGGGAAAGTTACATAAAAAAAAACAAAAGAAAAAATAACATATTAACTTCTAGGTGTTTTAAGGAACATTTTTATGGCTCATCCAATACTAATTATAATATGATTTCAAATGTGTTAAGTTAACATTTCATGAAGTCCTTTTCATATGCCAGCCTTAGCAGGTCTTATTTTGGCTTCCTGCTTATTTTCAGGCATTGAGAAAAGTAGTTCATATTGCTTCTTTTCCATTTATAACTTTTTAAACATGTGTGCACTCAGACATTATTTCTTAACTGGATCTGTAGTTCTTCCCTTCACTCCTTTAGCTCAGATATTTTAATTGAATCATTTCCAATATATTTTAAATACAAATAGCATGTGAAATGTGTTGGTATTCACGTTGAATTTATAAATAAGTCTGGTCACAGTCAAATAATTTCACACATTGCCCAGCATAAACATCAATTTAAACTACAAAGCTCATAAATAAAGTGAAAAGTGTTATCCTGAGGATCTCAGAACAGTTAGTATGTCAGAGTTAATCTTTGCACCTGTTCATGGTATTTCTGCACACTGCTTTGAATGTGAACCCCTAAATGCCAAGGTTCCAGCCTAATAAACCTTACTATGCTACTTCATTTGCAAATTTAAATTGCAAAAGCATCATCATTTACCTGAATTGAATTTATCTTTGTGGTAAAGGAGATAATTGTGAATTTGCAAAAAAAAATGGATGGGGCATTTTTGTTGCAAAATTGACAAGGCAAAATTGACAATGTTTTATGTAGTTCTCTCTGAATACTACTGAGGTATCATTACAACGCACTCAAAGATCAAGAAGCATTTGTGTCAGGTCACAATGTATGAACCAAGCTATCAACACTTGACCATTCACTACACAAAGTCTATCAAACAGGAGAAGATAAGGGACTACTGAATGGGATGTATCATGTACAAAGAGATCTACATAGTAACTAGGCATTTGCATGTTTTTGTTTGTGTTTTTCTCAATGACTATGTCAAAAAGGCTCGCAATTTGTTTTATTAAGAAAGTAAATTTAGGTTTACCTATTTTGCCAAAGTTTGTGTGATTAGTGTTGAAAGAGCTACAATTCAAACCAAAATCTAGTTGACCTCATAGTCTGGGTTCTAGATCTATATAATGTATATTATAACCAAAACCTTAGATGGTGTGTGTGTGTGTGTATGTTGTGTGTGTGTGCGCGTGTGTGTGTGTGCATATGTATCCACATGGAATGCTTTTTTTTCCATTGACCTGAATTTCTTCAGAGTTGGTTTCACTATCCAGGGATGATTATAATTGTTAAACAACCAAAACCTTTATCTCTTTTGTTTTGTTTGTTTCCATGGACATAGTATTCTTTTCCTCTATCTTATAATACCAGCTGTTTTCTAACATCTTTCTTTTCATCACTTATTTTCCTTTTTAAAAATTACAAATCTGTTTATGTATATGAAATGTGAACATTTCAATAACAGTAAAACAGGTTTTAAGGATGATGATTTTACAACTGAATTCTAACCAGATTTTAAACAGTACACAGTACTTATTTCTAATGTTAGATAGTTATGTCCTTAGAAAAAGGAGCTTTCAAATTCATTTTATAAAGCTACAATAACTTCACTTCCTTGAGGACAGTATACAAAGAGGTTCAGGCAGAATAGCAGGAGTTCAAGTCTAGCCTGTACTATATTTACCCCATCTCAAAAAATTATTATAAACTTTAAAAAAGTATAACATGCATGAAGAAAAGTTTACAATTGTAAGAGTATAGCTTGAAAAAAAAGTATAACTTGTGAAAACACTTGTGCACATTGGATAAGAAAGAAAGAGAGAGAGAAAGAGAGAAAGAGGAAGGAAGGAAGGAAGGAAGGAAAGAAGGAAAGAAGGAAGGGAAGGGAAGGGAAAGGAAAGGAAGGGAAGAAAAAGAAAAACTGGGATACTGCATCACATATTTTTCTATTGTCTACATTTTTATATTGGTGAACATCCTCATCAATGTAATGTTATGTTTTGTTTTTCCAGCTTAGTGAAGCTTTCTTCAGAAATAAATTCTCTGAAAAAAGAATCAATAGTTCTATTTCTTGTCATATTCCTTAACTAGATATTCTTCTAGTACTGGATACTTTGCTGTAATTATCAAAGAGAATGAAATTATAGTCAGAATTACAATTATCTAGCCTCCAATTAAGTATACAAATTTAAATTGTCCCTCTATATATCCTCATCACTTTTAGTTTGGATTGGGGATTGAGAAGTGTGACATAATCCAGAGTGATTAGTCCTTTCCATATTCAAATACTTAATCCTTAGCAGATTTGTTTTCTTCAATAACTTAAGGGTAGAATATGCCTCTGGAACCATATGGTTGATTGTTTCTAAGCATGGTAGGGATTTCCATGTTAATGATCCAGAAAAACTTAACCAAGAACTCCTAGTCTCCAGCAGAATTTTTGGGATTTGAGCTGAGAAAGCTTTTAAATTTACTCAAGTGATTCTATTGTACACTGAATTCTGAGAACAAAACTGTAGTATAAGATATATCCTCTTTTTATTCTGCAGATGATACTTTTTTTCAAAGTTTATGAAGTTAGGAGAGAAATTCTACTCATTCTTCTATATTGCAGCAAATCTCAGCAGAAAAATCATATAGTGAAATGTGAAAGATGAGAATAAGTATTCAATATCTCAAGAGGTATCATTGTTTTTAGTAACTCAGTTAGGTAAGAGGAAATGAGATAGGAAAGAGTTCTTAACATTTTTAGTATGTTTATTCATCATCCTTAAAATCCAAGTAATTAGGACATTTCAGACCAAAACCAGATTACCTATGAGAGATGAAAATATAATTATTTATATATATGTTTTTAAAAAACCTTTTTTTGATGAGTGTGGGAACGGATAACTGAATTATAGAAGTCTTTCACACTTGGAAAGATGGTATTTCTACATTATTTATTAATAAGGTTACTGAAAACCAAATGATTTGTTTAAATATTCCTCACTGTAAAAATTATTTGACATAGTATAGAAACAGTGAAATAATATTTGATATTATATTTTGCTTTTTATCTCGTAATTTAAGGACAAAATTTTGGCTTATTAGCAATGACTGATGGCTTTATAGAGTTTTATGTGATTTTTTTACACTTAAGAATTTTTAAATGTGCTGGGCACTGATAGATAATGCCTGTAAGTCTAACTACTCAGCAGATGAATATCTGAGGATTACAGTTCAAAGCCACCTGGGATAGGAAAATCCATGAGCCTCTTATCTCCGCTAAACTACCAAAAATATAAGGAAGAGGAGCTGAGGCTCAAGTGGTAGAGCATTAGTCTTGAGTAAAAATCTGAGGGATAGAGCAAAGAGTTCAAGCCCTAGGACCAGCACCCATAAAGAAAAAAAATTAAGCTTTGCTGTTAAACAACAACAACAAAAATGATTTAATGAAATAGATTAAAAAAAAAAAAAAACCTTTGTGCCCAAAGTCATGTAACATGTATCCTGGATTGAATATGTCATTCAAACAAATTACTTTGGGCAATATGTTTACAGTTTTCAAGCAAAAATTTATTAAAATTTTAATTAATAACTTCTGTGTTTCAAGCCAGTTTATTCTAACTTTCATTTGTGATTCTGAGAAGCTGATTATTTAAGACACTGGAGCTCATGATTGAAATTCTAGCTACACAGGAGGCTGAGATCTGAGGACTGTGGTTCAAAGTCATCCTGGAAGGAAAGTCCCCGAAACTCTTTTCTCCATTTAACCACCAAAAAAATCAGAAGTGGAAGGGAAAAAAAAAATGAGGGTGTAAGATATCACAAGAAATGTACTCACTGCCCTATTATGTAACTGTACCCCTTTTGCACAACACCTTGTCAACAAAATTTAATTAATTAAAAAAATGCTTATAGGGGCTGGGGATATAGCCTAGTGGCAAGAGTGCCTGCCTCGGATACACGAGGCCCTAGGTTCGATTCCCCCGCACCACATATACAGAAAAAACGGCCAGAAGCGGCGCTGTGGCTCACGTGGCAGAGTGCTAGCCTTGAGCGGGAAGAAGCCAGGGACAGTGCTCAGGCCCTGAGTCCAAGGCCCAGGACTGGCCAAAAAAAAAAAAAAAATGCTTATAAAAAATCAGAAGTGGGGCTGTGGCTCAAGTGGTAGAACATTAGCCTTGAGAAAAATGCTTAGGAACAGTGCACAGGCCTTAACTGCAATCTCCATGATTGGCAAACTCTCTGTCTCTCTATGTCTCTGTCTCTGTCTCTCTCTCTTATACATGCAATTTGTATTAAATGTTTTAATGTGATATTATACATTAATATCATTTGCAATATACAATATATCATTCAGAATATTAATTGAAACCTTCTTTTTTTTTTGGCCAGTCCTGGGCCAGCCCCCTGAAACCTTCTTAAGTAGTTTGAAAATCTTTATATTTGTTTACAGATCTGTCTAGTATATTAAGTTGAAGAGCTAAATAAGATAAAAATTTTCTTGCTATGTTTTGTTTATGATATAAAACATTTCTTCTTTTATAATGCAGTTCTCTTCATTTTTTACTGTACTATTTCCCCCCAAAATAAAGCTCTTTTAACATTAAAATTTTTATGAAACATAATAATTTTATTATAAAAATTCACCTATTCTGGCATATATCCTACAATTAATTTTTATGACATCTTTTCTTTTTCCACATTTTATTTAGCACCAATAATCTGTGCAAAGGACTTTAATTTTGACATATCTGTATATGCACAAAATGTATCTACATTAGAATCATTCTCTCTGTTACTCTCCCTTATTTTCCATCCTCTGTTCTCAAAACGATCTCAACAGCTTCATGTTCCCATTTTTATACCTGTACATAAATTCTTTTAAGCATGTTCATTTTCTTTCACTCTCTCAATTTACCCACATACTGATGTCTCCCATAAGTACCCACATCCCATGTAGAGCTTCTTTTACTTTCCTATCATTCCTTTTTAAGTATTCCTAAAGTATGAACTGGAGTTACAAGGTAGGGTTTCACACAAGCAGACACAGTGCTTTGATCTGATCAACCCTTCCCTATACTTTAGCTTTCCCCATTCCCACTGCCCTTTATTATTCAACAGTTTTCAGTAGTATTTAGTTTACTATCATCATTCACAGATGCAATGAAGTTTGTCATTGTTCACCATATAATTTTCTTTTTGCTTTCTTACCAATGGTCATATCTATCTCTTTCTTCCTCTCTCTTTAGATAGATAATCTTGTGTGTTTTATGAATATTTTATCTTGTAAAACAAAGTATATACTATTGAGAGAAAATGTGAACTCTTCTTCTAAACCTGTCTTACTTTGTTTAATATGATAATCTACAATTATATCCATTATCCCTGCAAATTATCAATTTTTAGTCTTTATTGTTGATTAATGTTTCATTGTGCATATATAAAATAGGTTTCCTTTAGAGTACTTCCCTAGCACGTGTGAGGCTCTGTTTTAATCATTATTACCAGAAAAGGAAGAAGAGAAAGAGAGGGAAAGGAAGGGAGAAAGAGAGAAAGAGAGAGGGGAAGGGAGAAAAGAAGAAAAAGGAGGAGGAGGGTTTATACTTTCCTATTTGAATAAACTTAACACTATGGAATGATATTATGCTTATTTTTAATCATAAATATTAACAACTATGTTATTACACAGAGCCAGAGATGTACTAGTTACCAAATAATATTTGTCCATCTAGATTAAATGTTGTTTATTAGATATTTCAGTTATGAATTTTATTAGAGCTTAGTCTTTCAGTATTACTCATTACTCTTTTCAGAGAACAACATCAATGATGAATGTTTTGAATGCACAGTTGTCCTCTTTAGTTTTGTTTTGTTCTTTTTTTGAGTGAATACTCTACCTGAATTCCTTGGATTTTCTCTAGAATCTGGACATACACAAATAAAATACAGTAACATAAAAAAATACCTTTCTTTGATCCATTCGTCAGTCTTAGGGCATCTAAGATCTTTCCATAGCTTGGCTATTTTGAATAGGGCCACAATGAATAAGTTTATAAGTCCCTCTATTATATTCCTGAAATATTTATTTGAATATATGTCCAAGTTATATCTCTGTCAGTAAGTCCAAGTAAGATTCAGACATCAATACACTTTACCCTTAAACACTTCAGTGATCACATTACTAACTAGAAATCAGTGTTTTCTTATGCTTCTTTTAGATTGCTGCTTTTTAAGGTAAAGTAGACCGATGAAGAGAAAAGCAAAATGTGAATTATATGTTTAATGAGCACTGTGTACAACCTGTTTGGTGAAGCAAACTACCAGGACAAGGGAATGTGGGAACCTCAGGTTGAAATGTCAAGTATCCTGGATTGAAGCCCTTTCAATCATAAACTTTCAAATATTGTACAATCTATTTGGCACATCAGAATCTAATTTTGCAATTAAAAGTCAATTTGGAAGATCGGACAATTTACTTTTTTTCTTGCTTAAATAGAACAATTGTTGTACTAATTATTAAGCATCTACTACATATTGAGAACTTGGCCAAAAAAGGGGGAGGAGGGGAACTACAACAGAAAATAAAAGATATACTTTGTCCTTGTGGGATATATATCAGGAGTAAAACATTTTGAACAACACATACTACTTACTTTTCATAGTTAGTAATGATAGAATTGCAACATTGGGTTAAGCTTTGCAGTTAAAGAAGAAGCACTTTTTTTGCTAAGTGTCATTAGCTTTGTTATCACAGTGTACATGGTAATGATGCTAACAAAAACTAGAAAAGAATAGCCAAGCATCTCAAAACCCCTGTGTCATGGCTCAGCAGCTCTTCTTCCCCACACTAGGTATCTGCTTCTGATTTATATCATCCCGACGCGGCCCTGTGTCATCATGCTGTACCTAGTTACAAAACTTCATTTCTGTGTCTGTCACTGTGTATGGCTTTAATTCTTCTTTCCCATTTCTGCCGTTTCTGACCTTTACATGTATAATCATAGCCAGGTTGATACCCTTCCCAGGTCGTCTTACACAACATGACTTGAAGAACATCTTTATTGCATAGCTGTGACACTGTTGTTCTCAAATCTAGAAAGTATCAAGGTTCCTTTTTTTCCCTCAAGATACAGTTCAAAATTCTCTGGTTGGTAAGGAAAATTCATCCTACTTGAAAGTCATTGTGCTATCAGCATTATCACATCAGCTCTGTTGGGAAGCTAGAGTTTGGCTATATTAAAAAAATAAAGAACAAAATATCATATTTACTCATTAAACCATATGTAGGAACTAAGGCATAAGTGATATTTCTTTCTGGGAATTAGCTAGCAAAGTGGTTCTGAAAGATTGGGCCTCAAAGTTCTTTTAGATTAATAGCTATAGAGAGCTATAAATTTTGGTTATATCCACCAATATTTAAAGAATTAGAAATTAAAATATATTTTGAAATAAATTCTTCTTAAGTCAGTTAAGGTAATATACATAATATTTTATGTATTTCAACTATATTTACAAAAATATAAAGTAATATGGTTCACTTTTTTCCCTTAAGATCTATAAAATGTTTAAGAAATCTGTAACAGGACATCACATCTGTTTCTACCTTTGCTTTTGAGGGACATATTATCTTAGTGGAGTGTATTCAGAAAAATCTGACCTCAACACATGTAATGGAGATCAGAGAAGATGAATCTAGTAACCTTTTCATATAATTGAAACTATTTCTCATTAAAGACTGCTTTTAAGCACATTACTAGCAGTAGTTTACTAAAGGCCATAGTAGTATGGAATCTGATATTAAAACTGCCAACTATTTGTGCTCTTATCATTCATCAAGGAAGTGGGAATATAATAAACAAATAATGCCATCATGATTAGGAAAATAATGTTTCCACACAAACCGCCAGAAAGTATTTTAAGAACCACCATTTAGGGAGGAAAAAAGAGACATAAGCAATGTATCCATCAGGTAACAAGGGAAGAGCTGTGATGTGGTTCAGATGGAAAAAACACCTGCCTAACAGCTTGTAGCTCAGAATCTACACCCTGATAGTGCCAAAGTTATGGACTCTACAGCTCTATTTCCCAAGAAGCCTTAGTTCTTCTGGTTAAATGCCACAGACCTAACATTGTTTTTGAAATCCCTCTTAGGGAGCTTGTCTCCTCTAAATCAATGGTTGTAGTAATGATGCTGTCAACTTCAAATGTTATCATGATTCTTAAATGAAAATATCGCAAAATGCTTGACAAAATGTTTGATCTATTGTAATTCCTTACTAAATGGAAGCTATAATCATTACTTTTGAATTTTTAGCACATATTAAAAGTAAAACAACAGGACACGAGTAAAGATTGTATAATCACGTAAATGAAATGATCTTCTATATGTGATATGTATTTTGGGAAAAGGTTTCTAACTTCTTGGCTAAGAACTCTGTACTCCATGGCACTTTGGGGTAGTAAAATGCCCAGAACACCCATTCAGCCCAGAGCAAGACTGAATTGTCATAATGAAATAGGCACAGTGGGATGACAAAAATCATAGTATGCTTGCAAAAAGATATAACTTCAAATAGAAACCAAATATGTTTATGCAATATGAAGAGAAAGTATAACAAGAGAGTGAAAAAAAAGTCAGTGGGACTGATTGCAATAAAATGGAGTTGGCCATGTTTGCTTTGTTTGACAAAAATACATTGCCATCTCTTCATTAGCACATGCACTACACAGTCCCATGTGATTAACAAAAACATCGTGAAACATTGGCATGTGTTGGATACAGATGAAAAATTAAATGGCATCTTTAAATTCCCACCCCTCATCTCATTTAAGGGAGAATGTTGTTGCATTTGGATTGCAGTCCTTCTAATCAGGCAGCGCATTTCCTATCATATCCAACACCTGGCTGACTCCCGTGTGCCAACTGTGCCCAATGCAATGATATGTCTGGAAGCAATTATTTCTATCACCCACATAAGGACAGAGGATATGAGATTCATCACATGCTTACCTCTTACACAGATTTCATTTTTCATTTTAAATGCTTATGTTGGTTGGCCCATGTAGTATCACCTGAGTCCCAAAAGAGAAATTTCCCCATGAGAAAATGACGAAGAGAAGTACCAAGAAAAGGAAAAATCCTCAACCACTTCTGCAAAGCAAATGTACGTATATGCCATTAACACTGTCATTAAACTACTCAAGGTACTGCTTTTATTAGATTTGTGTGTGTGTGTGTGTGTGTGTGTGTGTGTGTGTCTGTATGCACATGTGCATGCATGCATCTGTTTATATGTGAAAGAAAGAGAATTCTCTTTTTTAATATCTACATTATAGAAAGATAAGTACATTGATTGATAGAGATGTAATATTTTTGGAATGATTGTACTTACCCCAACTTAAAGCCTCCACATTGACCTTAGAAATTTCCAATCCTTTTGCTACTCCTCTTGAAATTGATTGAACCATCTCTCTTTTTACAGAACTCTGGGGTAGGGGGATTAGGGTAAGTTTACAGTCTTCTGGCAGTCAATCAATTCATGCAAGAAAATACACTGTATCGTGTTTAGCTGACTTAGCTTTCAGGAAATGATTAGTAGGTAGTTATTGAGTATGTTTTTAGAGCAGATTTCCTAAGTGGTCCCTATGTCTATTCATGGAACAAGTTAACAGATAGGGCAGGGAGAAGGAAAGATGTCCCAAATAAAGTATGTTTATCTGGTCCACATATTTGGAAAAGTTCAAATATTTCCTGCTTTCACATTTTGTTGTTTTAATTGTGGCTTTGTATAATTTAAGTGAGATAGTCAACATGAAAATTATCTCACTTCTAAACTCATGAATGAGTTCACTAAGGATTTCCTTGGCAAAATGTAGAAAACCATAACCTACTGCAATGTCTTTCAGTAATATATAAGAAATACAATTATATATTAAGAAAATCAGAAAGCACAGTTTTATGTTAGATGAAAAAGTAATAATTTTACATGTTAATATTAAATTCACCAATAAACTGAAATTCTAGTGAAACACACACAGAAATATCTTGTAGCCTTCTGTCATGCCATGTTTTGAACTCAATGTTTGGAATTCCAACACTCTCATCTTGATTCATTCTTTTTTTTTTTTTTGGCCAGTCCTGGGCCTTGGACTCAGGGCCTGAGCACTGTCCCTGGCTTCTTCCCGCTCAAGGCTAGCACTCTACCACTTGAGCCACAGCGCCACTTCTGGCCGTTTTCTGTATATGTGGTGCTGGGGAATCGAACCTAGGGCCTCGTGTATCCGAGGCAGGCACTCTTGCCACTAGGCTATATCCCCAGCCCTTGATTCATTCTTGAAGAGAGAAAGTGGCCTCCTATTTGTGGCAGAAACATAAATGGGGATTTTCTGTCCAAAGCACATGGGAAGAAGCCATTTTGATGATCTATTACTATCTTCTCTGATCATTTGAATTCTACATTCAAGTGGTATGAAAAGGAAGTTCTGATGGTGAATGGCATCATCTGGCTTTTCTTGTAGGAATCATATTACTAGAGATCTGAATTGTGAGACTACTACCCAATTTAAATCAGAAGTCCTTTTCCTCTATATACAACAAAAGTGCATGGATGATGACATTACATATTTTGTCTACAAGTCATTTTATAACAGTAAAAATTTATTTGCCGTTATTCTAAATATGTTGTGAGTTGGTTGTGACATACAAATTTAGCATGCCAACAATGTCATAGCTATAGAAATGGAGACTTTTTAATGGTTGTCATGGGTTCAGAGTTGAACAAGATGAGAGGAAAGTGGGTGAAGTTGTAAGAGGGCAGTAGAAATGTGCTAGTAGTCTTGGAAGTACTGCTAGTTTTATTGACTATGGCTATAATGGTTTACATGAGTGCAAAACTCTCCAGAATTGTACATGCAAATACAAATCAGTACAAATGAAATAGGAATTCTGAGTGAGATCACTAAATTGTTTGGTAGTGAAGATCAGTAAATTTTTGGTATTGATTTGTGCCATAGTTTGGGCAGGAAAAGAGAGTGCACATGGAACATCCCTGAAATAGTTATTACAACTACATGTGAATGTTCTATTAACTCAACATATATATGGTAGCCTGATAAATTGTGGTATGTTATTTAGAAAGCCTCACTTCCATCTTCCAAACTGTATCTTCATATCACCATCAACAACAAAAAAACTGAACTATACTGAAAAATTAGCTCTCCTTAGATGCTGTAGGGAATTGATATCACAGAGAAAATGCCTGCTTTTCAAGGCAGATAGAAAGAATTGAATTGTAGGGTACTGGGATAAAGTTACAGAAGCAGAAAATATTGCCAAAACCAGGACAGGCTGAAGTAAATATCTGGAACCTCAGTATAGACAAGTTTGAAAAATAAGACTGAAGAAGATCTGTCCTGAGGAGATCCCTCTCAACTTTCTGAAGTTTACTTCTAGGAGCAGTGTCAGCTTCTCACACTGAACATCCAGAGGAAAAAATGTCCTTATACATTTAACAAGGAGAAAGGGAAAGTTGCCATTTTCAAATATGCCCTTCAATTCTGATCTCTTACACTAAGTCTGCTGCAGAAGGTTTTTACCATCACCTGACTGACTGCTGCTTTATCAATACTGACTAGTCTCTCTGAAGGGAAATGCACAAATCTAGCCTATGCTAGTCTTCTACAGGGAGAAAGGGGAATATCTAACTCCATCTACTTCTTATCTTATTTCATGGGGAAATTAAAAGAAATCAAGCCCAAGAAGCTGTTCTGAAGGTCATAGTCCATAGACACAAGGTAACAATGAGAATTACTTATAGGAGAGAATAATTAAAACTCTTCCCTAACATTTTGTCACCAATCCACTGGGTTTCTAGATAATAACACAGGAATAAAACAGAAAGAACCACAAATCTTAGACATCACATAATATTTTTATGGAAACCCACAGACAATAAGCAACACACAAAGAATACCAGAGAAAATTGTAGCCTCTGCGCTCACACCTATACCAGATAGTAAACAATCAAAATCCTAACTGGGTAAATATATCTGAAATATCATGTCCAGCTTTCAAAAAAAATTAAAGGTTTGAACAATTATGAGATAAAAAATCTTAAAATAAATAGAACTACTGGCATATCAACACATACATTAATGACAAATTAATTAAAGAGTGAGACAAAGCCTCAGGACAATATTCAGATATGGCAGAGATGTTGAGATGATCAGTCTAGCAATTTTAACCTATTATGATTAACACTGTGACAGTTCTTGTAGAAGTAGGCAAAATCTTATAATATTTATGGGTACCGCTCAGAAATAAGTTCTTACTCAGCACGCATAAGGAATAGGTTTCAATCCTCAACAAATTTTGTCAGTATTCAAGAACACAGATGTATTAAAGATAGAGTTATGAAAATTGTAAGAAAGAAGATGATAAGAAATAAAATACACCCCAATAGAAGTCTGGTAGGCTCATCAATACCAGATATGATTAAGAAAATAATTTAGCTTTAAAAATGTTGATATCTATTCCTATGTTTGTTTGCCAAACATTATTAACTCAAATCTGTAACCCTAGTTCATCAGGAGGCTACATTCTGAGGACTGAGATTCAGAGCCAGCCATAGCAGAAAAGTTCATGAGACTCTATCTCCAAAATAACCATCAAAAAGCTAAGATGGAGGCTGGGAATATGGCCTAGTGGCAAGAGTGCTTGCCTCCTACACATGAAGCTCTCAGTTCCATTCCCTAGCACCACATATATGGAAAACGGCCAGAAGGGGCACTGTGGCTCAGGTGGCAGAGTGCTGGCCTTGAGCGGGAAGAAGCCAGGGAAGGTGCTCAGGCCCTGAGTCCAAGGCCCAAGGACAGGCCAAAAAAAAAGGTAAGATGGAGATGTGACTCAAGTGATAGAGAACCATCCACACAGCAATTAATATTCATCAAATATAAAGTAGGGAAAAAGATACAAAGATAAAGCCAAGTACTCAAGAAGTGAGAGACCAGTACAAAATGTTTAACATATGTAATTAATTGGGACACAAAATGTAAAACCCAAAGAACTAAAAATCTTCATATTCATTTAAGTGTTTTTGGAGGAAATCACAGACAGTAAAGAAGATAAAAAAGGGGATACCAGAATTAATGTTGGCCTCTGCCATCATGTATATGGCAAATAATAAACACTATACAAATCCTAAATAAACATAAAATCTCATTCTTAAAGTAAGGCAAATGTCCACATTAGATATTCAGAGAACAAAATGATAGTTGGAATAAACAATTTAAGACACTGGAACAAACAAAAGCTGTGTAACAACTTGATGAGAATGCCAGAATGGAATGACAGAAAGGAACTGAGGAAGTGTTTGATGTAATAATAGCAGAGAAATTTCTGAAAGGAATGTCAGAACACCACGCTGGATAAATATCATATAATCTATATTTTAAAACATCATATTTAAAACTAACAAGACTCAAAGATGAATAAAAATAATTCCACAGAAGTCAGAGGAAAAAGTACCTTGCCTAGGAAGGAACAAAAATAAGAATTACATTTAATTCATGGGAAGCATGCAAAAAATATTTGTGTTCATGGAAAAGAAAAGCTATGAATATAGAATTATTCATCCAGTGAAATCATCCGTCAAAAATGAAGGAAGTAAAAATGTTCCCAGAAAAACAACTGAGGAAATTTATTTCCAAACCTGCCTCAGAAAAAAAAATGGTGATAGAGTTCTTCAAAGAGAAAAAATTAATACAGCTCAGACACTTGAGTCACTGAACAAAAAGAAAGAGCCTCAGTAGAGGAATACGTGAATTCAGAAGAAAATGGTCAATTCTTCAAATGGCAATACTTATCAAAACTCAAAACAGACAAACAAATAATATTTAATGACAAATTCCTTCCAAAGCCACAGACCTAAATGAGTTAACTTGTGAATTGTTCTGAACATTTAAAGAAATGATCCTAATTGTCCACAGTCTTTTCAAGATGAGAAACAGAAAGTGACCAGAAACAGCCCATGTTTGTATAGTACTCCAACAACCAAAGATATTTAAAGACAGGAAAATTATAGAGCACCATTGCTCAGGAGTACAGAGACTAATTCAATCCACAAAGCATTCAATAAATTATATGCTACCACCAAGTGGAATTTATTTCAGTCCTGGATAACTGCTTGTAAGCATTTTTAAAACTTATTTACACAATGTCTCCATTCAGCACACATATTTGAAAGAATTCAATACTCACCCATTATTTATTTTAAACTCTGTAAACCAGTAAAAGAGGAAACATGTTTCAATTGGCAAATAATGCACAGATATCTTTGATTAATGTTGTACTTAGTAGCAAGAGGATAGATGCTTTTCCACTTGGATCAGAACAAGACAAGAGGCTTAAGTGGTAGAATGTCTGATCAGAAAGTGCAACACACTGAGATCAAAATTTTAAACAACAACAACAAAACCCACAGACTTTCCCTCTCAACAGTCTTTTTCAGTATCATAGGTGAAGGCATAACCAATGTAGTATGAAAAGAAAAGGGAAAGAAATGGAATATAGATTTGGAAGGAAGGATTAAAACTGTCTGTGTTTCTGCAAGAAAATGCAATGATACCCAGTAAAAACTGTTAACATGGGGAAAAGGAGGAAACAAAGGGCAATCTACTCAAAGGCAATCTTATAAAGGTTCACTACATATGTAACATATATACATACATACATATATATAAGAAATACCATGGTGAATTGCCTTTATATAATTAATATATACTAATAAACTAAAAACACTGTAAATATATTACTCAAATTTCAGCTAGAAAATCAAGGTAATAATGAATATAAATGCAATATTTACAATAAACCTACAGTAAAATTACAAACCAATAAAACATAATACAGCTTTTAAAGCAGTTAAGAATTATACCACCAGAAATTAAAATAATTATGCATACCAGCCATTTCTATGATACATTTTCCCACAAAGTATGTAAATTTGCATCCAAATTTTGTGGATGAAAGAAAGGCTAATTTTGGAAGATTTAGGTTATACTACAGAATTTTAAACTTTACTATCATAATGGTACTGAATCATGAGTTCAGTTATTTTCTTTAAGGGATTAAAATTTAATAAATGTGTGACTAGGAGATGTCAACCTAACTAATTTAACCATAAAGAGGCTGAGTCAAACTTGTATTACCTACCATGTGTGTGTGTGTGTGTTTGTGTGTGTGTGTGTCCTACCTTCTTAATAATTAATTTAAGTAGTAGGAACTAATATCAAATGCTTTATGTATGTAATACATTAAGTTTTATGGCATTTAATAAAGAATTTTTATTTACTTTTTCATACTAATGTAAATGTCCAGGAAGCTACAAGACCAAATCAATTTTAGGATTCTAGATAGACAAACTACTCAAAACAGAAAATAAAATTTTAAGATATATTGTTTCATATTTTTACTTTCATAGGACATATAAAATAAGTCTAACTTTAAAATACACCAAATTAACAACATATTAAACATGTATAATTTTGTTAATTAAAAATAAATAAAGGCTGGGAATATGGCCTAGTGGCAAGAGTGCTTGTCTCCTACACATGAAGCTCTCGGTTCGATTCCCCAGCACCACATATATGGAAAACAGCCAGAAGAGGCGCTGTGGCTCAGGTGGCAGAGTGCTAGCCTTGAGCGGGAAGAAGCCAGGGAAGGTGCTCAGGCCCTGAGTCCAAGGCCCAGGACTGGCCAAAAAAAGAAAAAAAAAGAAAAAGAAATAAAAATTTTAAAACAGAAAGCAAAACAATCTATGGTAGTTTGACTAGGGTCTTGGTTACCAAATTTTTGTTATTTTTTAGAGGAATTTATAGCAAATGCATTTTGTACAAAAATGAACAATTGAGTTATTTATTTATGAAAGTTAATTTTTACAGTTAAAGTCACTGTATAAGAATAAATGATAAGGAAAATGTCAAAATTTAAAGCCAAGCACCAGTGGCTATTGCCTGTAATTCTAGTTGATGCAGAAGCTGAGATCATGGTTTGATGCCAGCCTGGGCAGGAAAGTCCATGTGATTCTCATCTTCAGTTAACTAATAAAAAGCCTAAAGTAGAGCTGGGGCTTAAGTGGTAGAGCACTACCCTTGCACAACAAAGCTCTGGGACCATGGCCCAGCCCTGATTTCAATATCCATGCCTGTGGGAAAACAAAAGGTGTTCATTTTGTTGAATTTTAGTTTAGCCTTTCTAAAGAATTACACTATTTGAATTCTCCCTTTAATATACCATATTTCAGTTAATGAATTCTGTACACTTGGTTTCCTCCCAAAGTATTTAATTATATATTTATGAACAAATTCTAACTTCCACATATGAGAGAAAACACATAACCTTTGTCTCTGTTGGCCTGGCTTACTTCATTTAACATCTCTTCTTTCTCCAGGTTTTTCATTTTTGGTTGGGGTGGAGTCAGGAAGAGGAGAGTAGACAAATGAAGATAAGAAAGGGAGGAAAATGAAGGCAAAAATTCCATACCTATCCTATAAAATTAAGACAAACAAGGGAAGGAGATTGGAAGGGTGGGATAAGAATATTCAAAGGGGTAACACTGACCGAGACTCAGCACATTCAGAAACTTTCCTTGAGAGGAAATTCCATTGAACACCTACTTAAAGATAATTTTCAAAATGTCAAAACTTTCAATAGTGTCAAGAGTCAGATTCCATAGTACCTTACAAAGTTTTATGGGAGACTGAGCTCAAGGAAGAAGGACAAATTTGTTCATAAATTGAAAAATATGTCCCCACTTCTACCTCCACTTTTCTTTCTTTTTTTTTTTTTTGTATCCATGTAGATTCCCAACAACTAATTGATTCGATCATATCTGTTCTGTTCATACATTGGTGTTACCTCTACACATATGATTACTTTCTGAGTGTCATACAGAAGGAACATACTGATAAGAACGAATCCACCATATATTGCCCTGAGTACAGAGTATCACCAGCCATAGAGTTAGGTGGCAAAAACATGGACCCCAGTGAAGACACAAACACAAGACCCAGGCCACTCCCAGGGGTGAGTCTATGTTCAAAAATTTCGTGCTGGGAGCACACATGGTCACAGTGGAGAGGCCTCCCACAATGCCAGCGGTGTACTATGCAGCTCTTATGAGAAGTATAGTCAGAGGAGCCACCACTGCACCCATCACACCAGAATGAAGAAACCAAGCAAGATGCTTTGCGCCCATGTTCTGGTGATACAATATGGATTGAACTAGCATTCCAAATCTAATCACGGCTACAAGAGTTGCACCAATTGTCACCCAAGAGCCTCTTAGCATAAAATCAGGAGATCTGACTATTGCCCAAGCTGACAAAGCTGTTACACCAATACTTCCTGCTAAGTACATGTAGGTAGAACTTATCCTATCTTTCACTTACTGAGGCCAGATTACAGCCTTTTCCATAGCTCCAGTCTCATTAGACATTCCCAAGCCATAGTAACACAGCGTGCGAAGACCCACAGCAACCCCTCCAGCAACAAACCACCTTCCCATCTGGTCAATTTTAAATACTTTTTCCATTGATGGTTCCAATGCCACTTCTTTGAGTTCTTGGGCAGTTTTCCCACCGCGCATCCCAACTCTTGTCTTGGTGGTATATTCCCTGCTGGGTGTTAAGAGCCACTGATTCTTTGTGATGGAATTCTTCACAAGGGGGGAGGCCTTGGTGAAAGCTGGGTGGAAACCCCTGGAAGGTAGTGTCCAGAGACACACCACCCTTGCAGCCAGCATGGTGATGAACCAGTTTTACTAAGAAGATCTGAACTCCTCAGCTCCTGGTGACCTCCACTATGCAGTTTCCCTTCCTGGCCTGCGAAAATGCGGATGCCGCACCTTCGCCTCTCTCTGCCTGGTCTTTACTGTCCCTGCGCATGCAGTCGCTCTGACTCACTGCCTAGAACATCTGAATTCAATTGAGGTTTTCCTTAATGCAAGAATTACAAACACCAGAGTTACAAACACAATAATCCGGACTTAGCATCTTCTCTTTTTCAATACATCCAAATTGCAAAACAGCACAGAAATCAAGTCACATCATACAAATAAACCTTTTTAACCTTCTTTTTAAGACTTTTCTTAATGCAATTCACTAGCAACAATCAAACTTCAAAATGACCTTTAGTTTTGATGCAGCAAATTTTCTCCTAGGAATCAGTCTGATAGAGATGCTTGCATATGTATATTTAAAAAAAAAAAACTTTGTTTACTGGTAGCCCTTCTATCAGACACCCTTATTATCACTGACACATTCTAGGCAATGTATAAATAAATAAAAAAATAAACGATTATATATAATACCATTACAATATTATATATAAATAATATGCAATACATATTTCAAAATAATACAGCCCAAAAGATTACATTGTCCTATATATCCCATATATATGCAATATATATTTCAAAATAATACAGCCCAAAAGATTATATTGTCCTATATATACCATATATATGCAATACATATTTCAAAATAATACAGCCCAAAAGATTATATTGTGCTATATATCCCATATATATATATACATATGTATATATGTATATATATATATGGGAGTATCCTCAGCCACCTTTTCACAGTTGTTAGCTATGGAGAAAAGTTTGGAAAAGTTTGTGAAGGATGGAGAGGAACAGTGAGAATTCTCATTTTTATTGGCTAGGAATTCAGTTCTCATTGGAGCTTTTACAAAGATAATATATTACTTGAAAATTGAAACCCTAGATTGACATTAACCTTAGATTACCATGGAAAGAAAAAATTATTGCAACCAAAAATAAGGAGTTGAAAGCATTATGTATTTTTCTTTTGCTGATTATTCAATATCAAATAATGTTTCATGAAAAAAAATGTATTACTTAACTATATCCACATCCTTCATTAGGTTTTTCTCTGACTTTAAAAGTTTCAAGGCAACTTTAAGTTAGTTCAAGATTTTGAAGAGTGGGCCAAAACAAATTTCAAATTTGGGGGATGCATATAATAAGTCCCAGTGAAGTCTAAATATGGCCCCCATGTTGGGATCTGGCTTTATTGACTCTCAGTCACTACTTGCACGTCCATGTGGGTAATGATGCTAGTCATGGACACATTCTTACACTACAGTAGAGGCACAGTACCCAATACTGTAATATATCCTAAAGGTTTGCTAAGAGAAATAAAGTAACTATGATAGTGTTGGAAATGGTCATTTCTTTATGGTTATGTATATCAAATCCTGTTGCTGTAACATTTTGTTATATGAAATAAATAATAAATAAGTAAATACAGCAGTGTAGTAGTATCGATGTTATTATTTATTTTCTGTAGAGTTATAGTTTCAGTGTCTCTTCCATGACTGTTTGTTTGGTTTTGTTTTTCCTGGTTTTTACCATCCTGCCCTAAGGACCATGATCATTCTGAGTCAGGAACATTACTGAAAAGAATGAATTCTTGGCAGGGTTTGACACTAGGTAAGAAGTTAGGGAGATATTCTAGAAACATTTTGGGTTTCTTCAAATTGACCTAGGATTTCTTGTAACCATATTGATTGCACTCGGCTTCATCCAGAATAGAATACACAGGATACATCCATACTTCTTTATCTAGATACTCATCTTTCTCTCTTCTATTTACTAGTTACTCATCCACCAACCCATTCATCTAGTCACTATTTCCTTATTAGACACAAATTCTCACCTATAGCTCAAATTATTATCTATTACTGTCTCAATATACCCTTGCTGGTATCCTAAGAGGTGACACAGCTACTCTCAAATTCATATGTAAATAATCCTTCAATTACAAAATTACCTGTGTTAGAAACATGAAAAGAATACAAAAAGAAGAGAAATTTTTTCAGTTTGCAATGAATTGAATTGCAACTAATTGAATTGGCCTAATTGAATTGAATTGTTTTTGCAATGAGGTTTGTATTGATAACATTTACTTCAACTGTAAAAATATGTTGATCAGTTTTCACTCAATTGAAATATTTGGGAGAAACAAAAGAAAACAATATCCCTGTTATCCTCAGACCATCAAAGTTAAATAAAGGTAGTGTAATCATAAGTTGTATAACTTTGACTGGACAGCTGTTCCCTGCATGTGGATAGTTGGATAATGATTCCCTAGTTCCATCAACCTAAAACACAATCAAAATGCTGTAAGATTAACATGACACCTGCACTGTCAAATATGTCTCCAGTCATCTGGAATTCAGCATAACCATATCAAATCTCACTGTTTACTTATACTATCTACTTTTTCTGTAAAGCACAATTAAACACTTAGCAAAGACTTTCTTTAAAAGCAGCACATGATCACATTTTTTGCAAAATTATGGAATGCCATCAAGGAGATTATTGAACTCTAAAATATACAAAATAACAGGAATCCAAACTCTAATTGTGATGTTTTAAAGAAAGCATATATTTTACATTTTTGAAAGCATTCTATGATTTGAAATATATTTTCATAATTTATGTTATTTAATTATCTAACTGCACTTAGACACTTCGTGACTACTCAAGACAATACCAATTACTGACTATGAGTATTATGGTTAAAATTGAAATAAACTATGAGTTTTGAGAATACAGAATATTTATATAGACAGATATAGATATATGAATAAAGTTTTACTGTGTTAGCTTTTGTAATTTTACTTTAGGCCACCAATTATTCAATTAGAGTTCCTGGTATTTACATGCAAGCTAAACAAGAAAAACCTTAGTCTTGCTATTTTTGTAATAGAGGGAATTCTACATCATTTCAAAGAGGGAAATGTAAAGAACTCATGGAGGACATTTTGAGATACAATTTTTTTAATCTAAAGATGATTTTAATGTATTCAGAATATTACTTGATAAAATAAAGCCTTCAATATTATTCTAAAACTTGCTGCATTTATAATAAACAATACTCTTCCAAAAAGAGGTCTTCCAATATATATTTTTACTTATGGGTTGATGAAAATTTTGGCTTTTGATAATAGTATGAACATGTGAAAGTACTGTAGATATTTTACTAAAGTGAGTGATGTTCCTACACTAAATGCTAATGCATGACCCTCAACGTTACTGCAGAATGATTTAATAACAAAAGTCATATATTGTATCTACAGATGCTAGCATGCAGATGTAAACCGTAGATACAAGCATATAATGTAAGCTGTGTGCCCAGGAGAAACCCATAATATAGTTATATATACTTGGTTCTATGATAACCAGAGAACAGCATAGATTTTAAGTTACCTCCAGTGAAGCTCCCCTACTTCCATCTGTTTAATCTAAGCTAACCAACACATCCTGGCTGGTAATGGAATTCCATTTCTCTTACAAGTCAAAATGTTTTATAATTTTGATCATTTTATCAATTTTCTGCTTTGGGAGTCATTTTACTGTCATCTCATAAGAACTTGTGAGTGTCATAAAACTTTCAGAAAGTATCATACTAATAATTAAAATTCAACCACAAGTAACTCTGAGAGCATCATTTGATGTGCAATTTCTTCATATGACTTACGTGAAAGGAAGGGAAAATGCTGTAAAGTGAAGAGAGCTTTGACAGAAAACACATATACTACACAGCACATACTTATATATGTCACAGTGGCAGCTTCTGTAACATAGAACTACATTGGAAAATGAAAGGTACAAGGACATGAAGCATTTGATAGTACAGGCTATCATTTTTCATATTAACAGAAAATTTTGTCCCTCTGAGCTAGCAAAACTCTGATGTATAAAACAACTTTTCTAATAGAGCTGTCAGCCTCTGTCCCTCCCTTTTACTTTGCATGTGCATCTCACAAGTTTCTTAAGGGCTTGCCTTCCCATTTAGCCCTTCATGAAATTTCTGAGCTGCCTTATTCATCCTGACTCTGTGCACAACTATGAATACTACATATTTCATCTCACCTGAAGGGTAAGGCTTTTGCAAATCCCAAGCAACTATTAGAAGACTTGAAGAATGCTCTGTGAGAGAGAAAGAGGAGGCCTTGCTCTCAGGGGAGGCCATAGAGAAAGAAGGCAATCATGTGAATAAAGAGCTCTGGATAAATAAATAATTCATATACATTAGATTAATTAACCAATCTCAAGTCAGGTTTAGTACAGCATTCTGGAGTTCTCCAGAATTGCACCAATGAATATGTAACCATTTGGCTTTACTTCACATGATTTTCAAATATGAAATGTTTGTGCCAAGTTGAAGGCTACCATCTAAGAGAATATAATAACCCAAACCAGGTGGTTGAGCACTCCCTTTTGAAAGACTAAAACAAGTACTTCATAAACACCCTGACCACTGCATTTAGTAGTGTTGACATTTACATAAATGGATTGCAGTGCAGTTGTCGAACATATACTGGGATGATTCCATAATCCTGTTTTAATTAGATGGATGTTGCGAGCATACAAAAATCACAAGCTGAACTCCCCGTGGTGATGCCATACTGGCAAGGAATCAATCACCACGGCTCTGGTTGCCATAGAAACTGATAGCTCCTGCACCACCATCTAAGTGGCAAATGATTGGTGGTGTACTCATAACACAGGGAGAGCAATGTGTTTTTCTATCCTGTCCAGCAGCTGTGCCAGAGAGTTAATTAAAAGCAGAGAACATGAAATAAATCTAAATCTGTGAAGAAATGAAATGTACAGTACAAATTGAATTCCCGTGTCGGACAGAAATTAATATGCAGCGCAAACCACAGAGCTGCCTGAACAAGCAGCAGCTGGGAATCTTGGGAAATGTTGCCTCTGAGGCGGTTGGAGCTGAAATGTGGAGAGGGCACCTTCTTATCGTATTACCTAAACAAGCACTTTTGTTCAGCATTTGTGTTGATGGATGCATGCAAATTGCAGCCTCAAATGTGAAGAGTTCCTGTTTCCAAACAGGAAGGACAAAGCTTAACTATGATTTAATTAACAAACTGTTAGCAACTGTAGTTTATCAGCTGTGAACACAATGTAAGTAAATGTTTCTCCTCCTGTACTAGAATTCAGCAGACAACCTCTGTGAAAGTCAATGTGTTTTTATTGATAAGCCACAAATTCAAAATTCATATTTCAGATATCACCAAACAAGAAGCAAATGCTTTCTCAAGAAATAAGGGAGGCTCAACAGAGAATTTTTTTCTCTTTCCATAGAATGAGGTACAACAGAACAGACATGAAATGTTTTACTAGACAGAAACAAGTTTGCTTGGTTTAATCCACTTCCAACCTATAATTTCAGTTTTATCACTTGGGAAGGTATTTCAACCACATGTTCTCTGGGTGAAACATAGCACTTCCATAAGGAGAAACAAAACAACCCCCCCCCCCACACACACATCCCACACACACTCTAGAAACCCACAATTGTGGATCTCTGCGGGCACCAAATATACATGATGATTTTATGATTTTAGGAATCAGAGGCAAGAAAAATATTTCAGCCAGAAAGAGGACTATTCAGGTCTTTGATGAGTGGACATGCTTGAGAGCCAAAAACTCTTGATAGAACTTCAGACATATTCACGTACACTCATGGCCATCTGCTGAACTGCTAGAACATTCCTCCTATCAGTATGAATTTTTATCTGGCTAGACCTCTGTTTCTGATGCCAGTTGAATTGCTCCCCTAGGGAGAATTTATACAATCCCTCTAATCACCCGTTTTAAGTACATTTTCCAGTGTAATCAAACAAGATGAAAACAAACACCATGTTTCCATGGACTTGTTTGTGATGACATGTCTGAATGAATCCAAGCTTCATATGTAGTGAAGATTTGCATAGTCTGAACATATCACATGGATACCCTTGACATATGGAGTGAAATCCTAAAGTATCTATTTCCAGAGGAGTTTTGAACAGTTTGCAAATCGTGAATAGGCTTCCACTGACTGGAAGAAATAATGCAATTGCAAGAGAAAGGCTTCAATTTGACATCAGGTGGGAGGGATGAGTAAAAATGTTATTGAAGTCAAGGGAAAGGGAATTTCCAATATTATTTTAAGTGTACCTTTTGAGACTTTAAATATGTGCTAGTTAATTATGCTATGCCTATTACTATCTCTGAGTAGAAACGTGGGAATAGTTAGTGGAAAAACCATCTTATGTCTTCGTGGGAGTGAATGTCTGAATGCTTGAAAAGAATAATTTTGTAAAAATTAGGTGATGTATCTAGAAATATTGAAATGCCATGTCATAAATGCATAATGTAACAAAGATTGGTGTACTTAACATGTCAGGTGGGAAATTAACATGCAGAATAGATCTCCTTGTTTAAAATTTTTGTAATATGTGATTTGAACTCAGGGCCTCCTGCTCACTTGATTGGATCTCTAGCCACTTGAACCTTATTTCCAACATTACTTGTAGCTTATTGTTTTGGAGAGGGATCTCATAAACTTTCCTGACCTGGATTGTTTTGATCTTCTGGCTCTCAAACTTCTATGTAATTGCTGCTTGCATATATACATATATGTGTACATATGTACATACATATAAATAAATTTATATACACATATGTATATATACATATGAGTCATTGCTGCCTTGTATGTGGGTGTGTGCATGCATGTGTGTATATGTGTATATATAGGTATGTATATATATGTATATATACATATTTATCTATCTATATGCTTATATGTAGGCATTCCAAAAAAGAAAACTTCAGAATTTCATAATTTTGAATGACTTTGAAAATATTATTTTGAGTTCACAGAAATAGAAGATTGGTGGTAAATATTGTATATAGTTAGATCCTATGGTTCATTGTATTATGTATCAGGTGTGAATAAAATTTCCTGTTCTCGGCTGAGCACCAGTGTCTCATGCCTGTAATCTTAGCTACTCAGGAGGCTGAGATCTGTGGATAATGGTTTGAAGCCAGCCCAGGCAGGAAAGTCTGTGAGACTTATCTCCAATAAAAAATGGCACTGTGGTTCAATTGGTACAGCACTAGCCTTAAGCAAAAGAAGCTAAGGGACAGCACCCAGGTCCAGAAAAATAATTTTCCTGTTCTCATGGACTTGATTCATCTCCTTATACACTCCAACTTCGATTTTATTAAAAATCTTTAAATATCTTTAAGTACAAAGGGTTTTATTTCAACATGTCATTTTTTATTAAAAATCATCAAAAATCAACTGTATTTCTGTATGTAAAGAGTTGAGGCTGAAATCAGGAAAGTAACTCCTTTTTTAATAGCCTCAAAAAATATAAAATACTTAGGAATAACCTTAACTAAAGAAATGAAAGACCTGTATGATGAGAACTTTAAAAAGATGAAAAATGAATTTAAAGCAGAACTAAGGAAATGGAAAAATTTCCCATGCTCCTGGATTGGATTAACATCATGAAAATAGCAATACTGGTAAAAGCTACCTACAAATTCAATGCAATACCCATCAATATCCCAACACTATTTTTTAATAAAATAGAGGAAACAATCCAAAAATTCATATGGACCAAATAACAAAACAAACAAAAAACTCAAATAGCAAAAACAATCCTAAGCAGGAAGCACAAACAATCCTAAGCAGGAAGGACAGTGCTGGAGGAATATAAATACCAAACTTCAACAAACTCTATTACAAACCTATAGTAATAAAAACAGCTTGGTATTTTCACAAGAACAGGCTTGAGGACCAATGAAGTAGAACTGAAGACCAAAAAATAAACCCACATACCTATGGCTACTTAACCTTTGATAAAGGAGCTAAAAAAATAGGATGGAAGAAAGACAGCCTCTTCAACAAAGGTGCTGGAAGAACTGGTTAAACACCTGTAACAAACTGAAACTAGATCCTTATATATCACCCTGCATCAAGATCAATTCCAAATGGATCAAAGACCTCCAGGTAAAATCAGTTACCCTGAAAACACTGTAGGAAGGAATAGGAGAAATATGTGGGCTCCTTGGCACAGGTTGAAACTTTCTTAATAAAGGCCCAGAAACACAACAAATCAAAAAAGATTGGACAAATGGGACTGCATCAAACTGCAGAGCTTCTGCAAGGCAAAGGACATAGCTTGCAAGATAAATAGCCCACAGCTTGGGATAAGATCTTCACTGGCCATACAACAGACAAAGGCCTCATATCTAAAATATATAGAACTCAACAAAATAAGTTCCCCCAAAACAAATCTTCAAAGAAACAACTGCCTCATGAATAAATGGGCTAAAGGCCTAAAGACAGACTTCTCTGAAGAGGAAGTAAGAATGGCCAAGAGACACATGAAAAAGTGCTCAACATTACTGGCCACAAAAGAAGTACAAATCAAAACAACATTGAGATTCCACCTCACCCCAATCAGAATGGCCATTATCAAGAAAACTAGTAAAGACAGATGCTGGCAGGGATATGGACAAAAGGGAACCCTACTACATTGTTGGTGGCAATGTAAACTTGTTCAACCACTCTGGAAAGCAGTGTGGAGGTTCCTCAAAAGGCTAAACATAAAACTCCCTGATGAACCAGCAACCTTGCTTTTGGGCATCTACCAAAAGGATTACAAGCAAGACTACACTAAAGCTACCAGCACAATTTTGTTGATAGCAGCACAATTTAATATTGCTAAAATATGGAACAGGGCTGGGGATATGGCCTAGTGGCAAGAGTGCTTGCCTCATATACATGAGGCCCTGGGTTCAATTCCCCAGCACCACATATACAGAAAATGGCCAGAAGTGGCGCTGTGGCTCAAGTGGCAGAATGCTAGCCTTGAGCAAAAAGAAGCCAGGGACAGTGCTCAGGCCCTGAGTCCAAGCCCCAGGACTGCCCCCCCCCCAAAAAAAATATATGGAACATATGCCCCTCAATAGATGAATAAATCAAGAAAATGTGGTACATATACACAATGGAATTCTATGCCTCTATCAGAAAGAACGGCATTGCCCCATTTGTAAGGAAATGTAAACTTGGAAAATATCATAGTAAGTGAAGTGAGCCAGACCCAAAGAAACATGGACTCTTTGGTAATAATTAGTATAGGTCTAGGATTGTCCTAGCAGAAGATCACAATAGCTCATTAGCTATGTTCATATGAACAGAAAAGATGATGCTAACCAAAATGAACTCCAAATTATGGAAATAAGTGCTTTATCATTGTTGTTATTGTGTTCAATATACCATGTGAGATTATGCCATTTTCTTTTGACTGTATTCCCCAGATTATTACCCTGATATCACTGTAACTGATTTTGATACATTGCATATTGTATATTCATTTTTCAGAACCTGGAAAGGGAAGAGAAACATCGAAATGGAGAGACAAAGGGAAAAAGGTGAACCAATGCAACAGCAATACTTACAAAATTATATGCTGTAAACCAACTGCACAACTGGAGGAGGGGGTTGAGGAGGGGGAAGGTGGAAGAAAAATGATAGAGGAGGTAACAAGAAAAATGATAGAGGAGGTAACAAGTTTGATAAAAAAACAACAACAACAATATGTACTCACTATCTTACATATGAAACTGTAACCCCTCTAGATCACTTTGAAAATAAATAAATAAATAAATTAATTAATTAATTTTAAAAAATACATAATTATGGTCAAAATTCACAAAGGATTTCCAGATTTTGCAGCCTCCCTGGAACCCAGCTACCAGTCAAACCAAACTCTTTTTGCTACACCAGGCTACATATTTTGTCTCAAAATTTCTCCCCACTTGTAACTTTGTTGTTATTATTATTGCTGTTGTGGTTGTTATTAACTGTATGATCCCTTATATAAAACCTATATTACATCCATGAATCTACATATAAGAAAAATAAGTTATATTCACTTGCGAATTCATCTTAACTTGCAATTTTTTTTTAGGCAGTAGAACTAAAGTAATTTATTCTCTATAGAAAAAGTAACTTTTGTTTGTTTTGTTTTGATTTTGCCAGTCCTGGGGCTTGAACTCAGGGCCTGAGCACTATCCCTGGCTTTCTTTTCTTTCTTATTTATTGTTAACATGATGTACAGAGAGGTTGCAGTTTCATATGTTAGGCCTTGGGTACATTTCTTGTATAATTTGTTACCTTCTCCCTCATTCCCCCTTTTCCTTCTCCCTTTCCCTCTCCCCTCATGAGTTGTTCAGTTGGTTGGCTTTGCAAGTATTGCTTTTGGAGTCATTTGTCTTTGTATACTTTGTCTCTTGATTTTGATAGTCCTTTTCACTTCCCTAGTTCTAATACAGTATATACAGTATCCAGTGTACTCAGATGAGATACAGTGATAGTGCGGGTACAAGAGGGGATACAAGAGGATCATCAACAATAGAAGCTACGGTTTCACATGGCATGTTGAAAGTGATTATAACAGTGATATAACAGTCATTTCCATAACATGGAGTTCATTTCACTTAGCATCATCTTATGCACTCATAGGGGCATATCTATTAAGCTCTTGTGATCCTCTGCTGTAACTAGCCTAAACCTGTGCTAATTATTCCCTATGAGGAAGACCATAGAGCTACTGAAGGGCAAAGGACATAGCTTGCAAGATAACAGAAAGCCCACAGATTGGGAAAAGATCTTTACCGGCCATACAATGGACAAAGGCCTTATATCAAAAATATATGCAGAACTAAAAAAATTAAATTCCTCCAAAATAAAACCACAAATAACCAACAGCCCCCTCATCAAGTGGGCTAAAGACTTACAAAGAGACTTCTCTGATGAGGAAATGAGAATGGCCAAGAGACATATGAAAAAGTGCTCTACATCACTGGCCATAAAAGAAATGCAAATCAAAACAACATTAAGATTCCTTCTCACCCCAGTAAGAATGTGCTATATCAAGAAAATTAACAATAACAATTGTTGGAGGGGATGTGGCCAAAAGGGAACCCTACTTCATTGTTGGTGGGAATGTAAACTGGTTCAGCCACTCTGAAAGAGGTATGGAGATTCCTCAGAAGGCTAAACATAGAGCTCCCCTATGACCCAGCAGCCTCCTTTTGGGCAGCTACCCAAAAGACCACAAACAAGAACACACTGAAGCAACCAGCACAACAATGTTCATCACAGCACAAATTGTCATATCTAAAATATGGAACCAACCCAGATGCCCCACAGTAGACAAATGGATCAGGAAAATGTGGTACATAACTTGCAATTCTATTTTCCATACCAAGTGATGACTTAAGGCTGTGTGTGTAATATACAATATTGAAATATAACTACTATAAATAACTTATAAAAATCAGTGTGTGGAAAAATCATCTGCAAGTCCTAATACTCTCTGTATATTAAGAACAGGATATTGAAAGGTCAGTATGTTAAGGGCTAGAGGATGAGAGACAGATGATTGTGTGAGGCCCTCCTGTCATAAACAGGCTTTCAATTTCATTCTAATTCAAGTGAAATAAAAATCAGAAGAGACCTCTGGGTAAAATTAATGTTTCCTACAAATTAGTAGGTATAAACTAATTGGCATTTTACTTAGCTAAGGAAGTCTGAAGAACCACAGACTTGTAGGCAAGTCTTGTTGTTGAGCTGCAGAGATATATACATATTAGGCCAGATCCTGTCAAAGTAACATATATTATTATATATTATTAAGTATGAATGTAGACCACATAAATGCCATACACAAAAAACTGGGGGCTCACAGCTTGGCCAAAAGATCACCTCAGAGGAGGGAAATAAATCAACTAGTTCTCAAATATAACCATAAATATATTTCCTATAATATATAACATGTTTCCTTTTCCCACTGAAGCAATGGTCTTCAGAATCCACAAATGCTCCAGAAAAAACTAGATTATTGAAATACCCATGGAACTCAGAGAGCTGAAGTGAAATTACTGTTTTAGTCATATATGAAACTTTATTCTTTTCTTTGTTTCAGAGATATTTCCACCTGATATGATGAGGGACTCAGCCTCCTCATCTTGGTATATTTACATATGCAACAACATACGTCTTCAGAATTAACTGTGAATTAAAGTAGCCCACTCTTAAAGAAAATGTGTTATATATTTTTATCTCAAGTCGTCTAAGTATCTGAAAAGATAGAGTTGAATCTAGACTTCTGGAAATTCTTTTAGTCCAAAGATGGCAATTATTAGAATCCTAGGAACCCATGTTGAAACCATAAGCCTTAAAAAGCCTGTAGTTGGCCTCCCTCATTCACTAACAGCTTCTTTTAATCACCATGTGAAACCTCAAAAGCATCCATATTGATATGTTAAAGTGGATATTCAGTTTACAGACACAGAAACATGACTTGTGGGGACCTTCCAGTAAATAAGGACAATAGAGGAACTGTTCTCATGTAGGGCAAAGTTCAGGTAAAAACACAGTATAACCCAGGAATCATAGCTGATCATTTGGGCAAAGAATGTCAGGGTCTTCAATATTTCAACCATAATGGAGTTAGAGATAATCCAGTTTGGAAGTTGGCCTAATGATTTCTGTTGCCTTTGTGAGACAAAAAGACCAGAAAGCAGCTAAATGTGTCTCTTTAAGCACAGGGTCTTTTGCACCTTGGAATAAGCTAAAGGATCTGAAAAGAAAATATTATGATTGAAAATAGAAAATCAACAAGAACAGCAACACAGGGTGGAGAATGATAGTAGAGACTAACTTTGCCTTTTCCCATTGTACCGATGGCCTATGGCCTATGATAGGAGTCATGAGAGTCATGCCTAATAACATCAAGAAAGCTTGACATATGTTTACGAAGCTAGCACTCTTGCCACTAGGCCATATCTCCAGCCCCTTGACATATGTTTAAACAACCAGATTATACATTTATTTTACTTACTGGAGGTAATATCACAAAATTAATGAAAATCACAATTTTTACAGAGAAAGTACTTTTTGTATAGAAAAATAAAGCAAAGAAATAAAACCCAAACTTATTCCTCCTACACAATTCTACAGGTTTGGCTTATTTTGTTGTGTTTTTTTTGTTTTGTTTTTGGTTTGTGTTTTATTTTTGCTGGTCCTGGACCTGGACTGTGGGCCTGGGAACTTACATTAAGGGCCTTTTTGCTATAAGCTAGCACTCTACCACTTGAGCTACAGAACCACTTCCATCTTTTTATGTGATTAATTAGAGATGAGTCCCTCTAACTTTCCTCATTGGGATGGCTTTGAACTGTGATCCTCAGATTTCAACCTCTTGAGTAGTTAAATAACTCTTTTAGCTAATTATGTCTCTTCAATTTTATTCTTTTTGGAAACTCAGAAATCAAACATGCGAATTTGTTTGTTTGATGTGACTCTGTGCTTTCTTACCTTTTTCTTTAGTCTGACATTTCCATGTGTATTAGGCCAATCCTAAAAGTTTTATTTTATGTAAATGTATGTATTTTTACAATCAAACCAAAATATTTTGGAATGGTCCATAAATTATATAAATGGTTTAACACACATGTACGTACATGTGAAATTATGTGATGTTTGTGAAGTTGCTATAACATATTGATTGAAAAAGGGACGCGAGCAAGACCAAACAGATTGGAATGAGGTGAAGCACTGACAAAGGAATTATGGGAAATTCAGGCATTATTATGTTTATGAAACTATCCAGAAAGTTCTACTTTCTCTAGTGAATTAGCTGTAAGAGGTAAAATATGGATTACAGCCCTCATGTCTGACTATTTACTTACTTAGTAAAATATTTGTTTGACTATGCTTTGTCTGCCACTGTGTGTGAGCAAATTAGACTCGCTTTCTGCACAACTGGGTGGGAATGAAACAGAAATGCTATTTCAGACTTGTCTGTGTAGTTGTCTGGGGCCTCACTCTTAATAGGATCCTGCTCTCTTTTTAATGCCATGCTGTTACCATCTTAAAATTCATAGCCATTTCTAAAAGAGGGTACTCTACAATTTCCATTTTGCACTTTGTACCATAATTTATGTAGTTACTTCTGGATAGTAGGCTGCATATTCCAAACCTTTGTCTCTCTACAGATTTCCCCAAGCACTCTCATGTCTCATCTGGATTTGATATTCAATTTTTTGTGTGCCTCTGAATGGATTTAGACTTCTTTGTTAAGACACAATGCTGGTCCATTATCTTGTCCCTCTCAGAAATAAAAAAGAACAGTTTGAAAATGTACACAAATCCTCTCCTGTGTCAGCAAGACTCCAGAGTGACTTATTTAAATGATTAGTTTATAATGTGCTTCTGTTTGAGGAGAACAAGTTCTGTGGGGGGAAAAAAATTGAGCAAATTGAAGAAATTGTGAAGTCTGTTTTTAGTAATCTGCAGAGATGGTGAATACCTACTGTGTATCTTCCTTCATATGCATGTTGAGTTCTACTCGGTAGTGCTTAGCTACACCCTCAAGAAAAATGAAATCCTTATGGGACATCAATTTATTTTTACAGTTCTCTTCCATTCAGTTTGACCTAATATTTTTCCTAATCATTTTATCTAATCATTTTACTGGATACAGATAGTCTTCTAGTCTACCTATTTTTCTTTCTTTTCTTCTTTACCTCCATCCCTTATTCCCTTTATCCCTCCCTTCCTTCCTTCCTTTCTTCCTTCCTTCCTCTGGCTAACATTAGCTTTTATATTCTTAGTAAGAACTGCAGGCAAAGATTGTAACCTGGACATTATTTCCTGAGCTATTAAAATAGCCTTTCACATTCAGACATTCAAATGATTGCTTTAAGTACTCCATATTATGGAATGAGAATTATTTAAACATATACCATAATTTTATTCAAAATTTGGAAAGCTCAATTTATATTTGTATTTGAAGATACCTGATAGGCTCACTTTGGTATCTTTGCAATGAGAATTTTCTCATATATGAAGTTCTAGAATATTAAAGTCTTTTGCACTCTTCAAGAACTTTCCCCTCTAATATAAGGCTTAATATTCACCTTAGATGTGACCTGTGGTAACATGTCGATTTTATTTAAACTGTAGGTTAATCATGGTCCAAGCATGAGTTCTCTGGAAGCTATGATAATATTGGATATATTATATTTATAAGAAATCAGCACTACTGAAGGGGACATGGAAATAGCAGAATAGGGAGGGGCAAGAAGTCTATTGGTAACTCATGCTATATAAAACCTCATCTAGCCTAACAAAGACCTTTAAAGAGCTTTTCACATCTGGCTGAAATGAGTGTGTACTCTGTTCAACACAGGTGTTGCATACCATGAAAACTGGAGCACCTATCCTCTAAATAACTGGGAACAAATTCCACAATGTATTTCCATTAGAATTATGTTTTAAAAATATTATTCTGTCTACTTATGAACAGTATAAGGATCTAATATATCATATCACTATTTTGTTATTCATCCATTTTTGGTCCTAGGTAGTTTCTGGTAGAACTTTTAGACTCTGCAAAACATCTATTGAGTGGGGGGATATATGCTTCAAAGTAGAGTTCTCCTGGTTTTGTGAACTAAATGAGGTAAAATATTTGGCCTTCAGTTTTACTAGTTTCTATTTTACTATTCTATGCTATTCGATGGCCTATATAAAAATGTAAAACCATGAAAATGGAGAGATTCAGAATAAAATCATATTAAGTGAAGTAAACCAGACACCCAAAAATAGATTACATGGATAGATTCCATGGTTTCACTCACTGGTAATAATTAGTATATGTCGAGAATAGCTCTAGAAGAAGACCACAATAGCACAATAGCTATGCATATATGATCATATAAGATGATGCTAAGTGAAATGAACTCCAAGGTATGGATACAAAAGGTCTTTCATTGTTGTTATTTTAAATGTACTATTATAAATTATTTCTTTTCTCTTTCATTTTTCTTTCCTATGATTTATCCCCTGTTGTCATTGTATTTGATTTCAGTACCCTGGGTATTGTAAATAGGTTTATCTGAGTTAGGGAAGAGAAGGGGAACAACAAACTGTTGAGACAAAGGACAAAAGGGGAACCAATGCAACAGTAATACTCACAAGACAATATATTGGAAATTAACTTTACAACTTGAGGTAGGGATTGGGGGAAACGGAAAGTGGGAGAAAAATGAGGGGGGGATAACAATGTTTGACAAGAAATGTACTCACTACCTTACATATGTAACTGTAACTTCTCTGTACATCACCTTGACAATAAAATTAATTAAAAACTGTTCACTAAGTTTTGTACAAATCTCTTTGTATAATTGATTTTGATTTTTCACTGCTTTAGCCCCAGTATATACAGAAATTACTGACACATGTGGGGAGGAAGTAAATATAAACAAAGATGTGAATGAATGTGTTGGTATCGCCCTGAGACATAAATAGGGTGTTAAATAAGCACGGGAATGGTGCAATAGTATCAAAATTAAATTAAAAAATATCACCCATACCTGAGTAACTCCCATATTACTCCTAACATAGAGTCACATACAAGAAAAAGGCCCCGACATGTGTGTGAAGGTATTGAGCATACAAGTATGATCTGTCAAGATGATATTGTAACAACATTGGCAAGACCTATAGGTTTGTTAACGAAAGCATAGGATTCCAAATAATAGTATAGAAAATCATTATTAGTTCAATCATACCTTCAGGAAGTAGATTTTAGATTGTAACAAATGGAAATCAGTTGCAAGGCCTAGAGAGACAGGACAATGAAATATTAAAAAAATAACACTCTACTTGATAATCCCAAAGCAAAAATGATTGAGAAAGAACTCAAGTAGATTATTGTACATAGGTTTAATAATTTGATTGATTAAAAGAACTGCGTGTGGTAAGAGAGTTGTCAGTAAACTAGAATGTGACACAACCAATGAAAATAGCATTTGTTGTTACTTGAGATCGAATTCGAGACCTCATCCTTACTAGGCTTGTTTATTTGGCTGGCACTCAATTTTGGAGCTGGAGGTACATGAACTTTCCTGCCCAGGCTGACTTCAAACTGAGATGCTCTGGATCTCAACTTTCTGAATAGATAGGATTACAGGCACAAATTATCAGCACTTGGCTAGATATTTGAGATGAACTTTTGAGTAAAATTGCTATAAAATGTTATTAACAATGTAAATTTAGTATATATACATCTCCCTTTTGGAAGAAATAAAGATTATTAGTAATGTTCTTCCATAGTTGCTATTTTCCATAATAGTTACATTTTACTTATCATTTCTTAATAATCAGAAGAAGATAGTTTTGGATAAGCAAATTCTTCATATATTTTCTCAAATAGCTCCAGTGACAAAACTAAAACTTATAATTTGTGAGAAAAAATATGCTTTGAGATTAAACACTATGACCAGGTTTTATATTATACTTTCAGTGTTTCCTAAGCAGTATTATTGATTTGAACTAATTTACTTCCAAAAGTTACATAATAATTCTGACTTTAAAATAAAAGAAAGATTAACATCAAACTTAATAATGTAAGATGAAGGAAAAAAGACTAACAAATTAACTCTGGGAAAGTATTAGCTGATCAAGAAGGATTGAACACAAACTTTGAACTTTTCCATAATAATTTGTACATGTGCCCTTAAAATTTTTTACATTTTCATAGTGTGCAACAAATAAAATTTTGTTACTGCTTCTATATGAAAATAACACTAGTATATGGCTTAGGCACAGGAGACAGTGGAAGGAATGTAACTGCCAATGGAGGTATGGTTTTCTGTGTGCTGGAGAAAGGTAAAGGGGTGCAAGCCTCATTACTTTTGTTGCTTGTAAAGAAGTTCATCTTTATATGATTTGTGTTATAAGATCTTTGAAGGCTCTTCAAGGTATTGTCCTGAATTTTGAGTGAAATACTGATGACATACCCAGGTTTTTTGTCTTTTGTTTTTGTTTGGTTTATTGGTCGTAGGTCTTGAACTCAGAGCATCAGTATTGTCCCTTAGATTTCTCTGCTTAAGGCAGCACAGAATCACTTTAAGTCACAACTCTGGTTTTCTGGTGGTTAGTTGGAAATAAAAATCACACTGACTTTCTTTCCTAGGCTGGCTTCGAACTCTTCAGAGGCTTCAGATTTCAGTCTCCTGAGCAGCTAGGATTATAGATGTGAGCCTTCAGCACCTGGCATATACATGGTTCTTTTATTTTTATGATGTATGTTTTCTATTATTAAGTAGTGGTACAAAGGAATTTCCACTTAACAATGCAATTTATGAATAAATGCATCTTTATCAATGTTATCCCTTTCAACATTTTCATCCTTTCCTCGCTTCCTACCCTTACCCTCACTCTCCTTAATTTCTTAGTATATACATTGGATTCTTTCTTCTTTTTCATGAATTTTTATTGTTATTATAAAGGTGGTGTACAGAAGGGTTGCAGTTATAAAAGTCAGATAAAAAGTAATATTCTTTTTGAACAATGTCATTCCTTCCCTTGCTTTCTCACAGTTTTTCCCTCCTGTCTCCACCCACAGGTTGTATAGTTTATCTGTCTTTGGGATGGTAAAGGGGGCACAGAAATGGTGGGACAAAGGGTGAACAAACAGCAGTGGTACTCACTAAACAGTATTTATGTCGAAAATGAGTATACTTATTTATTTTGATACAGCTGAGTCATGGCTGTCTTGCTCCCTTGGGAATAGTCTATCCATTCAACCAACAAAATCTAAGTTCTGTGTCTTAGAAGTTTGTATTTGTTCATGTCTTATAGTCATAGTGTTACAGAATACGTTCTTCCACAGTAAGTTCTCACTAAACATTCCTTTATATATATTGGTGAAATGTTTGAATGACTAAAACCCTTTAAGGCTCAGAATTTAACATGTTACCTTTAAATTTATAATTATAGGTACAGTGCCTTTTCTAATTATACCAATTTTCTAAATACAGTCAGTTCAAATGTGCCCAGGACTTTGGATTTTTGTTTGTTTGTCTTTTACTATTGGCTGTTCAAATGTAAGTATTATGAAAGTCATCCATGTACCCATTAACGCAAATTTTAGAAGTACTGTAGAATCCTTCGTTATAAAATCTTCCTTTGCTATAATGATCTACAAATAGATTCTCCTTTGAACTCCTAGCTCTGTAGATTTTTGCATGTGATATACAAGTGTTGAGATGTTAGAAAAAGGCATAAATAATGTATGGTTCGTAGTTTTAGAGCATTGTCGGACATAAGAGCTCACAATCAGAAGAACTTCCATGGGGAAAGCTTATGTCTAAAGCTTTAAGAACCTGTTGGTTTTTTTTTTTTTGTTAAATACATAGACGATAAAGAAGATATGCACCCCCTTTGTTTTTATTCTTTCTCTCACACCATCTTAGTCCTTCATGTGCTTCTATAGCAACCAGAAGCTTCCAAGAGTTAGAAAACTACTGTGCTAGATATGTTTTGATAGTTCCTATCAAGTGTCTCTTTTAATGGGAAGATCTCATCAATATATCTGGCACTATTACTATGTCAAATCTGCCAGAAGGAAACACAACATGTTCTAACTCAACTAATGCTGTATCTAGAGATATATGTGAGAAGCAAATTTCAGATTTTCAAGCAAAGCACTGTGTGTCAGAACATTTAACAATTACATGGCAACTCACAGACCAAGAGTTTTCAAGTTTTCCTTTTGCTGGTAGGTTTGACATTGAGCTTGTCACTGGCTTTCTTTGCCATGACTGACTCATTGAGAAGGCGACTCATGAATCTGCTGACTCACATCATTCTTAGTGCTTAGTCCTCAGTACTGATAGCATCCTATTCTACTTAAATAGACAGGCTAAAATCCTCTCAAGAATCCATAAAAGTAGTCATATTTGTAGCTAAATAATAATTTGAAGGAAGCTAATATGCTTCAAGGCTTTATGGTTGTAATAAGAAAAAAGACATTGGCTAATTTAGGTATGATTTCACAATGAACATAAAAATACTTTTTAATGGACATCTACAAAGTAGAGTGAAATAGTTTAAATTTTATTATCAAGTGGGAGCAAAAGATTGCGATAGGGGGTATGAGTAGAATTGAAATATGGGCTATAATTCTAACAAGATATGAATGCACTATTTAAGAACCTTGGAAAGAGGGTTATTTTAATTTGATGGGAGTTTGAAGTAGGTCTTACAAGCTCTGCATACCCAAAACTAATAGAAAAATATCCATCAATATAAATCTGAAGTTAGGATGATGCTCTTTTTTAAATAGAAGAGTCCTTTTATCAACAGGGATTCGTTCCCTAACTCCTAGTGATTGCATGAAACCACATACATACTGGGTTGTTCTTTATCAAAAATTTTAACTGATCCATTAGGCACAGTGAGAGACTAACAAAAATACTAATAAAGCATACTGGAGTAAAATCACCTTCACCACTGCTATTGCAATTTAAAGTTATTTCTTGAACACAAAAGCAGTGACAGTCCACAAAAGTTATTCTGAAAGCTCCCATAGTCACCAAGAACTAACTGGTAGGCTTTATGCACCGGGTGTATAAGCCAGAAACAGATACAATTCATATATCATGAAGGATGAAGTAAATGGCTCAAGATTTCATCATGCTAGGAATTTAAATAATATTTTAATGGAATTTACCATTTGATATTTTGGGTCTACACATGAACATAGGTAGATGAAATAGTTAGGAAACATCTACCAGGGAAATGAGTCTCTAGTAGTGAACTGAGTACTATGTTTGAAAATGAAGAGCTATTCTATCTGTCACAGAAACATTTATTTAAATCATAGGACTAAAATGAAATTTATTTGATCTTAAGGTAATCACATCTCATGACTTAAGGAAGAGTTCTGTGCCTTGCTCTTCTTAGTCATGTATTCAACAAATTTAGATTAATATCTGAATTTTCTTGGATAAGGGTTTGAACTTCAGGAAGGTCACTTCTCTTGCTTCAAAATGTTTTTCTTCCATTTAAGTCACTTTGCATTCTTACCAATTCTGCCTGAGTGGCTCAAATCATTTTACCAAATGATGTTGCCAGATGAGGTGAGTCAATCATCTTTGGGAAATTCATTAAATTGAAGGCCACTGGGGGACCATTTGCTCAGCTGAAATATTGTTCACACAGTCTGAAGGAGTTCATGTGCATACTAACGTGCTCACAAGATAGTTTATTCGCCCAGAAAAATCTCTCCCCCAAACTCATTAATTCTTTTAACATGCTTGCAAAGCAAGTGCATTAGAAAGATTTGAATGCTGATCCACCAAATAAATTACAGATTACTTGAGGTGATATTTTATTACATTAAGAGGTAAATCTGAAGAGATACCAATTGCAAGGGGAAAATAGAAAGACACTGAAAGAAAGAGATGCAACAGCAATTCTTACAAGTCAATATGATGTAAACCAACTGTACAACTCTGGGAGGGTGGGGATGGAATGGGGGAGGGGAGAAGGTGGGAGAAAAATGGAGGAGGAGGTAAAGAGTTTGATAAGAAGTGTATTCATTGACTTATCTATGTAACTGTAACACCTCTGTACATTACTTTGACAAAAAAAACCAGAGCTTAATTGAAGTCTTGACCATCAAATTTTAATCCATATGTTGACTATTTTATCAAATGTGCATATAAAGGTAGCCAAGTCAGAGTTCTTGCCTTGCAATAATACATAGACAAGTGGGAAAACTAACCTAATGAAATCAAGCCATTTTCCCTTTTTATGAAAAGAAGAATATACTCACAGGTTACTGCAGTCAAATAATAAAGAAAGAAGCTAGCTATAGTCAGATAGTTCTGAACTCAAGTACAGATTATACACATTCAGCAAGAGCTGAAGTAAGAAAATGAAAAAGTGCAAAAATCATCTGAGCATGACTTTTTTTTAGGTGGGGGGGGTGCGGGGCAGGGGGGCAGTTCTGGGGCTTACTCAGGGCCTTATCACCTTGGCTTGTTTTTGCTCAAGGTTAGCACTCTACCACTTGAGCCACAGTGCTACTTCTGGCATATTATTTTTCGATATATGTGGTGCTGAGGAATTGAAACAAGTGCTTCATGTATGTGAGGCAAGCACTCTACCACTAGGAGATATTCCCAACCTTGAACATGATTTTTATATCTTAAAAATTAGTTGTAGCATTACTTACCTGGAATTGTTACTGTGTGGATTTGATAGGATAATATTCACAGGGCTTCATGTGGCGTCTAACTTACACAGAAAATTACCCTAGGCTATGTACTGACTATGTACTGACTATGTACCCCCTGACTATGTACATGTGTTTCTACATATATCTGGACATTTAAATCACTGAGTCATAATACACTTCTGACTTCTCTTTCACCTGACAAACTACCAATAAGAACCAAGTGGATGCTTTTACATTAAATGCTGAAAAATAAAGTGTTTTATAAAATAAAACTCTCACAATATGAACATAATTGTATTATTTTTAAGATACCAGCTAATTTATTTATGTACTTAAATTATTTCTTTACCTTTATGAACTAAGATAGAAAACAAAAGAATAAGAATAACTGCTTGCCACTTTTGGACCAAGGCTCATACACATGCTTCCAATTTTTTTATGGGAAAGCAAGTACAGTTATATTTCTCTGTTAAAAAATCATTCTCCTCGTTAGTGAGTCCATAATGAACTATATTCCAACTATAATTTGAATGGAAATAGTTCCTGCAGGAAATAAGCCCTATGTGTTCTCATTGAGCCCTAATTTCCAGTTCCTTGTGTTCCCCTTGACTAGAGATAGGAACTATGACTTTTTTCTACTCAGTAAAATATGGCAAATGTTCAGGGATTATGGAGATATTGTTAAGGCATTAAATCAAGTCTTTTTGAATTAGTTAAAAGAGAGATTATCTTGGTTTGGCATGAATTAATCTGCTGAAAGCTCTCAAATAAGGACTAGGCTTCCATTGCGGTAAGAGCCTCTCCATTTGGTGAGTTGGAAGAAATGAGCTGCCATGCTGTGAGTGGTCCTACTGAGAGCTCTGTGAAAGGGACTGCTGGAAGCTTCCAGGAGCTGAGAGCAGTCTTGGCTAGTAGCCAACATAAAAGTGAGATGCCCCTAATCTTACAACCACAAGATATGAATGCTTCCCAGAAGCAGATCTAACCCCAGTAGAGCCTCTCATAGCATTTCAACCCAAGACATTGAGAGTGCAGAATGATGACAGCCTAAAGCAGAAACCTGGACTAAGCTATATAGACACTTCTGAACTATGGGAGTAGTGAGATAATAAATCTGTGTTATATTATGACACTACGTTTATGATCTTTCATTTTACAACACAGAAAACAAACATCCCTATTGATGGAAATGTTTGAACTCAGACTGCACAGAGATAAAATATGTAAGATGATACAATGGTTTTATTATGTACTATGAATATTTTGTGCCTATCGAAGAGGACAGTCTCTGTAGTAAGAGAGTAGATAAACCAAATAGTAGTCATTACTTGGATATTTCCTAGACAAAGAAATGGCATGATTGAGATAGCTTGGGAAGTAGTCCAGGGTTGTATATGCGCTGCATCCCCAAACTATATACTTACTGTTAGTATTGAAATAAAAGACATGAAAAAGAAAAATGAACAGGAAAAAAACCCTGTAGGCTCACCTAAAAAGTATGTTAGGAATTAAATTGAGGTGCAGTAATGTAAAGAGAAAAAAAAAAGGTGTTTGTGAGCATTTGTTTAGGCAGTTTGAATGAAAAAAAAAAAGATCGAAAGTGTCTTGTGTCAGTGTACTCTATTACAGAAATAGAGCAGGATTTGCTTCAGGATAAAGGAAGTGAAATGATTTCCTGTAGGTCCATAGTACTGACTGAAGAGATACAGTTAGAATGACAGATGATTCTAGGGCCTGACTACCAGCATACAATATTAAAGTGTTTGTTTTTTGTGTGGATCTTGCGGCTTGAACTCAGGACCTGGGACTGTCCCTGGATTCTTTTTTGCTCAAGGTTGCCACTATGAGCCACAGCCCGATAATTAATTGGAGATAAGAAGTTCATGGACTACCTTGGCTGGGATGGCTTCAAATGTGATGTTCAGATCTCAGCCTCTTGAATAGGATTATAGACATGAGCCACCATGGAATGATTTCAAATTGATGGGACCAAAAGTGATATGTCTCCATTTTATGGCGGATCCTTTTTTAACATTTATGTAAGGAATGGACACAATATATATTAGAGCTGTAAGGGAGTGTAAGAGCCCTCAAGTCTAATTCATACTTTGGCTAGTGAGAAAACCGTGAAGTGCTGATAGATAAGCTCTTTCTTTCCATTTAGCATGCTATTATTATAGCTAGGACTCAAATCAATATTCTCTGGGCTTTTGCTTGAATCTTAAACTGGAATTAAAAGGGGAAAGGAATTCTTAGATCAATGCATAAATGGTAGATTTTATGTATCTTTGAATAAAATATACATAGAGTATAAATACACCTACATACATATGCATATATATTTATATATCGCCTAATTTAATAGATCAATGTTTTATCAAAGATTAAGAGGCTATAGGATAACATAATATCACCTCTATCCCAGACATGAAGCAAAGATTTCTGAAAACTGAGTCAGAATGAATATATTTAGGCTGCCATTATAGTCATTTTGGAATTGAGTTTTCTCCAAAAGCACCATTCAGTAGATGTTGGTCCCAAGCTGGTAGATCTAATCATGGAGAAGTGACTAGATAATGGGAAGTTTGGCCTTATCAGTGGATTGATTTGTAAAAATATTCATGATTTAATGGCATTATATGGAGGTGGTAGAACTATTAAGAGAGAGGATCTAGTTGATGGAAGTGGTTCAGTGAGGAATGCCTTTGAAGAACATATTTTGTTAGTGTCTCGCCCCTCTTTCTTCCTCTTTTTGTTCCTTTTATTTCTATTTTCTTCTATCTTTTTATTGTTCTTTCTCTCCCTCCTCCTCTCCTTCCTTCTCTTTTCTTCTCCTTTTTTCTTTTTATTCTTTCCATTTTTTCCTCTTCCTCCTTTTTCTCCTCTTTCTGCCTCTCTCCTCTTTCTCCCCTTACACTTCTTTTACTCCTCCTTTTCTTCATATTCATCATCTTTTTTCTTCTCTGTCTCTCAGTCTGTCTTTCTCTGTGTGTCATTATTTTCTCTCTTTATTTCTGTCTCTCCCCCCCCCTCTCTCTCCTCTCTCCTCTCTTTTTTCCTCTATTTCTCTTTCCCTCTTTCATGGGTGCCATGAAGTCAGCAATCTTCCCACTTCCAAAATTATATTTTACTTCACTTGTAGTGAAGACCCGTAGCAAGACAGCTAGCTGACCGTGAACTATAACCTTTGAAACTGCAACCCAAATTAATCTTTATTTCCAAAAGTTTATTTTTTTCAAGTGTTTACCACAGTAATGAAAAGCCTGACAACACGAATGCTACTTCATTCTTCAATGTTACATCTTTCTAGTAATTTTCCGCATACATCCTTCATAGAAATTCTCAAATGAAGTTTTAATAAGGTTCTCTTGATTTCTGCTACTCCACCTGTGAAGCTCCTATGCTACTGTCTCATTTCTCAGCTCCTCTTCTTTCTTTGTGCATAAATAAGAATTTGCTACCCTTCTATGCTAGGCTTCCTCAACTTTTTGTGTTCATAGATTTGCAACTCTCAGAAAACCATACCAAAGTGGCAAAGGGTTACCATTACATTGTGTGTGTGTGTGTGTGTGTGTGTGTGTGTGTGTGTTGCAAAAACAATCATGCACAAGTCACATCTCATTTCCTGATTTAAATTCCAACATTACATATTTTATGTGGATATGAAAGTGTTTCTAGAGGACATACTAGAAGCTTTTGGATATAATCATAAAAACCATTTCAAAATTCAAATAGACCTGATAGGAAATGAATTCAAAATATAAATTGAATTAAACTTAATAGGTGACAATAAAAATTCTTTAAAAATAAAATACCTTGTAAGTCACAGGTGCAGATAATTTACGGATCTCTCTATTTTCAACCTCGAATGTGTGCTGAATCTATTGTGCCTAGCCCCACAATGGAAAAATCCCAGGGATCGTGTTGTTTAAGCTGTTTTGTTGGTCCCCTACTATTTTTAATGATACTTTTTCTTACCTGAACAACCCAGAGACTGAGCAAATGCAACCCAAATCCTGTGGTTCTTTTTAAACTTAGCTCTTTTCTCACCTCTCTCTCTATCTCTTCCCACCCTCCACCCCCCACCCACTCAGTTGCCATGTTCAACAACACTTCAGTGGTGTGGCTGGCTTCATTTCTGTGCTTAGATTCTGTTTAAAGAAGAAGCTAACTTGGAATCAGTCTATTACCATTGTCTAAGATTTTCAACAAAATTTAAAACTGAAGAGGACCCCCCTGTCCACATCTGAAATGATACTGAGTGTATCAGCTGGGTTCCTGATCTTCAAAGGAAGCAATAGCCTTGGATAAAAATCACTGTCTTTGTTAGACTGCATCTTGAACCTTCTGTCCCACAGCTTCATGGATTTTTCAGTACATTTCTACTGTTTTTATTTTTCTTTAAAAGTTAGAAATTAATGGTGTGCTTTCATACATATTCTTGTGTATGAGTACACTATATAACACTTAAATAAAATTGAAAGAAATAAGTATATATATATGTAAGAACAAAAGAAAAATACTCAATTTAATCTTCTCTAATGTCTTGAAAATTAGGTCAGCAGTGATAGAATTTAGAGGATAAACACTGACCATCAGATGTTAAGTGATAGAAGAAATACATTCCACCACACAGCTTCTTCACCTCATTTGTGTGGTATGGAAGATAGCATTAACTGAAAGCATAAGTATTGTCTTCAAAAAGTGGAAGTGCTCTTCTACTTATATTTACTTCTATTTCTGTTTCAAGCTTTTGGTAATATGTATCTTCCATTTAACAAATACTTTATATGCTTTAAAATCAATGACTGAATACAGTATTTCATCATCTGGAAAATTCATGATAGACTTTTAAAGACTTTCCTTTTGGGATTCCTTTTAAATGACGGACAATATCAACATAGAGCTGGAATGGAAAATGCTAAATAATCATGATAATGTGATGAAATAACCTGGCTTATTTGTAGAACTTTATGCACTTCATACACTAATGTGTAGGATGGAGGCAGAAATCAAATGATGGAAAAAGCAGACAAGGGGATGAGCTTTGTTATTCAGTCTTGATTGGCTCTCTGAGCATGAGGATTCACTACAACTGTATATAGCATTTGAAAAAGAGAGACCCAAGGACCAAGAGGGTGGTGTGACTAGGTATCAAACAAGAAGGAAAATTAGATAGTAGGATACTAGACACCAAAACCCAGAAACATTGAAAGTAAATCAAGAAGGGATGATAGAAAGAGCACAATGATAAACTGACAGGGATAGCAGCATTTAGGGATATGAGAAAGTGAAATGGAATGAAGTACTGGTGCAGAAGAATTTTCTAGTATAGGAAATAAAACATAGCAACATAGAAATTCAACCTGGGGGATCAAGGTGGAGCCTAGCATATGGTAAAAGTGAAAGTTCTTCAAATCTATACTTTTAGACTATGTGGATTAGTGAAAAACCCACAGGATTAATACTTGGATACATCTACTGGAAGGTCACCTAATCCAGTGTATCTGTGAGACCATGAGAATTTATTTAACTTAGACAAGCATTGATTTTTTTTAACATTTATAAAGTGAATACTAATTATATTTTACTCAATGGAATATTGTGAATTTTAATGAAACATATGTAAACCATTGGGCACAATTTGGGGCACAATTGGGCATGGAGTAAACAATAGATTTTTCTTGTTATCACAAATCTACTTAAGTTTGTATTCACGATTTTAAGAGGAGGTTATTACAAAACAAGATTCTACATAACAAGCAGAATTATATAAATGACACAGGGGACCAAAAGAGCCGGGGACAGAACTATAGCTGAAGTTATTGTGGCCAAACCTGAGATAATTTAGCAGCATTAATCTCTAGGATATATAGAGGAGCTGTTCCTTGATAACTCAGGCCTGTATTTGTTCTATTATCAAAATATATATAGCAGTTCTTCTTCTTCTTCTTCTTCTTCTTATTATTATTATTATTATTATTACTATTATTATTATTATTGAAATACTTGGGCAAATGTGCTGGCACATGAGCCATATTCCCAGACCTTCTTCTTTTAGTTTGTTTTTCAGAAAGGATCTAGCATCATTTTGCCTAGGCTGGCCTCATAACAGAATCTTTTTGTCATTCTTTCCTAAGTAACTAGTCCTCCAGCAGTGCAACATCAAGCCTACCTTCTTTTTGAGATAAGGTCTCATGAATTGTTGCCTTTGCTGCCTGCCTTCCATCCATAGTCTTCCAATCTTTACTTCTCACATAGCTGGGATTAAAAACAAATTTATACCCCTATCTTTTTAATATGTTGCCAATTTCCTGCCAAACTCAGTTATGAACAATCAAAGAAATGAATTCAACTAGCAAAATATTGTATTCAAATGCTTTGTAATATATTTTTCAGACTATAGTATGTAAACTGTTTAGTAGTCTGACTTATTTCAGTGTCATTCAATTAAATTCAACCCTCTGAATTTGTCTTCTTACTATGTATACTAAGGATAAGGGATGCATGTGTCTTGGTCCACTCTCTCAAATACCTAAGTTTTTAAAATAAATTAATATATAAATTTTTCTTACCTTGAATCCCTGGAGTATAGTAAACTTAACATGGATCACATACCAGGGAAACACAGAATTGGTAAATTTGGATAAAATAACCTACAATTTTGCATCATTTTTCCAAATCTATATATTCCTTCCTACTGGAATTTTATCTTATTTTGATTATACTTAGTTATCACACAAATAAGAGAATGCTAGTTTAGAGAATCACTTTCTTTCCTTATAAGAAATTATTCTTTCTAGGCCTCCAATACCCTCATATAAAGCAAACCTCACTCCAGCATTAGAATATAGTACTCAACAGCAAGGTTAGACTGTACAAATGAGCATAATAAACTGTATTCAGAAATCCTGACCCCCAGGTTAGCAGATGTATGTTTCTCCTCCAACATCTGTGACTCTTATTTCCCACATCCAAATCAATGCATCAGGATGTAGATTTCTTAATGCCTTTTTCATTGATATGTCTTTTTATGATTTAGATTTGTCCTTTATCATCCTAACCAACTTTCCCTTCCTCTGTTGACCTTTCTAATTACTCTAGTCTTCTTGGCATCATAATCATTCAAATAAGAAAACCTGACATGGAACTCATTTTCTAAATGGCTTCAGCGGAATCTTTTCAGCCGCAAGACAAAATCCAAGTTTATTTGCTTAGAATAATCTGCTGTCTCTTTTACTGTATTTCCGTTCCTTTCTCATAGCCTCTTCCTGCTTTATATTTCATTTTCAATCATAAAACCCTGCACTCCCCTTGACATTTAACTCGATTCTATCTGTGCTCATTCTGAATCTTGAAACATCTTCTCCCTCCTTTATTATTTGTTTTTTCCTACTCCTATGACAAAGATAAATTCATGTGCAATTACTTCCAGGAAACATTCTCTGATAACTTCCTCAAGGCAGGGTCAAATCCTATTCCTCTGAGCTTGAAAAGCTCTCTTGCTTCTTTTTGCCACAATACCTATGGTTGAAGTGACCTGCACAGACCTTTGAGCAAGTTGAGGAAAACTAACAAACCAAACTCAAGTTGTCTCAGTCTTTGATTCATTATCTCCATTTTGGCCTGAATTATAATTCTAAAAGATTTAGAAAAGCATACAAATGATCATTTCCATAAAGTATGTGTTACATACCTACCCTGGTTGCCATTTTTTCTCAAACACTACTGTCTACTTAATGTTTTTTAAAATATTGACAACTCTACACTGAATATATATATATACATATATACATATACATATATACATATACATATACATACATATATACATATATATCTTAGTGTTCACTTTACTAGCTGCTCATATCTGGTCATTCATGAATTTTCTGTTTTCTTGTCCTTAATTACTTATGTACTGTATCAGGAAACTTAACTTCAGAGATATCCGGTTTCTTTGGTTGCCTGTGGAGAGAGACTCAACAAAAGCTATTCAGAATCTAAGTTAATTAAATTCTGTCATAATTACAAACACTCTACACATTTATTAACTCCTTCAAAGAACTTTGTCACATGAAGAATGTAAAACTTGCTTTGTAATAATTACACTAATGTAGTCTTGCTTAATTTATCTACCATACCTTAGCCTCTACTGTCTAAAATCTTTGTTGCAAATTCATCAGGAACTTTAGGTTTGGTACATTCCTATTGATTTACCTCTCTTGAAATTGTTAAAGAACCTGAACTTATGTGAAAATATATATAAATAAGTCCACATTACAAAATTGTTTTAATGTCAACTACAGACCAGCTTTCCAAGTGCATAATAGCCTATACTATTTTCCTGTATCATGAGTAAACATTTTGCAGAGTATGGAAATACAAAAATACCAATAACTATTGATTAATAGTTTGTAGTTTTTGTACCTAATAATTCTCATCATCTAAATACAAAGTAAGCTTCATTTAGAACCCAATAATTTGACTTTTCCAACAACTTAAGCAAAATATATGAAACTGCATTCCAATCTCATGGGGAATTTCTTGAATAAGTGAATAAATAAATGAAGCTTTTAAAAGTGTGAACATAGAAATTTGTTAGAAAACTATCTCTTTTGCTTTCCAACATATTGAAAGAAAGCATGCTTAAAATTATTGTTGTTTTACCAATATCTGTTCTAAGAAATAGTAAGACTACATTATGATTTCTATGAGTAAGTGACTTAGGTTATGTGTATCTACTACCTCCATACCAAGAATTGCCCTCTATTAACATGGACATAGACAACAAAGGAGGTTTAATGCAACAACTTTCCTGGCAACAATGAACTATTTAAATTATAGTTGTTTGTTTGTTCTCAGTTTTTAATTCAATCTTTTGTATAGTACAAAATATAAGAATATTCAGCTAGCAACTTAGTATTTTGAAAATATCCTCCCTCTCAAAAAAGGTAATAATACAATTAAAGCTGATAATACCTTATCAGCTGCACTAGAAAACAGAATTGAAAATTCTCTTTATAATGACTGAATTGGCAGCCATGATTTTTGCTGCAAGAAATAAACAGAGTATGTTAGAAAGAAGAAAAAAGAGAACTCTTGCAAGGTACAATCTAAGGTAATTTTCCCTTAACCTAGTGCCTTCCATCTGTGGAACCAATTATAATCCAAATGAGGAAAAATCAGATTATCTTCCTTATAACAATGCATATTTTAACAAGGACTGTGTTAAAGACGGACACTAAGGTAAATACAAGCAAGATATAAGATTCTGAGGTAAAGAATTATGGGGAAAACTAAGGATTCTGGCCAGCTTTTTATGCATTGGAAGAACAAATATTCTCTCAAGAATCCATATAATTCATAGGATTCTGACAGGTAGAAGAGAATAGTGTAAATGACCCCCACTGATGGCAGTGGCGGCTGTTAGATGGCTTGCTTAGTTGAAGCTCTGTGATTTGAGATTGGTATGACACATTTCACTGCTGCACAATTAAGGGATAGTAATGCTTCTTTGGGTGATAGCATGAGATGGGAAAACTCAGAAGCTCATAGCTGCTCCTTTGTATTACTTATTAGAACTTATATTTCATTTCAGGAGTCATATGCATCTAGACACAAGCAAAGGACCTGAAACTCCCTAAAGGACACCTAAAACTGAAAAGATAAACATGAATTGGATTTGCTTTTATATGGCTTGACATATATCAATAAAGAAAATTCAGTTTGGGCTACATTTTTCCATACTCATAGATTTTAGATAGATACTTTACTTGGTATTAATCCTTACAATTTATTATAGAAAAATTTCACTTTTATATAAAACTTGCAGAATAGTAACTCCTTAAAATCTATGTACCAGTAATAATAGCTCTTAACCTTTTTAAAATATTCATTTATTGTCAAAGTGATGTACAGAGGGGTTACAGTTTCATACATAAAGAAATGAGTACATTTCTTATCTAACTTGTTACCTCCTCCCTCATTTTTCTCCCACCTTTCCCCCTCCAGGTCCCTCCTCTCCCCCAAGTTGTACAGTTGTTTTACAGCACATTGTCTTGTAAGTATTGCTGTTACATTGGTTCTCCTTTTACCCATGGTGTCTCCATTTTGAGGAATGGAACTATTAACCTTCTAAAACATTTTAATATGTCATATTTATGGGGAAATAGTTGTTTTCAGGGCATCTGCAAAATAAAAATCAAGTCTTGGTTTATAGGCATACATATACATGGTATGCTGATGTCACTTGAAAGCTGATGTTTGCAGTCTGACAGCCCTATTCTAGGATTGCCCTATGGACTAAAGAAAAGTGATTTCTTACCTGTGGCCCAAACTTTGAGCAATGCATGGGATGGTCTGTTTGCCTAGGAAAACAACCAGAGGCATGTGTCTTTATGTATATGAGATATATGCCTAATGGTTCAGGTGGAGAAACAGGAGTTTAGAAAATGCATAATTAGAAAAGTGTATGAAAAGAGTCCTCTTCTCTTCACAATGTAAAGATATTTGCAGTGTTCCATAGAGGAAAGTGTTTCAATCAAAATCATGTGGGGCTAACCTCCTTTTCCCAGACTATCCTCCTACCATGTAATTCACATTTCTGCTAGTCATAATTACTCACCAACTCTTACTCAGTAACTTAGAAGAGTTGATGTTCATGTTCCACAGTTTTCTCATACCTTGGTAAGTAAGGAAGTAAGATAATTCTAAGAAACTTATACCACTCCCAACATATTTCCAAGTTTTATGTATGGGCACATAATCCACCATTTAACAACAGATATTTATCTTCATTTCACTTTTCTACTCTGCTACCAGTATTTTATTTTCTAAGTAAACTAGTAACACTTAGACCCTTGTATAAAGATTTGGGAAACCTAAAAACTTGGAGAAGTATATAACACAATGTTTTTTTCAGATTCTACCAGATTTTGAATCTATGAGATTAGTAAACTGATACATGGCAGGAAAGATTGATAAATAAGGAGCGTATTTATCCCTGATTCGTGAACTTAAAAGAAAATATCACTTTAAATATTATAGATATTAAAAGGATAATATATCAGTAAATGTTTTTCCTTAGATGAAGTAGGACATTTCTTAGAAAAGCAAGTTTATTAATTTTACATAGGAAAACCCCAAAATGGAATAGTTCTGTAGCATATACATTAAAGTGATGGAGTGCCTAAGTAAAAGTCTTCACAAAAGAAGTTTTAGTTATATACAGCTGCAACAATCATATATATGTATAAATTTAAATATACATATAAACATTTATAAATTCTGTACAGATACATGTGTGTATATTTTTATTAAAACTGCTTCAGAAAGGACAGAAATACTATCTTTCATTTCTTAATCTCAATAAAAAATAAAATATAGCTAATCTGGTAATCTTCAAAAAGGAAATATTACAGATGAGTAACTACCATAAATATACAAAATATTTAGTTCAAAAACACTGACCACATTTATTAGCCAATTAAGTCCAATGATCACGTATATATATATATAATTTATATATCTATGTCTATATTATAATATATATCATGATAAAACTGATTTTCTCCAGTCATGCAAGTTTAGCTTGATATTGAAATGTAACTAACCTAATAATCATGTTAAGAATACAAGGGAACACTGGTCATCTCAGTGGAGACAAGAGGAGGGACAATTTCATTCCAGGATAAAAATTTATCACTTGCATCCTGAATTAGTCAGCATATGAGACATCATGACCAAATTTCTGTTAGCATTTCCCTAGCCTCAGGTCCTCAGCTCCTCCCATAGCCCCCAGATCCACCCATACCTAATGAGCCACTCCTACTCACTACCTAACTACTTCCCCCATTTACCCCCAGAGAGAGAAGCTGCCACCTGGATAAGGTGCAGATGCCATGTTCCTCCCTCTCTTGTGGGAACTATGGCCCCACTAATAAACCTCTTTATGAACCTTCTTCTCCTGTCTGTGATTATCTCCGCATAGTCCTCTGGGATGGCCGGGATCTATGCTTTCAATTTCAATGACTTCTAACTTAAAAAAATAGTCTTTCTAAACTAGACCAGTTAATTGAAGCTATGTCTTTAATATTTATATAGTTAAAAAGTTTGTTTTAATTCCTTGTTTCTTTGTTTCCCACCCTTGTAATTTATAAAATTTGCATTGCCTTGTCCAGCTTATAGCACATCACTGTAAGGATGCCAATTTCATGAAAATGAAAGTCTGGGCCTCCACATACCTTTAGTGTTACAAACTAACTTTAATAAAGTCTCAATTACATGCATGAAGACTACTAGCACCAAATACAAACTCTTACACTGAGCATAGTTTTAGGGGAAAACATCACTTTTGTTGCTATGAATGCATAAGGATACAATCAGAATTTTAAATTCAATAAGAAAGCCTGTCATTTTTTAGTCAACTAAATTTCTTCTTTTGTCAGAAGGAGATGAACTAGAGGATTGACTAAATTGAGTACTTCAGTGTATCTTACAAAGTCTTATTTACTGATTTGTTTCTTCTTTGTGCAATCACAAGTAAATACCTGGGGTATCATGATGTTTTAAAATACCAAATGACTCAGTTAGACTCCCTGTATGTAAATTAGTCTGCTGAGCAGAGAAGTCATGGATTTTTTTCTTTTGGTTTTAAAACATATGTAGAACATAAGTCTCTTACTTGATAAATCCATAATCATTATTTACAAATATTGGAGTTCATCAGGCTGTGGGGGAGATAAAGAAGCATAAACAAACATAATGCCCTCTACTAGGCTGAGTTCTCTCTTGATACTTCATAGTATTCTAGGAATTGCCCCTACATCTACTAGACTTTGCTCAGTTTGCAGAATCCCATCTTCCTAATAGGAGAACTTAGACACAGTGGATTTCACTCTTGCCCTTACTGCTTTTAACTCTCAACTTGATACAAGAGAAATACCAATGCATTATTTACATGAATAAAGAAGGTATGAATTTTTCTTTTTTTTTTAATTACTACACTAAGATCTCCCTGATCTCATGCATTGGAATCCAGATTTCCAATTTTTTTAGAAGTAAGTTTAGTTAAAACAATCACTGTGTCCTCCTCTGATAAAAAAGAAAAGCAACCAAACCAAAAATAAATTAAATGAATATCATTAAGAAAACACTAAGTAATTGTAAAGGTATTCATAGATAATATTTAAGTAATCAATCCTGTAAGTTCCTTAGCACATTCAAGTAATGGAATGACAAATGTGTGTTATCTCAAAAGCACATTATCTAACAGTTACGTTAACACACACATAATTATGTGGTTGAAAAATCAGGACATTTTGGAAGTAGTAAGTCAAATAATTAGGATTAAAACAAGCATGTAAAAAATTAGCATCAAATTGGGACGGTATCATGGAACTTATTTTAATGTTATATAGAAAGTGACAAAGCCATGAAAATATTTAAGCAGAAAACTGATGTATATCAAATAGAATTAAATATAATTTTACTCTGTAAAATACATGGAGTATATAGAGTATAAGGCTGAGAGACGAATGAAATCTGTTTAAGACATGGAGATACTAAATTTAGTGAGAATTATGGATATTATAATAACAATGAAAAATAATGCATACAGGAAGGGAAAAGGAAAAACATACTTCCTAGGTAGCTCCACTAAGGCTAATTACAGACATATGACAGATTAGATAAAGGCATAAAAATACTCTAATAAATTAATACGTAGTTTAGCTAAGTTTTGTATTTTGGAATGTTTCATGCCTATTTACTCTAGAAAAGAGATTCAATTCTTTTGATTTCTTTTCAGATTTGTTAATAAAAATGTGTTTCAATGCTATGTTTTTTAAGTATCCGGGATATGCTGAAGACTCTAAATAGCTCTGTGCTCCCCATCTATTGCAGTCTTTTCCTTACCTAGTTCCTATGAAGAAGAAAACTTCTGGGGGAAAAAGAAGCCTTGACAATCTCTTGGCCTCTAGAATTGCGCGACCTCAGAAACAACTTTCAGCATTCTTCTATTTTGTAGGCTACTTTTGAAGTCATTCCCTAAAGGCTCCTTCCCTTTTCTGAGCTCTGCATAGATTTCATTTCCTTCCAGCCAAATCATCCTTGGCTCTTAAAGGCAGCTGTAACATGCTAATTTATACAAAGATTATGTGTGCATTTGTAGGATGCAGCACATATAAAATTGGAAAAGGAATGTAAAAGTATAGCAATTCATCACTAACAACACCTTATTCCTCTAGTCTGCCTAACAGTGCACAAGGAAGTTAGCATGAATTAGAGCTGGATTCATTTTATCAGCAATTCAGCTACTTCTGTTCTTAACCATCATTGTCTCATGAAAGGAAATAGTGAGTTGTACTATTAAACTTGTAATACTCAATGAGATTGGCTGACTTATAGAGGAAAGAGCTGGTCTAAGCCAGCTGGTGTTCAATCACCTTGTGTTCAACTTTGTCTGAAGACCCAATGCTTTAAAGATTCCAAGAGTCTCCCTAATCCATGGTCCTGTGTTCCATGGTTTCAGTTATTCACTGTCAACCATCATCATAAAATATTAAATGAGGGGCTGGAATTATGGCCTAGTGGCAAAAGTGCTTGCCTCGTATTCAGGAAGCCCTGGGTTCGATTCCTCAGTACCACATATATAGAAAATGGCCAGAAGTGGTGCTGTGGCTCAAATGGTAGAGTGCTAGCCTTGAGCAAAAAGAAGTAAAGGACAGTGCTCAGGCCCTGAGTCCAAGGCTCAGGACTGGTTAAAGAAAAAAAAAAGGAAAATATTAAATGGACAGCTTCAACAACAAAATCATGAGCATTAAGTAATGTTGAATACACCATATCATTGCAATTATTCTGTTTTATTACTAGGTATTGGTGATAACCTACTATGCCTGTTATAAGTGAAATTTTGATATGGATGTATATGAAAAAATATACTGTTTATAGGTTTGGTAGAAAGCAAAGTTTTAGGCATCAATTTAAGTTCTTGAAAAAAATATCCTATATTGATAAATAGTAAGCAATATTGAGCAGCAAAAATTTTGTAAATATTCTATATGAGTTAAGAAAATTTATATAAAATATGCTTCCTTTACCTATCAGGTAGGTATCAATGAAGTTCGAATCAAAGAAAAAGGCCACTGTACTCCCAGTGAAACCTTTCTTTTTCTTGAATCTCTTGCCTAGTCTATGTTGCCCCTTTACTTTCGACAACCCACAACTCAACCCAATCAGTGCTCAAAAACCAGGTATTAGTTCCATTCCGATAATTGTGACGAAACTACGTGAGATAATAAAGGCGAGGAAACATTTATTTTAGACTTTTTCAACATGTCAGTTCATCATCGTAAGAAAAGCCTGGAAGAAATCATGGTTCACATGAATGCTTGGAAGCCTGTAAGGCATACAAGAAGACACTAATGAGAATTTGGGAGACATACCCCATCCCCAATGACATGTACCTGGTGACCTCCTGCCTCCAAAAGTCCTAACCTCCTACTTTTCATCATAACCCAATAATGCCAACATATAATGAATCCATCAATGGATCAAAATACTGTTTATATTAGACCAGTCATGATATAATTGTCTCTAAAAACACCCTCGCAGGCCTACCCATTTCTTAATCCAGACTGAGAGAATTAAGCAGGAAAAAACATCTCTGAGTATCACAGCATTTGCATTTATTTTTGTGAGTTCTTATCTGATTGCAATTTAGTAGTTACTTTGTATATGACACTCTTTTCCCCAAATTCACATCTTAAATTTTAGCACGTCCACCGCAACATACCTTGGAGCTTTGTCTTTCTTTAGTAGTTTCATTGCCTTGTGCCACTAACAGAGAATTCAAAAGTTACTTGTTTCTGGCCTTCCCTTTTTTACATTTTTCTATAGCAGAGAATGTTTTATGGATATATCTGGCTTTCTCATGTAAACACCTGTGTAGCTAAGCACTGCTTGAACAAATCACCTTAGTGGGAAGAAGTAATTGACTCTCTGATTCCTCTTGTTCTCTGCTGTCTTGTCTAGATTGTGAATTCCTAGAAGTGAGTTTCCCTAATGCAATGCCTAACAAAAAAAGGTGTTTTCAATCAGGATTTCCTGAGTTAATGAATGAATCTCATCATGAAGATTGTCTCCGCTTTTTTATATTGCATTATCACCCAACTTGAAGACAAATGGATTGGGTAATATTTTTAGATTGTTTTTTTCTAGTTGTCATATTCCATAAGACCACTCATATATTTATCACCTATATGGATATAAATATTCTGCTCAACTTCAAATCAGGACAATGCCAAAAGGTTCTGTCTGAATCACAAAAATTTGTTTTTTGCTTCAGAAGACTTTTGGGGCAGTGTGTGTGTGTGTGTGTGTGTGTGTGTGTGTGTGTGTGTGTGTGTGAGAGAGAGAGAGAGAGAGAGAGAGAGAGAGAGAGAGAGAGAGAGAGAGAGAGATTAAATGACCTGACTTGCTTAATCCTATCATACCAGTTGTTTTTTTTCTTTTTTTTCTGGTGTAGAATCACTAATAGATTTATTTTGCAGTTTGGTTATTCAGGTCTTTACTGTCTGTGGCATTTCCAGAAAGAACAATCTTTGTTTACTGACTGTCTGACAGTATGATTTCTTTGCAAGAAATAAACATTGTGATTGAGCAGAAAGTACACTGCCTGACCATCACTTTTAGATTACCACTGACTATGCTTTTAATTGTTTCAATGTCTAGAAAATGTCTGGCAGCAGATAGTCAACTACATCTTTAGCAAAAAATTCTATGAATGCTCTTTCTTTCTTGGGCAGAAATATATTCTAATGCAAGCTAACTATGCCTCTTGAGCAGGTCATAAATTTTCTTTTATGCTCAGTTGAGTAGATCTAAGATCAATTATAAAAATCACATTGCCAATTATCCATCTCTAACAATTAAAAATATGGTGGGTAATTTTTTAAGACTTTTCAGTTATATAACTTTGGGGTAAAAGAAAGGTATGATGTGCTTAGTTTCTCAAAAGTATTCATTTATACAATGAAATTAAATCAAATTATATTATATTATATTAAATCATATTATATTATATACTTCTTTTAAATTTGTAAGATATCAATTATTCTTCCTGTGTTGTGAGAAGTTTCTCAGATTGTACTTTTTCCACAGAGTTAAACAAATTTTTAAAAAATAATTCAAGAATCAATAGATTCTTAATGAGAATTGGTCACAACTTAAAAGCATACTATTCTTTACAACTCTGAAAGAGGGTTTAGAAATAGTGACCTGTTTTGAAGACATTTTTGAAAGTAAGAAAGTAAGTAAGGGGAATGCATTGATAAACATATATTGTGTTCATAACCAGCTTTGTTGAATAGCAACCCCTTTGTACAACTATTTAATATAATAATTAAAAGAAAAAAGACTAGAAAACTCCAAAACACTGTATATGTTCTAACTCATACATATTAAAAAGCAATGGAACAGAACTGAATGCCCAGAAATGAACCCATAGAACTATGCCTACTTAATGTTTGATAAAGGAGCTGAAAGAATAGGATGGAAGAAAGAGCCTCTTTAACAAATGATGCTGGCAAAACTGGTTCAACACCTGCAACAAACTAAAACTAGATCCTTATATATCACCCTGCACCAAAATCAATTCCAAATGGATCAAAGACCTCGAAATTAAAACAGATACCCTAAAAACACTAAAAGAAGGAGTAGGCGAATCACTTGGGCTCCTTAGCACAGGATGAAACTTCCATAATAAAGACCCAGAAATGCTACAAATCAAAGAAAGGTTGGACAACTAGGACTGCATCAAACTGCAGAGCTTCTGCAGGGCAAAGGATATAGTTCGCAAGATAAAAAGAAAGCCCATAGATTGGGAAAAGATCTTTACCGGCCATACAATGGACAAAGGCCTCATATCCAAAATATATGCAGAACTAAAAAAACTAAATTCCTCCAAAACAAAACCACAAAGAACCAACAGCCCCCACAACAAGTGGGCTAAAGACTTCTCTGATAAAGAAATGAGAATAGCCAAGAGACATATGAAAAAGTGCTCTATGTCATTCGACATAAAAGAAGTGCAAATCAAAACAACATTGATATTCCACTTCACCCCAGTAAGAATGTCCTTTATCAAGAAAACTAGCAATAATAAATGTTGGAAGGGATGTGGCCAAAAGGGAACCCTACTTTATTGTTGGTGGGAATGTACTGGTTTAGCCACTCTGGAAGGTGGTGTGGAGATTCCTCAGAAGGCTAAACATAAAGCTCCCTATGACCCAGCAGCCCCACTTTTGGGCATCTACCCAAAAGACCACAAACAAGAACACACTAAGGCCACCAGAACAACAATGTTCATTGCAGCACAATTTGTCATAGCTAGAATATGGAACCAATTCAGATGCCCCTCAGTAGACGAATGGATCAGGAAAATGTGGTACATATACATAATGGAATTTTATGCCTCTACCAGAAAGCATGCCATTGCCCCAATCATAAGGAAATGGAAGAACTTGGAAAAAATTATACTAAATGAATTGAGCCAGACCCTAAGAAACGTGGACTCTATGGTTTCCCTCATAGGGAATAATTAGCACAGGTTTAGGCTAGTCACAGCAGAGGAGCCTAATAGCTATGCCCCTGTGAACGCATAGGATGATGCTAAGTGGAAGAAAAGCATAAAAATAAAAACAATAATATCATTTGGCTTTCTCTATCATATAGTGGCATATAGTAAAAGAGTACAGTAGTTCAAGTACTTGGAGTTACAAGCATTTTAGTTTAACCGAACACACACAGCTATGACATATTTTAAATATTGTATAATAACTTTAGGCTTCCAATTAGTGATGAAAAGTTTCTTTACTATATGAATGTGTATATATGCTATATTATATGTACATGTATATATCTAATAAGTATAACTTGGCTTATATATACAGTATGCATATATGTATACCTATACATATATGTATTTCCAATAAATTAAAGATACTTTAACATGCACATATACAGATATATATACATACATACAAATTTATGTAAATTTGTATACATATAAATATATATGTATACATATATAAATATATACATATATGTGTGTTCTTGTGAAAAAATGCTTAGTCAGATGAGAAACCATTCATTTCAACTAAATTCATTCTACAAGCAATAGTATATCTCTTATAATGAATAAAGTAAATGTAAAATAACATAACCATATAGTGTCAAAAGGAAAAGTAAAGAAATTTAATATTTGTGGAATGAAGAATTAGAAGACATGTAGGAACAAATAAACTATTAAGTGTAGATATTTGACATAGCAAAATGCTTTAAACAAAGTAAAAAGTCAGACGACAAAGTAAGAAAATTATAGTGCACTTTACAGACACATAGCTCTTATATTTTGAGAAGAAAATCTCTTATGGCTTGCAGTTATGAACTTTTATTACACTTGTTTCTTACTCTTCAGTACTTGGCCCTCAGCATCCCGTATGCTCCCCCACCTAGAGTGCTTGAGTTGCTATTGCAACCAGAATGTGCTTCTTTAGATATCTGAAAAGTAGGAACCTTCATATTTAACTTTCTCCTCACCCGTCACTCCTTATGCACATTCCACATTGTGGTAACCATATAAATAACTTTCTCACTCATTTATTTCCTTCCTTATCTGTTGGTTCTGTAGCTTATTCTTACATGATATGATTTATTTATTTATTTATTGACTATCATTCTAACAACTCTCACAGTTCGTGTCAATAGAAATGCCTTTTTATCATAGTGAAATAAAATTTTGATGTCACACTAGTCTAGAAGGTGTAAAAAACCATAAAATTTCTTCAAGTAGTGATATAACACTCAATCTCAATCTATTATTTTACCTTTCACTGAAGGATTAAAGAATTTAAGAATGTCTTCATATTAATATTGCCTCATGTATGTATATATGTATGTATAAGTTTTAGTACAGTTATTAGAAATGATAAAGATAGACACAGCCAATTTGTCCAGTGCAACCCATTGGACTAATGACTGAGCATATGAAAATAGCATATCAGAACTACTAATGAGGACTAAAGTTGAGTCACAATTCTATTTTGGAAATTAAGTGAGAGGAACCAATGAAAGTGAGTTGAAAACTTCAGTATCTATAATCTGCTTATTTTTATGTGCAATCTGCTTTTCATTTATGTGTCATCTGCTTTTCATTTATTTACACAAATAGAAAAAGACATAGAGTTGATTGACACTTTGTTGTGTGGAGTAAAACAAGAATATCTGAAGTAAGAAGTAATAGTTAATTTAATATTTAAGCTATTTTAGTTTGCTTATTTTATTGTTAGCATTTTGTCAGTCATTGAAATAATTTTAAGCAACAACGAAGGAAAAAAAATGAGGGTGGATGGCGTGTGCTCTCATCTTTAACAGTGATCAGGCTGGAATGTGACAGAGATACAATTACACAGAACTGTAGTGGCCATAGTAAGAGGCTGTCTATCTAGAGCTAAAAAAGTGATATTCAACACAAAACACCGAGCAAATTTTGCAGAAAACTATTTAGTTTTAAAACAGTCTTGTCTCACTTGCCTCAGTCTAAAAGATCTGAGAGTTCTATATTGAGCCTTCTGAGGAATCTCCATACTGCTTGCCAGAGTGGCTGAACCAGTTTACATTCCCACCAACAATGAAGTAGGGTTCCCTTTTGGCCACATCCCCTCCAACAATTGTTATTATTAGTTTTCTTGATATATGACATTCTTGCTGGGGTGAGATGGAATCTCAATGTTGTTTTGATTTGCATTTCCTTTATGGCCAGTGATGTAGAGCATTTTTTCATATGTCTATTGGCCATTCTCATTTCCTCATCCGAGAAGTTTCTTTGTAAGTCTTTAGCCCACTTGATGAGGGGGCTATTGGTTCTTTGCGGTTTTGTTTTGGAAGAAGGTAATTTTTTTAGTTCTGCATAAATTTTAGAGATGAGGCCTTTGTCTGTTGAATGTCCAGTAAAGATCTTCTCCCAGTCTGTGGGCTTTCTGTTTATCTTGCGAGATATGTCCTTTGCCGTGCAGAAGCTCTGCAGTTTGATGCAGTCCCATTTGTCCAACCTTTCTTTGATTTGTAGCCTTTCAGGGTCTTTGTTAAGGAAGTTCCGTCCTGTGCCAAGGAGCCCAAGTGTTTCTCCTACTCCTTCCTTTAGTGTTTTCAGGGTGCCTGTTTTGATTTCAAGGTCTTTAATCCATTTGGAATTGATTTTGGTGCCCAGCAGCCCCACTTTTGGGTATCTATCCAAAAGACCACAAACAAAATCACAGTAAAGCCACCAGCACAACAATGTTCATCGCAGCACAATTTGTCATAGCGAGAAGCTGGAACCAACCCAGATGCCCCTCCATAGACCAATGGATCAGAAAATGTGGTAGATATACACAATGAAATTTTATGCCTCTATCAGAAAGAATGACATTGTTCCATTTGTAAGGAAATGGAAGGACTTGGAAAAAGTTATACTAAGTGAGCCAGACCCAAAGAAACATGGACTCTATGGCCTCCCTTATTGGGAATAATTAGTACAGGTTTAGGCAAGTCATAACAGAGCATCACAAGGCCCAATAGCTATGCCCTTATGAACACATAAGATGATGCTAAGTGAAATGAACTCCATGTTATGGAAACAATTGTTATATCACAGTTGTAACTACTTTCAACGTCCTATGTGTATGTGTAGTTTCTATTATTGATGATGTTCTTGTATCACCTTCCTGTGGTTGTACCTACACTATATCTGTAATCTTATCTGAGTATATTGGAAACCGTGTTTACTGGTATTGGAAGTAGGAAATTCAAAGGGAATACCAAATTTGAGAGACACAGGGTAAAAAAAGAGAAACAACTACAAAAGCAATACTTGCAAAACTGTTTGGTGCAAGTGAACTGAACACCTCCGGGGTGGGGAGGGAAAGGGGGAGAGGTAGGGGGGCATGAGGGACAAGATAACAAACAGTACAAGAAATGTATCCAATGCCTAACGTATGAAACTGTAACCTCTCTATACATTACTTTGATAATAAAAATTTGAAAAAAATAAAAAAATAAAAGATCTGAGAACTTTTCTAACAAAACTAAATTATGTAAATTTACATAGATGTGCTATTTTAAGATTACCTGGTGGTACCTATGTTGGAAAGAGGATTTTATAAGGAATAAAATAGTTTTAACTTAAATGTGTAAAATATAAGCCATCTGTCTAAATTACAGATTTTAAAAACTAATATGCCTAGTGTAACCATTCTTATTTCAGATAGAAAGCCAGAATAGCAGACTTTCTTCTTTGAGCATCTAGATGGTAAACTTTTATACAATATATTCATTTCTAGAAATACTTAAAATTGCTTAAAGTGTGTTATATTGGAGATTTCTGGGACTAACTATAGGCTTCTGTTTTTTATATGTTGTACAAATATTAGCAGTAAAAGAAGGAAATGCATTCTATGGTAAATTATAAATCTCAAAAAAAAGAATAAGCATTTCATGACTATTGGTATGAGATTTTGCTGAATATTTTGTTTGGGAAGCCTTAATTGCTTCCTTTGATAAAATTAGGGAAGTAGGTAATGCTTTAAAGAAAATCACCAGATTCCTCATTTTGAATTTTTTTTTATTCTATTGGTACATTTTCTCATGCTAGGAGTAGGAGGTATTTTATTTCTAAAATTCTTACTCCATCAAAGATACTTTGAAAGTTTCTTGATGTCCATATAGACTTTCTGTTTCCAGTTTATATTCCCATAAAGTTACAATTTTGAATAATAGAAGAGTTAATAGCAGTCCCACATTAATGCATTAAACTCAACTGAGTTTGCTCTATTACCTGTGCTAAAGCATCAAATAATTCCCTACATTCAGGGGACAGAGACTCAAATTACTTACTTGTCATGTGAAGCCTTGAAAATTGTCTGATAATAGAATCAGGTTACTCCATATGCAGGTAGTTAGAAGAAAAATAATCTTAATTTTCAGAAGCTAAGGCCTAGAACTAGATCTGTTCATTGGAACTGGGCAGAAAGCTGAAGAAGTAGACATATAAGTAATTCAGATCACAACGCCAAACTTGTTTTTTTCTCCTGCTCATAAAAAATTGACAGACACCAAGCCAGGAATCAAAGAGGAGACACAGAAGGAACAGAGTAGTAACCCATACAGATTGTTTATCCTGCAGGATCAATTGTAAGGGGTGGGGTGAGGTGGCCAAGCCTTCAAGACATTAATGGGATTCTTCCAATAGATGAGTCGAAAATCACAAGGCAAAATCCAGAACTTTCGACAAATGACCAGAAGAAAAATAATATTAAAATAAAGGCTATATGTAAATAGCACATCAGGATTTTTATATTATTTTTCCTTCTATATTTATGCATATTAAAATGTTAGTTAATGTTGATAGAAAGTTAATTACGCTGATCTAGCTACTTTGGTGATATTATCTCATTTTAATCCTTAAAATAATCCTAAGGGAAGAAACATTCTTGTCATCAGTTTATAGATTAGAAGATCAGAAGAAGTAAATGACATGCTCAGGGTGAACTTAGCATAGGAAAAAAATGGTATTTGTAGACAGATTTTAACTGACATTGAGTATAGAGGAATCTGCTCTGGGCTACTGTTTCCTTCCACCATTCCAGTCTATGCCCACAGTGATGTACCTGCACATAATATGTTAACAGAAACAGAAAAATCAGAAATCAATTATATTCTTTATTTAGTTCTATGATTGTTTATTGGAATGAATATAGGGCCTAAATTTGTATTTTTCAAGGAATGAGCAATGGCTGTTTGTTTCTTTGTATTCTTTGCCCTCAGCTGAACTTGTACCATCAGTCAGACAATAGCTTCCAGGATATGCTGCTTGTCTAGAGGGATTACTCACACTTATATTTACTTCTTTTGGATTCAAATATTATTTTGTCACTTGAGCCATCTTATTTGACTTATAGAACAATTTGTTGTAATTAAAGAAATGAAGATTTTCTTTTAGTTCGCAATGGTAAAATGCAATATGGAAATAGAATAAAAAGAAAAAATGCAGTTTGATAATATTGATTTCATTAGCTTTTATTTACTACTACAATAATATAGGAGATATTTCCCCATTTAGAGTCCAGGACTTGTATTTTAAAATTGTCTTCGATGTTTAGTTCATATATGGGGAAATATTTTAGCTATGATTCATTCTCCTAACAATTGTAATCTACTAAAACTCCAACCTAACCATTTCTTTACAATGGATTGCTTTGTTTTAGGCTACTGATCTTTAATATTGCTTTAAATATAGCTGGTTTTTATATCCTCATAATGAGCTGTTTTGTTTTACTACACAAAAATAATTCCTTTACTGATGTGCGGGGGTAATACTAACAATAGAAAATCATCACAATAAAATGAGATTTTTGTGAGTCAACCTCCTTTTTGATTTCTTCAAAGATTTGCTTATCTCTCTTTCTGGCTGCAGGTGGTTTTGTAGATAAACATTTGCAGTAATTCAGCAGCATTAGTGCTCCTAACCAATCGGTAATACATTCAGAATGTAACACTGCCAGAAAGTGATGCTAAGACCTCATTCTCTCATGGAGAGAACGGTCTAATAGAATAACAAAGCAAGTAAAATATTATGTTTCATGGACACAAAATCTAAAAGGAAAGTAAATAAGAAAAGGTTTGCAGATAAGAAAATATAATAAAGGGATATGAGTTGTATAACTGCATGGAATTACAAATCAAAATGCATGCTGTTTCATGGTTTTGAACATTAAGATTATATTTTATATGGAACAATCATCATAGTCAAGATAACAATGTTTGTCACTCCTTTCCAAACATTTCCTTTTTTTGATGGGAAGACCAGTAGCTTGCGATCTCGACAAGTTTCTCAGTGTTCAACCTAGTAGTGTTAACTTCAGACTGTAAACAACATTATGTACCACAGATATCTAGCCCTCATTTGTCTTGTTTCCACAAAAATACTATACCTGTTTACAACTACCTAAATTCCCTTCCCAAGTCCTTGACAACAACCACTTTATGTTTGTGAGTTTGACATTATTTTTAGATATTTCATGTAAATGGGATCATGCCATTTTTATTCTTCTGTCACTGGCTAACTCCGCATAATTTGAAAGAATCCTGTATTCATGACTCTATGGAACAAATTTAGAGAAATTATTGAATAAAATTCACAGATTGTGAGACAGTAAATTCCTACTATTATGAGTCATTAAATCTTTTTTTTTTTTTTTTTGCCAGTCCTGGGGCTTGGACTCAGGGGCCCCGTCCCTGGCTTCTTTTTTTTGCTCAAGGCTAGCACTCTGCCACTTGAGCCACAGTGCCACTTCTGGCCATTTCCTGTATATGTGGTGCTGGGGAGTCGAACCCAGGGCTTCATGTATACGAGGCAAGCACTCTTGCCACTAGGCCATATCCCCAGCCTGAGTCATTAAATCTTTAAGTATATTGTGTTTAATATACACACCCATCACTACCAGAATTCAGTTGCTGAATTTCTTTACTCAGAAGCATGTCAGATATGGAGGCCATGTCCACAGTGACTGATGCAGTTAAGAAAATATATTTTTGTAATAAAATGATCTACACACCAGCAGCTGTTGAAATGAGAATTGTTTTATTTTCAGGACTGAGGACATATCACTGCTGCACATTAAGGAAAAATAAGATTTTTGTATGTCAATATGTATATTAAATAATAATTAAACATTAGCAGTTTGTTATGAACAATGGCTGGTACAGTGCAACTTATACAAGTCGATAAATAAAGATGATTCCTTCCTTCCTTCCTTCCTTCCTTCCTTCCTTCCTTCCTTCCTTCCTTCCTTCCTCCTTTCCTTCCTTTTTTGTTTTTCTCTATGTGTTGGTCCTGGGGCTTGTGCTTAGGGCACTATTTTGGGGTTCTTTTGCTCAAGACTAGCACTCTACCACTTCTGATTCACAGCTCCATTCCAGGCATTTTAAACATAATTTTATTGTCAAGGTGATGTACAGAGGGGTTATAATTACATACGAAAGATAATGAGTACATTTCATATCAAACTTGTTACCCACTTACTCATTTTTCTCCACCTTCCCTCCTCCCCAATCCCCCTTCCCCAAGGTGCACAGTTAATTTACAACATATTGTCTTGTGAGTATCACTGTTGCATTGGTTCACCCTTTATCCTTTGTCTCAACATTTTGATGTTCCCCTTCCCTTTCCTAATTCAGATAGATGTATATCCAATTGCCTGAGTACCAAAATCAAATACAGTAACAGTAAGACTTAAACCATAGGAAACAAATATGAAAATAAAAAGAAATAATTTCACATAGTATGTTAAAAATAACATGGAAAACCTCTTGTTTATTTTGCTTAAGATCATCTTACATGATCATATGTCCATAACTATGAGCTATTGTGATCCTCTGCTAGGACTATCTTAGACATATATGTCTGGTTAATTTGAGATAACTCTCATGGACTTTTCTGAACAGGCTACCTTTGAACTTCAATCCCTACATCTGTCTCCTGAGTTGCTAGGTTTACAGGTATGAGCCAAGACAATAAATATGATTTCTTCATATGTTTGGTGTGTAGGTAGTGGAAGGAGTTATGAAAACAGGGGAGTAAAACAGTTATGATAAGTAAAATGATGTCTTTAGTTCTGGATTAGGACAACATTCTTCTTTCAACCAACCTCTATCCCTCCAGCCCTTCATAGAGATTCACACGTAAGGAAAAGATTCTCATCCAATTATTTTTACACATCTTTTCCTTCCTTAAGAAGATTTATGCACATATATTAAATTGTTCTTAGAAAAGTGTTGGCACATGACATTTCCAAACATGCATATAGAATACTTGAATCATATTTTAGAGAAGCAAAAGCAAATAAGAGCACCAATTCTAAGCTAGTACTTATTTATGTCCCTTGACCAGCTAAAGGCCATTCATTCTATTGACTAGAATTCTGTGAGGACAGTCTACAGTGTGGCATTATGAGGTACTTGTTGACTTATTTTATAGGTTAAAATCTATGGAAATTTTGCCTTACCATCCAAGGTGTGAGGACTGGAATGTCAAATTTTGTTTGCATAAAAATTTTAGTACAAAGGGAAAATAAGTGGTTTAATGAACATAATTTTGTATCATAAATTTAGATTTAAAAATACATATATGAGTACATACATACATATGTGTATAGATGTTATATTTATATACATTTATATATGTAAAATACATATATACATATATGTACATATATTCATATATGTATATATACATTTATGAATATATGCACAGATATTATTATACACATACACATATACATACACATACACACACTCACACATCTGATCTTCCATCTGGCTTGAGGCTTGAGATATCTTCCTACTAACCACCTTGCTTAAGTAGCATGTGGCTTTCCTTTGAAATTGTACCTTTCCCAGTCAGTTGTTATTTATTTCATTTTGCTTCAGTTGTCCAAAAACTTTGCAGAAAAGAAGAAACTTCTTGACTGGTTGGGATCCTGAATTGAGGTAAGGCCACAGCCCAATTACTAGCAAACTTTGGGGCATTTAGCAATAGGTTAGTGTCTATCACATTGGCACACATGTCCAGTTCTATCACACAGGTTACCCTTAGTAACACAGACATTTATTTTTCTTCTAAGCATCTTTTATGAAAACGGCTCATGGAGTCAGAATTGTTCCTATTTAATTAACTTTTTAGTTCCAACCTTCAGGCATAGGAAAAAATAATGAAAATCACTATAAAACAGTTGGTGACCACTGATGAATTTTTTTTCACAATATTAATAAATGTTTTGCCTCCATACAAAAGCATTTTTTCCCTTAGCAATTTAGTTATCACAGAAATTCAGTTGTATAAAGATAAGAGAAGATAAGAAAACTGGTCATAATGTTTACTTTTTTATTTCAATGCTTTTTTAAATTTTCATACTTTCCATTACTCTAAATCCATTTAGTTCTGTTGCATTTCTTTCCTATTTTTTAAATACTATGATCTTGCTTCAACATTTTTACTTTTGATGTATTTATATCTTCTCTCCAAATACCCATATTTTATCATTAGTATTAGGTAGTAGAATAAAGAAAGTATTTTTTTCCAGCTCTTGTCATCTCTCAGATTGCAACTTGTAGACAATGTATTTATATTTGCTCATTTTTCATATCATTTAATGAAAACAAATAGCATGCTGCTGTTTAATAAGGCAAAAACACTGACTTGGTAAGCATTAATACTTGAATAGTACTTAGATTTAATGACAATATTGTTCAATCAACTTATGTCAAATTATTAGATTCAATCTACCTAGATGGTCTAGAATGATCTTCCATCCTTCACCTTAATCAAATCTGCAGGGTCCCCTCTCTGAGGTATATAACTCATACACAGCTGTGGAGAATGGTAAATAAACATCTTTGGGGCAGAAGCTTTATTCTGCCTATCACATTCACTGGTCTATGAATGCCTAATTTTCTAAAATAATCTAAAGTTTGACTATTAAGCTATTTATTTGTAAGTAAGAATACTTTTCATTTCCTGAAGTTAGGAACTGAAAAGTCATTCAGAGATGTAAACGAACAGCAAATCCTGAAAAACTCATATTGACAGAAATGAGAACAATCAAAGTTATCTATAAAAATAGGGCCTCAATTTAGGAAGAAGGGAAAAAAAGTTATTTCCTGCAGAGATATAGTTTAACAAATAACTTGTTAGTAACCAAGGGCTGTGTTGTATTAAGTATGCTCAGTTTTATAAGATATATTTTTATGAACTTTTTAGTGAAGATAAGTAAAGGCAACCAATGATTTTGGCACTTAAAATGAATTAAACTCTCTTATAGATTTGTAAAGAATACTTCTTTTCCAGATTGAATAGATTGATACAGTGCATATTATAGTTTGTAATCATTACTTTTACTTTGACCATATGGATTGATATGCTGCCTTTAGAATAAATTGTGGCTTTCACAATTTATAGTGATATAAAATAAGCTTGAACTTACACGTTAACATACTGTAATTTTGTACATATTTGAATATAAACAAACTTTACAATATTTTTATTTTCTTAGTTGCTGAATATGCAAATGTAAAAACTTATACATAGCAAAAATTGTATACATTTGATTTTACTGTGTAAATTGGGGAGTATTTTAGATATATTTTATTATGGGTTTTTTATTGTAAACAATTATGCAAAAAAGAATATATGCATGTATATAAATACCTTAAAAATTAAACCAGAATGTTTGTATTACATTGTAAAAAAAAGAATATTTTTCAGACTCTGGCAAATTGTCTATTGTTTATAAGGAACTAGCATATAAATCATTATCATCAATTTTTGTTTGTCTCTTCTTCTTTTTCTTCATGGTCTTAGCCTAAAAGAATTATTAGGTAACCTAAGTACTGGATAGGAATGCATACTAAAAAGAGAAAAGATGTGGCAGCCTGATGTAATGGGATACAAAAGATGTTTATCTATTGAAGTGGTGGTGCTGGCCATTCCCCATGTGATTAATTGCTTGAGAGTGGGATGAGAAAGTTATATGTGGTCTTCAAAGGGCCAACAGTAAAGTCTGGTGGGTTTCAGAGACCAGTCTTGTGGCCAACTCTGAGGAGGCATCCATCTTCAAGTAGCTTGAGAAGACAACCATGCAAGTAATGTCAAACAGTACAGACAGCTTGGTGAGATGTATCATAGGCTAATGAGGGTAAACAGGTGAGCAATGGTTTCATCATATTTCATTACAGCTCAAGGATAGCATGGACAGCATCTATGTTGAATAGGATTGTCATCTTGCTTATGAATTTGCCACTACTCAAAGCCCAAGAGGATGCATGAGAGAGCATTCTTTATAGGCAGCTATACCATGAAGTAAGAGTAAGAGAGGGTACCAGTGTGAACAGTATCCACATTGCTTATAGCCAGAAAAATGTTGTACCTTGAGATCAGAAAGGATAGTTCACCATTCCTGGAGGAGCATATCATAGCCCAAGTAGAATATATAGGACAATTGTAGAAGCCTGGACCCAACATGTCAGCTCCAGTGTTTACTGTTAATTGCTGGTATGTGGAAGCCTGACACTAAGAAGATTTTCTACAATATTAAATAAGGGAGGAAGAAAAGTGATTTGATACAGTAGATATTCATCAAATAAGTAATTTGGGTTTGTGAAATCCAGGTTTGTTGAAATTAACTGTACAATTTGGAGGGGGGTATTGTGGGGAGGGAAAAAAGGTGGGGGTAACAAGTATGTAACTGTAACCCCTCTGTACATCACCTTGACAATAAAACTAATTTTTTTTCAAATTTTTATTATCAAACTGATGTACAGAGAGGTTACAGTATCATACGTTAGGCTTTGGATACATTTCTTGTACTGTTTTTTAAAATGAGAAAAAATAGAAGAAAAATACAATAAAACTTTTAGCATTGCTTTGGGGTTGGAGATATTTGTGAGATCTACTTACATATAAGTAGCATAGAAATTATATATATATATATATATATATGGAAAGAGAGAGAATCTATGTACTTATATTCACTGCTAAGACTTTGAAACACCTATATCCCCTTAATGATAAAAAATGTAGCTCAGATTTGGTTTTTTAAAAAATAATTTTATTGTTAAGGTGATGTACAGAGGGGCTACAGTTACATACATGAAGTAGTGAGTACATTTGTTGTCCAACATTGTTACCTCTCCCTCATTTTTCTCCCACTTTCCCTGTCCTCCAACTCTTTCCCAAGTTATAAAGTTCATTTCCAACATATTGTTTAGTGAGTATTGCAATTGCATTGTTTTACAGTTTGTCCTTTGTCTCACCATTTTGTTGTTCTCCTTCCCTTCCCCAATTCAAATAAATGTATATACAAGACACAGGTCACCAAAATTAAATACAGTGATAACAGTGGATAAACCAAAGGGGAAAAAATGAAAGAAAAATGAAATAACTTCACACAATACATTAAAAACAACAACAACAAAGAAAAACCTTTGTTTCCACATCTTGGAGTTCATTTCGATCAGCATCATCATATATGGTCATATATGCATAACTATTGAACTAGTGTGGTCCTCTGTTAGGACTATCCTAGATATAGTAATTATTACCAATGATGGAAACCATGGAGCCTATATTTTTTTGGGTCTGGCTTACTTCATTAGTATGATTTTTTTTTGTCAATGCCATTTTTACCACAAAGAAATACAGCTTCTTGAGTTAGTGGGTAATTTCAGGACCAAGGGTGGAAAGATGTAAGATGAGCTGCTAGCATCATGTTGCACACAATGTCTAAATAATGATGTAACTCTACCAACACACACACACACACACACACACACACACACTGCAGCTTGAGTAGACTCCCTAGACAAAGAAAAATTGTATGCCCAAATGAATATTAACAGATTTTAATTTACAGAATAAAATTGCAAGTGATTCATCCAAAATATAAATATATGCACACAGAAAACCCTGTCAACTAAGGCAATATAATAAGTGTTTGGGTTGAATAACATCAATTATACTCATATTGTATCATAATAGTTAATTCATCCAGAAAATATTAATAGGTGGCAAAAGTTTGTTACAAAATCTTTACTTAGCTTCAAAGTATATTCTAACATTACACTGAGGAGTTAACACCAACTTAGTCAAATCTTCAGAATTGACGTCATCAACACAGAACAATTTAAATCACTTACCACCTGATAAGATGCAATCACAGACTATAACTTCTGTGACATTCCTGCCAAAGTCACTTAATCGGAACAAACATCAGATAAGCCCAAATTGAAAGACATTTTCTAAATAACAAGCTTCAAATCTTCTGAAGTTTCAAGGGCATGAGAGAAAAGCCAGGGCAGAAGAGTAAGGATAATAATTGAAGATACAGAGCATCTAAGTAGACTATATTATATTAACTTTTGATCTGGCTTTTTGGGCAGGTGGACAGCATAGTGTTCAGTTCTTTAAACTTAAGAAGAGCCCTATGCTTGGTTTAATGTTCCTCTGTTGTCTTAACTCTTAATTTTTGGACAAACTCATTCATTTTGAAGTATTTCCCCAGGCATTGTAGCTGGTCTTGACCTTGAATCATTTTTTCTGAAGTAGGACATTACTGAGATGACTGACAAAAGTAGGATGGGTTCAGTAACTTAGGTGATAATATAATTTTCTTATTTTGATGGCTATATTTCAGTTACCGAAAAGAATATCTTTTTAAGACATATGCATTAAAGTACTTATATTGTAGGGAAAACACAAGTAACTTTTAAGTGATTTAGAAAAAAACATTTTGTATTACAATTGCAACTTTTCTATAAGGTTGTAATTATTTTGAAAGGAAAAGGTAAAAAGCAATTTATCAATGCCTCTGTAGGGTTGAGATTTGATGGATTAAGATACATATATACATACATACATACATACATACATACATACATACATACATACATGATTGGATCTCAATGGCACTGAATTTTTATAAAATCTCTTAAGTCTAACAAAGTGATGAAATCAGATCACTGTCAACTGAGGCCTAGAATTAAGGAAAGATGTGATCATTAATGTGGTCACCAAGGGAATTCTTTTGTCAATATAAAACAACAATTCTGGATGGTTCCGAATTTTTATATAGGAAGGATTTAGGATGCACGGTACATTTTTTGTTGTTGTTGTTTTCAGAAAAAAGAGTAAGACTGAAGCTAGTTAGGAACCAACATAGATTCAGTCTACTTGATGGTTGAATGGCCAGTTGCTGGACATAATGGTAGGGAGACAGAAGGGGAAAGGCCTCATGCTCAGGAGCCACTCCATAAATTTTCCATCAATTTAGGGCTTTTTAAAAAAAACTAAGTATTGTTAATAATCATTGTTCCTATAGGAAAAATGTTTGATTTGTATCACTTCATAGTTAAAATTTACCCCAATCATGATCAAAAACATTTTTTAACCAAAGGAAACTATGGAAAGAATTTCATGCTTATATATAACCCCATGAAGGAATAAATGTTGACAGACATAAGGGACATTTCCACTCAGTCTAAGCTGAGACAGACTTCTTACTGACCTTGAATTAACTCAAGGTTATCTATCACTTGAGCAACAGTGCCACTTCAGGCTTTTTCTGTGATTAATTGGAGATAAGTCTCTTGAGCTTCCTGACCAGGCTGGCATCAAATGTGATCATCAGATCCAAGCCTCCTGCATAGGTAGGATTAAAGGTGTGTGACACCAGTGCCCAGTAAGAATGAAAATTAATGTTTCCTTTTTCTTTTGGAAAGGACAAGTTCATGTGCCTTCTATATCAGCTCTCCCTTTTTTCAATGAAGAAGGGTGGAAATACTAGGATTTGAACTCAGGGCATTGTATTTGCTTGACAGGTGCCCTTTTTGCTTTTATTTTAATTTTCAGATAGGGTCTTAATTTCACCTGAAATCAGTCTAACACCTTAAATCTTCTATCAAGATTCTCTTATCCATGCCTCTACTTCTGAGTAGCTAGGAATATAAGCATACACTACTAAGCCTATCTCCTCCTCAGCTCTTTAAATCTGTCCAGCCCTTGGTGAAAAAAAGAGGCATGGTGAGTAGTTGAACATAAAAATGTATTCTACTTCTGGCATTTATATAGAAACAAAATCAACTTTGCTTATCTTGTTTAATGTATTTTTATTAGTGCTGAATAGTTATGAAAATAATCTCATTCTACATTTTTCATTTAAAAGTATGGTCATTTCTAAAATAAAGGACTTATTTTATTTTATGTAAAGGCACAAATGGCAAGTGACAGGTCCAAAATGGATTGAAATTTAGTCAAATTTTGTTAAAATACAGATATATTGTCTGGGTCTTTACAAAATGTCTGCATCTGCAGACATCTGCAGATATCAGTATCAAATTAATACTGAGTAATTTTAGAAAGTTCAGGAAAATATTATGAATATACTTTAAATTATTCTTTAAATTGGATGACATTTGAAAAAGGACACTTCTTTATAAAAACAACAGAAAACTGATAGCAGTTATCTCTACAGCCATTGAGCTCAAAAATAAAAATCAAAATGAATTAAATACTCATAGTACTGAGAGAGAGAGAGAGAGAAGTTTATTGTGTGAATAATTCTGTTGCTAAAGTAATTTTCAGAGAATACAGTACTACTGTTCAAATTTTTTTTTACTTTTCTTCTTTTGGGAACTGAAGTTACAAAAAAAATAATAGGCTATAAAGGAAAGTTCTGAGAAAGGAGGCTAGTTTGGGACAGTAATCAGAATTCTGAGACAGAAATGGAAACTATCCACATTAAATCTCAGCTTGAACACTATATTTAAATTATTGGTAGAAATCTTTCCAATTAAAAGCTTAAGGATCTGATTTGATATCCACTTCTTCCCACAGTTCCCTTCTCCAGACTGATCTTTTCATCCTTTGTCAAGTGAACAAATACAATGTCCTCGTTTTACAGAAAGGCTAAATAGTTCAATGATCAGTAAGAACTTTTTATCACACTCAAAATATAAGTTGGAAGATTCAGAACAAACATGGAGCCTTGAGGTTTCTCACCAACTAAGAAGAATGGAGAAAAGCATTGTAATCATTTCTCTAAGACAGAAATCAAGGTCCATATTTACTATATGATTTATTATGGTTATTTAATTTCATTGTTTTTATTTGTCTGAGATGGACTGTAACCTCCAACTTTGATCCTCTGGCCTCAGACTCCTGAATACTGGATTACAGGTGTGTGCCATCAATCCCAGCTATTGAGGTAAATTTTTATTTTGTTTATGTATTTATTTATGTGAGTGTGCATGGTGTGTGTTTGTGTGTGTGTGTGTGTGTGCGTGCGCACGTGCACGTGCATGCCTGTTCTGGGCCTTGAACTCTGGGCATGTGTGTTGTCCTTAAGCTTTTTGGCACTAGCCAGGAACTCTACCATGTAAGCCACAATGCTACTTCCAGGGAATCTGAGTCTTACAAACTTTCCTGCTTGGGCTGACTTCAATCTTCTAATCTCAGCTTCTAGAGCAACTAACATTAAAGGCAGAGTAGTAACAGCTTTCTGGGTAACACTCTCCCTATTAGCTTAGTTTTTGTACTTATTTATTTTTTCCTTCATTTTATGACTCATTTGCATAAAGCAATTCACTAAGGGTTTATGAAAACATGGTTGGTAGGCCTCCTCTTCAAATTTCTGATGAAAGAGGGTGAAATTTAAGCCTGAGTATTTGCATTTCTAACTATGTCCTCTACTTTTTGTTTTGTTTTTTACAAAAACATATTTTGGGATTTCTTTATGTTTTACTAGAAAAAGTTATGATCTTATTACTATCATCATCTTTGTCATCATTATTTTAAGCCAGTGTTTTCCTGTGAGATCCACACAGGACTGTTATTCCCAATCTTCCTTCCTCAATATCTAGAATGCTGGGATTATTGGTGTGCACCAACATACCTGTCTTGAACAATATGAAAAATTCTGAAGAATGCTTAGGTGGAGGAACAGTTAAATTTAATCCCATGGAAAACAATCATGAAGTAAGGAACACTTTGTTCCTTATTTTGACAAGAGAACTTTATAATAAACATATCTCTAATATAAGTTGGCTGCTTTTCTTAACAGAAAGCCAGTGCTGATGACTCCCTCACACACTTTACTGACACAATAAGCTATCCTTATTTTTTTCCACTAATAAGAATAAAAAAACCCACCGAATATGCTTCCCACCACAGTGTTCCAGTCTGTTGAATACTACTCACAAGTGAACTTGCATTTCAAATCTCAGTTTCTCTTTGTCCTGGATAGTTTGCCTTACCTTGAGATGTTTTTGAATTGTCTGATAGTAGAGTTAATTCCCCAGAGTACACCATCTTGTGCCTTACAGATCATGGCTTTCATATGAATTCCTAGAAATAAAATAAACTGTTCATTTTGCACATTTTAAGGCATAAAGTGTGCTGACAAATTCTAGCTACTCTTCTTACATATTGTTTCATCATGAAAGCCTTTCTCATTGCAAATGTTCTTAGGTTTGCAGCCCACACATTATAGGAATTACTGTCATATATCAATAGTTTCCAAAGCTGGACTTTTTGTGACCCTCTTCTACTCATCACAACTAAATGTCTGACTTCCTTCTAGAACATATCAAAAGGGAAGACTGATTACAAATTAAAAGTTTGTGAAATTCCCTTCTCTTGTAAAAGTTACAAAATTATTTTGTAACATGATATAAATTACATTTTAGAGTAAATGATTAAATAAAAATGCAACTTAAAAAAAAGGCTATCCTCTACAACATGCAGGGACAATGACCCAGGGCTGACTACAAACACCTAACAATCTCCTCCTATGTGCATTTGTTTCTTCATTGGTAAGTTCCTGAAGAGCTGATATCTGTGAGTTATCTTTGAACACATCACAACTGTTTAAAACTTTCTAATTTAGTCTCTCCTGATTCAATCTAATAGCCAAGTCAAACCTTCTTAATTTACACAAGTGAAATCCCAGCCAGTATTTTCTACTTATTTTCTGAATTATACTCGATTTTACTTCCAGTCCTCTGCTTTGACTCAGATAATTTGATGTATATATGAGATTAACTATTGTAATAGCCTAACAGTAGTTCACATCCTCTTGGTTCTAACTTCATAGAGTGGAGACAGGATGCTGGAATCTACTTCTGATCCAATCATTAACAGTGTATGATTTCAGTTAAATTTCTCAAACTCCATAGGTTCAGTTTATCCACTGTTAGATAGCTATTCCATACAAAGGAAGTGAAGTCCTTTACAGTTCTAAAAATATTTTTGTTCAGTTAGATTTTTAAGTCGTAAGTTGTGAATAAACACTAATATCTGAAGAAACAGTTTAGGATATATGGTAGCTAGACAATATTTGAATCAAACGATGGTTGAAAATTTTGAACCACTTAGAAAACCATTTCTACTTCTCAATAACTGGGGTTATAGGCATACACAACTCTACCTTAGCAACCTTTTCTCTTTAAAGTGACTAACTTAAATGTTTTGTCACAAAAATGTTAACTCATATTTATTATGAAACAGGCTATATAGATTGTATACTTAGAAAAGAATGAAACTAAAATGACACAATTATAGCAAAACTATGGAGGTCCCAAATTTGAACGATAATGACTACATTATCTAAGGAGCAATGAGAAGCAAATTGGAAAGAAAGACAAGCATAAATTATGATTTCAAAATTAGAGCAAACCATATACCTTTGTAAGTAAAGAAAACATGAAATATAAATCAAACAACTGCCTGGAAATGAGAGAAGTAAAGAAGAGAATAGAGAAATTTATGAATAAATGAAGATATATATTCATAAACTCCTTTATTAAATGAAAACTCCTTTGTATAACCACCAAAAGATAATTTTAAAAAGGATATGGAAAAGAGAAAATATAGAAGGAAGGACAGTAGTGTCAGGGAATATGGCTTATGGCAAGAGTGCTTGCCTTGTATACATGAACCCTAGGTTTGATTCCTCAGCACCACATACATAGAAAAGGCCAGAAGTGGCGCTGTGGCTCAAGTTGGCAGAGTGCTAGACTTGAGCAAGAAGACACCAGAAACAGTGCTCAGGCCCTGAGTCTCAAGCCCCAGGACAGGCAAAAAAGAAGAAGGAGAAGGAGAAGGAGAGGAGAAAGAAGGACAGTAATCTTTAAAATAAAATAGACTAATAGAGAGTATTATTCTGACTAAAATATAATATGTACACATGAGAACCTCCTAATGTAATTAAAAAACAAATGAATGGACAGGAAAGTAGAGCAGACTCTGATGTGTATAGGTATCAGTGAAAACTATGAGGACTAACAGAAAGTGAATCAGGGAGAATAAATATGCTGGAAGATTTTTATATGCATATATTAACATTGAACAATGAAACCTATTGAAATTGTATAAAGAGGGGAAGGGCAATATGGAAGAGTGTTAGTTGAGGTAAGGTTGATAGAGTACATTCAAGTATGAAAATAAAACCCAGTACTTGCATATAATGTACAACTAATATTTACTAACTTTAAAAATCTGACTTTAAAGAAAATACAAACTAGCATGTGCTATGTTGTCTTAGTTTACAATAAACATACAAAGACAAATTCTACCTTATAAAGATAAATAAATTATCAAAATGATACTAATGATGTTTGTGATATTGCCCTAATGAACAAATAGGTGAAAAAAAAGGATATCTAAATAAGCCTGGAACATTTTGGAAATTCAGTAAATATTGCTGATATTATTTATGTTACAATTTATATAGTGAAAAATAAGTAAGGATTGAAAGTAACAATAAGAAAAAAAGCCATTTGCAATAAAAACACTCCAGGCTTCAGAAAATCAGTGGTGTGTGTGAATTGTCCATGGCCAGTAGAAACATGTCTGTGGTGGCCAAAGCCACCAAAGACACAGGCTATCACCACTGCTGATATTTTTAACAGAGTGTTCCAGAGCTGAAGCAGCTTGAAAGATTTAAGTGACTTGGTTTTGTGAAAAGAAGAGTGGTGTTCAATGAAGGCTTGTGGCATGGTCAAGATTGTGAGTCAAGTGCTCAGTAGTTTTAAAAGAAAACACCAAGTCAATACCTAAAAAAGCACAGCAAGAATGGCAAGGTAAGTGTCTAGAAAAGTAAGGACTCAGGTAAGTTCAGTAGAAGAACAGTTGCTTATCTAAAAACAGCCCTCTATTACCAAAGACTGACCTCACCTCCAAGGCTATTTCAGTGCTCATTTTCTCATGGGTGATACCTTTCATCCTTTCATACTAGATTCCTAGATCTTCCAATTGTATAAGGCAGTTGAAACCCTAAGCACAAGTTATATTATTTTGACTTTAAATTATCCCCTTGAGGGTCTGGGAATATGGCCTAGTGGTAAAGTGCTTGCCTCCTATACATGAAGCCCTGGGTTCGATTCCTCAGCACCACATATATAGAAAAGGCCAGAAGTGGCACTATGGCTCAAGTAGTAGTAGTGCTAGCCTTGAGCAAAAAGAAGCCAGGGACAGTACTCAGGCCCTGAGTTCAAACCCCATGACTGGCAAAAATAAAATAAAATAAATTACCCCCTTGAAAAAATAAAATGCTTGGGAAATTCTTCTACAACGTGAGACAGAAAAGTGCTTAAATGATGCAAAAATGATTGAACTTCATCACCAAATTGTAATCAGAGATAGAGAGAATAGAAGGCATCTGTTTGTCTTCACACCTCTCTAGTTATTTCAAACATGGAATATTTGGTACTAGTGGTAGGGATTTGTGTGTGTCTGTTTGTACATGTTGGTGTGTATGCATATATATATATATATATATATATATACATGTATGCACGCCTCTGCTTTTTTAGGAAGATACCATCTGGAGAGAGGTACTACTTTTCCTTTTAGACTCTCCAGCTGTTCCTTTGAAGTAGTCAGGATTACATTCCTCTGCATTTACAATTGTTCACACTCTAAGCTCCTTGCCAAACCAATCCCACTCTACTGCCTGTATCACTGGCGGTTGTAATTGTGTCATTGGCAGGATTTTATTTATTAGGTGGTAACCTAGAGTTGTGTTTATCAAGAGAAAATTGTAAGACATTTGCAGAGGCATTGCTCTCAAATCTTTTGGGGCATCAACTTAATCACAAAGGCCATAGATTGACTGCAAAATCAGGTGTCTTTGGCTACCAGCTGCTCCATGTAGGTCTGTAGACCAGCCAAAATAAAGCAAAACAAGATAAGGGTGAAAAACATGCATGTGGGAACCTTGGGGAAGAATAAAATGAGCTTTAGTAGTTTGACTTTGAACACTTAAAAGACAAGGACTCCCCTGGTCACTGCATGTCCTATTCCTGCTTAAACAAATTCATTGCAGTCTGCATGGTGTCTTCTGCCTTAATTAGGTTGCTCCCTTTAGCCAGAAGGGATGGCATCTTGGGGATGTCTCATGTTTATATAGTCTACTGGGGCCCATCTGCATCATAAAAGCTGTTGGGGGTACAAAAAATGACTTGTATCTTTTTTCTTTCTTCTTAACCTTGGCCTTCAGTGGAATTCATCCAAGCAAAGTGACTGTACCTTCCTAGCCACACCACTCCATGTCCAGTGATCTGACATAAAAGGAGAAGGACAAGTGGGATTTAGCTCCTACTCACAATTTTTATGAGGTTAGGGTCAAACACATTTAAATAAGTGCATACACACACACATACCCACACATACGTATATAACATACACAGATCTATACACACACAAATAAATGCATATACATATGAAAATGCAAGTGACACTTTTTTCATTTGCATTTAAAAAAAATCAGGCAAATCTACCCTCAATGCCTATGAAACCATTGTCAAAAAGTCTTCCTGACCTGCCTGTAATCCAACATTTTCAGTCTGTCTTTAGGTGTGTAAAGGAAGGAAATGGACTTGTAGTTATATATATATTTGTTCTGATCTGAAATATCTTGTCATACACTTGAGAGCTCTGGCTATCTTTGACTTCTGGGTCATGTTCTTATCTTAATCCTTTATGTGCTTCAGTGTTTTGCAAAGAAATCCATTCATAATTTCAGATTATGCTGGACAGTACTAGGCATCTACCTGTATATAATGCACTGCTTTCTCCTGTAACTTTTATAGATTTATTCACTTCTTAGAACTGACAGGACTGTGAAGATGGCAGTGACGAGATTGAGTCGAATGATCATAAAGAATTACTTGTATAAAGTCACTTACATGCTTTAAAAGTGAGACACTCTCTTTCCTGACAGATGTTAGATGTACTACCATGAAAACCTGGATGTCAACAAACAGCAGTTCACTTTCAACCCTTCAACCCATGAAAGCAGAGCTACCATGAAGGAAAGCAAGGAAAGTTCTACATATAACTGATGGCATTATATCACATATCTGTGTTCCAGAATTTTACTCCTGCAGTGCAAGTCAAGAGTTAGTTCATTTGGTTTTCAGACAAAACATTATCTGATACCCTGCAGACATTAGCAGGGATATAGGCATCTTTCACAATGAACTTCGTGGATATTTTAAATTTATATTTTGAAACTAGATCTTTAAAAGCAGTATACACTGATTAGGTATGATTATGTAGTTATGAAAGCTTTATTTATATATTTATGTTTTACACTATAGACTGGAGGCCAAGATCAATTTACCTAGGTATGAGCAAGAAATAAAATGAAATGAAATAAACAGTTCAAGTGAGAGGGAGGAAATAGAATGACAAATTAATCCAAAGGGTATTTCCATGAAAGATTTGGTTGGTCGTAGTAGGATTTCACTTTGAAACTACTTTAACAAAGCTACCTTCTTACCTGCGTACTTATTTATACCCGTGCCTGACCAATTTTCTAAGACATCCGAAGAAAAATGCTTCAGTCGGCCTCACATATGGACCATCAAGCTATCCAACCTAAAGCTGTACTGATTCATCATGACTTCATAATTCCACGTCTCTCTTGACTCAGGTACATTGTAATTTGGAGGTAGTAGTTTAAAGACATGGGCCAACAATTAAGAACCAGACTTTTTGCTTTTATATTTAATTCCTCTAATTATCAGCTATGAGAACTTGTGACAATTACTTAATGTCCCTTTCTCTTAGGTTTCTTGTCTTCAAAGCATTATGACCCAATAGCCTTAGTCTATTCAAAGTTTTGTTGTTCAATTTCTTAGATACCCAAGATCAATCATAATTTGGAAATATTGCATGGACAATCCCAGAAATAAATAATACATGACTTTTACATAGCATGGCATTCTGAGTACATATTACTCAGATGAAGTCTCAGACTCAGATGAAGTATCCTGCCATTTTTTTTCCACCTTAGCATGTATTGAGCACATCAACTTTCTACATGCTACAGTTATATTAGTCACTTAGTTGTCACTCCAGTTAGGAGATTAACAATTGTGGTATTGAAATGTTTCTGTTTAATTATTCTTATTTTATTTTATAGTCCCAAAGTACAAAGTAGTGATGGTGACTGTTCAGATTTGCCAAAGAAAAGCCACAAAGTACTTCCTTTAAGTGAAAAAGTGAAAGTTTTCTCTTTGATAAAGAAAGAAAAAACTAATATATAGGATCTTCCAAAGCATATGATAACCCAGATGTATCCTCAGAAAGTTAAGAGTAGAGAAGGGAAGTAGAACATCAAAATGGAGAGACAAAGGATAAAAGACAAACCAATCCAACAACAATGATTACAAAACTATATGCTGTAAACCAACTGTACAACTCCAGGGGAGGGGGACCAGAACAGGAAAGTGGGAGAAAAAAACCTGTAACCCCTCTGTACATCACTTTGGCAATAAAGAAATAATAATAATTAAAAAAGAGTAACCTAATGCTACATCACAATATCTTATTTATTTATTATGGTGTTAGAGATCAAACCTAGTGCCCTTGTACACACAAGGAACTATGATCCCAGCCTTCAACCTTAATTAATGCATAATATATAAATCCATATAAAATATTTTATATTTATGTATAATATCATTTATTTAAATAAAACAAAGAAAATATTTGCAACCAAATCTAAATCTGGCCTGGGTAGTTAATTTGTGTCCAAAATGTTATGAAAAATTTCATGGATATAGATAAGGAGCTGTATCAAAAATCTGTTTTGTTTATATCAAAAATCTGTTTTTGTAGAAAAAATTGAGTTTTGAAATTTTCCCTTGAGGACTACTTGTTGCAGAATTTTTAAAATTCAATGCAGGATAGGATAGCTTGGTGTGAGGTCAGTGTCCCATATAAGACGGATTGAATAATTGAAAGTAATACGATAAGCAAACAAAACTAATGACCAGTTACTGTTGCATATACTGATACTCATGAGGAAAGTCACCAAAAAAAAAGCTCAAAAAGTACAATTAAGAGAGTAAAAAAATTAGAATTCTGCACTAGACAAAGAAAGCAAGAGTGAAAAGAAATGACCTTCAAGAAAAATCCATGCTCAATTTTAATATGCTTTTTCCCTCAACATGTTTTCTTCAAATACAGAATCAAGGAGGTATTTTCTGTGATGCACTGCATCGATGGAGAAAGCAGCTGACAGAACCAAAGTAAACACGCATACTCTGGAAAAATAGATTTTCTACATTATACTTACCAAGAATCTATAAAAATAAACATGCCCTCACTGTGTTTCAAGAATCAAAATACAAAATTGAAACTCAAGATTCCTGCTTACAAGGTGTACACCTCATCCTTTTTAAGCTCAGAGACACAGAACCTCTAATTAACTCTGAAATGTTTTCATTCATATAGTCCCTTATTAATCCAACTAAAATGTCAAAGAAAATTAGAAGTTTGAATCAGATCCACATGTTTATGATGTGAATCCATCTTATTTTACAACTATTCCAAATAATTCAGGAAGGAAAACAAACATAAGGATAATATGAATGTCACATTATTCAGAGATTAAAAATAAGAATTTTGAACAAGGTTTGACTCCTTAATCGTCCAAAATATCAGCCCTTCTATATGTCACAGGAAACAATTTATGGTCTAGAAAGTTCTGTTTAAAGTCATAATCGAATATGTATAACTGAAAGAAGAATAGAGAATCTTTAACATTTTGGATGAAAAGATGAGATTTATTTCTGTTTTTCTTTGAGTTGCTGTTCCTGTTTTGTTTTTGCAGTACTAGGAATTGAACTCAGAGACTTGTTTATGGTAGATAGACATTCTATCTCTGAGTTACAGCACAGCATGATTTGTGTTTTAAATTGCAAAAAAGCATGAGAAAAAAATCTCAATAGACACTAAGCATACATATTAATGTGTTATGTACATTATCTTTGTTTTTGTGCAAACAACTCTGATTTAGTTGTAAATAGACTGCTTTGTCATATTAAGATATTAGAGATAATGATCAACTTGGAATGAAAAATTGAGGCGTTTTATTTCCAGAGAAAGTAATGTTTTTAGTTGTGATTTCAATATATGGGATTCTCTTTTTAACTAAGTGATAAGAAGCAGTGGACTTTTACTTTAATGTACTTTTTTTTACTTTAGCAATAGACTATACATAATATTAAATTCTGAGTTTGAGGTAGCACAATGTTAAGTGTCTAAAATATACTCAATGGAATGGGTTTCCTGTGTGGAATAAATATTGTTTGATTAAATTCACTATTTTTGCTTACAGGATAAAATATTATGTCTGACAAAATTAAATTTCATCTGCAGCCCACATATTAGCATAATGTGGATTTTCCAGGTTACCTTTATGCATGAAATAATATAAGCTATAATGACTAAAAGTACTGGTTATTTCAGCAGTAATTCTCCAGCGCTTTCCAAAAGTCTTGAAGTCAGATCAGCAGTTTGCAGCTGGAAATATTGCTGAAGGAGATGACACAGGCATTTATGATATGAAAAAGTGACCACAGTATAAAAAAAAGGTGTGCAGATGATCCTTGTATTTATTCAATGTTACTATAGCCATAAGGAATTTTTGACATGAAGAAATTTAGACAATTTTCCTCAAGGATTCTTGAAGAAAGTTGCTACTAGTGTCACTGTATAGGTTTAGAAAGAGAATAATGTACATGGGCAGATGCCAGATATTGACAAAACATGAAATAAAAACCAAAATCATGGAACAGAGTTGTAAAACAATACTTAGTACTTTATGTTATATATATGTGTGTGTATATAACATATACACACACATATATATAATATTCAGTGGTAGATCCCTTTTTTGTGAGCTTCTGATTTAAAATGAGGTGTCATTTTAAATATATTGAGGTATGATTTACAGAGTAAATTTTATTTTTTAAATATTTATTTTCAAGTGACATAAGAATCACACATATTTTCTGGTACAATTGGCATTTCATTATACTTCTCAGATCAGGATTGCAGCCACAGACTTGACCTAAGATATTTACATTTCTTTGGGTTGGGGACCTACAAAAGCTTCACTATTAGATACATTAATATTTGTGTGTGCTTGAGTTCATTTTGATTACTTGTACAAATGTTCACAGTTACGTGCCTCTACATTGAAGATATAAAGTGTTCTCATTCATTTAGTTCAGAGTGTGTAGTTTATTGAATTGGACTTCCTACTTTCCATAAAGCATTTTTTTTTGCAGTGTATTGGTGGTCATGATGTCCACCCATACTTTAGTAGTTTATAGTCATTTATTGTTGTGTTGAGTTATGTTGTTTCATCTTGCAGGTATGACACATTTTTTAAAATTTATCAGTAATTGGGTTATTTCAAATTTGAGCAATTACAAATATAAATCTTTGCATAAAGTTTTTTTTGAAACATGCTTTCTTTTCCTTAAATAGCTATATATTTAAATATCTACCTATGTAGCTACTGGATACATATAGTAATTATATTTTACTTTACAAGAAGCTTAACTTCCTTCCAACACGGCCACACGATTTTATAGTATATTCCTACAAGCCACATATATGACTTCCAATTGTTCCAAAATCTCCTTATCACTTGAGTTTCTCAGGTATTATCAGTATTAATGTTGCTATTTGAGCCTCTCAAGAAGTGTACACTGATATGTTCTAGTTTGTAGATACATAATGTTGTGATGATAATTATTTTTGTATAATGTTTTATCACTATTTGAATATATTTATTTGAAGCACACATTCAACAATTTTCCCATTTCTCTTTTGGATTTTATATCTTTTTAAATTGAAAGTTTGGCAGTACTGGGTTTTGAACTCAGGGACTTGTGCTCACTAGACAAGTAAGTGCTCTACCTTTTGAAATATCCCCCAATTCTTTCTTTGATGTAATTATTTTTCAGTAGGGTCCTGTGTTGTTGGTTTTTTTTTGAATAATTACTTATTTATTGTCAAAGTGATATACAGAGGGGTTACAGTTTCATATGTAAGGCAGTGGGTGCATTTCTTGTACAATTTGTTATTTCCTCCCTCATTCCCCCTTCCTCTTTCCCTCCCCCTGCCATGAGTTTTTCAGTTGGTTTACATCAAATGATTTTGTAAGTATTGCTTTTGGAATTGTTTGTCTTTTTATCCTTTGTCTCTCGATTCTGATATTCCCTTTCCCTTCCCTAGTTCTAATACTAGTATAAACAAGATCAGAGATGAAACAGGTAACATGACCACAGAAACAACCAAGACTCAGAACACAATAAGGGACTATTTTGCAAACCTTTACTTCCACAAATTCAGGAACCTGGAAGAAATGGACTATTTCCTGGCAAAAATTGATATCCCCAAACTTAACCTGAAGATTTAAACCTTCTAAACAGACCGATATCCAGCATTGAAATAGAAACTGCAATAAGAGATCTCCCATCCAAGGAAATCCAAGGTCCAGATGGATTCACAGCAGAATTCTACAAGGCCTTCAAAAGAGAACTCACACCAATATTTCTCAAACTCTTCAATGTAATTGAAAGAGAAAGTTCGCTACCAGACATATTCTATGATGCAGTATAACCCTTATCCTAAAACCAGGCAAGGACTCATCAAGAAAAAGAGAACTATAGACTGATTTCCCTGATGAACATTGATGCAAAAATTCTCAACAAAATTCTGGCCAATCAACTTCAACAGGTCATCAAAAAAATCATACACTATGACCAAGCTGGATTCATTCCTGGTATGCAGAGCTGGTTCATTATAGGCAAGTCAATTAACGTAATCCATCATATCAACCTGAGCAAGGTCAAGAATCACATGATTATTTCACTAGATGAGGAAATGCATTTGTTAAAATCCAGCACCCATTTATGATAAAAGCTTTGGCGAAACCAGGATTCCAGGGAACATTCCTGAATATAATTAAGGCTGTCTAGGACAAACTCACAGCGAATATTACTCTTAGTGGAAAAAAGGTAAAGCTATTTCCTCTATAATCAGGAGCAAGACAAGGATCCTGTGTTTTGATCCAGGACTGCCTCAAACCACAATCCTAATTTTAATCTGAGATCTTCTTTAAATACCTGGTAGTATTTAGCAGTGCATCTCTCTACGCTTTGGATTTTCCTTATTGGGACACATAAATCTATTCTTACCATTCATAAGTTTTTGCTCAATTTTGGTAGGCTATATACAGTTAAAATGTATCCATTTCTTCTAGATTTTCCAAGTTGTTAAATTCTTGAGGGACTTATTTTGATCATTTTCAAAACTGTGCTTGAATTATTTGGATTTTTTAACATTTCACTGTATTTGAATTTGATTTAATTAGTTTAGTTATTTTGCTATATTTAGATTTACTCGCGTTGCCTTGTTTTTTCAAATTTTTGTGTTTTTTTTTCCTTGTGAGTTTTGTATTCGGTGGGATGTATATCTTATTTATTCTCAAATTGATGTACAGAAGGGTTACAGTTTCATATGTAAGGCAGTGAGTACATTTCTTATCAACCTTGTTACCTCCTCCCTCATTTTTCTCCCTTCTCCTTTCCCCAGTTCCCTGCCTCCCCGCCCATATGAATTGTACAGTTGGATTACAGCATACAGTCTATAAGTATTGCTGTTGCACTGCTTCACCTTTTACCCTTTGTATCTCCATTTTGAAGTTCTCCGTCCCTTCCCTAGTTCCAATAAGCATGCTAGCACAATTTGCCATAGCTTAAATATGGAAGCAACCCAGATGCCCCTCAGTGGATGAATGGATCAAGAAAATTTTGTATATACACAGTGGAATTTTATGCCTCTATCAGAAAAAATGATTCTGCCCCATATGTAGGAAATGGAAAGACTTGGAACAAAACATACTAAGTGAAGTGAGCCAGACCCAAAGAAACATAAACTCTATGGTTTCACTCAATGGAAACAATTTGTACATGTCCAGGATACTCCTAACAGTAGATCACAATATCTCAATAGCTATGTACATATGAATGCGTAAGGTATGCTAAGTGAAATAAACTCCAAGTTATAGAAATAAGTGGTTTACCGTTATTGTTATTTTCAATGTACCATCCGAAATTATGCCACTTTATTTGGTCTTTTTTCCCCAGGGTTTTACCCCTGATGTCACTGTTATTGATTTCAGTACTCTGGGTATTGTAGTTTTTTTAATTTATGGTAATATTAATAAACAACTGTCCTTTATAATTCCTATAGAAGAGTGGATGAATAACTGAAAATATTTCTGCTTTTGGCTCCCACTCGGTACAATTCATGGCTCATGATTCCTATCTAAGTAGTATTATGTCTGTGAATGTAAGTGCAAGTTACACACTTCCTGGATCTTCACTGATTCTCCTGGTGTCTACTTGCTTAGCACTGGAGGATAGAGGCCTTTGAGGCTTGAATACATAAAATGCAGGTTCTCCAACTTTTTCTGACTCAGGTATTTGACTACAATTCTGCTAAAATTGAAGTGATTTTTAAAAGACATAAAATACTCCATCCATGATATACAGACAGTCTCTGACTTATGATAGTTTGACTTACAATTTTTAAACTTTACGATGATGTAGAAGTAACACATATTCCGTAGAAAATGTACTCTGCATTTTTTATTTTGTTCACTTTCTGGAGACCATATTCTTTCCCCATGGGGAGACAGCTGCAATAAGCCATGGATTCTGGTCACTGTGTCAGAGAGTAAACAGCTGATTTTCCCTCCTCTTTTAAAGCCAGCATTGTCAGTCACTTTCTAACTCTAACCTCTGACTTCTGTGGTCACATGTTCCTGTAATGACTCATTGTCTACCACTTGTAAGGACCCTTGTGGTTGCATTATGCTTTCCCAGGTAATCCAAAATATTTGTTTTCCATTTCAAAATTATTAAAACACCTGAAAAGTCTCTCATGTCAGGTAACACACACATACACACACACTCACACACACATGCACACACACATACACACACAGAGGTTTCTAAGGTAAGGACTTAGACATTTGGGGGATCATTATTTAGCTTAATATATCTTTATGTCACTTAAATGCTCATTTTGACAAATATTTAATCTCGTCATATGCTCAGAACTATGAACTGAAATATCTGGACATAAACACTAGGAATTAACATCAATAATTACTGTCATAGTTTACAATAGTGTGAAAATCACTCTTCATAGATTTTAAAAGTTGTTAAAACTACTTTTGTCATTTTGTTTTTAGTGTCGAGTAAAGTACCTGACACAAGTCAGATACCAATACACCTATGATTAAGTGATTGTATGAGGGGGGCTGGGAATATGGCCTAGTGGCAAGAGTGCTTGACTTGTATACATGAAGCCCTGGGTTCGATTCCCCAGCACCATGTATACAGAAAATGGCCAGAAGCAGCGCTGTGGCTCAAGTGGCAGAGTGCTAGCCTTGAGCAAAGAGAAGCCAGGGACAGTGCTCAGGCCCTGAGTCCAAGGCCCAGGACTGACAAAAATAAATAAATAAATAAATAAATAAATAAATAAATAAATGATTGTATGAACAAATTGAGTCAACGGCTTGTTAAATTGTTTTTGACCACAGGCTGACTGAATGTAAGGTGAAAAGGGGAAGAACTAATCTCAATTTTTTAATAAAGAGATTTTGCAATTTTGGATTACCTACCGACTAAAATTCACACAAATATATAGTTTATGTATAAATTGTCTTCAAGATAGCCCAATTCCCAGTTCACTAAGGGAGATGGCAAAACAATTCTCTGAAAAGGACATAGACATTTCATAGCATTTTAATTCACTGCTACGAAATACAGAATACAGAGGAAGAACAACCTTGGTCTTCTTCTTCTGTGAACACTCTAGGAATCAATAGGGTGTGTGTGTGTGTGTGTGTGTTTATGAGTGTGTGTTCAATTTAGAGACAGGAAGGCAAAATTCTTTGAAAACCAAAAAGTAATTGATAAATATAAATGATTTTATTGGAGGTGAAACAAAGGTTGAAATTTGAATTCCAGTTTTAAATACTCACTATAACAGCTGTACAAGTGCTCCATTCTTCAGACAGTCATTTCTTAAATAGGGAATTTGTTCAGTTACTTATTGTACTGTCATCAGTTTCTAGATATCACTTGCAGCATCTATGACAGTCTACAAGTCTACAAGTCAATGCCAGGGTCTCCTAAAAGACCTCTAGCCAATACTTTAACCATGGAAGAAGTACTTAATCATAGCCATGTTCAAACAAGTTAGGACCCCTTTCATGGGCCAGTTATTCTGCAGCTTTTGTTTGTTTGGCTAAGATTTTGTCTGATCTCAATTACAATTCCCCAGTTTTTCTTTACTCTTTTCTTGTACAAGGAATCATCCTCCTCACAATCTGAAGTCTCTCTGATCAGTCTGCCTTCTTGCCATGCTATCTTTCACAGGCATTATCACCTCTGACCTGACTCCTAAATTTAATTCTGCTTCCATGCCTGGTTCTAAGAGGACCTAATATCTCATTTTACCATTCACTCCAGTTGATCAGGCCTCATCTCTGAGTTCATCTCACTCCTGGGCCTGCTATGTGGGTATGACATGCAGGTGCATATTTCCCTGTGCTCAGAGTGGCCCATGCTTGATGTAATATTCTTCTGTGGCTACCTTGAAATTCCATATGATTTGTAAACAACACCACATTTTTATTTTGTACCGAGTCTCCAATTATTGTGACTAGTCCTATGTCAATTTTGACAAACACTTTTGATATTTTATGAAAAAGCTACAATTGTGTTTGTCTACTCTTATATAAATATGTTAACCATTTGAATAATTTGTTTCCTATGGGTTTCCAATATGTTTACATATTGGTATTAAAATTATTTCCTTTTCCTCATTCATCTTGAATTTGAGTAAGTGAATATGTATATTTTCTATGGTTTAACCAGAATGTCAGCTCTATCACATAAAGTTGTCAGTCATTATGTAATTTATCTAATAAATGTCTTCCCTTTTCAATTTGTTATTTTAAAGGTGATGTACAGAGGGGTTAGTTACATAAGTCAGCTAATGAGTACATTTATTTTTTAACAATGTCACCTTTTCCTTGCTTTCTTCCAATTTTTCTCTCCTGAACCCATCATTCATAGTCAAAATAGTGTCTAGTGAGTATCAATGTTACATTTGTTCACCATTTGTCCCACCATTTCTGTGCTCCCATCTTACCCTTCCCCAAACAGATAAACTTACAAAGAAGAAAAATGGTACAGAACACAGAAACGATGACATGGAAAGGAAAAAAAACACAATAAAATTCTTGATTTCATTTCTTGAAGATCATTTCAATAAGTAACATTTTAGATAATTGTAATGTATCTCAGCTCCCCTGGCAAATGTACATAGCTCTTAGGCTTTGTGATCTTCTCCTGAGAGTATCCTCCTTCAGTCTCACTGTGTAAGTGTTGAGTCCTTTACAATTTATCATGTCTAAGTGTACTTATCTTTACCATCCACTGTGTTTACCTATAGATTTTTAGGCATATTCTAGTTACAACAAATGAGGGAAGCCATGCAGCCTATGTTTCTTTGGGTATGGTTTACTTTGCTTAATATAATTTTTCGAAGACTTTCCAATTCCTTATGAATATTATCATATTCTTCCTGATAGAAGTGCAGAATTTCATTGTGTATGTATACAAATTTTCTCGATCCATTTGTTCACTGACGGGCATCTGGGTTGATTCCATGTCTTGGCTTTGGTAAATAATACTGCAATGAACATGGTATGTTTAGTGTGGCTTTGTTTGTGGTCTATTGAATAAATTCTCAGGAGTGGACTTGGCGGGTCATAGTCTTTTGAGTGCTTTCCACAGTGATTGAACAAATTGACATTCCTACCAACAGTGTAGTTGTTTTCCCTTTTGGCCACATCCTCACCAGCATCTATTATTGTTAGTTTTCTTGATAATGGTCATTCTAACTGGGGTGATGTAGAATCTCAATGTTATTTTGAGAGGCATTTAACTTATGGCCACAGAAGTTGAGTATTTCTTCATGTGTTTATTGGCCATTCTTACTTCTGAGAAGCTGTTTTTTTAAGTCTTTTTAAGTTACTTTAAGTCTTTAGTCCATTTATTAATGGGGATGTTGAGTTTTTGAGGGTTTATTTCAGGAGAGGTTTATTTATATAAACTGGAAGCATAGTTTAGATATGAGGTCCTTGTCTGATGCATAACTAATGAGAATCTTCTCTATCCTGGCTTTTATTTATCTTGGTAGCTATGTCCTTTGGCCATACAGAAGCTCTTCAATTTGATACAATCTCATTTATCTGGTCTGTATTTGTTTTCTAACAAATATTTTCTAAACAAACAAATCCTTTATGTGTGAAAAAGGGATCCAAAATTTCCATGATGACAAATTAATGAAGTGAATAGATAACTAATCTATTCTTCCACTTTACCTTATGTGATAATGGGAGAGACATAAGTTTCCCAAATAATTGAAAGCAAATTTATGTGTGTGATTTACAAACTTCTTACCTCATTTATGATGCATTCTTAAAAATTAAGCATTCTATTTGATCTTTCTTTATCTTTGCTCTGAAAAATATTTCCTGTGTCTTTGTAGAAATAAAAGGCAAGCCTAATAAACCTAAATAACAATGACACAGTCATAAATACCTATGGACTATATATGTACTTATAATTTGATATGTATAATCTAATTCTTCATTAACATTCTGGAACTTACTACTACTACTAAGGACTTACACAATTATGAGGTAGAGAATTTACATAGCAAAGGGAGTTAGGGTAGTAGATACAAATTGAGCGTCTTAACAAGTATACTTTGCTTTTTTACATAATGGTAACTTTAAAAAATCACTTGGAAAAAGGCCCATCATTCTCCTCAGAATATCTTTTCTTCTATGCCAAAGTAAGAAAATGCATGTTCAAACTGCACATTAAAATTCACAGGTGTGAAAGCAGTAAGACCATCTTAAATAGGAAATTTTAAAGAATGGCATTAATTAATTGGGCCAGAGATGTTTTCTGTTTTCAGACCATCAAAGAGCACTACATTTTCCCCTTGTGCTCCAAATTGCTTCAGTGACTTATCTACTGAAGACAGACCTAATCTGAACAAATGGGCATAGCCCTGAGAGCTTCCAAAGCTGATATGCAAAGATGGCTGGAATTCAAAGTAGTCAATACACAATGTGTTTCAGGAAGCTTTCAAAGTACAAATTAGCCCATTTTTTATATCTGAGATAATGAAAGTAGCATGCTTTGCCTTGTATAACATTTCTCATGTTTTCTACCAACCATGGTTTAGAATCTTTTTGGAGGATTAAAACTAGAAGTCATTCCTAGTATTAACAAATATTTCAACTGAGAAGTGTAACTCTTCTATTGGGCTTTGCAGCTAAGCAAGCAGCTAGTCTATTCAATTGCATCTTTAAGGACAAAATTGTAAACTAGGCAAGTCCTTCTTGCTATAATTGAATGTGCTATGGTATCTTCCTAAAGCAAGGCACCAAATCCATATATATATGTAATTATAAATACATAAATATTACTTATAAATAAATATTTTTATTTATTTATTTGCAAATGGCTACATCTGGAACTTAATGCTACCATCAGACAATTACATTCTTTATTATTTCTCTGATTCTTAGAGACACAAAGTAGCTGTCTAAAATTAGGTAGAATGTATACCTTTTGAAAGAGAACAGAATTTGTTAAATATAGATCATGATTACTACTCAATCATTCAAAACCATATCTAGTTGGTATAGAATGAGTGACATACAATAAGGAGGTTTGAAGTATCTTGATTGTTAGATTTATTATTTATACAAAATATTCTAAAACTGGATTATTTCTTTCTTGGTACAGTGGAAAAAACAGTGGATCACATGTTCTTAGTATATGACATATTTTTAACTTATACTTAACTGATGCCTTTCTAATTTGAGTAGGTGGGTACAGGGTGATTCTCATTTGAAAAGGACTGTTTATTTTCCTTTTCTTACCAAGTCCAAATTAATGATACTCTTTGTAAGTAAGCTAGTTTCTCCAGTGTATAGAATACAAAATTGGTCACTTTTCGGGTCAGAACTGTCTAATACTAAGAATTACACATGCCTCAACAAAGTAGAATTCAAGGTAATGCTGAACAATATTATCCAAAGCTGAATACACTTGAATTGTCAAAGCACTAGGACACTGAGATAAACTACTCATACCTCTGTGCTCAACAAGTCAGTTTTTGTTTGTCTGGGCACCATGTTTCTGGTGGTTGTCTATTGCAATTATCCCCATTTTTTTATTTACTTCTTTTAGTTTTCATTGAATATACTTCATACATTATAAATTACACTGGATTCCAGATCTCAGACTTGAGAATCTTAATTTTTCCCCAAACTAACAAATTTCTCTTTTTTTTTTCAAAATTGGTGCCTGTTTTTAAATGGCAGTCATCTGAATCATAATGTCCATTTAATATATAGCTTGTTATTTTTCAGCATCTTAAAAATTTTATTATAAATCAAATAATAAGTGTCAATTAGGTTTCAGAAGGAACTATACTTAATGTATTTTTAAAGAATCAGCTGATTCTATCACTTTGTTTCCTGGAATATAACCATCATCTTATCATAATCTTCCAATACAACCTGTAAGCAAGAAATCCACTGAATCAGGTAATTTTCCTAAAGTTGTCCTAGACTTGATAGTGAACAAAAGGTACAAAAGTCAAATTTATTTTTGACACACTGTGTTCCTACATCTAAATTGGCTTTATCCTTACACTTTCCACAGTGTCGATTATAGTTATTTTAAACTCTTGAGAAATAGATATTTGTGAGTATTTTGTGATATATGCTTCATTCTCTTTGGGCTCTTATAAATTCTTGTGTGTTTTCTATTTCATCATTGTCATCTAATTTTATTTTCTCTTCTAGTCTTACCTACTCTTCTATTTCTTACTATGTATTCTTCCTTATGCTTCCTCCCTTCCAATAAAATTGTGTGTCCAACAAAATGTAGTAAACATGGGGAGATTCAGAAACCAATTCCATAAATTTGTGAATTATAAGAATGCTGAAAAATGCAATATTTGTAAATGTCTTCATTGAATTTATTTTTCTTACTGCTATTTGCAATATAATAGTGTAAGAAAAGAAACACTAAGGTCCTATAAAATGTAGTTAGCAAAAATGTTTTCTAAACTTAATGGGAAAAACTTAATTTCACTTTGTTCTTAAAAGCCTCCTCCAAGTCAAACCAGGAATCAGTGGCTCACACCTGTAATCCTAGCTGCTAGAGAGGGAGATCTGACAACATGATTCAAAGCCAGCCTTGGCAAAAAGACTGTGGAATTCTTATCTCCAATTAAGCACCCAAAACAAACAAAAGCAAGAAGTGGAGCTGTAATGCTAGCCTTGAGCAAAAAAGCTCAGAGACAGTGCCCAGGCTCTGAGTTCATGCCATAGGAAACACGCACATAGACACACAGACAGACAGACAGACACACATACAGACACACACACCTTCCTGAAAAGTTTGATATCATACATTTCTACTGATTTTGCCTGAAAGAGGTTGGTGTATGTAAGAGCAAAGACTGAGTGTAAGGCCTGAGACTACCTGTTCTTTATTGATGAACTTTTGCAAGAGAGTGCCCTAAAGAGGTAGTATAGGCTTGCTACCCTAAGTTCCTAGATCTGCTGTCACATGAATTTCACAAAAAATACATGATAAATAAATGTTGTACTTGTATGCTTGCTTTGTATGAGTGTGTTAATGTGAAGATTCAGACAATTAAGTAACACATTGTGATTATTTTTTGTGTATTTATTTTCTCAGTTATGTAACATAGATATCTCAATTGCAAAGAAAAATCATTATGATTTACATGTATCATAATGGATTTATGGCATTATTAGTAAATGATAAGCAAAATCCAAAAACCTGATTTCTTGCTTCCTATTTGACTTCTGTTCCTAGAATACAGTGCATAGTTATGCATTATAAACAATATTGATGATAGGATATGGTACTCATTCTTGGATGGCTGCATACAATACCTAGAAAATAAACTTTACATCTAGATTTAGAATGTATAAATCCAAGTGTGCCCTTCCCAGTTGAGTAAATTTGAATAACTTGAGCTTTTGAACTTCTTTACTTGCAACAAAATAAAATCATTATAATGTTATAAGGACTAAGTGATGTAATGTATGCAAATTGCATAACCTAGTGCTTAACCACATGCTAATTGTTTTATATGTTTGCTATTAGCATTATTATACCTATTTGATCTTGAGAAACATGTTAATCAAAGGAACTCTGATTGCAAATAATAGAAATCCATTAGATACAGTATGTAACCAGACATTATCTCATTTTTATTTACAATTACAATAATAGATATGCATTTGCCACATTTACTGATGAAGTAATGAATAATCAAAAGTATTTTTAAAAAACCTCACTCAAGTTCATGCAACTACTATATGTCTGGAATAGGTATGAACAAAGATCTTTTTTACATTATGCCATTATAGATTATCTACCAGGAACCTGAGAAGAGGTAAAGATTTATTTATGGCAAGTAGGGACCATGTAAAAAATTGCCTATTGTTTTACTTTTCACATGTACACACCTAGTGATGAAGGAGACTACCTGCAAGTTCTATGAATGATGTTTCAAACCAGCATTCTAGGCTCCTAAATTCAGGTGAGTGTTTACAGGAAATTAGGCTGTGATTTAAATGAGGATTTCTTTTCTCAAAGGTAATCTGTAATATCACATTATTGTCACTTCTTTATGTATTAAAACTTTCTATGGTGAATATGGACAGAGAAACATTTCTGAAATTAATGAGGCGTTTGTTCCCTGTATCCACAAATCCTAATAAAACGACAGTAGACTGATACATAATTCATAGACGCTAACAAATTACAATGAATTTGCAAAATTGACCTGTTCTTTCCTGCTTATTTTCTGTGTGGTACATTAATGTCAAAAATAACATAGTGAAAAATATAGACAGCATAGTACAACAAATAATATTGGAATAATGTATTGGTTTAACCCATACCAGAAATGCTAGCAAGGCAATCAGACGTTCACACAGTTCTAAAATGAAGTCAAAAAGGTCAGTCAAGCTTTTGCTTCAGCAAATGTTATTTTATGCTTTATATTATACTTACAGCAAAGATTCAAATCTCTATTACTAGGAAGCTCAATCATACATTCCAATTTCCATTCTTAAATCCTAGTGAATGGACTTCATTTAGGCTATCAATAATCACATAAACACTAAGTATAAGACATATACTGCCAACTAACACTTCAATAATAACTGAAAATTAATATAAACCCAAGAATGACATTCAGAATGACAAGTATTTTATATGCATTTTAAAAAACAACAACCCTATATTAGGTAAACAGGAAGAGATTATGGAGGAAAAAAATGTCTTCTTTCTAGGTTAAAGGCCACAGTTAGAATTTTCTCACTGCTTTTTTAAATTTGAGGATAAGAATACAGGACTGGGCTGACTAACAAGATGGATCACAAATGGACACCACAGACAAAATTATGGGCTTCTGGATATGTTGGGGAATTCACAAGTAAAGCAATTAAATCATAAAGAAAAATTTGGTATGATAAAATTTTTGGAGTTTATGAAAGCATAGGTTAAAAAAGCTTATAATTAAAAAAGAACATAACGCCTTTGTAATGCCACTAATTAGGAGGTGATGGCAGGAGCAGTGTAAATAAGGGCAAGCTAGGCTACATCGTGAGATCAAGCCTAGTCTAGAAAATATAGCAAGAGTCTATTTCAAAAAGATTTAAAAAATGGGAAAGAACATAATATTTTATTTATTCAAGTATTAGCTTCAATAAAGTGGTTGGAGAAATTCCAATTGATATTCTAAACTGTGTATCAGGATTCTTCCACATAGATGGTTCTTGTTATTTGTGGATATTCAATTCATTGTTAGTTTTCTTTTCTAAAATTTACTTGGTAAATTTATTGTCAATAGTCTATTAGAGTTGTGCATGTATACAACATACGTTGTAGGATGAAGCAAAAAAGACCGTTTGTTAATGTTATTAAAAGCCAAGATTTTTCCTGATATAAGAAAATATATGTAATCATAGAGTAACAGAAAGTAAGGAAAAGCTTTATAATGTAAACTCTGAATAAAAAAATATCAGTATGAATTAATTTTATGTACATATATGTTCCTACTTTGAGACACTCAAAGATCTTATAAGTATTGACACTTCAGTAGCAATGAGCTCACATAGGCATTTAGAATTTGTTTCTTTTTTTTTAAAGTGGTACTTATCTCATGAATTTACTCCTTTTTATGTATATGAATAACCTGCATACAGATCATGACCAAGAGTTTCTTGTTATTATGGAAATAGAGATGGCTACAGATTAAATCATAATTCAGTATTAGAAAGAACAAACTGAGAAAGTATATAGTGTTATTTAGATAGGTCAATACAAATATTTTAAATGATACATACCAGATTCCCACATTCAAAGTTCTTAAGATATGTCTAATGATATTCAAGTTCATAAATATGAATGGAAGTATGGAAGCATTATAAATGTTTTCTGAACCAAAATCATATGAGTAAAATTGTCCTCTAAACAGTACTTATTAGTGTTTTTGATGTCTAAGAGATGAGAAAAAATAGTGATGTTAGGGTCTTTCCTTTCTCCTGAGGTCTACATGACACTGCAAAAAACAAAACATGTATGTATATATTTAAAACTAGGGCCTATGGAACAGAGACATTAAGTCAGAGTTCTATTGATGCATCTCCAGGAAAGGATCCTGGAGGGAAATTCTGTTTTGGAATTTAGGATTTAGTTTATGAACCTATCTTCCATCCTTAGCTTAAGGCCCTTCCTTTATCTTCAAGGGTTTTACTCTAATGTTTACTTTTATTACACATATTCTCCAGCTGGTCCTCTGGTCTCCCTTATAGTGACCCTTTTAATGATATGGTGTCCCTAGGGTAACCCAGGAGCATATTCCTATCTCCAGAGCCTTAAACTAATTATATATTCAGAAGTGTCTTTACCACAAAAGGGAGTATATTCACAGTTTCAGAAATTAGGAAAGAGACATCTTTGGAGGCCATTTTGATGTCTTCCATAGAGAACTCTCCTGAACCTTGCACTACCCAGAGGCTACAGAAGCCATACATTAAAATCATTCAATGACAAGTATTTTTTTTTTTTTTTTTTTTTTTTTTTTTGCCAGTCCTGGGCCTTGGACTGGGGCCTGAGCACTGTCCCTGGCTTCTTTTTGCTCAAGGCTAGAACTTTACCACTTAAGCCACAGCGCCACTTCTGACCATTTTCTGTATATGTGGTGCTAGGGAATTGAACCCAGGGCTTCATGTATATGAGGCAAGCACTCTTGCCACCAGGCCATATTCCCAGCCGCAAGTATTTTTCAATAATTAGTAAATGCCCAGGAAAATGCAGATGATTAAAAAGCTGTATCAATTCTGTTGGCAAGTCTTAAAAGATGAGTAAAGATTTGCAGGAAGAATCAATGACTAAAGTAATCTATCATGGGTGGCAAACATTATGGGATTATGCCAAGTGTTGTATTCAGGAAACTTCAGACTTAAGAGTTTGAAATGGATGCAAATGGGGTAAAATTGGAGGCTTGTCATGGAAAGAAGCAAATCACTGTGAAAGAGTTTGGTAATAGTACAAAACAGATGTGTTGGACTAAGGGAATAGAAGACTTAGAAACAAACTCATACAGCCTTAGTCATTTGATTCTTGACAGAGATGCCAAAAACCTACATTGAGAAAAAAGATATTTCTTTAATAAATGGTGCCATAAAATTAAGTATGCACTGTAGAAGATTAAAATTAGAAAGATTCTTTTCTCTATTCCTGCAAAAAATAAAATCACAGTGGACCTCAGACCTTTGAACTTTCAACCAATAGGAAAATATAAGGAAAACACTTAAGATGTAGGCACAGGCCTGCATTTTGCTCAGACATTAACAATGATATAATTCAAATGTCACTGTAACCGATTTTGGTACCCTGGATATTGTATATAGGTGAATTGGAACTAGGCAAGGAAAAGGAAATATCAAAGTTGAAAGACAAAGGATAAAAGACAAACCAATGCAACAGCAATACTAACAAAACAATATGGTGTAAACCAACTGTACAACACATGGTGGGGGGAGGGAAATGGGGAGGGGAGAAGGAAATGGGGAGGGGAGAAGGCAGGGGGAAAAATGAGAGAGTAGGTAACAAGTTGGATAAAAAAATGGATGCACTGCCTTACATATGAAACTGTAAATCCTCTGTACATCACTTTGATAATAAAGAAACAAAAAAGAAAAGAATGATATAATTAGGGCTGGGAATATGGCCTAGTGGCAAGAGCGCTTGCCTCCTACACATGAAGCTCTCGGTTCGATTCCCCAGCACCACATATATGGAAAACGGCCAGAAGGGGCGCTAGCCTTGAGGGGAAGAAGCCAGGGACAGTGCTCAGGCCCTGAGTCCAAGGCCCAGGACTGGCCAAAAAAAGAATGATATAATTATGCCATTTGCCGGAAAATGCCTATAACTAGAGAGCATCAGGTTAAGTGAAATAAACTAGGCACAAAGACAAAAATTATGTTTTCTGTTGCATGTGGCATCCAAGGTGAGAAACAAGGATGTGAAAGTTGGTAAGGAATGACTAGAAATGAGGTTCCTGAAGGAAAACTGGCGAGAAGGAAAGAAAAGAAATAGTAATTGAAGGAATGAATATAAGTATATTATATGCATATAGAAAACTGTCTAAATAACTTTTTTCTGTATAACTAATATAGAATAATAAAAAGAGAGGAAAAGGCAAGTGATCTGTGGTGTTGACAAATGAAAAAATTAATGGATCTGTTTGAGAACTTTACATTTATTCAGCCTCAACTGGCTATGTGGTCCAGTTAAATCTAGACTGAGGAGAAAATGGTAAATAAAAGATGTGAAATTTGTTCACGTGGATCTTATATTCTAACATTTGACTTATTCTTGAAACATTGATAGGAAATTTAAACTTATCATATGGCAAATGTCAAGTAACTGAAAAATTTTATACAGAAGAGGAACATGATGAGCTTTGTGTTTTGAAAAGATCACTGTGTTTGAGAATGGATTTAATGTGTTGAGGTGAATGCCTTGTATCCAGTGAGAAATAGAAGGAACGCAGCAGTTTCAGCAGCAGTGCACTGGGGAAGATTTTCAAAATGGTAATGAGATAGAATTTACTGAATTTGTGGAGTGGCTTGTGAGTGTGTGCAAAATCAGTATTGTGCTTTCTCCATTATGTAGGTAAGTAATGGATGGGATATCCATAACGAACATATACATGGAAAACAATGTGAAGATACTGGATATGTTATTAATGAAAATAATATGGATATATACTGGAAATGCAGGGCTGTATTGAGCTAGGTCATGTAATGCATTTGGAACTCCGGATGTGTATTAGTGATATGCATTGATGTGATTTTAACCCATGAAATTAGGATGATTCAAACATGAAAGGTGTATAGTGAGAAGAAAAGACAAATTACTATAGACCAATATTTACAAAATAATCAAAATGGGATTCCACGAAGAATTTTGCAAAGACAAGGGAATGATAATATATGTATATACAACAAAGAGTGGTGAGATTATATGGGGCAATGAAATATATATTCAAGAGATCATACAAGGAAAGAATTAAAGTGCTCAGTCCAATTACTCAGTCAGAATATGTCTGATAGTATTGATTGATGTAGTGTGACACAATGGTTTGACATGTTGTAGTAGACTGAGACATGAAAGAGGAAGAGATGTAATGGTAGTGGTTATAGTTTTAATAAGGCTGCTTTACAGGAAATAACATGAAATTGCTCTGAAGAGAACAAAGTATAATAAACTGTCATTTTTGAAAAAAAGGAACAAACTATAAATATCTGGTATTTAGGGAAGAAAATGTAAGAATCTGTGAAAGATTTTATTCAAGTAGATAATTAAGTACAATGAGAGCAAGAAGGAAAATGTGGTTTGGGCCTATATGGTTATTGCATAGTGTATGGTGCTTTGCCAAAGAATTAAAACAACATACATGATTAAAAATTTAAAAATCAAGTCCAAGTAATTGTTCAGTTTAGAACTCAAGAGCTTTCCACATTCATTTTTGGTTCTCTTCTCACTTGTAACCAGCAATGGCAATTAACATAAACAGGCCAGTGATACTCTTGACTTTGCAAGGTAATTAACTCAGCAGGAAATGCATTCTAGGGCAGACAGTTCCAAGAAGAGTGGGTGGAATCTTAATGGGAGACTAAGGATGAGTAAGCAAGTTAGTAATTCCTGACTGTATATAGTTCTCACATCATTAAAGTCTCCTTGGTTATTTTTAAAAGGCCAACAACCTCGAAATAGACTTTTACCTTTGCAGGAGTTTCATCAGATGTCTGGACTTTTATTATTATTTTATCACTGTTCTGGTGATAGTGGTGCATACACAGATATCTAAAACTGTCTAAAGGATGACCTAATTGCTAGCCTTGTATTATCTTTTCAAGGCATTATTTAAGCAGTAATGACCTTCAGATTAGATATATCCCTTCATTAATAATCAATTTCAAAGTATTGGTGGTCTCACTAGAGGCTTTTAATGGAGCCTGTTGTTAATGGTCCAAAAATGCCTAACTCGAGGTCATTAGTGTGATTATAAATCATAACAATGTTAATAAAAAGGAAAATGTTCAAGTTACTAGTTGAACATCAAGTTGCCATGGATACTGTGTTTTCCTAGATACAGTAGTGAGACCTACAACCAAAGGAAGGAAATTCACAGTGTTTACAATTCCATTTAGAACTATAATTTCAGTGTGTGTACAAATATTGATCTATTGTCTCTGAAACAACTAACATTCCTACTTCATTAAGATATGAAGAGCCTTTGAACTCAAAGGCCTAGGGGAGCTATTCCTCCCAGTTTTTGATATGACAATTATGGAAGGCTCAACTATTTCAATATCTTCTCATGTTTCAAATATCCCAAGAAGGAGAATATAGATATTCTAGAGAAAAGGATAAGGATGGATCCAACTTTTACAGAGTTTGGAATTAAATCATTTTGGCTTATGGAATTTGCCACCAGAAGAAAAGTAATCAGAATTTTTATAATAAAGTATGTTTCTTCAGGGCTCCCAATGCAAGAGCAAATGTGACACATAGTTATTCTTTGTTCACATTTACAATTTATTACATTTGAAAGTTTACAAAAATTCTACTATGATAGCCTGTACTTTATAGGTTCTCTCCAGTAAAGAAAAGGTCCTACTAGTCTTGATTCACTTCATGGTAAATTCTGATCTGATATCTCATTAAGAATCCTAATAGTTGGAGCAAGAAAATGAAAAGAGATTTACCAGTAATAAAGATATGGATATTGAAACTCAAACACCACACAGAGGGAGCCCCAGTAATGAAAATCCCTTTGACTCACTGTTTACTTCACTCAAGTTTTGAAATTTTCTTGAGGAGGAAGATGAGAGTAGCGGAAGTCACTAGTTGTCTTTTTAATGCGAGATATCTTCTCTCTATTTTCTGTATAAATTTATTAAAGAGGAACATTATTGCCCAAGTATATCTTGATCTCCTAGCCCACTCTCTTTTAAAAAAATTAATTGTAAAGGTCAGTACAGAAAGATTACAGTTACATAATGTAATGTGTACATGTCTTTTTGAAGACTGTTTCCTGCTCCCTCATTTTCTCTTGCTTTCCCCCGACTACCTTCCCACTGAGTTGTAAAGTGAATTTCCAACATAGTGAATATCACTGTTGTATTGTTCATCCTTTATTCCATTGTTTCTGTGATTTTCCCTTTTCTTCCCCAAATCAGATAAATGTATATACTAGACAAAGGGTACAGGAGTAATAATAACAAAAACAAATACCTCTGACAACAGGGAATAAACCAAAGGAGGAAAAAAGAAAGAAAAAAGAAATAACTGCAAACAGTACAACAAAAGAAACTCTTGTTTTCATTTCTCAGAGTTCATTTCGATAAGCATCATTTTATATGGTCATATGCACATAGCTATTGAGCTATTGTGATCCTCTGCTGAAAATATCCTAGACATATTCTTGTTATTACAAATGAGGGAAGCCATGCAGTGTATATGTCTTTGTGTCTGTCTTGCTTTGCTTAATATAATTTTTGCAAGTCTTTCCATTTCCTAATGAATGAAGCAATGTCATTCTTTCTGATGGAAGCATAGAATTACATGACATAGAATTATGGCATATTCATCTACTGAGGAGCATCTGGAATGATTCCATATCTTCACTTTGGTAAATAATGCTGCAATGAACATAATTGTGCTGGTAGCTTTAGTGTGGCCTAGCTGTGTGGTCATTTGGGTAAATAACCAGGAGTGAGATTGCTGGCTAAAGACTTAAAGAGATATTTCTCTGAAGAAGAAACAAGATTGACCAAAAGACACATGAAGAAATGTTCAACATCTCTGACCATAAAAGAAATGCAAATCAAAATAGCATTGAAACTCTATCCCATCCCAGTTAGAATGCCATTATCAGGAAAACTAACAATACCAGTTGCTGGCAAGGATGTGGCCAAAAGGGAAAACAATGACACTGTTAGTAGGAACGTAAACTTGCTCACTGACTCTGGAAAGCAATCTAGAGGTTCCTCAAAGGACTAAAGATAGAGCTTTTAGCCTACTCTTTTCAGTAGGTACTATTCTGAATTGAGAAGGCAAACATTAAATTCTGCATTTCTCTTTATTTCATTTCATTGTTGTATGCCAATATAATCACTTACTTGAAAGGTAAAATAAAGGCTCTTATGTTAAGAATTTAAAAACTAGCTATTTTTGCAAAAATATCAATAGATACATCCTTTGGTTATGTAAGAATCTATTAGTTAATGACTGGCAACTTACCGTACATGAATAGTGTCTCAGAGTTGATTACTTTTCTAAAAAGTCCGAGTGTCTAATACTTGGCTATCACAAATAACAGCAAATCCTACCTTACTAACTTTTTGATACTTTTGACTAATTTTTCAGTGATCTTATTATAGTCTATACTAAAAAAGTATTTTTAAACTTTGGAAATACTTCCAAATAGAATTATCAAATTATCCCTTTTCTTACAAGTCAAGTATAAAATAAAAGCTATGAAATCACAAATCCAAGGTTACTGCTCATCACTGGAGAACAATGAGCCAAAGAAATACATTGTTGGGACAAAGGATAAAGATTATTTGGGAAGCCAAGAAATCAAAGATAATGGGAGTCCATCACCAGTGACAACATTCTGCTTAGGGGTTGCAGAAGAAAGGCTTCTAAAGAGAGATTTGGAGAATCATATCAGAGGTGGGATATTCCCAGATAATTTCAAATGTTGGGTATCTGTTTTCTGCCGTACAGTTGTTGATATATATGTATATTTATATATAAATATATATATATTTATATATACATTTATATATTTTATATGTATATATACATATATACATACACATATGTATACATATATATATATATATATATATATATATGATTCAGGATATCCTGGGTTCTACAAAAAATAGATTACTGATTGGGACTGAGTTAGGATCACTTGTCTGCTAGCCTAGCTATGTGTGTGTGTGTGAGAGAGAGAGAGAGAGGAGGAGGAGGAGGAGGAGGAGGATTATAGTACAAGACCATTTCAAGACCCCCTCTCCCACCCCAAATTATCTGGACCTCATTTCAAACACAAGACAAGTATGATGATTCTAATCTGTAGTGCTAGGTACATGGTAGGTGAAGGTGGGCAAAATACCAAGGCTCTACCTGAACACTAACAAAAGCAAAAATAGCTCAAGGGGTAGAATGCTTGCCTAGAGAGAATGAGGTTCTGAGTTCAATCCCCAATGCTACCAAAACACAAAACAAGTGATTAGAAAGTCTTATGGTTCATATCATTGTTGCTTCTTTTACCAGGAATAGATGATTCTACAGTTAAATGTTAGGAACAATACTTCTTCACCCCTAGATCCTTCATTCCCCTTCCCTATCTTCAGAAGAGAATAGAAAGAAATGGAAATCATAGAGCAAAGCAAGCTTTTCCCCAAGGATATCAGGGCAGAAGATTCTGCAGGACAGTTGTTAATGGGTTAGATGGCTTCTGTCAGTAGTCCTATCTGAAGCAAAGTTAGTGGGTGGAGTGTAAGAATGTATTGCCCAGCAGAGTGGCTTCCAAAACTTGTGATTGTTTGTAAGCCAAATAAGAATAAGCAAAACTGCAGTTTATTTCATTTTTCCCTCAAAAACATGTATATGAATCTGTGTGACTCTTATTCTCATAATTATTTTGTCATTCTTTGGGATGAGGGGCCAGTTATCAGAGTATCAGGGGCCAGTATATATATATATATATATATGTATATATATACGTATATATATACATATATATACGTTCATTTTTGCTTCTTGGTCAAAACTGTATTTGTCTGAACAGTTTTCTAGTTTGAATATATTTTGATACTGACCTCAAGAGAAGAAAGGCAATAAATACAGAATATAGTTGCAATCAAGGGCACAAGTGCTCAGACTTATGTCAGTAACACATGCTCAAACTGGCAAGAATTCCCAAGAGACTGGCAGCTCTGCAGGGCTTGTCTAGAGGGAAAAGAGTTATAGAGAGTTGTGAAGACTCTCAGGGTTAATAAAAAAACAGGAATTCAGTAATTAATGAGTACAAACTGATTCTTAAATGTATAAGTGATTATCCTAATGACTAAGTGAACAGAATCATGATTTTTTTCAAAAGGGAAGATTTCCTGCACTGTCAAATTTTTACTTTTTATGCTTCCCTTCTTCAGCCTGGTTCTGATAGTTTGGAACCTGGAAAATTTTAAAATATGACTTCTTTTTCAGACCAGAAATTCACAGAAATTATTACCTTATCCTTTTTCAGTTTTACTTCCCAATCTATCTCACTCATTATCTATTCCACTAACTCTGTGCAGGTATGGGGTAACAACCACTGAACCCAGATCAAAAGCAATATTTTTTTTTACCTTCAAATTCGTCAGGCTTAAAAGTCAAATCTTGTACAAAACAGTTCCTTTGAACATGATGTTCTTTACTTATTTTGGATTACTGTAAAAAACTAGCACTGACTCTTGGTGATATGAGATAGTTACTTTTGATCACTGTTTCTTAAATTGCAATGACATTTCCTAAGGTTCTAATACTAAGGACACTCACCTGCGGTGGATGGGCTCTGTCTGACTGTGAAAGCTCAATGTAGTAAGCACACAGGGGCTAGTTAATGCAGAGGGTGAAACAGAGCCTTGACACCCCCAGGATCTGGGTTTACAACCAGCTGAGCTCATTGCTTTAAGGAAACTTAGGTCAGTCCCTGTCTACTTTCTACACATTGCAAACCACACTACTATTCAACATAATTGACAAGTTACTTCTCCAAGGGGACTGTGTACTAAAATAGATTTTCTGTGCATTTTCTAAAAGCAACATCCAAATACCCACACAATTCTGATTTTGAGGTAATGTCTGTATAAAATATCTGAATTTTATTCAAGGTTAACTTAGCTTCTGAAAGTTTCCCACAGCATACAAAACAATTAAAAATAACTTTTGGCATGCTTTTAGTGGATTTGATTATTTGTGAGCACCCTCAGATACTAAAACACCTTTTCATTGGTTCCTAACAGACATTTAAAAACATTATGAAGACACCAAATCATAAACGTATATGTGGTTTTGGGAATGGTTTGCTAAAACTTGACAAGACATAAGAATAATATTTGTACAGTACTGAAAGGAAACAGGTCTTGAAAATAATACGTCTCTAAGACAGTAGGTCATAAAAATAAAACACATTTTTAGCCTAAAAAAATGTAGGTGTCTAATTCTGGAATATAATGATCAGCCAAGCTAGCTTTTCATAGTGAAGTGGCAACTACATTAATAATATTCTTTTTCTAAAAATATTCCCTGGACTTTTGAGGACAAGTTTAAATACTTAAGTTCATTAGACAAAATACCTCTGTAATTTATATTCAGGATCTTTAATGATAATATTTGGCACTATTTTTATCATTTGTCTCATTCTTACAAAAATTATTTCCATGAATTATTTCTCCAGCTTCATTTTATTTTGTTGATGTGCCCAAGAAATTCAATACATAGTGTGAGCCTAATTAACAGTAGTTACATCACTATCTCCAGAACATGATGGGCTGGAGATATAGCCTAGTGGCAAGAGTGCCTGCCTCTCCAGAACATGATGAATGTGGAACTATTGGCATTCTAGGACTAACTCTTTGCATAAGAAGATGTGTTGTGTATTCTACGAGGTTTATCATCAACCTTATTATGTGCCCACTAGATTACTGTAGTACTCTTCCTCTAAACTCTATTGTGACAACTAGAAATGTCTCTAGACATAGATAAATGTCCCTTAAGGTCAAGACTTCTCCCATTCTTTGTGAAAGGACTTTTCCTTCTTGACCATTATCCTCCATGTATCTTGGAATATCCTGAAGTATGGAAGTTTGGAAACAATCAGATCACCTGGGAAAGGTTTTCACTCATTTCTTTTCATTAGAATGAGTTTATACCTCTGTTAAAAATTTTTTTTCCAAATTTTTATTATCAAACTGATGTACAGAGAGGTTACAGTTTCATACATTAGGCATTGGATACATTACTTGTATTGTTTGTTACCTCATCCCCCCACCCTCTTTCCCTTTCCCCCCATGAGGTGTTCTATTCACTTACACCAAACAGTTTTGCAAGTATTGCTTTTGTAGTTGTTTTTCTTTTTTTACCCTGAGTCTCTCAATTTTGGTATTCCCTTTCAATTTCCTAGTTCTAATACCAGTATACACGGTTTCCAATATACTCGGATAATGTTACAGAGATAGTGTAGTACAACCACAATAAGGTGATACAAGAACATCATCTAAAATAGATGCTACAGATACACATGGTACATTGAAAGTAATTACAACTGTGATGTAACAATCGTTTCCATAACATGGAGTTCATTTCACTTAGCATCATCTTATGTGTTCATAAGGGTATAGCTAATGGGCTCTTGTTATCCTCTGCTGTAACTTGCCTAAACCTGTACTAATTACTCCCAATAAGGGAGACCATAGAGTCCATGTTTCTTTGGGTCCGGCTCACTTCACTTAGTATAATTTTTTTCCAAGTCCTTCCATTTCCTTACAAATGGGGCAATGTCATTCTGTTAAAATTCTTACCATAAAACATTGCCTTATAACCTGAAGTTCATTTTGCTTAGGATCATCTTATGTGTTCATATAGGAATAGCTCTTGCGCTATTGTGATCTGGTAGGACTATCCTAGACATGCACTAATTATTCCTTATGAGGGGATCCATTGAGGCCATGTTTCTTTGAGTCTGGCTACTTCACTTAGTATGATTTTTTTCCAAGTCCTTCCATTTCTTTATGAATTGGGTAGTGTCATTCTTTCTGATAGAGGCATAGAATTCCATTGTGAATATGTACCACATCTTCTTGATCCACTCATCTACTGAGGGGCATCTGGGTTGGTTCCATACTTTAGCAATGACAAATTGTATAAAAACAAATAGTGTATCACTGTTGTAGTTACTTTCAAAATGCCATGTGAAACCATGCTCTTCTTCTTCTTTTATCATGTCAACTGAAAAGCTGATCATGTTAGACAATTGCTGTAAAATGGGGGTTGTAGAAATATAATTTTCTATCTCCAATGAAAATGTACATAAAGAAATTAACACTTTGCTTCCTCAATAAATGAGTAACATCAGTAGCCTATCAAAAGTAGAACCTAAGGTTAAACATCACTGATCTTCAATTGAAACAAACAGAAAGCACCATTAGTCAGTCCCCAAATCTAACATATGACCAGGCTGTTGATTTGTTGTCAATGAATGAGAAGTTTCCTACAATAAGCAAGAGAATCATGTTGGAAGTCAACTGGAACAGGGTTAATGTGATTATGGAAGATATCCAATATAGTCAGTAGAGCAAAAAATTATATCAACTCATAGACAATATCTTTTATTCCAAACATTACCTTAGTCCATTCACTAGAAAAAAATAAGTCATAGCTCTTACTCTTTCATTGGAATTGGGATTGCTGTTGAATATAAATGTTAGTCCACTAAACTTGAAGCAAACACCTGTGTCCATTTCATGAAACCGTTATGAGAAAGATTTTTTATCCAGAAAGAGGTCAGCAGTCAGTTATTTTTAACAGTTCTCTTTTTCCTAAAAGTCTTACACTGTGCCAGATATTGACACACATTTCCACAAGAAAATTTAGACTTATGTTCATATAAGTAGTTACATATTTTTTTATAGCTGAGAGGGGAGTGGAGAAATCACATGACATAAAATTTGTTTTGGAAAAGAGACATCTGTTGATTGTAGATGTGTTTGTAGATTTCTGACAGTAAAGAGAAGTCATACACAATGACTTTAGAGCGTGGCTTATTCACGCTTATATGTATTAGGTGTTCTAAATTCCATGAGGATATTGAAAAATACTTCAGTTCAGCGATCAAATTAGAAAGCCACTTGTATATCAATACTGCTTAATAAATTTACCATTTTTTGAGCTGAATAGGGATTGTGGAAGCCACGAATATGAATTGTGGTTTTAAGGGCATTGCAGGATCCCTGCTTGCCTTGAGGAAGTGAAATGCACAGTAAGGCACTCATATCTCATATATGATTTTTTTGTTGTTTCTTTGACCTTAACCTTATGGCCCAATTGAGAAACAGCTAAAATGGTGTTGCATTAGCCACCATGAATTCTGCCTCTATCCAGTCCCCTTAGACCTTTCAACTTGCACGTGGAGTAAATGGAACTAGAATTAAGTAGGCAAAGCAATACTCATGAGAATTGTTTTGCAACTTTGGGCAGAAAAAAAATTGTCTCTTTTGAAGTCTGACCTATTTTTACAAGGGCAAGAATATATTGTGTTCACATTTAATATGGCAAACAAACTCCTCATTCTCCTAACAGAGAGAATCTGCACCTACGTGTTGATAACTCTTTGTCCTTAAATACAATCTCTTGGCTCACTGCTCTGCCTTGATACAAATAAAGCTATGTGTGTTTTATTTACATGTGCACCATTTAAAATTTTTACCCTATTTTAAACTCTTACTCCAGAAGAAAGAAAAGTATTTCAGTAGTAAGAGCCCACATTTTCCTTTCATATCTATTTACATTTTCTGATTGTCATTAGTTTTTAATGGGAAATTAATTAATTTATATTATATTCTTTAAAAAGTAGTAAATTAATTCCTGAAGACAAGAGCTCAGAATCTCCAAGTGGAAAATATAAGTTGCAAAGAAAACAGATCTGATACAAAATAAAAACCTCTGCTGGTCAAAAAAAAAAAAAGACTGGGTACAGATAAATTAACTTTTATAAAGGACCAAGGTAACCCTAGAGCATCCACATCCAATTATTGTGTCGTTTTCATTATAATATGGCTTAGAATTGGAGACCAAAAGACTGCTGAAAAACAAAAGCGTTATACTACTTTTGAGTCTATATGGAAAAAATTGACTCTAATGATATTTTTTTCTGGCAGTCAGTCAGCAATAATTTTTGAGGATATCTAATAATGGTTTATTTAGGGGAGGATATTGTTTTACAATCTTCATGCAGTAAATGTTAAAATTATTTTAATAAAATATTTACATGTTCAAAGATGCTCAAATATAAGCTATAAGATATGAATACATTAAGGTCATTTACATATATGTATGTATAAAGTATTACATTTTCAATGATATGTGCTGTATGTGTGTATATAGGAATACACACAGTTGTACATTCATCTGCAATTTTTACCTAATATCAGCAAATATTTAGGAAAAAAGTGATAGGTCAAGTTCCAATTTATACAAAAATATAGAAAAGTCATCATTCCACTTTCCCAACAGACACTTAGGAATTTCAGTTTAACAATACTTTTACTCTTCTTCTGGATGAAGTAACAGTTTTGTTTCTAATTTTCATTTAATGATATTTGTAAATTCAGCTAAGTAGAGGATAAAAAGATAAATATCAATACATATCACAAAAAGGTAGAGTATATTATTCATAGTGAAATTCACTTAATGACTTTTTCCATTGTCATTGCTTTTTTGTACTGCTAAAGAAATCTTTCCCTTCGCTGAAGTTATTCTCCTCACTTGAAATGATATTTGATTTGTTGTATATTGAAGATATTTATGAGTGGGATTGCTTTGCACATGAATAAATGACTGAAATTACTCTCATATTTCAGTGCACACACACACACAAATATACATATCAGTATTGGATTGAACATAATTATACATTAATGGTGGTGAAATCCATAGGAATAAAGGTATATATCACCAACTATTTTGATAAAAATTTGTATCCATCTCTTTTTAATTGGGTTATATACTAATTTCTACATATTCTTATATTAAGAATATTACAGAAAATGAGTCATTTTTCAGATATACATAGTGGTCAAAATATATTTCCTTATTTATTGCTTTTTTCATTTTCTTATTGCTTTCTAAAGCAAGTAGTATTAGTGAGAGCAGTTGTGTGTGTGTGTGTGTGTGTGTGTGAGAGAGAGAGAGAGAGAGAGAGAGAGAGAGAGAGAGAGAGAGAGAGAGAGAGAGAGAGAGAAAGATTGCTGGTCCTGGGGCTTAATAAACTCAGGGCCTGAGTACTGTCTCAAAGCCTTAACTCGGGGCTCTTGCTGTGCTACTTGAATCACAATTCTACTTCAGGATTTTGCTGGTTAATTGGAGATAAGAGTCTCATGGACTTTTCTGCCCTGACTGGCTTTAATTCATGATTCTCAGATCTTAGCCTCCTGAGTAGCTACGATTTGAGTTGTAAAACTCTCATGCCTGACCAAATGGCCTATTTTCTTATTTATATTTGGTGCTTTTTTGTCTTGTGAAAGTTTGCCTACAAGTTAACAAGATATTTTTCTATCTTCTCTAAAATCCTAAAGTGATTTTTTGGTTTTTGTCTGTAATTTATAACAGATGTTTATGGAGAGTGTCAGGTAATGGTCAAGGTAAATTTTCAAAAAAATATAGTGTACAGTGACTCAAGCAGAATTTTTTAACCAAAATTTAATTTTACTCTATCCAAATGTCATAAGGCTTATACAAATATTAATCTCTTGTCTGTGCACAGAGTTATTTTTTGACTCTATTATTTCCTACAGAGTTATTGATCTATTACCAAATAGAACTTGATGGGCTTACAGGAGGCATATAACAAAAATATTTTTGGGAACAATTTTAAATTATTAAACAAAAGTACTAAACAAACTAAAATTAATAATTAAACAAAGCAGACATTGCATAAAGCTTTAAGAAATTATATGAAATAATTCTATATTAAAAAATTATGTCTTTGAGCTGGGCTCTGGTGTCTCAAACCTGTAATCCTAGCTACTAAGGCAGCTGAATCCTCAGGATCAAGGTTGGAAGCCAGTCTGCATAAGAAATCCAAGAGACTCTTATCTCCAATAAACTACCAAAAGAGCAGGAAGTAGAGCTTTAAATCAAGTGGTAGAATGCTAGTCTTGAGCAAAAGAAGCTCAAGGACAACACTTAAGCCCTGAATTCAAACCTCAGGCCCAGTACCAAAAAATAAAAACAATTAAAATAAATGCTGCCTTTATTCGAAGAGATATGGCCTAGAAACTGGTCAAATGGTTTGAACATGCAAATTATTTTTATGCTTCTTTTAATGCTCAAATAGGTAATATAGAGATTTTGGACCCTTTAAATTACATAGATATAGACATTTTAGAAAAAAATTAATATACTTTATTAAATCATTTTATACTGAGAAATTAACAAACTGTCAGCAATTGAATAGGTTTACTTTTTCATTACCACAAGCAATGGGAGAAATTTCTCAACATTACTACAAGCATTTTTTTTCTACTTTCTTTCAATCATTGTAAATGTGCAATGATACGTTCCCGTGGCTTTCATTTGCATTCCCCAAAGGCTATGTATGTTTAAACACTTTTAATGTGTCTCTCCTTTTCTAAATATCCTTCTCAATGAAATGTCTAAGGGTGTATTTTACTTATTCTCTAATTGGAGTGTTGGATATTTAAAAATCTATTTATTGTAAAGCTAGTCATGTGACATATAGTTTACAAAGATTTTGTCCTCATTGTAGCTTGTCTTTTCAACTGTTTCACAGTTTATCAGAGCAATAAATTGTAATATTGATGAGGTCTAATTTATCATTTCTTCCTTTTTACTAATATTGATTAAATTTCAGAACATTACCTACAGTTTAGTTCCTGAAATGTTCCAATATACAAAAAATATAACTAGATTTACATTTATGACCAATTTAATGTTAAAATTTGGCATGAAAATTGTGGTTCATTCTTAAAATTATATATGTTTTAACTAATCTCTTGTAACTTTACTTGAAATACATTGGGAAACAACCTTATGCATATAAATGAGAGCACTCAGATCAAATCTTCCATATTAACATCTTAAAAACATAGAAACATTTGCCCATTTTAAACTATCCCAAATCAGTAGTTTGAAATTTTCTGATCTTTTTTCTTTTTTTTCTTTTTTTTTTTTTTTTTTTTTTTTGGCCAATCCTGGGCCTTGGACTCAGGGCCTGAGCACCGTCCCTGGCTTCTTCCCGCTCAAGGCTAGCACTCTGCCACTTGAGCCACAGCGCCGCTTCTGGCCGTTTTCTGTATATGTGGTGCTGGGGAATCGAACCTAGGGCTTCGTGTATCCGAGGCAGGCACTCTTGCCACTAGGCTATATCCCCAGCCCCATTCTGATCTTTTTTCAATGAACTTTTACTGTGATATTTTTCTTTCTGTAATATTGAGGATATATACATCTGCTCTATAATTGTCTTGTAACTACCTTGTTTTCTATTTATAGTACATTTCTACAAAAATGGCATTTTAAAAATAATCTTTAAAATCTGCAATCTCAATGATACATTTATTTATGATAATGCTATTGTATAAAAGAATAAAAATAGCTAGATTAGTAGATGATAAATAGTGATAAACCCTCCATGGGTCTCTTAGGAAGTAATCTCCTGGGAAGTGGCCCTGTGGCTCAAGTGGTAGAGCGCTAGCCTTGAGCTGAAGAGTTCAGGGACAACTCCCAGGCCCAGAGTTCAAACCCCATGACTGAGAAAAAATAATAATAATAATAACAGTCCTCAATTCAGGAAGTAATCTCCCAGGCCTCATTAAGGATACTAGACTGGCTTCTTTTTCATTCCTTACTTTTGCACTGTAAACTACAAAGTTAAAATGTATATCTCTCTTCTATAAAACTAATTTGAGTTGGGACTGGGAATATGGCCTAGTGGTAAGAGAGCTTGCCTCATATACATGAAGCCCTGGGTTTGATTGCGCAGCACCACATATATAGAAAAAGCCGGAAGTAGCCCTGTGGTCAAGAGGTAGAGTGCTAACCTTGGGCAAAAGGAAGCCAGGGACAGTGCTCAGGCCCTGAGTTCAAGCCCCAGGACTGACTGGCAAAAAGAAGAAAAAAAAAACTTCCTTGAGGCTATTGAATATGTCTTCTTTAAAATAAAGTACATAATCATTAATCACCCATGGGACCTAAGGGAGAGACAGCAGACAGCAATAGATAAGGACTCTATTCTGGAATCTTATGTAGGCCCTCGCCCACTTCTGTTGTTGGTGCTTTTTTTTTCTAATTTTTACTTTTCTTATTGTCAAAGTAATGTACATTTCTTATCAAACTTTTTGACTCCTCTTTCGTTTTTCTCCAACTTTCCCCCTCCGCAGAGTTGTACAGTTGGTTTACAGCATATTGTCTTGTAAGTATTGCTGTTGCATTGGTTTGCCTGTTACTCTCTTAACCCTTTGTCTCTCCATTCTGGTGTTCCCATTTCCTAGTTCCGATAAGCTTACTTACAATACCCAGAGTACCAAAGGCAGTTGCAGTGACAACAGGGGTAAAAGCATGGGGAAGAAAGACAAAAGAAAAAGTCATTATTTCATGGGGTACATTGGAAATAACAGTAACAAAAATAAACTACTTATTATTCTCATTGTGAAAAACCCAAGAATCAAGTCTTTCTTCATTTTCATGACAAACCATCCCCTAAAATAATGACTTTAATCATTTCATAAGGTCACAGCCCTCACAATTTAACCTCTAAACAACCCATTTCTTCTTCTTGTAGTGGCAAGGAATATTTCTAACATATTAAATTTGAAACAGAATCAAATCAGTATTTAGAAAGAAAAAAGTTAACAAGGAAAGCCCAGACCCACAAAATCACATCTGTGAATTCTTATGCACTTTTCTAATGTGTGTATGGGTATACATATGCATGTGTATATATGTCATATATATGATATTCACATGTATAATGCAAACCCTTCTGAAGTGTATGTACATATATGCATATATATCAAAGTCTTTCTATACTACCATGCACACATATTCCCACTTATTACATAAGCTTGATGAAAAAAAGAGCATAGAAAGAATATTATTACCTTTTAAAATTCAGCATTAAAATTACAAAATAAGTATTTTTTTATTTTTTATACTTATTTATTGTCAAAGTGATGTACAGATAGGTTACAGTTTTATATGTTATGCCTTGGGTATTATTCACGGATTTTATGAGTATGTTTGTAGAAATCTACAATTTTTTTTGTCAGTCATGGTGCTTGAACTCTGGGTCTGGACACTGTCTCTGAGCTCTTTGGCTCAAGGCTACACTTTTGGTTTTCTGGTGGTTAATTGGAGATAAGAGTCTCACAGACTTTCCTGTCTGGGCTGGCTTTGAACCGGATCAGCCTCCTGAGTAGGTAGGATTACAAGCATGAGCCACCAGTGCCCAGCTTACAATAATTTTTTTATGCTTGCTAGATGAATAAAGTTAGAAATGATTGAACTCAAAATAAATAAATTCAGCCATGTTTTGTATATCCCATAACCCAGAAAATTAATAAAATTATAATTTTCATAAAAATTTATAAAGTATTAACCATGTATGGCAGTAAGTCCATCCAAACTTTTATAAAATCATATATTTAGAAAGGAATACATATAGAAGGGCTCACTGGGAGCAAAGATGGGAGAATGAAGAAGGAAGAATGAAGTAAATATAATTGAAATACATTATATAAGTGTGTGACAATTGCATAATGCAACCTGTTAAAATTTTTAGAGAGGGTGAGTGGAAAGAAAGAGAATAGAAGGGTAGAATATGACCAAAGTATATTTTGTATATGAATTAGAAATATAGCAATGAAATCCTTTTGCATAAGTAATGTATGCTAATAAAAATATAAAGCTTATGAAATCATTATATGAAAGTATAAGGTCCAGTTAGAAATATTTGAAAGAGCAAAGTAATTTGGGACCTATAACCACAATTATGAATTAAAAAGCTAATATTAGGAAGATTTGAAGTTTTCTACAATTTATGAATAAAATTAAATTTTAGATATCATTTCAATAGGGAACTTTAGTGAAGTTAGAAATTATTATTAAGTTTTATAATAAGTTAACAAGAGCTAAGAAGATTAAAGTTAGTTTTGCAAAGGAACAATTTGGCTTACTCTATGAAATATCAAAGCTTCTATAATATACCTTTATCATAACTTAACATACCTTCTAATAATTGTAACCATTTAAATGAATATCCACATATAATTAGTGAAATTAAACCTTCCCTACATATTATGCATAAAACTCACTCCTCGACCTTTGTATACCTAAATATGAAGGACAAAACTGATTAAAAAAGAAAACAGTTAAAAGTTTGTGCAGCACATCTTCATTGCACATTAATATATTATTTATTAAATAAAATACAATTACAAATGTAAGAGAAAAAAATGGCAAATTAAGACATGTAAAATTAAGACTTCTCATTCAACAGAGCCATAACCAAGAATGAAAATGAAAATTGTAAGGTGAGAGAACACATATAACATATGTAATGTAAATATATTAATAGACAACCTTAAACAAAATGGTAGCAAACACTACAGAGCCCATGGGGGGTGCGGGGACTATGGACAATATACTGATGTGGTTACTTCACAAAAGAATAATCCCAATTATAAATATAAGAAAAAGTATTCAACTGCATTAATAGTAGGAAAAAGGGCAATTATGGGTTTAATATCTACACATCGTAGCAGTCAACAATTTTCTAATGGATGCCATGATGTACATCAGTTTAATGGTATGACTTGATATAAATTTGGAAAGCCTGTTATGTAGTTAATGACCCAGCTATTATAGTCTTGGATGTTTATTCACCCAGAAGGATCCTCATATCTAATTGTTGCAGTGGCATTGATGAGATAACTCAAACCTGGAAGCAATACAAATGTTCTCCAACAACATAAGATGTAACAAAGCAGCTATATTTTGACATAGGAACACTTTCTAATGAAAATAAGCCCACATATAGTAACAGTGGATTACCCTTACCAATGCACCTGAGGCAATCTATGCCAATGATTTAATTTTTCAAAAGGTCAAAAAAGAGGTAAACCTAAATTAAGTTTTATATGTGAGTCATATGGATGTTAAAAGTTAAAACTACACAGAAAATAAATGACTTCTAATAACAACAGAGTAGCTTGAGTTATTAAAGTTGTGAAGACTCAGAAAATGCATTTGGGGGATAAAATTAACTCACTATTTTTCACTTTTACATTGGTAATTTAGATGTTCACTTATTCTGTGAGTTTAAATATATATATGTATATGTAAATTGTACAGTTATGTGGTTTGTGTTGTAAAATAAAAGTATTTCCTATATATTATACATATATACATACATAGATATATATTTTAATTGATTATGAATATAAGAACAACTCTCAGGCTAAGATGGAAACACTGCTCTTGACAGAATCCTGTTCAGACAGGATAAAACATAATCATATATGTCATTTGGGACATGATCATTATGTCACATGTTCACTGGGTAACTGTTCTCACACTTTTGAACTGTGTATGATATACAAGTTTATATGTGTGTATAAACAGCACACGATGGCCTGGAAATGAAATGAGGTATAAACCTTTGACAAAAGTTGTCCTTCCTAGTTGTTTCTAAGTATTAAGTGGGTTATTATCTGCTTATAGCAAACTATACCCTAGGCTATTGTGGCCTAGGGATATACTGAATATAGTAACAGTAGGCAAATAAATGCAAGCCAGCTATTTTATATTCTGTATTTAACCAAATCATCTATCTATTACTGGTGGAAAGATTGTTTTTGGAAACCACATAATATACTATGTCTAAATGTCATCACATTTATTATATTGTATGTATAGGAGAACTACCATCCTAAGTAAAGATAAATAGGAAGAGAATTCTCTTTTGTTGTTATTGTTGTTGGTTGTGGGGCTTGAACTAGGGGTCTGGGTGCTGTCACTGAGCACTTTTTGCCCAAGGCTTAAAGCTCTACCACTTTGAACCACAGCACCAATTCTCGTGGTTTTTTTTTTTTTTTTTTTTTTTTTTGGTAATTAATTGTAGATAAGAGTCTCACATACTTTCTTACCCTGGCTTGCGTTGAACTGCAATCCTCAGATCTCATCCTCCTGAGTAGCTAGAATTACAGGCATAAGCCACCTGTGCCTGGCTAACATATAGAATTCTTGATGACAAAATGATCTCAAAACCCAAATTATTACTTAGATAGTATATAATCTATATATGATGAGAAAAACTATATATATACATATATACACATATATATTATTATTTAAAAATATGCATACACATATGAAATTTAAACTTTTGGTACTAATACTGCAATTTCCTGGCTCAAAATTTGTGTTCATTTTCTTGGTGTTTTAAATACAATTTGGAAATCATTGCTATAACAGTTTATTTATAGCTCTCCACATAGTGAAGCCTATATCCTTGTTTGCATGGAAAATGCCACTATTGTTATTAATGTCAAATAAACAAATACCAAACTCCGAAAGAAAGCAGATTGAGAACTCAATCATGTTTTCTGCAAATCAGTGAGAAAATGTTTGGTAAACCAACATAAAACAGGAAGAAAAGTTCAATCCAGAGAAGAGTAACCATAAACAACTGTTAAATTCATGAAAAGGAACTCATATCATTGCTCATGAGAAATGCAAATGAAAACCACAAAAGCATTATGATTTTTTTCACCTTCCTTCCCTGCTTTGACTTCTTGACATATAAAGATATATTTTGATAATTAGTGTCTCCTTTTTTAAAAAAGTAGGTCAAATGTTTGCTGAATATGTTTATAATAGGAAAAACAGGTATTGTGGATATTTTTACTATTTCATTTTATCATTCTAGATGCTAGTGGTTCACTTCTGTAATCTTATGTACTCAGGAAGGTGAGATTTGAGGATCACAACTCGATGCCAGTCTGGGAAGGAAGGTCAATGAGGCTGGTCTCCAACTCACCACCAAAAAGCTGGATGTACAGCTGTAGCTCAAATGATAGAGCGCTAGCACTGAGAAAAATATCAAAGTATCTCAGGGACAGCATGCAGGCCCTAAATACCATCATACCTAAGACCATCACACACACACACACACACACAAACAGCAGAATGTTTATAAAGAGTTTTCAATGTTGTGTACTCTTGAAGTTCTTAGTATATCTAAGACATATTTTCTTTTCTTTTCTTTTTTTTTTTTTTTTTTTTTGCCAGTCCTGGGCCTTGGACTCAGGGCCTGAGCACTGTCCCTGGCTTCTTTTTGGTCAAGGCTAGCACTCTGCCACTTGAGTCACAGCGCCACTTCTGGCCATTTTCTGTATATGTGGTACTGGAGAATCGAACCCAGGGCTTCAAGTATACGAGGCAAGCGCTCTTGCCACTAGGCCATATCCCCAGCCCCCTAAGACATATTTTCATCCCAAGTTTCCTATGCCTTTTTCTAATCTTTCTGATATTTTCAGATGATTGTGCCTCATTTAAATAATTCATTATGTGAAAGATTTCATGTTATTAAAATAATAGCATGCAAATTTTAAATGGTATATAAATTCAGTATTATCTGCTATGGCCTAAATATTTGTACCACCTTATAAGAGTATATTGAGAATTGAGACCTATGAGCAGTGGTCAGATTCTAGATCTGATAAAAATAAATATTTCAGGGATAGATATATATAGGGATATATATATCTATATCTATCTATATCTATCTATCTATCTACACACACACACACACATATATATATATATATATCTTCTTCCTTCATTCTGTCATGGGAAAAAACAGAAAAATAAGAATATTTGTGAATCAGGACATAGACCCTCACCAAACACTGTATACGTTGTCACCTTGATCTTTAACTTATCAGCATTTACAACCATGAAAGATTAGTTTCTGTTGTGTACAAGTTACCTAGTTCATGATACTTCTTATAGCTGCCTGAAGGTAGTGGAACAGGTCATTTGGGGCTCAGAAGTAGAGATATTGGCACAACAATTGCCTTAAACTGAAAACAAGCCTTGAAATGAGTAATAGGTAGAGGTTTAACAAGTGCTGAGGTGCTCACTCGGGAAACCTTTCAATGCTGTGAATGGAGTGCTAAGGGAAATCCTAACAAATTCTCAGGAGAAGAGGAGAGCACCAATGAGATCTTCATGCCTGGAGATGTAGCTCAGGGCAGAGCACTTAGCACTGACCACAAATGTGTTGCCAGCATTTGTGAGACCTTGGATTTGATCTCCAACAGAGAGACAGAGAAAACAAAAAACCACAAGAACAGCATATTTCTGAGAAAGTTTCAACCCATTAGGTAATACTGAAATGGTCACAAAGAGAATGCTGGGAGAAATGTGTAGTTGAGGTCAATCTATTGTAGTCAAAGAAGAAATGAGGAATTTTTTTTTCTTTAAACTAGAAGAAAGTCAGTCCTTGATATAAAGTATCAAAATACTAGACCAATGGTGTTTTGTGGAAAATGGACCCTGAGAACAATGAACTGGATATATAAAAGAAGTTGTTTCTAAACCAAGCGTTGATGGTATCTTATAGGTTCTTACAGTAAAGTCGAAAATGTAATGATTTAAAGATAGTTGCTCATGTCAGATAGAGGAGAGGACAAGGCAGAGCCTCGGGCTCCACGCGGGCTCCACCCACCGTCCCAAACATTCCGAACTCACTATGAAAACCCAAGCTTCTTCACAAGAGCGGCCTTTCTGCGTCACGAATACAACCACATCAATGTTATTTAATATTGTTGCGTCATTTCTTCTTAGTGAGTTCTTCCAGGTTACTTTACAGCTATTTAAAAATCATGCAATTCTTTGTTGAAGATGAAAAATAAACCAAATCTGCTTAACTGTCAAAAAAAACCAAACACAAGATAGTTGCTAATTTGTATTAGAACTAGGGAAGGGAAAGGGAATATCAAAATCGAGAGACAAAGGATAAAAAGACAAACGACTCCAAAAGCAATATTTACAAAACCATTTGGTGTAAACCAACTGAACAACTCATGGGGGGAAAGGGCAAGGGGGAGAGGGGAAGGAGGGATATGAGAGAGGAGGTAACAAACAGAACAAGAAATGTATCCACTGCCTTATGCATAAAACTGTAACCCCTCTGTACATCACTTTGACAATAAATAAGTAATTAAATAAGTAATTATTCAGAAAAAAATAATTAATTACCTTTTTAAAAAGAATTGGCAATTTTCAATGTGCCACGTGAAATTATGCCATTTTCTTTTGTCTTTCTTCCCCAGGTTTTATTCCTGATGTCACTGTTACTGATTTCACTACCCTGGGTATTGTATATATGTTTATTGGAACTAGGGAAGGGAAGGGCAACATCAAAATGGAGAAACAAAGGAAAAAAGACGAACCAATGCAACAGCAAGTCTTACACAGCTACATGCTATAAACCAACTATAAACCAACTGGAGAGGAGGGAAACAGGAAGGGGTTAAGGTGGGAGAAAAATGAGGGAGGGAGTAGCAAGTTGGATAAGAAATGTACTCACTGCCTTACCTATGAAACTGCAACCTTTCTGTACATCACTTTGACAATAAATTAATTAATTAAAAAATGGAAAGTTGTCAGTCTACCCAAACTGGCAAAAAAGGAAAAAGATCGAGAGTAATCTTTAAAGATATGGTCAAATTTGATAAAGAGATGAACAGAGATTGACCATGTCAACAGAAGCAAGAAACATCCAGACAGTGATGACATTAGTCAGTCATCCAAATTAAAGCTAGACTTGGTTGCCTGAGGCATAGAAGAATGACCTAGAAGACATTTGGGGAGCCCTTGGGCTTTCCTATTCCCTCAGGGGCCCAGACTATAAAGACATGAAATACAGAATGATTTGAGAGGAGTGGTAAGTATTGCTTACAAGATCTCAGAGCATGCTGTCTTATATTCTATGGGCTGTCCCAGGGCATGGCTTAAGCAGGCCCTGTCGTATGTCACTGTGTAGCAAAGTTGTAGGAATGGGTCTATTTTTCACTTAAATTTCAAAAGACAGCGTCACTGTGGAATGGGACCCAAGCAAAAATTGCTATAAAGCAGCACCAAGCTGCTTTATAGTCATCACCAAGCTGATCCTCAGCAAATCCATGTGGAAAGGACTGTCCCTAACTAAAAAGACTAATAGAATCACCACCATTCATCTCCACTTAGGAAAGCCATAAACACAGGACTCCAATTACAGAGTTGGACCCCAACTGGGGTTATGATCCTGAATAAAATGTGTTCAGAAAATGGAACCTCTACCCTACCCATCAAAAGGGCAAACTGTCAAAACAAAAAAATACTACTCTTGAATCTGAAGGTTTGGAATTTCTTACTCTTCTCTCCTAATCTCCCTTGAGAATGTCTAGCTTTTGTGTTTCCTCCAGCAATATATTTTGGAAACACATAACATGTTGGATTTTTTAGGATCATAGCTGGGAAGCAGTTTGTTGCAAGATGAATGAACTTCACCCATATTTGAGTTAGATAGTATTCAGATGAGACAATGGAAGTTGTCATAATGACTAGGTGTCTTGGAACTTTTCATTTAAATAATTTCTAAATAATTATGAAGCAAGAAAAGTAGGAGCAGAGGCAAAAGCTTATTTGAAAATGAGAGTAAGTCTGAAACTTAATGAAGACTCTTAGCTATTGGACTCCAGCTTGGGAGGCTACCTGATTCTATATGAGGTCTCGTCCATCTGTTTCCTAAGCAAGAAGGAAGAAGGTAAGGAAAGTAAGGGCTTCTTGGTGTTAGAGAATGAGAATTGAGGCTTGAAACTGGTACCCACCTGCTGAATTCCAAGCTTTGCCTTTCATATTCCTCTGAGTAAGTCTTAGCTCTTTTAGCATCTGGTTGGGTCAACCTGATCAATATGACTTAGTAACCCTAGTTACTTAAGAGGCTGAGATCTGAGGATTGTGGTTCAAAGTCAGACTAGGTGAGGAAGTTTGTGTGACTTTTGTCTCCAGTTAACCACCAGAAAGCCAGAACTGGAACTGTGGGCTCAAAATGGTAGAGCTCTTACCTAGAGCAAAAGAGCTTAGGGACAGCACCGAGACCTTGATTTCAAGCATCACAACCAACAACCACAACTGGAAGGCTTAGTAGAGCTGCATAGTACTCTTCCACCATGAAAGGATACAATGAAAACCTGACATCACGAAGAAGCTCATCAGAAACTACACCTTCATTTGACTTGTTTTTGGACATCCTAGACTTCAGCACTGCAGTCTTTTGTTTCAGTTGTTTACTAGAAATACAGTGTATGGTATTTTTATTTTTGTTATAGCAGACTGAGTGGATAAAGACAGTAACTTGTGACATATGAATATTAAGTATTTGATGATTTGTTTCCTCAGAAAATTGGAATCTTTTCAGAAAAAGTTATTTTTTCTGTAACAATTGCCTGAAAAATGAAGTCTAAAATAACCATTATTTTCTTTGCTACTTCATCTATCTATTGGCTAGACAGATCTCAGTGGAGATACCTTAATTCTTCTCCATGTAGGGTCAGCTGGGCTCACTCACATAGTCACCATTTAGGCTGAAAGACTAGGATGGATTCACTGTCATATATAGAACATTTTAACTGGGATGGCCCAGATGCTAGACTCCTTTAGTTCTGTCAATCTCAGGAATTCTTAAGAGGTTGTGTTTCAATTTCTACATGTGGACACAATTCTCTTGAGCCATATAGCATAAGCTAGAATGGGCTATATTATATATTGTTAAGAGAAAGTCATGAGATTCAAGAACAGATTCTAAGGATGTGGGAAAAGGATACATTTAATCTTTTGTGGGTATTAATATACTTAAGAAGTCTGTGTGTAAAGAACACAAAAATGTATAGCTAAAAATATTTAGAAAAAGTAAAACATTGCATGGGGAAGGGTAGGAACCCAGAGTAATAAGAATTTTTACATTTTTGCCTTTTTTCCTGTAGAGTGAAAGTGTTCTAAATATTTAGAACTAATGGTATGAAATATTTTCAGTTTCTGTTTTATCTGCTGAACTAACACTCCATGTTTTCGCTTGTAAATTAAACTGCTTTCTGAAAACTTGAAGTCAAAAGTGCTAGCCAGGGATATACACCAATTCCTACTCATTTAGCAAAAATCTTCTGCAATCTTATCTATTAGAAATATGCTAAAAGCCAAGACATACAGAACTGAGTTTATTGGAAGTAAGTATCTGAGAGGTCGGCCTAAGAAATAATGCCTGAAACCAAATTTAATTAAAAACATTTAAAATTTTGAAACACTTGTATAAGCTTTTCAGACTGAAATTTCATTAGAGGTGTTGTTTTCTTTGTGTTGTTTTGTTTGTCTTTTTTAACTCTAAAGTAGGATTCTTACCCTCTAGAAAAAGAAATGCCTCTCAAGCTAAATATTCTTAACATACAGAGCACTGAAATGATATGCATACTTGTTTAGGTTGAAATGTTTCAGAGAAAGGAAATTCATGTACTTTATTTATTCTTGGGGTGAGTACTTTAAATGGAACTAAATTAAAAACCCCTAGAGATATGCCCAGTCATACAAAAAACCTGGAAATATTGGCAATATCAAATATATAAATTTACAAGATGGTATCAAACAATTTCACTGACTTAAAATTCTGTGGGCTCTGCCTAGTCATACACACTCTCTATCTTTTATTATCTTTTAAGTAGTTGTACAAAGGTGTTAGCAAACACTGAAGATGTTTATGAATACAGTGCTTCCTGATCAATGTCATCATTCTCCCTCATCCCTTTCAACCTCACTTCCTCCTTCAATTTTGTTAGTTTTGTAGGATATGTATTGAATTTTTGACTGCATTTCCCCCTTCCATCTTCTCTTCATTTGTCTGTTACTATTTGGTCATATATTTACTAGAATTCATAGAATGTATAGTAATAGCTATGAAAACTAACTATTTATGACCTCTGGGTGAAAATTATATGTCTATGTGGGCTCATCCATTATAATTAATATGTCACTCTGGCTCCTGATGTTGATAGCAGGAGAGACTATGCCTATGTGACTCAGATAATGTAGTATTTAATCTCTTCATACTTTCAGTGGCACTATATGCCTAAAAATACTCCTTGAAAAGGCTATTTTACAATAAAATAAAATTTATTTGAAAAATAATTTACAAGATGAAACATTGCCTAGAGAAAAACAGAATGTTGGACTCATTCCCAAACCCATTGCCGACTTCCTGTATAACCTTGATGTTTATCATTGAACTCTTTCAAAATCTTTTTTTTTTCCAACTTTATAATAAGATTCTCAAGAAACCAATGTATTTTATTTCATTTATACATATCTGTAAACACGAAGACCCTTTATGAAAGGATATGTGTGTACATGGTGATGCTGGATGCTTTCTGGGATCCTTGGGTTATAGGAATGTGCAGTAGACATATTGCCTACTATATGGTCTTTATTCTTTTTATAGTGTATACTTTGTGCATAGCTGCTGGGGAGGTGGACACCAAAGGATAAAGAACAGGAAGGAAGGAGGGATGGAAAAAAATAAACATCTTGACTCATTTTCTTTCATACCTAATATCAAAGCTCTGGTTAACATTTATTTTATTCACATATTTAGGGGGAAAGGTGTGTATATTTTAGAACATATCCTTAACATCAGTTGGGTGATGTCATATTTTACCTTGAAAACTGACTTACTTATTTGTTCATTTTATTTATTTATTTTTGCTTCCTATTACCCACTCTTAATCTAACAAACCAGGTAAACAAGTGCACAGTAGTCCCTGAAATGATCATTATGAAATAAGCAGAAACAACAGTGGGCTGTTATCTATTAATATAGAAGCATCTACTAATCTCTATTATCTATTAATACTGCAGCGTCTATATCTTTTTAAAACAGTGTATAGGTATTCTTTAAAATTCATAAGTTTGACCAGGAAATAAAATAAATCACTTAAGCTTGCAACTTCATCATACCCTTTCAGTTTTGAGCAAAAGCTAACTCATTTCACCTTTTAAGTATAGAAAAAAAAGGACAGATAGACATAAAGGCTATTTCAAAGGAACATGTGACTAACCATAGGAAATGAAAACTCAGAGGAAGCAAAAATCACTACCCATGTCCTACATTTGGATTGAGAATGTTGAGGAACACCTGTAAGAGTGAAAGAAACTCAGAGACATTTTATTACAGTTACAATTCTTCCTTGAGTTCACTCTAAATTCACCTATGTGATATGTACGGCTACCTGGAAGGAAAGATTGCAAATAAAGAGGTCTGTGGTGGACAAGAATTTTAATATGCACAAGCTGATGCACTTCAAAGATGAGTACCAAATTTGAAATGTGGCAGCACTAGGGTTCACATATGGCTGTGAGATACACGCTCAGTCATCCTCAGGCTTTTGAAGAGGAAGCAACAGGAGGCAAATCAAGAAACACATCAAAGTGCCTTCCTTGAATTGCCAGGGAAAGGTGAAACTGCAAGTGGGTCTGTTAATAGTGCTCTGTGCGCCAGGGCCACAGCCAGTGCATTGCTTGGAACACAAAGGGTTCTTCTCATTAACTTTCTGTCTCTCCTTTTGAAACCTCCCAGTGGGCAACAGAGCCCTGTCAATGAGTTTGCACCCTCATCCCTTAACTGAGAATTTCTGGCTGTGCACTGACTGCAAATTCATATGTTGACACCTGACTAGGAGGAAACATCGTCAATATTTCTTTCATGAACTCCCTTAAGAAATTTTCAAACTGCTGAACACTGTCATTGCATCCCATGTCTAGAGAAAAAAAAGTAATGCCAACATCTCCAATTATAATAAACAATTATTGCAATTGAGTTATTACTGTTGTTTCTAGGCTCTTTGTGTAATGCCCAAATTACAAGTGCATGTAAATGTGGAATCCTGTGCAGTGACCACTTCAGAAGACTTGGGACAATTAGCACTCAATCTACCTATTCTGGGACGGAGTCACTCTTTTTGGAAAATGTACTAAATATTTCAGATAGGATGAATTATTGCTACAGTATTGAATACATATTAAAATTCATCTCTCAGAGAACCTAGAGAAGTTCTGATAAGGCACAGCCAGGTCATTCCACACTGACAGAAAATTTTGTGGTTTTATGACTTTCCCAAAGGTTTGAATGTCTGTTCCCTGATTTTTGTCTCTAGTTCACTCCTCAATTCATCCGCCTCAGCACTGCTTTGCATCAGACTTCAGCAGTACTGGGATTTGAATTCATGGACTGCTGCTAGGTAGGTGTTCCACCTTTCAGCCATGCCTCCTGCTCTCAACCTAGACTCCTTACGTACTTGTGATCATTTTGGACCCCTAGCAACAAGGAGAAAGTGAGTAAGCTCTGTTTGTTATGAAGAAAAATAGGTAAATCTTTTAGCATTGTCTAAAATCCTAATGTAATCACGGATTTCATGCTTTCTTCTTGTATGCTCTAGAAGCAATGGAGTATTCTGTTTCCTCTTTCATTTTCTTCATTCCAGCTGAAATGATGTTCCTTGTGTGTATCCATATGAGATACTCTCATTCACTGCCCAAGCCTATTTTCATTGTCCTCTCTTCACAGCCTTCCACATACTGACTGAATTCCCTGCCTGAAGACATTTGTTTCTGAACTTGTATCCAAATAAATTGTTTAAAAACATCAAGTCACATTAATTTTCTGTATTTATTTTTCTTTCTGACTTAACCATTGTCTGCTGAGCACCTTGTCATCACAATTATAATTATTTAGCTCAAATATAAACTAGAAGTATATTGGATTCATTAAACTTACTTGTGTTTTATTTGCTATTTATAAAAATTGAAATCACTATCAATTGTCTCTAAAACTTGTAGGTTCTGCTTTTATCAACAGGAGTTATGTGGAGAGACCATCATATTTAATAAGTTTCTGTGCCAAGGTGAGAACCGTCAGTTGTTGAAAATTCCTTTCTGATACATTGCAGCCATTTCTGCTCCACATGAACACATTTAGATGAAAATATAAACAAGACAATTTCTAATTCTTTTCTGAGGGACAAATTGCCTTGTCCCTAGGCTCATGATTCCAGGTGGCATCACCAACCAGAAAAGGAGAATGTTTATTTGCTTTCCTTTACTGTTTATATTTCTCCTCAAACTTATCATAAGTATTCTGTTGCTCTCTTGATCTCATTCCTTTAAAGGAAATAACCTTCCTTTCTGAAACTCATAACTGAACTTAAAACTGTTTTTCCTCCATTGTCCTTTTAATGTGGATCAGTATATTCAGCATCTCCCAGCTCTGTTTTGCTTTGTTCTGCCAACATCTTAGATTTCCTAAGTTGTTTCCAGAGTTCTCTTTCTACTCAAGGCAAACCATGCAGCTTCAATTGAACATGCATTGTGGGAACAGAGACATTTTATTTTTCTTAGGTGTGCAACCTCTGGGCTTTGAATGCTTTGCCACTGACCAAGAATTAGTGCATACAGAGTCCTTCTAACAACTGTAGCATGCTTACATGTAGTTATCTATATTTACTCAAATGTCAATTATGTATTCTGATAGAAAGGAATGTATACATTTGGATATAGAAAAAGGCTTTAGAACTCAAGTCATAAGTTCTATAAAATTTTGATTCTATATAAATCATAGTATACACTTGAGAAATCTGGTTTTTATTATCCAAGTAAATATAGTAATTGATGCAAACTACGTAACAGTTTGACTGTTGAAAGATTGTTTTTCTTTGCTGTTATTTATGTTAAATTTATGTTATTTATGTTAAATTTAACAGCATTATGCTTGATCTGTTCCTGAGTATACTACAAAGTCACTGTCAGTGAGGTACAAAGTTTATTACTTGGATTTAACCATCAATGATCTAAAACAAATTAATAAAAATGCTAATAACTTCAGAATTTTTAATATTTCCTAAGCATAAGGGGAATGGCAACACTTAGCCTATGTTACATAAAGCTCTTATTGGATGTCAGTGACTAAAATTATTAGGAAGTGATTTAAAAAAATATGTCTGTGAGAGAGGTTCTGCATTATGGTTAATAAACAGGGTTTATTTCTATCAATTTCATATCAATCTTGATGAATGTCAATGGGATGATATTTTTTCAGACAATCATGTGCTATTCTAACGGATGTGTTAACAAAATGCCAACCATACTTTTAAAATATATACTCTTTGTAGATTAGGTTACCCATTATCCATAGTGTTTTCATGGTAACCATGGCTACACTGTGTGAGCCGGATTGTGCAGTATCTGTTCATCTCTTCTCATTCTATTCCTATTTACCTCGAGAGATGCAGAAAGCCATTTTTGCTATAACAGGAAAAATGACAAATATTATAGTCACAAGAATTATAAAAATAAAGAACGCTCTTCAATTCTCTGTAGACCAGGGATTGAGGAGTAATAAAAGTTTACCACTTTCTGGAATGATATAAAATATTAGTATAAGAAAAAAACAATAAAACACTACAGTATCCAAATGATAACGATATACATTGAATGTAAATGAGAAAGAAGAGAGACAGAAAATATGACAAATAAAGCAATTAATATTATTTTGAGCAAATGAGAGTTGTTTTAGGATCCCTCCATGTATTTCTAAGAGATCGCCAATTTAAAAAATAAGAACAGCAAATATTTTAAAAAATTACAATGAAGACAGGGCAACACTCATACCATTTTAGAATTTCTCAAGTTTAATACAGATTTCCTTGTACATTTCATAGCTCAAATTAAACAATAAGGATAAAATAGCTGGAGGCTTAGTTTACCTTTCATAGTATGAATAAAATCACTCATCATCCAGAAAGAGGTCGATCCTGCTTTTCTATGCCAGGTAACAGAAGAACATCATTAAACAATTTAGTAAAAACAATTTGGTGAATAATGAAAACATTATTCACTAGTTTACTAGGTCAAATCTTTCTGATGATTTTGAACACTTTATATTGCCTTTTTAAAAAATCTCAGTCTCTGGTCAGTTGTCCCTGTTTATATATGCTACATGTCTCTGATATTTCTTAAAGTAAGTATGGGTCTGTCTGTGAACACACAGTTACATTGCATGTGAATCTTCTTAATCTTTCCAAACATTTAGGATAGTTTGGAAAAAAGAAGAGAAAGAGAATAAGGAAGGATAAAAGGAAGGGATGGAGGCAGTTGAATGAGAAGATGCTAATAAAAACTCATGAAAGGGCTGGGGATATAGCCTAGTGGCAAGAGTGCCTGCCTCGGATACACGAGGCCCTAGGTTCGATTCCCCAGCACCACATATACAGAAAACGGCCAGAAGTGGCGCTGTGGCTCAAGTGGCAGAGTGCTAGCCTTGAGCGGGAAGAAGCCAGGGACAGTGCTCAGGCCCTGAGTTCAAGGCCCAGGACTGGCCAAAAAAAAAAAAAAAAACTCATGAAAAGTCCTTGTAAGCCACTCACTTGTAGTACAGCCTCTATTTCTGAGCTGGGATCTGGAGGATCATGGAAGGAGGAAATTTTAAGAATAATCCAAAATAATCTGAAAGTGAATAAAATACTGACAAGACCTTATGCCAAAAGGTAATCAAATCATGGGGGATCCAGTGTCTACATAGCACCATTAATAATAACAATATGAAATAATTTAAGGAATAAGTAATGAGAAAAAGCATATCCTATTACAGAGGAATCCTAGAGGAGTTCTTTGGATATAATTATGCAAAATCAGGACAGATGTAAAACAACATTGAAAGGTATAAGTAGCAGAGATGTATATTGTATATATTCTGTACACTTGTACAATAAATACATTAAAATAAAATTTTATAAATTTATATTTAAAAATCAAATGTTTTGGAATCAATTTATGAAAATTAAAACGACAGTTATAGAATGTATTTGTGAGTACATTTGTATTGGGATTAAATCAACCCCACAGATTGGGGGGCTCAAAAGTATAAAGAGTTCATTCCTAAATTGGTTTAGTGAGGAAGGATTCTGACTGATAGTTTAAAAACAACTTCCATAACCAATATCTGTGGTTTAAAATGGTGAAATGCAAGGAAGAGAATTGTTGAAGTGATTGAGATTCTGAATCTGGTCAGCTAAGTGGATAGAGATAACATTGCCTGACAGGACAAGTTCCTCTCCAAACTTTAGGTAACACTATGCTGGCTTGCCAAATTTGTTAAATACTTTCTTTTGAAATCCAGAGAAATATCAAAATTATTCTGAGAAATATTGTAGCGGCACAAGGTTTTTAAAGTAAAAAGAAATCCATACACTGCTGCTCCATGGAAAGATTAGACAATCCAGTTCAAACTCAAAATATATTTAAGCTTTTATTTTAAAATACCATTGATTTTTTAAGCATGATAATAACCGACTCCAGTCAGAAAGGCTATTATCTAGCAAATAAATAAGTATTGAGAAAAACATGAAGAAGGGATTCTAGTACACTTTTGGTGGGAATGGAAATTAGTGCAACGACTATGGAAATCAGTATGGAGAACTACTTTATAACCCAGTGATGCCACTCCTGGGCATTTGGCTAATAGATTACAAGGTAGAAAACAATAATGGCCACTGTATACCCATGCTCATTGAAGCACTAGTCACAATATCCAAGATATGGAATGAAGTTGTTATTTGCTGGGAAATGGATAGATATGTAAAATATCATACAGAGTGAAGTAAGTCAGACTCACTCCCATTTTAAAATGATTTTTACTAGTTTCATTATTTTATTTTCCTACATACACATAAATATTTCATGTGCACCTCATTGATCTGTGACAACTCCCAATTTTTAGCATAAGATAGAAAGAACTGTCAATATTTTGCTAACAATAGCATATAACCCAGTATATTAATGAGTTAAAGTCTCTTTAAATGTTATTACATTTGTGAATAGGTAAGAAAATTTAATTTAATAATTAAAACAAGAGTGGCCCATAGTATCCAAACAGTTCTATCTCAGTTACTAAGTCATGGAGGGCACCAGGAAATGGACAAACTCTAGAGTTGCGCTGATTAGGGGCCCCATACATATACATATTTGCCTGAGTGCTTAAAGATGCTTGAGAAATTCTAGGTTTGTTGCTCACTCATAAATTTTTCATTTCTCAAGCACAGACATATACTTGTAGTTATAGATATAGAGATTAGTTACAGATATAAAGATATATGTGTGTACACTGTTTTACTGATTACCCAAAAAGCATGTGTATATCAATTTTATTAAAATGTTTTATGATTCAATATTACTAAATTCATACTATTCAGCAAATAAGCATTTCCTCTCTCAGTCACATTATAATTGTTTTATTTTATTTTTTTTGCCAATCTTGAGGCATGGACTCAGGCTTTATTTTGCTCAAGGCTAGGTACTCTACCTGTTGAGCCACAGTGCCACTTCTGGCTTGTTCTGTTTATGTGATGCTGAGGATCAAAACCAGGGCTTCAAGCATGCTAAGCAAGCACTTATCACTAAGCCACATTCCCAGCCCTAATACTACAATTGTTAATTCACGGTAATTTTTCTATTATTATAATGTATTTTCCTTATTAAAATATAAAAAGTACAATCTAAACTATGATCATAAGTTATCATATTGATGATAAAATTATTACATAATGTGTTATAATTGTGAATTTTTTCTTTATTGTCAAAGTGCAATACAGAGGGGTTACAGTTTGATATGTAAGTGAGTGAGTACTTTTCTTGTTCAACTTGTTACATCCTCCCTCATTTCCCCCCTTCCCTCCCCCTTTCTCTCTCCCCCATGAGTTGTACAGTTGGTTTACAACAAATGTTTTTGTAAGTATTGCTTTGGTATCATTTGTCTTTTTATCCTTTTTCTCTTGATTTTGATTTTCCCTTTCCCTTCCCTAGTTCTAATACACGTATATACAGCATCCAGGGTACTAAGGTCAGTTACAGTGATAACATGGGTAAAATCATGGGAAGGGAATATGAGAGAAAAGAAAAGGGGAGCAGTACTGTTTCACATGGCATGTTGAAAATAATTACAACAATGATATACCACTTGTTTCATTTCACTTACCATAACTTTATGTGTTCATACAGGTATAGCTATTGGGATATTGTAATCTTCTGCTATGACTAACCTAAACCTGTACTAATTATTCCCTATGAGGGAAACCATATCATTCCCTGCACACTGAAAGCATAATTGTGAATTTTATACTAATCTATGATCCTTTAATTTTGTAATTAAGAAAATAATTTTTTCATATACTCCCTCATTGAATTTCCAGAAAATCTACTTAAGTAAATTTTACTATATGTAGATGTAGAAAATGAGGTCCGGAGATCAATAGTATGATAAAATATCAGATTATAATTTGAAGTAGTTTGAAATCTAAAGACCCACTACAAAAATAGTCTATTTCTCTTATATTATGTTTTTATAACATAATGGAGACTTCAGTATGTCTCTAGAAGATGAACACTTTTTGTCAATATATTCAGAACTTTAGCTCCTAATTTAAACTCAAACTGCAGTTGCAGATGAGTGAGTTCTATGGTTTGGTAATGACATGTGCTGATGATTTTGTAATTTTAGCAGTCACCACCATTTCTGGTTTGCTCTTGATTTTTTTCCTACTGAAATAGCTCTTGAGATGCAGTAAAATGTGAATGTAAGGAGAAAATGTTTTTTTGTGTGTTTGTGATTCAAAAATGCTCTGTACAAAAATAGCCTTAATGAAAGAAGATCAGAGTTTTTCACATCAACACAACAAAACAGAACGTTTATGCAAAAATCCCCATTGAGAGTTACCATTATCAGACCATTCTTTACTGATTCATATGACAACAATATCAACTTGATACCATAAAGACATAAAAGGAGCAGCTCTGAAGTATGCCTTTGCTTGAGCAAATAGAACTCGGTGACTAGCTTTATTACAAGATACTCTTAAACCTCTTGGATATATTACAGCTGCTTCCATTCATAAAAATAAAGGTAACATATAGAGATAGAAAATACCACAGTGCATTCTCTGGCCTCATTCAGAATGGCAGGTCAACCAAAGAAACACAGTTCTACAGTTGGCATAACAACAGCTCAGCTATTTTATTAAAAAATTCTCTGTCACTCATAGATTCATTTTAAGCGACAAAATGGAAAGATAATATAAGCTATCAAGATTTTGCCAGATATAGGAGACACTAAATAAATGATTGGGTTTTGAATAAATTAAAAACTAAATATGGAATAGCAAATAATTACAGAAGAGATGTAAACTGGGCACAAAAGCTCATGCTTGTAATCCCAGCTACACAGTGTGTGAAATGCTGAAGAATCACAGTTCAGGGTCAGTTAGGACCCAAAGTTCATTAGATCCCATCTCAACAGAAAAATCTGAACAGGTTGGTGTACACATTTACTCCAGCTATGTGTGAAGCGTAAATTGGAAGACCTCACTCTAACCTGGCGCGGGTCAAGCAGTAGAGTGCTTAAATGATTTTTTTTCATTTCTTTATTTTCAAAGTGAAGTACAGAGGGGTTACAGTTTCATACATAAGGCAGTGAGTACATTTCTTATCCAACTTGCTACTTCCTCCTTCATCCCCCGGCACCGCCTCCCCTTCCCCATTTCCCTCTCTCCTGCCATGAGTTGTACAATTGGTTTACACCATATAGTTTTGTAAGTATTGCTGTTGCATTGGTTTGTCTTTTTATCCTTTGTCTCTTGATTTTGGTATTCCCTCTCCCTTCCTTAATTCTAATACACATATATGTAGTATCCAGAGTACTAAAACCAGTTACAGTGATATCAGGGATAAAGCCACAGGAAAGAAATACAAAAGAAAAAGGGCATAATTTCACATGGCATATTGAAAATAACAACTATTATATAATATTTGTTTCCATAACTTGGAAGTCATTTACTTAGCATCATCTTATGTATTCATATGGTCATATATATTGAGCTATTGTAATGCTCTGCTAGGACTATCCTTACCTGTACTAATTATTTCCCATGAGGGAAACCATAGAGTCTATGTTTCTTTGGGTCTTGCTCACTTCACTTAGTATAAGAAAACAAGAGGACTTCCATTACCACAAAAAAGGGAGGAGAGAGATGTGAAATGGTAATTTGTGACTATTTCTTATAGAAGAAAATATATAAGTTGTAAAGTAAATGGACAAAGAAAACAAGTTTGGAGGCTGTGAGTTTAAAAACTGCTCAACTTGATGGAATTCTAGCAACCAAAGGTATTGAGTAAATATATAATATATGTATGGCCTTAACAAGAGGCAAAAATCAAAGATTCCAACAGATATAAGATAAAGAAATTAGATAGATAGCTTGGGAATTTGGAGTCTACAATTATAACATTTCGGATTCACAGTGGGTTATCTAATTTCCTTTTAACTCGTCGCCTACTTTGTTTTTTTATTTTTAATTTTTTTTCTTATTTATTGTCAAAGTGATGTAAAGAGAGGTTACCATTTCATACGTTAGGCCTTGGGTAAATTTCTTGTACTGTTTGTTACCTCCTCCCTCAGGCCCCCTTCCCCCCCCTTCCCCTTTCCCCACATGAGTTGTTCAGTTGGTTTACACCAAATGGTTTTGCAAGTATTGCTTTTGGAGTCATTTGTCTTTTTATCCTTTGTGTCTCGATTTTGATATCCCTGTCACTTTCCTAGTTCTAATACCAGTATATTCAGTTTCCAATGTACTCAGATAAGGTACAGTGATAGTGCAGGTACAACCACAGGAAGGGGATATGGCCTAATGGCAAGAGTTCTTGCCTTGTTGCCTACTTTGGATCCTCAGACTTATCCTATATATTCAGATTTCTTTAAACTTGAACCTTCTTCTCCCTAATCAATTTTTAAATGTCTCATAAAGGTGATGTTGTTTACCATGTAAATCATCAACAAACTAAATGAAAAGTTCCCAAGACTTAATTCCCCATGGAATCACCTATGTTACTAAACTGGGGTAAATAAGACAGACAGAAAGGGGAAGTGTAACTAGTAACTATGAATGAGACATTGGTGACATGACCTTACCAGCAAGTCCTCGTGATCTGAATATAATGATCCCTACAGAAGTAAACGCTGAGTTACATGCTGTTTTAGAACTTTGCTACTGCTTTCCCCTTTAAATAATTTCTTTCATTTTAGGATCATTACAACTTAAAGGGTGCATAAGTTAATAGCCATAATTTATGAACTAAGGGAAGATATTCTATCAAGTTTAAAAGTGCCAGTTATGGATACAGTTTACTGTAAGTCTCTGTTGGAGAACAAGTGGCAAGTTCTGAATTCTGATATCACTTGCCTTTCCCTATTGTCTCTATATCGCTTTAGTGTATAAAAAATATTCTTATTATCTCTAAGTAGTTGTATAAAGAAGTTGAAATTCACAAAATCATTTTAAGAATGCAGGGTGTCTTCATCAAGGTCACACCTTTCAACATTCTTACCCACCTGTCCCAGCCCTTACCTGCCTAATTTTTTAAGGATATATATTGATATTTTGCCATTTCACCAAGCAGTTCATGTTTACAATGCATCTTGATCTGTATCATCCCTTCAACATTTTCACCCTCCTTCAACTCACTCCTCCCCTTATTTTTCTTAATTTTGTGGCATATGAAATGAATTCTTTTATTAATGTTTAAATCTGTATTGTAAAGATGATATATGGAGGGAATATAGTTGCATAAGTCAGTTAATGAGTACATTTCCTTTTGAACAGTGTTCCATCCCCTTCTCTCATTCTCTCCTAGGTTTTCCCTTCTGACTCCCTTCCTCTCAAAGTTGTATAGTTCACTTCCAATACAGTGTCTGGTGAGTATCACTGCTAAATCGGTTCACTCAATCTTGACTGCATTCTCTCTTCTCCTCCTTCACTTGTCTATCCTTCTCCCCTTGACTCCACTTTCCCTCTTTCAAGTACCCATTTCCTGGTACTTATTTTGTTGGGTTTGACCTACTCATTCTAAAGAATTAGACTATTTGAGCTCTCCATAGAGTCTATTATACTTCAGTTAATTAAGTTGTAACTGCTTGTTTACCACATAGTATGTTTACTTATAGATTTATAGGCACATTCTATGTCCTAAAAATGAGAGAAACCATGCAGCCTTTTTTTCCATGGGGGTTAAGATCAGCTATTCTACCTTTAATGTAGAAGCTTCTTTTCCAGATTTCCATGAGTGTCTCCATCTTGAATCTCAAGGGGCTCCTTGCTAGAGTACTTTGTGTAAGAAACTGGACATTATCTGTGATAAGGAATATGGTACTACTTCATTTCCTTACTAGGTAGTGCCTGGTTCTTTCTCAGTGAAAAGTTTATCCTGTTATAATATTCAGTTGAGGTACAGCAACGTTAAGATTTTGGTAGGTAAAAAACACTATGTTGATAAGTTTTGAGATAAATAGGTGTATGTTTTTATTATCTGCATTTGCACCAGCCCTGGAAAACCTGTGAAAAGATCTTACTCTTCAAGCACTCACTACATAACTTCCTCAATGAACATCTTCCAAAGGTAATTATGAAAAACTAAATGTAGACTGCAGGTGATAATCAGTTTTTAAAGTGAATACTAACAAACTTGAAGCCCTGATTTTTAACTTACCAGGGAGAAGGAGGAAATATATTTTTCAAAGGCCTACTTTTTCCTACTGTAGTCATAAAAACCCTATAGTGCTGTTATCCTTAGATTTTAAAAGATAAAAAAATCAAGTCTAGAGAAAAATATTGTACTAAAATCTCACAAAAATAAACACACTGGCATTCAAAGTTTATTCAACTGAAAATCCATGTCTTTACATCTACACCAAAATTTTATTAGTACATTAGCCCAGTGGCTGAATGCTATTTAATTTCTTCCAGTTTCTGTTGTCCAGCTGTTCATGGAACTATCTGCCCCATGACATCTTCCTTTTAAACACCTCAACTTGCTTTTTCAAATTACCTTTTCTCATCTGGGTCTCTGTTGTGGATTTTGGTGGGGCAAAGATGGAATGCTGGCCTAGCTTTACCAACATTATGCATAGCTCCACAAATCCTCTTCCTCTTTCTCTAATTCACTTGATGAGGCAGTGCTACATTACCACCTAAAAATCTAACATTCTACTGTCAGCTAACTATAACAATAGGACAAATAGGAAGCATTGAACACAAGACATTTGTGGATACATTTACTGATGTACATTTACTGAAGGAACTAATGTAGTATGTAACCTAGCTTACAATATTTCAGAGCCTAAAAGACATTTGTACTATTATCTTATTCCTGCTCATGTTTCTTAGTGTATTTGTGGTTCTATAATAAAGTACCCAACAGTAACCTATTTATAGAGAACAAAAATTTACTTTTTACACAGTTCTTGAGTCTGGAGAATCTAAGATCAAGATTTTGGCACGTTCAGTATATGGGGAAGGCTCATTTCCTGCTTTCCAGATGCTGCCTTGTGTCTGCCTTCTCACATAGTAGATGGTGTGAATGTTATACCCAAATACAGCAAGAGGCAGAATGGAGAGTGGTCAGACTTACTCCCTCAAATGCTTCCATAAAGACACTTGTCTTCTTCTTGGTCTACTCATCTCTTATAGGTCTAACCTCTTAATTCTAATACACTGGAATTTCATCATGAAATCTGGAGAAGACAACCATTCAGAATAGCATTCCAACCATGAATGTCCCAATTCATGCCCTTCTTATGTACAAAGTACATTCATTTCAACTTAAATGGCTGCTGGGTGAGCACGTACATAACGTCTCTTAGTCAAATTCTTGGTGTCATAAAGAATCAAATTGGTTTGAATACCTTGTAGCATGTATCAGGGTTGACTTGTGTATCAGGCAGGCCTTCATGTAGACTGTGACATTCAGAGGATAGGATTCTTTAGGAAACCTATAATAAAGATTAAAAGTGATATTCTAGACCTGGAGAAAAAAATGAACAAGAAGCACAGTGAATCATCCATTCCAGAATACTGCACACAATGAACAAAAACTTAGGCAAACCCAGATGTCTTTCTTCATTGTGCATGCAAGATGACTTTGGCCTTGCCAGATAATCAGGCAGGCATTCAGGAATAGAATACCATGTAAGCGATAGACATGTAGGTGCCAGTACCTAGGTCTCAGAGGGCAACTGAAGGATGGAGTTTTCATAGTGATTCTGGATTCCTTAGCATATTTATCCTTATCAGACATTCATCGTGGAGAAGCAGACATTTACATTGTGTGCAGATACAAAGCCTCTGCCAGCTCTTTCCCTTGAATGTAACAGCTACTTACTGCCACCATGTGGAAGTCTTTCACTTGAAAAGATGTGAATATCTAACTTGTTTTTTTAAAATGTAGGTCCTTTCAGATCTAAAATCAGAATTCTAATTTTTAAAATAGAAAGGAGAAGTCCAGCATTTTAGTAACAATCATCTCCATCTTTTGTGTGGCTGAGACTTCAACCTGTACTAATGTCACACAGACTGAATCTGAATTGAAAACTATTTTGACTTTCTAGTTAGGCTGAATTTGTTTTTAAAATGATTAATTGTCCCTTTTTTTTTATAATGTGTACATTCTTCCACACAATCTTGCTCAGTAGTCCTCTGTCCCCATGTCCCATTGCTCTTGTTCTTCAAGCAAGACCTCTTTCTTGAAAATCTTTACTTCTACTCTGTCCTCTAATTAACCTTTAGCTATGTTTGTTTTTTCTATAAATAACAGATCATTTAATAATGAATATTAACATAGCTAATTGAACCTAAGCCACTCTGTGACAAAAGTTTTAAGGAACTGAGATGTACTGAAAAACTCAGCCATAACTATAACCTCAAAAATAAAACAATATGGGGCTGGGGATATGGCCTAGTGGCAAGAGTGCCTGCCTCATATACATGAGGCCCTGGGTTCGATTCCCCAGCACCACATATACAGAAAATGGCCAGAAGTGGCACTGTGGCTCAAGTGGCAGAGTGCTAGCCTTGAGCAAAAAGAAGCCAGGGACAGTGCTCAGGCCCTGAGTCCAAGCCCCATGACTAGCCAAAAAATAAAAATAAAATAAAAAAATAAAATAAAACAATATCATTTAAACATCTGACACTATAATTTTATGTGATCTACTTACCCTAGCAGTTGGATCATATAATGGCACTGATCTAATAATTGTCTCTTTGTGGTAGAGTCCTTAAAACAGTACAACCTTGGGTACTTATTAGAATCACTAGAAGACTTCAAAAAAAAATGTTTCCAATGAAAGTGCCAGGCACAGTATTAGCTCATATTTATTACCCCTGCCACTTGGGAGATGGAAATAAGTATAATATTGAAAGAGATAGAAGATAGAATCATTGATAGATATTTGATAGTAGATAGACAGCTATACTTAGAAGAATCACGGTCTAGTTCAGATCCTGGGAAAAATAAATTACTAAGCCTGTGGATTGAGTGGCAAGTGTGAGGCCCATCACCAAGACAAAATAAAATGGAAGATGATAAATAGAGAGAGAGAAAGAGAGAGAGAGAGGTATAGAATGATAGATTAATACATTGATCTATCTATTGTCTATCTACCTCTCAAATGTATAGCTACACTCTAGATCAATTATGTCAGCATTTTGATTTTGGCATAATCATCCCTAAACACTCTCCAAGTGATTCCAATTTATAATCATAGAAAAATTGCTCCATATGAAAATATTCTTTAATTTGGGACATAGAGGACATCAAAATCACTGACAGCAATTGACCAAGCAACTCTGAATGATACTACATAAAGCTTAATACTCAATTATTGGAAATCTTCAAATATAATGAGAAATAAAATGTAAATTTTCTTTTGTTTCAAGAAATTTGCAAAGTTTCTTAGGTACATAGAGTTAGAGTGGATTTTGATTTGATATATTTCCTATTTAGTTTATGATTGTTTCATATTGATTCTGTTAAATCAGCTCAATGAGTTTTTGGATGTTCTCATGTCAACACAGTTTGTAGTTGCTGAACTAGTTCAGTACATATCAAGGTCCTCATTGGTTACTAACAATCTTTTTGTAGTTATTTCAAGTTTTTAACCAACAGAAAATTAAGCTTCACTTGAATCTCTGACCTCCAAAACAAACTTCAAAAATACCAGCTTCTTGCTTCATGTGGATGAGATAACTTTGAGCATACTCTATGCATATCTTTCTTATGAGCTGCTCTTAGCCCACCATCAGAAGGAAATCTAATTCTACATTTGACAAGAATCATAAATCCAAAATTTTATGCCAAACAAAGTTCTTTCTTTTTCCCACAGGCTGAGTCATGATTAGTATGATACTGTTTGGTTAATATAACTGCAGATATGAAAATGTCCACTATTTAACCAAATTATGGCTATACAGCTGTGTATGAACAACCATAGGTTATTAATCTTTAATGAATATTAATATCAAATAATTTATTTTCTTTGAAATTTTCCATTCCTCTTGTCTTTATATGTATTACTTGATTTGAATTTGATATTTTCAAAAAGTTCTGATAAACTGTATCTTATGTAATAGGGAACAATTATTTCTTCTTATAGCAGTATAATAAACTCTTGGAGGCAAATGAAACTTAGATTATTTTTTCCCTTTATTGTCAAAGTGAAGTACAGAGGGGTTACAGTTTCATATGTAAGACAGTGAGTACATTTCTTGTTCAACTTGTTACTTCCTCCCTCATTTTCTCTCCTCCCCCTCTCTTTTTCCCTCGCCCCCCATGATTTGTACAGTTGGTTTACACCAAATGGTTTTGTAAGTATTGCTTTGGTATCATTTTTCTTTTTATCCTTTGTCTCCTGATTTTGATATTCCCTTTCCATTCCCTAGTTCTAATACACGTATATACAGTATCCAGGGTACTCAGATGAGATACAGTGATAGCAGGAGTACAACCACAGTAAGGGAATACAAGAGAAACAAAAAATGAGTATGGTTTCACATGGCATGTTGAAAATAATTACAACAATGATATGCCATTTGTTTCCATAACATGGAGTTCATTTCACTTAGCATCATGTTATGTGTTCATAAGGGCATAGCTCTTGGGCTATTGTGATCTTCTGCTATGACTAGCCTAAACATGTGTTAATTATTCCCTATGAGGGAAACCATAGAGTCCATGTTTCTTTGGGTCTGACTCACTTCACTTAGTATAAGTTATTCCAAGTCCTTCCATTTCCTTATGAATGGGAAACAGATTATTAAAGGAATGAATCGCCAAGAGTTAAACATACTCTAGAGTGGTAGGCTCATCAAAGCCAGGATTGTTGATACTTTGTGATGAAATTTTGTTCCCCGAACTTCTCCTTGGATTACCTGATTTTCTTATTAGGCTCCAAGTCAAATCTTCAAACATTTAGATCATCCAAAATATATTATAGCAAAAAGCTCCACTCTAAAGAACATGTGTAAGAGAACAAGGTAACTCAAAAACAGTAAGACATAGCCATGACACAGATTTATAGGGCACCATGCAAGACATCTAGAGTTAGAAAAAGTTAGAAATTAAACATATAGTCTGACTTAAAACACAAATAGAAACTTCAATGAATCAGTGTTGCAGAGTAGATTTATAAGTCTAGAAAGAAACCCAATTTTTCAGGGGCTACAAGTGTTTTGGCTTTAACTGAAATGTAGAATACAAAACAGAAAACAGCTGGGGAGGAGGCTCCAGAGTGTGGGGCACACCTGGAAGTCAACTAGCTGGCCCTGCCTGTTTCTCAGTCTTGGGGCCATGTGTGGCTAAGATGGCGGTGCCTAACAACAATGCACAGCTGCTACTAGTGTCTTTGGTTATAACCCAGGGCGGTTCTGTGGGCTGTGATGCCCCTGGCTCTTCCACCCTTGAAGGACAGCTCATCCCTCCCCTTCCTGCCGATCTTAGACTTGATTGGCTCCTGTGTCTTATATTAGTGGCACGTACTTCCCCAATAAACGAGACTTTGCACTGACTTGACTCCCAGGTCGTCTGATTGTCCTCTGGTAAGGGAGGGCTGGGTGCGGGTGGCCTGCCAACCCTTTCCTTTCTTGGCTTGTCCAGGTTGGGGCGTGCCTTCCCCGTCTCTTCCATGGGTCAGGGGAGTGCGGGGGCCTAAAAACCCGGACACCAGAGGTGCTTAAAAACCATGTCCGCCATCTTGAAATTTAATCTCTTGACATTTTTTTCAACTCATAACTTTTGATAACCCGTCTCAAAATATAAAAAATAATGATTGCTTTCTAGTTCTACCTTTGATTCAAAGAGAGCAGCTTATATGTCTTTTATTGAGGGAGAGGATGACACTGTTTAAAAAGAAATGTACTTATTATCTGATTTATGTAACTGTAACCCCTCTGTACACCTTTTCAATAAATTTTTATTTAAAAACAGTAAAAAAAATGTAAAAAAAAACTATATGGACATCTAATATATGAGGCAAGGCCTGTTGAAGTTAAAACCAAGAATTCATATGTATCCTGCCAACAATAAACAATCAATTTTCATTTGAACCAGGAGGTTATCATGATCCCATTGAGGTTTTAAGCAGTGTTTCTCAGGCAGTATTTTCAGATTTTTAATTCAAGTTCAAATCTTGTGGCCGAGAGACCAGTTAGCAGGTGAGGTTTAGAACAGTAAGTAACTTCCTAAGTGGCCCATTTACACCAGAAGAGAGTTAAGACTGAGCTGATGGTTTAATCACTTGATTCCTTAGTTCTTTTCAATAGCCTTCCCTTTGATAACAAAATATACTAATAAAATCATAACTGAACGCAGATGATTGTTTGTTTATGTTATATTTTAAAAATTATTAAATTATCAAATATCCCATGGCTGAGACCATACTGAGTGTTTAAGCTAGACTTCTGTATTTTCCCTGACAGGGCCACAACAATATTGCTGCGCTCTGTTTCAAGGGGCTTCATTTGCATCTACTGTGGTATCCTTAAGACAATGTGGAATTAGGCACAGGAGTGCAGCCCATCCTAGACAAGTCCTGGTTTTCACCTGACTCTTGAGTCCTCAAACAACAGAGAAAAGGCATCCATCCACATGTACTTTTAAAGCTTCTGGTGTCAAGTTCTTCTGTCCTATAGCAAATCCACATCAAATCATCATGTTCAAATATGAAGGCAGAGAAAGATATCAAGGAAAATGTTTCACAGCTTTCTAATAAGAGCAACAAAGCTACAATGTGCATAGGGACTCATTCAGAAATGGGAAGGATTTACAGATATGTGTTTTCAAATTGTGAACAGTATCTTTTGCCTCAATTTTTATTTATTTGAAACTATTTCTCTAAACTATTAGATGGTAGTATTTTGTGGACTTTCTTAATAGCTTTTTCTATATCACAGGTATGGGGTCACTAAAATTCATGTAATTTTTTTTTTTTTTGCTTGAAATGGCTTCCTTCCTTCACACTTTGTCGAGTCTCTATTCTTTCTTCTACCAGAAAAGATCTTAACTCAATTAATTCTAGTCATTTTGACAGTAGTTTGATTGTGTCTGAATAAAATATACAAATCAGGCTTCATCAAACACTGTGCTCTAAAGAATTGAATTAGCTATATTGATTGTCTTACTCATGAAAATTAGGATACCCTCATCATGAGCTTTCCTATCTTTAAATTCACATTGAGGTCTTTTTTGGTTTTTATTATATGAAGGGATTTCAATTCAACAGGTCAGTTTGACAGCACAGTGCATCTCGGTCAGTAACTCCTTTCATCATTCTCTCCCTAGACCACATCTCTTCTCAACTTATCTTTGAATTCCTCAATTCATTCTTCACTAACACTCTCAAGAATTTATTCATGCAATTGCTTTCAAATATCTCAAAGTAACTTATTTCCTAGGATCTTGGGTCTTTTTTTAGCAATGTGTTTGCAAATTTTTCTGTCTTCAAAAGTATCTTTATCTAACTCCCTCCCCCTGTCCTTAATCACAAATGTATACTTATGGTAACTCTTTAGAACATTAAATACTTCACCTAGAAAAAGTTTAAGTAAGTGCAGTCCAAAGGGTGATGAAGAATTTTAGATTTAAATAATTCAATTACCAAAAATTATAAAGAAACTTATTGTAGATGCATTGTTTTTCCAGTACCTTCTTCAGGGTTTCCTGCATAAAAAACAGGAATCTTCTTTTGATGACGCTAGTATGACCACAAATAGTATTTGATCCTAGCAAGGTAGTGAAAGTAAATAAGCCAAAAGAAGAATGATGATTTTTATTCAAGAAGTAGCATGTGTTTATCAGTAGTAATTTGAACATATATTAGAATGTAGTTTAATACATTGTTTTACTAAATTTGTTTCCCTAGAAACTCCATTGTCTTCATGTCTTCCCCTGCTTTACCAGGGGGAAAAATATTTAGAAGTCATGAAAAAGCCATTTTTATTAATTTGTCAATTGTAAAAGAACTCCTTTTAATCAGTTATTTTGAAGCATGCATTTTATCATACTAAAAAATATTGCTATGTTTTTTAATCATCTATATACTTTTTTTGCCAGTCCTGGGGCTTGAACTCAGCCTGAGCACTGTTCCTGGATTCTTTTTGTTCAAGGCTAGCACTCTACCACTTGAGCTACAGCGCAAGTTCTGGCTTTATATATATATATATATATATATATATATATATATATATATATATATATATATATATATATATGTGGTGCTGAGGAATCGAACCCAAGGCTTCATGTATGTGAGGCGAGCACTTTACCACTAGGCCATATTCTCAGCCCTCTATATACTTTTTGTTTTTTAACAGATGTGAATTGTGTAAAACATAGCAAAACAGACTTTCTTTATTTTAGTAATTATGACCCAAACGCTATCCAAATGGCATACCTACAAATGTCTGTGGTTCAACTCTTCCTGAAAGGCTGATTGAAAATATATGAAATGTTAGCAATTATGTTAGGATATTGAAGTCAGTAAGCCTCTAGATAGATTTTTGTCTCATTGTGTATCAAGCTACACTAGCTAAATAGTAAAAAGTTGGACCATTTAGTCTTGGAGCTGTATAGAATTTAGTAATTTGTATTTTAATGAGATGGTAGAGTTCTTAAAGTTTCTACACTAAGCATTTTGTTTTACCCTGTCAAGTGACTTTTTGTTGCTCTTTATCTCTTTGTAGTTCAATGCCTCTCTCTTTTTTGATAGACCCCATAAAAGTACTTTAGAACTAACTGGGATATAAAAATGATACATGTTGAATAATTAGTTATAGTCATGTAGCTGAGTCTAATTCTTTTTGCTTTAAGTTTTAGAAAACAGAAAAAATGCTCAGCTTGGTTATATGTGTTGTTTTAGCCCTTACTTGTTCAACTTTGATATTTACATTTTTAGTTTTAATTCCAAAAAAGTAATTTGAAATTCATTGTTGAATAAGTGTGGATTTACCAGATAAAGATTGTAAATGCTTCAATGAATACCTTTAGAATAATTTCAGCGTCAATTTTCTTCTGCTATTATGTTTTCATGTGCTATTTCTTTTATAACATAAGCTTTTATTACAGGTATTATTACTTTTTTATTTTTTGTAATTTATTTATTAATTAAACAAATATTTTTTGACAAGGTGTTGTGCAAAAAGGGTACAGTTACATAGTAGGGCAGTATTATTACTTTTGAATAGAATAGGAAACTGGAGATTGAATTGATGCCAAAGTTCAGATCAGTAAAATCTCAAAGCCAATTTTAACACTAAGGGTAATTGATTGCATGTCATATTGATTATGTCATATTGCTGATAACATTTCTTGAGAATTAAAGATAAAAATCAATGACTGAAGTTGAATGCTTTCAGTGATATTAATGCTTTTTTATTTTACTGCCATTTGAATAGAAGTTCAAGTCTATGGGTTTCTGCTATCTGCATAAAATTAAGATATATTTTAAAATTTGTAGGAGAATCTATTGTGTAGTGTATGTTTAGGCCTTCCAGTGCAATAAACAAAATTGCCTTTATGTGTGTGCTTCTCAATGCCACTGGAAAATATTTTACTAAACATAGTTTCTATCTCTAAAGGAAAGTACATTAAATTGTTTTGGATTCTATGTGATTTACTAATCTAATCCTTTAACCTCTAATATTTCAGATGAAAATTATATATTTCTTAGTTGGAGTATTATTCCTACTGACTAATGGTAATAATAGTGATTTTGATTATGATAATATTTTTAGTTATTCATATTACATTTTAATATTATATTTTCTAATATAACCATTTCAAATCCCTCAATAGTCTGATTGTCATTTTAAAGAAAGTTGAACAGGCTCAGAATATTTGTATAATGTTCTATGGAGCTAAAACAAAAACATTTTAATCTGTTTTGATCTTACACAAAGGTTCATTTTCAACACACTGGGATTGGCATTGCTACAACCACCAAACATTGTATGTTGTTTGCTGAACATACACTCTTCTGATAGGTTTGTGTGTATTATTTTCTTCTGACAGTCATAAAAGATGTTTTCATATCCTTCAGAAAAGAAATTGAGACTCAAAGAATTTAGCTTGTCTAATATTACCATTATTCAATTACAGAATCTATACTCATTCCCTAACAATTTGATTTCATCTAATATATATGTATCTATCTACACATATGTACATATTCTCTGATTGTCTGAACTTTTGTGTCAGTGTTATCTCAAAAGAATATGCTCTCATTTTGTGGGCCAGAGACCATTGAAAATCTATTTATTGTAAATTTAATCCAAAATTCCTCATATTCTGATATATAATGGTGTTGGCTTCACTTTGTAAATATGATGGAAGTCTAGTGGTAGAGAGAATCAGAGGAAAGAATATAGAGGTATCTGTGTAGCTTATTATCTGTGAGTCTTTCTTCTTGTACTCTATCATTCATTATAAAATACTTTATAGAATACTAGATAAATTTTTCATTTGCTGCATTTTAAAGGTCCTGTCCCATATTTGAAAGGAAATATATTTTCTGTGAGCATTTAAGCTTCCTATTTAAAAGAAACACGCTTTAGATAGAAAATACAGGGAATGTTGTTCAATGTTGTATGTCATTTAGATTCACCAAACCTTAATAGAGAGGTATGAATTAATTTCTAGACAAAATTCGTGGATTTCTATCATGAACAATTGTTTGAGATTTCATTGCAAATGATTGATGTTAGTAACTTTTTACAGTTTTGAATGACAGCTATAATACAAATTATTATTTGGTGAAGAAAAATTGATTAAATGCCAACATTCTCATTGTTCATAACATCTAATCTTTTTATTTCTTAATTATGAAGAATTTAAATTATACAATGAAGTTTAAGGAGTGATTTCTGTTAGAAAAAAATACAAAAATGCTTATATACATTAATTGATACCACTTATATAGACAAATATTGACATGATAAGTTGAAAATTTACATAAATGTACAATGAGGATTTTGGTTTGGTTTTTGTTTTGTGGTGGAAATTGAGTGTTTCTTGTTTATTCACTTCCCCATATATGTGTGTGTGTGTGTGTATATATATATATATATATATATATATATATATATATATATAATACAAGAAAGAATACTTATTTAAAATGTATTACTCTGAAAAACATGGGATATTCTGTGGGTTAAATTTCACAAGTGCATGATACATTTGGCATACAATATCTAATATTTTAAATAAGTGGCAACGTTTCTGAGATTCACAGTATACATAATCAGAGAGGTTCTTTCTGTATTGCTTTTTAAATTAAATACATTATGATATGTTCTAAGCATCAAAAATAAAGAGGGCAATTAGCACTCATAATATGCATTACCAACATTTAATATATATTGATACTTTGTTTATTTTAGGTGTTAGAAGAAAACCTTGCACATAGAAATAATGCTTTCTGTCATCCATTCTGTTTTCTCCTCCACTTGTTCTCTAGAGATGACAAATGCGTACTTAATCTTCATAACCTCTTCAATTGCTATGTAGAGACTTACTACAATTTTCTTTACCATTCTCGCGTTTCTGAAATATGCCTTATGTTAGCTCCCTTTATAGAATAGGACTGGTGACTAAATATTCCTGTAGATCAGTGTGCAAAGTAATTAGGATGTTTTTCTATCTGTTCCCAGAATCATGTTTTATAAACTTCCTAATTAAGGCTTGAAAATGGTTTCTCAAGATGACCTCACTTTCAAGCTCCCCTGGGTTTTTGCAATGTTCTCCCAAAGATTTCCAAATCTTCCATAAAGGTATTTTTTAATTCTTCTTTAATTTCTTTTCTTTGTATTGTCAAGGTGATATACAGAGGGGTTACAGTCACATAGGTAAGGCAGTGGTCTTTTTTTGTTGTTGTTGTTAAATTTTTATTGTCAAACTGAGGTACAGAAAGGTTACACTTTCATACTTTAGGCATTGGATACATTTCTTATACTGTTTGTTACCTCCTTCCTCATTCCCCCCTCCCCCCTTCCCCTTTCCCTTTCCCCACCATGAGTTGTTCAGTTCATTTATACCAAACAGTTTTGCAAGTATTGCTTTTGTAGTCGTTTGTCTTTTTTTACCCTGGGTCTCTCGATTTTGGTATTCCCTTTCTATTTCCTAGTTCTAATACCAGTATACATGGTTTCCAATGTACTCATATAAGATACACAGATAGTGCAGGTACAACCATAGGAAGGGGATACAAGAGGATCATCAATAATAGAAGCTATGGTTTCACATCGCATGTTGATAGTAATTACAACAGTGACATGACAGTCATTTCCATAACATGGAGTTCATTTCACTTAGCATCATCTTATGTGTTCATAAGGGCTATTGGGCTGTTGTGATCCTCTGCTGTGACTAACCTAAACCTGTGATAATTATTCCCTATGAGGGAGACCATAGAGTCCATGTTTCTTTGCATCTGACTCATTTCACTTAGTATAATTTTTTCCAAGTCCTTCCATTTCCTTACGAATGGGGCAATGTCATTCTTTCTATAGAGACATAAAATTCCATTGTGTGTGCCACATTTTCCTGATCCATTCATCTACTGAGAGGCATCTGGGTTGGTTCTATATTCTAGCTATGACAAATTGTGCTGCGATGAACATTGTTGTGCTGGTGGCTTTAGTGTTTTCTTGTTTGTGGTCTTTGGGGTAGATGCCCAAAAGTGGGGCTGCTGGATCATAGGGTAGCTCTATGTTTAGCCTTCTGAGGAATCTCCATACCACTTTCCAGAGTGGCTGAACCAGTTTACATTCCCACCAACAATGAAGTAGGGTTCCCCTTTGGCCACATCCCCTCCAATATTTGTTATTGTTAGTTTTCTTGATATAGGACATTCTTACTGGGGTGAGATGAAATCTCAATGTTGTTTTGATTTGCATTTCTTTTATGGCCAGTGGCCATAAAAGGCAGTGGTCTTGTCAAACCTGTTCCCTCCTCCCTTGTTTTCCACCATAAAGATATTTTTATCCACAGATGGCAGACACCTTGTTGTTGCTTCAGGAGAATATGAGATCAGACATCATAAACTTTCTTGTTGATATCACAATCGTAGGTTTACACATTTGAAAACCACAGCAGATAAAGCTACAAAATTTTAGATATTAAATACATTTTACAAAATTTGATTTAAAAAGTTTTTTGCTTTCCCATTTGCTTTCTAATTCGATTGTTCTTCCTTCATTCCTGATTTTTTTCAAGTGTCCAGGTATCTTTTCCAAATTCTTTAAAGAATTGCTACAAACAATTCACATAGAATACTTTTGGCAACCTCATTTTATCTTAGTTTTCCTTCATCTGAAAATGTTACTTACCTTCATCCATGGTACCTGCTACTTTTTGCAACACTTCAAAAATACAATGCTATTTCCTTCAAATCTTTTAATAAATAAGCTGATATTTGCATCATTGTTCCTCTATCAGTAATGTATTATTCTTCTGGATGATTTCAGCATTTTTTTCCTGTTTTCAAATTTTTGATTATGATGTGTCTAGGCATGAATTTCTTTGGGATTACTGAGTTAAAGGTTCTAAAAACGTATTGAATCTCTAAGTGTATGGATTTAAGAAATTGTGAGCATTGAGCTATCATTTATTTAAATACTTTTAGCTCCATAATATTTGTTTACCTTTTCTGGAACCCTGATAATAAAACTTTCAGTTCTCTAAACATTATCCAACAGTGTCTTAATGTTCAATACATTTCTTTTATTTCATTATTCTTCTTATTTTTGGATTCAATCATTTCTATTGTCCTATCTTCAAATTCACAGATTATCTTCACTTTTTATCATATTTTTCCAAAGAGGATTTATTTGTAACTATACTTTTCATTTGGTGGTTTAAATCTAATTTTGAAATATTTTCTGCACTTTGTTACTATTTTTATTTTTATTTTCTGGCAGTCCTGGGGCTTGAACTCAGGGCCTGAGCACTGTCCCTGGCTTCTTTTCACTCAAGGCTAGTACTCGCCCGCTTGAGCCACAGTGACACTTCTGGCTTTTCTATATATGTGGTGCTGAGGAATTGAACCCAGGGTTTCATGTATACGAGGCAAGCACTCTTTCCACTAGGCCATGTTCCCACCCCCTGTTGCTAAATTTTATGGTCAGTGTATTCCGGGGTATATGTGGTTCCTCGCTCAGTATTTTCCAAAATAATTGCTTTAAAGTCTTTGTTAGATAATTCCAACATCTGTACCATCTTGTCACTAGCATCTGTTGATTATCTTTTGACATGCAAGTTGAGATTTGCAATGTTCTTTGCATGCTGAGTATTTCTTAATTGAGTCTTGATATTCTGAATATTACTCTATGAGACTTGGGGTCTTATTTAAATGCTAATGCTAATGCTGATATTTTTATAGGTGCTTGACATTGGTTTAAACCACAAAGTCCTACTCAATCAAGTGCTTTGTTCAAATATCAGTTCAATATTGTAAAATGTTTTCTAGTTGTTCAGGTCAATCACCCATGAATGCCAAGAGAATTCATTCTGGGGACTGAGTGAAACAATGAAGCTATATGCATTAAATAAATTCTTCCATTTGTATGCCAATTAGCATCAAGTACATGCATTGGAAAGTTAGGGACTTACTATTTTTTTTTTCTTTTTGCTTGGGAAACTTGGTTGCATATTGTGTTGGACTCAGAAGATTATATAATTATATATTATATTTTGTGTAATATATTTTATATATTGTATATTATATTTAGCTCAGTGAAATAATGAGAATTAAGTAAGTTAAATTGCAGAGATGAACACACCAGAATATAAATGTTCTGAAGAGGTATCAAAGTAAAAGTATGCATTAAGTATTTAGGTTTGAAAGTTTATATTACAAGAGCAACCACACTGTTCTTAATCTAAAATATCTAGGTTCCCCAAATGTAAAAGGTAGTCTTGTATACCAGCCCTCCAAGTTGAAAATTTATGATTTGGGAGCAAATATTTTTATGTATTACTCAGGTGACTAATTTGTAAATGGCTTCAGCAATGTATTCCCAAGGTTCCTCTTTGTTCCTGATGAGAGGCTTTCTGTGAATGCCAAAAATAATTAAAACGTGTTGTTTTGATATACCACCCTTTGGGAAAAAGAAATATTCTGTCCTTTGACCACTGTGCTACCCCTATACTTTGTGCTAAATGATGTATATCTTTGCTGTGAAAGCTAGAGGTATTACTGATTGTGACTCTCAAGAGCACTTTGCAAATTTGACTCTTTTGTAGTGCAGGCCACACACACACACACACAGCAGGTACAGTTATTGGATGGGGACCCCACTGAGTGTTTAAGCCTTTGCTTGCTGTGTCTAAACCATTTGGCAAGCACAACAGTCTTCTTTTCCTTCACAAGCCTAAATTTGTCCCATTTGGCAAACAAATAGTAGACCTCCATCAATGCAGAAATTCATCCAACCATACCTACTGGCAACTTAAAAATTCATTTAAACATATGAATCAATTAGTATCTAGAATTTCAGTTTGAAGCATTGAGTGTCTATCTCACTTGACTTTCTACATACACCAAAAATTCAGGATCAAAAATAGATAAAGTCAGGCTGGGGATATGGCCTAGTGGCAAGAGTACTTGCTTCGTATAAATGAGTCCCTGGGTTCAATTCCCCAGCACCACATATACAGAAAATGGCCAGAAGGAGCACTGTGGCTCAAGTGGCAGAGTGCTAGCCTTGAGCAAAAAGAAGCCAGGGACAGTGCTCAGGCCCTGAGTCCAAGCCCCAGGACTGGCCAAAAAAAAAAAAAAAAAAAAAAGAAATAAAGTCTCTTAATGATGAAACTTAGTTCATTTTGGCAGTTAATACTTTCAAACAACATAAATCTCCTTTGAGCCCATCACAATTTTAGTATGCAAGGAGAAGAAGTCATTGTTCATAGTGATGCAAAAGTTATTTTTTAAAAATATACATCTGACCATATTCTTCCTTACTTATTAGAAAGTAGTAACATTCATGAAGAATACTGGATATGTTTTGTTTCTTTGTATGATATAAAGTAAAGAGCACCTATAATCCTAGGTACGCAGGAGACTGAGGCCTGAGAATTGCTTGGGATGGCCTGGACTACAATCTTCAGGTTTTAGGTTTCTAATACAGCTGAGATGTAGATGTGCTCTACTGTACCTATCCTGTTGGTTGACATGAGATCTCCCTAATGTTTTGTCCAGGATGGCCTCTATCACAGTGATCTTATGATACTTCCTCCTGAGCATTTAGAATTATAGGCATAAATCACTACTTTCAGCCCTTAAACTTAGAACATTTTACTTCACTTGCCCATTTGTTAGTTACATGATCTTATCCTTTGGTGTTTATTTCTTTAACTCTTTATATACTCTAGGTGTTCAACGAATAGCTTGTAAATGTTTTCTCCCATTATATAGGCAGTGTCTAGATTCTAGCAATTATTGGTTTCCAGACACATTGTAATTTGACACATTCAAATAATTTGATAATTCTTGTTTTCTAATCAATTAGAATCCAATTCAGAACATTATCACTTATGCTTATGTCCTCAAGTGTTTTTCCTATGTTTCTTCTGTCATTTCAGGTCTTAAGTGAGGTCTATGCAACATTTCTAATTAACTTTTGTGCAAGGTGAGAGTTAAGTATCTACTTTCAGCCTTCTGCATATGAATGGGCAGCTTTGCCAACACCATTTGTTGATGAGACTGTCTTTTCCCACCTATATTTTTAGCACCTTTGTCAAAAATCAGGAACGCATGGGTATATGGACTTATTTCTTATGCTTTTTAAATTTTATTTCATTTGTCTCTTTTTGTGACAGTACCAGACTCACTGCAGGCAGAAGAGCAATGTTTTTCCTTTGAAAGTAATATAAATGTATTTATTTTGATAATTTTTAAGAAATCTAAAGTTGTTCATCCAAGACAAGTTGGTTATTCAGGCCAGCTGGTAAATATGCACTTCCTCCTTGATAACTTCCTGTGTACTGGATTGCAGGTTCCTTTAGCAGTAACCAATAAGATGGCTGTTTTTTTTCTGTTTTTGTTTTCCCAAAAAAAAGTGTTTGAGATTTCTGTGACTTGGCTTTGGACCCTCCTGGGACATATGTAGTTACTTTTGCAATGTATATATCCATGAAATTGCAGCCTTCATATGACTGATGGGCTCAGTGGCTAGGTCTGTATGTAAGCATGTACTCCAGAGTTCTCTCCTCTGAATCCTCATTGCTACACTTCTTACTCCTTTTCCTTTTCCTGTTTACTATAATTTCTATGCTCTATATTAGGTATGTGCTTATTAATTCTGCCAGAAGGGAGCTCATCATCTATTTTTACCATAAATGACAGGCATTAGCAAAATTAACTGATTTAAATCAACTTTAAAACTGTTTTGAAAAATCACGTGTTTTGTGACTTATGCTTCCTGATGGCACCATGGGACTATTCTTGGGTTCATGCTATTTTTATTCTCATACAAAACAAGGAAATGTACTTTTAATAATATCAACCATATTATTTCCAATGTATGTCATACACTATCATTCTAAAGTCATTTGGGGGATTGTATACATTCATAGCCAGTTTTAAACATTTGGATTGTGGATGTTTGGAATGTTTTGTAATTTATCCATAATTTTTAGTTTTAGATCATCTACATTCTTATCTCTAAAATATCAAGATAATTAAAAAATTTAGGTGTGTAATTTTAACCAATGGATGCACTCTGAAGTGTGCTATCAGAGAGACCATATTGAGTGTCAAGTTAATTTTGGTGACTTGAACAAATAGCCATTTTACAAAAAAAAAAAATCCTAAATTTGAAGAGCTTAAAAGAAAGAATAAATTTCCATATGATTTGATCTGACATTGTTCTCCATTTACCAGATAAAGCAATTCCATTAATATAGTTAGATCATGTTGTTCTTTTGCTTATGTTATAAGGGAAGCCTATCCATGAGTTACAGAGAAGCTCACACTTCAAGAGGTTGAATCAGAAGTCTTTATTAGAAAGCCAGTAACTGCAAGTGGACTCATGTCCCAAATATGCAGTCCAGAATGTAGCTAGCACAAAGCTTATAAAGGCAAAAATTACACCAAGGCAAATGCTTCATGGGTATTGGGGTTAGCAATACATGTTAACAGAAGCAAAACAAGCCAGGGTAGAGATTGCCCAGAGTATAACAATCTTAACAAGCAAAGGTGGGGATATCCCAGAGTCTAACAATCCATGATATAACTGCAGTTTGAGAAATGAGCTATGCCTTATCTATAGTTCTCGGGATTCAGTGAAATGTCATTAGTATCTGTTAAAGTATCAAGGTGGCAATGAGGACAAGATGGCCTTAGTTAGCCTCAGTATCCATATTTCACTCCCAAATGGTTTTGTGTACATGGAATGAAATAATTGAGTTTTCAGTGAGAGGGCTGTATTGTGTGCTTAGGTCCATGAACTTAACCAAGTTAATAGGATTCTGAACAAAATTTACAAAACAATTGAGAAGACAGGGATCTATGGTTAGACCCAGAAGAAGTAGAATTAAGGGCCCATGGGCCACAGATATCAGAGCTGCTATCTATGGGGACCAAATAAACAATTTTTGAACCAGTTCTGGAAATTTGCCAACTTTTGCTTTCTTGTTTCTGTGTTCATCTCACCACTGAGATGCTCTCCTGTATTAGACCTGTTCTATTAGCATAAAACAACATCTTTCTCTTAAGGCTGAGCAAAGTCCCCTCTGTTGTGGAAACAGCAGTTCCAAAATCCCCTTCAGTTTTGCCTGGGCTGACCCCAACTGCAATCTGAGGAGTCTCCAGTAGTTAAAGTTGGCTTGGCCTGACTGATAGCGATCTATGGAGGCTTTGAACTTAAACTTAACCATCAATTCTTTCCCAGATAAAGCTGGTAGGGTTTGCAAATCTATGTCAAACAAAGAAACCTCCAGGGAAAGAGTGAACAAAAAAAGTGAAGGGTCATTTTGGGGCAAAAGTCTTAGCTTCAGTGGATAGAAAGTGGTATGTGCCTCCCACCCTGATTCAGCAGCTTTTATCCATGTGTGGTGGAGCCAAACAGGGATCTTGTCTACTTTTGCCACAGTGGGAGTGGTCAGGACCTTGGTGTAGGGTCCCTTCCAGGTGGTAGTAAAGCCATCTTTAACCCAGATGGAATCTCCAAGTTGGAAGGAATGGATTGGATCTGAGATGGGCAGTGGCAGGTTCTCCTAAACCTATTCATGCTCCTCCCCATGAGATACTTGTAATTTCTGTAGAAACAAGTAAAGAAGCACTATGAAGTTCATCAATATTTCAGAGTAAAGCCTAGGTGATAAGGGAGAGGATCTTCCAAACACTGTTTTGAATGGGGTAAACCCAGTTTTTTTAAATTAATTAATTAATTAATTTATTGTCAAAGTAATGTACAAAGGGGTTACAGTCTCATACATAAGGCAGTGAGTACATTTCTTATCAAACCTGTTACCTCCTCCGTTTTTCTCCCACCTTCCCTCCTCCCCAGCTCCCTCCCCACCCTCCTGGGAGTTTTTTTTTTTTTAAGTTTTTATTATCAAACTGAATTACAGAGAGGTTACAGTTTCATACATTAGGCATTGGACACATTTCTTGTACTGTTTGTTATCTTGTCCCTCATTCCCCCTCCCCCCTCCCCCTTTCCCTCCCCCCCATGAGTTGTTCAGTTCATTTACACCAAACAGTTTTGCAAGTATTGCTTTTGTAGTTGTTTGTCTTTTTTTACCCTGTGTCTCTCGATTTTGGTATTTCCTTTCAATTTCCTAGTTCTAATACCAGTATACACGGTTTCCAATATACTCAGATAAGATACAGAGATAGTGTAGGTACAACCACAGGAAGGTGATACAAGAAGATGAACAATAATAGCAGCTACAGTTACACATGGAAATGTTGAAAGTAGTTACAACTGTGATATAACAATCATTTCCATAACATCGAGTTCATTTCACTTAGCATCATCTTATGTGTTCATAAGGGTATAGCTATTAAGCTCTTGTGATCCTCTGCTGTGACTTGCCTAAACCTGTGCTAATTATTCCCTATAAGGGAGATCATAGAGTCCATGTTTCTTTGGGTCTGGCTCACTTCACTTAGTATAACTTTTTCCAACTCCTGGGAGTTTTGCAGTTGGTTTACAGCATTTTGTGCTGTAAGTATCCCTGTTGCATTGGTTGCCTTTTACTCTTTGTCTTTTTTAAATAACCTAAGGCAAGGAGCCTGACTTCAGTGAAATCTATTTCCCAGTGCTCCCCTGGAGTGCTTCCTCTGTCCCTGCTAAGAATAGCCTTTTACCCTATTGTGCATTTACCTGAGCATGAATGGGGCACCTGGAGGTTATTATTTAAGCTATCCTTTTAGAAGGTTCACAGGTTTAGTTGTTCTCATGTGAGTTGCACATGATGCATGATGCAACCTGGTTTCTCAATGTTCTGCCCAGAACCTTTGGGTAAGAAAATCTTACTGTATAGCAAGATCCACCACCCTTCAAAGTTTTATTCTCCACCCAACATCTTGGCTAGATTTTATTCTTCCTCTGAGCACACAGGCTTGGAAGACATTCTGGGATCGGAAACAGTGAACAGAATATTTGGGGCTCCACTGGATTTAAGAGAGCTTCTCAGGCAGTGGCATTGACTGCATGATTTCCTTTTGCTACCAAAGAGTCTTTTTGATGTCCTAGACAATGCACCAGAGTGACAACTTTAGTTAACAAGATTGCCTCCAATAAGGCCAGGATTTCCTGGACACAGAAGAAGACTGAAAGTATGTCTCATAAGTGAGGTTTCACACTCCAGTGGGTTCTGTACTTGTCACCACTGTTTTCCCATGACTATTTTTCTAATATATCCTGTTTCCTTCCTTAACCCCCCCCCCAAAAAAAAAGAAAATATGACGGTGGTACCTCGATCATCAGGGAAGGTGATGGGGGAAGATCCATCTTCTGTAGCTGCTTTGAGCTGAGTAGGGGCTCTGACCCTCCCAAGCCAGGGATACGAAGTCTTGTCTTATCTTATTGAGGGGTGACACAGGAAATTTAGTTGTCACATTGCCAGATTAGATGTTACTAGGAGTATTTTGCCTTTTTTCTACTCCAAACTGGAAAGGAAGCCATATGAGAAATGTGGGAGGATAATAAGCCACAGAAACAATATAAGAACAAATCAATATCCCCAGGAATATTAGTATCATAGAGATAGCAATTTTAACTAAGTGGTTCCAGAGAACCGTAAGGTAATGAGCTCATTAGAGCAAAGAGCAGAGTTATACACAAAATTTAACTTTTTAAAACTGCTCAGGTTTCTTCTTAGGCTGCAGTAAGTGTTTAACATCAATCAATTTTGAAGGACATCATTTTTAGCTCTTAACAAAGAGATCCCTTTGGCAGTGTACTTCAGGCCAGCAGATGGAATGGAGACAGAGGCCAGGTGATCATACCAGTGGGAAAACAGACCTAGTGCACCTAAGCTGTAATGCTGGCAGATTTGCTGGCTTTATTAAAGTTGGAACCCATCGTAACAATGAGTTACAGTTCTAAGAGTGCTGAGAACCATGCAGGGTCTCCTCCTTATAGGTAAAAGTTGATCTGGAGTGTACAAGACATTTTTTTAATATGACAGGTCAGTGCAGCCTCTTTAGCACTCCAGTTTGCAAAAGTATTTTCCTCTCTGACTGGGGAACCTGATTTTTGGTGACCCTCACAATGCCTAACAGTTACCTGTGAAGTTGGAGACATCTTTTATCAGGGACACAATGTTAGACCTCTCTACATTCATGCATGAGGGCTATTAGGCCCAAATGGCCAGGTGTCCAGAAGAGTTCTGTGATATACTACCACCCCAGCCTTACCTCTTTCCCTGACCAGTTGAATTCATGTGACTGGTGCCAGATAAAAAATTTGCTGCAAATTAGAACCTGGAGTGGATACTGGGGCTGCACACTGTTCTAAACTATCCCACATTTTTAAGTATAGTTTTTTAAGTATATATTTACTATAAATAGGAATAATAGTTAATAGAAGCTCCTGCCCAGCAAGACGGTTGGCAGGTATGGGTATTAGATAGGCATAGTTATATAGTGTATAGTTATAGTTATATAGTCTATCTTAACCACCATCACCATCAAAATATACAATACTTTTGATTTTTTCTCAGAATACTCGCTTCTGACTATGGTAATTCAAAGCTCTATCCTAATACAGGCTCATTGGTTTCCTACTGGAAGAAACATAAGTGTTTGCTAGCCCTAGAAGTGTTTGCTAGCTGTAATAATTGAGCTAAGCCCTAGCCCTTTTTGCTTTAGTATTTTTGGTTCTTTGTTTTTGATAGGTGCTCCTGTTTTTCTTTTCACTAGAGTAGGTGTGTGATCCACCTTATCACTTCCTTTTCAGTAGTTGGGATTACTGGCCTGTCCCAACATGTCCCAGCTGCATCTTCCCTTTTGTTGCTTTTTAGTAGTGTATGTACATCATGTAATTTTGTTTATCCTTTAAGAAGAATATTATGTCATTTGCAAAAAATGGATGTACATGGAAATAACATAGTCAGTCTGGCCCAGAGAGACAAAAGATGTATAGTTTTCTCATATGTGGAAGCTAGATCCAATTTCTAAATATACAAGTTCTTGAAATTTGAGGGAGGAGGTCAAGTGGCAGTGGGTAGACAAATGAAGAGAGGAAATGGGGAAAGAATTAAGTCTTAGTATTCAATGCATATCCTATAAAACTAAGAAAATTGAAGGGAGAAGTTGGATTGAGAGGGATGGGGAAGAATGATGAAGCAATGGCATTGATCAAAATGCATTGCACTTAGAAGCTGATTTGCTGACTGTAACCCCTACTTAAAGATAATACATATATATTTTAAGAAATTTTTATTTGCTCTTCTATCGATTATTCTCATCTGAAACTTCAGTGCTCTTCTTAGCCACACTTGAAAAGGAATACCTGTACTCCATAAGTAAATACAACCACTTTCTGCCACCGAAAATCATGAATTATTTCTAAAATTTGTCAACAATTGTCTCTTTTTCTTTTATTGGATGATTTATTTGGCACTACAATTCACTGGAAAATATACTTCGACTTTTGATTTCACTGATGCCAATTACACTTGGATGTGCAGCTCAATGGTAGAGCACTTGACAACTATGTGTGAGGACCTGAATTCAACTCCCATTAATGGGAGAAAAGATGAAAATGATCCCTACATAAGAATAATACACTAAAATAATTTTAGACCTATTTTCATACATTTCATTCTCATTATCTTGAAACTTCCATAATACTGTGAAAGCATGCACTGTTATTTTTCCCCCACTAAACACTTGTAACTAATTAAACTGTTTTATAATGGGTCAACTGAGTTTATTCCAAGGTTATGGAACATAAGACTTGTGAGCCTTCCATTCAGTCTTTGCCTTAAATTTATCTTAATTTATCTTAGTTGCTCAACACATTTATCAATTTTTTCCAATACTTGTTGGCATCTTTTCAAACAGTAAGTTCTAGAGTTTCTAGATTCTCTTCTGTCATATTTAATTCTTTTCTTAGCATATATATGTTATGAAATTTCCTATCAGATATACTCAACAGGAACTAGCTAAACCATGTTGTTATGAACATATAATTTGTCTTCCAAATGTTACTTATAATTGTTTTACTAAATGTCCTGTTACTGGGTAACAGACAACATTGGCTACCATTAAGCCTTCCTGAAGACCTGCACTTGGTGTCATGTATTCTAGAACTTTTTTAAATAACAGAATACTATTTATAGACTCTATATCAATTTGTTATAATTCATATTATAATGAAACAAATGTCATACAAAAGTAAAACATTGTTTCTCTCTCATACTTAGACTACAACAGCTCTACTTTGCTTTGGTTAATATCTCCTTTATTTCATGATCAAGACTTACTGATGGAATGCAAAAGAACAAAAGATAAATATTTCAATCGCATAAAAATATTCCCCTAAAATTTAGTGATTTTTTTTCATATTTGCCACTGTGAAACAAAAGATAGATTCAATGCCAACATAGTAGGTCTCATTCTTGGTGTTGTACATTCTGTGGCTATGGACAAATGTACAGTGCCATGAATCTATTATTATAGCATCATATATTGTATTTGTAAGCCCTAAAATTTCTTTATTGATTCCCATTATCACACGTAAAATAAATCTTTTCTGTGTTTAAGTGCCTTTCATATTTTTCATGGCTTTCAATCCTTTTCATCCTTTAGTATCCTTTGCAGATATTTAAAATATTAATGAAGCTAAGTTGATCATTTATTTCCTTTATAGATTGAATGTTTGGTGTCACATCTTAAAGTTCATTTCCAAACCCAGTGTCATCTAGATTTTCTCTGGTATTATCCTCTTAAAGAGTAATTGGTTTTTAGTTTACACTGATAATTGTGATCCATTTTTAGGTGAAATACGTGTTTCCAGATTCATCTTCATGCATGATAATGTCCAGTAGTTCTTGCACTACTAACTTGTTAAGAAAGTACATATTCTCAATGAAATTACCTTTGCTTGTTTATCAAAGACTAATTGACTATATTTATGTAAGTTTGCTTTGAAAGGGTGTCCCTATTGTCCTCTACCAATCTATTTGCCCATAATTTTACATGATCACACTAGCTTTATCACTAGGGCCTTGTAAGTCTTTGAATTCTAGTTGTTCAACTAATCCCAAAGCCTCCATCACATATAAAGTTAGCTGTGTTTTTTGGGTTTGGTTTTTTTTTTTTTTTTTTTTTTTTTTTTTTGGTGGTGTTGTTGTTTTTCCAGTCCTGAGGTTTGGATTCACAGCTTGAGCACTCCTCCCTGGCTTCTTTTTGCTCAAGGCTACCTCTTGAGTCACAACACCACTTCTAGCTTTTTGTGTTTATGTGGTGCTGAGGAATCAAACCTATGGCTTCATGCATGCAAGGCAAGCACTCTACCGTTAAGCCACATTCCCAGTCACTATTAGTTTTTAATTTATGAGTCACTATGTACTTTTATTGGCTGCAGATCTGTGTTGAACTCAGTGATCTCACATTACATAGCTTAGGGTTCACTTTTTTTTTTGGCCAGTCCTGGGGCTTGGACTCAGGGCCTGAGCACTGTCCCTGGCTTCTTCCCACTCAAGGCTAGCACTCTGCCACTTGAGCCACAGCGCCGCTTCTGGCCGTTTTCTGTATATGTGGTGCTGGGGAATCGAACCTAGGGCCTCGTGTATCCGAGGCAGGCACTCTTGCCACTAGGCTATATCCCCAGCCCTAGGGTTCACTTTTATGTTGAATAGAAAGAGTCTTATTTCATGAGAGTGAACTTAAAAATGTGGCAAGTCTATTGAGACCTTACTTTGGAATTAGAGCACTGTCTGCTATATCATGTTCTATTTTCAAAACAAATTACCAACTAGTCCAGATTCAAAGGTTTTACAATATCACACTGCAAAGAGACTCAAATAAAAGCCCAAAATATAATCAACCAACTGTACAATCACCATCCTTTATTAAAGTATAATCTATTAAAGTATAATCTATAAAGTATAATCTATTAAAGTATAATCTATACTTTATTAAAGTATAATCTAGAAATGTTGATATTTTGTTCAACATATTGATCTAAATTGAATGTAATTTGTCTGGCATGTAACAGGATCTTGATAATGTATTACCCTCTACAGAGCCTGTATGCCCATTAAAGTCAAATAACCTTCCATTATTTTTCCATAGTCTGCTTAAAACCTAGTCATATAAAACATACGTAGCACATTTGTATTGAATAAATTAAGTCATGACAGAACTAGAAGAGAAATGAAACAGTAGTCTTCTTCTGAAGATACTGGGTTTTTCTTATAGATGATGTTTCTAAATGTTGTTGTGTGATTTTAAATAACCTATTGGTAATATTCTTTCAAATGTAAAGTGGAGTTCAGTGTTTCTGATCAATTATGGCAGTCTTGGATGTGTATGGCCTATAAAGATTACAAAGCAGCATCTGCATACAGCTACAAAGGAAAATATACAGGCACTAAGATATGTTATGTCCATTTAATTTGGGAGATTAATTGTAATTATAGAAATTAAACTGTAATTTGAGTTTCAAGATCATCCCTCGAGTTTCATTAAGATGAACATGACTCATCTGTAATTGCATTGAACAACATGGCTTTGCCAAACTGCCAGACAGAAGAGCCTGTTGGTTTGGTTTATATCCAGATCTTTTACAAAAAAAAGTCCTAGAGAAATATCATTCTTTTTACTCCAAAATTATTGTGGAGATCATTTCAACATGTCTAAATTACTCCTTAACTCTCATGTTAAGAGAAAAGAACATTGATAGATAGAATATTTGTGTGTTATCAATTACTTGGAAATTAGATGATTTGTATAGAATAATATAAAATATTTAAGTTTTATGATTTTCTGCAGATTGGCTGAATTGCATATTAACAAATTTACACTTCATACTTTACACTAAAACTGCATTTTAAATAAATTAATTATTTTAAAATTAATATTATATTGTGTATATTTTAGAGAAGTAAAACACTCAAGAAGCAATATATGAAAAATATAAATATATCTGATCTAATTTTTATGTTAAAACTTATTCACGAATTTGGCTTGCTTATATTAAATTAAATTGGAACATACATGAACTTTTGGATAGACTTCAAATTTTTTCCAAAAATATTTTATTCTCTTTTTGATCAATGTCATCAAATGTGTAATTGGATTTCCATATCTCTTTTAGCTTCAACTTCAATCTTTGAAAAGCTTCGTAGTATTTTATTTCTTCACAATAACAATCATTCTTCCAATGATTGGGAAGGAAAGAAATTAAACATGTAATTCAATATTAGGACACATAAATAAGAAAATTTGACATATTTAACTTTTATGAAACAGGATTTTACATTTTGGAGGATAATGTACAGATTATCTCAATAAATTTCATAATCAATTTATCAAGATGAAGAACATGTATCACACAGATTAAAAATACTAGAGGTGACTCTACTAGGGGTAATAACAGTGAAGAGCAATATTACCCACCACCATATAAGTATTCTCAACAATAGACTAAAAGATAACCATTTCAATTAGAAGTTAGTTGTAACTTATTGGCAATATTTACTCAAAAGCTGAAGAAAGGGAGTAGTCACCGTGTTGAGCTTAAAAAGAGAGGAATTCATTTGACTGCACTATGACAATGGCACATGCAGAAAAACCATGTACTCAGGCCCATAACAAAGTTCCCATTTCATAAGTTAGACATTCCAAGACAAAGCAGAAAGAAAGGTATTAAGGATTAGACTTGCAAATTTCAAAATACATAGTGTCAGTCTAGTGATGTTTAAACATCCATTTAGAATAACTCACAGAGGAACTGTAGCATATTACAAAGTGGAATCATGAATATGCAATGAGCAAATGGTTCTGGAGCCCGATCACCATCTCTGTCAATTATAGCCGTCACTTTCTTTGATGGTACCTTGGCACTTTGACAGTGATTATACCTTTACATGATGTATTGCAGATATTATGCTTCAGCTGTTTACAAATAGAACCACACCTTATTCTTTCACTGTGAGAATTGAGTATTTTAAGTAAAGAAAATATTCCCATAATAAACCTTCCACTTAAGTCACTCATGCACAATCTAACTGGGAATACTGTACATTGTCACTAAAACAAAAGCAAACTCCAGATCCTCCTTTTTATTATTTCTGAAAGGAAATAAAAATTGAGATTTTTTCCAGTTAACTGAAAAAGAACTATATGAATAATTACTTCACAAAGTAGCATCCATCACTTTGAGAAATTTAGTTAAAAACTGAAATTAATTCCAAAACCTGGAACAAGATGCCAAGAAATTACTATAAATGCCAAACAAGTATATATTATCTTGATGCAATATAATTTGGCTTGCTCTTTATCCTCCTAAAATTGGTTATTTGTTTGGTCATAGTTGTCAAAGGTGTCTAAACATGGCATCAAGGGATTTGATCCTACCAGTAGTACTTGGTAGGAAAGAGTATCTGGAATATTAAATTTAATCAAGTAGCTCTTAGTGTTATTACTTAATTTTGTCTATTTATTTATTGGAAGTAAAACTTCAATATCTGAGGCTGCTACAGGTCATGTGCACCTACTGCCAATACCTCCAAATATCCAGGAATTTGCCATCCTCTGGATATTTTGTATAAATTTTAGATTTGTTTATTTGTGACTTCTAGGTTCATAAGGTCCCACAGATCCAAGATTTTAACAAATATTTTCAGAAATTGTGAAGTCAAAAGTGAAACATGTAGTTAAATATTGGGACATTCATTTCTATGAAAAGCTGGTACATTTAAATTTTGTTAATCGGGATTTTTTTATTCTTGGAGAATAATCACAATACCAGAGATCATACTGTTCAATTTCCTTCATTCTCAAAGTTTCTGGGCAAACATTATTCATATGGGAATGAAATTTGTCACAGATCACAAAGTTAGCATCAAAACTGAACTTTCCAATTAGCATTCTTATTTTGTTAACCAATTTAGAGTCTGTTTCTGTGTTTAATGTAATAGAATGAAACAGTGATTATGAAACAAGAAAAAAGAAAGAGTGGGAAGTAATAGACCTATATACTCCACAAGTGAGTAAAGAAACTTTGGCAATAGTAGAATCATTCCTCTTAGATTAGATTAGCTAAACCTTCAGGACACGAATAACAAAACAGGAAAAAGAATCTCACAATATTTATAAAGCTAAATACTAGAATTTAATCCCATATTTTGTATTAGCATATTTTAAAATTGCACAGATAGTTCCATTTTGATATTTCCATACAGACAAATAATGTACTTTATTTACATTCACCTTCTCTTTTAGACTCGCTTTCCCCATTTTCCTCCTTTTTGAAGCTTTTAGTTGGTTTCTTCACTCGGCTTATATAGCATAAATAGCAGACAGTGGGCTTTGATTATTTCTCCTATCACCCTAACCCTTTATGCGATTTTCTAGTTCTTCCCAAAACAGTCATCCTGCCCCTTTTTAGGTATAGATTCTTCATATGAGAGAAGCATATATGTGATATTTGTCTTTCTGAGTCTAGTATACTCTGATTAACATGATGATCTTCAGTGTCATTATTTTCTTCCAAATGGCATATTTTTAGTACTTTTGTCCTCATGTGTATATAGCATATTTTCTTTAGCCAAATATTTTCAGCCTATTTTTTCCTGAGACATTGTCCACCATCTATTTTTCCTACTCTGTGAAAGAAGTGATATTACAGAAAACTACTACTCAAAAACAGTGTTATTTCAGGTAAATGCTCTCTGATACAATGGAAGAGCAGAAAATTTGCACAAATTCTACTCCATAGAAAAGAAAGTAATAAGTACCATAAGGGAAGATTTATGGCAATTCTTTCCTGGATATATCAAATAAGAGCACATAGACAAGGTAGGGTATGTAAAATGTAGATAAAATTCCCAGCTATGAGATTCATATTCATGCATCAAAAACAGATTAACATCAATCACATCAGAATGTAGAGCACCTTGATAAAATAGCTTAATAAAATTATATTTCAAAGATGATAAATAAGTAATCAAGTCTGTAGATATATGGAAACAAAAGTCACCAAAATACAGTAATTCTAAACTAAGAAACAAAGCAGAAAAATCAGCCTACTAAAATGGACACCTTTACACAGAGAAAAAAGATTGAGACAATGCTAACTAATGTAGGTAAAAATGACAAATTGATTAAGACATCCAGAGATAAGCTAGCAAACATGAAATGAAGATAAGCGTATGAAAAGGCAGAGTGTTTGAAATAGAAAACTCATAAAATTAAACAGAAAATGCAGTTAAATATTTATGATAATCTTACTTAAAGTGAGGAAAGATCCACAGGGTCAAATCATGAAGTACTGTACTTGTGGAAATATAAAATTAGACACACATCAAAGTGTTTTGACTCTATTGCTATAAAAAAAATCAACAAGGGGACAAATCAATCTGGCATCAGATTCTCCACAGAAACAATCAACAGTAGGTAGCAAAGTTATGTTTACCAAGTTCTCAAGAGATGAATGAACCAACATTATGCCTAGTCAACATTTTATTCCACTGTGAGGGTGAAATTATTTGAAAGATATGAAAAAGAACCCAAAATAATAGGGAGTAATAGAACAATTCCTTCTTTAATATCATTGATGCAAATCGTAGGCATGGAAAAATTGAAATAATGAAAAACAAATCAAAATTAAAATAAAAAATCAATGGAATGAGCAAGTAAACTGGCTATAAATATTTGACTACATTTAAATATAACCTGATTTTTATGTGTGCCCTGACAATCAAATAGCAATGTCATAAGCGTATAAATATTTCTGTGCTCAGTAGTAGAACCTGACAACTAAGAATATGAGAAAGACATGAAATAGCCTCATCCCCATAACACAGAATAAGAATACAATGTGTAAATTTGAGACACCATATTAAAAATAAAAGGAATCAAGTTACTTACTGCTCTTTATGATTTCAGTTCTTATTTCAGAGAATAAAGCAATTTTAAGACATAATTTTATGTGGCAAAGATGCAATTAATTCCTTATATTTATTTAAGTTTTTACTTAAACAGTAACACCTTCATTTTGCTGCACTGTCACATTTTTAAAGTAAAATGCCAAAGTCTCAGAATCACGGAATCACTGTGTTGAATTTAACTTCTCCTTAAAGCAAATAGACAAATACAAATATCCAAAAGAAAAATTTTACACCCTAAATACCAAGCAGCATATGCCTGACCACTGAAAAACAAAATGGAGCCAGTAAGGTCGCCTTACCTCCATATATAGAGGCAAGTTTTAGCCATGGTAAGTAAAGGGTTTCACAAATTGAGTGCAATTGGCAAAATTTGTCAAGGAAATAGGAAACATAGACTAGGAATATGCAGAGAGCTACATAGACTGGGATTGAGTTATGAGGAGGGAGATAAAATTATTCAGGAAATACATGCTAGAAATTGTTCTTGCATTCATTACAGAAGCAAGTTTTCAAAAATAAGGAAAGATGGATGAATCAAGAGAATCACAGCCAAAATCTTGCCTAGAATGAAAGCCACTGGAGCCATAAACTCATAGGTACTAAAATCTGCATTGCAATGAGACACAGGAGACTGAGTACAGAGGATACCAACAGTCAGAAACTGCTGAGTCTGCACTCTGGGTCAGGGGAATTTAGTTTAGGGTGGCATAATTTGTGATATTGAAAGTCAGGGATCTTAGCAAGAACTCATAATAAAAATTCTAAGACATTGAAAGGGAATACCAAAATTGAGAGACTCAGGGTAAAAAAAGAAAAACAACTACAAAAGCAATTCTTGCAAAACTGTTTGGTCTAAGTGAATGGAACACCTCATGGGGGGAAAGGGAAAGGGGGTGGGGGGAAGGGGGTATGAGGGACGAGGTAACAAACAGTACAAGTAATGTATCCAATGCCTAATGTATGAAACTGTAACCTCTCTGTACATCAGTTTGATAATAAAAATTTGAAAAAAAATTCTAAGACAGGTACTAATACAGCTCAAGAACTGAATGGATGAATAGTAGTAGGAGAAGAGAAACAAAACCAAGAACACTCTTTACTAATAAGGCACACTCTCAACTTGATTAAGGAAGAATCAGACACTCTGTCTTTCTCTTTCTCTTTCCCTCTCTATCTCTCTTTCTCTCTCTCTCTCTGTCTCTCTGTCACTGTCTTTCTATCACTACTTCACATTTTTTGAACCGTTCTACATTATGTAAGGTCACCAGAAAGTTTACAGCTTAGACATACTAGCCCAACAGAACACTAAAATTTAATCTTTACATTTTAGAACACTTCATCTCTTCCACACTTGGTGCTTATAACAACATTGCTTTAATAAAGATCTCCAAGAGTTATGGGGTACAGAACTTTTAAAGAGGAATAGTTAGGTCAGCTCAAATCAACAGAGCAGATGAAGACATTGAGTTTGAAGTCTCTTGTAGTTGCAGACATGTAGTCCAGCAAACATCCAGCACAGCTCTCACTGAAACCAGAGTAATAAAAAAAAATCTGTACACTGAATACTATCAGCCTTACCTATTACTTGATCCAGTATATCTAGTTTTAAAATTGCCAAAGGAAAAAACACAAAATATCACTGTAAAAACCAAGTCAAAATAAGGTTAAAATAAATAATAGTAAAAAATATTAAAACATTGAAATTATTAGAGAAGGCATTTAAAATAACTATGATTAATATGATAAAGAGTTTGAAAAGAGAAGGTAGGAGCACACAAATAAAGGTATGGTATATAACAATAGGGTATAGACTCTAAGAAAAATCAAAAGAAATGAACAGATATCAAAACTGTTGTAAACGTATGAAGATTGTCTTTAATGGACTGATTAAATGTTAAACATTTCCAAAGAAAGAATAAACGAGCTGGAATACAAATTGATCGAAATTTTCTATACTGAAAGCAAATAACACAATGAAAATAATGGGACAAACTGAAAAGTGCTATGAGTGGGTGTGTACATACATATGTGTACACACACATGAATATATGCAACCACAATAGCAAAAGGAGGAGAAATTAAATCATAAGAACTATTTAAAATTATAATAGCTGATAAAAGAAAAATCAATGCTAGTAATCCAACAGAGATCAAAGAAGTTCAGAGAACATCAAAGAAGAAAAACAGCAAAAATTTTACAAATGTGTAGCTACCAAAAAAGTCATATTCAAACTAAGGGCAACCAAAACAAAGCAAAAACATTGAAAGAAATAAAAACAGGAGAGGCATGCCTAAATGTTGGGGAAAAAAGATAACAAATACTGTAGATGTAAAATAGAATCCATCATACTGACAACTGGTTCTAAAATTTATCTGAAAATACAAAAGATGTATAGTCAATCATATGTTGAATAAGAACAAAGTTCTAGGAAATGCTACTATAAAAAGAACCAGAAAAATATTTAATTTCAGACATGAGCTTGAAGATCTTATATTTTCTGAAAATGAAACCAAGTTACAAGTAAAACAAACTAAAAAAAAAAGACATAGTCTTTCACAGAGTAAACATTGTGTAAAACAGGAACTATCTATACAATATAGTAATTGAAGTGGTACTGGTTATAAATGCCAGAATATGAAATAAATATACACATAATTACATAAGATGAAATAAGTAAATTAATGGGGGAGAATTGTACATAACATAGGTAGGTATTCCACCTTCAATGAAGTGAAACTTTTTTTTCATTCCTACACATGAATTGTGTATAGTGACTTTCTTCCACATAAATACATATGGTGAAGGAAATAAAATGAACTAGCTTTACAGTAAAGAATCTCAACAATTACTACCCTTCCAGGTAAACAACAGTGGTATGTAATGTACTATATCTCTATATATTGTGATTAATATTTCCCTTTATACTGTGCCACTGATGTTTCTTCTATGCATATGTATAATAACACTTTTATGAAAAAAGTACACAAATTCTTACAAAAATTATTGAAAATTATTTCACTTACACTCCTGAAAGTTGATAAAAACCCTTAAAACACATTTACCAAAGACAAGAGTATAAGATATCATTACAACCAAGGGGAGTCTAAGAAGATACAATGAATTTTTAGAATTTAATATTCAGATAAGATCTGAAGACAGGGAAATGGCATGTAAAACTTAAGAAACAATAAAGAAGGGGCATAGTTAATTAATAATGTATGAATATTGTTTAACAAATTCTAACAAATGTACCACACTAACAAAGCATGGTATAGTAGGAGAAACTAGTCGTATGGAAATAATGAGAACTCTCTGGACTCAAAGCTTTTCTCTAAATTTAAAATTTATTTATTGATTTTCCAAACTAAAATACATTTATGCAAATAGGTACAAAAGTAAATTAAATGAAGATAATTTATTAAACAGTAGAAAAAATGTTTAAGGATCTAAGAGAGTGAATCTGTCAACCTGGCATTATACATCCATCACAGGCATCATTTATAGTTTTCTTATTAAAGAAGGATCATATATAGGATAAGTATATCTTTCTGGAAATAAAGAATCAACAATGAATAATAGTAAATAAATTATCAACAATATGACAAAAACAAATAAAAGGTATCAGGTTTCGACTTTGTAGTGGTCTGTATAAATATGAATCATATTGTCCCACTCCTACCCATCCTTTGCATATAATTCTCCCAAATTTCCTCTTTGGCCAAGAGATTACATCAATGCTAAATGCTTTGATTAGTCAAGTAATACATTTTGGCTAATTGGGCTATTAGTGAATTAAAAAGATACAAGAAGAGGCCTTTTAGAGCTGAATTTGTTTTCTTTTGCACCTAATTTTTAGTAGAAGATTTTGCCCAAGTTATGTTGATGGAAGAATAAGAGATGTTTATAGTGTGGAGCTACACTATACTATACTGTTCACCAGCCACCTCAGCAAATAGCCAGTCAGTGCTAGACAGGAAAGCTACTTAGTGAGGACACACACAAACATGAAAAACTAAATCCCTATTTATCAAATGCACATCCTGAATAATTGATTAGGCCAATGAGTTATCAGGCATCTTTAAGAATATTGCACAGGTAATATATACTTTTACTCTAAGATCACATGATTCTGTATGTAGACAATCCAAAGAATCTATAAACCATTTTACTTTGTTAATTGCTTAACAAGGTTGGCTAAGTCCAAAGTTCATGTGGAAAATTCAGTTATGTTTATATACAGTAGCAGCAACCATTTGTACATGAAGTGTTTTAAATACCATTTAGAGTACTATAAAATACACAAACTTAGAAATCATTCAGTAAGATATAAGTCAGACTTTTATATACTAAAGTTCGAGGAAAATAGTTTAGAGCAATCCAAGACTACTTCAGCTACTTCTGCTCAATATTGTTAATACTCCAAATAACCAAAATCTATCTACAAAGTCAATATATTTGCAATAAATCACTGAGCCATTGTCTTGATACAGATTGAAGTGTTGATGATATATAACCTATAAAAGGATGACGTTTGTAGGGAAAAGTAAGACAATCATGTAATAAAGAACCTTACAGCTCTTGTACTATCAAGACATGAGAAAGTTGTGTTAATTAAGGACCTAATTGTAAAATGTTGGACAAATAGATTAGTATAACAGAAAACAAAATTTGGAAACATACCACATCTAGTCACTCAACTCAGTCACTTAATTACTCGGGAGCAGACAGATTCTTTGAAAAGTGATTCTAGACTGATTAGCAAAGCAGATGGAAAAGAATTTGAAGTACAAGGCTTTTAAATCACTTCATATTCAAAAGCTTATGTGAACTTGATGTTGGGACTCAACATGAAATAAAGACTCTAACCTTTGGAAGTCATTATAGCACATTTTCATGGCCTATGTTTACTCATAATTTCTTTCAATGTGTAGTAAGGAAACCTTAATAGAAACAACAATTGCAATACAATTACAAATTAATTCAAAGAATATTTTTCCTTTATTGTCGAAGTAAAGTACAGAGGGGTTACAATTTGATATGTAAGACAGTGAGTACAATTCTCGTTCAACTTGTTACTCCTTCCCTCATCCCCTGCCTCGGCCTACTCCCTCTTCCTGTCCCTCTCCCCCCATGAGTTGTACAGTTGGTTTACTACAAATGGCTTTGTAAGTATTGCTTTGGGAATCGTTTGTCTTTTTGTCCTTTGTCTCTCGATGTTGGTATTTCCTTTCCCTTCCCTAGTTCCAGTACATGCATATACAGTATCCAGGGTACTCAGATGAGATAGAGTGATAGTGGGGATTAAACCACAGGAAGGCAATACAAGAATAAAAGAAAGGGTACAGTTCCACATGGCATGTTGAAAATAATTACAACAAAGATTTAACATTTGTTTCCATAACATGGAGTTCATTTCACTTAGCATCATCTTATGTGTTTGTAAGGTCATAGCTATTGGGCTATTGTGATCTTCTGTTTTGACTATCCTAAACCTGTACTAATTAGTCCCTATGAGGGAAACCATAGAGTCCATGTCTCTTGGGTCTGGCTCACTTCACTTATTATGATTTTTCCAAGTCCTTCCATTTCCTTATGAATGAGGCAGTGTCATTCATTCTGATAGAGGCATAGAATTCCATTGAGTATATGTACCACATTTTCCTGATCCACTGGTCTACTGAGGGGCATCTGGGTTGGTTCCATATTTTAGCAATCACAAGTTGTGCTGCGATTGAACATTGTTGTGCTGGTGGCTGTAGTGTGGTCTTGTTTGTAATCTTTTGGGTAGATGCCCAAAAGTGGGGCTACTGGGTCATAGGGGAGTTCTATGTTTAGTCTTCTGAGGAACCTCCATACCGCTTTCCAGAGTGGTTGAACAAGTTTACATTCTCACCAACAATGTAGTAGGAATCCCTTTGGCCACATCCCCTCCAACATTTGTTATTGTTAGTTTACCTGATAATGGACATTCTTACTTGGGTGAGGTGGAACCTCAATGTTGCTTTGGTTTGCATTTCTTTTATGGCCAGTGATGTAGAACACTTCTTCATGTGTCTAGGCCATTCTCATTTCCTCTCCATTGGATATTATTCATATGTATGTGTGTGTAAATATTTATATTTGTTCTCCCAAATAGTTATTAAAAACTAAATATGTAAGTCAGAGACCAGAAAAGATGTTTACAAAACTGTACCTGGTAATGGGTTAATACAGAGATTATATAATATATCCCTACAAATTGATAAGAAATTGGCACAGATGAACAATTACAATCTATAACCAAAAGTGGATGTAAAGGAACTTGATACCATTTTATCATTACCCACTGGAAAATGCAAATTAAACAGATAGTGATAAACTTATCTTAACATTTAAATATAAAATGCTGAAAAATTTGAGAAAATAAAGCCTCATATGTTTTCCAAACTGGGGAAGAGAACAATTCTCTTGTTTATGGGTTCATTTCTTTGGATTGTACACATAACAGAAGTCATAGTGCTTTTATCTTTTTATTTGTCTACTGGGTTTCACTTTGCATAGTGTCTTTCAGGATTATCCCATTTCTTCAAATGACAAAATTTCCTTTAATCCTATGGATGAACAGTATTCCATTGTGAATTTGCATCATATTTTCACAAATTAATTGGCTTTCTAAAATTTAATAATTTTAAAAGATGAAAGTGTTTTTTTACCTACAAACTAGGATGATCTCTGTCCCTTTCTAAGAACATACACATATTCTACATGTATATAAATATACATATTCCTCAAGAACTATGTAGGAGCCAGAACATACAGGATTGGGAATTTGTTGTAAGCAAGTTATTTATAACTGGAATCCAGAGTGAATACCTAATTCAATAACCAATTTGCTACAACCATTTTGTTGAACTGAGCTTAGGGAATTGTTACAAACAATTTTTTGTGGATGCTTAAGGTAGGAGCTTATGAAAAGCAGTACTATGAAATGGCAAGTGACAGCCTGCAGCTTCCTTACAAATACCACCTGATTGGATCATTTTGAAGAGCTGTCTGTCTTTGATACTCATATGTGTTATATTGTAGACTGAAGTGGGAGAAAATTAGGGAACTTTCAAAATGAAAACTGATTTCATAAATTACAGCCCAGAAAATAACAAAAAGAGCTGTCATGCCCTTTAGCAGCTTTTCCTTTAATTTCTGCAAAATCTTTTGTCTTCACCCTTTGAATCTCACTATTGTCTCTATTGTACTCAAAGCAGGGCTTTTCTTCTCCAGTGCAAGTGTTACAAAAGATACATGATGATTTTTGCCTTGATTGGAGGGGAACTTGCATGTACAGATAACTTTGCAAGACACAAATTGCTTAAGACAGAATACTTGGAAGGATAAGACACATGGAAACCAAGAATAACTATTACCACAAGTAAAGTTAAATCATCACACTGCATAATCATTATATGGAAGGTATGCCTGATCTATCACCTTGTTATCAGAAAGACAATTATGTAGAACAGCAACCAAATACCAAATCTTTGGAAGAATGAAAGTCATCATGACTCTATTTGCTCTTTTGAAATGGAATAACTGGAAATACGAACAAAAAAGTAATCGTTTCCAAAAGGTTTGAATGTCAAAGTTATTTTTATTCAAGATATATCTTTATTGTTTTTCTGTTTAATTTTGTAATATGGTTATTCTCCAAATCCACAAGACACACTAGAGTAAAAAACAGAGTGTAATTTGTTATTTTAAAATATACTAATCTGTTCATCCATTCATATAGATTTATTTACACTATAACTATATGAAATTTACTCACATATGCATTTATCATAACCGCTCAAAAATCATGCATACAGAATAATATTTATCAAAATGAAATCCAGGAAATGGAAAGGAGACTTTTTTTATTTTTACAGTTTTTGTTTCCTTTTCTGTTTATGTCTTTGGGGGCACAAAAAAGTAGGGACAAAGGGTAAACAAATGCAGCTTGGTACTCATTGGACATGATGTTGAAAATTAATTATACATCTTCTAGGTGGGATGGAAGGCAAACACTGGGACAAAGAAAGGGAAGGGATGACATTGTCCAAAAGGAAATGTGCTCTTTGCTTGACTTATGTAATTGTACCCCTTGGTTTTTAGTATTTTCAGATAAGCGCTTTTAAAAAGTAAGACTGCAAATATTATTGCCAAAAAATCATGTATCAAAGATATCTATTTGCTACGCATGATAAGTAACATACACAGAGAATAGGAGGAAGTATGTCACGTGTCTTGAAAAATGAAGGTGAAACATTATGTATACTATAGCAGATTTGTTTGCTTAATAAAATTCTCTAAGGAAAACTGAGATTGAAAAAATAATAAAATTACTTACCATCAAATTGCACAATTTTTTAAAGAAAAAGTTACTTTATTATCTGTGTTAAATGTTCATAGTTTAATAAATGATTTGAAGACATAGACATACAAGTAAAAATGTAAATAAAAATAGTGCCCTAAACCATGAAGTCATTCATTGATATTAAATAATCATCATATGAAGACTGTATATGTGTGTGAATATATACACAATGAGGTGGATATACAGTTTATACCTTGACTAGCTATAAAAAGATATATCATACATGTTTTCCATAGGTATTGCTACATTAGGTAACATATCACTGGGGAGAGGTAGGGGTATAAAGACACATCATATTCATATAATTTTTAAGATGACATAGGACATAGGAGATTACTGAAAATGCAAGATTTGATGGAGAAATACAGGAAGCAGGAAATAGAAGGATTTAATCTCCAAGTATGGTAGAGAAATATTCTATGAAGTAAAAAAACAAAACAAAACAAGGAGCCACCGTGAATAATAGCAATTTACTCATGCAGGCTCTGGTGGCTCTATAATCCTAGCTATAATCCTGGCTACTCAGGAGGTTGAGATCTGAGCATCACAGTTTGAAGCCAGCTCATGCAGGAAATTTCCTGAGGTTCTTTAGTTTGCATTATTTTATTTTATTTTTCTTATTTATTGTCAAAGTGATGTACAGAGAGGTTATAGTTTCATTCGTTAGGCCTTAGGTACATTTCTTTTATTGTTTGTTACCTCCTCCCTCATTTCCCTCCTCCTCCTTCCTCTTTTCCCTCTCCCGCCACGAGTTGTTCAGTTGGCTTATACCAAACGGTTTTGCAAGTATTGGTTTTGGAGTTGTTTGTCTTTTTATTCTTTGTCTCTCAATTTTGATATTCCCTTTCACTTTCCTAGTTCTAATACCAGTATATACACTTGCCAATGTACTTAGATAATATACAATGAGTACAACCACAGGAAGGGGATACAAGAGGATCACAAATAATAGAAGCTATGGTTTCACATGGCATATTGAAAGTAATTACAACAGTGATATAACAGTCGTTTCCACAACATGGAGTTCATTTCACTTAGCATTATATTATGCATTCATAAGGGCATAGCTATTAGGCTCTTGTGATCCTCTGCTGTGACTACCCTAAACCTGTGCTAATTATTCCCTAGGAGGGAGACCATATGTAGGGGATGGCTATACCTTTAAGACCTGGGAATGTTGGCTGCTATCCACTCCCACCTCCTTCCGGTTTCAAATCCGGAAGAGGAAGCCAAACCAGCCCCTGCCACTCGGCTGCAAGCACGTGTGTCATAGTGGCGCGGTCAGGCGCCCAGAGGGCGGTCCTGTGGGAAATGACGTTAGATCGTGGGGAAGGTCCTATGGTGCTGCTGTTGGATGGACATGCTCATTAGCCTATCGTTAGCACCTGGTCATTCCCTCTCCTTCCCTCATCATTACTGCTATAAGTTTGATTGCCCCTCCCTTGAATAAACAGAAAGCTCCTGAGGATTACTACCAGGTATCCACGCGTACCCATCCTCCTTGGCAAGTATGGGGGGAGGGCATGCTCCCAGCCACACGCGGCCAAGGCTACCTGTGGCCCCACTCCACCTTGGATCGCACGCAGGTCAGGCAGCCAAGGAAGAGAGTGATAGGGAACACATAAAGAGATAAAAGGCATGGTGTCTCCACAAAGGAGACGTGGAAATTTAGCCCGGCAACCATAGAGTCCATGTTTCTTTGAGTCTGGCTCACTTCTCTTAGTATAATTTTTTCCAAGTCCTTCCATTTCCTTATGAATGGGGCAATGTCATTCTTTCTGATAGAGGCATAAAATTCCATTGTGTATATGTAGCACATTTTCTTGATCCATTGGTCTACTGAGGTGCATCTGGGTTGGTTCCATATTCTAGCTATGACAAATTGTGCTGCGATGAACATTGTTGTGCTGGTGGCCTTTTGGGTAGATGCCCAAAAGTGGGGCTGCTGGGTCATAGGGAGCTCTATATTTAGCCTTCTGAGGAATCTCCATACCGCTTGCCAGAGTGGCTGACCAGTTTACATTCCCACCAAGAATGAAGTAGGGTTCCCTTTTGGCCACATCCCCTCCAACATTTGTTATTGTTAGTTTTCTTGATATATGACATTCTTACTGGCGTGAGATGGAATCTCAATGTTGTTTTGATTTGCATTTCTTTTATGGCCAGTGATGTAGGGCACTTTTTCCTATGTCTCTTGGCCATTCTCATTTCCTCATCAGATAAGTCTCTTTTTAAGTCTTTAGCCCATTTCTTGAGGGGGCTGTTGGTTCTTTGCAGTTTTGTTTTGGAGAAATGTAATTTTTTTTGTTCTGCATATAGTTTAGATATGAGGCCTTTGTCCGTTGTATGGCCGGTAAAAATCTTTTCCCAATCTGTGGGCTTTCTGTTTATCTTGTGAGCTATGTCCTTTGCCCTGCAGAAGATCTGCAGTTTGATGAAGTCACATTTGTCATCCTTTCTTTGATTTGTAGCATTTCTGGGTCTTTGTTAAGGAAGGTCCATCCTGTGCCAAGGAGCCCAAGTGTTTCTCCTATACTGCTTGTCATGTTTTCAGGGTATCTGTTTTAATTTTGAGGACTTTGATCCATTTGGAATTGATTTTGGTGCACAGTGATATATAAGGGTCCAGTTTTAATTTGTTGCATGTGTTGAATGACTTTTGCCAGCACCATTTGTTAAAGAGGCTATCTTTCTTCCAGACTATTTTTTAGCTCCTTTATCAAAGATTAAGTAGGCATAGTTCTGTGGGTTCATTTCTGGGTCTTCAATTCTGTTCCATTGGTCTTCAGGCCTGTTCTGGTGCCAATACCAAGCTATTTTTATTACTATAGCTTTATAATACAGCTTGAAGTTTCCTGAGATTCTTATCTCCAATTAACTGCCTAAAAAGTGGATTTAAAGCTATGGCTCTAAGTGGTAGAGTGATAGCCTTGAACAAAATAACTCAGAGACTGTATCAAGGCACTGAGTTTAAGCACCATTACAGACAAACAACAACAGCAACAGCAAAAAAAAAACAGAAACAGCAACAACAAAAAAATTTTTCCATCAAAAATATCACCATAAGTAGTTTATGCTTTCTGAGGGTCAATTTCAGAAAAGGTAAAATGAAGATGACATTCATCTTGAGCATCTGTAGAGGACTTCCGGGAAGATGGTGGAGGAGCAGCAGAGCCCTAGCTGAGCAACCTCCGACATCGCAGTTTTACCTCTCCAGAGAAAGTTTTACTCCTAGAAAGACAGCCCAAGTAAGTTATAACAGTACAGGGATTCTGGCCAGGAAGGAAAAGTCGACTTTGCTGGCCTGAAAACACAGATTTGAGCTCCAGGTGGCATCCCATCCCCACGCCAGTGCTGGTGCCTGCACAATGCCCTGCACTCTGCATACCTAAAGCACGCAGTGGCGACCAAGGAGAAATCCTCCAGAAGGCGGCAGACTTGGATCACAGGCTGAGCATGGACAGGCTGAAATCACAGAGAAAGCGTGAGTACCCCACAAAAGACATTCTCACTCGCCCCCACAGAGCAGCTCCTTGAAGGTAGCCCTTCCCCCACTGCCAGAGCAAAGCTCCATCTTTGACACTCTCATAGAGTCAGACCAGAATGGAACTAAAGCAGGCCTGGGGAAAGCATTGACAAAGGGGCCATCTTTGCAAAGAGCAAGAGGGACCCAACAGTGAGAGTCAGCTCCGCCCAGGAGAATGACCCCTGCCCAGGCGGGAGGCTCATCCCGGGCTGCAGCTCACACTCAGGTGAACTCAGCCAGAGGTGCCCCACCCTGCCTGCCGGAATTTCTAAATTAAAACCGAAAGTGGGGAGCAGCTTCCAGAGGCACGGAGCAACCAGACAGGAGAACAAACAGTTCCGAGACAGATAAAGTGTCCCATCACAGAGGAAGCCCAATTCCCAGCCCAAAACAGAGCTGAATTCCATAGCCAGCTCCACCCAGGAGGCCGCCCCACTGAGGAGAAGGAAGCTCTTCCAGGCAAGCGACTCTCACCGGGTAAACCAGGCCAGAGGTGCCCTGTCCTGCTGAGTCCACAGCCTATTCAAAGCCAGGCATTAAAGGCAGTGGCCCCACAGCAGACGGGCGGAGCCAGGGTTCCCAAGACTGTTCACATGCCCCATCTTCAGTGGATGTCCAAGGCCTACCTGCAAGCTGGTGAACCACAGAGCCCCAGGATTTCACTAACAGGGGAGGAGGGTCAAAGCAGATCCAACCCCTGCAAACTGAAAGCAATTCAAACCAGCCAAGCAGCAAAATAGACTGCAGACCATCATAGAGAGTGATGAAAGCCCAGAGAGTGTAGAAAGCCCACCCAAACAAGGAAGACTCCATTTTTGTTAAGATTTTTTAAACTTCTTTTTTCTTTTTTTCATTTCTGGTTTCTTGTTTTCCATTTTTATTTGTTTTATCAGGTTTTTGGGGGTTATTTGTTCTTCTGGTTTTTTAAAAATAATTTTTCTCTGTTTTGTGCATTTGTCTTGCAGTATTTTTCTTTGTTTCTCTCTTCACATTCTCTTTCTTTAAAACCACTTTCCTATGAATAACACCTTCAGTCTTTTCTGCCAACTGTCCATTTTCTATCATTTTAACCTGTTCTTTCTACTGGTTCTACTCTTCTCCACATTTCCACGTCACTGAAACTAAACCAAAATCATCACCTGCCCTCCCCCACAGATCTTACTCTATTCTCTTCATTACCTCGAACCTAATCTCCTGATTTATTTCCAGGACCTCCAGATTCCATTTACCCCTGGTTATTGGATAAAGGATATCCCTGATCAATCAGAGTGAATCAAAGGGGTTCATAGAGAAAGCCAGTCCAAAAAGAACTTAATATAAGAACAAAAATTGCTCATAGGGTTGTAACAGTAAATAAGTAACTACTGAATACAGGGCTCAGGATTGGTTGTTATATTGAAATTGTATTCTTTAGGTACACCAAATCTAATTTTATATATAGGTATACAAGGTATCTGTATATAATAGTGAATTTCTAAGATTTACTCAACAGTGCTTGGTAAGGTCTGCTGTGGGTCTTAAATGGTGCTCACAGTTGCTTGTAGATTGGCATTCCTAATCCAGATGGGCAGGAGAAACACAAGAAAGATGGCAAACATGGAGTCTCATCTCCCACTCAAAACTAGCAGGAAGCCGAGCAGTCAATCAAAGACATAGACGAGAACCCTCAAAATGCTCTACAAAATTTACTGATAAACATGATAAATGAAAGCTTGAATCAATACATGAATCCATTCATAAAGTAATAGACGATTTCATGGCCTCAACAAATAGAAAGATAAATGAACTTCAAGAGTAAAATGAAAAGATAGCTACCCAGCTAAAATATTTGAGAGACAGCACTCAAAACCAAATTAATAAAGTTAATGAAGTAAAGAAGTCCATGCAAAACCTAGGAGATAATTATACCAAGGACATGGAAATCATCAGGAAACACCAGTCAGAAGGAAAAGAGATTCAAAATCAAGTAGCTAGGCTATAGTCCCGACTAGCTGAAGCAGAGGATCGAATCTCAGGAGCTGAAGATTCCCTAGAATCTATGGAGAAAGATCAAAAATAAATACAAAACCAATCCAGTCAACAAAACAGATCACTCCAGGAGCTCCAAGACATAATCAGGAAGTCCAATTTAAGGCAAATAGGTATTGAGGAAAACCTGGAGAAAGAAGTAAATGGGATAGGCAACCTATTTAATAGAATATGAGCCGAGAACTTCCCAAATATCCAAAAGGATAGGCCTATACAGATCCAAGAAGTGTTTAGAACCCGAAACCAACCTGACCAAAATATGGCATCCCATCAACACATTGTGATCAAAACAGGATCAATAGAGTACAAGGAAAGAATCCTTAAAGCTGTTAGGGAGAAGAAAATAATCACATATAAAGGAAAAGCAATCAGAATTACCCTAGACTTCTCAGCAGAGACCATGAAAGCAAGGAGAGCCTGGAATGAGGTATACCAAACCCTAAATAATAATAACTATCAACTCAAACAGCTCAACTCAAACAGCCACCACAGAAAATCCTACAATTCATGGAGACTAAACAACACACTGCTGAACCATCAGTGGGTCATTGAAGAAATTAGAACAAAAATTCAAATGTTTATGGAATTCAACCAAGATGAGTACACAAAGTACCAGCTCCTTTGGGACACAGCAAAGGCAGTACTCAGGGGAAATTTTATATCTCTGAGTGCATACAACAACAAACTGGAGAAACAGCAACTCACTAATTAAAGGAAGTACCTTAATCTCCTTGAAAGAGAACAATAAGAAAAACCCCCAAGTCATAGATGGAAGCAAATAATAAAAATCAAATCAGAATTAAATGACTTAGAGACAAAAAAAAAAAAACCATTGAAAGAATCAACAAAACAAAGAGTTGGTTCTTTGCAAAAATCAACAAGATAGACAGACCCCTGGCAAACCTGACTAAAAAACAAAGGCAGCACACTCAAATAAACAAGACCAGAGATGAAACAGGTAACATCACCACAGAAATAACCAAAATTCAGAACACAGTAACGGACTATTTTGCAAACCTTTATGCCAACAAATTTGAGAACTTGGAAGAAATAAATGATTTCCTAGAAAAAATTGATATCCCCAAACTCAACCATGAAGATTTAAACCTTCTAAACAGACCCATATCCTGCATTGAAATAGAAATGGCAATAAGTGGTCTCCCATCCAAGAAAAGCCATGGTCCAGATAGATTCACAGCAGAATTCTACAAGGCCTTCAAAACAGAACTCACATCAATATTTCTCAAACTGTTCAATGAAATTGAAATAGAAACTTCACTACCATAGACACATTCTATGAAGCCAGTGTAACCCTCATCCCCAAACCATGCAGGGACTCATCACGGAAAGAGAACTATAGACCGATTTCCCTGATAAATATAGACGCAAAAATTCTCAACAAAATTCTGGCCAATCGACTTCAACAGGTCATGAAAAAATCATACACCACAATCAAATTGGATTCATCCCAGGGATGCAAAGTTGGTTCAACATACGCAAGTCAATTAATGTAATCCACCACATCAACCAGAGCAAGGTAAAGAATCACATGGTTATAGCTCCAGATGCGGAAAAGGCATTCGATAAAATCCAGCACCCATTTATTATAAAATCCCTAGAAAAATTGAGATTTCAGGGAACACTCCTGAGTATAATAAAGGCAGTCTATGACAAACCAACAGCAAGCACAATTCTAAACAGTGGAAAGCTAAAGCCATTCCCTTTAAAATCAGGAGCAAGACAGGGACGTCCGCTCTCTCCCCCCTCTTCAACATAATACTGGAATTTCAAGCCAGAGCAATTAGGCAAGAAGAAAATATAAAGGGGATCCAAATAGGAAAAGATGAAGTTAAACTTTCTCTCTTAGCAGATGACATGATCCCCTACCTAAAGAACCCTATAGACTCTACTCCCAAGCTACTAGATCTGATCCAAAACTTTGGCAAAGTTGCAGGATATAAAATAAACCCTCAAAAATCAATGCCCTTTCAATATGCTAATGACCCAAACGCTGAGACTGAAATCAGGAAAGCAACTCCTTTTGCAATAGCCCCAAAAAACATAAAATACCTAGGAATAACCCTAACCAAAGAGGTGAAAGACCTCTATGATGAGAACTTTAAAAGCTTGAAAAACAAAATTAAGTCAGAACTAAGGAAATGGAAAAACCTTCCATGCTCCTGGATTGGGAGGATTAATATAGTCAAAATGGCAATATTGCCAAAAGATATCTACAAAGTCAATGCAATACCCATTAATATCCCAACACCATGTTTTAATGAAATAGAGGAAGCAATCCAGAAATTCATATGGAACAATAAAAGACCCAGAATAGCAAAAACAATCCTAAGCAGAAAGAACAGTGCTGGAGGAATTACAATACCCAACTTCAAGCTGTATTATAAAGCTGTAGTAATAAAAAACAGCTTGGTATTGGCACCAGAACAGGCCTGAAGACCAATGGAACAGAATTGAAGACCCAGAAATGAACCCACAGAACTATGCCTACTTAATCTTTGATAAAGGAGCTAAAAAAAGAGTCTGGAAGAAAGATAGCCTCTTTAACTAATGGTGCTGGCAAAACTAGTTCATCACATGCAACAAACTCAAACTAGATTCTTATTTATCACCATGCACCAAAATCAATTCCAAATGGATCAAAGTCCTCAAAATTAAAACAGATACCCAAACAACACTAAAGGAAGGAGTAGGAGAAACACTTGGGCTCCTTGGCACAGGATGAAACTTCCTTAACAAAGACCCAGATATGCTACAAATCAAAGAAAGGATGGACAAATGTGACTGCATCAAACTGCAGATCTTCTGCAGGGCAAAGGACATAGCTCACAAGATAAACAGAAAGCCCACAGATTGGGAAAAGATCTTTACCGGCCATACAATGGACAAAGGCCTCATATCTAAACTATATACAGAACTAAAAACTTACATTTCTCCAAAACAAAACCGCAAAGAACCAACAGCCCCCTCAAGAAATGGGCTAAAGACTTAAAAAGAGACTTCTCTGATGAGGAAATGAGAATGGCCAAGAGACATAGGAAAAAGTGCCCTACATCACTGGCCATAAAAGAAATGCAAATCAAAACAACTTTGAGATTCCATCTCACGCCAGTAAGAATGGCATATATTAAGAAAACTAACGGGACTGGGGATATAGCCTAGCGGCAAGAGTGCCTCCCTCGGATACACGAGACCCTAGGTTCGATTCCCCAGCACCACATGTACAGAAAACGGCCAGAAGCGGCGCTGTGGCTCAAGTGGCAGAGTGCTAGCCTTGAGCGGGAAGAAGCCAGGGACAGTGCTCAGGCCCTGAGTCCAAGGCCCACGACTGGCAAAAAAAAAAAAAAAAAGAAAAGAAAAAAGAAAACTAACAATAACAAATGTTGGAGGGGATGTGGCCAAAAGGGAACCCTACTTCATTCTTGGTGGGAATGTAAACTGGTCAGCCACTCTGACAAGCAGTATGGAGATTCCTCAGAAAGCTAAATATAGAGCTCCCTATGACCCAGCAGCCCCACTTTTGGGCATCTACCCAAAAGGCCACAAACAACAACACACTAAAGCCACCAGCACAACAATGTTCATCGCAGCATAATTTGTTATAGCTAGAATATGGAACCAACCCAGATGCCCCTCAGTAGACGAATGGATCAGGAAAGTGTAGTTCATATACACAATGGAATTTTATGCCTCTATCAGAAAGAATGACATTGTCCCGTTCATAAGGAAATGAAAGGACTTGGAAAAATTTATACTAAATGAAGTGAGCCAGACCCAAAAAACATGGACTCTATGGTCTCCCTCATAGGTAATAATTAGCATAGGTTTAGGCAAGTCACAGCAGAAGATCACAAGAGCCCAGTAGTTATACCCTTATGAAAACATAAGATGATGCTAAGTGAAATGAACTCCACCTTATGGAAATGATTGTTATATGACTGTTTTAACTACTTTCAATGTGCTATGTGTAACCGTACCTTCTATTCTTGTTGATCTTCTTCTATCACCGTCCTGTGTTGTACCTGCACTATCTCTGTATCTTATGTGAGTACATTGGAAACCTTGTATAATGGTATTAGAAGTAGGAAACTGAAAGGGAATACCAAAATTGAGACACAGGGTAAAAAAGACAAACAACTACAAAAGCAATACTTGCAAAACTCTTTGGTGTAAATGAACTGAACAACTCATGGGATGGAAAGGGAAAGGGGAGGGGTTACAGGGGAATGAGGGAGGAGGTAACAAACAATACAAGAAATGCATCCAATGCCTAACGTATATAACTGTAGCCTCTCTGTACATCAGTTTGACAATAAAAAATAAAAAAGCATGTGTAATACGATCAATGATAATTAAGTCAGTGTTGTTCTAAACTATGAATGAAACCAGTGCTTATACTGTATCTGCTTCTCTGTCTGAAATGGTTATAGCTTGAAAATATCATGAGTTGTAAAGATACAGAGGTAGGCGACATATTTTATCATCCATTTCTGTGGAAAGTACAAACATTTTCACTATTTAATAATATTTACTGTTAATAATAAAACGTAAAATCTGTTCCTGTAGACTTTGCTCTTAAAATTCGCCTGTTAATCTACATACTTCAATCCAAACGAGGGTACTTCTTCAGATTGTCAGGAACATAAAAATTGTTAAGTACTACTCTATTTTTGCATGGTCACAAAGACCGTATTTATTTTTAAAGTAGAAAATAAGATCAATGCAGTATCTTTTCTTACATCTGTATCATAGTCCAAGAGACTCATTTGTTTTGAATTTTAAATCGTGTATATTTCCATTATCTTTAAATACCACCTCCATAGGAGCTTTCTCTTGGCCTGTCCTTCCTGCTACTGAGAATCCAAATCCATGTTTTGCTTTGACAATTTCAAAATTGAACACATGATTCTACCAGAGACTTACACATGATTTTAAAGGCAATAGCTAAATAATCAAATCACGTATTAATTATCGCCTTACCTGAGCTCTACATTCTATACTCTTTATATTGACAGAGAATTGTCTAATTTGTTTTTTTAGGATCTAAGAATCAAGAAAATTTCTTATTATTTCACCTTCACAATTTCATTCCCTTATCCTAGAAATATAAATTTTAGGATGGTACAGTCTTGGTAGAAATGGTTATGGATTTAGTTATCTGAATACAGCTTTCTCTGTCACTGTGGTAATAATTCCAGGGATTAAATTAAAGGATTTTACAGGATAGGCATTGAGATCCATGGCAGACAAATCAGAATGTAGTTGTGTACCTGTTTGCATTTAGTAGATGAGTAATGATTTCTTTATTAATAACTACTCTAGCTAATGTATGTTAATATATAAATATTAAATTACTTATATACTATTTGTAAGTCCTTGGTGCTAATTTTGTTTGTATGATTTGTTGGTTAGCATATACCATTTCTTTTCATTTCTCTAACTACTGTATGTTTTATGTTATAGTCTTTTAATAGTAATAAATGCTTAATATTAATTCATCAATATACAATGATGCCCCAAAACTTTTTGAACCAGAATAAATTGGTGTGATGCAAAATAATGCTAAACAATCAAAAATGTTTTACATATTGATTAGTACATGCCAGAAAGACAGAACTGTTTCGTCTGAAAAAGTTAAATTATAGGTAATTGGACATTTCCAAAAACAAATGCCTCACTATATTTATCATGAGTACAATAAAATATGATCATATTTGCTTTGGAAAGAAGAATGTTTCCTCTTAGTTGGAAAACACATAGATAGATGGATGGATAGATGGATGAATGGAGATAGATAGATAGATAGATAGATAGATAGATAGGGCTACTTTCCTATCAGTTCTAAAGTATTTTTATTTTATAATTAGTAGTAGTACAGAGTTACTATTCAACATATCAGTTTATGCCTTCTTGTGATTCTGCTCCCTGCCAACCCTACCCCTCCCTTAATTTATTTTAAAATTTTGCATTACAGTTTATGACCGTCTCCCCTTTTTGTTAGTTTTAGGAACAGATAATTCAGAAAAGCTGTAAGGAACACACCTACAGTACCCATATATTTATATCATGTATTATTATTTATGTATTATATTATTTGTTATATTTATATTATATTATTATAAATATTAAAATGTTTAATTATATAGTCAATGGTACTCTAAGGTTTTGATTATTAAAATATAGAGCAGCTACATTGTCCAATGCTAACTGTGGACATTAAGAATATAACATTCCTGGGCTGGGGATATGGCCTAGTGGCAAGAGAGCTTGCCTCGCATGCATGAAGCCCTGGGTTCGATTCCCCAGCAACACATATACAGAAAATGGACAGAAGTGGCGCTGTGGCTCAAGTGGCAGAGTGCTAGCCTTGAGCAAAAAGGAAGCCAGGGACAGTGCTCAGGCCCTGAGTCCAAGGCCCAGGACTGGCCAAAAAAAAAAAAAAGAATATAACATTCCTATCACAAATTAAATTAAACAGTGCATCACTGCATAGACCAATGGAGTATTTTATAACACATCTAGCAAATGATGCTCACTGAATAAGCATCCAGTAGTAGCATTGCACAGACCCAAAATGTAACAATGCAAATAAGTAATTTATTTCATTATTGATAATCATTAGCATTTATAGATCTCATTTTGATGCTATAGTCTAGGAACTTTTAAAAAATATCATTATGAAAAATAATTTTTATAGAACACATTTTTATAGATACTTGTCTACATTCTAGTGTTTGAGGAAATAGCTCCTACTTTCAAATAGTGACATAAATATATATCTCCAGTTAAGCAGAGTTCAGATTGAAAGCCTTCACTGACAATTAGATTCCTTGTTCCTCTATCATCAAACTTTGAAAGCTTTACCCTTTTATTTTCCTGCCATCCATAAGCAGTGAATAATCCTAAGGACTGTGAAGTTGACCAAAGCACTGGATGCCAAAGGAGACAGTGAGAGCAATGAAGATCAGCACTACTGTGAGCCATCGGTTCTCTTTTATTTTTTAATACAAAAACAGGGTTAACTATAAATTGAAAAGTTGCATTAAAATGGCCCTCTATCATCTCATCTATTTGGGAAAGAGCACTTAAGAACATAAGAAAAAGAAAAAAAAAATAAAGGACCATCTATTTTTTTTCTTCTTTTATGACCTTTTTCCATGGATGAATCTACTCTACCAGATAAACTGGGGAAAAAGGTAAGTTAAAGTATTTTTTTATTCAAATACATTAATGAAGAAAGGATGACAAGCATTCCAGAAAATCAAATGCCAAATATAAGTATATTAAAAACATGATTTAAAGAGAAAGAAGCTGACCTGGACCTACCACCATGCTAGATAAAAGAAAGTCCTCAAATATGGCAGAAGCTAGGTGACTAGGGTTATGTTAACCCTCTTTATTCTAGGATAAAAACAGTAATGCTTGCTTTGGGCTATGTTAGCTGACTTGGTAGAAATACTGCATACATAAAAATTCTGTATTGTCCCTGTCTAGCTGTAAGCCACCCAATAATGTTAAACTAGCTAATTCATTTGCTATTTATCTTTGTTTATGTTCCAAAAAAAATGATGGCTGCTTAATTATATTACAAATGAGTTTTGCCAGCCAATTGTATAACAGATGTTATTTACTCCCAGAACAACTGCCAAAAGTCCAAAGACAAAAGTAGCACATTTAACAACCCCAAATGCAGTGTATGGAATTACTTTTCTCATGCAATCCCTCTCTCATGCAACCAACAGCTGCTTCCATCTTGTAAGGGACGGCAGCATTAAATGTAACAACCAGCCAGAAATCGGGTTGTCAGCAATAGGTGGCAAAGTAAGAGTTAGAACTAGGTAGATTCTACCTGTGATAGATGCAAAGAGTTGTCTGGTTTTATTTTTGTTTCAAATTTCATCAAGTTTTCAAAGCATCATATATTACAGCACTTACCAAGTAATTCCCTGATGATGGATGAGGAAAAAACAAATCACCCATTTTTCACAGTTTATGCACTGAGCAGTAGGCACATTTTCCCCCCACATATTTTCCCTCACCAAATGTTGTAGGACTTGAGAGAATTCTTTCATTTGAGTGCTACCATAATTTGAATTTAGGCATCATTTCCACAATAAACTTATTCTGGGTATTGTTTAAATTTTTCCAATCTAATGGGAGCATTTTATTATATCTGAAACTTGCTTCAAATAAAACCTTCCTGGGAGAGCTGTGTTGTGGCTTACTTTTATGTAGTGTGATGGGATCTTGCCAAGGATTCTAATAAGGAGGAAAAATAAGAAGTCTTAAAAGTTTAAAGCCCAATAATCTAGAAGCTAAAATCTGGTTAAAAGCAAAATAAACCTTCTATAATTAAATGAGTCAATAGCATATGGAAAGAAAGGAGAGCCTAAGAAATAATTCTTACCAAGTTAATTCACATACTTAAACAAATTACGTTGATGTCCCTCTGTTTAGGACTAAAAAAACCTCTGAAGTAAAGCATGGGCTCTTATTTCTTTCAGTCCCAATTACATTCTACTGTGGAAAGTCAACCACAGACTTTCTTACTGGGTGAAATTCAGAAGATTTATTCATACATGACTCATGCCACTAGCTCATTTCTGTATCACAAATTGACATAGAAATGGATAAACAAGTGATCTACAGTGAATTATAGACTACTGAGTTATGCAGTCTAATATGATATTCAATTTAGGCTCTGTCTGCCTCATTCAGAGGAAAAAATAAAGGAAATAAATGGTTGTTTGAGAAATACAGCTACCTAGCACTTTGTCTCTTTTAGTACTTCCTGCAGTAGAACCCTCTTGAGACACAGGCATCAGTTGACTTAGTTAAACAGTCTGGCAGGAAAGTGGAACAACTCATAGTCATGGCTAGGTAAACTGTCAGAATTCCAAGCTTTTATTTCTTTTTTATTAAAATGTAAATAGTTATGCAGAGGGTTAGCATTCAACATATCAGTTTAGAAGGACAATGCATCTTGTTCAATGTCACCCCTTTCATTCTTCTCCAAACATTCATTTTTATATTCCAAAACAAAATGTTGAGAATTTACTACTTTAACCAATTTTCTTACTAATCTCACCTTGTTACTTTATTATTTCTTTTCTCCAAATGTCCTCCATATATTATTATTTTGTGACAAGGACATAATTAGCTAGTCATTGATTTCTATAACTTGAATACTAGTACATCACAGGTACTTGAGCCAATAATGGTAAAGCATTATTATGTTCCTGTTAATACTGATGAGTTAAATTGATATTTGAAAATCATATTTGTGCCAAAAGAAATCTCACTTTCATAAGTATCTTAGATATGCCACTGCTTTTTCCTGAGTTTATTATTTGCCTTAGTTTCTTCCTGCACATTATAGTGCTTTTTATTTTCAAATCTGGGTTTGTTTAAAGCCATTTCCTTTAAAATCAGGAGCAAGACAAGGATGTCTGCTTTCTCGACTCCTCTTCAACAGGTACTAGAATTCCTAGCCAGAGCAATAAGGCAAGAGGCAAATATAAAGGGGATCCAAATAGGGAAAGATGAAGTAAAACTCTCTGTCTTTGAAGATGACATGATCCTGTATTTAAAGAACCCCATAGACTCTACTCCGAAGTTACTTGAGCTGATTCAAAACTTTGGCAAAGTAGCAGGATATAAAATGCATCTTCAAAAGTCAATGGCTTTTCTGTATGTAGGCAATGCGAACAGCAAGGCTGAAATCAGAAAATCAACTCCTTTTGCAATAGCCTGAAAAAAGTACTTAGAAATAACTTTAACCAAAGACGTGAAAGACCTCTATGATGAAACCTTTTTCTACTTGAAAAAAAAAAAATGAGAGAACTAAGGAAATGGAAAAACTTCCCATGCTCCTGGATTGGGAGGACTGACATCGTAAAAATGGCAAAACTGCCAAAGGCTATCTACAATGCAGTACCAACCAATATCCCAGCACCATTCTTTAATGAAATAGAGGAATCAATCCAGAAATTCATATGGAACAATAAAAGACCCAGAATAGCAAAAACAATCCTTAACAAGGAAGAACAGACCTGGAGGAATTTCAATACCAAACTTCAAACTCTATTACAAAGCTACAGTAATAAAAACAGCTTGGTACTGGCACAGAAGAGGCCTGAGGACAACTGGAATAGAACTGAAGATCCAGAAATGAAACTGCAGACATATAGCCACTTAAACTTTGATAAAGGAGCTAAAAAAAAAAACTACAATGGAAGAAAGACAGCCTTTTAAACAAGTGGTGCTGGAAAAAATTGGTTAAACACCTGTAGCAAACTAAAGCTAGATCCTTATTTATCATTCTGCACCAGAGTCAATTCCAAATGGATCACAGACCTTGAGGTAAAAGAAGAAACTCTTGAAGTGGTGCTATGAATCAAGTGGTAGAGCACTAGCCTTGTGCTGAAGAACTCAGAGACAGCACCCAGGCCCAGAGTTCAACCCCATGACTGAACAAAAACAAAAATAAAAACAAAAACAAAAAAAGAACCTTCAGAAATCCTTAAAACATTGCTGGAAGGAATAGGTGAAACACTTGGGTTCCTTGGCAAAGGTTGAAACTTATCTAATAAATGCCCAGAAACACAACAAATCAAAGAAAGATTGGACAAATGGGATTGCATCAAACTGCAGAGCTTCTGCAAGGCAAAGGACATAGCTTGCAAGATAAATAGTCCACAGCTTGGGATAAGATCTTCACTGGCCATACAACAGATAAGGGCCTCATATCTAAAACACACATAGACCTCAAAAAATTAAATTCTTCCAAAACAAATCCTCAAAGAACCAATGGCCCCCTCAACAAATGGGCTAAAAACTTAAACAGAGACTTCTCTAAAGAGGAAATGAGAATGGCCAAGAGACACATAAAGAAGTACTCTACATCACTGGCCATAAAAGGAATGCAAATCAAAACAACATTGAGATTCCACCTCACCCCAGCAAGAATCGCCATTATCAAGAAAACTGGTAACAACCGATGCTGTCTGGGATGAGGCCAAAGGGAACCCTACTACACTGTTGGTGGGAGTGTAAACTTGTTCACACTCTGGAAACCAGTGTGAAGGTTCCTCAAAAGGCTAAACATAGAGCTCCCATATAACTCAGCAGCCCCACTTTGGGGCATTTACTGAAAGGATTACAAGGAAGACCACACTAAAGCTACCAGCACAACTATGTTCATCGCAGCACAAGTTACCATCACTAAAATATAGAACCAACCCAGATGCCCATCAGTAAATTAATGGGTCAAGAAAATGTGGTACCTATACACAATGGAATCCTATACTTCTAACAGAAAGAATGGCATTGCCCCATTCATAAGGAAAAAGAAAGACTTGGAAAATATCATATTAAATTAAGTGACCCAGACTCAAAGAAACATAGACTCTCTGGTTTCTCTCATTGGGAATACCTAGTACATGTCTAGGCTGGTCCTAGCAGAAGATCACAATAGCTCAATAGCTAGTACATATGAACACGTAAGATGGTGTTAAGTGAAATGAACTTCAAGGTATGGAAATAAGTGGTTTATCATTGTTGATATTATTTTCAGTGTATCATGTGAAATTCTGCCTTTTCCTTTTGTCTTTCTTCCCCATTGTTTTACACCTGATGTCACTGTAACTGATTTTGGTACCCTGGGTATTGTATATACATTTATCAGAAGTAGGGAAAGGAAGGGGAACATCAAATTGGAAAGACAAAGGGTGAAAGGCAAACCAATGCAACAGCAATACTCACAAGAAAATATGCTGTAAACCAACTGAACAACTCAGGGGGAGGGGAAGCAATTGGGGAGTGAGGAGGATAGGAGAAAAATGAGAGAACAGGTAACATGTTTGATAAGAAATGTACTCACAGTCTTATGTATGAAACTCTAACCTCTGCACATTACTTTGACAATAAATAAATAAATCTGTGTTTGTTTACATCAACACAAAATTAACAAAATTTGTGCTCTCAATTTTTTTCATTCTCTACTTCTCCCTAAGAGTTTCCAGACATAAATAAACTAAAATATGATATATATTGCAAACACAAACTTCAGCCTAAACCAGCTGCTAGGAGATAGCTTCTTAAACTTGAGATAAATAATAAAAGTTATACCCACAATATGGGTGTTTTCGGACCTCTTATCTTACCTCTTACCTCTTATCAAAAGTATGTGCTAACATATTTTTGACTAGACTAATATATTGAGCCATCATAAATTCCAGGCAGACACCAGGCTTAAGGAATTCAGGAAATAAACACACACCAACACTGGCTTTTTCACAACTGAAAATTGGAACTACTAATATCTATTCGAAATAATAAACCAAGGAAGAATATTTCCTAACAAAAAAATAGTGCCAAAATTTTGGAAATAAGACTCCAAGACTCAGATAACCTGTTATTATTAGAGTAAAATATATGTGCTATGTTTTAGCATAAGAAATATATTGAAATACAATTGCTATGACATGCACTGTGGGGTGAGTTTAGGTCACAATAACCTATCACATATTTCATAAATCACAGGAAAAGAGGAGGTGAGTGTTCCAAACACAAAGTAATGATGGAGAGATGGAAATATTAACACTCTGATTTGAATATTCTATATTTTACCAAAAATAGCACATGGTACTGCTTACATTTAACATATTTTCATCAAAAAATGGAAAATGTTTACCTCCTCTGACGATTATTGATTATCATGTGCCTGTGCTAAATTTTAATATCATACACACTTTAACTTTAATATCATACACCTTTAATATGGAGAAAAGAAAGAGATGAAAGAAGGATGGAAGGGAAGAAGGAAATACCTAAGGGTGAAACAGGCATCTTTAAAAAATATTTCATCTTGTATTTTCTTGCGTGAATGAATGTAAAATTCAAAGCAACATATACTGCAACACATAAATTTAGGGGTTAACTACTGATGGAAAACAAGATGATTTCATTAAGTAAAATCTTTGCTTCCAATGCAGTCTCAGTATCAACTTGAGGCAGTTAAATGAATTTTAACAACTTTCTGAAGACAGTAAAATTGGGAAAGTTTATTCTTTCAAATGAGGCAGACCTAGGTTTAAGCTGTTGTTATCCTCTGATTTACTGCTGTGTGGAATTACATAGATTGTTGAGATTTCCTAACCCTGAAATAGGGTTATACTTCTTACATTAAAAAAATCACAGTGAAACGTAAATAATGTAAATTGACTCTAAATTACTCTCAAATAGTATATTTATGAAAACACATATATATCACACAATACATATGTATAGCATATATATATATGATATAACTGTGTCTATGAAAAATAAAGTTTCTGATCCCTGCATTCAATGACATTACAAATTCCTTGAGCATAACAGACCATCATTTCCACACATGAATATTAAATTATTGAATTGCTTGAATGCTTGGGATGAAAATAGTACAAATAAATATCAGGGCATCCATTCAATTTCAAGTTATTGAGTACTCAGGTTTTGTGTTTTAATATTTTATGGATTAACTTACATTGATTAATTTAGCTTCTAATAATTAGTATCTTGTTTGAACTGTCACTACTATCAAAAACCAAAAATCCTTGGCTCAATTATTTTTCCAAGCAGTATTAGAAAAAAATGAATCATAGCATTTGAAATTTTTACCATTTTATTAGAATGAACTGTGTGGAACCCACAGAATTATAAAACAATAGACATAAAAATCTCATTTATTTTTAAGCCTTGGAGTAGAGGACCAAGGTGAACAGTGCATTATTCCACATATATAGGGTGCAATGGGTGTGTACAACACATATTTATCTAAGAAAACCAACTGACAGAGAAACATGACCAAAGACTCAAAGTGTGAGGTACTCAAACTTTGCTTCCATTATAATGGTAATTTTATAAGAATTAGAATTACTTCAACATACCATCTAGAAAAATTATGACATTCACTGTCATAGTTACCATACAGCTTTTGAAAAGATGCACAAACATGAACTACAAACAGCAATGAGATCACATCACGATGTATTCTTTATCTCATCTATTCTTAACAAACAGCACTAATCAGGAAAAAATGGAGATGAGAAATACAGGTAATTTAGACTAGTGACCTTCCTAAATTTTATCCTCCTTTCATTCCAGTTTCCTTCTTGGTTTCTACGTCTGAATTTCCTGGGAAAGTCTACTGTATTCATCCTTCAACCCTGAGCCTAGGACATATTTTACATACATTCCTGTTCAGATTCTTTGAATCTCGTCCCATTCCTCAAAGCTAAGCATTCTCCAGGTCTTGTTAATTCCACTGCACTTGTATTTTGAGAGGTTTTTCTCTCTGCCCCAACCCACATGATGAATACTCTTTCATAATGCAGTAGCTTTTCAAATTAGCTATTTTAAAAGTTCCCTAAAACATCTCCTGTGTCTCAGTTTCATATTCCATACTCAGTGATTTCAACGTTTCCTTTCACATTTCTCTTTGTGAGAATTGCATTTTTACCTGAAAAGATCTGCAGATCTGACTTTGGGCTCCAAAACAAAGTGATTAAACTTGACATCAGCAAGACAAAAGCCATGACCCTCACAACAATGTACAATAAAAGTTCATCTGGTAATTTTTTTTACAAGAAGTGTATAATCAACACCGAATCCTAAAGCTCCACATATGGGTCTTCTACAAAATATTTAGCTGTTTTATGAAAAAATAATTGGAAAATGTAATTAGTATGCTATAAGGAAATATATATGCTATTTGGTTGCTTCCATGGAGAAAGGGGTATACAATGTGGTTTTTCCCCCCTTTTGCTCCTTATTTAGTAAACTATTAAATGTGAACTTGATTTTCTGATAGGTGGTGGGCTAAAAACTTTCAGAGATGCTGGCTGTTTGGTACACAATGGTTGTTTGGAATCAGTGCATCAGTGATGGCTCCTCACGGGCAGCATGTGCTGCAGACATTACCCACAATGAATGTTTGAGGGGGTGGGGGGGGACAAGGCAGGAGCATCTGTCAGAGTCTTTTATAAAAATGCAGTATACAGGCAATGCTGCCAGCAAAGGTTTTTGTCCATTATAAAACAACAATCTTCAGTAGAATTGGAGTCACTAAAAGGCAAACAGCTTGCTTTATGAAAGATGCCACCTTTTCTTGCAGCCAAGAAATCACCGATCTGATGTTAAGTTCCTGCTATTAGTCTTTCTTCAGCCGCGCAGGTGGCAGCCCGTTCGGTGTTCCAGTTCAGCTCCCCAAGGTTACAGTGGCGAACCGGAGTAATGGCTGTGTTTATTCTCTGCCAGGCTTAAAAGTCTTCAGGGTAACACTGATGTTTTTTCTTGCTTTTCATTGAAAAAAAATCCCGTGTGGAGCAGATGTATCTCTGTCTTTTCTCTATTTCCTTTGTTGTTGATTAAGTCTAGCACTATTTTTGAGTGTTTATGTTTTGACTTTCTAATAAATGGTGTTGTCAACAATTTTGAAGTTATTTTTCAGATAACCAATTCCTTTCCCTGGGTGCTAACTGAAAACCTTCAATATAACCTGGATATAAAAATAATTAATGCTTTGAGCACTATAAATTTATATTAGACAGTGTGTCTTATGTTTGCTAGTATGAATATTTTTCCTGGCACTTTATCCATGGGCTCCTGCTCAGGCAAACTGGACTCTTTGTTCCAGTAACTGTAGGAGTCTGTAAGTGGTGTCTCATAGTTGCTCTTGAATAAGTCATTGTATGGCTGCCATGATTTCTTCACTCTGATTTTTATGTCATTAGGCATCGCCTGTTTTAATCTGTGATATCAGTCCCACTGCTCCACTGTACTAAACCCACCCAATGTGCTAAAATCCACAATGGTGCATTACTAGCACTGTTGATTCCCAGTGCATCCAAACCAATCCAGCACATATATTCATGGTTTTCTTTCTTTCTTCCTTATTCAGCACTTCTAATTACTAACACCTCACTGACATTGAACAAAACACACAAAGAATCCCCAGATTGATAAATATAACTGGAGGATATCAGCAAGTACCTAGATCCCAAAGTGAATCCAAGGCCCCAGAAAGGTCTCTCTGGAACCAGGAACACAGAGGTGAATACCATTGAAGCAATGCAGGTAAAGTATTTCAAGGGAGGGCACACATTGGCTTAACACTGTGTCTGTAAATTTCTAACTTGCTTTTTTATGCATTGAGGCCAATAATTTATATGGACTTTTAGAAAAAATTCACATACATTCTGGCTTGGCACAAGGAAAATACATAAAATGAACATCCACAAACCTGTCATCTATTTATTAGCTTGATCTATCAAAAACAAAATTTGTTGTATGAGAATCTCTACTTATAATGAGGTTAGTCATTTATAGCTATGCATGCTTAAGCTATGTTAGAATATGAATTAAAGTTTGAATATTTATGAAATCATTTTCATGAGTTCTGTGTCCATCTAACAATGGATTCTATATTCTTTTTTGACAACTGTAACTACATAAAATTTTCCTTTGATTTCTATAATTTGGTGTCTAATATTTCAAGTGTACTTAATGTAAAGCATCTACTGGCAGAGTTTTTGTCAGTAAACTAATTATATTTTTCACTGAAGAGCTTAGATTATTATTATTGATGTATTTGTACAGGCTTTTACTATTCTATTTTGGCCTTTTTGCTAGGCTACTTTCAAATTTTTATATTTGCTTTTTCCTTTTCTTTTTGCCAGTCGTGGGGCTTGAACCCAGTGCCTGAGCATTGTCCCTGGATTCTTTTTTATTCAAGGCTAGCACTCTACCACTTGAGCCACAGTGCCACTTCTGGCTTTTTCTGTTTAGGTGGTACAGAGGAATCTAACCCAGGTCTTCATGCATGCTAGGCAAGCACTCTACCACCAAGCCAGATTCCCGGCCCACCTTTGCTTTTTATTATTGTTGCCTTTTCTTAACTTTTGAAAAATTCTAATTCTTTTCTATTATTTCTCATAATATCTTTTCTATTGTTTTGTTCTTGAGTGTTAATCTTCTAGAACTCATCATACCCAACAGATGCAATAAAAACAAGCATATTTTGCCTCTTTACTTTCCATAAAATACCAATAAAAGTGCAATGACAATAAAATGTTTAAAGCTGTCATTTCTTCTTCCACTTATTGATATTACTATATGTTGTAAATTTTTATTTATGTAGAAGGAAATGAAAACTAGGAATATATCATATATAGTCTTATACAATGTTTATTTAGATTTAACAACATATTTAGCAACATAATTAATCACTACTTTCTGCATCTCATATTCCTTGTTCACTGAGAATTCCCTGGAATCCAGAAGTGTTATATTCTAAAGAAATAAGAATAAAAACAATGTCACATTTTGTCCTCATTTTTAGGGTATTTTATTGGATATACTATTTTAAAGTTTAAAATTTCCTCAACACATTTAAATTACTCTTCTATTGGGCTGATACAAAATTGCAATGTAGTATGCCTACATATATGCTATTTTAATGATTCATGTTTTCTCAGCTTACTGTGAATTCTGTAGGTTCAAATTTTCTTTGGTCTGATATGGTTTCACATTTTAAAATGGCCTAAAAACACAGTGTTGGGGTGTTATCTAGTGTTACTAAATGAAAGAAGATTTTGGTATACTTAATGGAGAAAATATAGGTTTTGGGGGGCATGTGTTATAAACCTCTTGGCCATTGAGTTCAAGTTTCATTAATTAGTAATATAATAATATATTATATAAATCTTCTATAATCCATATAATTAAATATTCTGTAATGATATTTCCAATCATGAACTAATCATGTAAGGTGCCCTTAAGCAAAAATATGTCTAATAAAAATGATGTGTGCTTTGGTTTGGATCTTGCCTGCAATGTTTTGCTGTTGAAGGACTGGCTGCAAGCTGAGGTCATTACTGGGAGGTAATAGAAGCTCCACAAAGTGAGGCTTTGTTGGATGAAGTTGGGCACTAGAGTTTTGCCTTTGAAGGGACCTTGCCCCTTTCTTCCCATCCCATCTGTTTCTTTCTTACCGACTGGGCTTCCAGTCAGTGAACAGCTTTGCTCCAATACACAATCCTCCAACTCAGATGTTTTGCCTCACCATAGGCCCAGAAACAGTAAAGCCAAGTAACCATGGACTGAAACCTATGAAACTATGAGCCCAAATGAGCACTTTCTCCTTTTGTTTTTTTTCAAATTCTTTGTCACAGCAAAAGAAAACTGGCTAGCAATGTAGTTACCAGTTAATGAAAATAATTTCTTCTCTCTGGTTTTAACCTCAGTAAGTATTTCCATCTCTAGCTAACAATATTTGATTATGCCTAGGCTGAGAATATTATTACTGGAGACTTGCAGCTAATAGTTTCCTTGTAGCAATGGCTCAGCACTTGCTAATTCAGTGTTCATGGCAACTTTGTAGAAGATAACTTGTGTCAATGATGAAGAATACATGATTTTGTCTTGTTAGAGAAAACTAGGTTGTAGTATAATGAGATCTAAATAGAAGTCTAGATTTCATATTTCATCTATAATAGTTTAGTTTCTAAGGCTCCAAATGGTTCTTCTGCATATGGTAATTTAAAGAACCTGACATTTATCCAAATCTGTAATTTTTATGCATCTTGAAGAGTTTTGATATCAAAGCTATGTTTTATTAAACCAAAAATATATTTAGAGTTAATGTAAAATTATTTTCCATCAAATATCTGAAGTAGCATTTCCATGTAGACTAAGATTAATGTAAAATACACATTAATCACTAGGAAATAAAATGTTATATGGCAAAAAGAAAGTACTCTACATTGTAATTCATTTTCTGTTGAAGTAGCATCTATAAATTTAGTAAGTATAGTTTATACATTATAGCTATGTTGGGTGAATGAAGTTTATCTGTTAGCCAAAGTAAAGGTTCAGAATACATTCACGACAGAACTTATTTAAAGAAAAACTGCTTGTTTGATAGAGTTTCCTGGTCAAAGGGGTGTGAAAATATAATAGTTGAATTGGCTTTAGCACTTGGCAGCAGAAAGCTAAACAAAAAATAATTTAAGCCAAAAGGCATGCACCTTCCTTGAGCACCAGTTTTCCTGGGAGAAAAGAGATGCAAAAGACAGGTTAGCGAATGTTTTAACAACAGTATGTCATTTATCAGATTATCTTTGAAATAACTAAGACACATTAATAAAATGATTAGAATGATGGCTCAAAGTGACACAATTAAAAGTACTTCCTTTATGTCGTTCCTTTGAAATAGGTAAGTAGAAAATATTATCTCTGTGTTGTCAATTTAAAAATGAATCATTCTTAGATACACTTTAATAACATTCTGACTTTTAAATAGGTACAGAATATATACATATTCTCTCTCTATATATATATAGCTAATAACCTCACTCTCCTGCACTACTAAATAATAACACAACTAGCAGTATTGAGCTTATCAAGATTTTACTCTGCCTTTTTTTCCATACAAACTTTAGTTAAGTATGTTTACTTGAATTAGGGAAGGGAAGGGGAACATGAAAATGGTGAGACAAAGGATAAAGGGCAAATTAATGCAATAGTCATATTCACAAGACAATATGTTGGAAATTAACTATACAACTGTTTTGGGGCAGGTTGGGGGAGAAAAATGAGGGAGGGGGGTAACAAGTATGATAAGAAATGTACTCCCACCTTTCCTCTTCCCCCCCTTTCCTTCCTCTTTTCCCCTCCCCATCCCTCCCCTTCCCCCTCCATTTCCTGCCTTCTCCCCTTCTCTCAATCCCTTCCCCTTCCCTCTCATTCCCTGCCCATTCTTTTCTCCCTCCCTCCTCCTCCCTCTCTCTCCTTCATCTCTTCTTCCTTCTCTTTTCCCTCCCTCCTTCCCCTCCCTCTCTTTCCTTCCCTCTCCCTTTTCTGGTTCCTGCCCTTCCCCCTCAGCTTCCTTTCCCTCCTCCCTTCCCCTATTTCCTGTCCCTTCTCTGGTCTCTTTCTATCCCCCTCACCTCTGTTCTCTACACCTTCTCCCCTCCTTTATCTCTTCGTTCATTTTTTTTCCAGTCTTGAACTCAGGGCTTGAGCACTGTCCCTGGCTTCTTTTTTGCTCAAAGCTAGCACTCTGCCACTTGAGCCACAGTGCCATTTTCTATATATGTGATGCTTAGGAGTTGAACCCAGGACTTCATGTATACAAGACGAGCACTTTACCACTAGGCCACATTCCCAGCCCCTCTTCCTCTTTTCTGTTTTGTTTTGTTTTTTTGTTTTGTGGTTTTTTTTTTCTGATCCTGAGGCTTGAACTCAGGGACTAGGCACTGTTTCTGAGCTTCTTTGTGCTTAAGCAAAGAACATAAAGTTTCTTGGTGGAAAGATGGCAACATTGCAGAAAAAGGAAGAATGTGGAAATGGTACAAAGAAAAGCTTTGCTCCACCTACACAAAAATTGTAGGTGATACCTCAAGGTCCTAATTCACCCCAGGAGTACATGACACTGGGAGTGAGAACATCAGAGGGAGTAACTGAGACTATCATGTTCAAGACCAAGTTAGAGGAGGAGGAGAAGGCAATCACAGAGAATAGGCCAAACAGTGGATGGGAGATAAAAGGCAAGGCTCAAGACAAGTCTATGGAGAAGAAAAAAAGGAAAAAACAACTCTTACCAATGCAGAATTTGAGGAGATTGTCCAGATTGTGCTACAGAAGTCCCTCCAGGACTGCTTGGGAGGGGTGGGATCTGGCCTTAATTTGGCAGAGAATTGCTGTGCTCAGTGCATAGTATGTACCAAGTTACACAAAAAGCAAAGAATTGCTTCTTCTGCTACTGCTATTGGTAATGCCAGTGTGGATCCACAGATTTCAGCCTCTCAAGAAAATGAAATTATCCCTCAGAGAGGACCATCTAAGGCAAGCCAACCAATTCCTGCACCCTCTGAAAAGACACTTAGTAGCTTCCCTGAGAGCAGAGGAAAGATTGAAGCTCCTCATTGTCAAGTCCGGGTTCAATGTTCCTTGCCACACTGTGAAAAATGGAGGCAGCTGAGTGGGGACATTGATCCTTCAATTCTCCCTGACAACTGCATCTGTGACCTGAATCCAGACTTGGCCTATAATCGCTGTGATATTCCTGAGGAGGCCTGGACAGTCTGAGAGTGAAGTGGCCTATGCTTCCTATGTCCCTCTGGGCCAAGAAATATGGCTATCCCTGGTAGCCAGGCATGGTAGAATCTGATCCTGACCTGGGAGAGTATTTTATTTTTGCTTCTCATCTTGATCATTTGCCATCTAAGTACCACGTGACGTTTTTTGGAGACACAGTTTCTCGTGCTTGGATCCCAATCAACATGCTAAAGAACTTCCAGGAACTGTCCTGGAGCTAATAGGAGTGAAAAAGTACAAGCACAAGGACTACAGCCAGAAACTGGGGGCAGCCATAATGATGGCTCACAAGGCACAACAAGTTGATATTCTGGCTCGGGTCAACTTGATTGGTTTCTGGAACCGATATGGTAGATCTGACAACAGTGGGGGGGGGGGGGGAAGAATCCAACTTTGCCTGGTTCCAGGTCAGCCAAAAAGCAAACCAAAAAATCCAAGCCTACAGGCACCGCAGATGAACAAGACAGACCCCTGAAAAAGAGAATGAAGAGCAGATCTCTGGACAATGAATGTGTAGATGCTCCTGTGTCCACAATCAAGAAAGAAGAGCCAAGGAATCCAGACCAGCCAGGCTGTAAGAAAAATTTCAAGCTCCTCAAAGCAAGGCCACAGCGCCCAGATTGTCTAAGGAAAACGTCGTTAGAATGGTGTCCCAGGGCCTGGCCCCACCAGCTTGTCATGAGCCCTGTCCCTTGGTGGGGAAAGCTTGGCCTGCACTCCCCGAGCTACTAGCTGAGGCCGTTATTCATGCCCCACCTGAGGATAGAGCATCCAGTGACCTGGACTTGGAGCAACTCATGGAAGATATTGGGAAAGAGGCAGAGGAGCAAGGGGAGCTGCAACCCAGAGACAGTGCAGAGGACTTCCCCATGGCCTGCTGGGAGTAGCTGTGCTCCCAACTCTGCTCCTTTACTCTGGAGTGGTAGGGAGAGCCTTGGAGCCCTGTCCTTGACCAGCTATTGAATGTTGGGAGTTGTTGATTGTATACGAAGTTCCTGTCAGAGCTGCACAGGTGCTGTGCTAATAAAGCAGGTTTGGTCAAGAAAAAAAAAAAAAAGAAATGTACTCACTACCCTATGTATATAACTAAAACCCCTCTATACACCATCCTAACAATAAAATTAAATTTTAAAAAAGCAGTAAAGATGAAAAATGTTATTTCTAAATTTCTAATTTGTAAAATGAACAATTTATTAGATAATTGAAATTACTAAAATACTTCCTAGTAGTATAATTGGACCAAATGGAAAAAAAGCACTCCAAAATATCACATATTTGTCCATAATAAAAGTAAATTTTTAGTTTTGTCTGCTTGCTTGTTTGCCTGTTTTTGCAGTACCAGGGATTGAATCAAGGGCCATACAATGCAAGTATTCTGCTACTTCATTACATCCTCAGCCTTTAAACTAATCAAAGTTCTCTTTCAAATAATGTCTAATTTCATTCATAAGATGAATGTAATTTGAATGGATTTGTCAAATGGGAATCACATGAATAGAAGTTGTTTCCCCTCTGGACTGTGGTATGGGAAACACACCAATCTCATTTCTGGTCACTGCAATGTTCTCTCTCACATTTCTCTTACTGGTGTTTCCTTTCAGCCTTTCTAACATAACCCAATGTTTGCCTAAGATTATAAATAACAAGACACCTTCCGAAGTGGAGCGAGAGTTAGAACACATTTTTATAAACTGTACATAATAGGAATATTTATATTCTAATAACAGACATATTCCATGTTCTTTATCGGTAATTCCTGAAGGTTCACAAAAATTCAGTATTACCCAAACAGATTTGTGCAAGTAGGTCCAACAAGTCACTTGCTTTCTTCAGTATCTCTCAAGGGAATAGATAGAAATGTATTTCATAAATGTTAATTACTTTATCTCTCACTTTTATGGAGCCAATTATGTGACTGTAAATTTTAGCAACAAAAAAGGAATTATGGTAATAGCAATTTATATACGGCAATTTTAAAACAAATTAAATTAATTATAATCCTAATTACATTATCTCTGCTGGCCTTCTTATCCTTATAAAGCAATTAGACATCATGTATCTTTACTTAAGAAGTGATACAATTTAGTTTTGTCATTTTGTATTAAATGCTTTTTGTTACATTGCAGCTTAGAAATTTGACTTAATTTAGTAATGTATTGTATGCGGCTTTGTTTAGATTTATAATTGTCAAAATGAAATGTTCACGTAAGTGTAGAAAATATTTAGCCTTAAATATTAACTTTATTTAATGCTAATAATGATCAGTTTTCTTTTAATAAACTAATTAATCACTAGTAAAATCAGCTTTTTGGATTCCATTACTATTTTTCCAAGCAATATTTATTTCTCTCCATTTTCCACTGGGTTTAACTCCAAACATTTTACTTTTTACAAATATTAGATGATTTGTTTAAATGCAATTAGTATCATTTATTCCTTGGGTATTTACACAAATGCAAAATTTTTGCATTTAGTGCTATTAGGAAGAAAGGAAAAGAGGGAGGGAGTGAGGGAGGAACAGAAGGAGGGGAAGAAATGGGAGGGAAAAGAAGGAAGGAAAGAGGAAGGAATATGGTATTCCTGGTGCATCATGATTCCCAAACCTGATTAATTAAATAAGCATACAATGGCTCCTAAAACAAATCTCTTTTCATTTTCCATTATCAATAAGCTGAGCAAAAGACACTACAGTGTCTCATCAAAATGCCATCTAATTTTGATAACAGCTAGTCTGTTACTATAAGCCATACAGTATATATGGTTTAATAAATGATTTAAAGTCAAAGCATATGTAGGTTACTACTTCATATAAAACATTTTCTCAAGCACACAAATCAAAACATTCATGTTTTTTTTTGTGTGTCTAAAATAATCCTCGTTAATTTTTAACCTTTCCCCTAAAGAGTTCCTGAAATATTTTGCTATTCACAAGAGATTACCAGCGCCATTACCAAAAGAGCATAGTAATATTTGGGCAGAGTATATCTTCCATGATGGTATGTTTATACATGACTAGAACACAAAAACAATATTTAACTTTCATCTTCTAGTTTAGTGAGGTGGAAACCCTGCAATTCTTTCTGTCATTGCCTAGTAGCTCTTCTTACTGGACTGTCTTTTCCCTATGATGGACTCTATGGACTATAAAAACTTAGGGAAGTCAGAAAAACTGCACAACCAAAGCACAGTATTCTCTCTTTTTTTCCCCCAGGCACTTAAAGAAGCTTTATTGAGAATGATACAGTTCTTGATCTCCAGAATCTCGTGGCCAGTGGGAGGAAGCACACAGTAACTATATGATGCTCCTGAAAGGGGTTTGGGAAGTGGGACAACCACAGATAGGAAACTGGGAGGGCCAAGGGGAGAAACATACTGTCCTAGCGCCACAGATCTCGGCCCTCAAAAAGGTCACCATGAACACAAGAGAAAGCACAAAGTGAGAGAAGCTTTGCAGGCAGAGGTAATGATCTTGAGGAATAACTCAGCTGTCAGAAACCACAGGAGTAGGAAAGTAATTGATTGGCATTGAACTTGTTCCTAAGGTTAAGTTCTGTTGTTCCCACCTTCTTTTGACCTTTTTGTCCTTGAACCAACACTTCTTTTTTTTCTTTTCTTTTTTTTTTCAAATTTTTATTATCAAACTGATGTACAGAGAGGTTACAGTTTCATACCTTAGGCATTGGATACATTTCTTGGACTGTTTGTTACCTTGTCCCTCATACCCCCCCTCCTTCCCCTTTCCATTCCCGCCCCCCCCCCCCCCGGAGGTGTTAAGTTCACTTACACCAAACAGTTTTGCAAGTATTGCTTTTGTAGTTGTTTGTCTTTTTTTACCCTGTGTCTCTTAATTTTGGTATTCCTTTCAATTTCCTACTTCTAATACCAGTATATATGGTTTCCAATATACACAGATAAGATTACAGAGATAGTGTAGGTACAACCACAGGAAGGTGATACAAGAACATCATCAATAATACAAGCTACAGATACACATGGGACGTTGAAAGTAGTTACAACTGTGATAGAACAATTGTTTCCGTAACATGGAGTTCATTTCACTTAGCATCATCTTAGGTGTTCATAAGGGTATAACTATTGGGCCTTGTGATGCTCTGATATGACTTGCCTAAACCTGTACTAATTATTCCCAGTAAGGGGGACCATAGAGTCCATGTTACTTTGGGTCTGGCTCACTTCACTTAGTAAAATTTTTTCCAAGTCCTTCCATTTCCTTACAAATGGGACAATGTCATTCTTTCTGATAGAGCCATAAAATTCCATTGTGTATATGTACCACATTTTCCTGATCCATTCATCTACTGAGGGGCATCTGGGTTGGTTCCAGATGCTCGCTATGACAAATTGTGCTGCAATAAACATTGTTGTACTGGTGGCATTACTGTGATTTTGTTTGTGGTCTTTTGGATAGATACCCAAAAGTGGGGCTGCTGGGTCATAGGGGAGTTCTATATTTAGCCTTCTGAGGAATCTCCATACTGCTTGCCAGAGTGGCTGAACCAGTTTACATTCCCACCAACAATGAAGTAGGGTTCCCTTTTGGCCACATCCCCTCCAACAATTGTTATTGTTAGTTTTCTTGATATATGACATTCCTACTGGCGTGAGATGGAATCTCAAGGTTGTTTTGATTTGCATTTCTTTTATGGCCAGTGATGTAGAGCATTTTTTCATATGTCTCCTGGCCATTTTCATTTCCTCATCAGAGAAGTCTCTTTAGCCCAGTTGATGAGGGGGCTATTGGTTCTCTGCGGTTTTGTTTTGGAAGAAGGTAATATTTTTAGTTCTACATATATTTTAGAGATGAGACCTTTGTCCGTTGAATGTCCGGTAAAGATCTTCTCCCAGTCTGTGGGCTTTCTGTTTATCTTGCAAGCTATGTCCTTTGCCGTGCAGAAGCTCTGCAGTTTGATGCAGTCCCATTTGTCCAAACTTTCTTTGATTTGTAGCCTTTCTGGGTCTTTGTTAAGGAAGTTCCGTCCTGCGCCAAGGAGCCCAAGTGTTTCTCCTACTCCTTCCTTTAGTGTTTTCAGGGTGTCTGTTTTGATTTCAAGATCTTTGATCCATTTGGAATTGATTTTGGTGCATGGTGATATATAAGGATCTAGTTTTAGTTTGTTGCATGTGTTGAGCCAGTTTTGCCAGCACCACTTGTTAAAGAGGCTATCTTTCTTCCATACTATTGTTTTAGCTCCTTTATCAAAGATGAAGTAGGCATAGTTCTGTGGGTTCATTTCTGGGTCTTCAATTCTGTTCCATTGGTTTTCAGGCCTGTTCCGGTGCCAATACCAAGCTGTTTTTATTACTATAGCTTTATAATACAGCTTGAAGTTGGGTATTGTAATTCCTCCAGCACTGTTCTTTCTGCTTAGGAGTGTTTTTGCTATTCTAGGTCTTTTATTGTTCCATATGAATTTCTGGATTGCTTCCTCTATTTCATTAAAGAATGGTGTTGGGATATTAATGGGTATTGCATTGAATTTGTAGATAGCCTTTGGCAATATTGCCATTTTGATTATATTAATCCTCCCAGTCCATGAGCATGGGAGGTTTTTCCATTTCCTTAGTTCTGACTTAATTTCGTTTTTCAAGCTTTTAAAGTTCTCATCAAAGAGGTCTTTCACTTCTTTGGTTAAGGTTATTCCTAGGTATTTTATGTTTTGGGGGGTTATTGCAAAAGGAGTTGCTTTCCTGATTTCAGCCTCGGTCTTCGGGTTGTTAGCATAGAGAAAGGCCATTGATTTTTGAAGGTTTATTTTATATCCTGAACTTTGCCAAAGTTTTGGATCAGCTCTAGTAGCTTGGGGGTAGACTCTATGGGATTCTTTAGGTATAGGATCATGTCATCTGCGAAGAGAGAAAGTTTAACTTCATCTTTTCCTATTTGGATCCCCTTTTTATTTTCTTCTTGCCGAATTGCTCTGGCTAGGAATTCTAGTACTATGTTGAAGAGCAGGGGAGAGAGTGGACATCCCTGCCTTGTTCCTGATTTTAAAGGGAATGGCTTTTGCTTTTCACCATTTAGAGTTATGCTTGCTGTTGGTTTGTCATAAACTGCCTTGATTATATTCAGGAATGTTCCCTGGAATCCCAGTTTTTCCAGGGCTTTTAGCATTAATGGGTGCTGGATTTTATCGAACGCTTTTTCCGCATCCAGAGATAAAACCATGTGGTTCTTTATCTTTCTCTGGTTAATGTGGTGGATTACATTAATTGACTTGCATATATTAAACCAACTTTGCATCCCTGGGATGAATCCAGTTTGATCGTGGTGTATGATTTTTTTGATGACCTGTTGAAGTCGATTGGCCAGAATTTTGTTGAGAATTTTTGCTTCTATGTTCATCAGGGAGATCGGTCTGTCGTCCTCTTTCCGTGATGAGTCTCTGCCTGGTTTTGGGATGAGGGTTATACTGGCTTCATAGAATGATTCTGGTAGTGAACGTTCTCTTTCAATTTCATTGAAGAGTTTGAGAAATATTGGTGTGAGTTCTGTTTTGAAGGCCTTGTAGAATTCTGCAGTGAATCTGTCTGGACCTGGGCTTTTCTAGGATGGGAGATCATTTATTGCCGTTTCTATTTTAATACTGGATATGGGTCTGTTTAGAAGGTTTAAATCTTCATGGTTGAGTTTGGGGATATCAATTTTTTCTAGGAAATCATCCATTTCTTCCAAGTTCTCGAATTTGTTGGCATAAAGGTTTGCAAAATAGTCCCTTATGATTTTCTGAATTTCGGTTATTTCTGTGGTGATGTTACCTGTTTCATCTCTTATCTTGTTTATTTGAGTGTGCTGCCTTTGTTTTTTGGTCAGGTTTGCTAGGGCTCTGTCTATCTTGTTGATTTTTTCAAAGAACCAACTCTTTGTTTTGTTGATTCTTTTTATGGTTTTTTCAGTCTCTACTTGATTTAATTCTGTTGTTGATTTTAATTATTTGCTTCCGTCTATTGACTTGGGGTTTGGCTTGTTGTTCTCTTTCCAGAAAATTAAACTGCTCCTTAAATTACTGAGTTGCTGTTTCTCCAGTTTGTTGATGTATGTACTCAGAGATATAAATTTTCCTCTGAGTACTGCCTTTGCTGTGTCCCAAAGGAAGTGTTACTTTGTATCCTCAACTTGGTTGAAGTCCATAAACATTTGAATTTTTGTTTTAATTTCTTCAATGACCCTCTGATGGTTCAGCAGTGTGTTGTTTAGTCTCCATGAATTGTAGGATTTTCTGTTGTGGATGTTTGAGTTGATCTCTAATTTTATTTCATTGTGGTCTGAGAGAATGCAGGGAATGGTTTTGATACTTCTGAATTTGTACAGATTTTCTTTGTGCCCTAAGATGTGATCTATTTTGTAGAATGTTCCATGTGCTGCGGAGAAGAATGTGTCTTCTGTTGTTGCTGGGTGGAATATTCTGTAGATGTCGGTTAAGTCTAGTTGGTCTATGCAATTATTAACATCTGTGGTTTCTTTGTTCAGTTTGTGGCATGTTGATCTGTCCAGAGGTGATAGTGGGGTGTTAAAGTCCCCAACTATCAATGTGTTTGGGTCTATGAGTGTTTTTAGAGTCAGTAGTGTTTGTTTGATGAAGTCTGGTGCTCCTGCATTTGGTGTGTAGATATTTAGAATGGTTATATCTTCCTGTAGGAGAGATCCCTATACTAGTATGTAATAGCCTTCTTTGTCTCTTCTTACCTTTTATAATTTGAAGTCAATTTAGTCTGATACTTGGATTGCAACTCCAGCCTGCTTTTGGGGGCCATTTGCTTGTTTGCTTGATAGATTTGATTACAGCCTTTCACTTTTAGAAGATGTTTACTTTTGCTGGATAGATGTGTCTCTTGGAGGCAGCAGAAAGATGGATCTTGATTTTTGATCCAACTTATGAGCCTATGTCATTTGATTGGAGAATTAAGTCCATTAATGTTGAGAGTTAGGATTGAGAGATGATCGTTTGTTCCTTTCATTATCACTATCTTGTTTAAAGCTGTGTCTTCCACTTCTTGATCTGATGTTTACTATTTAGGGTTCATTTCTCTGTCTGTATTGGGATCTTGATTATTTTCCCTGCATAGTACATCTTTGAAGATTTTCTGTAAAGCTGGTTTGGTAGAGATATATTGTTTCAGTTTTTCCTTATTGTGGAAGACTTTTATTTGACCTTCGGCTATGAATGAGAGTTTGGCTGGGTACAGAATTCTTGGTTGGTAGTTCTTTTTATTTAGTGTTTGGTATACTTCATTCCAAGCTCTTCTTGCTTTCATGGTCCCTGCTGAGAAGTCTGGGGTAATTCTGATTGCTTTTCCTTTATATGTGATTGTTTTCTTCTCCCTAACAGCTTTAAGGATTCTTTCCTTGTACTCTACTGATCCTGTTTTGATCACAATGTGTTGATGGGATGCCATATTTTGGTCAGGTCGGTTTCGGTTCTAAACACTTCTTGGATCTGTATAGGCCTTTCCTTCTGGATATTTGGGAAGTTCTCAGCTAATATTCTGTTAAATAGATTGCCTATCCCATTAACTTCTTTATCCAAGTTTTCCTCAATACCTATTATCCTTAAATTGGGCTTCCTGATCGTGTCTTGAATCTCCTGTAGCGATCTGTTTTGTTGATTGGACTGGATTTGTATTGATTTTTTTATCTTTCTCCATAGAATCTAAGGAATCTTCAGCTCCTGAGATTTGATCCTCTGCTTCAGTTAGTCAGGACTGCAGGCTAGCTACTTTATTTCGAATCTCTTTTCCTTCTGACTGGTCTTTCCTGATGATTTCTATGTCATTTCTTAGGTCTTGTATGGACTTCTTTACTTCATTAACTTCATTACTTTGGTTTTGATTGTTGTCTCTCAAATCTCTAAGCTGGGTAGCTATCTTTTCATTTGACTCTTGAAGTTCATTTATCTTTCTATTTGTGGATGCCATGAAATTTTCCATTAATTTTTGGTTTGCCTTCTCACGCTCTAGAATAATTGACTGGAGAGATTCAAACTTTTCATTTATCATGTTTATCAGTAGACTTTGTAGAGCCTTTTGGGGGTTCTCTTCTATGTCTTTGATTGGCTGCTCTGCTTCCTGCTTGTTTTGGGTGGGGGATAAGACTTCATTGTTTGCCATCTTTCTTGTGTTCCTTCTGCCCATTTGAATTGGGAATGCCAGTCTACCAGCATCTATGAGCACCGTTTAAGACCCAAAGCAGCCCTTAGCAAGCACTGTTGTGTAAATCTTACAAGTTCCCAATTATATACAGATACCTTGTATACCTGTCTATAAAATTACATTTGGTGTTCCTAAAGAATTCAATGTCAATATAACAACCGATCCTGGGCCCTGTATTCAGTAGTTACTTATTTACGGTTACAACCCTATATGCAATTCTTGTTTTTATATTAAGTTCTTTTAGGACTGGCTTTCTCTATGAACCCCTTTGATTCACTCAATTTAAGCTGGGATACCCTCTATCCAATAACCAGGAGTCAATGGAACCTGGAGGTCCAGGCAGTAATCAGGAGGGTAAGTTGGAGGTAATAAAGAGAATAGAGTAAAATGTACTGGGGGGGATTTTGGTTTACTTTCAGTGACGTGGAAATGTGGAGAAGAGTAGAATTAGTAGAAAGAACAAGGTTAAAATGACAGACAATGGAGAGTTAGCAGAAAAGAGTGGAGGTGTTATTCCTAGGAAAGTAATTTTTAAAGAAAGAGAACGCAAAGAGAAATAAAGTAAAAATAGTGGAAGACAGATGCACAAAACAGAGAAAAAATTATTTTAAAAAGAAAAATAAAATAAAAAGGGATAATAACAGAAAAGGAACAACCCAAACAACAACAATAAAAAAAAACTTTATAAAACAAACCGGTAAAAATGGAAAACAAACAAACAACAACAAAATAAAAACGACGTTTCAAAAGTGAAAAAATTAAAAAGAATGGGGCTGGGGATATGGCCTAGTGGCAAGAGTCCCTGCCTCGGATACACGAGGCCCTAGGTTCGATTCCCCAGCACCACATATACAGAAAACGGCCAGAAGCGGCGCTGTGGCTCAAGTGGCAGAGTGCTAGCTTTGAGCGGGAAGAAGCCAGGGACAGTGCTCAGGCCCTGAGTCCAAGGCCCAGGACTGGCAAAAAAAAAAAAAAAAAAAAAAAAATTTAAAGTTTAAAAAATGTTTGAAAAGAAAAAAAAAATGGAGTCCTCCTTTTTTGGGTGGTCTTTCCCCAGTCTCTGGTTTCCTTGCAATGGTCTGCAGTCTATTTTCCTGATTGGCTGGTTTGACTTGATTTCACTTTGCAAGGGGTGGATCTGTTCTGACCCTTCTCCCCTGTTGGTGCAATCCTGGGTCTCTGTGGTTCTTTCGCACAGCTTGCAGGTAGGCCTTGGGCGTCCTCTGTAGATGGGGACGTGAGCAGTCTCGGGAACTGTGGCTCCTCTGTCTGCTGTGGGGCTGCTGCCTTTGATGCCTGGCTTTGAATAGGCTGTGGACTCAGCAGGGCGGGGCGCCTCTGGCCTGTTTTACCTGGCTGAGAGTTGCTTGCCTGGGGGAGGCGGCCTCCTTGGCAGAGGTGGCTATGGACTGCAGCTCTGTTTGGCGCTGGGAATTGGGCTTCCTCTGTGATGGGACCATTTAGCTGTCCCAGGAACTGTTTGTTCCCCCGTCTGGTGTTTCCGGGCCACCGGTAGCTGCTCGCTGCTTTCGCTTTAAATTTAGAAATTCCGGTGGGCAGGATGGGGGCACCTCTGGCTAAGCCATGGCCCAGGACTCGCCTCCTGCCTGGGCAGGGGGCGTTCTCCTGGGCAGACCTGGCTCTCACTGGTCGGTCCCTCTTGCCCTTTTCAAAGATGGCTACTTTGACTTCGCTTTCCCCAGGCCTGCTTTAGTTCCAATCTGGTCTGACCCTATGCCAGTGGCAAAGATGGCACTTTGCTCTGGTGGTGGGGGAAGGGCTGCCTTCCAGAAGCTGCTCTGTGGGCGTAAGTGAGAATATCTTTCGTGGGGTACTCACGCTTTCTCTGCAATTTCAGGTCGTCCGTGCTCAGCCGCCATCTTGAGGATTTCTCACTGGTCTATGCTGTGTGCTTTAGCCATGCAGAGTGCGGGTTGCTGTGCCGGGCACTGTGCCGGCGCCGGCACTGGCGCGATGGCGGGATGCCGCCCGGAGCTCAAATCTGTGTTTTCAGACCAGCAAAGTCGATTTTTCCTTCCTGGCCAGAATCCCTGCACTGTTAGAACTTACTCTGGCTGTCTTTCTAGGAGTAAAAGTTTCTATGGGGTGAGAAAACTGTGATGTCGGAGGGAGCTCAGCTAGGGCTCTGCTGCTCCTCCACCATCTTCCCAGAAGTCCTCACAGTATTCTCTTAAACTGCTAAATTTTTTTTAAAAAATTCCTTGAAACTTAAAAAAAAAGTGCACATTCACATAAATATCAATGGGCATAAGTATTTGGTAATTTAAAACATGGCACTATTTTAAAAATTGAACTCCACGTTACGGAAACAAGAGTTATACCACCGTTGTAATTATTCTCAACATGCTATGTGAACTTGTACTACTTTTTTTCTCTTTTTCCTTGTCTGTTTGTTTGACTGAGTGGTTTTTCTAGTTTTGTTTCTTTTGTAGTCCCTTCCTGTGGCTGTACCCTCGCTACCACTGCACTATTGTCTGATAGGGGTAATAGAACTGGAGAAGGGAGAGGGAATACCAAAATTGAGAGACAAAGAACAAAAAGACAAACCATTCAAAAAGCAACACTTAGAAACCATTTGGTGTAAACCAATTGCACAACTCTTGCATGAAGAAGGGAAGGGAGAGGGGGAAAATGATAGAGGAGGTAACAAGTAGAATGAGATATGTACTCACTGCCTTTCATATGAATCTGTAACCCCTCTGTATCACACTTTGACAATAAAGAAAAAAATTTGTATAAGAAGCTACTACTTAATTAAGTGCATTTCATCCAAAAATTTTAAAAATTCATATATTAATGACAGTGCATTTAAAAACTTGAGAATATTTTAAGTATGACTACACCTTGAGCAAGCACATACCTCAGATATGTAAATAAGTGTGCATGTGTGTGCATATATACATATTTATCACATGTTCACTATACATAGAAGAATAGAAATACAAGTGTCATCAAAAGTGATTTCTCATGAATACTAAACTATTGCAAATAAATATTAATGTTAATGGTGTTAAAATAGCGAAAACATGTTAACACCAAGATACATACCATTTTTCTTGCTTTTGTTTTATTAATATTAGGATGCATTCTATAAACTATGTAAGTAAAGGACTAAAGAATAAAAGAAGACCATGGCAAGTTATTCTTTGCCGGTTATTTGCAAGTTATTCTTTTACAGGCTTATGGCTGTAATCCTAGCTACTCAGGAAGCTGAGACCTGAGAGCTCAGCATGGGCAGGAGAGTCTGTAAAACACTAATATCCCAGTAACCACTAAAAAGCCTGAAGTGGAGCTATAGCTCAAGTGGTAGAGCATGAGTCTTGAGAATTCAAGTCCCAAACTAGCACACACTTGCACACACACACACACACACACACACACACACACACACACACACTATTCCTTATGAGTACAGCTTTACATTATGAAATTTTGCATTTATCAGTACTAAAACATGAAAGGGAATGGAGAATAACCACACTCAGTCAAACAAGGAAAATAATAGTCTTCCAAAACTTCACATAAGGCCTATTTAACAAACACACACATGCACAAACCCTGAGCAGGACCCAAACCTAACTGCTTCCCACAGTACAAACTTAACTCTTTTATGTTACCAAAAATGCCTTGCAAGTTGTAATGATGATTATTCTTTATGTCTAATGAAAAAGATGGGACCTCCAGCGAGCTCAGTTCCTGATATCCCACTGCTCCTGTGAATCACCACTGACTCATATACTTACCCCCTAGTGAATGCCTGGCATCACATTTTCCTTCACTATTTAATTCTGACAGATCCAGTGGATTCAATTGCACAGGTGGAGCATTTAGGTTTAGATTCCTTCCCCCCCCTCCTTTTCCTCTTTTTAATCTCCTATTTCATTTGCTTCATTGTTACATCCCTTTTTCCAATCTACTCATTTCTTGTATCCCGCCTGTCTCTCAAAATACTGTCTCTTTCTCTCTTTCCACTTTTCCTCAGTTAAATTCTATAGTTGCTTGGTGTCAGTATTGAATTTTTTTTTCCCTTTTCTCTTTCCAATTCAATCGACTTGGTGAGAGGATATACATCTAAGATGTCCTTCTAAATCTTTTTGTTTTCAGGGTGAAGGAGGGAAAAAATGAGATAAATCTCAGCTTCTGTGTTAAAGGGTGTATTTTTTTTCAGATGCGTGAATGATCCATGTAAGTTTTGTCCTAAAGCACATTCATTTCACTGTGAATTGATATGTCTCCATATTGGTCAGACTACAATTCCTCCTCCAATAACTTCTCTCTTCTTGCCCTGACTTTGTTCATTGTTTGTGCTCTTCTTGTCAAAGTCACAGTACACTTCCTTCCATTTATCACTGTTGGTCTCTGCTTTTTGCCTCATGGTTTTCTTGCTGAGTTGTGATTGCTGAATAGCATGGATCTATTCTCTCTCACTCTCTCTCCTTATTTTTTTTCTCCTGCAAGAATGGACACCAGGGACTTAATTAGGATAGTCACAATGGTTCTAATAGATATGTTCGTTCTGAACACCATGTATGATGTTTCTAGCAGTCTTCTGAGAGAACTGAATTACTGGATCTGACCTGCTGTTCTTATTGTTCAGGAGCCACGTCTTCACAGCTGTTCTACCAAAGATTCATTTCAGTTATCTGATTAAAAGTTATGGGATTTATTTTTTAAAATTGGAAGCTTTTTCACATATATGATCACTATCTGACATTTATTGAACACCTACCATGTGCCAGCCATTGTTTTAAACACATTATATTATTATATCATTTAATCCATTGAGACTGTGAAGTTAATAAAAAGTGTCTCTATTTCATATCTGCAGTAATGTCAGCACAAGAAATCTGGAGTTGCACACCATCTAAACCCTGTGGTCTAATCCCCAAGCCCTCATTCTGAACTATTATTCTACAGCTGGATTTTTAGATAGGCATAGTGAGACTGATTTGAAGAATTTCACATTTAAATACCAAGTGCTTTATAATGTGGTAATTGATCTTGCTGTCAACCCTCAGGAATACAGAAAATATTGTCATTTACTAATGGTTGGTGAGAATTAAGCAATTTGATTTTACAAGTTTCTGGTGTCCTCTAGTAATGACTATTGGTCAGTTCACTTTTTCAGATAGCAGAAAATATTTGGACTTCATCAGTGGAAGTATAGTCACCATATCGTTATTATTGCAGTATTTCTGAATGCACATTAGGAAAAAGAAAGAATAAGAGAACTCTAAGAAAATTGTGCATGCTGCTATTCAAATTGTCTTCAATACTACAAACAGAGAAAGAGAAACATTCTTCATAAAAAGAACTCCCAAATGCACTTAACTAGCATTTATTTTGTACATCAGATCACTGCCCTTTGCTGAGTACTGTGCAAAGCATAGAGAGGAACATGATTCAATGAAACTCATTTCCAATGACGTTTTATGGGATCTTCATGATTGTCATGTGTATATATTAATCACACTTAGACCAGTCTCAAGTGCAACAAATGACAAAAAAAAATCATAGAATCTTTACAGAATGCCACTTTACAGAATGCCATTAACGCCCTTTCCAAGACCAACTTTGTCTCAGTGTTCCTGTGATCTGAAGTAGAAAAATTAATATGAATATAGATAGTATAAGGATAAAAACAATAATAACGGCAATTGATCCAGATGCTTCTGGATAGTGGGATATAATGAAGGTCAGATTCATTAATCTTGCATTGGCTCAGCCCACTGACAACTTTATTACCAACAGAAAGGTTGGTTATTTGACAACACATTACATCACCAGCCTTCAAATATTTGAACCACTATTTATTTTAAGGCACAAATACAATAGAAACACTTAAGATTTAGAAGTAAGAAGATTACTTCAAACTGTCCCCTCAAATTTCTCATTACTGTTTTCTACAATCCTGAAAGTCTTTGAACAGATGATAAAAAAAAACTCAAAAAGCCATCCATTCCATACACATAAAGAACAGAACAAGAAAAAAAAAACCATTCTTTCCATTTAAGCCAACCACAGATTTTCCAGACCGTTTATTGATGTCTTGACCAAATAATTATAGTTTTAACTCCAAAGGACTTTAGGCATAAATATCATTCACTGCAGTTATTGACCCAGGGCAGTTTTCCCACCATAATAGCTCTGGCAGACAGTTTATCCAGAATCTATATGAATATGTCCAAGGACAGCAAAGCCCAGCATGGAAAAATAAACAAACAAGCAATTCATCCCACTGTCTTACTTCTTTGAAATCAAGCCTGTTTTAAAAAAAAATGTAAGGGTTTTCTTATTTCTGAAAGACTTCCACTCGGATAGTAACCTAAAAGAAAGACTATGACATATTTGGTAACAACTGCTTTTTACTACTCTGTAGCTAAAATCCTTTAATTTTCAGTGTTGATTAATCAAATTACTTTAAGGTATTATTAATAAATAATGTTTTCAAATCCTTCCATATGCTAGTCACAACCATGGACATGATTTTAATGACACTAGCTTGCCATCATGTGATATCGTCATGAGAACAGGAAAGCAAGTTCTAGCTCAGTGAGGCTATAGTGTTCTTCTGTTGAATATAAACATTTTCACAGAATAGCAACATGGGACAGGTCATGCCATGGTCAGGGTGAATTAAACCAAAAACGAGTCATTTGCAGGCATAAAACAAAAATGAGAAAATATAATCTCCTGACTAAATAGTGTGGGGTATTTTCTTCTTTCTCATTTAATAGCCTTATCCTAACTCAATATCGATTGAGTACCAGGTGTTCATTTCTTCTTTACATTTACAGCCTTAGTTTCTTTCTATATACTGGAGAGAGAGAGAGAGAAAGAGAGAGAGAGAGAGAGAGAGAGAGAGAGAGAGAGAGAGAGAGAGAGATTTCCTTTCTTTTTTCCCAGTCCAGGGCTTGTGCTCAGGGCCTGAGCACTGTCCTTGGCTTCTTTGTGCTCAAGGCTAGAACTCTACCTCTTGAGCCACAGTGCCACTTCTGGCTTTTTCTGTTTATGTGTTACTGAAGAATAGAAGCTAAGGCTTCATACATGCAAGGCAAGCAGTCTACCACCAAGCCACATTCCTAGCCCCTGAGATTTCCTTTTATTTATGCAAGAAATGTTAATTAACAACTCCTAAAATATTTTTCTTCTTTTTATTCCTCCTATCTTCTTGATAATTATTAAAATATACAATTGTAATATCAACAGACAGGTACATAAGCAAACAAAAAAAGCCAGACAAGCACTGGCTTGGTGTATGATTTGAGACCAAGATAAAGTAAAAATATTAACAGCAGTGACAAAGATACTAAAATCCAAGCTAGTGTTCGCAGAATGCTTGAATGGTATAGTCACAGGTGTGTTAACTCACTTATGTAGTTTATCTCTTTTATGTGTTCTGTTGTGGAATAAGTGTAATTAAATTAAGTATTTGGACCCAAATCTAAAGCCAAGGTTTTATTCACTCCATTGGAAGAAGTGCACAGGGCTCATACTCTCACAGTATTTGTCTAACTATAAGAGAACTGCTTTTATAAATTTAATGTACTCATAAGATATTCTCCTGTGAAATTTCAAAGGTCAAAATATACCAGCACTGAACATCCTTTACAGAAGAACCAAGCCTACCTTGGTTCTCACATTCCTTCTTTGGAGAATTACCATAAAGTTTGGACTACTTTTTTTCTTACTTCTATTTCCTCTTACTTCTGCATCCATCTGCCAATTGTTTTAAATGCCAAGTAATAACTAAAGGATTGTTCTGTATTAGCTAAATTCCCATTCTGTTCCACTGCTCACTAAGCTCCCACAGTCTCATCAAAAGTAGGAAACTGGAAATAGTACCACCAAAATTCTACTAGTTAACTAATCAGGGCTATTTTTAACCTTAAATCTTTATTCTGATAAAGAACATATTGCCTGAGCACTGTCCCTGAGCTTTTGTGCTCAAGGCTAGTGCTTTAACACTTTGGGCCAGAGCTCCACTTCTGGATTTCTGGTGGCCAATTGGAAATAAGAATCTCAAGGACTTGATAGCCTGGGATGGCTTGGTACCCCAATCCTCAGACCTCAGCCTCCTGAGTGACTAGGATTACAAGCATGAGCTACTGGAGCAGGCTCAAAAGTATTTCTTTTTTTCTTCTTCTTTATTGTCAAAGTGAAGTAAAAAAGGGTTACAGTTTCATACATAAGGCAAGTACATTTCTTTTTTTCTTTTTTTTTTTTTTTTTTTTTTTTTGGCCAGTCCTGGGCCTTGGACTCAGGGCCTGAGCACCATCGCTGACTTCTTCCCGCTCAAGGCTAGCACTCTGCCACCTGAGCCACAGCGCCCTTCTGGCCGTTTTCCATATATGTGGTGCTGGGGAATCGAACCGAGAGCTTCATGTGTAGGAGCAAGCGCTCTTGCCACTAGGCCATATTCCCAGCCCCAGGCAAGTACATTTCTTATCACACTTGTTAGCTCCTCCCTCATTTCCCCTATCTCCCCCCTTGACACTCTGTCCCCAACCATGGGTTGTACAGTTGGTTTACACCAATTGGTTTTGTAAGTATAGCTATTGCAATGGTTTGTATTTTATGCTTTGTCTCTTGATTTTGGTATTCCCTTTCCCTTCCTTAGTTTCAATACACGAATATACAGTATCCAGGGTACTAAGTTCAGTTACAGTGATAGCAGGGGTAAAACCATGGGGAGAGAATACAAGAGGAAAAAAGAGTACAGGTTCACATAGCATGTTGAAAATAACTACAATGATATACTACTTGTTTCCATAACTTGGAGTTAATTTCACTTAGCATCATCCTTTGGGCATAACTATTGTGCTATTGTGATCTTCTACTATGAATATCCTAGATATGTACTAATTATTCCCTATGATGGAAACCATAAAATCCATGTTTCTTTGGGTCTGGCTCACTTCACTTAGTATGATTTTTTCCCAGTCCTTCCATTTCCTTATGAATGAAGCAGTGTCATTCTTTCTGATAGAGGCATAAAATTCCATTGTGTATATATGCCACATTTTCCTGATCCACTCATCTACTGAAGGACATCTGGGGTGGTTCCATATTTTAGCAATCACAAATTGTGCTGCAATGAACATGGTTATGCTGGTGGCTTTAGTGTGGTCTTGCTTGCAAACTTTTGTGTAGATGCCCAAAAGTGTGGCTACAGGATCATAGGGGAGCTCTATGTTTAGCCTTCTGAGGAATCACCATAACAATTTCCAGAGTGGTTGAATAAGTTTACATTCCCACCAACAATGTAATAGGGTTCCCTTTTGACCACATCCCCTCCAGCATTTGTTATCATTACTATTCCTGATAATGGGCAATCTTACTTGGGTAAGGTGGAATCCCAATGTTGTTTTGATTTGCATTTCTTTTATGGCCAGTGTTGTAGAGCATATCTTCATGTGACTCTTGGCCATTCTAATTTCCTCTTCAGAGAAGTCTCTTTTTAGGTCTTTAGCCCATTTGTTGAGGGGGCTGTTGGTTCTTTGAGGATTTGTTTTGCAGGAATTTAATTTTTTTGAGTTCTATGTATATTTTAGATATGAGGCCTTTGTCCATTGTATCGCTGGTAAAGATCTTCTCCCAATCTGTGGGCTTTCTGTTTATCTTGCAAGCTATGTCTTTTGCCCTGCAGAAGCTCTGCAGTTTTATGCAGTCCCATTTCCCCAACCTTTCTTTGATTTGTTGCATTTCTGGGACTTTATTAAGTTTTATCCTGTGCCAGGGAGCCCAAGTATATCTCTTCTTCCTTTTTTGTAGTGTTTTCAAGGTATCTGATTTTTTACTTTAAGGTCTTTGATCCATTTGGAATTGATTTTGGTGCAGGGTGATATATAAGAATCTAGTTTTAGTTTGTTACAGTTGTTGAACCAGTTTTTCCAGCACCATTTGTTGAAGAGGCTGTCTTTCTTCCATCCTATTTTTTAGCTCATTTTTCAAAGATTAAGTAGCCATAGGTCTGCAGGTTCATTTCTGGGTCTTCAGTTCTGTTTCATTGGTCCTCAGGCCTATTCTTGTGTCAATACCAAGCTATTTTTATTAGTATAGCCTTGTAATACAGCTTGAAGTTTGGTATTGAAATTCCTCCAGAACTGTTCTTTCTACTTAGGATTGTCTTTGCTATTTGGGGTCTTTTATTGTTCTATATGAATTTCTGTATTGCTTACTCTATTTCATTCAAGAATGGTCTTGGCATAAAATAAATGTGAACAGTAAAAAATTAAGTATATGTTAAAAGAATGGTGTTGGGATATTGATTATTATTGCATTGAATTTGTAGGTAGCCTTTGGCAATATTGCCATTTTCACAATGTTAATCCTCCCAATCCAGGAGCATGGGAAATTTTTACATTTGCTTAGTTCTGCCTTAATTTCCTGAGTTCAATCCCCACAACCACCACCAACAACAACAAAAATAAATAAATACATACATACATTTGAGCCAGGTACAGTAGTGAATATCTGTAATCCTGGCCTTCAGGATGCTGAGGCTGGAGTATCATGAATTCAATATCAGATTTTTTTCTGTCACTGTACAAATTAATGTATATGTACATATGCATTTGAAATCTTTAAAATGCAGATCTCAGTGAAATCTGTTGAAATTATTTTTCTCTGTGTGTTGGGGGCAGGGTATGTGCACACACACATGCAGGTTTGAGGGCTGGAACTCAGGGCCTGGACACTGTCCTATTGCTTTGGGGATTTGGGGGGGGGGGGGTGGTGTTGTTGCTGTTGTTGATTTTCTCATGGCTGGTGACCTACCATTTGAGCTTAGCTCCACTTGTGGGTATTTTGTGGTTAATTGAAGATAAGAGTCTCACAGACTTTCCTGCTCACGCTGGCTTTGAAATGCAATCCTCAGATCTCAGCCTCCTGAGTAGCTAGGTTCACAGGCATGAGCAACAGGAACCTAATGAAACAATTTCAAGAGTGATAATGTAAAGAAGCTTGATGGGGGTGGGGGAGTAGGGTTGTTGTGAATGAATCATATAAATGTATGGCAATGTCACAATAGAATAACCCTTGTACAACTAATGTATGTCAATAAACATCTTAAAATAAATTTAAAAAGAACATATTGCTGTATTATAAAATCATTTCCAGCATTTTTGAAGAATCTCTTCTCTGTGGTGATTTGTATTAATAAAAATTCAAAGAAAATAATCCAATCATATTAATGAGGGAAAGTTAAGAGAAAATTATCCATCAAAAGCATATTGTCCATCACAAAATTGTATTACAAAGTTTAAAAATAATTACCCATGTAACAAAGACAGTGGGTGGTAAACCTACTGTTAAAAGGAATTGAAATCTCTTTTTAGAAAAAAAAAAGAGACAATATGCATAGTAGCTTACCTTTTCACAAGAATGTCAAGCAACTCTGCAATTTTAGAAAATAACTAATGCAGAAAAATTCTATAATCTCTGAGAAAAAACAATTTTGTTGTGTACTTACCAGGACAATTAACAATCTTTTGGCTTCTTCTTTTTTTCCAAATGAAATTAGACTAATGTATGGGAAACAAATCATTTCCTCTGCATATTCCTTGATCGTGTTTGATAGAGCATAGTCTCATGACAAAGGACCCTATTCAACATCTGGACAGAGTAGTCCAAATCTGTTAGAAATGATAAATATTATTATATACAGTGGAAAATAGTTTTGTTAAATAAAGGTTTAAAAACCTGAAAGGAACTACATATAAAATAAGCAAATTCCCAGTATGTACTAAATATTCAAAAAAACAGAGGTATATAGTTTAATATTTAGGATTTTAGAGAAAAATGCCAGGTGAAAAATGTGTATGTTATTTTTATAAGAAGGGTAATGTGTCAAATACTTTCTATCTAGCAGGAAGTACATACACTGAAAAGTACACAGATCATTTATCTTTTACTACCCTGGGTAAATATTTCTGAATTAACCCTTATTACAAAGGAGAAAAGATATTTTTAAGAAAAAATCAAAACTTGAAATTGTTTCTGTAGTTACAATGTTTTGAAGGTTTTCCTTTTATTTGTCTCTTATCTGTAATTGGCTGTAAGAAGACAAGAACCATATTCCTGTTTACTATTATAGGATGGCAACCATTTAAGAGCACAGTTGGGTGAATGAAAGAATGAAAATCTACCATTCCATGACTTGGTGTGCCCAGCATTCATTCCACATATAGTTCAAAGCTGGACTTCTGTTTTCCTTGTAGACCTTCAAGTATTTAGTCACATGAGTAATTACAGACTTGTTATGTGACCCACTGCTAATTCACTGTATTTCTGTAGCCACAGAAAGTGAATTCCAAGAATTCAAAGAAATCTTTAAGATGAAACTCTTGGTTGTAAGAAAACTTACATTTGCAAAGCCTATCCCGTAGGAGAAGTTCTTCACTGAGAAAAAAGTTAACAAATAGTGGTTGCACACAGAGATAGAACAGCAGGGGAAGGAAGCATTCTAGACAATTTAATTTGTTTGGACCATTTTTGAACCTTACCTTCCTAAATAAGTTGCCTATTGAGCAATGTACTGCCTACTAGTTGTATGCTAAAATCTTGCGTCTTGTTAGGACTTCACCCCACCCCACCATTTCTCTATAACTGTTCTACAAGAATATAAAGATTCTATTCTGAACATAAATATTCACATTTGTGATCATTAAAATTCCTTCATATCCAGGTAAAATTTGCTTTTTATATTGAATCATTTTGATTTGGAGTAATTTCAGTCATAATAAATGAGTTAATGATATATTCTTCTTTACATAGAGTACAAAAGCAGATGTCATACACTCTCTTAGGTATAATACTTTGTAGTAAGAAAAACTTTGACTAGAGGCATGGTTCCCAAATTCCAGTTCTTTCTACCATGTCAAACTTCCTTCAGGAGTACATCATGGTTACTAACATCATGGAAGATTCAGTTAATGGAATACTCATCATTTTATATTCAAATCATGCATCAATCTCTTTAGAAGAAAGAATTTTTTTAAAAAAAATATGTACTTTCTATTTGTGTATGCTTTTGTTTTTGTTGGTTCGTCATTGTGAGGCTTGAACCCAGGGCCTGGGCACTGTCCCTGAGCAATTTTGCTCAAGGCTCATGGTCTACCACTTTGAGCCACAGTTCAACATATACCTTTATATAATTTGGAGAACAGAAGAGGAATAACAAAATGGTGAGACAAAGGACAAAGGGTGAACCAATGCAACAGTGATATTCACAGATCTTATGGTGGAAATAATTTTAGTATCTATTTCTTTCAAATAAATATGAAGACATTTTCATATTAGTGACTTGAAATACTTTCCATGACAAGGAAATTAAGTAATAGTTACTTTTACTTTAAATGTACTTTTACAACTTGTGGGGGAGGGGCATCGGGGTGAGGAAAAGTAGGAAAAATGAGGAAGGGTATAACAATGTTCTACAAGAAATGTACTCATTACCTTACTTATGTAACTTTAACCCTTCTGCACATCACCCTTAAATAAAATAAAATTAATTTTTTAGGTATGTACCTATACAAGATGTATTCCTTTTTCTCAATGCAATTCTTCCAAGTGAGAGTCAGGATTCAAGTCTGTGTTAATTTGGCCATTTAACTTTCTGCTAAGACTGCCCATACAGAATTAAATTATGCCCAAAGGGTACTCTAAGAAATAAATTAAGTAAAATTACTCATTGAAATTCTTATTACCAGAAACAGAACTGTCCATTTGGCAGGTAATTTGTAGTAGTGTTTAGTAACTGATAGCAATTTCTAGTAATTAAATTCTGAGTCATTTCTTCACTTAATATTGGTTTCATTTAGTGAACCCAATACCAATGCAAGGAATTAGATATTGATGGTCATATCTGGTATTTAAATTCTATCACATAAAAAAGTATGGTGTTGAGTGGAAGAAAATAACAGACAAGATTGTATTGCAAAAGTGATTCTGTACTACAGTAGATTAATCAGATTAGTGCATTAACAAGCATTGGAGTTGACAGAAGGAAAGAATAAAAAAGCTGGAATGAATTGTCTTCAAAATATACAAATTTTCAGTTAATCTAAATTGGTTAACAGGTAAATATGAAAATATCTTTATTTTCATGACCAAAAAATGAACATATTGGAAAGGTCTATGAAAGACTTTTGAGTATATGCTTGCAGTCTTCAATCATGATTGTGATAATGTATTGATCAACAGATCAGGATGGCCTATTTCCTAAAATGAAATAACTTTTGTGATGTACATTTACTTTAAATATGAAATGAGTAAACGCTTCTGGGAATAATTTGTATTTTATTAAACTATTAAAAGTATCCATATGATTACTGATTTGTTTAAAATCTGATAGGCTTTAAATAACTTTAAATGATCTTTTGCATATACATGAATAACATGAAATAAGCTTGTAGAGTGTAAGTGCATATATCATAAGATACAATTTTTCAGTTAGATGTTATATTTTTTCTTTTAAAAATTGACCACTATTTTCTTCTCTGTTTCTAACTTATAAGCCTTTCCATGTTCTCAACCCTTTTCCCATCCATCCCACAACCATAGTACTTTGAGGGGTCTTGGTGACTCTTGTTTAATAGCCTATTTGTCTCGGCTGTGTTTTTATTTGTGCAGAGTCTTCGGAAACCTAAAAACAGCTCATAATTTATACAATTTTACTGGTTAATAATATTTCATCCTAGTGATCCACTAGATAACAGAAGAGATAATTTTAGTATCTATTTCTTTCAAGTAAATATGAAGACATTTTCATATTAGTGACTTGAAATACTTTCCATAACAAGGAAATTAAGTAATAGTTACTTAATACCAAGTATTATATCCATCCTGAATCAAAAGGATATATAATATTTCCTTCTGGATCATTTTCATGGTATGATCATGGAAGTTCAGTCTTTAAATATGTGTAAAATATTATTTTGCAACTTAGTATATGAGCATGACTTTGAAAGGTAACCAGTGGAGGCAAGCCTTATTTTTAAGTCCTTGAACTCTTAAATCCTCCAGGCTTGTTTCTCTATTTAAATTTGCTGTAAAGTTGGGCTCTCATCAAAATGCAATGAACTTTTCTGTCATTGAAATTGAGACTCTCTGTCAAAGAGAAATACCCTTATGCAACTCTCTTTAGAAATGTAAAAAAAAGAAAATAAAGTACAATTAGGTACATAAAATCATGAAGTAAAAGAAGTTAGTCTCTAGTTTATGCCTGCCTGTCTATATACCTCTTCTTTCATATCTCCCTCTTTTCTATTTCTACAAGATTTACTATATCTACATAGGTGTAAGACAGTTTATGTTCAGATCCCTAGTCTAGAATCTTTCAGCTATATATCCTGAAACAATGGCTTTCAGTTCTTTGAAACTTAAGTTTTTGTCTTCTATCCCTTTTTCTCTTCTTCCCTTCCTTTCTTAGTTCTCTTCTTTCTACTAAAAAGAACATGAAAATAAGATTCATCACTTTGAATAAATGAACCCACGGAACTATGCCTACTTAATCTTTGATAAAGGAGCTAAAAAAATAGTTTGGAAGAAAGATAACCTCTTTACCTAATGGTGCTGGCAAAACTGGTTCAACACCTGCAACAAATTAAAACTAGATCTTTACATATCACCCTGCACCAAAATCAATTCCAAATGGATCAAAGACCTCGAAATTAAAACAGATACCCTGAAAACACTACAAGAAGGAGTAAGAGAAACACTTGGGCTCCTTGGCATAGGACAAAACTTTCTTAACAAAGGCCCAGAAATGCAACAAATCAAAGAGAGGTTGTACAAATGGGACTGCATCAAACCGCAGATCTTCTGCAGGGCAAAGGACATAGCTCGCAAGATAAACAGAAAGCCAACAGATTGGGAAAAGATCTTTACCGGCCATGCAATGGACAAAGGCCTCATACGCAAAATATATGCAGAGCTAAAAAAAAAAAAAAAAATTCCTCCAAAACAAAACCTCAAAGAACCTAAAAAGAGACTTCTCTAAAGAGGAAATGAGAATAGCCAAGAGACACATCAAGATGTGCTCTACATCACTGGCCACAAAAGAAATGCAAATCAAAACAACATTGAGATTTCACCTTACCCAAGTAAGATTGCCCATTATCAGGAAAAATAATAATAACAAATGTTGGAGGGGATGTGGCCAAAAGGGAACCCTGTTACATTGTTGGGGAGAATGTAAACTTGTTCAGCCACTATGGAAAGCGGTATGGAGATTCCTCAGAAGGCTAAACAAAGCTCCCCTATGACCCAGCAGCCCCACTTTTGGCATCTACCTAAAAGATTACATACAAGACCATACTAAAGTCACCAGCACAACAATGTTCATCGCAGCACAATTTGTGATTGCTAAAATATGGAACCACCCCAGAGGCCCCTCAGTAAACAAGTGAATCAGGAAAATGTGGTATACATACACAATGGAATTTTATGCCTCTATCAGAAAGAACGGCATTGTCCCATTCAAAAGGAAACGGAAGAACTTGGAAAAAATTATATTAAGTGAAGTGAGCCAGACCCAAAGAAACATGGACTCTATGGTCTTCCTCCTAGGGAATAATTAGTACATGTTTAAGCTAGTCACAGCAAAGGATCACAAGAGCCCAATAGCTATGCCCTTATGAACACATAAGATGATGTTAAGTGAAATTAACTCCATATTATGGAAACAAGTATTATATGACTGTTGTAATTATTTTCAATATGGCATGTGAAACCGTAGTTTTTTTTTTTGTTGTTGATGATCCTCTTGTATCCCCTGCCTGGGGTTGCCCCCATGCTATCACTGTATCTCATCTAAGTACCCTGGATACTGTATACACTGGTATTAGAACTAGAAAAGTGAAAGGGAATATCAAAATCAAGAGACAAAGGATAACAAGACAAACGACTCCAAAAGCAATACTTACAAAACTATTTGGTGTAAACCAACTGAACAACTCATGGAGCGAGAGGGAAAGGGGGAGAGGGAAGGAGGAAATGAGGGAGGAGGTAACAAACGTACAAGAAATGTACCAACTGCCTTATGCATGAAACTGTAACCACTCTGTACATCACTTTGACAATAAATACGTAATTATTAAAAAAAAAGATTCATCACTTTAATATTGCCTAAGGGGGCAAAAAGAGCATTCAAAAGCACAGCATCCACTGTGTACCACTAAACTATGCCATTCACATTCAGATAAGTATTGATGATGGCAAATTTTGCCACCACTACTGGTAAGCTTTATTTGGAGTTTACTATGTGTCAGGCACTCTCATCTCTAAAATATTTAATAGTATCCTCCACTTACTATTATTTCTTTTTCTTTTGATCAATATAAATACTTTCTATGTGCTGTAAATCTATTCACATCTGCGTCTGCCTTCCTCTCTTCATACCATTATAAATTCTTGAAAACAAAAGCTTCTTTAGCATTTTTTATTTCCTGTCTAATCACACAATTTTAGTTGAGAATTGCACTCAACCACAAAAAAATGAACCAAGTTGAATTTAAAGAGATTAATAAATAGCCCCCTGCTGAAATGTATCTTCTTTCACACATAAACACCAGCACACATATAGAGCATATCTTATGATAATGAGAAGGTTTTTTTTTAGGAGTTTAAAATTTGATATTGCAGAAAATTACCTGGTGACAGGACAGTGCCCTTGTTTTTAATCCCACAAATTGCTTCAAAACTTTAATTGGCCCTAAAGTATGTCAACCTCAGAGATAGTATGCTTTTGGATTTTTTTTTAAATCATCTTATTTCAATAAGCATATAGATTGTAATTTAGTTACTCAGTCAAAAAGTAGCCAGAGGATGAACAGCTTCGCCCCATGGTTATAAAAACCTTACTGATATTTTAATCTGGAGTATATTGCAGCACGTTTTAGGGCTCTCCTAATAAATTCTCAGAGATCAAAGTCACTAGAAACTTAGTTTTTCAGGTGACAAGCATATTCTCAAGATTCATTAATTAACTAATAAAACACACGTTAATCTTGTGCTTCTGCAGTCTCTTTCTCCAAGAAAAAGGTCAGAGTTAAATTTCATACTCAAAATAATTAATTCCAAATCTGTCCCCACCCTTTCATATTATCCCTTTTCATTAACCAATATTGCCATGTTTTAGTAGCATGGTTGCCATCTAGTAGAGTATACCAATGAATAAAATAGAGACTAATGAAAACAATGTTTATCTTTTCCTCATTTGCACTTCCATTGTTAGACTGCTTCCTACTTCCTGTGGTAGACTTCCAGATGCCTTGCCAGGTACTCCTTCAGAGAACATCTTGCCTATTGTACAGAAGTGCTTGGCCTTCTGTTGTTTTCCACTTCTGTAACTTCTCATCTACAGTCCATTGCACTATCCAAGTTCACATTTCTTCCACGATTAATGACCAATCAATGACCAATAAAAGCTGAGCCATTTCAGCACATTAGGACAAATCTTAAGTAATAGTCTAGCTTTAGATTTCTCCATGCGGTGTTCTAGTTATCATCGGGAGTGTATCACAGAACAACTAACTGTTCCCTCTGTCTAAACTATTTAATTATTGTCTTTGCCACCAATTTCATTCTGAAAAATGCCTCTTGGTAAAAAGCTTGCACATCAATATTCATCTCAATTATTTTTCTTTTGGAACCTATCTTACAAAAGCTATTACCTAAAATATGTAGAAAAAGTCAAATGCTAGGATTGCGTTGAAGGACTAGATAACTTTCTTTGTAGGATCCCATAAGTGAAAGCATGTTGGATGGATGGATGGATGGATGGATGGATGGATGAATGGATGGATAGATAGATACTGATACAAAGTGTCTATTGAATTGGTAAAATTTTCACTGGTATTAAATGAAAATGATATTGTGACATAATAAATTTTCTGGGCCAATGCATCAAAATTTTTAAGAACTCTGAATGAAATCATAATTTTAAAATTATAATACACAGAAAGAATGTATATGTATCATAACCAAGACATTGAAGCACAAGTGATCTCACAATGCTGCTAGTACATAGAGACAGTGGAAAAAAAAAAAAACAACAGGTGAAACCAACGCAAAAGATCCCATATTCCTTGCTTAGTTGTGAGAATAAGTGGAAAAGAGCAACAACTTTAACCTCAGAAAGGAATAATGATCAGGAACTTAAAACACTAAGTCTAAAGTAGATATGTAAATTAAGCATAAATGCAATGTAAAATGGATAATGAAAGAAAGAGATGAGTTTCATTTGTTCCCTTGGACACATAGCAGCTGTGTTGTATATAGGAGAAAGGAATAAAGGATGAAGATGACAAGGGAGTGGCAGGAAGAAAGGAAGGGAGGGAGGGAGGGAGAGAAGGAGAGAAGAAAGAAGGAAGGGAGGAAGGAAAGAAAGAAGGAAGGAAAGCGAAATGAGTAGAACACAGTGTTAGCCACATAAAGAAAAACACATTAATGCTACTTGGTATTTTGAGTTGCAACATTATAAAGATGCCAAGAATGACGTTATACTGGTAATAGACTGGTAATAAAAAATTCTGGAAGCCTAAGTGCTTGCATTTTGGTGCTTCTTTTAAAATGATCCTCTGTGGGCTTCTCTGGCAGAAGAAAGAAAAAATCTAAAACTATTTAGTTGTGTAATTGCAATGTAATGCTTCCATCTATGTTAGAGACAGTGTTATGGCTGATGAATGATAGTTTGCTTATTCATAATCTGTTAAGAAGCAAGATCAATCTACTGAATTGAACAAAGTGATAGAGGTTTGTTAGGAAGGGCATCAGCTTTAACATCAAAACTGTTTTCCAACTGACAAACTGTGAGAGTTCAGAATGACTTGATTTCTCTGGACCTCAGTTCCCTCTTCAGCAAAACAGAGGCTAGGATGTCTACATCATAAGGATCTTATATTTAATGAGCATGAAGCAGATAGTAATTAATTCATGGTAATTCGTTCAAATAATGAAGTAATTTATTTAAATATAAGGCATCTATATTATCATTAAAATAAACTGTAGATTATCAGGTATCCAGAGCATACTAAACTAATAAATCCTGGCTGCCAGTTACTACTGTTAGATGATCACCAATGCCTTTGTTTAGGAGATTCGTGAAGAATAAAGATTTTTCTAACAGTGATATCACATATATACAAATACATAGTAATAAGATTAATTCATAATCAAGCACGTAGGATGCATATTTACACAAGCTTTTTTAATTGCACCAGTCATGGAGCTTGAACTCAGGTCCTAGGCACTGTCCCTGAGCGTCTTCTGCTAAAGCCTAGAACTCTCACAATTGAGCCACAGCACCACTTCTGGCTTTCCTTGTTTATGTGGTATTGAGGAATGGAACTCAGGGCTCCATGAATGCTAGGCAAGCACTCTACCACTAAGCCACATTCCCAGCCCACAAGCTAATTATTTAACTCATGGTTTTCTCTCATTTAGCTTTTGTCCCTGTTTCTTTCCACTGCAGGATCACACTGTTAATATACTTAATGAAGCAAAGAAGTATATCTGAGCAATTAAAGCCCCTTTATTCAGACAGTAATAAAACCTGCAATTGTCTCCTTTTCTGCCTGGGAGAACAACTATATAGTTTATTGAACAAGTGAGACTTTTTAGCTTTAAATCTTCTTCAATGTCTCTACATTTCCCTGTCTTCAACTAACTCTCCAAAGGAAATCTTAATAGAAAGAATCAGAGATCCATATTATTAGGGTCTATTCAGGTTGAGGGCTGTCACTAAGCACAAGTGTTCTTTGTAACCATTTCAGTGTAACAAATTTCTCTCACCAATGCTCAGCTTTCTACTGACCATCCAAATTTGTTCTGCCACTTTCTAAATATGAAACAACTAGGATAGTCATAATTTATTCTACCTGTTGAATTCGCTCCTGACAGAGAAGTCCCGTCACATACTGTGAGACTATTTTCCCATTAACTAAACATATTCTCTTTGGCCTAAGTGGCATTAACAATGTGGAGAACATAAATTGCCCTTGTTTACATTCCATTTTGACATTTACTGCTTATTTGCACTGGGCAAGCATCTTTTGGGAAAATTATGCACAGATCTGCAATCTCTGACTTAAACAATGATCTAGAAAACTGCAGAGGTTGCTCCTAAGAGTGCCATAAATTGTTTTCAAGTTTAGAAATAAAGTTAATTAACCTGGAATTCTGTTTCTGATTCAACAGGCTGAAAGAGTGGTTTTTCAGTTGAATAGGAATGTTTCAGAAAAGAGTGAAGAGGGCCTTCTGCTATCTGAGCACAGAAAGAAATGAAATGGGCTTAAGGGTAAAGGATCCAGTAAAAATATCAGGGTGCTAGCTGAAGTTAGTATGAAGTAGACTCAATTAGTATGTGTATCAGGAACTTGAAGAGATGTTCATAGCTTTCTCTGGTCATCTTTTAGTATTATGAATGTAATAATTAGTAATCATCATCATCACCATTATCATCAACACAGATAAATAAAACAAGAGAAGAGACAAGAAAAGATTTTTTAAAAAATGGAGAAACCAATGAATAATTTCGCTACATTAAAAAAGGGAAAAGATCAATTGAGGGGAGGAATGGGGTTGGTTAGGAGAGATAGGGAGAATAATTAAAGGGGTGACTGATCAAGATGCATTATTCTCTCAAACTGACACAGTGAATTAAAATGAATTGAAACCCCTTTGAACAACTACTTAACGTATTAAAAGAAAGAAAACTAAATTAAAATAATAAAGAGGATGACTAAAATAACAATGACCAAAAAAAAAAAAAAAAGGCTGGTGACATAGCTCATGCAGTACAGTGCTTGGCTAGCATGTCTAAAAACCTGGGTTCAATCTTTAGTATAAGAGGGGGAAAAGATGGCTGCTTCCTGCCTGTGATAGAAGCAGAATGTACATATACTCTATTACCAAAGCCATATGGTCATCAGTGAACAAGGCAACTTAGACATTCTAACCCAGCCCATTTATACATAACCCCCAAAAGAACAAAAGTCTTGGTTCATGGTGATGCAAGACACAACACGTTAACAAGAAAATAAAATTTATCATCATTCCTTAGGTTAATGAGAAACTTATAGCACAGAAAATCTATGAACATTAAAACACACACACACACACACACACACACACACACACGCACGCACACACACACTCCTCTATTAATAAAAATTCCAGACAGGATATGCTTAGAAAGCAAAAGTGTCTGAAATTACCAATCAAAAAATAACATCACCAAAACCCCCTCTCTCTTCTGCTAAACAAACAATTCAATACCGGCTTCGTAATGACCACATATTTTCAGCCACAGCAGGTTGCTGCCTAGTCCCTGCAGGAAAATGACAAATGAAAGCTGTTTAATATTTTGCTTGAACAGTTTTTTCTTTCAACAGACTATTTGCAATACGATAATGAGAAGAGCATAGCTACAGAGAGTAGCATTTTGTAAGGATGACTACCTTTCTAGGGCATTTCATTTGATACACACTTTGTTTATCCAGAGTGAATGCAATGGTTAAAATGATTAATTGAATCCATTTTATGTTACTCATACTAGGGCTTGCAAAAGAGGTGATTGCTATTTTTCCCCTTAGTGAGTCATACAAAGATGCTAGCAGTTCACTGGCAATAACAAAATGACATTTCTAAGTTTAGCAGTTCATAAATCTTATAAGATGCCAGCCATATCCAGTGCCCCTCCCCAATGCTCCTTTCTGTACTTGCTGGAAAGTGCTAAAGACTTAAAAGTGTTTGGAAACAAGACAGAGAGTTCCTCAGGGCACATCAAGGTAGGATCCCTCTTCAGTACCTATCAGCACCCTAGGCACTGTGCTAAGGGCAATGTGTGTATTTCTCAAATGATAGCTGTTATTATCCCATTAAGATGCTAAATTTGTCTGGTAAAAACAGACACAGAATATGCACACATTTCCAAAGGAATCCAATTCAATGAGTTATTTTCAAGGGGCACTGTGGAAAGCAGCAAATTTCCTTCAGTCTTCCTATGTTATCTATTTCATGACATGAAATATTCAGTAACTTCACAGCCTCAGAAAATGAGAAATTTTTCCCTCTATCATTTTCTGTGGTTTACATAAGGCACTTACCAAATGTCTCCTGCCTTCTGTATGGCCTTTTCCTCATCATTCTGAGACTACAGGGGTAACCACTGACATCCTGAAAATTCAGTAGCACATGACTCACACAGGTATTCTGCAGGGAAGAGAATATAACATCATTATGATGTCTAAGTTGAAAACTAGCATGGCTGAAAAGAGGGATCATGGAGCAAAGTAACAAATAGGTATTCTGTTTTAAAAAATAGGTAATTTTGGTTCCTCTTTTTCACACTTTCCCTATAGAATTCTTCCTATTAATGAATGCATCAGAAGATGACATTACCTGAAATAACTATTTTACCATTCCTCTGGTTTTCTTCACATCTTTTGTTAAAAATACAACTTCCTGCCTGATCCTGGTGGCTCATGCCTGGAATTCTAGCTGCTCACAAAGCTGAAACCTGAGGATCATGGCTTGAAGCCAGCCCAAGCAGACAAATGCAAGAAACTTTTATCTCCAATTAGCAAGCAAAAACCAAAAATGGAGATGTGGCTCAAGTGGTAGCTTTCTAGCCCTTAGTGGGGGAAAATATGAGAGTGTGAGGACCCTAGTACCAGGGAAAAAATATAATACAAGCTCCTTCGGAACAGCAATCATAATATATTTCTAAAGAGTAAATATAATGAGCATGTGCTCATTGAATATATTAAAAGCCTGTTATCTCCTAAAAAAAAAAAAGCTCCTCAAAAAATAATTGCTTCTCAGAGGCAAAACTGAGTAGTAGAAATATACATATTGTAAGAAATCTAGAGCTTTTCAGTTAAGTAAGGCATAAATATTTTGTGACATTGCAGAAGTATAGCCAAACTGCCTCCTCACTCATGTCTTCCTAAGTAAGAAACCCTAAGATAGAAACATTGTTAGCTGGTTCTAGAGACATCCAGGATTATTAACAAGACAGCCATAGTTTTCTTTGTCAACATAAGATTTTAAAGGCATGTTAACTTTTTAAGCCATTCTAGGTAAAGAGAGTTTTCAGTCAGTCACTAGGTGTGTGAGATGTAAGAATGTAGGGACTCGGGTCTCAGGTGTTGACAGAGGCCTATGTAACTGGAAATGCTATGATATACTGGTCCACACTGATTAAGTTGGACTATTTTCACAGCTATTGGTAAATTCAAGGCAGTAGAACCACTGAGCTGTCAGTCCAATTCTTCCCACTGTCCCTAGATATCACACTTGGCTCCAGGATTCTATGAAAAGCAGATGCTCATTCTGCCCCTGATACAAAGTCACTATTTCATGGGCATCAGTGCAATTTATTTAGACTACTTCATTCCCTTTGGACTTAAAGCTTTCAAAGAACCAGGGAATTAGAGAGACGTGGCTTGTCATGACCAAACTCCTCAATATGTGGGGAGGCAAAATGTGTTCCACCTAAACAGATGTTACAGAGCAAACATATTAAACCAGTATAATTTTGTTTTCTCTTCTTTTACCATTCATGGTAGATCCTCCCATGTCACAATAATTCTACACTTGCACTGTGCAAACAAAAAAAAATAAGGACTTTATCTTCCTCTTGAATACGTAGGAGCTTTTTCTTCTTTGAAAAAAAATCTTAAATTGGAGGTAATTAAAACAGAGTTGAGGGAACAATTCAAAACTTATTCTCTTTTCTTTGTAAGAAATGGACTTAACAGGAATATCACTAAGTTAAGGATAAAAAGCTAAAAGAAAAGATGAAAACTCATCAAACTGAAAAATATGACTTTTAGTGAATTTCATGCCACTGTTTAGGTGACTGGAGTGAGAATTTAGTTCAGAGCATGTCCCTGCTTTGCATTGTTTTAGTAGGGTTAGAGGAATTGGGAAATGTTATTGTTTCTTATTAATATAAAATTGAATGGGAAGAGACATCTTAGAAATAGCCTACAACACCATTGTTTGAATTGTCATACATAAACACAACATATTCCAATATTATGCACCCGTGTTATTCTTTTTCCCATTTCTTCCTCTCCCTTGTCCCCCTTATCTGTTGTGTGTGAGTGTGTGAGTGTGTGTGTGTGTGTGTGTGTGTGTGTGTGTGTGTGTTTCAGGACTGGATTTCACATGTGAAAGAAAGCATTCAGCATTTATTGTTTTGAATACAGCTTACTTGGTTTAGAATGATGAGCTCCAGTTCTGTCCATTTTCATGTAAATGAATATTTCATTCTTTATGGGCAAATTGTGTATATCATATAAGTAAACACAATTGTAGACCAACTGGATAACTGGGCTGCTTCCTTAGAATGGCCATTTTGAATAATGTTGTAATCAATGGGTGTGCAGTGTCACTATTGTTTCCTGGTTTGCATTCTTTCAGATACATGTGCATGAGTGATACTGCTGGATCATATGGTAGACCTGGTTTTCATTTCTTGAGATACCACCATATTGTTTAGTGGACAGGCTCATTTACATTCTCGTCAACAATGGATTTTTTTTCTCTACATCCTTATCAGCAATTTTCCCTTTCTTTCATTTTTTACTTATTATTATTTTTTGGCCTCCTAGGGTTTGAACTCAGGGTCTAGTCACTGTCCCTGATCTTACATTGTTTTCTTTTGCTCAAGACTTGTTCTTTAGCACTTTAGCCACAGTTTTACTTCCTGCTTTTTGGTAGTTTTTCAGAAACAAGAGTCTCAAAGAATGTTTCCTCCCAAGCTGACTTTGAACCAGTATCCTCATATATCAGCCTCTTGAGTAGTTAAGATTAGAGGCATGAGCCACTGGTGACTGGCTTTTGTGTTCTTGGTGGTAACAATTCTGAATAGAGTGAGATGAAATTTCAGTGTCATTTTGATTAAGATTTTTCTTGTGATAAACAGAGATAGTATAGTCAGTGATCCTCCTAGGAACAACTGGAAACACAAGTACGATTGGGAAACAAGACTTCAGTAAGTAAAGGCTCTCTAGTCAAGGGGAAAACACCTCTGCTTTAAGAAAGCACTAAGTAAATTCCCCAATGACTAAACAAAATTAACATTTACAGTGGACATTTTAAGAGTTATAGGATAAAATGTGTTAATACAGAAGTTATTAATAAGGCAAACATTCCTTTTAAAATACGAGAAGTAAAATTATTTCCTTCATCATAAATTCTGGAACAAAAGATTCTTTTAATTTTCCTTTTCTTTTTCTGATGATTTTATATTTTTTACCTTATATATGGGGTATTCACGTGCATGTCTGTGAGAGGGTGAGGAGGAGGGCCCAGAATCCAAGCAAAAGGGGTGAAAAATTATAGCAGTGGTTCTGAATTTGCATTTACTTCTAAAGAATGGGAACTCCATTCAGTTCTGCTAAGCAGGCCAAACGCAGAGAAAAGAACCAATTTTAGGTAATCACAGACAGTAACTATTTATTTCCCATGAGATTCTGTACTTTGTCAGGATGACCTGGAGATTTGATACCCTGGATATACACAAATACATAAAGGGACATGTTTGCACTCAAAGCCTAGCACACTGAGCATTATAGTCTTACAATCACCTCTTGTGTTTGTGTCCTGAACTAATTTCCAATATCATTTATTACCAAGGAAAAAAACTCAGTAAATTCATATATTTCTACATTCTTTTCATAAAAACTTTATTAGAGTGAATTGATGTCTTTTAATCTGATCAATTAGGACTCTTCATGAAACTTTTCTTTTGAGAGTCTTGTGTGAAAGGCAAATTCATGATCATGATTACATCACAGTCAAAGTCAAACTATGACTCTGTAGCCAGCAAACATTTCCCAGATAACTTCACTCTGCATTTTCATTTACCTTAAAATCATTTGTAATCTCTTTAATAATTACTTCACAAAATTGTTTCTGATATGGCATAGTGTATATTTAAACATCTAACAAAAATTATCAGTATAGAAGAAGTCTCAACAAATATTTTCTCCTTTCATAGTATTAATTCAATGCATGTTCATCCCCAAGGAAGTAGAGAGGAGGTTATCTAAGGAAAGAGATAACATTTCCTGGAAGAAGTGATCATTTCAATTTCATAATAAAAAGCAAGAAAATCTGGAAGAAGATGTTTGGAACAAGAAAATGAAGAAGATAAATAAAGAACGAGAAGGAAATTCTATTAAAGGTCAGAAGTTCAGAAAGAGTTGGGGATACTCAGAGAATTTTAAATTATTCAAAGTGATTTGGAAGTAGGAATTTATGAGCAGATAGTCATCACTGCATTTTGAAGTAGTACAATTACTTTAGAACAAATACCCTTACTAAAGTCAGGTTATTTGAATGGAAAAAAGCAATGCTTGGGGAAGGGAGGTACTTATCTAATAAGTAATATGCAATTAACATAGGAGCTGATAGACCTAACATGTGCCAGGTCATATAGAAGACATAGAGAGATTAAATAACTGTTTATTTTCTAAAATTCTCAGCATTTGATATGGTTGTTTATGTTTGTTTTGTTTTGACACTGGTGACAGTTTACATTGATAAGGTTTTTGCTTTAGGATATTGATTGAATAATTTTGACCTTTGTGAATATCAGAAGAGGAACCAACAGTAAAGGTAGAAGTAAAGGGAGACTAAAGACAATAGTTCAGTATTGGATACATTGTCCTTGAAAGGCCTTTAGCAAATAAATAAGCATCTGAATTTATGAGAACAAATTTTTGAGGGAAAATGTCTGGGTTAAAGATGAAGATTTAGATTATTAGAAAATAACAATATAGTAAGCAAGAAATACATTTATTATCTGAATTAATGAACACAGAATAGTTAAACACCATCTATATATTTTCAAATTTTTCTGAAGTTCCATAACATGTCTAAGATCAAGGAAAGGGTGTATAAATGTGAGCCTCTAAGCTCCTTTTCATCGAGCTGGCATTGGCATAGCATATGACATTACCATTGAATTTAGTTCTTTTAGTGAGACACTCTACTTTTAAATTGACTTGATATAAGAAATTATTTAATACTATCTAAGACCTGAGTGTAGCCAGAATAGTTCGTCCTCCTGGGGGAAAAAAAAGGCTCATCCTTATCCTTGGAATCTTGAATATATTACCTTACATTGCAAATGGGAATTTACTAATATAATTAAGTTTAAAGAACTTGAAAACAAAAACTACTCAAGTCATCCCAGTAGAATCACATAATACAATTCATCTGAAGTGGAAAAACTTTTCTGAGCACTAAGAACGACGTCAATTAAAGCAGGGTCACTGGAATATGCTGTCTTCAAAGGTGAAAAAAACTGATACATTTGTTATTGTTAGTGTTCTTGATATATGACATTCTTACTGGGGTGACATGGAATCTCAATGTTGTTTTGATTTGCATTTCTTTTATGGTGAATGACATAGAGCACTTTTTCATATGTCCCTTGGCCATTATCATTTCCTCATCAGAGAAGTCTCTTTTTAAGTCTTTAGCCCACTTGTTGAGGGGGCTATTGGTTCTTTGCAGTTTTGTTTTGGAGGAATATAATGTTTTTACTTCTCCATATATTTTAGATATGAGGCCTTTGTCCATTGTATGGCCGGTAAAGATCTTTACCCAATCTGTGTGATTTCTGTTTATCTTGCGAGCTATGTCCTTTGCCCTGAAGAAGCTATGCAGTTTGATGCAGTCCCATTTGTCCATCCTTTCTTTGATTTGTAGCATTTCTGGGTCTTTGTTAAGGAAGTTCCATCCTGTGCCAAGGAGCCCAAGTGATTCTCCGACTCCTTCCTTTGGTGTTTTCAGGGTATCTGTTTTAATTTTGAGGTCTTTGATCCATTTGGAATTGATGTTGGAGGGGATGTGGCCAAAAGGGAACCATACTACATTCTTGGTGGGAATGTAAACTGGTTCAGCCACTCTGGAAAGCAGTATGCAGATTCCTCAGAAGGCTAAACATAGAGCTACGCTATGACCCAGCAGCCCCACTTTTGGGCATCTACCCAAAGACCAAAAAACAAGAACACACTAAAGCCACCAGCACAACAATGTTCATCGCAGAACAATTTGTCATAGCAAGAAGCTGAAACCAACCCAGATGCCCCTCAGTAGACGAATAGATCAGGAAAATGTGGTACATATACACAATGGAATTTTATGCCTCTATCAGAAAGTATGACATTGCCTCATTCATAAGGAAATGGAAGGACTTGGAAAAAATTATACTAAGTGAAGTGCGCCAGATCCAAAGAAACATGGACTCTATGGTCTCCCTCATAGGGAATAATTAGCACAGGTTTAGACTAGTCAAAGCAGAGGATCACAAGAGCCCAATAGCTATGCCCTTATGAACACATAAGATGATGCTAACTGAAATGAACTCCATGTTATGGAAATGAGTGTTATATCACTGTTGTAATTACTTTCAACATGCCTTGTGAAATCGTAGCAACTATTATTGATGATCCTCTTCTATCCCCTTCCAGTGGTTGTACCTGCACTATCTCTGTATCTTATCTGAGTACAGTGGAAACTGTGTATACTGGTATTAGAACTAGGAAACTGAAAGGGAATACCAAAATCGAGAGACCCAGGGTAAAAAAAAGACAAATGACTACAAAAGCCATACTTGCAAAACTGTTTGGTGTAAATCAACTGAACAACTCATGGGAGAAAAGAGAAAGGGGAAGGGGGAAGGGGGAATGAGGGTAGAGGTAACAAACAGTACAAGAAATGTATCCAATGCCTAATGTATGAAAATGTATCTTCTCTGTACAACAGTTTGACAATAATTTTTTTAAATGTAAAAAAAAAAAACAACAACTTATACATGAGCCAAGAAATGTATGGGACCTTTAGAAACTGGAATATGCAAGGGAGATTAATGAAATGGAAAGCGCAATACAGTTATTTATATCAAACAAATGCATCCACTAGAAATTAGGAATAAAGTATTCATATCATTGACAATAACCATAAATAAATCTATCGGGGCTGGCTATACCTTTAAGACAGTCCCCGCCCTGGGACTGCATGGCTATTATCCACTCCTACCTTCCCCTGGTCCAGAACCGGAAAGTCGGCCCAAACCAGCCCCGCCTCTCATCTCGGAGCACATGTCTCATAATGGCTCCTACCTGATCCCAGGAAGGTGGTCCTGGGGAAGCTGTGATCTCCGCCTCTACAGGAAGTTCCATGACATCACTCTGATGGATAGTTCATCAGCCAATCTTTAATACCCAGTTAGTCCCTCCTCTTCCTGATGCCATTACTGTTATATAAACGCCTCCCCTGAATAAAACTTTGGAAGTTCCTGAAGCTTACCCCAAGTCGCCCACGTGTACCTAGCCTCCTTATTCTCAGAGAGTATGGGGGGGAAAGGAAGTTCTCACGACCACACCCGGTCCAGAGCTTACCCGTGGCCCTCGCTCCCACATTACTTCCTACTGGCCAGAGGCTTGCATGAGAGTGACAGGGGAACACACAGGAGGGGGCAAAAAGGCCCACGATCTCCACGGAAGGGGGTATAAATTTAGCCCATCAAATGGCACCCAATGTGGGGCACGAAGCACGCGGGAAACGAAATTCTCAGCATTGGTAAGCCTCCGGGAGCATGGGTGTGGTCAGCCCATTGATTCAGCAAAGGATGGGGAAGGACCAAAGTGGCTGGAATAATTTGTCTTTTACTGGATTGAAGTTTTGGGATGTTTAGGCCAAGGGCCGAGGGATTTCCACTGCCCAGGGGGATGGGGTCACGTGAGGGTCCTGGGCCCGAGGCTTTGCAGGTCCTGCAGTGTGGCGCTGGGCGGGGCGAAGTGGAGAGCGTGTCCCGTGGGAGGTCCGCCATGGTGGCTTTGCAGCCAGTGGGGTGGGCGATGCAGCGCGACAGAGAGTCGGGAGAGGCGCACAAGGCAGCGTCACGCAGAACAGGTGCTGTTGTCTGGGCCGGGACCGCCCACCCCACCCAGGGTTTCTGGGTCCCGATTTGCGAGGGGCAGTGCCTTAGGGCCCGGTAGCAGCAGCGCCTCCGTGCCCTTCCTGTTTCTAAAGCCTGCCTCAAATTTACTGGACTCGACACTAATACCTGTTGACTAAAAGAGACAGGGGCTTAGGTTTTTGTTATTAATGTTTTATAAGTTGGGATGGCCTCTTCCCACCCCCACCCCTGCTAGTGGGGGTGTTGGATTCATCAGGGCTGGGCAGGGACTTGGAGGCTGGGAGGCTCCTGGCCGCGCTTCACAACAAAGATGTCATGCTGTGAGCCTGAATCTGTGACAGTTTTTACTTCCTAGAAAAGGTTTCTCTTGCTTTTTTATCTGACCATGTGGTTCTATTATGGGCAAAATAATATCATTTTGCCACTGGAATTCAAGAAAACTTACATGGCCAATTCAGATATTTTTCCTAAGAGCGCTCAATCTGTATGTCTGTCTGTTTGTTTGTCTGTGGGTAAAAGCATATAAAATCTAACATCATGGCTTAAAAATTACTGCCTTTTAACTACTACGTTAATTTGCTTTAGTTCTGTTTTAAACTTTCCCTTGCAGCTCGTAGGTGGAGTTACAGCAAGAAAAAGCCCCAGGTCTTTGACCCAAATGGATTGTTTGGGGGGGGGCAAGCAAACATGTCTAAGAAAAACTCCAAAAGGTTCTAATATACAGCAATGAGTGATTTGACTGGATTTTCTAAAACTACCCCTTGAGAGATACTAAAAATTAAAAGAGTTTTTCTTAATGGTTAAAAAAAGTTTATTTATATAATGTTATTTGATTCTTGTGCTATTTTTGCAATTTAGAGATATTGAAAAGGCAAGATGCTGAGACAAAATCTCTTGTGTTTATGATTCTGGTAAACACGGTTAAGAGTACTTTTGTCACAATTATTTTGGATATCAGTCTAATGATTCAGGTACTAAATTCTATGTGTATACTGTGATGTAATAAGTAAGACTCCTAACTATCTTAAGTTACATATAATCAGGCAAGTATTTTAAAGTATGTATAATAAACTAGTGGGGATAAAAGTAAATTCTCATTAACCCTGTTTTTTAAAAAAAATGGCAAAGCAAGCTAATGTTTCTCACTAATTTATTGGAAAGCTAAATGGATAAGTGTTTCTAATTTTGTAATTGTAATTCCTGCATTAAGGAAAAATTGTCATTTGAGTTCAAAGGTTGTACAAAAGCCAGAGTACTTGGGACAAGCAGCCAGAAAATACTGGGGGATTTCAAATGTCTTTAAAACAGTCTGTGTAGAATTTTTCAGGCAATCCAGCAGGAGGTGACAGTCTATCCAGAGGGTTCCGAGAGGTGCCCCTACAGCCTTGCCCAGATCTCTCCTGCCTGACTCCATCACACATGGCTGATGAAGCCTGCTGATCCATGATGGAAGACACAGCCACTGCTAAAGTTGAGACTTTTACATTGTTTTAACTCTTTGCCCTCGATTGTCATTTATTTGTGTTCTCTTCCACTTTCCAGTAAAGTTAAATGATATGATTGGATGGCACATGGATCCCATTCATCTCATTCAGTCTGCTGTTCTCTAAGTGTAAACTCTGACAAGTAGTTGTTGGTCAATTCTCAACAAGTTGCAGGTAAAACTCCATTCCTATTATTCTCCTTATTGCTTTAATTGGACATAAAAAGGGCTCCTCCTCGGATTGCAGTATGAAGCCAGCCTTGACAAAAGAAAATCTCTCTAAAAGTGCATCTCCTAAATAACCAGCAAAGAGCCAGACTGGAAGCTTGGCTCAAGAAAACCAGCAAAATGCTAAAAGCAGCACCGTGGCTCAAGTGGTTGAGTGCTAGCCTGGAGCAGAAGTGCTCAGGGACACTGCCCAGGCCCTGAGATCAAACCCCATAAATGCCAGTGGGAGCATGCCATCCCAGCAACAAGCACTTGACCCCCCTAGGACTTAGCCAGTCCAGAGAACAGGGATATGGAGAGGAGTAAGAGGAGAATGTTGCCACATCCTAAACGGAGTCGCTTCGTCTCGCCCTTTCAAAATCAATCAGAGCCGGGACATCAGGTGGAACAGTTTCCTGTCCATTTTCTCTTTTCCTGCCAGTTGTATATATATATATTTGTTTGTTTGTTTATTTATTTATTTATTTTAGCCCCTGACTGGCTACTCCAAAACAGTTCTTTATCCCTAAACACTTCCTTCAGCTATCCCTCCTTCCTTGTAATTGGCCACAATTGGGTTTATGTTCTGAATGAAACTTTTCTGGCTTACGCCCAGGGTATGTTCTCCTATGCCATTCATGTTAACTAGCCCTGTAAACTTGTCAGCCTTTTGCCTGACCTTTTCAAAAGTCTCTTTTAACAGAATAACATCCGTCACTGAGGTCACCACCTGGGAACTTGCAGTTCAAGGCCATCATCTTTCTACACTGTTGTGTCCAACACAGATCTGGACCCTGGAGGCCCCAGCCCTAGGGACTTCCTGATGAGCCCAAGCTACAGGAGCTGGCCAGAGGAAACCATGACACCCTCTGGCACTAATAACCATTCTCGTAGTAATGATGAGGACTATTACCAACCAAACTGGACGGTACCAGGCAAATCAGGGGCCCCTGACTACTTCACCCCCTTTCAGCAGGAAGTAGTTCCAGAAGAAATGACCTTCACCCATACTCCCAGCCTGGTGCCCTCCTGTATCATTAATTAAAACAAAAAGGGGGGAACAGCCCCCATGACCAGTTAAGGAGAGCTATGCTCACATTAAGTATCTTAAATTTACAGTTAAGGACAGCTATGCTCACATTAAATATCTTAAATTTACACAAAAAAATAAATCAGTGCGGGAAGGAGCCTTGTATCTGCCTTTTCCAATTGGGAAACTAAGCCCAGAGCATTCGCTCTGGAGAAATGTCTTCTTCTTGTTCTCTCTAGGAAAACAAGGACCATGCTGGATTTCTTCTACTCTTCCATGGGAATATGGGAAGCCTGCCTGCATACATCAATGATAGACGACACCAGAGGCAGCCAGCTTCCCTTCCCTGCTTGCTTTCTAGACTCTTCCTTGAGCATCTTTCATGGCGCAATATTTTGCCATGGCGATATTGCCTGCAGCTTTCCACAGGGACTGAAATGAGGAATAGCACTGTTTCCCTTTTGCCTTTCACCCTGCTGCTGAGTTTAGGGGTTCACGTTGGAGAAAGATAGGTGTAAGGGTTTAGCACCTTACTTCAATATTTATGATAAGATGTTTTACTAACCACACGTGTTAAGTTGTCAGCGCCTTGGCTGCTGTGTACCACCAGAGTCGCCAAAGTTTAAACCTGCTCCTACCTCACTGCCAAAAGAGGAAATGATGTCTGCATTTGTCTTGAGTGGCGCGGAAACAGGCTAAGGACTCCAATTTCTCCGGACTGAGCCAAATCCATGGCCCCTTCACTTACCCCCCCTTGTGGAAGAGGCCCCACATATATCTTATGTCAGCATTTGCCTCATGCCTAAACATGCCATATGTTTACAGCATCTCCTGCTAATTTAAAAAACAAAAAAGGGGGAGATGTTGGGGCTGGCTATACCTTTAAGACAGTCCCCGCCCTGGGACTGCATGGCTATTATTCACTCCTACCTTCGCCCGGTCCGGAACTGGAAAGTCGGCCCAAACCAGCCCCGCCTCTCGTCTCGGAGCATATGTCTCATAATGGCGCCAACCTGAGTCCAGGGAGGCGGTCCTGGGGGGGGCTATGAACTCCGCCTCTACGGAAAGTTCCATGACATCACCCTGATGGACAGTTCATCAGCCAATCCTTAATACCCAGTTAGTCCCACCTCTTCCTGATGCCATTACTGTTATATAAACGCCTCCCCTGAATAAAACTTTGGAAGTTCCTGAAGCTTACCCCAAGTCGCCCACGCGTACCTAGCCTCCTTATTCTCAGCGAATATGGGGGGGTAGGGCGTTCTCGCGACCACACCGGGTCCGGAGCTTACCCGTGCCCCTCGCTCCCGCATTACTTCCTACTGGCCAGAGGCTTGCGTGAGAGCGACAGGGGAACACACAGGAGGGGGCAAAAAGGCCCAGGATCTCCATGGAAGGGGGTATAAATTTAGCCTGGTGCAAAGCTTTTATAATTCAGTTTAAATGTACCAGAAGAATAAAAATACCTCTAATGGTGTGAATTGTAAGAGCATATCAGAAAAAAATAATATTATTCAGAAGTATATTTTTCATATATAACAACCTGCATCTACTGTGAAAAACATCATGAAAAATGTTATACAAAAGTAAATTCTGAAAAGAATTTAAAAAATAAAATAACCCTTATGGTAGAGAAAAAAGCTGCAGTAAGTGCAAATGTTCTAATGCGGACAATTTTGAAGAAACTGCTATAAAGGAACCACTTTGGTAACTACTAATTTAGGTACCCTTGTTAATATTGATATATGTATAACATACATATATATCTCTATATACATATATACACATACATACATATCATTGTTAATGTTGTTATATACATACATAGATAGGTATATACATAGATCATATATATGATATATACATAGTTATAGAATGGCTATGTATCAAGTTTCTTGTATAATATATATTCAAATTACATATATTTATAACAATAAACATTATATATATATATATATTTCAAGACACGGGCATTGTTCATGAAACATTCACATTGTTTCACTTATTTCCATTTTGTATCAATGGATACCAGAATAAAGAATTTTAAAGTGCGTATTGTGAAAAAATGTGGATACTTTTTTGTCTATTTTGCTTTTTAGTAGAGATTATACAGTATTTATTTTTCTCAAATGCTATAGTCTTACATTTGTTTAAAGTACATTCATTTTTTTCTTGTTTTCCATCACATATACATAGCTACTTATCTTGGAAAAGCTCATCTTTCATTCCCTTCTACTCTATATTCTTCATGGGGCATATTTCTATTAACAGTAATGTTTTCATGTTATTGTCATCTCTTGTCTATAAAAATGAAATTATGTGCCAATGGAGCAAACTTTCCGCTCTGCACATAAAAGTTAATGGCTTTTAGAAATCCATGTATTTCAATCTAATAGTTTTGCAACTAACACTAAGTTGGATTCTGGACAGTTGAGTTAGAACATTAGCTGTTCAATGTGATGCGATTAAGTTGAGTAGAAAAGTAAGATGATTTTTATCTTTCATTAATATTTACCTATGAAGAATCCTATAGTTACCTAATCTTTCTCCATGTAAATGATACTAAATGAAAATTATAAAGTGTCACACTGGTTATTAATTTTCTGACGTATATTGATGTTTGGCAACAGTGCAAAAATAAATAGAAAAACAGAAGGGTTTGATTTCCAAAGAAACTACAATTTACCATTCATAATTAAAATACCTTAGAGATGATACTTGTGATTTCAGACAGCTGTCTACTGAAAAGTTTTACTTTTTATATTTTTCAATGACATTGGTAATAATTAATAATTGCACTCATAAGTTTTTGAAAATGGCATAACCAGTTTTCATCATATCTCTCAAATGATTTTTAGAATGAGGCCATCAGAATTCATAGACTTTTCATAAAATGACAAAACTCACCTCCTCTTCATAGCCAAAATAGGAAATGCACAGGTACTTTTTCAGTTAATGACGTGTACTAAAAAGGACACTCAAAATTAATCATTAGGGAATCTCAGCTAAATACTATCTTAAAAGTGATGAGATCATGTTCTGAAAGTGAACCAAATGATGGAATAGTATAATGAGGTGTTAGCAAATACTAAATTGAAAAAAAAAAAAAGGTGTAACAAAACTAGTACATGTTTTGTTTGTTCAAATTCTATCTGCTTGATGCATAGCATAAACACATAAATAACTTATCATTTACAAGTTATTTCTCTAACTTCTTCCTTATTTTCTTCCTTCTATACTCTTACTGTTTTCTTCTCCTTTTTTACTTCATCTTGTCCCTCTTCTTCTTTACAGTATATGGTATGCTAACAGTGTTAGAAGAACAATATCAGAAGTTGCTTAACTCCAGTCAAATCTCATTTTTAAGACCATTTTATCCATTAGTGGCTTAACGCAATAAGAATTCAGATTAATATATTTATTAATATTTATTTTTTTATTTTTAAGGCTTTCAATTTTAATACCTTTAAATACTTATGCAAAAGGGTTCAACGTGTCAGTTTATGTATACAGTGCATCTTAATCAGTATCATTCCTTCCATCATTCTTCAATATTTTAAAAACGTTTACAAACAAAAGTTGTACAACAAATATTTGCATTTATTTTTTCCTGCTGCTCTGCACAGACCAATGATTTGTAATCTTTTGTAAATGTTACTTCATTTCTTTAAGTTACAATAAACATTTAAAGAAATGATAAAGAACTAGGAGTCTGTAAATATTTATTATAAGAAAGGCAAAAAGAACCAAATGGTAAGTAGCCAGTAAAGAAGAGAAATGTGGGACAGGGAAGACTAGTTGCAAAAAGGAATTGATAAGTTATGCTTAAGAGGGCAAATAGATGGATGTGTAATGGATAAATAAAAGGAAATGGTGAAAAGAATGGAGAAAGAGAAGGAAAGAGGGTACAGAGAGGCAGGACAAAGCTATAAGGCCTAGAAGATAAACAAGTCAAATTACTAAGAGAAAATACCAGTTAATGCTTTTCTATTTAGGAAAGATAAGAATAAATTTGGGCTTGTTTCTGATCTTAACTGTAATTATTATATGGGACCCAATTAATGGTTCAGTACAACTTAACTAGCCTAATTCCTATACAGGAATAGGCTTTATGTGCTCTTTAGAGTAGAAGTTCATTCTTCTAGTCTAAACCATTAGAATATAGGATATATGACTGAATTATCATTCATCTACTCCCACTCTAAGAGGACTTAGTAGTCAAATTAAGAAAGTATCATTGAGACTGGTTGAAACTATACTTCGTAAAGGATTAAAAAAATTATCATCCAGTAATACTATACAGTGAACTAGGATTGCTGTAGTGACACTTCACCATTAGTGATCAAATACAAAAACTAAAGAAAATATTGACAGTTATTTAAAAGAGTCTGCATCCAGTCTGGGGAAACATGAAGGGACAAGATGTGATTGTGAGGAAGAAGCAATTGTCAGAGTAGACCTACTTGGTACACCATTGACCTCACAGACAATTTTGTTATTCTATTATGTCAAGGTAACAAGTTGAACAAGAAATGTGCCTTACATATGAATCTGTGATCCTTCTGTACCACACTTTGACAATAAAGAAAAAAGTTTAATAAAAAAGAATTAAACAAAAATTGATAATTGAATTCAGCTCCATGTATTATCAATACTGGATCTTATATGTGTACCTTCATCTACAGATTACGTGTATGTATCTACTCACCTTGTATAAATGAAACATAAACTTCAAGTTATGCTGCTTCTGTTTTCTTAAGAACACTAAACTTACTTTTCAGAAACAGAAAAAGGGTTATCACAGACATAAGTGCTATAAGCACACGGCTAATTTGAGGTATGCCTTTATCCCTCCTGTCCTATCTTGTTAGAATAAGCTATCTAGGAGTCAAAGAAAACTCAGCTCACAGCATAAACTAAGGTAGGGTCCCAGTGGATCATCATAATAAACAAAGACATTTCTATGACTATAGAAATTTCAAAAGTAATAAAGTTACATTCCAGAAACAATCGGGATGCATCTGGGATGAAGATCAGAGATTATAAAATACGCACGTGTGTGCGTGTGTGTGTGTGTGTGTGTGTGTGAATGTCTATGTATATATAATAAGAAATGATAAAATACATGCATGCACCCTATATGTACACTTTATATGTTAAATGATTATGTATATGTAATGTAAATATTACACTTATGTGTATATGTTTTATAATCTCTGATAAATATACATTATGCATGTATATTATGCATATGTATATAATATCCTCTTTTTGGAACTTGTGCTTCAAGTTCTCCAAGTCACAAACAGACAAAAAGGGTATACAACTACACAAACACAAATATTTTTGGACGTTGTGTATATGCATATGTTTGATCGAGATGCTAATTAATAGGCATTATATATATGTATAATATTTATATATAAATAGTCAATGATATTATGGAAACTTAGAACTTGATTCCTGAGCTGAAGTGAGAAGACTATATAATAATGTTGGAATCTAGGAGGTAAGGCAAGAAAAATAGGAAAGAAAACACTATGAATTACACAGAAACTGCCCATTAATAGCATCAATGTTTCCCTATCACCAGCCTTTTCCTCTGTTATATACATAGGTACAAAGGAGGATGAGATCCAAATTCCATTTTCCATTTTCCTAGTAGAGTGTTTTCTCTAACTCCACTTATCTTTGTAAAACCAGAGAAATTATAACCTTTTGAAGCAATAAAATTTTGTTTCACTTGGAAGCTTTTATTAAAATATAATTAATAGTTAGGAAGAACTTTACTAGACATTTGGAATGCATTGAACCATTGCCTAATTTTCATACTAAGGAATGACTTAAAATAAAAAAGACCTGAGTGTACAAATCACTTAGGAAACCTAAAATTCTATTTTAAATGAGTTGTGATGTTTTGTATTATACTGAAGTTTCTCAAAAGATATATAAACTGGAAACTATAAGCCTCAATTGAATATTTTTACAACCACTAGCATATTGAATTCTTTGTTAATTGCAAAATTCTACACATAATAAAATTTTGGAATATCTTATTTTAATGAGATAAGACTTTTTAAATTTGAAACTTTATTTTATTAAGCTACACCTTTTAATTTATTCGTTAGTATTATCTTAATATATCGATTTAACTTTCATGTTCTTCCCACATTCTTTTCATTTTTTAACTCCCCAAGAATCTCTAAAACCAATGATAGTGCATATAAGCAAGGCACTTCAGCTCCACTTGTCTAACTACTGATGAAGAAAGGCATTAAGGGAAGAAAATAATCATTAAAGAATCTTTTACAGTTGGCTGAGAGATTGTTATGATTGGGAAGGGAGGGATGTTAACTTTCACATTACTCAAAGCAATGTATAATGATATATTTTAAACGTTAATGAGGTTCTGCATTCTACAAAGATCTTTCTAAACCACATAAGGGAAAGAGCTGAGAAATTTCAGAATATCTAAGTGTGTTGAATTTAAGCATAATTGATCTCTAACAAATTTTAGCAGCTGGGCACAAAAGACCACTACTACCAGCATACATCCTGTATAGTTATTCCACCACAGGAACTGCTGGCTTCTAAGTGCGTGAACGACTTGCGTCCTGAAACTATAATTCTTTTTCTAAGAAAGCAAACTCCTGCCCCACCAATGCTTTGATGCACACATCACAATCCTACTGAGAGAGAATAAACAAACAATAGGTTAGTAATAGATGATTTAAGGTCATTAACCTCCTCTTTTGTATCCTATGATTCAAATTCTCCAAAGTCACGAAAAGGTCAGCCAAAATAAGAGGTGTTTGAAATATAAACCTTACCACATAAAAAAGGATGGAATCAAACTTCACAAATTCATCTCTGTAGTTTAAAAATGTCTAGTAACTTTCAAATGTGATTGGGCAGGACCTTCATAGTCGTTTTCCACATTGATGTTGCCCAAATAAGGAAATCAGGAAATCAATGTTAAGAAAGTTTTTTTTTCTTTTATTTTTTTTCCAAATTTTTATTATCAAAATGATGTACAGAGAGTTTACAGATTCATACGTTAGGCATTGGATACATTTCTTGTACTGTTTGTTACCTTGCCCTCATACCCCCTCCCACCTCCCCCTTACCCTTTCCCCCACTGAGGTGTTCAGTTCACTTACACCAAACAGTTTTGCAAGTATTGCTTTTGTAGTTGTTTGTCTTTTTTTACCCTGTGTCTCTCAATTTTGGTATTCCCTTTCAATTTCCTAGTTCCAATACCAGTATACACGGTTTCCAATATACTCAGATAAGATTACAGAGATAGTGTAGGTACAACCTCAGGAAGGTGATACAAGAACATCATCAATAATACAAGCTACAGATACACATGGGACGTTGAAAGTAGTTACAACTGTGATATAACAATTGTTTCCATAACATGGAGTTCATTTCACTTAGCATCATCTTATGTGTTCATAAGGGTATAGCTATTGGGCCTTGTGATGCTCTGCTATGACTTGCCTAAACCTGTACTAATTATTCCCAATAAGGGGGACGATAGAGTCCATGTTACTTTGGGTCTGGCTCACTTAGTACAATTTTTTCCAAGTCCTTCCATTTCCTTACAAATGGGACAATGTCATTCTTTCTGATAGAGGCATAAAATTCCATTGTGTATATGTACCACATTTTCCTGATCCATTGGTCTATGGAGGGGCATCTGGGTTGGTTCCAGATGCTCGCTGTGACAAATTGTGCTGCAATGAACATTGTTGTGCTGGAGGCATTACTGTGCTTTTGTTTGTGGTCTTTTGGATAGATACCCAAAAGTGGGGCTGCTGGGTCATAGGGGAGTTCTATATTTAGCCTTCTGAGGAAAGTCCATACTGCTTGCCAGAGTGGCTGAACCAGTTTACATTCCCACCAACAATGAAGTAGGGTTCCCTTTTGGCCACATCCCCTCCAACAATTGTTATTGTTAGTTTTATTGATATATGACATTCTTACAGGCTTGAGGTGGAATCTCAATGTTGTTTTGATTTGCATTTCTTTTATGGCCAGTGATGTAGAGCATTTTTTCATATGTCTCCTGGCCATTCTCATTTCCTCATCAGAGAAGTCTCTTTGTAAGTCTTTACCCACTTGAAGAGGGGACTACTGGTTCTCTGCGGTTTTGTTTTGGGAGAGGGTAATTTTTTTAGTTCTGCATATATTTTAGATATGAGGCCTTTGTCCATTGAATGGCCGGTAAAGATCATCTCCCAGTCTGTGGGCTTTCTGTTTATCTTGCAAGCTATGTCCTTTGCCGTGCAGAAGCTCTGAAGCTTGATACAGTCCCATTTGTCCAACCTTTCTTTGATTTTTAGCCTTTCTGGGTCTTTGTTAAGGAAGTTCTGTCCTGCGCCAAGGAGCCCAAGTGTTTCTCCTACTCCTTCCTTTAGTGTTTTCAGGGTGACTGTTTTGATTTGGAGGTCTTTAATCCATTTGGAATTTATTTTGGTGCAGAGTGATATGTAAGGATCTAGTTTTAGTTTGTTGTATGTGTTGAGCCAGTTTTGCCAGCACCATTTGTTAAAGAGGCTATCTTTCTTCCATACTATTGTTTTAGCTCCTTTATCAAAGATTAAGTAGGCATAGTTCTGTGGGTTCATTTCTGGGTCTTCAATTCTGTTCCATTGGTTTTCAGGCCTGTTCCGGTGCCAATACCAAGCTGTTTTTATTACTATAGCTTTATAATACAGCTTGAAGTTGGGTATTGTAATTCCTCCAGCACTGTTCTTTCTGCTTAGGAGTGTTTTTGCTATTCTAGGTCTTTTATTGTTCCATATGAATTTCTGGATTGCTTCTTCTATTTCATTAAAAAATGGTGTTGGGATATTAATGGGTATTGCATTGACTTTGTAGATATTCTTTGGCAATATTGCCATTTTGATTATATTAATCCTCCCAATCCAGGAGCATGGAAGGTTTTTCCATTTCCGTAGTTCTGACTTAATTTCGTTTTTCAAGCTTTTAAAGTTCTCATCAAAGAGGTCTTTCACTTCTTTGGTTAAGGTTATTCTTAGGAATTTTATGTTTTGGGGGGCTATTGCAAAAGGAGTTGCTTTCCTGATTTCAGCCTCGGTCTTCGGGTTGTTAGCATAGAGAAAGGCCATTGATTTTTGAAGGTTTATTTTATATCCTGCAACTTTGCCAAAGTTTTGGATCAGCTCTAGTAGCTTGGGGGTAGAGTCTATGGGATTCTTTAGGTATAGGATCATGTCATCTGCGAAGAGAGAAAGTTTAACTTCATCTTTTCCTATTAGGATCCCCTTTTTATTTTCTTCTTGCCGAATTGCTCTGGCTAGGAATTCTAGTACTATGTTGAAGAGCAGGGGAGAGAGTGGACATCCCTGCCTTGTTCCTGATTTTAAAGGGAATGGCTTTAGTTTTTCACCATTTAGAGTTATGCTTGCTGTTGTTTTGTCATAAACTGCCTTGATTATATTCAGGAATGTTCCCTGGAATCCCAGTTTTCCAGGACTTTAAGCATAAATGGGTGCTGGATTTTATCGAACGCTTTTTCCACATCCAGAGATAAAACCATGTGGTTCTTTACCTTGCTCCGGTTGATGTGGTGGATTACATTAATTGACTTGCGTATATTAAACCAACTTTGCATCCCTGGAATGAATCCAGTTTGATCAGGGTGTATGATTTTTATGATAACCTGTTGAAGTCGATTGGCCAGAATTTTGTTGAGAATTTTTGCATCTATGTTCATCATGGAAATCGGTCTGTAGTACTCTTTCTGTGATGAGTCCTTGCCTGGTTTTGTGATGAGGGTTATACCGGCTTCATAGAATGAGTCTGGTAGGGAACTTTTTCTTTCAATTTCATTGAAGAGTTTGAGAAATATTGGTGTGAGTTTAGTCTTGAAGGCCTTGTAGAATTCTGCAGTGAATTCGTCTGTACCTAGGCTTTTCTTGGATGGGAAATCATTTATTGCCATTTCTATTTCAATACTGGATATGGGTCTCTTTAGAAGGTTTAAATCTTCATGTTCAAGTTTTGGGATATGAATTTTTTCTAGGAAGTCATCCATTTCTTCCAAGTTCTCGAATTTGTTGGCATGAAGGTTTGCAAAATAGTCACTTATTATTTTCTGAATTTCGGTTATTTCTGTGGTGATATTACCTGTTTCATCTCTTATCTTGTTCATTTGAGTCCTCTGCCTTTGTTTCTTGGTCAGGATTGCCAGGGGTCTGTCTATCTTCTTGATTTTTTCAAAGAACCAACTCTTTGTTTTGTTGATTCTTTCGATGGTTTTTTTCGTCCCTAATTGATTTAATTCTGATTTGATTTTAATTATTTGCTTCCATCTATTGACGTGGGGTTTGGCTTGTTGTTCTCTCTCAAGGAAATTAGGTGCTTCTTTAAATTATTGAGTTGCTGTTTCTCCAGTTTGTTGAGGTATGCACTCAGAGATATAAATTTTCCTCTGAGTACTGCCTTTGCTGTGTCCCAAAGGAGCTGGCACTTTGTGTCCTCAACTCGGTTGAAGTCCATAAACATTTGAATTCCGTTTTAATTTCTTCAATGACCCTCTGATGGTTCAGCAGTGTGTTGTTTAGTCTCCATGAATTGTAGGATTTTCTGTGGTGGCTGATTGAGTTGAGCTTTAATTTTATTCCATTGAGGTCTGAAAGAATGCAGGGAATGGTTTTGATACTTCTGAATTTGTACAGATTTTCGTTGTGCCCTAAGATGTGATCTACTTTGGAGAATGTTCCATGTTCTGCGAAAAAGAATGTGTCTTCTGTTGTTGCTGGGTGGAATATTCTGTAGATGTCGGTTAAGTCTAGTTGGTCTATGCAATTATTTAGTTCTGTGGTTTCTTTGTTCAGTTTTTGGCATGTTGATCTGTCCAGAGGTGATAGTGGGGTGTTAAAGTCCCCAACTATCATTGTATTTGGGTCTATGAATGTTTTTAGAGTCAGTAGTGTTTGTTTGATGAAGTCTGGTGCTCCTGCATTTGGTGTGTAGATATTTAGAATGGTTATATCTTCCTGTAGGAGAGAACCCTTTACTAGTATATAGTAACCTTCTTTGTCTCTTCTTACCTTTTTTAATTTGAAGTCAATTTTGTCTGATACTAGGATTGCAACTCCAGCCTGCTTATGGGGACCATTTGCTTGATAGATTTGATTCCAGCCTTTCACTTTTAGAGGATGTTTACTTTTGCTGAATAGATGTTTCTCTTGGAGGCAGCAGAAAGATGGATCTTGATTTTTGATCCAACTTATGAGTCTATGTCATTTGATTGGAGAATTATGTCCATTAATGTTGAGAGTTAGGATTGAGAGATGATCGTTTGTTCCTTTCATTATCACTATCTTGTTTAAAGCTGTGTCTTCCCATTTCTTGATCTGATGTTTACTATTTAGGGTTCATTTCTCTGTCTGTATTGGGATCTTGATTATTTTCCCTGTGTAGTACATCTTTGAAGATTTTCTGTAAAGCTGGTTTGGTGGAGATATATTGTTTCAGTTTTTCCTTATTGTGGAAGACTTTTATTTGACCTTCGGCTATGAATGAGAGTTTGGCTGGGTACAGAATTCTTGGTTGGTAGTTCTTTTTATTTAGTGTTTGATATACTTCGTTCCAGGCTCTCCTTGCTTTCATGGTCTCTGCTGAGAAGTCTGGGGTAATTCTGATTGCTTTTCCTTTATATGTGATTGTTTTCTTCTACCTAACAGCTTTCAGTATTTTTTCCTTGCACTCTACCGAACCTGTTTTGATCACTGTATGTCGGTGGGATGTCCTATTCTGGTCTGGTCGGTTTGGGGTTCTAAATGCTTCTTGTATCTGTATAGGCCTTTCCTTCTGGATATTTGGGAAGTTCTCAGCTAATATTTTGTTAAATAGGTTGCCTACCCCATTAACCTCTTTCTCCAAGTTTTCCTCAATACCTATTATCCTTAAATTGGGCTTCCTGATCATGTCTTGAATCTCCTGTAGTGATCTGTTTTGTTGATTGGACTGGATTTGTATTGATTTTTGATCTTTCTCTATAGAATCTAAGGAATTTTCAGCTCCTAAAATTCGCTCCTCTCTTCAGTTAGTCGGGATTGTAAGCTAGTTACTTGATTTCGAATCTCTTTTCCTTCTGACTGGTCTTTCCTGATGCTTTCCATGTCATTTCTTAAGTCTTGTATGGACTTCTTTAGTTCATTAACTTCATTACTTTGGTTTTGAGTCTTGTCTCTTAAATCTTTAAGCTGGTTAGCTATCTTTTCATTTGACTCTTGAAGTTCATTTATCTTTCTATTTGTGGATGCCATGAAATTTTCCATTAATTTTTGCTTTGCCTCCTCACGTTCTAGAATAATTGACTGAAGCGATTCAAACTTTTCATTTATCATGTTTATCAGTCGACTTTGTAGAGCCTTTTGGGGGTTCTCTTCTATATCTTTGATTGACTGCTCTGCTTCCTGCTTGTTTTGAGTGAGGGATAAGACTTCATTGTTTGCCATCTTTCTTGTGTTCCTTCTGCCCATTTGATTTGGGAATGCCAGTCTACCAGCACCTGTGAGCACCGTTGAAGACCCAAAGCAGCCCTTACCAAGCACTGTTGTGTAAATCTTACAAGTTCACTATTATATACAGATACCCTGTATACCTGTCTATAAAATTACATTTGGTGTTCTTAAAGAATACAATTATAATATAACAACCGATCCTGGGCCCTGTATTCAGTAGTTACTTATTTACGGTTACAACCCCATAAGCAATTCTTGTTTTTATATTAAGTTCTTTTAGGACTGGCTTTCTCTATGAACCCCTTTGATTCACTCAGGTTAAGCTGGTATACCCTCTATCCAATAACTGGGAGTCAATGGAGACTGGAGGTCCAGGCAGTAAGTCAGGAGGGTAAGTTGGAGGTAGTAAAGAGAATAGAGTAAAATGTATTGGGGAGCGGAGGTGGTAATTTTGGTTTTGTTTCAGTGACGTGGAAATGTGGAGAAGAGTAGAATCAGTAGAAAGAACAAGGTTGAAATGATAGATAATGGAGAGTTAGCAGAAAAGAGTGGAGGTGTTCTTCATAGGAAAGTAATTTTTAAAGGAAGGGAATGCAAAGAGAGAAATAAAGTAAAAATAGTGGAAGACAGATGCACAAAACAAAGAAAAATTATTTAAAAAAGAAAAAATAAAATAAAAAGGAAAAAAAAAAACAGAAAAGGAACAACCCAAACAAACAGAAAAGAAAAAAACTTGATAAAACAAACAGGTAAAAATAGAAACCATGAGAAAAAAAAAAACTGACAATGTTTCCGAAGTGAAAAAAAATTTTTTTTTAAACGTTAAAAAATGTTGAAAAGAGAAAAAAAAATGGAGTCCTCCTTGTTTTTGTGGTCTTTCCACAGTCTCTGGTTTCCTTGTGATGGTCTGCAGTCTATATTCCTGATTGGCTGGCTTTGGCTTGATTTCAGTTTGCTCCTCTGTCTGCTGCAGGGCCGTGGCCTTTAACAGCAAGGCGGGGCGCCTCTGTCCCGTTTTACCCGGCTGAGAGTTGCTTGCATGGGTGAGGCTCCTCCCTCCTGGGCAGGGCGGCCTCCTTGGCTGAGGTGGGTATGGAAAGCAGCTCCGTTTCGGGCTGGGAATTGGGCTTCCTCTGTGATGGGGCCGTTTAACTGTCTCAGGAACTATTCGTTCCTCTGTCTGGTGTTTCCGTGCCGCCGAGAGCTGCTCGCTGCTTTGGCTTTAAATTTAGAAGTTCCGGCAGGCAGGTCGGGGCACCTCTGGCTAAGCCGTGTCCCGGGACACGCCTCCCACCTGGACAGGGGGCGTTCTCCTGGGTGGAGCTGGCTCTCACTGTTTGGTCCCTCTTGCCCTTTTCAAAGATGGCTACTTTGACCTCGCTTTCCCCAGGCCTGCTTTAGTTCCAATCTGGTCTGACCCTATGCCAGTGGCAAAGATGGCGCTTTGCTCTGGCGGTGGGGGAAGGGCTGCCTTCCAGAACCTGCTCTGGGGGCACAAATGGGAATATCTTTTGTGGGGTACTCACGCTTTCTCTGCGGTTTCAGGTCGTCCATGCTCAGCCGCTGTCTGGAGTATTTCTCCCTGGTCTACTCTGTGTGCTTTAGCTGCGTGGAGTGCGGGTTGCTGTGCCGGGCGCTGTGCTGGCGCCAGCACTGGCGTGGCTGTGGGATGCTGCCCAGAGCTCGAATCTGTGTTTTCAGATGAGCAAAGTCAATTTTTCCTTCCTGGCCAGAATCCCTGTACTGTTACAACTTACTCTGGCTGTCTTTCTAGGAGTAAAAGTTTCTATGGGGTGAGAAAAACGCAATGTCGGAGGGAGTTCAGCTAGTGCACTGCAGCTCCTCTGCTGTCTTCCCGGAAGTCCCCAAGAAAGTTTTTTTTAAGTTCATAATCATAGTTCTAGTATTGAATAAAGTTTATTTTTCAAATCTCATGTCTTAGCAACACCAAAAACCATTGTTCTTTCTCCTATACAAATCCTTCACTCAAAATTGCTCTTTACTTATACATTACAGTGACTAGACCAAAGGTATCTGTTTATATCGGAAAGCTGATACCATTTTGATTCTATTGTAGCTTAACATTTTTATTACATCTGTCCTTTAAATTTATTTTGGTCTGAATCCATTCAAAACTCATGAGGTAAGTCTAATGATCAGTTAGCATGTACATTTGAATGGAATATTTATTATATACAAATTTCTGTTCCAGTCTCTATGAGAAGACATATACAAGCACAATCATTCATCACTGATTTCACTTTGGGTAATAATATAATTTTCTTGCAGCTGAGATTTTACTCTCACATATTACATGGAAACACTGTCACTGAATAAAATTTCTACCCAGAGCTATTCTACTTTAACTCCCAATATCTACATTCCATGTTTGTTTAAACAAATATTTATTTATGACTATGAAAAATTTAATAGATATTTGAGGACAGTGATGGACAGTTCACTCAGTGAAGGCATTATTCTCCATAGTTTACATTACAGAAGAAAAGATTCAATACTCAAGACAAATAGAAAACAAAAGAATAACAAGAGTTCTGATTACAAATCTTGGGGCTTTGAAAGTCATGTTAAAGACAATGGACCAAATTCTAACTAAAGTGGGTATTCATTGTGATATTTTCAAAAACATACAATATAAATTCAGGATTAAATTTTCAGAAGAGTATTTTGTCTGTTTCATGTCCAATGGTTTGTAATGGAATAAAAATAAAATCCTTAGACTATTAATTGCAATGATTCAGGTAAGAAAGACTCACAAAGGAGTTGAATTTGATATATGTAGGCTATACTATAAAAACTTGCAGATAAAGTATATAGCGAAAAGTAAATAGCAAAGGAAAGAGACAATTTAAGGCTGAGGACAAGTTTTCAGCTGAATAACTGGATTAAGAGCTAATCTATTTCCTAAAGCAAATTAGAGAAGGAGAAGACAGAGGCAGATTTGAAAGGTTAAGTAAGAGCTTAACACTCTAACACAAATGTCAGCTATTTATCAGATATGAAAAGGAAATATGAAGTAGGTAACTCAAATACATGTCTGAAGCTCAAGACAGAAGTTAAAAATTTGAAAGTCATTTCTATACAAATCACACAAACTATGGAATGTAGTAAATTTATTTAGAGAGAATTTGCATATAAAGGACAAAAGATAATATAAAACCTGGAATCACAATATTGAGCTAAGGTGTAGTTTAGTGGTAGCCTAGAAGGCATGAAGCCCTGAAATAGATTCTCAACACCACACACACACACACACACACACACACACACACACAGAGAGAGAGAGAGAATTTTAGAATTAGAAAGAGGTAGCAGAATATCAAAGAGTATTGAGACAAAATATCCTAGGAGGTAGGTGGAAAATAACATTCCATAAAATAGAAATTCACTGTATCAAACAATGTTCAATATTCTACTGATTTTGAATATAGTTTATCCAAAGAAGATAATACAAATGACCAATATCCACATCATTAATCAGTGAGATGAAATTTCATACCCACTATATACCCACCTATAATCCACAGTCAGGTATCGGTGGCCCACACCTGTAATCCTAGCTACTCAAGAGGTTGAGATCTGAGGATTACTGTTCAAAGCCAGCCCTGGCAGGAAAGTCTATGAAACACTTACATGCAATTAATCACCAGAAAACTGGAAGTGGCGCTGTGGCTCCAGTGGTAAAGCTTTGAGCTAAAGAGCTCAGGGACAGTGTGCAGGCCCAGAATTCAAGCCCCATGACCTACAAAGAAAAAAAAAGCAGAAGAAGAATTTACAACCCAAATGACATATTTGGTAAGAATACAGAGAATTATAATTCATTGTTACTGGGTTTATAAAATGGTGTAATCATTTTGGTAAAAAAGTTTCAAAAAGTTAAACATGAAGCTACTGTATGATCTATCAATCCCACTATTAGGCATATGCCTGGCCCTCCAAATGAAAATATATTCACACAAAAATTCATGAAGAATTATTTGTTGCTTGAAAAATAGAAGCAAATCAATATTTATCAACTTACGGGTGAATAAATATAATAAACTATCAACTGAAAAGTATAAACAGGAATGCAGTACTATCATATGAAATGGAGGAAATATGCTAAACTAAAAAATTCAAGTGCTAAAGACTAAATGATTCCATTTGTTGAAATATCCAGAGCAAGTAAACTTGTAGAAAACAGATTAGCTACTACCAGGGGCTGAATGGAGGTATAGAAGGCAGTGATGATTATAAGTTACAGTTTTCTTGTGAAATTGATGGAAATTTTATGAAATTAAGTACTTATTATATTTATACAACTCTATAAATGAACAAAACACACCAAGTTTATACTTATAAGGGTGAATTTCATGGAATTTAAATTGTATCAATAAGATTGTAATACAACAAACTATGTCTCTGAAAAATAATCCAAACTGCTCAACAAAATCTTACAAATTGAAGAGGCCATAATTACCCATTTGAGAATTAAGCCTACCAATCAAGAAAGAGAAAATTATGAAATATACTTAGGAAAATACAGAAACCTAAGTGGTAGGCCATTATGATGACTTTTGAAAACATAAAATTAATTTTATATGAAAAAATAAATATGAGAAGAGAATATCTAACTCGCAGAGAGTGAGGGACAATATCTTTTGAAAATAGGATGAAAAGATTGCTTGTGTCACATAAAAATGGAAGTAGGTAATGAGTTGATTTGGTGGATGGAAATGAATTATCTTAAGTGGAGTGCTCACAGGAAATGTGGCTGATGGGATAGAAATGTTACACTAGCACACAGGCAAATATACACAGTATGCCTAGACTACATCAGAAACACCTGGAAATCAGCAAGTAATACTCATAAAATTCAGTTAATACTAAGAAATGAAATGTTGAACTCTTTTATAGAAGGAAAATGCTAAAAGCATATAAAGAGAGTTTTAAGTCCCTATTATCATAAAAATAGAAATTTAATTAACAATATACCTCTTTATCTTCATGAGATAAAGTGTTAGTAATCAAAATGACGAGAAAGAGAATAAGGGTGAACCAATGTAACAGAGATACTCACAAATGTTAGATACTCACTATGTTAGAAATTACATGTACAACTCGGGGTGGTGAGGGATGGCAGGGGGGAGGGGGAAGAAAAATGAAGGAGGGGGTAGCATGTATGACAAGAAAATGTACTCACTACTTTATGTATGAAACTCTATCCCCTCTGTACATAACCTTGACAACTAAATTAAATTTTATAAAAGCATTGGTAAGGATGAAGTAATTTAGAACACACCTTTCTGTTTAGGATTTTAATTTTATACTTGCAGTTTAGAGTGTGATTTGGAAGTATTTGCCAAAATGACATCTGAACACTCTATGACTCAATAATTCTGTGCTTGGGAATCTACTCCAGAATAAATTTAACACTCCTACACTAGTTACATATGCAAGGATGCCAATCAATTCCAATTCTGTGCTACTACTATTAGCATAGAATTGGAAAGACTTTAGTCCTTTTCTACATGATGCCAGTCCTTGCCAGTCCATCCATCAATTGTTGCAATTTTAACTTTTAAAAGGCTACCTCTGCTCTGTCTCAAGTTTGAAAACTGTCATCCTTTTTAAAATGCATTTACCATTCCTTGGGTAGTATTTTAGGACTCTATAGACATATATATATATATATATACATATATATATGTATATATATATAATATTTAATTTAACTATAAATGGGTCCAAAGGCTGACAATATTCAGCAATGTTTTGTGATTTTTTTGTTTTGTTTTTCTGTTTCTCACTACAACCCAAACAATTTGGGACCTAACACAGAGTTAAAATATAGTTTAGGATTTAATCTGGAGTTTCTTCTCTGTATCTCCTCAGAATATATTTCTCAAGATAAGCTGAGCTGAAAACATGTTCAAGTATTGCAACCTTTTCACAGAACTTGTGCAGCGAGGACAGTAGTACAGGCACTATCCTCCTGGACTCTGGATTCTTCATGTCAATTATTTCCTCAGTCTATTGTTCATGTCTTCATTTGTCTTTACTGCAACTATAGATAGTATTTTTTTTTTACCCAGTGGACCTGAAACCTTTTAAAAACTAGAGCAGGTTGAGAGATTACCATATCAAGAGGGTATGTCCAGAAACAGAAGACTGTAGGTTTGATGGTTCTTTATACAGGAAAATAAGCATGATCTGACTATAAGATAACATACTTCTCATATTTCTTTATGAATAATAAATTCATAGAAATGGGCTATTCAAATTAATAACTATAGCGCCAGAGAGGTAAAGAAAAAATGGAAATATGACTTAACTTCAGATGTTAGTTTAACCAAACCAGAACATAGGAGCTTGCTTGCTACTACAACATCTTGTATTGCTTTTGACAGCACATGGATGTCAAAGATGTCTGTATCTTAAATTCTAGGACCCATCTGTTTTCATCCTTTTAATTGCATAGCAAACAGAAATTATGATCAAGACTGAATCAAAGTGGAACACTTTGGATTATCCAGAAAGGTCCATGTCAATACAAGTTCCTTAAAATTTGAAGAGGGGAGGGCACTGGAAATATGGCTTAGCGGTAGAGTGCTTGCCTTGCATGCATGAAGCCTTGGGTTCGATTCCTCGGCACCACATGAACAGAAAAAGCCAAAAGTGGTGCTGTGGATCAAGTGATAGAACATTAGCCTTGAGCAAAAAGAAGCCAGGGGCATTTCTCAGGCACTGGGTCCAAGCCCCACAACTGGCAAAAAAAAAAAAAAAAAAAAAAAAATTGAAGGCATAAAAGAAGGAAACTCAAGATAGAAAAGCAAAAAGACTCACAAAATTAATAGTTCTGTAAATTGCAAAAACAGAGGAAGAGTCATGGAATATGGCTAGTGTCTAGAAATTTAACAAGATTAGGAAGAGATTTTCCTCCACAATCTCCAGAAGAAAAGGCAGTCCTCATGGGACCTTGATTTTTAGTTCAAGAGACCCATGCGTGGAAGATATAAGTGGATACTGCTTTATTATTACCGAAACAATCAGAAACTAGCACAACATCCTAGGAAATGTTTGATACCCTTGTAGCATCAGTACCTGCATCTCCCTTCTACTGCATCAAGGTTCCATGTGGGGCAGGGATGGTGCAATCATGCTAGCATCATCACAACTAATGAGGAAGAGTATAACTCTTTTGTTTGAAGCCTCTTCCCCTTTTAATCTTTACCTACTATTTTAGTTTGTACATCAAACTTTCAGACATTTGGTATTGTATTTCTTTTTAAATCAAGTCCCACTTTCTGCGAGTTCTAAGGTGACTTAAATCTGTTTGGATTCATCTAGGTCCCAGGATCAAATAAATAAATAAAATACATGACAAAATGAAGATGATAGGAAAGAAAGGTGAGAGGGATGGAAAGATAAGTTATAAATCAGAGCATACGAAAATGACTTATAATAGTAATACAAAAAAAAGTTCAATGGCCCACCTACTCCAAAGTAAAAATACCTTTCAGATTGGATGAAAGATTGTCTTCATTAGTTTAAAAAGTAATTTTTGTTAAATGTATACATATCAGCTTTTCATAGGTTTATTTGATCAGCATATTTGGGACTATTGTACATTCTGAAGTTGACTTTTCACAAATTGTCAGTAGATTGGTTAACAATTGCAATGGAGCATGTATAGTGTGCCAATAAGGTAATGATATGGTGAAAAAATATGTTGCTTGATCTCTTCTTGTAAAGACAAGTCAAACCTTTCCATTATTTAGAAAATCAAGACCAGAAAATGATGAAAAGGGTAGCACTGATCAAGATACTTTCTACATTCAAACTGAATTGTATGAACAGCTTTACTCACACATTAGGAAGAATGATATTGTAACATTTGCGAAGAAATGGAAAGACTCGAAAAAATTATGTTGTGTTAAGTTAGTCAGTAGTCAGTTCTTCTTTATATGTAGGAGCTAGACTTAGCTATGAACATCTAAGTGAGTATCTTGGTTGGTATGTAAGTATATATAAAAGTATGAGCTAAAATACAGTAGATTCAAGGGAGAATTCAAATAGTGTAATTCCATAGAAAGGCAAAGATCAGCAAAAACCAGGAACTTGGTTCTCAATAGTCCAATAGCTATGCCTGTATGAAGACATAAGATGATAATAAGTGAAATGAGCTCCACATTATAAAAACAAGTGGTATATCATTGTTGTAGTTATTCTCAACATGCCATGTGAAAGAGTGCCGTTTTCTTTTTCTTCTTTTTTTCTCTCGTATTCCCTTCCCATGGTTTTACTCCTGCTATCACTGTATCTGAGCTTAGTACAGTGGAAACTTTTTATACATGTTTTGGAAATAGGGAAGGTAACGGGAATACCAAAATCGAGAGACAAAGGATAAAAAGACAAACTCTTACAAAAGCAATACTTACAAAACCATTTGGTATAAACAACTGTACAACTCATGGGGGGCAGAGGGAAGAGGGGAAGGGGAGGAGGGGAAAATGAGTGAGGAGGTAACAAGTTGGATAAGAAAAGTAATCACTGCTTTACATATGAAACTGTAACCCCTCTGTACTTCACTTTGACAATAAAGAAAAAAAGAAATGATAAGAATCCAATGTTTATCCTACAAAATTAAGAATAGTGAGGGAAGGAATCAGTAGACAAGGGATAAATGTTGAAAGGGGTGACATTGATCAGGAGATATTATATTCATAAATTGCTTTGTTAAATAGCAAATCCTTTCTACAACTACTTAAAGATAATAAAAGAAAGAATAATTAAATAAATAAATAATGAGAATAGCTGAAGATGGGAGGATAATCATCAAAGGGTTCCCCTTTTACCATGAAAATTCCACTATAATGTGAATCCCATGATGTTCCAAGATTCTTTCCTATGCCTTTAGAAGTAAGATGTCACGCAAAATAGTGACTTACACCTTGGAAATGACTGTATCAAACCATCTGAATGGTAATATCTGAATTCCTGTCTCTTAACACTATCACAGATAATGATAAAACACTTCATCTATCCTAATTTATTGTGCCACACTGTTTTATTACTTTGAATGCAATTGTGATCCTTTTTTGAGGGGCAACTTTATTTTTTGAGCATGAAAAACTTCTTTGTTTCCTTAAATGTCCTACATATTTACTAGATTGTCTTTGAACCAAATTTATACTCATCTGAGCTTTTTATAAAACAGAGCTGTTTATCCACTAACTGCAACTGTATTTTCCTTTCATAGTGATTAAAATTTCAAGGGCCATATGCTCATTCTTGTCTAAGTTGTATCCTTTTGGGTTTTGGCCTTAGTCTTCCTTGCTGTTGGCAAACAAAAGGAAATGTTTCCAATATGTAGGGCTTCCCTTTAGTGAAACCTATAAATCCAAAGGGGGTACTCCATTCTAGAGGTGGATTTGCTTTTAAATTACCTTTCCAAAGCAGGTAATTCTCCAGGCTCTCTCTCAAATTGATCTGCCAAGCCAGCCACTTTGTTAGCATTAGCATGGCTTCTTGAATTTGAGAACCGCAGATGGTGAAGATATTTAACTAAATGTTAGAAAATTTGGCCTTCTGTAAGGATTCCTAACCAGCATAACCCATCCTTGTCCTCCTCACTTGTCTTTCGATGGCAAGCACAACTTGCAACTTAAATGATTCACTTTTGAAAATCAACTTCAGTGGTACTTGCCAAAACAAGCTTGTTATTTGGGCTCTGAACACTAGAAGAAAGAAAACCTGTTTCTTTTTAAGTAGGTCACCCATCGAAATACTATTAACAAGTTGAACATAAGGTACTTTCTATTAATGATTTATTTTTTTACTGCAATTCCGTCAGTCTGTTCACATATATGCTATAATTTCCATTTTGCTACAATATTTATAACACTCACAAGAAACATCATGCACATTTTCTTTAGTTTATTAGCAATAGGTTCATGATCACTACATTACTTGTGGAAAGGAAAAATGTACTGTTGACCTCACAGTCATTAAATGTAAGTATTCAACAAAAAACATTGAAAAGATTTCTTTTCGTGGATTTTCTTAATTTCATTTTATTATTCAAGCAAAATATTTGATTTCTCTTAATTTCTGTCATTTCTAAAGCAAAAAGAAACTTTGGTTGCATTTACTACAAACTATGAAAAGAACAGTGGAGGTCTATTGCTGGCAAAACAAAGAGGCTCCCACCAGGGACAGAGGGACACAGGGAGGTCAGAGCGGGGAAGGCACCCTGTAAACATCTCACTGGGAAGTTCCCCTCTTGGCATTCTTCACACTGAATCACTTTGGATCCTGTTGCTTAGTTTGTGATTGTAAAGAAAACGGAACTGACAGCCTGGCCCGGGCACTATGGGAGCCTGGACCTAGAAGCTACAGGACCGGATACCCAAAAAGACTCCCTCAACTTTGTGGCCTTTGGGTCCATAGCATTCAGCTCCAGCAAACACCACTGGGAGATCGGCATGACACTTGCACCTGGGACATGGCGGATTGCTGAGAGGGAACACTCAGCAGCGCCTCTTCACCACCTCCCCGCTGCTCCCTCACCACCTGGAGCTGACCTTGGGCCGGGTGGGCGTGGTCCTCGATCTGGACCGCGGGAGCGTGAGTTTCTGGAACGTGGCGAAGTGTTCCCTCGTCTGGAGGTTCACCGATGGCTCTTTGCCATTTCCCGTCAAGGCCGTGTTTTGCAGTGGCAGACCCCTGCCCGCAGGGGGGAGCCCCTCTGCCTCTGCGTGTGGGGAACCCTAGACGGTGGGGGTCGGCCGGGGGGTGGGGGGGGCGGAGGACAGGCCTTCTCCGGGTAGAGAGGAAGCCCTGGAAGCAGCTCCCTGGAAGAAGAAGGGACAGGGGATAAGTGTGCTTTGCGGTCCTTCCCAAGGTCCTGCCCCAAAGGCACACATCCCCCTCCAATCCCCAGACCCTCCCTGGGGCACGGGAAATTCCAGCCCCTGTTGATATGTAAAACAACCTGTCCCTCCTGACGAGGAGGCTCAGGGACACGCCTTCTCTTGGCCCTCCCTCCTGAAGTATAAATAGAACCCAGGTGAGAGGGAGACCCAGCTTTGTCGGAGGAGGAGGAAGAGGATCCCACCGGGGCCAGAGGGACCGAGGGAGTTCGGAGCTGGGACAGCGCTAGGTGAGCATCCCACTGGGAGCTTCCTCTCTTGGCATTCTTCCCGCTCACTCGCTTTGGATCCTGTTGCTGGGTTTGTGGTTGTGCTTGGAGTTGTTGTTCTTGTTGGTGGTGGTGGTGGTGGTGGTGGTGGTGGTGGTGGTGGTGGTGGTGGTGGTGGTGGTGGTGGGGCTTGACCTGGAGGCCTGGGCACAGACCCCTGAGCCTCCCCGTGTTCGGCGCTCTGCCACTTGAGCCACTGCGCCCCTGGTGATTTGGGGGAGCGGTCCCTTGGTGCTCCGAGTCTCCCCGGGACTTTTCTGCCTCCCCCGCTCCCCAGTGGCGTGGAGCCTGAGATCCCTGCATCTCAGCCCCCTGAGTAAGTAGCTAGGATCGGAGGAGCCCCGCTCCCTCCCTGGAGCCATGGACCCCGACAGCGCCCGGGCGTTCCAGAAGGGCCTGAGCTGCGTCATCTGTACGTATCCTTTCCTCGACCCGGTCACCACCGAGTGCGGGCACAGCTTCTGTCGGCCTTGTCTCTGCCTCTCCTGGGAGGAGAGCCGGGCTCCGGCCAGGTGCCCCGTGTGCAGGGAACCCTCGCAGCAGAGACACCTCCGGAGCGACGTGGTTCTCAAGAGCCTGGTGGCCATCGTCAGGGGAGCCGGCCTCCGGAGCTTCCTGAGCTCCGGGCGGGGCAGGTGTGGGGCCCACGGGGAGCCCAGGCAGGTATTTTGCCAGGCGCTCAAGGATCTGCTGTGTCAGCGCTGCTCCCAGGCTCCGGAGCACGAGGCTCACAGACACCTTCCCGCCGCCAGGGCTGCCGAGGAGCAGCGGGAGGCGCTTCTCAAGCAGATGCACAGGGTGTGGGAGAAGGTGCAGGAGAACCGGGGCGATCTCATCCAGAAGAGGAGAATCATCGACGACTGGATGGCCTATGTGAATCTCTACCGAGCCATGGCCAGGGGTGTTTTCGCAGCAACGCCTCCTCGGGGGGTCCGGGAGGAGGAGGAGGAAAGGCACCACTTGGGGCTCCTGATCAGGGAAGGAAGGGCAATCCACCTGCAACTCCGAAGGAGGGAAGCCCAGATGCTCCAGAAGAGGCAGGGCCTCGGGAACACCTACCGGGAGCTGATCGCCACCTACCAGAAGCCCGACGTGGAGCTTCTGCGGGTGGCAGAATCCACCCTGGGAAGAAGCGAGTCCACCTTGGCCTTCCTGCCCCGTCCCCTGAGGCCGGAGCTGAGTGCCCCTCCGCTGCCCGCACTGCTGGAGGGGCTCCGGCGGTACCGGGTGGAGATCTCCTTCCTGGAAGCCCTAAGGAGACCGGATCTGCCAGCCGGGCCCGGGCCCGATGGCAGCCGGGACCGGGAAGCTGCGGGGCCGGATCCCCCCGAAGACTCCCTCAACTTTGTGGCCTTCGGGTCCCGAGTCTTCAGCTCCGGCAAACACTACTGGGAGCTCGGCGCCGACGACTCTTGCACCTGGGCCGTGGGGGTGTGCAGGGATTCGGCAGTGAGGGGCCGCCAGGGTTTCCAGGGATCGGAGGACATGTTCCTCCTCCTGTCGCTGAGAGGGAACACTCAGCAGCGCCTCTTCACCACCTCCCCGCTGCTCCCTCACCACCTGGAGCGGCCCTTGGGCCGGGTGGGCGTGTTCCTCGATCTGGACCGCGGGAGCGTGAGTTTCTGGAACGTGGCGAAGCGTTCCCTCGTCTGGAGGTTCCCCGATGGCTCTTTGCCATTTCCCGTCACGGCCGTGTTTTGCAGTGGCAGACACCTGCCCGCAGGGGGGAGCCCCTCTGCCTCTGCGTGTGGGGAACCCTAGACGGTGGGGGGCGGCCGGGGGGTGGGGGGGGCGGAGGACAGGCCTTCTCCGGGTAGAGAGGAAGCCCTGGAAGCAGCTCCCTGGAAGAAGAAGGGACAGGGGATAAGTGTGCTTTGCGGTCCTTCCCAAGGTCCTGCCCCAAAGGCACACATCCCCCTCCAATCCCCAGACCCTCCCTGGGGCACGGGAAATTCCAGCCCCTGTTGATATGTAAAACAACCTGTCCCTCCTGACGAGGAGGCTCAGGGACACGCCTTCTCTTGGCCCTCCCTCCTGAAGTATAAATAGAACCCAGGTGAGAGGGAGACCCAGCTTTGTCGGAGGAGGAGGAAGAGGATCCCACCGGGGCCAGAGGGACCGAGGGAGTTCGGAGCTGGGACAGCGCTCGGTGAGCATCCCACTGGGAGCTTCCTCTCTTGGCATTCTTCCCGCTCACTCGCTTTGGATCCTGTTGCTGGGTTTGTGGTTGTGCTTGGAGTTGTTGTTCTTGTTGTTGTTGTTGGTGGTGGTGGTGGTGGTGGTGGTGGTGGTGGTGGGGCTTGACCTGGAGGCCTGGGCACAGACCCCTGAGCCTCCCCGTGTTCGGCGCTCTGCCACTTGAGCCACTGCGCCCCTGGTGATTTGGGGGAGCGGTCCCTTGGTGCTCCGAGTCTCCCCGGGACTTTTCTGCCTCCCCCGCTCCCCAGTGGCGTGGAGCCTGAGATCCCTGCATCTCAGCCCCCTGAGTAAGTAGCTAGGATCGGAGGAGCCCCGCTCCCTCCTTGGAGCCATGGACCCCGACAGCGCCCGGGCGTTCCAGAAGGACCTGAGCTGCGTCATCTGTACGTATCCTTTCCTCGACCCGGTCACCACCGAGTGCGGGCACAGCTTCTGTCGGCCTTGTCTCTGCCTCTCCTGGGAGGAGAGCCGGGCTCCGGCCAGGTGCCCCGTGTGCAGGGAACCCTCGCAGCAGAGACACCTCCGGAGCGACGTGGTTCTCAAGAGCCTGGTGGCCATCGTCAGGGGAGCCGGCCTCCGGAGCTTCCTGAGCTCCGGGCGGGGCAGGTGTGGGGCCCACGGGGAGCCCAGGCAGGTATTTTGCCAGGCGCTCAAGGATCTGCTGTGTCAGCGCTGCTCCCAGGCTCCGGAGCACGAGGCTCACAGACACCTTCCCGCCGCCAGGGCTGCCGAGGAGCAGCGGGAGGCGCTTCTCAAGCAGATGCACAGGGTGTGGGAGAAGGTGCAGGAGAACCGGGGCGATCTCATCCAGAAGAGGAGAATCATCGACGACTGGATGGCCTATGTGAATCTCTACCGAGCCATGGCCAGGGGTGTTTTCGCAGCAACGCCTCCTCGGGGGGTCCGGGAGGAGGAGGAGGAAAGGCACCACTTGGGGCTCCTGATCAGGGAAGGAAGGGCAATCCACCTGCAACTCCGAAGGAGGGAAGCCCAGATGCTCCAGAAGAGGCAGGGCCTCAGGAACACCTACCGGGAGCTGATCGCCACCTACCAGAAGCCCGACGTGGAGCTTCTGCGGGTGGCAGAATCCACCCTGGGAAGAAGCGAGTCCACCTTGGCCTTCCTGCCCCGTCCCCTGAGGCCGGAGCTGAGTGCCCCTCCGCTGCCCGCACTGCTGGAGGGGCTCCGGCGGTACCGGGTGGAGATCTCCTTCCTGGAAGCCCTAAGGAGACCGGATCTGCCAGCCGGGCCCGGGCCCGATGGCAGCCGGGACCGGGAAGCTGCGGGGCCGGATCCCCCCGAAGACTCCCTCAACTTTGTGGCCTTCGGGTCCCGAGTCTTCAGCTCCGGCAAACACTACTGGGAGCTCGGCGCCGACGACTCTTGCACCTGGGCCGTGGGGGTGTGCAGGGATTCGGCAGTGAGGGGCCGCCAGGGTTTCCAGGGATCGGAGGACATGTTCCTCCTCCTGTCGCTGAGAGGGAACACTCAGCAGCGCCTCTTCACCACCTCCCCGCTGCTCCCTCACCACCTGGAGCGGCCCTTGGGCCGGGTGGGCGTGTTCCTCGATCTGGACCGCGGGAGCGTGAGTTTCTGGAACGTGGCGAAGCGTTCCCTCGTCTGGAGGTTCCCCGATGGCTCTTTGCCATTTCCCGTCACGGCCGTGTTTTGCAGTGGCAGACCCCTGCCCGCAGGGGGGAGCCCCTCTGCCTCTGCGTGTGGGGAACCCTAGACGGTGGGGGGCGGCCGGGGGGTGGGGGGGGGCGGAGGACAGGCCTTCTCCGGGTAGAGAGGAAGCCCTGGAAGCAGCTCCCTGGAAGAAGAAGGGACAGGGGATAAGTGTGCTTTGCGGTCCTTCCCAAGGTCCTGCCCCAAAGGCACACATCCCCCTCCAATCCCCAGACCCTCCCTGGGGCACGGGAAATTCCAGCCCCTGTTGATATGTAAAACAACCTGTCCCTCCTGACGAGGAGGCTCAGGGACACGCCTTCTCTTGGCCCTCCCTCCTGAAGTATAAATAGAACCCAGGTGAGAGGGAGACCCAGCTTTGTCGGAGGAGGAGGAAGAGGATCCCACCGGGGCCAGAGGGACCGAGGGAGTTCGGAGCTGGGACAGCGCTCGGTGAGCATCCCACTGGGAGCTTCCTCTCTTGGCATTCTTCCCGCTCACTCGCTTTGGATCCTGTTGCTGGGTTTGTGGTTGTGCTTGGAGTTGTTGTTCTTGTTGTTGTTGTTGTTGGTGGTGGTGGTGGTGGTGGTGGTGGTGGTGGGGCTTGACCTGGAGGCCTGGGCACAGACCCCTGAGCCTCCCCGTGTTCGGCGCTCTGCCACTTGAGCCACTGCGCCCCTGGTGATTTGGGGGAGCGGTCCCTTGGTGCTCCGAGTCTCCCCGGGACTTTTCTGCCTCCCCCGCTCCCCAGTGGCGTGGAGCCTGAGATCCCTGCATCTCAGCCCCCTGAGTAAGTAGCTAGGATCGGAGGAGCCCCGCTCCCTCCTTGGAGCCATGGACCCCGACAGCGCCCGGGCGTTCCAGAAGGACCTGAGCTGCGTCATCTGTATGTATCCTTTCCTCGACCCGGTCACCACCGAGTGCGGGCACAGCTTCTGTCGGCCTTGTCTCTGCCTCTCCTGGGAGGAGAGCCGGGCTCCGGCCAGGTGCCCCGTGTGCAGGGAACCCTCGCAGCAGAGACACCTCCGGAGCGACGTGGTTCTCAAGAGCCTGGTGGCCATCGTCAGGGGAGCCGGCCTCCGGAGCTTCCTGAGCTCCGGGCGGGGCAGGTGTGGGGCCCACGGGGAGCCCAGGCAGGTATTTTGCCAGGCGCTCAAGGATCTGCTGTGTCAGCGCTGCTCCCAGGCTCCGGAGCACGAGGCTCACAGACACCTTCCCGCCGCCAGGGCTGCCGAGGAGCAGCGGGAGGCGCTTCTCAAGCAGATGCACAGGGTGTGGGAGAAGGTGCAGGAGAACCGGGGCGATCTCATCCAGAAGAGGAGAATCATCGACGACTGGATGGCCTATGTGAATCTCTACCGAGCCATGGCCAGGGGTGTTTTCGCAGCAACGCCTCCTCGGGGGGTCCGGGAGGAGGAGGAGGAAAGGCACCACTTGGGGCTCCTGATCAGGGAAGGAAGGGCAATCCACCTGCAACTCCGAAGGAGGGAAGCCCAGATGCTCCAGAAGAGGCAGGGCCTCAGGAACACCTACCGGGAGCTGATCGCCACCTACCAGAAGCCCGACGTGGAGCTTCTGCGGGTGGCAGAATCCACCCTGGGAAGAAGCGAGTCCACCTTGGCCTTCCTGCCCCGTCCCCTGAGGCCGGAGCTGAGTGCCCCTCCGCTGCCCGCACTGCTGGAGGGGCTCCGGCGGTACCGGGTGGAGATCTCCTTCCTGGAAGCCCTAAGGAGACCGGATCTGCCAGCCGGGCCCGGGCCCGATGGCAGCCGGGACCGGGAAGCTGCGGGGCCGGATCCCCCCGAAGACTCCCTCAACTTTGTGGCCTTCGGGTCCCGAGTCTTCAGCTCCGGCAAACACTACTGGGAGCTCGGCGCCGACGACTCTTGCACCTGGGCCGTGGGGGTGTGCAGGGATTCGGCAGTGAGGGGCCGCCAGGGTTTCCAGGGATCGGAGGACATGTTCCTCCTCCTGTCGCTGAGAGGGAACACTCAGCAGCGCCTCTTCACCACCTCCCCGCTGCTCCCTCACCACCTGGAGCGGCCCTTGGGCCGGGTGGGCGTGTTCCTCGATCTGGACCGCGGGAGCGTGAGTTTCTGGAACGTGGCGAAGCGTTCCCTCGTCTGGAGGTTCCCCGATGGCTCTTTGCCATTTCCCGTCACGGCCGTGTTTTGCAGTGGCAGACCCCTGCCCGCAGGGGGGAGCCCCTCTGCCTCTGCGTGTGGGGAACCCTAGACGGTGGGGGGCGGCCGGGGGGTGGGGGGGGGCGGAGGACAGGCCTTCTCCGGGTAGAGAGGAAGCCCTGGAAGCAGCTCCCTGGAAGAAGAAGGGACAGGGGATAAGTGTGCTTTGCGGTCCTTCCCAAGGTCCTGCCCCAAAGGCACACATCCCCCTCCAATCCCCAGACCCTCCCTGGGGCACGGGAAATTCCAGCCCCTGTTGATATGTAAAACAACCTGTCCCTCCTGACGAGGAGGCTCAGGGACACGCCTTCTCTTGGCCCTCCCTCCTGAAGTATAAATAGAACCCAGGTGAGAGGGAGACCCAGCTTTGTCGGAGGAGGAGGAAGAGGATCCCACCGGGGCCAGAGGGACCGAGGGAGTTCGGAGCTGGGACAGCACTCGGTGAGCATCCCACTGGGAGCTTCCTCTCTTGGCATTCTTCCCGCTCACTCGCTTTGGATCCTGTTGCTGGGTTTGTGGTTGTGCTTGGAGTTGTTGTTGTTGTTGTTGGTGGTGGTGGTGGTGGTGGTGGTGGGGCTTGACCTGGAGGCCTGGGCACAGACCCCTGAGCCTCCCCGTGTTCGGCGCTCTGCCACTTGAGCCACTGCGCCCCTGGTGATTTGGGGGAGCGGTCCCTTGGTGCTCCGAGTCTCCCCGGGACTTTTCTGCCTCCCCCGCTCCCCAGTGGCGTGGAGCCTGAGATCCCTGCATCTCAGCCCCCTGAGTAAGTAGCTAGGATCGGAGGAGCCCCGCTCCCTCCTTGGAGCCATGGACCCCGACAGCGCCCGGGCGTTCCAGAAGGACCTGAGCTGCGTCATCTGTACGTATCCTTTCCTCGACCCGGTCACCACCGAGTGCGGGCACAGCTTCTGTCGGCCTTGTCTCTGCCTCTCCTGGGAGGAGAGCCGGGCTCCGGCCAGGTGCCCCGTGTGCAGGGAACCCTCGCAGCAGAGACACCTCCGGAGCGACGTGGTTCTCAAGAGCCTGGTGGCCATCGTCAGGGGAGCCGGCCTCCGGAGCTTCCTGAGCTCCGGGCGGGGCAGGTGTGGGGCCCACGGGGAGCCCAGGCAGGTATTTTGCCAGGCGCTCAAGGATCTGCTGTGTCAGCGCTGCTCCCAGGCTCCGGAGCACGAGGCTCACAGACACCTTCCCGCCGCCAGGGCTGCCGAGGAGCAGCGGGAGGCGCTTCTCAAGCAGATGCACAGGGTGTGGGAGAAGGTGCAGGAGAACCGGGGCGATCTCATCCAGAAGAGGAGAATCATCGACGACTGGATGGCCTATGTGAATCTCTACCGAGCCATGGCCAGGGGTGTTTTCGCAGCAACGCCTCCTCGGGGGGTCCGGGAGGAGGAGGAGGAAAGGCACCACTTGGGGCTCCTGATCAGGGAAGGAAGGGCAATCCACCTGCAACTCCGAAGGAGGGAAGCCCAGATGCTCCAGAAGAGGCAGGGCCTCAGGAACACCTACCGGGAGCTGATCGCCACCTACCAGAAGCCCGACGTGGAGCTTCTGCGGGTGGCAGAATCCACCCTGGGAAGAAGCGAGTCCACCTTGGCCTTCCTGCCCCGTCCCCTGAGGCCGGAGCTGAGTGCCCCTCCGCTGCCCGCACTGCTGGAGGGGCTCCGGCGGTACCGGGTGGAGATCTCCTTCCTGGAAGCCCTAAGGAGACCGGATCTGCCAGCCGGGCCCGGGCCCGATGGCAGCCGGGACCGGGAAGCTGCGGGGCCGGATCCCCCCGAAGACTCCCTCAACTTTGTGGCCTTCGGGTCCCGAGTCTTCAGCTCCGGCAAACACTACTGGGAGCTCGGCGCCGACGACTCTTGCACCTGGGCCGTGGGGGTGTGCAGGGATTCGGCAGTGAGGGGCCGCCAGGGTTTCCAGGGATCGGAGGACATGTTCCTCCTCCTGTCGCTGAGAGGGAACACTCAGCAGCGCCTCTTCACCACCTCCCCGCTGCTCCCTCACCACCTGGAGCGGCCCTTGGGCCGGGTGGGCGTGTTCCTCGATCTGGACCGCGGGAGCGTGAGTTTCTGGAACGTGGCGAAGCGTTCCCTCGTCTGGAGGTTCCCCGATGGCTCTTTGCCATTTCCCGTCACGGCCGTGTTTTGCAGTGGCAGACCCCTGCCCGCAGGGGGGAGCCCCTCTGCCTCTGCGTGTGGGGAACCCTAGACGGTGGGGGGCGGCCGGGGGGTGGGGGGGGGCGGAGGACAGGCCTTCTCCGGGTAGAGAGGAAGCCCTGGAAGCAGCTCCCTGGAAGAAGAAGGGACAGGGGATAAGTGTGCTTTGCGGTCCTTCCCAAGGTCCTGCCCCAAAGGCACACATCCCCCTCCAATCCCCAGACCCTCCCTGGGGCACGGGAAATTCCAGCCCCTGTTGATATGTAAAACAACCTGTCCCTCCTGACGAGGAGGCTCAGGGACACGCCTTCTCTTGGCCCTCCCTCCTGAAGTATAAATAGAACCCAGGTGAGAGGGAGACCCAGCTTTGTCGGAGGAGGAGGAAGAGGATCCCACCGGGGCCAGAGGGACCGAGGGAGTTCGGAGCTGGGACAGCGCTCGGTGAGCATCCCACTGGGAGCTTCCTCTCTTGGCATTCTTCCCGCTCACTCGCTTTGGATCCTGTTGCTGGGTTTGTGGTTGTGCTTGGAGTTGTTGTTGTTGTTGTTGGTGGTGGTGGTGGTGGTGGTGGTGGTGGTGGGGCTTGACCTGGAGGCCTGGGCACAGACCCCTGAGCCTCCCCGTGTTCGGCGCTCTGCCACTTGAGCCACTGCGCCCCTGGTGATTTGGGGGAGCGGTCCCTTGGTGCTCCGAGTCTCCCCGGGACTTTTCTGCCTCCCCCGCTCCCCAGTGGCGTGGAGCCTGAGATCCCTGCATCTCAGCCCCCTGAGTAAGTAGCTAGGATCGGAGGAGCCCCGCTCCCTCCTTGGAGCCATGGACCCCGACAGCGCCCGGGCGTTCCAGAAGGACCTGAGCTGCGTCATCTGTACGTATCCTTTCCTCGACCCGGTCACCACCGAGTGCGGGCACAGCTTCTGTCGGCCTTGTCTCTGCCTCTCCTGGGAGGAGAGCCGGGCTCCGGCCAGGTGCCCCGTGTGCAGGGAACCCTCGCAGCAGAGACACCTCCGGAGCGACGTGGTTCTCAAGAGCCTGGTGGCCATCGTCAGGGGAGCCGGCCTCCGGAGCTTCCTGAGCTCCGGGCGGGGCAGGTGTGGGGCCCACGGGGAGCCCAGGCAGGTATTTTGCCAGGCGCTCAAGGATCTGCTGTGTCAGCGCTGCTCCCAGGCTCCGGAGCACGAGGCTCACAGACACCTTCCCGCCGCCAGGGCTGCCGAGGAGCAGCGGGAGGCGCTTCTCAAGCAGATGCACAGGGTGTGGGAGAAGGTGCAGGAGAACCGGGGCGATCTCATCCAGAAGAGGAGAATCATCGACGACTGGATGGCCTATGTGAATCTCTACCGAGCCATGGCCAGGGGTGTTTTCGCAGCAACGCCTCCTCGGGGGGTCCGGGAGGAGGAGGAGGAAAGGCACCACTTGGGGCTCCTGATCAGGGAAGGAAGGGCAATCCACCTGCAACTCCGAAGGAGGGAAGCCCAGATGCTCCAGAAGAGGCAGGGCCTCAGGAACACCTACCGGGAGCTGATCGCCACCTACCAGAAGCCCGACGTGGAGCTTCTGCGGGTGGCAGAATCCACCCTGGGAAGAAGCGAGTCCACCTTGGCCTTCCTGCCCCGTCCCCTGAGGCCGGAGCTGAGTGCCCCTCCGCTGCCCGCACTGCTGGAGGGGCTCCGGCGGTACCGGGTGGAGATCTCCTTCCTGGAAGCCCTAAGGAGACCGGATCTGCCAGCCGGGCCCGGGCCCGATGGCAGCCGGGACCGGGAAGCTGCGGGGCCGGATCCCCCCGAAGACTCCCTCAACTTTGTGGCCTTCGGGTCCCGAGTCTTCAGCTCCGGCAAACACTACTGGGAGCTCGGCGCCGACGACTCTTGCACCTGGGCCGTGGGGGTGTGCAGGGATTCGGCAGTGAGGGGCCGCCAGGGTTTCCAGGGATCGGAGGACATGTTCCTCCTCCTGTCGCTGAGAGGGAACACTCAGCAGCGCCTCTTCACCACCTCCCCGCTGCTCCCTCACCACCTGGAGCGGCCCTTGGGCCGGGTGGGCGTGTTCCTCGATCTGGACCGCGGGAGCGTGAGTTTCTGGAACGTGGCGAAGCGTTCCCTCGTCTGGAGGTTCCCCGATGGCTCTTTGCCATTTCCCGTCACGGCCGTGTTTTGCAGTGGCAGACCCCTGCCCGCAGGGGGGAGCCCCTCTGCCTCTGCGTGTGGGGAACCCTAGACGGTGGGGGGCGGCCGGGGGGTGGGGGGGGGGCGGAGGACAGGCCTTCTCCGGGTAGAGAGGAAGCCCTGGAAGCAGCTCCCTGGAAGAAGAAGGGACAGGGGATAAGTGTGCTTTGCGGTCCTTCCCAAGGTCCTGCCCCAAAGGCACACATCCCCCTCCAATCCCCAGACCCTCCCTGGGGCACGGGAAATTCCAGCCCCTGTTGATATGTAAAACAACCTGTCCCTCCTGACGAGGAGGCTCAGGGACACGCCTTCTCTTGGCCCTCCCTCCTGAAGTATAAATAGAACCCAGGTGAGAGGGAGACCCAGCTTTGTCGGAGGAGGAGGAAGAGGATCCCACCGGGGCCAGAGGGACCGAGGGAGTTCGGAGCTGGGACAGCGCTCGGTGAGCATCCCACTGGGAGCTTCCTCTCTTGGCATTCTTCCCGCTCACTCGCTTTGGATCCTGTTGCTGGGTTTGTGGTTGTGCTTGGAGTTGTTGTTGTTGTTTGTTGGTGGTGGTGGTGGTGGTGGTGGTGGTGGTGGGGCTTGACCTGGAGGCCTGGGCACAGACCCCTGAGCCTCCCCGTGTTCGGCGCTCTGCCACTTGAGCCACTGCGCCCCTGGTGATTTGGGGGAGCGGTCCCTTGGTGCTCCGAGTCTCCCCGGGACTTTTCTGCCTCCCCCGCTCCCCAGTGGCGTGGAGCCTGAGATCCCTGCATCTCAGCCCCCTGAGTAAGTAGCTAGGATCGGAGGAGCCCCGCTCCCTCCTTGGAGCCATGGACCCCGACAGCGCCCGGGCGTTCCAGAAGGACCTGAGCTGCGTCATCTGTACGTATCCTTTCCTCGACCCGGTCACCACCGAGTGCGGGCACAGCTTCTGTCGGCCTTGTCTCTGCCTCTCCTGGGAGGAGAGCCGGGCTCCGGCCAGGTGCCCCGTGTGCAGGGAACCCTCGCAGCAGAGACACCTCCGGAGCGACGTGGTTCTCAAGAGCCTGGTGGCCATCGTCAGGGGAGCCGGCCTCCGGAGCTTCCTGAGCTCCGGGCGGGGCAGGTGTGGGGCCCACGGGGAGCCCAGGCAGGTATTTTGCCAGGCGCTCAAGGATCTGCTGTGTCAGCGCTGCTCCCAGGCTCCGGAGCACGAGGCTCACAGACACCTTCCCGCCGCCAGGGCTGCCGAGGAGCAGCGGGAGGCGCTTCTCAAGCAGATGCACAGGGTGTGGGAGAAGGTGCAGGAGAACCGGGGCGATCTCATCCAGAAGAGGAGAATCATCGACGACTGGATGGCCTATGTGAATCTCTACCGAGCCATGGCCAGGGGTGTTTTCGCAGCAACGCCTCCTCGGGGGGTCCGGGAGGAGGAGGAGGAAAGGCACCACTTGGGGCTCCTGATCAGGGAAGGAAGGGCAATCCACCTGCAACTCCGAAGGAGGGAAGCCCAGATGCTCCAGAAGAGGCAGGGCCTCAGGAACACCTACCGGGAGCTGATCGCCACCTACCAGAAGCCCGACGTGGAGCTTCTGCGGGTGGCAGAATCCACCCTGGGAAGAAGCGAGTCCACCTTGGCCTTCCTGCCCCGTCCCCTGAGGCCGGAGCTGAGTGCCCCTCCGCTGCCCGCACTGCTGGAGGGGCTCCGGCGGGTACCGGGTGGAGATCTCCTTCCTGGAAGCCCTAAGGAGACCGGATCTGCCAGCCGGGCCCGGGCCCGATGGCAGCCGGGACCGGGAAGCTGCGGGGCCGGATCCCCCCGAAGACTCCCTCAACTTTGTGGCCTTCGGGTCCCGAGTCTTCAGCTCCGGCAAACACTACTGGGAGCTCGGCGCCGACGACTCTTGCACCTGGGCCGTGGGGGTGTGCAGGGATTCGGCAGTGAGGGGCCGCCAGGGTTTCCAGGGATCGGAGGACATGTTCCTCCTCCTGTCGCTGAGAGGGAACACTCAGCAGCGCCTCTTCACCACCTCCCCGCTGCTCCCTCACCACCTGGAGCGGCCCTTGGGCCGGGTGGGCGTGTTCCTCGATCTGGACCGCGGGAGCGTGAGTTTCTGGAACGTGGCGAAGCGTTCCCTCGTCTGGAGGTTCCCCGATGGCTCTTTGCCATTTCCCGTCACGGCCGTGTTTTGCAGTGGCAGACCCCTGCCCGCAGGGGGGAGCCCCTCTGCCTCTGCGTGTGGGGAACCCTAGACGGTGGGGGGCGGCCGGGGGGTGGGGGGGGCGGAGGACAGGCCTTCTCCGGGTAGAGAGGAAGCCCTGGAAGCAGCTCCCTGGAAGAAGAAGGGACAGGGGATAAGTGTGCTTTGCGGTCCTTCCCAAGGTCCTGCCCCAAAGGCACACATCCCCCTCCAATCCCCAGACCCTCCCTGGGGCACGGGAAATTCCAGCCCCTGTTGATATGTAAAACAACCTGTCCCTCCTGACGAGGAGGCTCAGGGACACGCCTTCTCTTGGCCCTCCCTCCTGAAGTATAAATAGAACCCAGGTGAGAGGGAGACCCAGCTTTGTCGGAGGAGGAGGAAGAGGATCCCACCGGGGCCAGAGGGACCGAGGGAGTTCGGAGCTGGGACAGCGCTCGGTGAGCATCCCACTGGGAGCTTCCTCTCTTGGCATTCTTCCCGCTCACTCGCTTTGGATCCTGTTGCTGGGTTTGTGGTTGTGCTTGGAGTTGTTGTTGTTGTTGTTGGTGGTGGTGGTGGTGGTGGTGGTGGTGGTGGGGCTTGACCTGGAGGCCTGGGCACAGACCCCTGAGCCTCCCCGTGTTCGGCGCTCTGCCACTTGAGCCACTGCGCCCCTGGTGATTTGGGGGAGCGGTCCCTTGGTGCTCCGAGTCTCCCCGGGACTTTTCTGCCTCCCCCGCTCCCCAGTGGCGTGGAGCCTGAGATCCCTGCATCTCAGCCCCCTGAGTAAGTAGCTAGGATCGGAGGAGCCCCGCTCCCTCCTTGGAGCCATGGACCCCGACAGCGCCCGGGCGTTCCAGAAGGACCTGAGCTGCGTCATCTGTACGTATCCTTTCCTCGACCCGGTCACCACCGAGTGCGGGCACAGCTTCTGTCGGCCTTGTCTCTGCCTCTCCTGGGAGGAGAGCCGGGCTCCGGCCAGGTGCCCCGTGTGCAGGGAACCCTCGCAGCAGAGACACCTCCGGAGCGACGTGGTTCTCAAGAGCCTGGTGGCCATCGTCAGGGGAGCCGGCCTCCGGAGCTTCCTGAGCTCCGGGCGGGGCAGGTGTGGGGCCCACGGGGAGCCCAGGCAGGTATTTTGCCAGGCGCTCAAGGATCTGCTGTGTCAGCGCTGCTCCCAGGCTCCGGAGCACGAGGCTCACAGACACCTTCCCGCCGCCAGGGCTGCCGAGGAGCAGCGGGAGGCGCTTCTCAAGCAGATGCACAGGGTGTGGGAGAAGGTGCAGGAGAACCGGGGCGATCTCATCCAGAAGAGGAGAATCATCGACGACTGGATGGCCTATGTGAATCTCTACCGAGCCATGGCCAGGGGTGTTTTCGCAGCAACGCCTCCTCGGGGGGTCCGGGAGGAGGAGGAGGAAAGGCACCACTTGGGGCTCCTGATCAGGGAAGGAAGGGCAATCCACCTGCAACTCCGAAGGAGGGAAGCCCAGATGCTCCAGAAGAGGCAGGGCCTCAGGAACACCTACCGGGAGCTGATCGCCACCTACCAGAAGCCCGACGTGGAGCTTCTGCGGGTGGCAGAATCCACCCTGGGAAGAAGCGAGTCCACCTTGGCCTTCCTGCCCCGTCCCCTGAGGCCGGAGCTGAGTGCCCCTCCGCTGCCCGCACTGCTGGAGGGGCTCCGGCGGTACCGGGTGGAGATCTCCTTCCTGGAAGCCCTAAGGAGACCGGATCTGCCAGCCGGGCCCGGGCCCGATGGCAGCCGGGACCGGGAAGCTGCGGGGCCGGATCCCCCCGAAGACTCCCTCAACTTTGTGGCCTTCGGGTCCCGAGTCTTCAGCTCCGGCAAACACTACTGGGAGCTCGGCGCCGACGACTCTTGCACCTGGGCCGTGGGGGTGTGCAGGGATTCGGCAGTGAGGGGCCGCCAGGGTTTCCAGGGATCGGAGGACATGTTCCTCCTCCTGTCGCTGAGAGGGAACACTCAGCAGCGCCTCTTCACCACCTCCCCGCTGCTCCCTCACCACCTGGAGCGGCCCTTGGGCCGGGTGGGCGTGTTCCTCGATCTGGACCGCGGGAGCGTGAGTTTCTGGAACGTGGCGAAGCGTTCCCTCGTCTGGAGGTTCCCCGATGGCTCTTTGCCATTTCCCGTCACGGCCGTGTTTTGCAGTGGCAGACCCCTGCCCGCAGGGGGGAGCCCCTCTGCCTCTGCGTGTGGGGAACCCTAGACGGTGGGGGGCGGCCGGGGGGTGGGGGGGGCGGAGGACAGGCCTTCTCCGGGTAGAGAGGAAGCCCTGGAAGCAGCTCCCTGGAAGAAGAAGGGACAGGGGATAAGTGTGCTTTGCGGTCCTTCCCAAGGTCCTGCCCCAAAGGCACACATCCCCCTCCAATCCCCAGACCCTCCCTGGGGCACGGGAAATTCCAGCCCCTGTTGATATGTAAAACAACCTGTCCCTCCTGACGAGGAGGCTCAGGGACACGCCTTCTCTTGGCCCTCCCTCCTGAAGTATAAATAGAACCCAGGTGAGAGGGAGACCCAGCTTTGTCGGAGGAGGAGGAAGAGGATCCCACCGGGGCCAGAGGGACCGAGGGAGTTCGGAGCTGGGACAGCGCTCGGTGAGCATCCCACTGGGAGCTTCCTCTCTTGGCATTCTTCCCGCTCACTCGCTTTGGATCCTGTTGCTGGGTTTGTGGTTGTGCTTGGAGTTGTTGTTGTTGTTGTTGGTGGTGGTGGTGGTGGTGGTGGTGGTGGTGGGGCTTGACCTGGAGGCCTGGGCACAGACCCCTGAGCCTCCCCGTGTTCGGCGCTCTGCCACTTGAGCCACTGCGCCCCTGGTGATTTGGGGGAGCGGTCCCTTGGTGCTCCGAGTCTCCCCGGGACTTTTCTGCCTCCCCCGCTCCCCAGTGGCGTGGAGCCTGAGATCCCTGCATCTCAGCCCCCTGAGTAAGTAGCTAGGATCGGAGGAGCCCCGCTCCCTCCTTGGAGCCATGGACCCCGACAGCGCCCGGGCGTTCCAGAAGGACCTGAGCTGCGTCATCTGTACGTATCCTTTCCTCGACCCGGTCACCACCGAGTGCGGGCACAGCTTCTGTCGGCCTTGTCTCTGCCTCTCCTGGGAGGAGAGCCGGGCTCCGGCCAGGTGCCCCGTGTGCAGGGAACCCTCGCAGCAGAGACACCTCCGGAGCGACGTGGTTCTCAAGAGCCTGGTGGCCATCGTCAGGGGAGCCGGCCTCCGGAGCTTCCTGAGCTCCGGGCGGGGCAGGTGTGGGGCCCACGGGGAGCCCAGGCAGGTATTTTGCCAGGCGCTCAAGGATCTGCTGTGTCAGCGCTGCTCCCAGGCTCCGGAGCACGAGGCTCACAGACACCTTCCCGCCGCCAGGGCTGCCGAGGAGCAGCGGGAGGCGCTTCTCAAGCAGATGCACAGGGTGTGGGAGAAGGTGCAGGAGAACCGGGGCGATCTCATCCAGAAGAGGAGAATCATCGACGACTGGATGGCCTATGTGAATCTCTACCGAGCCATGGCCAGGGGTGTTTTCGCAGCAACGCCTCCTCGGGGGGTCCGGGAGGAGGAGGAGGAAAGGCACCACTTGGGGCTCCTGATCAGGGAAGGAAGGGCAATCCACCTGCAACTCCGAAGGAGGGAAGCCCAGATGCTCCAGAAGAGGCAGGGCCTCAGGAACACCTACCGGGAGCTGATCGCCACCTACCAGAAGCCCGACGTGGAGCTTCTGCGGGTGGCAGAATCCACCCTGGGAAGAAGCGAGTCCACCTTGGCCTTCCTGCCCCGTCCCCTGAGGCCGGAGCTGAGTGCCCCTCCGCTGCCCGCACTGCTGGAGGGGCTCCGGCGGTACCGGGTGGAGATCTCCTTCCTGGAAGCCCTAAGGAGACCGGATCTGCCAGCCGGGCCCGGGCCCGATGGCAGCCGGGACCGGGAAGCTGCGGGGCCGGATCCCCCCGAAGACTCCCTCAACTTTGTGGCCTTCGGGTCCCGAGTCTTCAGCTCCGGCAAACACTACTGGGAGCTCGGCGCCGACGACTCTTGCACCTGGGCCGTGGGGGTGTGCAGGGATTCGGCAGTGAGGGGCCGCCAGGGTTTCCAGGGATCGGAGGACATGTTCCTCCTCCTGTCGCTGAGAGGGAACACTCAGCAGCGCCTCTTCACCACCTCCCCGCTGCTCCCTCACCACCTGGAGCGGCCCTTGGGCCGGGTGGGCGTGTTCCTCGATCTGGACCGCGGGAGCGTGAGTTTCTGGAACGTGGCGAAGCGTTCCCTCGTCTGGAGGTTCCCCGATGGCTCTTTGCCATTTCCCGTCACGGCCGTGTTTTGCAGTGGCAGACCCCTGCCCGCAGGGGGGAGCCCCTCTGCCTCTGCGTGTGGGGAACCCTAGACGGTGGGGGGCGGCCGGGGGGTGGGGGGGGGGCGGAGGACAGGCCTTCTCCGGGTAGAGAGGAAGCCCTGGAAGCAGCTCCCTGGAAGAAGAAGGGACAGGGGATAAGTGTGCTTTGCGGTCCTTCCCAAGGTCCTGCCCCAAAGGCACACATCCCCCTCCAATCCCCAGACCCTCCCTGGGGCACGGGAAATTCCAGCCCCTGTTGATATGTAAAACAACCTGTCCCTCCTGACGAGGAGGCTCAGGGACACGCCTTCTCTTGGCCCTCCCTCCTGAAGTATAAATAGAACCCAGGTGAGAGGGAGACCCAGCTTTGTCGGAGGAGGAGGAAGAGGATCCCACCGGGGCCAGAGGGACCGAGGGAGTTCGGAGCTGGGACAGCGCTCGGTGAGCATCCCACTGGGAGCTTCCTCTCTTGGCATTCTTCCCGCTCACTCGCTTTGGATCCTGTTGCTGGGTTTGTGGTTGTGCTTGGAGTTGTTGTTCTTGTTGTTGGTGGTGGTGGTGGTGGTGGTGGTGGTGGTGGGGCTTGACCTGGAGGCCTGGGCACAGACCCCTGAGCCTCCCCGTGTTCGGCGCTCTGCCACTTGAGCCACTGCGCCCCTGGTGATTTGGGGGAGCGGTCCCTTGGTGCTCCGAGTCTCCCCGGGACTTTTCTGCCTCCCCCGCTCCCCAGTGGCGTGGAGCCTGAGATCCCTGCATCTCAGCCCCCTGAGTAAGTAGCTAGGATCGGAGGAGCCCCGCTCCCTCCTTGGAGCCATGGACCCCGACAGCGCCCGGGCGTTCCAGAAGGACCTGAGCTGCGTCATCTGTACGTATCCTTTCCTCGACCCGGTCACCACCGAGTGCGGGCACAGCTTCTGTCGGCCTTGTCTCTGCCTCTCCTGGGAGGAGAGCCGGGCTCCGGCCAGGTGCCCCGTGTGCAGGGAACCCTCGCAGCAGAGACACCTCCGGAGCGACGTGGTTCTCAAGAGCCTGGTGGCCATCGTCAGGGGAGCCGGCCTCCGGAGCTTCCTGAGCTCCGGGCGGGGCAGGTGTGGGGCCCACGGGGAGCCCAGGCAGGTATTTTGCCAGGCGCTCAAGGATCTGCTGTGTCAGCGCTGCTCCCAGGCTCCGGAGCACGAGGCTCACAGACACCTTCCCGCCGCCAGGGCTGCCGAGGAGCAGCGGGAGGCGCTTCTCAAGCAGATGCACAGGGTGTGGGAGAAGGTGCAGGAGAACCGGGGCGATCTCATCCAGAAGAGGAGAATCATCGACGACTGGATGGCCTATGTGAATCTCTACCGAGCCATGGCCAGGGGTGTTTTCGCAGCAACGCCTCCTCGGGGGGTCCGGGAGGAGGAGGAGGAAAGGCACCACTTGGGGCTCCTGATCAGGGAAGGAAGGGCAATCCACCTGCAACTCCGAAGGAGGGAAGCCCAGATGCTCCAGAAGAGGCAGGGCCTCAGGAACACCTACCGGGAGCTGATCGCCACCTACCAGAAGCCCGACGTGGAGCTTCTGCGGGTGGCAGAATCCACCCTGGGAAGAAGCGAGTCCACCTTGGCCTTCCTGCCCCGTCCCCTGAGGCCGGAGCTGAGTGCCCCTCCGCTGCCCGCACTGCTGGAGGGGCTCCGGCGGTACCGGGTGGAGATCTCCTTCCTGGAAGCCCTAAGGAGACCGGATCTGCCAGCCGGGCCCGGGCCCGATGGCAGCCGGGACCGGGAAGCTGCGGGGCCGGATCCCCCCGAAGACTCCCTCAACTTTGTGGCCTTCGGGTCCCGAGTCTTCAGCTCCGGCAAACACTACTGGGAGCTCGGCGCCGACGACTCTTGCACCTGGGCCGTGGGGGTGTGCAGGGATTCGGCAGTGAGGGGCCGCCAGGGTTTCCAGGGATCGGAGGACATGTTCCTCCTCCTGTCGCTGAGAGGGAACACTCAGCAGCGCCTCTTCACCACCTCCCCGCTGCTCCCTCACCACCTGGAGCGGCCCTTGGGCCGGGTGGGCGTGTTCCTCGATCTGGACCGCGGGAGCGTGAGTTTCTGGAACGTGGCGAAGCGTTCCCTCGTCTGGAGGTTCCCCGATGGCTCTTTGCCATTTCCCGTCACGGCCGTGTTTTGCAGTGGCAGACCCCTGCCCGCAGGGGGGAGCCCCTCTGCCTCTGCGTGTGGGGAACCCTAGACGGTGGGGGGCGGCCGGGGGGTGTTGGGGGGGCGGAGGACAGGCCTTCTCCGGGTAGAGAGGAAGCCCTGGAAGCAGCTCCCTGGAAGAAGAAGGGACAGGGGATAAGTGTGCTTTGCGGTCCTTCCCAAGGTCCTGCCCCAAAGGCACACATCCCCCTCCAATCCCCAGACCCTCCCTGGGGCACGGGAAATTCCAGCCCCTGTTGATATGTAAAACAACCTGTCCCTCCTGACGAGGAGGCTCAGGGACACGCCTTCTCTTGGCCCTCCCTCCTGAAGTATAAATAGAACCCAGGTGAGAGGGAGACCCAGCTTTGTCGGAGGAGGAGGAAGAGGATCCCACCGGGGCCAGAGGGACCGAGGGAGTTCGGAGCTGGGACAGCGCTCGGTGAGCATCCCACTGGGAGCTTCCTCTCTTGGCATTCTTCCCGCTCACTCGCTTTGGATCCTGTTGCTGGGTTTGTGGTTGTGCTTGGAGTTGTTGTTCTTGTTGTTGTTGTTGGTGGTGGTGGTGGTGGTGGTGGTGGTGGTGGTGGGGCTTGACCTGGAGGCCTGGGCACAGACCCCTGAGCCTCCCCGTGTTCGGCGCTCTGCCACTTGAGCCACTGCGCCCCTGGTGTTTTGGGGGAGCGGTCCCTTGGTGCTCCGAGTCTCCCCGGGACTTTTCTGCCTCCCCCGCTCCCCAGTGGCGTGGAGCCTGAGATCCCTGCATCTCAGCCCCCTGAGTAAGTAGCTAGGATCGGAGGAGCCCCGCTCCCTCCTTGGAGCCATGGACCCCGACAGCGCCCGGGCGTTCCAGAAGGACCTGAGCTGCGTCATCTGTACGTATCCTTTCCTCGACCCGGTCACCACCGAGTGCGGGCACAGCTTCTGTCGGCCTTGTCTCTGCCTCTCCTGGGAGGAGAGCCGGGCTCCGGCCAGGTGCCCCGTGTGCAGGGAACCCTCGCAGCAGAGACACCTCCGGAGCGACGTGGTTCTCAAGAGCCTGGTGGCCATCGTCAGGGGAGCCGGCCTCCGGAGCTTCCTGAGCTCCGGGCGGGGCAGGTGTGGGGCCCACGGGGAGCCCAGGCAGGTATTTTGCCAGGCGCTCAAGGATCTGCTGTGTCAGCGCTGCTCCCAGGCTCCGGAGCACGAGGCTCACAGACACCTTCCCGCCGCCAGGGCTGCCGAGGAGCAGCGGGAGGCGCTTCTCAAGCAGATGCACAGGGTGTGGGAGAAGGTGCAGGAGAACCGGGGCGATCTCATCCAGAAGAGGAGAATCATCGACGACTGGATGGCCTATGTGAATCTCTACCGAGCCATGGCCAGGGGTGTTTTCGCAGCAACGCCTCCTCGGGGGGTCCGGGAGGAGGAGGAGGAAAGGCACCACTTGGGGCTCCTGATCAGGGAAGGAAGGGCAATCCACCTGCAACTCCGAAGGAGGGAAGCCCAGATGCTCCAGAAGAGGCAGGGCCTCAGGAACACCTACCGGGAGCTGATCGCCACCTACCAGAAGCCCGACGTGGAGCTTCTGCGGGTGGCAGAATCCACCCTGGGAAGAAGCGAGTCCACCTTGGCCTTCCTGCCCCGTCCCCTGAGGCCGGAGCTGAGTGCCCCTCCGCTGCCCGCGCTGCTGGAGGGGCTCCGGCGGTACCGGGTGGAGATCTCCTTCCTGGAAGCCCTAAGGAGACCGGATCTGCCAGCCGGGCCCGGGCCCGATGGCAGCCGGGACCGGGAAGCTGCGGGGCCGGATCCCCCCGAAGACTCCCTCAACTTTGTGGCCTTCGGGTCCCGAGTCTTCAGCTCCGGCAAACACTACTGGGAGCTCGGCGCCGACGACTCTTGCACCTGGGCCGTGGGGGTGTGCAGGGATTCGGCAGTGAGGGGCCGCCAGGGTTTCCAGGGATCGGAGGACATGTTCCTCCTCCTGTCGCTGAGAGGGAACACTCAGCAGCGCCTCTTCACCACCTCCCCGCTGCTCCCTCACCACCTGGAGCGGCCCTTGGGCCGGGTGGGCGTGTTCCTCGATCTGGACCGCGGGAGCGTGAGTTTCTGGAACGTGGCGAAGCGTTCCCTCGTCTGGAGGTTCCCCGATGGCTCTTTGCCATTTCCCGTCACGGCCGTGTTTTGCAGTGGCAGACCCCTGCCCGCAGGGGGGAGCCCCTCTGCCTCTGCGTGTGGGGAACCCTAGACGGTGGGGGGCGGCCGGGGGGTGTTGGGGGGGCGGAGGACAGGCCTTCTCCGGGTAGAGAGGAAGCCCTGGAAACAGCTCCCTGGAAGAAGAAGGGACAGGGGATAAGTGTGCTTTGCGGTCCTTCCCAAGGTCCTGCCCCAAAGGCACACATCCCCCTCCAATCCCCAGACCCTCCCTGGGGCACGGGAAATTCCAGCCCCTGTTGATATGTATAACAACCTGTCCCTCCTGACGAGGAGGCTCAGGGACACGCCTTCTCTTGGCCCTCCCTCCTGAAGTATAAATAGAACCCAGGTGAGAGGGAGACCCAGCTTTGTCGGAGGAGGAGGAAGAGGATCCCACCGGGGCCAGAGGGACCGAGGGAGTTCGGAGCTGGGACAGCGCTCGGTGAGCATCCCACTGGGAGCTTCCTCTCTTGGCATTCTTCCCGCTCACTCGCTTTGGATCCTGTTGCTGGGTTTGTGGTTGTGCTTGGAGTTGTTGTTCTTGTTGTTGTTGTTGGTGGTGGTGGTGGTGGTGGTGGTGGTGGTGGTGGGGCTTGACCTGGAGGCCTGGGCACAGACCCCTGAGCCTCCCCGTGTTCGGCGCTCTGCCACTTGAGCCACTGCGCCCCTGGTGTTTTGGGGGAGCGGTCCCTTGGTGCTCCGAGTCTCCCCGGGACTTTTCTGCCTCCCCCGCTCCCCAGTGGCGTGGAGCCTGAGATCCCTGCATCTCAGCCCCCTGAGTAAGTAGCTAGGATCGGAGGAGCCCGGCTCCCTCCTTGGAGCCATGGACCCCGACAGCGCCCGGGCGTTCCAGAAGGACCTGAGCTGCGTCATCTGTACGTATCCTTTCCTCGACCCGGTCACCACCGAGTGCGGGCACAGCTTCTGTCGGCCTTGTCTCTGCCTCTCCTGGGAGGAGAGCCGGGCTCCGGCCAGGTGCCCCGTGTGCAGGGAACCCTCGCAGCAGAGACACCTCCGGAGCGACGTGGTTCTCAAGAGCCTGGTGGCCATCGTCAGGGGAGCCGGCCTCCGGAGCTTCCTGAGCTCCGGGCGGGGCAGGTGTGGGGCCCACGGGGAGCCCAGGCAGGTATTTTGCCAGGCGCTCAAGGATCTGCTGTGTCAGCGCTGCTCCCAGGCTCCGGAGCACGAGGCTCACAGACACCTTCCCGCCGCCAGGGCTGCCGAGGAGCAGCGGGAGGCGCTTCTCAAGCAGATGCACAGGGTGTGGGAGAAGGTGCAGGAGAACCGGGGCGATCTCATCCAGAAGAGGAGAATCATCGACGACTGGATGGCCTATGTGAATCTCTACCGAGCCATGGCCAGGGGTGTTTTCGCAGCAACGCCTCCTCGGGGGGTCCGGGAGGAGGAGGAGGAAAGGCACCACTTGGGGCTCCTGATCAGGGAAGGAAGGGCAATCCACCTGCAACTCCGAAGGAGGGAAGCCCAGATGCTCCAGAAGAGGCAGGGCCTCAGGAACACCTACCGGGAGCTGATCGCCACCTACCAGAAGCCCGACGTGGAGCTTCTGCGGGTGGCAGAATCCACCCTGGGAAGAAGCGAGTCCACCTTGGCCTTCCTGCCCCGTCCCCTGAGGCCGGAGCTGAGTGCCCCTCCGCTGCCCGCGCTGCTGGAGGGGCTCCGGCGGTACCGGGTGGAGATCTCCTTCCTGGAAGCCCTAAGGAGACCGGATCTGCCAGCCGGGCCCGGGCCCGATGGCAGCCGGGACCGGGAAGCTGCGGGGCCGGATCCCCCCGAAGACTCCCTCAACTTTGTGGCCTTCGGGTCCCGAGTCTTCAGCTCCGGCAAACACTACTGGGAGCTCGGCGCCGACGACTCTTGCACCTGGGCCGTGGGGGTGTGCAGGGATTCGGCAGTGAGGGGCCGCCAGGGTTTCCAGGGATCGGAGGACATGTTCCTCCTCCTGTCGCTGAGAGGGAACACTCAGCAGCGCCTCTTCACCACCTCCCCGCTGCTCCCTCACCACCTGGAGCGGCCCTTGGGCCGGGTGGGCGTGTTCCTCGATCTGGACCGCGGGAGCGTGAGTTTCTGGAACGTGGCGAAGCGTTCCCTCGTCTGGAGGTTCCCCGATGGCTCTTTGCCATTTCCCGTCACGGCCGTGTTTTGCAGTGGCAGACCCCTGCCCGCAGGGGGGAGCCCCTCTGCCTCTGCGTGTGGGGAACCCTAGACGGTGGGGGGCGGCCGGGGGGTGTTGGGGGGGCGGAGGACAGGCCTTCTCCGGGTAGAGAGGAAGCCCTGGAAGCAGCTCCCTGGAAGAAGAAGGGACAGGGGATAAGTGTGCTTTGCGGTCCTTCCCAAGGTCCTGCCCCAAAGGCACACATCCCCCTCCAATCCCCAGACCCTCCCTGGGGCACGGGAAATTCCAGCCCCTGTTGATATGTAAAACAACCTGTCCCTCCTGACGAGGAGGCTCAGGGACACGCCTTCTCTTGGCCCTCCCTCCTGAAGTATAAATAGAACCCAGGTGAGAGGGAGACCCAGCTTTGTCGGAGGAGGAGGAAGAGGATCCCACCGGGGCCAGAGGGACCGAGGGAGTTCGGAGCTGGGACAGCGCTCGGTGAGCATCCCACTGGGAGCTTCCTCTCTTGGCATTCTTCCCGCTCACTCGCTTTGGATCCTGTTGCTGGGTTTGTGGTTGTGCTTGGAGTTGTTGTTCTTGTTGTTGTTGGTGGTGGTGGTGGTGGTGGTGGTGGTGGTGGTGGTGGGGCTTGACCTGGAGGCCTGGGCACAGACCCCTGAGCCTCCCCGTGTTCGGCGCTCTGCCACTTGAGCCACTGCGCCCCTGGTGTTTTGGGGGAGCGGTCCCTTGGTGCTCCGAGTCTCCCCGGGACTTTTCTGCCTCCCCCGCTCCCCAGTGGCGTGGAGCCTGAGATCCCTGCATCTCAGCCCCCTGAGTAAGTAGCTAGGATCGGAGGAGCCCCGCTCCCTCCTTGGAGCCATGGACCCCGACAGCGCCCGGGCGTTCCAGAAGGACCTGAGCTGCGTCATCTGTACGTATCCTTTCCTCGACCCGGTCACCACCGAGTGCGGGCACAGCTTCTGTCGGCCTTGTCTCTGCCTCTCCTGGGAGGAGAGCCGGGCTCCGGCCAGGTGCCCCGTGTGCAGGGAACCCTCGCAGCAGAGACACCTCCGGAGCGACGTGGTTCTCAAGAGCCTGGTGGCCATCGTCAGGGGAGCCGGCCTCCGGAGCTTCCTGAGCTCCGGGCGGGGCAGGTGTGGGGCCCACGGGGAGCCCAGGCAGGTATTTTGCCAGGCGCTCAAGGATCTGCTGTGTCAGCGCTGCTCCCAGGCTCCGGAGCACGAGGCTCACAGACACCTTCCCGCCGCCAGGGCTGCCGAGGAGCAGCGGGAGGCGCTTCTCAAGCAGATGCACAGGGTGTGGGAGAAGGTGCAGGAGAACCGGGGCGATCTCATCCAGAAGAGGAGAATCATCGACGACTGGATGGCCTATGTGAATCTCTACCGAGCCATGGCCAGGGGTGTTTTCGCAGCAACGCCTCCTCGGGGGGTCCGGGAGGAGGAGGAGGAAAGGCACCACTTGGGGCTCCTGATCAGGGAAGGAAGGGCAATCCACCTGCAACTCCGAAGGAGGGAAGCCCAGATGCTCCAGAAGAGGCAGGGCCTCAGGAACACCTACCGGGAGCTGATCGCCACCTACCAGAAGCCCGACGTGGAGCTTCTGCGGGTGGCAGAATCCACCCTGGGAAGAAGCGAGTCCACCTTGGCCTTCCTGCCCCGTCCCCTGAGGCCGGAGCTGAGTGCCCCTCCGCTGCCCGCGCTGCTGGAGGGGCTCCGGCGGTACCGGGTGGAGATCTCCTTCCTGGAAGCCCTAAGGAGACCGGATCTGCCAGCCGGGCCCGGGCCCGATGGCAGCCGGGACCGGGAAGCTGCGGGGCCGGATCCCCCCGAAGACTCCCTCAACTTTGTGGCCTTCGGGTCCCGAGTCTTCAGCTCCGGCAAACACTACTGGGAGCTCGGCGCCGACGACTCTTGCACCTGGGCCGTGGGGGTGTGCAGGGATTCGGCAGTGAGGGGCCGCCAGGGTTTCCAGGGATCGGAGGACATGTTCCTCCTCCTGTCGCTGAGAGGGAACACTCAGCAGCGCCTCTTCACCACCTCCCCGCTGCTCCCTCACCACCTGGAGCGGCCCTTGGGCCGGGTGGGCGTGTTCCTCGATCTGGACCGCGGGAGCGTGAGTTTCTGGAACGTGGCGAAGCGTTCCCTCGTCTGGAGGTTCCCCGATGGCTCTTTGCCATTTCCCGTCACGGCCGTGTTTTGCAGTGGCAGACACCTGCCCGCAGGGGGGAGCCCCTCTGCCTCTGCGTGTGGGGAACCCTAGACGGTGGGGGGCGGCCGGGGGGGGGGGGGGGGGCGGAGGACAGGCCTTCTCCGGGTAGAGAGGAAGCCCTGGAAGCAGCTCCCTGGAAGAAGAAGGGACAGGGGATAAGTGTGCTTTGCGGTCCTTCCCAAGGTCCTGCCCCAAAGGCACACATCCCCCTCCAATCCCCAGACCCTCCCTGGGGCACGGGAAATTCCAGCCCCTGTTGATATGTAAAACAACCTGTCCCTCCTGACGAGGAGGCTCAGGGACACGCCTTCTCTTGGCCCTCCCTCCTGAAGTATAAATAGAACCCAGGTGAGAGGGAGACCCAGCTTTGTCGGAGGAGGAGGAAGAGGATCCCACCGGGGCCAGCGGGACCGAGGGAGTTCGGAGCTGGGACAGCGCTCGGTGAGCATCCCACTGGGAGCTTCCTCTCTTGGCATTCTTCCCGCTCACTCGCTTTGGATCCTGTTGCTGGGTTTGTGGTTGTGCTTGGAGTTGTTGTTCTTGTTGTTGTTGTTGTTGTTGTTGGTGGTGGTGGTGGTGGTGGTGGTGGTGGTGGTGGGGCTTGACCTGGAGGCCTGGGCACAGACCCCTGAGCCTCCCCGTGTTCGGCGCTCTGCCACTTGAGCCACTGCGCCCCTGGTGTTTTGGGGGAGCGGTCCCTTGGTGCTCCGAGTCTCCCCGGGACTTTTCTGCCTCCCCCGCTCCCCAGTGGCGTGGAGCCTGAGATCCCTGCATCTCAGCCCCCTGAGTAAGTAGCTAGGATCGGAGGAGCCCCGCTCCCTCCTTGGAGCCATGGACCCCGACAGCGCCCGGGCGTTCCAGAAGGACCTGAGCTGCGTCATCTGTACGTATCCTTTCCTCGACCCGGTCACCACCGAGTGCGGGCACAGCTTCTGTCGGCCTTGTCTCTGCCTCTCCTGGGAGGAGAGCCGGGCTCCGGCCAGGTGCCCCGTGTGCAGGGAACCCTCGCAGCAGAGACACCTCCGGAGCGACGTGGTTCTCAAGAGCCTGGTGGCCATCGTCAGGGGAGCCGGCCTCCGGAGCTTCCTGAGCTCCGGGCGGGGCAGGTGTGGGGCCCACGGGGAGCCCAGGCAGGTATTTTGCCAGGCGCTCAAGGATCTGCTGTGTCAGCGCTGCTCCCAGGCTCCGGAGCACGAGGCTCACAGACACCTTCCCGCCGCCAGGGCTGCCGAGGAGCAGCGGGAGGCGCTTCTCAAGCAGATGCACAGGGTGTGGGAGAAGGTGCAGGAGAACCGGGGCGATCTCATCCAGAAGAGGAGAATCATCGACGACTGGATGGCCTATGTGAATCTCTACCGAGCCATGGCCAGGGGTGTTTTCGCAGCAACGCCTCCTCGGGGGGTCCGGGAGGAGGAGGAGGAAAGGCACCACTTGGGGCTCCTGATCAGGGAAGGAAGGGCAATCCACCTGCAACTCCGAAGGAGGGAAGCCCAGATGCTCCAGAAGAGGCAGGGCCTCAGGAACACCTACCGGGAGCTGATCGCCACCTACCAGAAGCCCGACGTGGAGCTTCTGCGGGTGGCAGAATCCACCCTGGGAAGAAGCGAGTCCACCTTGGCCTTCCTGCCCCGTCCCCTGAGGCCGGAGCTGAGTGCCCCTCCGCTGCCCGCGCTGCTGGAGGGGCTCCGGCGGTACCGGGTGGAGATCTCCTTCCTGGAAGCCCTAAGGAGACCGGATCTGCCAGCCGGGCCCGGGCCCGATGGCAGCCGGGACCGGGAAGCTGCGGGGCCGGATCCCCCCGAAGACTCCCTCAACTTTGTGGCCTTCGGGTCCCGAGTCTTCAGCTCCGGCAAACACTACTGGGAGCTCGGCGCCGACGACTCTTGCACCTGGGCCGTGGGGGTGTGCAGGGATTCGGCAGTGAGGGGCCGCCAGGGTTTCCAGGGATCGGAGGACATGTTCCTCCTCCTGTCGCTGAGAGGGAACACTCAGCAGCGCCTCTTCACCACCTCCCCGCTGCTCCCTCACCACCTGGAGCGGCCCTTGGGCCGGGTGGGCGTGTTCCTCGATCTGGACCGCGGGAGCGTGAGTTTCTGGAACGTGGCGAAGCGTTCCCTCGTCTGGAGGTTCCCCGATGGCTCTTTGCCATTTCCCGTCACGGCCGTGTTTTGCAGTGGCAGACCCCTGCCCGCAGGGGGGAGCCCCTCTGCCTCTGCGTGTGGGGAACCCTAGACGGTGGGGGGCGGCCGGGGGGTGTTGGGGGGGCGGAGGACAGGCCTTCTCCGGGTAGAGAGGAAGCCCTGGAAGCAGCTCCCTGGAAGAAGAAGGGACAGGGGATAAGTGTGCTTTGCGGTCCTTCCCAAGGTCCTGCCCCAAAGGCACACATCCCCCTCCAATCCCCAGACCCTCCCTGGGGCACGGGAAATTCCAGCCCCTGTTGATATGTAAAACAACCTGTCCCTCCTGACGAGGAGGCTCAGGGACACGCCTTCTCTTGGCCCTCCCTCCTGAAGTATAAATAGAACCCAGGTGAGAGGGAGACCCAGCTTTGTCGGAGGAGGAGGAAGAGGATCCCACCGGGGCCAGAGGGACCGAGGGAGTTCGGAGCTGGGACAGCGCTCGGTGAGCATCCCACTGGGAGCTTCCTCTCTTGGCATTCTTCCCGCTCACTCGCTTTGGATCCTGTTGCTGGGTTTGTGGTTGTGCTTGGAGTTGTTGTTCTTGTTGTTGTTGGTGGTGGTGGTGGTGGTGGTGGTGGTGGTGGTGGTGGGGCTTGACCTGGAGGCCTGGGCACAGACCCCTGAGCCTCCCCGTGTTCGGCGCTCTGCCACTTGAGCCACTGCGCCCCTGGTGTTTTGGGGGAGCGGTCCCTTGGTGCTCCGAGTCTCCCCGGGACTTTTCTGCCTCCCCCGCTCCCCAGTGGCGTGGAGCCTGAGATCCCTGCATCTCAGCCCCCTGAGTAAGTAGCTAGGATCGGAGGAGCCCCGCTCCCTCCTTGGAGCCATGGACCCCGACAGCGCCCGGGCGTTCCAGAAGGACCTGAGCTGCGTCATCTGTACGTATCCTTTCCTCGACCCGGTCACCACCGAGTGCGGGCACAGCTTCTGTCGGCCTTGTCTCTGCCTCTCCTGGGAGGAGAGCCGGGCTCCGGCCAGGTGCCCCGTGTGCAGGGAACCCTCGCAGCAGAGACACCTCCGGAGCGACGTGGTTCTCAAGAGCCTGGTGGCCATCGTCAGGGGAGCCGGCCTCCGGAGCTTCCTGAGCTCCGGGCGGGGCAGGTGTGGGGCCCACGGGGAGCCCAGGCAGGTATTTTGCCAGGCGCTCAAGGATCTGCTGTGTCAGCGCTGCTCCCAGGCTCCGGAGCACGAGGCTCACAGACACCTTCCCGCCGCCAGGGCTGCCGAGGAGCAGCGGGAGGCGCTTCTCAAGCAGATGCACAGGGTGTGGGAGAAGGTGCAGGAGAACCGGGGCGATCTCATCCAGAAGAGGAGAATCATCGACGACTGGATGGCCTATGTGAATCTCTACCGAGCCATGGCCAGGGGTGTTTTCGCAGCAACGCCTCCTCGGGGGGTCCGGGAGGAGGAGGAGGAAAGGCACCACTTGGGGCTCCTGATCAGGGAAGGAAGGGCAATCCACCTGCAACTCCGAAGGAGGGAAGCCCAGATGCTCCAGAAGAGGCAGGGCCTCAGGAACACCTACCGGGAGCTGATCGCCACCTACCAGAAGCCCGACGTGGAGCTTCTGCGGGTGGCAGAATCCACCCTGGGAAGAAGCGAGTCCACCTTGGCCTTCCTGCCCCGTCCCCTGAGGCCGGAGCTGAGTGCCCCTCCGCTGCCCGCGCTGCTGGAGGGGCTCCGGCGGTACCGGGTGGAGATCTCCTTCCTGGAAGCCCTAAGGAGACCGGATCTGCCAGCCGGGCCCGGGCCCGATGGCAGCCGGGACCGGGAAGCTGCGGGGCCGGATCCCCCCGAAGACTCCCTCAACTTTGTGGCCTTCGGGTCCCGAGTCTTCAGCTCCGGCAAACACTACTGGGAGCTCGGCGCCGACGACTCTTGCACCTGGGCCGTGGGGGTGTGCAGGGATTCGGCAGTGAGGGGCCGCCAGGGTTTCCAGGGATCGGAGGACATGTTCCTCCTCCTGTCGCTGAGAGGGAACACTCAGCAGCGCCTCTTCACCACCTCCCCGCTGCTCCCTCACCACCTGGAGCGGCCCTTGGGCCGGGTGGGCGTGTTCCTCGATCTGGACCGCGGGAGCGTGAGTTTCTGGAACGTGGCGAAGCGTTCCCTCGTCTGGAGGTTCCCCGATGGCTCTTTGCCATTTCCCGTCACGGCCGTGTTTTGCAGTGGCAGACCCCTGCCCGCAGGGGGGAGCCCCTCTGCCTCTGCGTGTGGGGAACCCTAGACGGTGGGGGGCGGCCGGGGGGTGGGGGGGGGCGGAGGACAGGCCTTCTCCGGGTAGAGAGGAAGCCCTGGAAGCAGCTCCCTGGAAGAAGAAGGGACAGGGGATAAGTGTGCTTTGCGGTCCTTCCCAAGGTCCTGCCCCAAAGGCACACATCCCCCTCCAATCCCCAGACCCTCCCTGGGGCACGGGAAATTCCAGCCCCTGTTGATATGTAAAACAACCTGTCCCTCCTGACGAGGAGGCTCAGGGACACGCCTTCTCTTGGCCCTCCCTCCTGAAGTATAAATAGAACCCAGGTGAGAGGGAGACCCAGCTTTGTCGGAGGAGGAGGAAGAGGATCCCACCGGGGCCAGAGGGACCGAGGGAGTTCGGAGCTGGGACAGCGCTCGGTGAGCATCCCACTGGGAGCTTCCTCTCTTGGCATTCTTCCCGCTCACTCGCTTTGGATCCTGTTGCTGGGTTTGTGGTTGTGCTTGGAGTTGTTGTTCTTGTTGTTGTTGGTGGTGGTGGTGGTGGTGGTGGTGGTGGTGGTGGTGGGGCTTGACCTGGAGGCCTGGGCACAGACCCCTGAGCCTCCCCGTGTTCGGCGCTCTGCCACTTGAGCCACTGCGCCCCTGGTGTTTTGGGGGAGCGGTCCCTTGGTGCTCCGAGTCTCCCCGGGACTTTTCTGCCTCCCCCGCTCCCCAGTGGCGTGGAGCCTGAGATCCCTGCATCTCAGCCCCCTGAGTAAGTAGCTAGGATCGGAGGAGCCCCGCTCCCTCCTTGGAGCCATGGACCCCGACAGCGCCCGGGCGTTCCAGAAGGACCTGAGCTGCGTCATCTGTACGTATCCTTTCCTCGACCCGGTCACCACCGAGTGCGGGCACAGCTTCTGTCGGCCTTGTCTCTGCCTCTCCTGGGAGGAGAGCCGGGCTCCGGCCAGGTGCCCCGTGTGCAGGGAACCCTCGCAGCAGAGACACCTCCGGAGCGACGTGGTTCTCAAGAGCCTGGTGGCCATCGTCAGGGGAGCCGGCCTCCGGAGCTTCCTGAGCTCCGGGCGGGGCAGGTGTGGGGCCCACGGGGAGCCCAGGCAGGTATTTTGCCAGGCGCTCAAGGATCTGCTGTGTCAGCGCTGCTCCCAGGCTCCGGAGCACGAGGCTCACAGACACCTTCCCGCCGCCAGGGCTGCCGAGGAGCAGCGGGAGGCGCTTCTCAAGCAGATGCACAGGGTGTGGGAGAAGGTGCAGGAGAACCGGGGCGATCTCATCCAGAAGAGGAGAATCATCGACGACTGGATGGCCTATGTGAATCTCTACCGAGCCATGGCCAGGGGTGTTTTCGCAGCAACGCCTCCTCGGGGGGTCCGGGAGGAGGAGGAGGAAAGGCACCACTTGGGGCTCCTGATCAGGGAAGGAAGGGCAATCCACCTGCAACTCCGAAGGAGGGAAGCCCAGATGCTCCAGAAGAGGCAGGGCCTCAGGAACACCTACCGGGAGCTGATCGCCACCTACCAGAAGCCCGACGTGGAGCTTCTGCGGGTGGCAGAATCCACCCTGGGAAGAAGCGAGTCCACCTTGGCCTTCCTGCCCCGTCCCCTGAGGCCGGAGCTGAGTGCCCCTCCGCTGCCCGCGCTGCTGGAGGGGCTCCGGCGGTACCGGGTGGAGATCTCCTTCCTGGAAGCCCTAAGGAGACCGGATCTGCCAGCCGGGCCCGGGCCCGATGGCAGCCGGGACCGGGAAGCTGCGGGGCCGGATCCCCCCGAAGACTCCCTCAACTTTGTGGCCTTCGGGTCCCGAGTCTTCAGCTCCGGCAAACACTACTGGGAGCTCGGCGCCGACGACTCTTGCACCTGGGCCGTGGGGGTGTGCAGGGATTCGGCAGTGAGGGGCCGCCAGGGTTTCCAGGGATCGGAGGACATGTTCCTCCTCCTGTCGCTGAGAGGGAACACTCAGCAGCGCCTCTTCACCACCTCCCCGCTGCTCCCTCACCACCTGGAGCGGCCCTTGGGCCGGGTGGGCGTGTTCCTCGATCTGGACCGCGGGAGCGTGAGTTTCTGGAACGTGGCGAAGCGTTCCCTCGTCTGGAGGTTCCCCGATGGCTCTTTGCCATTTCCCGTCACGGCCGTGTTTTGCAGTGGCAGACACCTGCCCGCAGGGGGGAGCCCCTCTGCCTCTGCGTGTGGGGAACCCTAGACGGTGGGGGGCGGCCGGGGGGTGGGGGGGGGGCGGAGGACAGGCCTTCTCCGGGTAGAGAGGAAGCCCTGGAAGCAGCTCCCTGGAAGAAGAAGGGACAGGGGATAAGTGTGCTTTGCGGTCCTTCCCAAGGTCCTGCCCCAAAGGCACACATCCCCCTCCAATCCCCAGACCCTCCCTGGGGCACGGGAAATTCCAGCCCCTGTTGATATGTAAAACAACCTGTCCCTCCTGACGAGGAGGCTCAGGGACACGCCTTCTCTTGGCCCTCCCTCCTGAAGTATAAATAGAACCCAGGTGAGAGGGAGACCCAGCTTTGTCGGAGGAGGAGGAAGAGGATCCCACCGGGGCCAGAGGGACCGAGGGAGTTCGGAGCTGGGACAGCGCTCGGTGAGCATCCCACTGGGAGCTTCCTCTCTTGGCATTCTTCCCGCTCACTCGCTTTGGATCCTGTTGCTGGGTTTGTGGTTGTGCTTGGAGTTGTTGTTCTTGTTGTTGTTGTTGTTGGTGGTGGTGGTGGTGGTGGTGGTGGTGGTGGGGCTTGACCTGGAGGCCTGGGCACAGACCCCTGAGCCTCCCCGTGTTCGGCGCTCTGCCACTTGAGCCACTGCGCCCCTGGTGTTTTGGGGGAGCGGTCCCTTGGTGCTCCGAGTCTCCCCGGGACTTTTCTGCCTCCCCCGCTCCCCAGTGGCGTGGAGCCTGAGATCCCTGCATCTCAGCCCCCTGAGTAAGTAGCTAGGATCGGAGGAGCCCCGCTCCCTCCTTGGAGCCATGGACCCCGACAGCGCCCGGGCGTTCCAGAAGGACCTGAGCTGCGTCATCTGTACGTATCCTTTCCTCGACCCGGTCACCACCGAGTGCGGGCACAGCTTCTGTCGGCCTTGTCTCTGCCTCTCCTGGGAGGAGAGCCGGGCTCCGGCCAGGTGCCCCGTGTGCAGGGAACCCTCGCAGCAGAGACACCTCCGGAGCGACGTGGTTCTCAAGAGCCTGGTGGCCATCGTCAGGGGAGCCGGCCTCCGGAGCTTCCTGAGCTCCGGGCGGGGCAGGTGTGGGGCCCACGGGGAGCCCAGGCAGGTATTTTGCCAGGCGCTCAAGGATCTGCTGTGTCAGCGCTGCTCCCAGGCTCCGGAGCACGAGGCTCACAGACACCTTCCCGCCGCCAGGGCTGCCGAGGAGCAGCGGGAGGCGCTTCTCAAGCAGATGCACAGGGTGTGGGAGAAGGTGCAGGAGAACCGGGGCGATCTCATCCAGAAGAGGAGAATCATCGACGACTGGATGGCCTATGTGAATCTCTACCGAGCCATGGCCAGGGGTGTTTTCGCAGCAACGCCTCCTCGGGGGGTCCGGGAGGAGGAGGAGGAAAGGCACCACTTGGGGCTCCTGATCAGGGAAGGAAGGGCAATCCACCTGCAACTCCGAAGGAGGGAAGCCCAGATGCTCCAGAAGAGGCAGGGCCTCAGGAACACCTACCGGGAGCTGATCGCCACCTACCAGAAGCCCGACGTGGAGCTTCTGCGGGTGGCAGAATCCACCCTGGGAAGAAGCGAGTCCACCTTGGCCTTCCTGCCCCGTCCCCTGAGGCCGGAGCTGAGTGCCCCTCCGCTGCCCGCGCTGCTGGAGGGGCTCCGGCGGTACCGGGTGGAGATCTCCTTCCTGGAAGCCCTAAGGAGACCGGATCTGCCAGCCGGGCCCGGGCCCGATGGCAGCCGGGACCGGGAAGCTGCGGGGCCGGATCCCCCCGAAGACTCCCTCAACTTTGTGGCCTTCGGGTCCCGAGTCTTCAGCTCCGGCAAACACTACTGGGAGCTCGGCGCCGACGACTCTTGCACCTGGGCCGTGGGGGTGTGCAGGGATTCGGCAGTGAGGGGCCGCCAGGGTTTCCAGGGATCGGAGGACATGTTCCTCCTCCTGTCGCTGAGAGGGAACACTCAGCAGCGCCTCTTCACCACCTCCCCGCTGCTCCCTCACCACCTGGAGCGGCCCTTGGGCCGGGTGGGCGTGTTCCTCGATCTGGACCGCGGGAGCGTGAGTTTCTGGAACGTGGCGAAGCGTTCCCTCGTCTGGAGGTTCCCCGATGGCTCTTTGCCATTTCCCGTCACGGCCGTGTTTTGCAGTGGCAGACCCCTGCCCGCAGGGGGGAGCCCCTCTGCCTCTGCGTGTGGGGAACCCTAGACGGTGGGGGGCGGCCGGGGGGTGGGGGGGGGGCGGAGGACAGGCCTTCTCCGGGTAGAGAGGAAGCCCTGGAAGCAGCTCCCTGGAAGAAGAAGGGACAGGGGATAAGTGTGCTTTGCGGTCCTTCCCAAGGTCCTGCCCCAAAGGCACACATCCCCCTCCAATCCCCAGACCCTCCCTGGGGCACGGGAAATTCCAGCCCCTGTTGATATGTAAAACAACCTGTCCCTCCTGACGAGGAGGCTCAGGGACACGCCTTCTCTTGGCCCTCCCTCCTGAAGTATAAATAGAACCCAGGTGAGAGGGAGACCCAGCTTTGTCGGAGGAGGAGGAAGAGGATCCCACCGGGGCCAGAGGGACCGAGGGAGTTCGGAGCTGGGACAGCGCTCGGTGAGCATCCCACTGGGAGCTTCCTCTCTTGGCATTCTTCCCGCTCACTCGCTTTGGATCCTGTTGCTGGGTTTGTGGTTGTGCTTGGAGTTGTTGTTCTTGTTGTTGTTGTTGGTGGTGGTGGTGGTGGTGGTGGTGGTGGTGGTGGGGCTTGACCTGGAGGCCTGGGCACAGACCCCTGAGCCTCCCCGTGTTCGGCGCTCTGCCACTTGAGCCACTGCGCCCCTGGTGTTTTGGGGGAGCGGTCCCTTGGTGCTCCGAGTCTCCCCGGGACTTTTCTGCCTCCCCCGCTCCCCAGTGGCGTGGAGCCTGAGATCCCTGCATCTCAGCCCCCTGAGTAAGTAGCTAGGATCGGAGGAGCCCCGCTCCCTCCTTGGAGCCATGGACCCCGACAGCGCCCGGGCGTTCCAGAAGGACCTGAGCTGCGTCATCTGTACGTATCCTTTCCTCGACCCGGTCACCACCGAGTGCGGGCACAGCTTCTGTCGGCCTTGTCTCTGCCTCTCCTGGGAGGAGAGCCGGGCTCCGGCCAGGTGCCCCGTGTGCAGGGAACCCTCGCAGCAGAGACACCTCCGGAGCGACGTGGTTCTCAAGAGCCTGGTGGCCATCGTCAGGGGAGCCGGCCTCCGGAGCTTCCTGAGCTCCGGGCGGGGCAGGTGTGGGGCCCACGGGGAGCCCAGGCAGGTATTTTGCCAGGCGCTCAAGGATCTGCTGTGTCAGCGCTGCTCCCAGGCTCCGGAGCACGAGGCTCACAGACACCTTCCCGCCGCCAGGGCTGCCGAGGAGCAGCGGGAGGCGCTTCTCAAGCAGATGCACAGGGTGTGGGAGAAGGTGCAGGAGAACCGGGGCGATCTCATCCAGAAGAGGAGAATCATCGACGACTGGATGGCCTATGTGAATCTCTACCGAGCCATGGCCAGGGGTGTTTTCGCAGCAACGCCTCCTCGGGGGGTCCGGGAGGAGGAGGAGGAAAGGCACCACTTGGGGCTCCTGATCAGGGAAGGAAGGGCAATCCACCTGCAACTCCGAAGGAGGGAAGCCCAGATGCTCCAGAAGAGGCAGGGCCTCAGGAACACCTACCGGGAGCTGATCGCCACCTACCAGAAGCCCGACGTGGAGCTTCTGCGGGTGGCAGAATCCACCCTGGGAAGAAGCGAGTCCACCTTGGCCTTCCTGCCCCGTCCCCTGAGGCCGGAGCTGAGTGCCCCTCCGCTGCCCGCGCTGCTGGAGGGGCTCCGGCGGTACCGGGTGGAGATCTCCTTCCTGGAAGCCCTAAGGAGACCGGATCTGCCAGCCGGGCCCGGGCCCGATGGCAGCCGGGACCGGGAAGCTGCGGGGCCGGATCCCCCCGAAGACTCCCTCAACTTTGTGGCCTTCGGGTCCCGAGTCTTCAGCTCCGGCAAACACTACTGGGAGCTCGGCGCCGACGACTCTTGCACCTGGGCCGTGGGGGTGTGCAGGGATTCGGCAGTGAGGGGCCGCCAGGGTTTCCAGGGATCGGAGGACATGTTCCTCCTCCTGTCGCTGAGAGGGAACACTCAGCAGCGCCTCTTCACCACCTCCCCGCTGCTCCCTCACCACCTGGAGCGGCCCTTGGGCCGGGTGGGCGTGTTCCTCGATCTGGACCGCGGGAGCGTGAGTTTCTGGAACGTGGCGAAGCGTTCCCTCGTCTGGAGGTTCCCCGATGGCTCTTTGCCATTTCCCGTCACGGCCGTGTTTTGCAGTGGCAGACCCCTGCCCGCAGGGGGGAGCCCCTCTGCCTCTGCGTGTGGGGAACCCTAGACGGTGGGGGGCGGCCGGGGGGTGGGGGGGGGCGGAGGACAGGCCTTCTCCGGGTAGAGAGGAAGCCCTGGAAGCAGCTCCCTGGAAGAAGAAGGGACAGGGGATAAGTGTGCTTTGCGGTCCTTCCCAAGGTCCTGCCCCAAAGGCACACATCCCCCTCCAATCCCCAGACCCTCCCTGGGGCACGGGAAATTCCAGCCCCTGTTGATATGTAAAACAACCTGTCCCTCCTGACGAGGAGGCTCAGGGACACGCCTTCTCTTGGCCCTCCCTCCTGAAGTATAAATAGAACCCAGGTGAGAGGGAGACCCAGCTTTGTCGGAGGAGGAGGAAGAGGATCCCACCGGGGCCAGAGGGACCGAGGGAGTTCGGAGCTGGGACAGCGCTCGGTGAGCATCCCACTGGGAGCTTCCTCTCTTGGCATTCTTCCCGCTCACTCGCTTTGGATCCTGTTGCTGGGTTTGTGGTTGTGCTTGGAGTTGTTGTTCTTGTTGTTGTTGTTGTTGTTGTTGGTGGTGGTGGTGGTGGTGGTGGTGGTGGGGCTTGACCTGGAGGCCTGGGCACAGACCCCTGAGCCTCCCCGTGTTCGGCGCTCTGCCACTTGAGCCACTGCGCCCCTGGTGATTTGGGGGAGCGGTCCCTTGGTGCTCCGAGTCTCCCCGGGACTTTTCTGCCTCCCCCGCTCCCCAGTGGCGTGGAGCCTGAGATCCCTGCATCTCAGCCCCCTGAGTAAGTAGCTAGGATCGGAGGAGCCCGGCTCCCTCCTTGGAGCCATGGACCCCGACAGCGCCCGGGCGTTCCAGAAGGACCTGAGCTGCGTCATCTGTACGTATCCTTTCCTCGACCCGGTCACCACCGAGTGCGGGCACAGCTTCTGTCGGCCTTGTCTCTGCCTCTCCTGGGAGGAGAGCCGGGCTCCGGCCAGGTTCCCCGTGTGTAGGGAACCATCACAGTTGAGACATCTTTTAGCAATATTGTTTTCAATATAATGAAACTTAAAAAATAATATATATATTAAATAAAAACTGTGTTTCAGTTACTTAACATATATTTTTCATAAAAACACTAGCTTCTGATGTTTTTTAAAATATTTTCTTGAAGTTTAAATCCTTTTGTCCTCTTATATGAATTTTCTGCCATCATCAAGCACAACTTCTCAACATTTCCTTGAATTTAATAATGTCAACTGATTGTGAATATTTTAAGAAACTTTGCTTTTTTGTTTCTAATTATAATTAAATCCTTATTAATGGTATAGAAATTCATAGTATAGAAAATGTATTTTGTCATCTGCATATCCTAAACTGACAGCACAAGGAAAAGGTAACACAAATGGCTAACCTTGTGTTGGTTAAGGTCAGTGAAATTTATTATATGCCAATTGTAAATTGCTGCAAACTGAAAGGAGATATACCTGTCTCGAAAAGTGTGGTTTGAGGCCATCCCGTTCAAAAAGTTATCGAGCCCTTTTCCCAATAAATAAGCCAAGCATTGTGTTACATATCAAACAGTCCACATTTCCTTTTTATTTTATTTCTAGTCCCAATATTAAATTTAAAGTTAATTTTATTGTCCATAGGGATTTGTTGCTCCCTGTGTCTGCAATGATCAAGTAATCTATCCTTTTGAAAATATGATCAGCTTTTTCTGTAAGACATCTTGGAAATTCTCCACTGTAAAGCTCATTCTGCTACTTCAGCACTTCATAAAATACAGGAAAAATAACAGATTCCCAAAATATGATCTCATTCTGCTTCATATTGCCTTATGAGGATGAGTGACTCTTTTCAAACTGTAATTTGCAAACATTTCATGTATAATTGATTTTCGCACACACAGCCACACAAAAGCTATCAGTGGAGTGGATTTATAAACCATTTTCAGATTTTGGTCATTTTGAAGTTTATGAATTGACATTTTTTCTCATTATTTAAAAACCATGAAATCTTCTGTAACTTATTCAATTTTCTTCTTTCTTTGTAGTCTTGCCCTTAAAATCCATTTATTTGTTTTTCTACCTATTAGCCCTATTATAATAATTAAATGAATTAATGGCTATAAGTACTGAACTCAATCCCTGAGTAATGGTATTAGTTAAAAGAATTATATCATATATAGAATTAAAAGTTTCTGTATATTATGTCCTCTTCCTATTTATTCAATTTTTTTCTTCCCATTTCATATTACCCAAAAAGTTGCAAAGAATTAAAAGAGGAATTATATATCTAGATTTGAGAGACATTTCATCCACCTACAGTATGAGTAGTCAGATTAATGGTTTACTTTTTCAGATACATTCCACAGGTTTTTCACATAAAGGCACAGTGAAAATAGTATTCCAGCCACTTCGAATCTCACATCATTCCTTCTGCTGATGGAATCAGCATGTGCCTGCTTGCACATGTTGCAGCATGACAGTTCAGAATACTCTAAGCCAAGCCACATTTCTTAATATAGCAGCAATAATACCAAACCCACAAGGTTTTACAGGACATAAAAAGATACCTGAGTGTGCTGGGAATATGGCCTAGTGGCAAGAGTGCTTGCCTTGTATACATGAAACCCTGGGTTCAATTACCCAGCACAACATATATAGAAAATAGCCAGAAGTGGTACTGTGGCTCAAGTGGCAGAGTGCTAGCCTTGAGAAAAAAAAAAAAAAACAAAAACCGATACTGGAGGAACAGCTGGCTTACTGATCAGCAGATGGTTAACTGCTCAATTATTCTGATCTCTCACTCCTTCCACCTGTCCTCTATGGTTCATCTACCTGGAGCTCCAGAAAAACTTAAAGAACCATTGTCATTTTCCATCTTCCTTTACATGCCAGCCCTTCAGTAAAGAATGATGAATCAGTTCTCTATGACTGTGTGACAAATTATCACTACATACAATATCTCATGGTTTTGATGGGTCTGTAATCCTAGCATGACTTTACACTTCTTTGAGGTCTCATAAGGCTACATCCAAAGTTAGCAGCCAATGGAAGTTCTCACCTGTAAGTGTAACTTGGTAAGAATTTGCTTCTAAGTTCACTCACACTGTTGGTGTAGACACTAAAGATAAGTCCTCCTCATGGGAGTCTACCATCACTCTGTCCATCTCTTGTTTATGCTGTTTGACCTTTTCTCAATTCTGTTTCTTCCTGAGCTATGGAAATCAAGAGCACATCACAGAATTTGTGGGCTCTGCAAATACAGAGTCTGGTACTCTACCCCTGGGTCTGGCCTCCCCTCTCCTTCGAAATTCACATGGATGTACATGGGCCTTCTGCCATCCACAATACTTCCATATTGCCAGAGTAGCTACAGCATTGGGGGTAAAATAAGCACCCAACTAGGTGCCTGATTTCAGGCACATACCTGAAATCCTAGCTATGCAAGAGGCTGAGATCCAAGGATTGCAGTTCAATATAGCCCAGACAGTGAAGAGTTATATCCAATGAATTACCAAAAAGCCAAAAATGGAGCTGTACCCCAAATGGTAGAGTATTAGCCTTGAGCAAAAACGCTAAGGGACATCATCTTGGCTCTCAGTTCAAGCTCCAATACTGGCACGCACACACACACACACACACACACACACGCACACACACATAAACACACACTAACACACACACACGAAACCCACTATAATGGGAATGGATGAGTCACTCAATAATTTAAATTTAAATGCATAGTTTAGGAGGCAAAGAAAGATATTAGCAATATAGGTAAAAACAAGAAATCTTTTTTAAAAGTAATTTGCAAAAACAGTGAATTTAAGAGCTGTTCAAAGAAAAGAATATAACTTCAGAATATGGAATTTGAAAGTAGATATTGAAAGTTCCAAAAATGATGAAGGAATTGGAATAGGAGGTAGCTAAATAATTAAATCTAGTCCACTTGATTTTCTAGCCTTTAACATTGTGTGTTGATGACCAAAATTGACAAGGGAGATGTTTAACCCTCATTCACCACCCTTACTTTATGTATCCATACCTTATCACTGGTAATTTGCAGGGTAGATAGAAGGGGGAAAAATGAAAGTAATAAGAAAAAGGAAAGCATGAAGAAATACACCGGTATAAGCATTAGGAAAACATATACCAAAGAATACTAAGAATAGAGAAGATCCTTTCTCAGGCATATATCCATGAAAAAGAGTACATAAGCACAGATTGCTGAAAGCTTCTTGGGGAAAAAAATAAAATAAAATAAAATAAAACATAATGAACAAGTGGTCTATTCTCTGATCTTCTTGGCCTGTGTTTTTAAATTTTCAATAATTATCCTTGCTGTTGGTTAGGAAATAAATGTAGAATAATCTCTTCAGTTAACTTTGCATTTGAAGTTCTCATATTGCTACCATCATTCTGATCCAATTAACCATACCTTTATCAGGCTTCCTGGTGGGCTTATTCAGTATGTGCTAAGTGGTTTAATTAAAATCTGTCCTCTTTCCCTAATGCCCATTTGGAGGAATACCTTTCTCAAAATGGCAATTAAATATAGAGCAATTCATTACTTGCAAAGAAAAAAGATTCACCAATTATCCCCTAAAGATAAACAAGTAGACTTTCAATCATCTCATTTAAAAATCTTACTTTACAAGATATAATGACATTTTTCTTCATTTTAATTGTACTGACCAAATTAATCACCCAATCTGAGAAATTTTGATGTTTTATAATAGAAATTGTATTATGACTATATTAAAGAAGGGAAATAATACAATATCAAATATGGTGACATTGTCATGAAGAAAAATGGATGGTAAGTGGAGAGTTTCAGCTTTACAAATGAGCCCTAAGTCTATCATTGCATAAGCGTTCTGAATCTTTTCAAAATAACATCAAAAGTATTTATGACATTTTAATATTGTTAGTCTCATTTTATAAATGAGGAGGGGGAAGATTTCAGTTTAGCACTTTCCTTCAAATTAGTTATTAAAAAGTGGCATAAAATTTGAGCATGGGCTTTCTTGACCCTGAATCTGTGTTCTATAGATGTTCGTCTCCTAAGGATGTCTCTGATAATATAAATTAATTACCAGGCTACCTCACCAATTACAATCTTTGTCTGAGCTTACCTTACTTCTTTTTTTCTAAAATCTGAATGTAAGACTTTGCTTTCCATGTACCAAGTGAAAAGACCTTAGGCCCAAAACAGCACTACTGTGGACCCTGAATAAGGTGGGATTTTTCTGCCTTTATCTTGTAAGATATGTCTTATAGGAAATAATATGAAAGAATGACTAGGATTGCTTAATGAATTAGCAATACACAGCCTATAAAAATAAATGTTTGGGGTAAATAAATTATTATCTCTCTTTCTCTTTTATTAAGAATTAAAAAAGATGAAATGTTATGATTGATATAAAGTGCTGAGAACCTCATCAATTACACCATTTAGCTTTTAGTCAGCCTCAGAGGATGGCTTGATCTATTTTTGCAAAGTTCAATACAACCTGGCTTCAGCTGGCCCTCCCAAATAATGTCTAATGTAGACTGGCAGAGTTACACTAGTGAATCCTAAACAGCTAACCATTTCTGCTAGACTTATTATGTAAGGAACCGAAGACTTAATTCTCTATGGCTGGACTCTCATGCATTTCTGACAACAATAAATTCACCCTAGATAAAAATAAAACATTAGATTTTAAACCCATAAATATCTTTAAATGGTTAAGATACACACCAGAACTGAGTTGTCTTTGTGCTTACTAGGTATGTCCAATGACTGAAAATAATTTGAAAATGGTATTCTAAACTCAATGATCCATTTACAATTGTTTAGGAAATCTCCAATTTGTGTACCATTTCTTTGATGGCTAATAGACCAATCCTTCAATATAAGAATGTAGAATTCTCTCCATGCAGGAAACAGATTCAGATTTGTTGGTTCAGGTTATACTATGCTCCTAGAAATGTATTTTTTAACAAACAGTTTACAAAGGGAATTACTGTTAATTCTACAGCACATTAGTGTGCCCAGATTATGTCCCTTGTGGTCCTCAAGCATCAGGAATAGAATGAAAAACTATAGAAGAGGTGGAAAGAAGGTTGTTTGGCATCCTCATAACAGCGTATATCTGCCTGTGCAGGGTATGGCTAATAATGGATCGAGAACCATTGAGAAAGAGACTGAATTTAGAAAAGCTGGGGCCTGAAGAGGAAAACATAACCAAGGATTTGCTGGGAAAAGTTATGTTAACATGTTCACTACATTTAGCAGAAAGTGAAAAAGAAGACAGTACTTGAAGTGGCGAATAGGATTCAAGCAGGATCATATCAAATCAGCTCAGAAAACCAAATAAAAAGAATCTTCCTACTGTACTCTGCTTCCATGGGCCTATCAAATTCATAATTACTCATGTCATGCACACACCCCTTATATTGGCATCCTTCTTTTTGCTTGTTTGTGCTTTTCATTAGTAAATATAGATTCTAGCTTTGTTCTAAAGCCCACTGCCAGGTCCCACAACCAGGGTGGCCATGAGTAGTGATAAGAATTATTCTCTCTCTCTTTTTATTTTGAAACACTACCTAATTTCTCCATAGTTATTGTGCATTTCCTTCCTCATCTTTAGCCATCAGTTTTTACACATAACTGTATTGTAAGGATCAATTAGGAATCAGATAACCATCTGAAGGAAGGGTTGTATTCATTACCTATTTTAACACTCCCCCTCCTTTTAAGTAGTTAATTGTGAATTTGGGGCACTTAAAAGAAATAGCCTCACGGACTGAATAGAAACTCTTAAAGAGATTGTTTGCAGGAAAGTACTAAAAATTCCTTTGCTTCTATAAAACCCAGAGAAGCTGATGACAGTCCAGCTGCTCGGTAAGGACTATTTACCCTTTATGGCCTCCCAGAAGACTCCATGCAGCATAAAGAAATTCATATTTTTATTACTTCATATTCTCTCAGCATGAAGAAGAATTTACATTTCTTAATTGGATTTCATTCTCTGGATACATGAAACCATCTCACTAGACTCGATTGCTTAGAAGCCTCTAAGAAGCAGTTATATAACTTATTTATAAGACAGGTGTAGGGCACAGTTTTCCAGTAAAGTCCAATGACTATTTGTTTCGGGATTGCCTGAAATGCGTTGTAGACTATATTCCAGAGCTATGGCAATCAGACTCTGAAAGTAAGACTAAGGATTCTGCATTTTTAAGAGCTCAGGATGATTTTTGTTTTTGTAAAAAAAAAACTAGGTTTATCAGTTTAATAGAAATTTTAGAGCTACTGTAACCTCTGATAAATTCTTCCTTTCACTTTTTTCTTCAGTCTGGATTCATCAGTATGGAAGGGTGCCTTATGTTTGGGTTTTATAGTTTATATTATTTGTAAAAATAAAAAATGGAAGTGGGATTAATGTAACTAGATTTCTAAATATCTCTACTGCAAAAGGAGAGGTTTATGTATTACCCAAGGTGGTCCAGGGGAATAGAACCAATGCCTGTGTATTTATTTACTATAAGAGGATTTATTGGATAGGCTTTTCATACATAGGCTGGCCACCCTCTCAGTTCAAGAAGTTGAAAGTCTGAGGACAAATGAACTAATAGTTCAGTCCCTGATTGAGCCTCAAGATCCAGGAGCTCCCTAGAGAGTCACTACATAAATCTGCACTCAAAGGCTGAAGTATCTAGATTGTGAGGTCTGTGTGTGATTACTGACTGCATAAAGAAGAGAGGGGAGGAAGGGAGGGAGGGAAGGAGGGAAGGAGGGAGGGAGGGAGGGAGGGAGGGAGGGAGGAAGGGAGGGAGGGAGGGAGGGAGGGAGGGAGGGAGGGAGGGAAAAGGTGAGGAAAACCTTGAATATGTGGGACTATATTAATCCATATGTTTGCAGTTTTGCATATACTTTATAAGTAATTCTAACCTTATAGAGTATATAACACCCATTTGAATATGAAGAAGCTGGGAGATTTTAGAAATGAAGTAAGTTTTCCTTGGTTATAGGTAGCAGAGATAAAGTTGAGCTCAGTTGGCCTGAATACTTTTTATTTTTTATTTTATTTTATTTATTTATTTTTTTTTTCCGCCAGTCCTGGGCTTGGACTCAGGGCCTGAGCACTGTCCCTGGCTTCTTTTTGCTCAAGGCTAGCACTCTGCCCCTTGAGCCACAGCGCCACTTCTGGCCGTTTTCTATATATGTGGTGCTGGGGAATCGAACCCAGGGCTTCATGTATATGAGGCAAGCACTCTTGCCACTAGGCCATATTCCCAGCCCCTGAATATTTTTTAAAATATGCGATTTCTCTTGACAAAATCAAAGACAGGCAGAAAAGGAAGGAAAGAAGCAGAAGAATAGATTTAAGAAAGGGTAAAATATTCCCAGAGAAGTTTCCATGATGAGTTTTACAGAAAATACAAAGAAAAAGGATCACAAAATATGTTCTAAAGGCAATATAGTTTTCCATTAAAATATATCACAGTAGCATCTATGGTAATCTATTTCATAAGAAGGAAGCCATCTCTGCTACTCCATCTGACATTAACCCCACACAGCTACAATCACTTACCCGAATGTCTTTATCCATTAGGGTAACAGAGAGAACAAAAATATCCCTTAGCCATCCATTTCTGCAGTGCTCTTAAGTGTTTTGCAACAAAGTTCTTCTTTGAAGCATATTCAATTGGAGACACTTTGGCTCCTATTACAACATTGCCACTAAACATTTCTTTTTTTTTTCTCTTAGTTGAAAATAAGTCCCAGTGGCTAAAAAGTAGTATTTCCTTTAAAATGTAAGTGTTAAAATGCTTGAATCTTTATACAGGGAATTTTTCATTGTATGAAAACAATTTTCTGAGGCTAGCAATCATAGTCCATAATCCTTTTGTCTCTATATCCTTAAGAAAGATGAAGTATATATGGGGGTATATCTTATTTCATACTTTTTCATTAAGTTTTGAGAGAGTAGATGGTTTAGGGACAAGCAGGAGGATGCAGAGTGACTGTAGCAAAGTGGGAAAATGTGTGAACTTTACTCAGTGGTGGTTGCAAGTGTTAGTAATCAGAAAGTTGTTCTCCTAAGATCTATTTTTTTTTTAATTCCCAACATGCTATGTGAACTTGTACTATTTTTTTCCTCTTTTTTCTTGTCTCTTTGTTTGACTGAGTGGTTTGTCAGCAGTATTATTATGATCAGATCTTCCTAAGAACTTTCATGGTACCTATGAATAAAATTTGAATTTTGAACATAATGTAATGGGGTCACTATTAGATTCCAGATTGGAACTGGGTAGGTACTCTGAAAAGAATGTAATCTGTGTAATATGAAGTATAGTCAGACTGCTAGTTTCAGGTCTCAATATATATCAGACTGTTTGGGGCATGATTTAAATGCAAATGGGATATTTCTGAGTTTGCTTTCTGTGTTGGGCCTGTGGCTTGAACTCAAGGCCCGAGTGCTGTCCCTGAGCTAATTTGCTCAACACTAGAGCTACACCTATGGCTTTTCACTGCCTAACTAGAAATAAGTGTCTCACACACTTTCCTGCCCTAACTGCCTTGAGAACCGTAATCTTCAGATTTCAACATCCTGAGTAGCTAGGATAATAGGAATAAATCACCAATGCTTGGCTTATTTCCAAGTTCTTTCATTCCCATGATTCATTTTGGTTGCATTGCTGGCTATGTGAAGAAGGCAGAAAGAGAAGAAATAATGACATTGGGGATGAAAGGACAAAATAACTTAATCTTCCAGAAGTATTATTGTCCAATTATATATGTGTGTTTGTGTGTGTGTATCTATATATAATTTTTTTTTTGCCAGTCCTGGGCCTTGAACTCAGGGCCTGAGTACTGTCCCTGGCTTCCTTTTACTCAAGGCTAGCACTCTGCCACTTGAGCCACAGCGCCACTTCTGGCCGTTTTCTATATATATGGTGCTGGGGAATCAAACTCAGGGCTTCATGTATACGAGGCAAGCTCTCTTACCACTAGGCCATATTCCCAGCCCTGTCCAATTATATTTTTATATGAGGCTTCCATAGCATAATTTTAAGGGTAGTTCCAGTAGATGGATGGTGTGCACATAGTATTAATGTATTAATGCTACAAACATTTATTTTTCCATTCCACCAGAGTAGTCCTTTGCCAGGATTCTAGCCACTTCACAGCAATTTGGGGACTTTTCTATTCATTTGACTCCTCAGGAAAGTAACAATCTCTTCTTTAAACTGTCCATTTGTTCCTGAAAATTCTTAGAATCTTAATTTTTACAGTTCTGTTAATATTCTTTTAAGATATACTTCATTTCCTTTAACACACACACACACATACACACACACAGTATTTACTATTTTACCATGAGGTAAGACATGCCCATTTGTGTAGCCTAACATCCATTTTCTCTCTTGTCTCTTACAATATTTCCCCATCATCTCCAATCCTTTTTCAAAGTTTTTATAAAATCCTTAAGAGGAGAATTGGAAAAGGAAATGAGAAAGTAACTCATGAAAGAAGGCAATATATTTGAGTAAATATTTACATTTTTCAGTAATCATAGTATTAAACTATAAATCACATGAGATATTCTTAGACTGGCCATGGGACCCATAGTAGACAGAGTTAAGCACATCAATTTTGTCATGGAAAAATTAGTTTGGGGAGCAGAGCACAGTGTAAGGTCTCACTGGGGACTGGGAATGTGGCCTAGTAGTAGAGTGCTAGCCTAGCATACATGAAGCCCTGGGTTCAATTCCTCAGCACCACATAAGCAGAAAAGGCTGGAAGTGGTGCTGTGGCAAAAAGAAGCCAGGGACAGAGTTTAGCCTCTGAGACCCAAGCACCAGCACTGGAAAAAAACAAAAACGACCTCACTAGAATAATAATAATAATAGTAATACTGGAATTAGCTGGACTTCTGCCAATTATAAACATAAATTCCAGGACAGATACATACTGTTATCAGATAAAATCTTACTTTCTGAAGGCAGCTGTCTCATAAAAAAGTATTAAAATTAATATAAGTATGCCATGTATAACATAAGTATGCCATGTTCTTTCCAAATTTATCTATCAGAGTATGTCATTCAACAAGTGAAGGTAATGAATAAAGGAATAGAAAGAGACAAGAGGATGCCACATTCACTTGGAAAGCCCTTGGAAGGAAATATGAAGGCTGGAAACAAGAAATCACCCCCAGGGCTGGGAATATGGCCTAGTGGCAAGAGTGCTTTCCTCATATACATGAAACCCTAGGTTCAATTCCTCAATACCACATACACAGAAAAAGCCAGAAGTGGGCACTGTGGCTCAAGTTGGCAGAGTGCTAGCCTTGAGCAAAACGAAGCCAGGGACAGTGCTCAGGCCCTGAGTTCAAGCCCCAGGACTGGCAAATAAGTAAATAAAAAAATAAAAGGATGAGAGGTTTATTAAAAGAAGAAAAGAAAATAAATCTTCCCCACCAAATTCCCTTGGTTTCTGAAACTTTCAGGAGCAGAGATTCATTCCTTTCAATACAATTTCCAGAGAAACCAAAGTAACATTAATTCTTAACATTTTATTTTTACCTTCCAGTTCTGGGGCTTGAACTCAGAGCCTGTCAGAGCTTGAACTCAGAACTGTCCTTGAGCTTCTTTTTACTCAAGGCTAATACTAGACCACTGGAACCACAGGGCCACTTCTGGCTTTTCCATTTATGTGGTGCTGAGGATTTGAACCCATAGCTTCATGCGTGCTAGACAAGTACTCTAACACTAAGCCACAACCCAATTCCTAACTGTTCTATATGTTAGTAGTAAAAATGTACAACCTTAGGAAAGAAAGGATTAAACTTGTGTTTATATCTGATCAAGACCAGGTGAAGTATTATGAGTAACTGAAATTTGGGAAACTTCAATTATATCCACTGTATTCATTAAAATACACGATTTCTGGGCTGGGAATGTGGCTCAGTGGTAGAGTATTTGGCTAGCATGCATGAAGCCCTAGATTCATTTCTTCATCACCACACAAACAGAAAAAGCAGGAAGTGACACTGTGGCTCAAGAGGTAGAGTACTGACCTTGAGCAAAAAGAAGCCAGGGACAGTGCTCAGGTCCTAAGTCCCAATACCCAGGACTGCCAAAAAAAATTTTAAATACAGGATTTCCTACAGAACTACCTTTTGGGGGATAACTTGATGTAAAAAACAGAGCTGAGACTATAGTCTCACTTTCTTTGGGTAATAATAGAGACAAATGGTCAGATACAGAGCCTGCTTTTCCTATCTACATTGGGAATCCTGGCTTATTGAGATCACAAACCAAGTTCTATTTTGTTTTACCTATTTATAGAAGGAAGTGAGCTACCTTCACTCATTGATCTAGGATAATATGCACCTTGATCTCTTCAAAATCCAAAAGATAATACCTAGAGAAAAAAATGGTAGTATTTTTGTAAATATGCATATGATAAATTTTATAGATATTTATATTCCATTCTTTGAACCAGGGTCAAAGTAGACTTCTCTTTTGTATCTCTTCACTTAGAGGAACTGAAAAATCAAAGACAGAGAGTCAATTGTAATGGAAGATTCATTTCAAGATGAAACCGAAATCACCATAATTACACACAGTTCATAAATTGAAATAGTACCTATCTTTTGGAAGATTAAAAAGCCAAGTGATGAGCAATATTGCCTATTTAATAAGCCACTCAAATCAACACTCGATTTATCCCTTGACACACGGGGAAAAATTGTATCTGTAAGTCTAATAAAATCTCAGTTGTTTTACATGAAGGTCCTATGAACCACCTGGTGCCACTCTTTGCATTTCTTATTCTCTATTAACTTTTGCTTGGTAGAAATTGTGGCTTTAATATGATCATTCTTTCCACCAGCTTTCAATTATTAGGTCAATGCATGTGTTTGGAACAAGTAGCTCAATATAAAACTATTAGGAAAAGAGTTGAAAATATCAAATGATATAAGACATTATAGATTGTAAAATTTTGACTTTAATTAGGTCTGTGATTTTTTTGTAATGAAGGTTTGTAGGTGTTACTGTACAATGTTAGCTTACATTCACAAGCACTCATTCCCAGCACTCTCAGCTCTTGATTAGGAAGCCCATATTCTTGAAGTAACTAAATCTATACTTCACAGTATATCTGTGAGACTCCACATCAGTATAAAATATGTTCTCTATTTTGATTTAAATTAATGAATATTCTGAAAAAAGCCTTCAAAGTTAAATTTAATATTGGTTATGGGGCAATGAACCCAAGAAAAATTTCCCCTTAATTATTGCTTCTGAAACAGAAAATTACTAACCAACAGTTTGCTGATAAATCCATGAATAAGACATATTTTAATCCTTTATTAAAGTAAACTTGTTTCCTTTTTTCTTGAGAAAATCAGGCAGACTAAGGAAAAATCTACTAAGAAAAAGTTTTATAAGGCTAGCAAAGAAGAGCTACTCATATCACAAGCTCAGACGGTTGCCCCATGGATATGTAACCAAGGATGGCAGATATAATGAAAATATTGCCATGTGTAGACAATGCATGGACAGGGACAAGAAAATAGCCTCTTTGTCAGGTGTAATTAAAAAGGTACTAGAGTTTGCCTTCCTTCTCCTGTGGTTTGTATTTTTTACTCTGTATTTTCTTCTCTCATCTAGGGTTTTCTATATTCCTTGGGTCACTTCAGGCTACCATAACATATTACCTTTGACCAAGAATTAAATGAGAAACATTTATTTCCTACAGTTTTAGAATCTGGGTCATGAAAGGACAAAGTGCCAACAGGTCATGTGTCTGACACTGGCTTGTTCCCTACTTTTCAGATGGCTGCCTTTTACATGGATGAAAATACAAGGAAACAATTTCTCTTGTGTCTCTTATCACTGCGACATTAATTTAGGTCCTAAAGTAGAAGAGACACCAATATTTGGTACATAGTGTCCTGTGGGTCACTTTCCTCTAACCCTTAACTAACCTTTGATAGTCAGGAGGAAAATTGATACTATGAAAATAGAGAGTTACACCAGACATCTTTTCTAGTCATATCTGTCCTTGGGTCATTTGCTGTAACACCCTTGTCTTATTGTATTAAATATGAGTTATAGAAATCACTGTTTTGTTTCCAAGACTGTTCTGATTTATTTAATAAATATGACATTTCTTTTAAAAAGTTTTTCCTGTGTAAAACTCAAATCTTCGCTTATTTCTTTCAAATATATTCTAAATTTTCCCACAAAAAGTAACTATCACTTGTTTTCTGTAAGACAGTATGTATTGTACATATTAAAATTCAGATTTGAGGTGCTTCTGCATTTTCTTTTACATACAAGAAAAATCAAGTGTCTTGATCCATTCCTTATATAAGTTGCTATTTGTTGATACTGCTATTTGTTGAGAAACTGTACATATTATTGGCAATGAAAGAACAGAAATGGAGAGAATTGGGAAAGGCATGAGAGACAAGACTGAATGTGTAGGAAGAGCCTAGCTGATATAAGAATCCTGAAGAAACATGGATGCTAAGGACATGTACTCAAAGATGTACTTGTACCACTCTGAAACTGAATGATTTCCCCAGTAATTGAAACTAAATGAGCAACCTAGATATGTCTTCATACTGTGATTTGTAAATTTGTATGGTTATGTTTGACTCATCTAGAAAATCACTGTCAGATATTCAAGTTTTATTTTTATATGATGTTACTATGTATGACTTTTTATGTTATTAAAAACATTTTGATTCTTTTGTAATCTTCCAAAATTTATAATATAAAATATTGACAGTGCATTTTACAGGTATTTTGAGTTCAATGTGCCATGATAGATCCATCTTTATATACTCTGGATAAGAATTCCAAAGAAATGTGTAACATCTCGATTGACTTTATTATGGATAAAAGAGAAAATACCATGTCAGATAAGTTCTCTATCTCCTGCTTCACTGTAACCTGCCCTTTATATTTACCAGACTATGTTGTGTCTGTTTCTCTTGGAATAATTCTATTTCATATCCTATGCTGCACTTAGTACAGTGGACAGTAATTGTTAGGACCTTCTGCTATATGTGAAACTGCTCAACTCATAATTGAGAAAGCTAATGGGGGAGCAATGCTATAAAGACTTTCAGGATTCCATCTCACAAGCAAAGTCTCTTTTTGAACTTTTTTCCCTGCTTGTATTTGAAACCTGAAAATATATTAGCATCACCTTCAATTATCTCTCTCTTAAAAATCTCTGTAATTACTGAAATTAGAATCTTGTGTACTACTCAGTGGATGACTCTTGCAGAAGCCCAGCTCTTTAAAAGGCAAGTGCTCTAATTTACATGGCAGATTCTCAAGCTGAATATTTACTCGAGGATATGATGTGATCTAGAAATACTTGTAGTGTATGCTTTCTTCTGCTTACTGAATGATTTTAAGGATCTTCATGACTTTTTCATTTAATACATTGACCTAGGAGAAGGCATTTTTCCCCTCTGTTGGACTAAAAATGTGGCTCAGTGGAAGAACCCATGCCCAAGCAGGCACAAAGCCTTGAATTTACACATTAATACCTCCAAAACTTTCCCTCTATTGTCATTTAATTTCTAGAATTTACCGGGTGCAATTATTGTGTGGAACAATTGCATGGGTAAATCATAGATAAACTACGCTAGGTATCATAAGTCATCTCATTTAACCACCTCAATAATTCTGAGGCATAACTAAAATAGCCCCATGAACAACTAACAATAACCCATAGACTGATTTGCAATTTACTTAATCTAATGATATGTTCTTAATAATCTTTCATTTGAAACTAAAAACACACTGACCAAACAGCAAACTGAGTTTTAAGTTATATTTATCAAAGTTTCATAAACTTAAGTCATTCAGTCTCTGTTTTGTGAGCGAGCACTTTAAATCTTTGGAATATCAGTTAGACTGGAACTGAAATTAAAATCTACTTAAATATGCTATTTTTAAGGATCTAGCAGCCTTAACTCAGTTTCCTTGTCTGGTCTGACTCCTGCATTCAGAATTTTGTGTGTCCCTGTTTAGAGTGTGTACTCATGGTTTGCATTTAGAAATCTTAGATGTATGTGATTTTCCGTCCCATCCAGCAACTAGTTAGGATCAAAAAGTCCTGAATGAACAAACTGGGAGCCACAAAAGGAAACTGGGATAAAAATCAAACTATTTGTGTTAATCAATTGTCTTATTAATTACAGATCTAGGCTATTTTTCTTTGCTAGGGATTCCCAAATGGAAAATTTCTAAAGAAAATAAAAAAAAATATTCTTCCCTGTTCTACCTTTCTTCAAACTGCTGTAAAATGTGGTTAGCCCTGCAATGCCATGCATGTTGACCGTGTTTAATGTACAAATTGGGATGGGAGATCTACCAGATTAGAAAATCTTCTGTGCATTGGGACCGACATGTAAATAACACTGATCACTAGTCCAAGATGTGAACATAGTGCTCCCTTTTCTTATCTTAAATTCCTTGAAATTAGGCATTCGTCTCTTGCCCACAGCTTCATCACAGTGTGAAATAACTTAGCAGGAAAAGAGAACCTAGTAATAATCAAGCATATGGAGGTCAGTGGCTTAGCAGTAAAGATCATGTGAAATCTGTTGATATTCAGTCTAAGTCTCTGAGCTGTAAAGTTAATTTTTAAATAACATTTCTAGTTAAATGGCAAAAGATTTCTCACTTCCACAGAATGTTTCATCTAATAAATTACAAATAAACATTTCAGATGCATTTACTCTGTAAGATTTTGTGCAAATACCAATTATCTTCCAGGTATAAAAAATTTACATGCATCATCATAAATACAGGGATTAATAGTTTACACAGGCTAAGAAACATGTACAGTAACATAGCTAGCAACTGACAGAGACAGGATTTTGAACACAAATCTGTTTCTCTTCAGGAGCCAACTTCTCAACTGATACTTGATCATACTTTTTTCTTGAATTATAATACGATTGAGGTTGTTTTCTGCCTTTAAGCTCATTTCCAATGAAAGAGATGGATAAGCAAAGACATAAACTGAAGTAGAATATTAATGAAGACAGCAAATCTCAGATGTAAAAAAACTGTAAAACAAAACATGCAAGACAAAATACTAAAGAGATAAAGGAAAGGATAATTTCTAACAGATAGGTACATTCATTCTGCCTCACTTGGAGCCAAAATTTAATCCATGTTCACAGTCACCTTGGGTTTTTCAATATATTCATGTTAATATCCATCTTGCATGAATTTCTTTCTATGATAAGCACAGCAAATTTCTCCTAAACTTGTTTATCTGTCAACAGAAATATATGTTTTTGTTTGTGACCTGACCACCTGGCACCAAGACTAAATTTCAGTGTGAGTCATAGGCTTTTGAAATATAAATGGAATTTACTGGGGTTATATAAATCGATACACTTGACTTGAGAATGTACCCAATGACATAGAGTAGATTGTTGGTCTATGATCTCTACTATTTGTAGAAAGTTTATGAGACTTTATTCTTTTACTCATAACTGATGGAAAATAACAAACTAAAAGCATTCACCTTCTCCCACTTCCAGCTCAGCATGCCTGACTTCACTTTTTCTGCTTAATATTTAAAGGGACATTCATTATAAAGGTTGAGGGGACAGCTGCTATTTCTTCTTGGGAGGAGACTCGGTTGTCCTTCCTAGGTTTTCCTACTGAATAAAATCTATTGGACTATTGAGATCGCCTTTCTGCTCTTTTATTTTTCATACAACAATGTTATCGTGTCTTTTTAAAATTAACATTCTATCTTGGTTAATGTCAAACGAGGTCTTCTAAAGCACATCCTGAAATACAATAGTAGATCACAGAATACAGGCATCCAGTACATTTCCAATACGAAGCTCAATAGAAACTCATAGGCCTCTTTTGCCCCCCAATTTCTATGAATAACAAATTCATAAATTAGCTAGTTGCTTTTGTTTTTAAATTGGACAATACAGTCTACACTTTCAATACCTACTATGCTCACAGAATTACCTATCTGTTGTTTTTTAGGCATGTGGGCTTTGCTCCCACTGGCCACTTACAAACTGGATCCACATAAATGCAAAAGCATTCACATAACCTAGATTATGTTGTCCTAATTTATTCCAGAACACTTTCATTACTCATTTATTCACATGTTTCCAATGTTTTTATTGATAACCAGGAAATATAAATGCCATTTTTATTAAAAGGAATCACAGAATCATTATCAACTGGGCATCAGAAACTGGGCTAAAAAAGTTTTAGTTTGGGCTGGGGATATAGCCTAGTGGCAAGAGTGCCTGCCTCGGATACACGAGGCCCTAGGTTCGATTCCCCAGCACCACATATACAGAAAACGGCCAGAAGCGGCGCTGTGGCTCAAGCGGCAGAGTGCTAGCCTTGAGCGGGAAGAAGCCAGGGACAGTGCTCAGGCCCTGAGTCCAAGGCCCAGGACTGGCAAAAAAAAAAAAAGTTTTAGTTTATTGATGTTTGGGAGTGCCACATTTTTTTCAGGTCTTTTTATTCTCTTTATTTTCTGTTTAGTAGATTTACTTCTATCTGTTTGGTTTTTGCAATAGTAGTGAAAATTTTAAGGTTTTGAGTTTCTTTTCCATGCATCATGAATACTACTAATAGTCCCAAGAGATGTGTCAGTAAAGCATTTAATTTTGATATTTCATTTGTCACAGAACCCAATATTTGTGACTGTATTTATTTTACTTTTATTTCTCTGGTATTCCCTTCCCATGCTTTTTTTTCTTTTATGTTTTTAATTCTTATAATATTGAAATACTTTAACAGCATATACTGTACTTTGAAGCACAAAAAGTATCATTTATGATGTAGTCATCTGCTTGCTCATATTTACCCTTTGATTGTTTTAGTAATAGCTCATTTTAAATATTTAAATACACTGGGGCTTTACTTATTTTGAGTTTAAATACATAGATAGAAACTTTGTTTGGACTTATCTTTCTCCTAAGAAAGGTGATGATTTAAGATGTGTATAACCTGGTGAGTGAAATTTTGTCTTAATATGTCTAGACGTTTGCAACACACTAGATATTATGAATTTATATTATTGGTTCCTGGACAATGGATGTTTCTCTAAATGCTATTGTGCATGTTTTGGATTGACATATAGAATGAGACTGAAACCAAGAGAAGCATAGATCCAAATAAATGTTTGATTGAGGGGTTGGGAATATGGCCTAGTGGTAAAGTGCTCGCCTCGCATACATGAAGCCCTGGGTTCAATTCCTCAGCACCACATATATAGAAAAAGCCAGAAGTGGCACTGTGGCTCAAGTGGTAGAGTGCTAGCCTTGAGCAAAAAGAAGCCAGAGACAGTGCTCGGGCCCTGAGTTCAAGCCCTAGGACTGGCAAAAAAACAAAACAAAACAAAATGCTTGGTTGAATTAAGCTTATTCTTACTCTAGACCCACAGTACCGTAGGAAAAAATGAACTTTTTGAATGACAGCTAATTGCAGTCACATCTCTGTGGTTTTCGTCCCAATAAATTCCATGAGCCTTAGTTTTCCCGAATTCCACTTTGTTTCCAAAAGTTAGCAAATTCCTAGGATCTCTTGTAAGCTCACACTAGGTTCTGGCTCTCCAGAAGGCCTAAATAAATGTCTACCCTAATTTATTTGAAATTTGATGGCTATTATGTTGTGTATAAATCGAATTAAAAAACTGTAATAATAACATTATTGAACTTTCAGAATTAAGAATATACTATTGCTCAACATTTTGGGGTTTTGAAACTTTAGCAGTTTAGAAATTCTGTATACAAGTTTATATGTATTTGCCAAAATTGGTTCAAAATATTTCATATTCTTGGGCTGGGAATATGGCCTAGTGGTAAAGTGCTCGTCTTGTATACACGAAGCCCAGGGTTCGATTCCTCAGCACCACATATACAGAAAAAGCCAGAAGTGGCACTGTGGCTCAAGTCACCGAGTGCTAGCCTTGAGCAAAAAGAAGCCAGGGACAGTGCTCAGGCCCTGAGTCCAAGGTCCAGGACTCGAAAAAAAAAAAAATTTCGTATTCTTGATATTACTATAAGAGTGTGGATCACTTATTTTTTCATGTTTATAATTAGTACATGGAAATACAATATTGCTTTTTTATGTCTGATAATTGTATTTTACAAAATTTAAAAGTAGTGGGCTAAAGACTTAAAAAGAGACTTCTATGATGAAGAAATGAGAATGGCCAAGAGACATGTGAAAAAGTGCTCTACATCACTGGCCATAAAAGAAATGCAAATCAAAACAACATTAAGATTTCATCTCACCCCAGTAAGAATGTCCTATATCAAGAAATCTAACAATAACAAATGTTGGAGGGGATGTGGCCAAAAAGGAACCCTACTTTATTGTTGGTGGGAATGTAAACTGGTTCAGCCACTCGGGAAAGTGGTTTGGAGATTCCTCAGAAGGCTAAACATAGAGCTCCCCTATGACCCCGCAGCCCCACTTTTGGGCATCTACCCAAAAGACCACAAACAACAACACGCTAAAGCCACCAGTACAACAATGTTCATCGCAGCACAATTTGTCATAGCGAGAATCTGGAACCAACCCAGATGCCCCTCAGTAGACGATCCTCTTGCATCCCCTTCCTGTGGTTGTACCTGCACTATCACTATCTTATCTGAGTACATTGGAAATCATGTATACTGGTATTAGAACTAGGAAACTAAAAGGGAATACCAAAATAGAGAGACAAAGGATAAAAAGACAAACGACTACAGAAGCAATACTTGCAAAACTGTTTGGTGTAAATCTGAACAACTTATGGGAGAAATAGAAAGAGGTAGGGGGAAGGGGAAAATGAGGGAGGAGGTAACAAACTGTACAAGAAATGTTTCCATGCCTAACGTATGAAACTGTAACTCCTCTGTACATCAGTTTGACAATAAAAAGAACTATTAAAAATAAAAATAAATAAAAGTAATGTATTGGTTTCAGTTTTAGTAGGATGCTTAGGATTTTTATGCACACTATTGTATCATATTTTTAAAGTTTAACTTCTAGTCTTTTATTTTGTCTATTATTTTGTCTTGTTATGTTGATTTCTATAGCACTTCTAGTAAAATACTAAAAAAAAAGTGGAAAGAACAGATATCATTGTTACTGTTCAACAGTTATGGAAATGTATTAGCCCACTTGCAATTTAACTCTTTTCTAGTTGAAGAAGTCATCAGATTTTTCCTCCTATCTTATTCTATCTAACAACAAAGGCAAAGAAAATGAAATAGTGGTTTTCAGAATTTGTATTGAGCAGTACCCAACAGTGACTCTCAAAGAATGGAATAGGGGCCTTCAGTTTTCTAGCCAAGTTCTAGGAAGGACAGTGAAAATCACAGGCGACCTCAAAAATTTACTGACCTTTGGAAACAAAGAATTCGAGGAAGTAAGTTTGATGGAATTTATTGGGATAAAAACCAGATAGATGTGGCTTTAAAGAGGAAACATATCCAGTTTGAGTCAGAGGAGACCCCTGAGCCACTGACTGAGCACCAAAGTTTTCCAACATTTCAGGGCTAAGAAAATAAGCCAAAACAAAACAAACAACAACAAAGAAAGCAGGCAAATGATCTCTGGAGTAGACAGGACTATAAACAGATTGCATTCACAGAAGCCAAAGAGAAAAGAATTCCTAATACAAAAGTTTTCAGAGACTAGCTGTAGATTTAAACTAAATTTTCATTAGAATAAATACTCATATTCTTTTTTCTATTTCTAGTTTTTTTATTAATTTATTTATTGTCAAAGTGATGTACAAAGAGGTTACAGTTTCATACATAAGGCAGTGAGTACATTTCTTTTTTTGTATTTTTTTTTTTTTTTGCCAGTCCTGGGCCTTGAACTCAGGGCCTGAGCACGGTCCCTGTCTTCTTTTTCCTCAAGGCCAACACTCTGCCACTTGAGCTACAGCGCCACTTCTGGCCATTTTTTATGTATGTGGTGCTGAGGAATCAAACCCAGGCCTTCATGTATATAAGGTGAACACTTTTGCCACTAGGCCATATTCCCAACCCCCAGTGAGTACATTTCTTATCCAACTTGTTACCTCCTCCCTCACTTTTGTCCCTCCTTCCCCTCTTTCCATTTGGCTTCCCCCAATGAGTTGTACATTATGGCATAGTTTTGTAAGTATTGCTGTTGCATTGGTTTTGCCTTATACCCTTTGTCTCTCCATTTTGATGATCCCCTTTCGTTCCCTAGTTCCAATAAACATAAACAATACTCAGGGTACCGAAATCAGTAACAGTGATATCAGGGGTAAAACCCTGGGGAAGAAAGATAAAGAAAAATGGTATAATTTCACATGATACAATGAAAATAATGACAATGGTAAACCACTTATTTCCATAATTTGGAGTTCATTTAACTTAACATCATCTGATGTGTTCATATGTACATAGCTATTGAGCTATTGTGATCTTCTGCTAGGACTATTCTGGATGTGTACTAGTTTGTACCAATGAGGGAAACCATAGTCTATGTTTCTCTGGGTCGGGCTCACTTCACTTAGTATAATTTTTTCCAAGTCCTTCCATTTCCTTATGAATGGGGCAATGTCATTCTTTGTGATAGAGGCATAGAATCCCATTGTGTAAATACTCTTATTCTTAAAAGCAATGCCAAAAGGCATCAAGCGAATTCTAATTCATTAGCTACACTTCAAGTCAGTCACCTGCTCATTAATTCAGCTAGGCCACCGTGAATTTTTTGGCCCCTATCTCCCTGAATTGTCATTTCAAAAGAACATTCAGACTTAATCCAGGGAAATCATGAGGATCACCTTTTCCTTAGGAATAAGTCATAGTCCTTGGCTGAATCATGTAAAACTGCTGAAGCCATGGGTTCCTATCACTCATCTAGTTTTATACCATAGTTTAATATAAACTATATAAACTGGGAACTAGAGAAGTACCCATTATTCCAGCATGGCAAAAGCAGAAATCCAACTTATAGCAATTTCAAATTACATTATATATGCCTTACTGTCTTCTCACACCCAAACTGAATTGTGGTCTAATCTTCACCGTGATTTCTTTTTCAAGCAAAAAAGACTTTTTAAAATATTACTTCAGGAGTTGGAGGCATGGCTCCATTGATAGAGTACTAGCCAATGAGCAATAACAGCAGGTACTAAGTTTGAGTTCCAATCTTGGACTTAAAAAAATATATATTACTTTAAAGACGACTTATAAGCACTCCCCTTCTCTTCCATTTTTTTTTGGCAACACTATTGCTAAGGTTAACTTGGGATGGATAATTTTGATCTTCCTAGTCTTTATTATCTAAATTAAATAGCCTCTCAGACAGTGTAGATTACAAGCTGAAGATGGAAATGACTACACTTAGAAATGTTCTTATTTTCTTCTATTTTTTACTTTCACATATTTGTTACTTCAAAGAAAGTTGATTTCCTGCAGTACTGAAAGTTTAGGGAAAGAAGACACTTGAGTCATGTTTGAACAGGGCTGTGGATCTATGAATTCTCAAGGCTTCAGTTTTCTATGCCAGCTTCATGCCTGGTTGACCTTCTTTATGTTAGAAACATGACTTCCATTATATTGGAGACACTCTAATCTTTGTACACATGTGCTACTCCATACCAAAACTAGAAATGTCATTTTTGTAACAGAATTGTGATGAAGTGGGACGAGGATTGATTAATCTAGATCACATTTCCATCAATGATCCTAGGCAGATGCTCAAAGAACAAAAAGGGTTATGGAAAAGGAAAAAGATATTCATTGGAGGTGGCACTATGGACTGTGTGATAGTCATATGCTGATTCTATTTGTTCAGTATTATATCACAAACAGTTTTCTAGTTCTTAAAATTCTTAGCTACAATTGCATTGACAAAATAAACTTCACTGTTCTTGAAATCTCAGAAAAATAAAAATATATTTTAAAGAAGGCCAAAGTAGTTCCAAAGGATAGTTCATTTGAATTTATGGTGGTTTTATATTACTATTAATTATTATTATTACTGCATTATAATTACTGCATTATAATATATTTAAATGACTAATTCAAATTCCAGCCCAAATAGTACAATGTAAATAACTACACCAAAAATTCTCTCCTCAAACTATAAATATCTTAAATTTTCACTTGTGTTATGGAAAAGACAGATCAAACCATAATTTTCCACATGTATTCTTAAATTCCAAGTAAGTAAACTTCTAGTATTTTTAACTACTTAAGGCAGGACATCATTAAGTATGTCAAAGGATATATAATGGAAATTTATTTGTAAGGTTAATTTATGGTACATATTAAAGATATAAGACCCCTTGTTACATTGTTACCTATAAATTGCTGCATTCTCCACAGATATGCATCACTTATTACTCTGAAATCCTCTTACCAAATTAGTATCAAATCTTCCATTCTCTCTTATAATGTTTCTTCACTCCCCTTGCATTCTTTCTTCGTTTATTTTTTGTCATCTCTGATTATGTAATCAACTAAAAGACATAAATAACATGTTAGGCATTAATAATTCCACTTTTTCATACATAAATTATTACTATAATTATATACCAACTATACCTGAACTAGCTTTATGTCAACAGCACCATACAATATATTATGATATTGTACTCTAGTTTCATGCATAGCATTTTCATAAGTTTCATTACATTTTCTCTGCAAGTAATAGTCAAGAGGGAATAAACCACATAATTTATAGAGCAGTCTTAGCAAAACACCTGGACAAAGTGACCAAAAGATATTTCTATTGGTCTTATTAGTATTTTAAAAGTGCATGTAAGTGTTGTCAATTATATCAGAAATATATTTTAAACTTAGCAAAATGATCAACTAAAAGCTTTCCCATTAAAAGCCATCCTGTGTTCAAATTAAAATTCCCAATGAACAGCCATGTTACTTCTCAGTCATAAGTGCAATGTGGCCAGTTTAGTTTATGGATGACACTTTTCCCTACAGAAAACTAGTTTTCCAAGTACTTCTTTTGGGAATCTTGACTGAAATTCCCAAAGAGAGAGGAAAAATTCAATGAAGCCTACAATGGGAGCTATAAGAAATACAATAGGGAAACCTAAATTGTATTCAAGAATAAGATTTGGTGATTAGAAGAGCCTGCAAATTGATATTCTTAGTCTATAATCAGCACTGTAAAAGAGTGAAATTCTACCGGTCTTTTAAACTGCTTGATTCATCCTATTACTTTATTCAAATGATAAGAACAGCTGAAAATTGCAGAAGATGAGATGTTTTGCATGAGGCCAAAGACTTTGTAACATTAAGTAAGATTAAAAAGCTTTTTCCACAGGGTCAAGTTAGACAGATCCTGAAGTGTTTTCCTGGTCCTTTGACCTCAGACACAGTTCTCTAGCTCAGCCTCCCACTGGGTTACTGGTTCCCACCCCTCACTGTGGGGCAGAATTAATTAGTGTCTAAAGCATTTCCAAACTACTGTCCAAAGGACACAGATAGCAGTGGCCCATCCAGCATATCATCTTGCTGTCCTTTTACCACCCATGGCCCACTTACACAGCTGATGTTTTGACACATAATCCTGCAGTAAATTTAGCACAGCAACATGTAAACCATTAATATTCTACAGAGCGATCGCGTTTCATATTTTCTTTTGCATATTACCAGCACTAAATTTACTCTTTCCATCTTACTCTCCAGGATTGACTTTCATTTTAGCATGTGACCTGAATAGAAATGTTTCCCTAAGCATTTGAAACACAAACAGCATCAGAACAATTTGCAGGCAAGGGCACCAAATGGGTAACAGTCAGAATAGAAGATCACAGCTGTAAAGGGATGGAAGACTACTACCCGCACACCATCCATCACATCTTCCTGTCTGTAGCTCAGACTGGGGATTTTGTCACCTCTGCTGCTCCTGGGAGTGTGGAACCTATCAATCTAGCCATCCCAGCACCATCCACTCTGCTTTTCACTCTCCACATTGCACATCCGCCGTCTTTCTGCAGATGATCCCTGCCCTTCCATCTGCTTTGACATCTGTGCGAGGAGCAGGAGATGAGCTTCACAGCTGTGATTTCCCTGGCCCAAGCCTCCAGGACCCACCCTGCAGATGCTCTAAGCACAATATAATTGAGATAGTCTTTGAACTGCTGCTCACATTTTCTTTTGGAGTATGCAGAGAAGAAAATACAATCCATCAGAAGTAATTCCCAAAAAGGAAATTTCCTTCTTTTTATTCAAAGACTCACAAGGAATTTTCAAGGCCGACCAATTATGAAAATTTGGCCTGAGGGTGGTTCAAATCACTCATGAACTCTTTTGGAATGGATAGGAACACAAACACAATGTCAGACTGAGGAAAATAAATATGTCACAGCTACTTGATTTCCACATTTTTCACATTATACTGTGTGTGTGAAAGTGTGTGTGTGAGAAAGAGTATGGGTGTGTGAGAGAGAGGGAAAGAGAGATAGAGGGGAGAGATTGAGAGGCAGAAAGAGAGTGTGTGTTATTAAATTTGTGTCTTGGAACAGAACATCACAGGCTAGAGAACAGAAATTTGTTTCTCTTGCTTCCAGAGTCTACAAAATCAAGGAGCAAGGACCTGATGAGGACCCTCTTGTTCCATCTTCCCATGGTAGAATTCAGAAGAATAAATGACAACAAATACAGATCTGGCCTACATACTCTTTTTATTAAGAGAATCTATACTTGGGTACAGAATGCTCACGACTCAAACACCTTAGGATAGTATTATTACATTTGGGATTGAGCTCCAAACACATGAAATTTGCAGGAGACAAAATACACAGATCACAGGAACATGTTTATGGAAAAAGCAGTTTTTTCTAGTTTCTTGGGAAATATTGATAGTTATTTAGAACAGGGTTGGAAATGTATAGCTTGTGAGGCAAATAGAGCTCAAGGTCTGTTTTTAAAACAAAATTTTCTTGGGACACATTTGTTTAACTTCTGTGTATTTCTACTTTTAGCTACAAAGGGAGAATTGATTGTTTGGGGTAGAAACATAATGACCATCAAAGCCTAAAATATGTATTACCTGACCTCTTTACGAAGAGGTGTACTGGGGCTGGGAATATGGCCTCGTGGCAAGAGAGCTTGCCTCATATATATGAAGCCCTGGGTTCGATTCCCCAGCACCACATATACAGAAAACGGCCAGAAATGGCGCTGTGGCTCCAGTGGTAGAGTGCTAGCCTTAAGTAAAAGGAAACCAGGGACAGTGCTCAGGCTCTGAGTTCAGCGCTCAGGACTGGCAAAAAAAAAAAAAAAAGAAGAAGAAGAAGAAAAAAAAGAAGTGTAGTGACTTCAAATTTAGAAGAAAACAAAATGTATTCATATGTGAGCAATCTGACCTAAATGCAGTCATAGCTTTTATGCAGTTCCTTTTAAGCTCTTAAGGAAGGAAAAATACCTGCCTCTAAGAAATGCTATTTTCCTTTCCCTTTGGAAGGAAGAAGCACAGAGATTCTGTGAAACATATCTGTGTTTCTCACTATGGGAAACCCCAATAAATCTTTCTTCTTCAGGTAGATAATCTGCTGTTTACTGATTTTTTTTTTTTTTTTTTTGGCCAGTCCTGGGCCTTGGACTCAGGGCCTGAGCACTGTCACTGGCTTCTTCCCGCTCAAGGCTAGCACTCTGCCACTTGAGCCACAGCGCCGCTTCTGGCCGTTTTCTGTATATGTGGTGCTGGGGAATCGAACCTAGGGCCTCGTGTATCCGAGGCAGGCACTCTTGCCACTAGGCTATATCCCCAGCCCAGTGTTTACTGATTTTTGTCTTCCTCAGAAGGTAACCATTGGTGAAGTCAAGGTTTTGACTGAGGTAGATGGCCAAAGTGATTCAAATTTTAGCCAGCGTGGCTTTATCTTAGTTTAGCAAAGACCATTATCTTATAGTTTTGCAACCAGACAATGTCACAGTAAAATTTAAAGTTAGCAACTTAGTCATAAACAAACATAGGCTTTATTTCTCTTAATGCAAAATATTATTTTTTCTTTTCTCTCTGCCTTTCATTTTACTTATTTTGGGGGTCATCATTTTTATGATCTTTAATAGTTGTAAGTACATATGCATATTAAAATTCATAATTAGTATTATATCAGTCTCCTCAGTCTTGCTATTTGAAGAGCTGGCAATACTGAAGTTTGAACTCACGGCTTTACACTTGTTAGGCAGATGCTCTCCCACTTAAGCCACAACACCAGTTCTTTTGCTTGGGTTATTTTAGAGCTAAAATGACCTCCTGTTTAACTTTCTTGTAATAGCTGATAATCTTCTGGGTGGCTGGTATTGAACCATGATCCTCTCTAAATTTGTCTCCTAAGTACCTAGCATTGCAAAGTGAACCACCAGTGCCTAAACTTCTTAAAGTCATTTTACTGAGTTTTCATCAGGATTAAATTTCAAACTTGTCTAGTACATTGCTTCAGAGTTGAGTATGGTATAGAATAGAAAAATATATTCCTTCTCCTTACTTCCTTTTCTCCTCTTATTTATGTTGATAAGTAAAGGGGAGGCACAGTGCTATTTGCTATCAACTGTTCATAGGGAGCTTGTATTCCATTTTGGCTTGAGATGCTGGTCTAACTCAAAGTGTATAGAATTAATGTATTATTCAGACTTTCATTGCTCTTAAAAATAACTGAGACTGCACAGATTGGGAGATCTTCACTAGCTATACAACAGACAAAAGTCTCATATCAAATATACACAAAAAAATACTTAGAGCTCAAAACTAAACACCTCAAAAACAAATCCTCAAAGAAACAAGCTTCCTTTAATAATTGGGCTAAATAATTAAAAAGAAACTTCTCTGGAAAGGAAATAAAAATGGCCAATAGACATAAAGAAATGTTCTACATCTTGGGCCATAAAAGAAATGCAAATCAAAACCACATTGAGATTACACCTCACCCCAATTAGGATGGCTATTATCAAGAAAACTAACAATAATAGTTAGTTAGAGGCTGGCAAGGATGTAGCTAACAGAGAATGCTGCTACACTGTTGGTGGGAATGTAAACTTGTTCAACTACCCTGGAAAGCAGAATGGAGATTCTTCAGAAGGCTAAAACTGGAGCTCCCCTATGACTCAACAATTCCACTTCTGGTCATTTACCCAAATGATTACCAACAAGGCCACTCTAAAGCTATCAGCACAACTATGTTCACTGCAACATTATTTATCATCGCTGAGATATGGAATCAACCCAGATGTCCCTCAGTAGATGAATGGGTCAATAAAATGTGGTATATATACACGAGGAATTTCTATGCTTCCATCAGAAAGAATGACATCACCTCATTCATAGGGAAATGGAAAAAATCACATTAAGTGAAGACAGATCCAAAGAAACATAGGCTCCATGTTTCCCCTCATCTGTAATAATTAGTATATGCATAGGATAGTCCTAGCAGAGGTTCACAATAGCCCAATCGCTCTGTACATATGACTATATAAAACTATGTAATCAAAATGATCTCAATATTGTGGAAACAAGAGGGTGTCTTTGTTGTTGCTATTGTTTAGTTTTTCTTCTTTTGTAGTGTACTGTTTGCAGTTATTTCTTTTGTCTTTCATTTTTTTCTCCTCTGGTTTATTCCCTATGGTCACTGTTTCTAACTTTGGTGCCCTTTGTTTTGTATATAGATTTATCTGATTTGGGGAAGAAAAGAGGAATCAAAACAATGCTGGGACAAAGAGTGAACCAAAGCAACAGTGATACTAACTCAACACTATATTGGAAATAAACTTTGGGGGAAGGAAATTTGGGGGAGAGAAAGTGCGAGAAAATGAAGTGGTAACACTGTTTGAAAAGAAATATACTCATTATCTTACTTATATAACAGTGACCCCTCTGTACATCACCTTTACAATAAAATTAAATTTAAAAAGGAAACAGCGGCTGGGAAACTTAAAGCAGAGTTTTATTCAGTTCATAGTTCTGAAGGTTCAGAGGCATCAACTCTGCTCTAATAAGGACCTCATGAAGGATGGCATTACAGTTGGTGGCATCACACGTAAGAGGAGGTGACAGCAGTGAAACAGGAAGCTTCAGCACTTTTCAAGGACTACACTCAGTTACTATTTAATCCCAGCCTTTATATAACAATGAGTGCAACTCTTTCCTGGGGAAATTCCCCCAATAACCTAAAGTCGCATTAAACTGTGCCCATTTAAGTCTCATCATATCTTCCTAGTATCATATTGGCAAACATGAATCTTGAGAGAACAACTACATCCACATCATGGCAATTGATTTGGGAAGATAGTAAGTCAGCATATCTACATAAATCAGATCCATCCTATTCAATACCCAAGACTTCAGAAATCCATGTGTGACACTTCCATCTGCTGCCTCTCCTATGGGAAGCTTCATATGTACATTCTTCTATTGGCTCCTTGGTGAGATAGACACAGATGGTCTTGCTGTCTACAGCCTCATTGGTAAATATGCTGGGATTTGTGGGACTTTTCTTTCCCTTTATCTTTTTCTTTCTGTCACAGGGAAATTGTAGAGAATGGGAAAGGAAGAGGAAAAGTCTTATTTTTCGCTTCACATTTGCTGTGTCTCTACCTTATCCTATATAATCTTAAATATTCTAAAGAAAGCTTCATCTCCTGATGGAAAATTCTAATAAGTAAATACCCTTCTTGCCTTAGGTATAACTCCAAACTTTAACAAAAGTTAAAATACACCCATATATTTCTCAGCAAGGAAGGAAAAAGACTGGAGTAATAAAGCATGGTATATCCACAAAATTCTCCTGTTCCAACTTTTCCTCTTCAGAAATAAGAGCACTCTCCTCTTATTTATATCATTCTTTATTAGAAAGACAGAGGGAAATTGCAGGGGTTACATTCCTCTGTTGAATACTGTGGAACTTCTACCTCCAAATTACAAACACCTAAATATTGTCACTCTCCAAGCACATTCTTCCCATGTACTGATATTTGGAAATTATTATTTGAACTTGAATTTTTTAGTCTTCCATGAATGACAAGCATGGTGTTTCCAAAGATGTGATTTATTAATGTAGGAATGAAATTCTTCATGCACCACAGCAAAATGTCTGTGTTGCTATTAGTATGATTCTTGTCTTAGTTAACTCAGTCCAAAACTTTAGCATAATAATCAAAGTAGCTGAAATAATGCATGTAACTAAGCAAAGATCACACTGCTAATACTGAAATATGTATTTTTCCTAACTCTCTATGAAACTGGTAAAATGTTGTCTGACAAGGAATTATTGTTTCATTTGCTTCTGAGGAAATAATGTTTGAGGAATTGGAAAACTGCTCAATAAGTAATGACAGATCGAGCTTACAATATTGTTGCAATCCCCGTATATGTTTTTGTTTGTTAATAAGAATCTATCACGGCAAAGTATAGCCTAAAAGAATCTTATAAACCATTAATTTGTTAAACTATTGTTTCATAAGAACTTTATGAGATTTTTTCATTAAGGCTCTGAATTGAAGAGAATAAATAGAAGAAAGGTTCAAAGAACATTTACAAAAGTATATAAAGTAATAAAATTTAAAAGGCAGCCTTCATTATTGCAACATTTATCTTTAGAGGAACAAATAAAATATTAGGCAGGATTTCATGCATGGTAAGAATGAGAAGATAAATAAACTGCTTCCCAAACCAACAGCCTTTGAACTTGCCAATTCTCTTAGAAAATTGTCCATGCAGCCAAGAAATAACATGGAACTATAATCAATCATGGTGCTATTGGAGCATTGAGAAGATGGCCTCCACATAAATGTGGTTCAGGTGTTGCTCATACCTAAGATGATTTTCTTAATTGAGAATTACCTGGTTGTATGGAAGAGAAACACAGCCATATTGTGTTATATGCAGAGAGAGGAAGCATTGTTGGGAAATTGCAGGAAAGTGTCATTGAACTTCATGAAAAAGGAGTAACAAAGAAATCCAAAGTCAGCCAGAATCAATGTAGCAACTCCCTGGGGTTCCAGGGAGTTTTATTCCTACTTTTCTCTAACTGTCTCTTATTCTTTTCCTTTACAAACTAACTTCACATCTGATATAGTTTCGTGTGAGTCACCACCGGTTGTAGAGGCCACAGCTTGTTTAAGTGCCCTAGAAAGAACGAGCTCCAGTAACTGTGCCTCAAATCCTAATTCCTGGGAGAGAGAATCTAATTGGCTGCTTGTAAGCCAAAGGGTAACCTCCTGCTGAATTATCTGTGGTCAGGAAATCTAAGTCATTTTGTACCAATGTTGTCCTTCCTAGGGCTATCATAAAAATTTGAGCTGGGCAGAAAACGTGACCTACTTTCCAGAACAGGCCAGAACTATCAGAGCACCAAGGACTCCATGAGCCTTCCAAGCTTAGTCCCAAAGATATGGGCCCTTATTCAACTTCATTTATGCGCAAATTAAGGTATAGGTTCTGCTTTATTTTTAAAAATAACCATTTTGAGCACAATTTAAAGAATTAGTAGAGTAGAAGATAATTAATTTTTAATATTCCAACTCTAAAATGTTAAAGAGGTGTTTATTATTTTTCCAGTTTTTAAATGCTCCTTAAGTAGTTCTACAAAGAGTTTCAATTCAGTATAACAATTGATAAGTTTAATTCATCTTGATCAATATTTGATGTCTTTGGCATGCAGTTAGAGGGCTATCTATCCAGATAACCATTTAGCTCATGGGTCTTAATTTTAGCAGCCAGACTTATTTCCCTCAACATGCCAATTCACTTAACTAGCTCCATGAAAAATAAGTTAAAGCCAAAATGTAAAATAATCAGGACGATGATTGCCTTCTCTCATATTCTAATTCGTATACAAATTTTCTTATACAAACACAAATGCTTGTCTTTCTCTTCTTTCCCCCTTTCTTTTCATTTTTGTTGTTGTTGTTACTAAACTTTCAAACACTGTCAAAAACAACTGAAGTAATTACAAAGGAGGAAAGGTTCAGTTCCTGGTCCCTGGACCTCATTCATCTCTTTGGGCTAGCAGCAAAGTAGGAGATCATGTTAAGGAACACATACAAAAGTAGAACAAAGACACTCAATTCTTGGATGCCAAGAAGCAAAGAGAGGCAGGAAGTGGTTGGGCTCCCAATATGTCAAACTGAGAGGGACCAAAATTTTCCCATTTGGCTCCACTTCTTAGAGATCCAACCATTTCCCAACAGCACCACAATCTGGCAACCAAGCCTTTCAGCACATGTACCCGTAAGAAACACTGAACACCTAAGCCAGACTTTTCTCTTTATCTTCTTTCCCTTCCTGAAGTATTTAGTCCAAAAGCTATCTGTTGAAACAACAACAAAAATTATCTACAAGATAGGGAGGGAACTTACAGAAGCCTGGCATAAGATGCTTAGACCTAAAAGGATGTCTGGGGGACCTGTGAACGAGAGTAACACAGATCCACAGAAAGGTTAGAAGGTGACCACACAGGCAAACAAGAATGGTATGTCAGAGAACAAACGGGGTGAGGAGGAAACCCTTTTATTCGTACTACTGGTGATGACGTGAACCCTTTTATAGCTACAGGCCAGAACGCTTATGAGTTACTGCACAAGTCCCAAGGTTTTTTGTTTGTTGGTTGGTTGGGGGGGTGGGGTTGTGTGTGTGTGTGTGTGTGTGTGTGTGTGTGTGTGTGTGTGTGTGTGTGTGTGTTTGAGTGCTGGTGACTTTATTGTCATGAGTTTGAGTCCTGGGTGACCAAGATACTACACCCTCAAACCATTGACTTTGATGTATGACAAGCCATGAACTAAAATCAAAGCAGTTACCCTGTGCCCCACAGGAGGCTGTATAGCAAGTAACTCAGGGGAAGAGGACTGCTTTACTACCAGATATAAAAATCTCAAAAAAAAATAGCACTTTAAGATTTTAGAGCAGTATAGGGATTGAGATAAATACAACTGGAAAGGCTACAGTAGGAAGATTTAGGATGAACAGAAGAGATAAATTAAATATCAGGCTATTACTACTCAAGATCTAATCCCACCAAGACCTCAGGCTGGCTATAGTAAAGACACAGGACCTACAACACACATACAGCCTTTGAAATTGGATATGGGGTCACCAAATGCCTGGATGGAAATGATTAAATATTCTGTAAACTCATTAATTAGAAACAATTATAATGTTAGTGTAACAGGAAGACCAGGGACTCAAGTCATCCACTCTAACTGGAGTGCTCCTCCAATCCAGAAGACATGTGATGTATGATGGCTCTTTTCCAGGACACCAAAGCTTGATTAGATCTGTAGGACATGATTACTGCTGTTCTCAGCTCCAAGTATTCCTGTGTCTTAGTCCCGGAGGATTATCAATCCAACGTCCCAGATGTCAATTATACCTTCCTTCTGACCAGGCAAGGAGGGAAATGGCAAATATGCTAAGCCTAACTGGATGCAGTAAAATTTGGCTCTTCACTAGCCTCATGAGCCAGTCCACATTCAGCTAGCAGGCACATGTCTTATGGTGTTGTGGAGGACATTTACTTGAGAATCTTCTAAAAATAAACCAAAGAAAACTGGGCAATGGGCAATTCATTTCACCCAGGCATTCAAGTCCTCATCCCATAGCATAGAGACTAAACCCAAAAAGAGAAGTGATCTAAGGGCTCCCAGACGTTTCTTTTTCTTCAACCCTCCCATTTATTTTGGTAGCAATGGGGTTCCAAAGGGGAGTGCCAAATGAGTTTAGAACCAAAAAATGAAATGTGATCAGCATCTGAGTCAATACTTTTTTGGTGGCTGGTAGTCAGTATAGATGTTGATTGGATTATATGTCGTATTATACTCAACAAAGGCTTGTTAACTATACAAGAGATGCAATGAAAAAATAGTTAAAACAAATTAATGCTTTAACTACATAGCCTGGAAAAACAGGCTATCCTTAGCATAATACTGGCAAAAATGGCGAAATGTGTGCAATGTGAGAAAAAAATCTTTTCCATCAAAGTAGGTTGCTTTCTTTCTGTCACCATTGTAAGAATTATTTTCTGAAAAGTTTTTGCTTTAGTTAAGTTAGTCCCAAGGTTTTGTCAGCAAGGTTCTATGCTCAGGAATATCCACCAAGTACATTAGAAAGATGAGGAACAAACAGCCACAGCAATATGCACTGACTATTGAATAACTGAATCACAAAGCTACTCTGCCAGTTGCTCTCAGACCTTTCCAGATCACACTTGGCAGTTCACTTCCTGGTGGGAGGGAGGATGCTTTGAAAGGTATGAAATCTTGCAAGTGATAGAGTCACTTCTCAACCTTCCTATCTCCTCAGCTTCCCCTGCACTGGCTCCTGGCTGATCCAAATTTTCAGTAGATACACGTTATACCTTCTCCCTTTATGTTACCAGTCCTCACAGCTGTCCTCCACCCAGACAGGGGCTATGGTGTCTCAAGACTAATAAGTCAAAGGGAATGGAATAAATTACAGTGGAAACATCTCCTACTAATGAAGAGAAGAATCACTTGTAATGGCATGAATTAAAAAAATTTCTACACATTGGGCTGAGAAGACATAACATATGATATTATTTCTGGGATTTTTAAAAACCAGTCATATGTAATATGAATCTACTTCATGAGGATCACAAATCCAATTGTGACATATTGGACAAAACAAATCACCTGTAACCTTTAAAAGTAATAAGGGGAAGACCAGTTGCTGATAGCTCAGGCGTATAAATCCTAGCTACTAAGGAGGCTGAGATCTGAGGGTTGTGTTCTGTGAGACTCTTATCTCTAATTACCAGAAAACCGGAAGTGGTGCTGTGGCTCAAACTAGTAGAACACTAGCCTTGAGCTGAAGAGTTCAGGGTCAGCACCCAGGCCTAGAGTTCAAGCCACACAAACGACAGAAAGAAAAAGAAATTCTAGCTTGAAAACCAGAGTCATATTTGTGGTCAAAGCATTAGCCACGTATTCACTTTAAGACTAAGCTGATGTCAAACCTTAAGCATCTGAAATTTTCTAGATACTGTACCATATAATCCCAACATTGTAAACTCGTCCTAACCATCCCTGGGATCCTGCTTGTAATTTTTTCCTTTTTATTTTAGGTTAACAAAGTAAATATTTGTGAAAATAAAAAGAAAGTCATAGAGGGAAAGTAGTAAGACTCTCCAATCAGTAATCTACTTTTGTGTTGCATGTCTTGGTTCCTCTCTACCACCTAGTTTGTTGTCTTCAAAAATAGATATTATGAATTTATCTTTTTTAATTAGAAATATCTAGAGTAGATTCTAACACAAGTTAATAAATGAGAAAATTGAGGCTAGAGTACATAGACTAGGAAGATAGGTAGAGCTGCGTTTACAATTCTCATTTTGAAGAATAGGTCTGGAGTCACCTAATTCTAATTTGAGGGGAAGAAAGGAGAATCATTTGTTGTTATACAAGAAGTTTTTACTAATCTCAAGAATACATCCTCTAGGCAATATTTCTCCACATAGTTGAGAAATTAAATATCAGATAGTTAGTGTCTTTGCTTTCATTTGACCAGTTGAATAGAAATGGTTTGCAAACCAAAGTGAGGCTTTAAAAAAAACATGTCTCGATCTCTGATTAAATTCCATTCCATGCTATTATTGCTTTTATGCACCAGAGCTCTCAGGTCTCTGTAAAATTTATTCTTTAACTCATACCTTATTTTTCCTTTCAATTAATTTCTGGGCTCTGAAAATTTTCGATGATGTATTATTTAGTCTTCACAATATTACAAGACAAAAATTAGTCTTAGAGATATCAGGTTATCTGGAAAAAATTCTAGAGATTTTTTAATAGAAAATCCGAATTATTTATTTTCATGTACTTTCTGGTCTGGATAGTTAACAACTCCAAATATTGCATGCATGTGTTAGCATACCTTAATCTAAACTGAAGTTAAAAGTCTTCACTATAACCAGAACATGCTGCTTGATCTTATGAAGATCATTCATAGTCATACTGATGCTTTATATGAATTGAGCACCATACAATTCAAACAAACATAAAGCTCTGCATAAAGCTCTATGAAAGAAGCTCTGGAGACATAATGTTAAGGTCACTGGTTAGGTAGCATCCTAAGGATCTATCAGTATTGCTTATGTAGGAATTTCTTATGACGAGGGGGGGTAGAGGTGGGGAGACAACACAGAGGGCACTGATTTACCTTTTAATAACCTTTAGAACCTGTTTCTGGCTTATTTCAAAAAGGGTGTTTTAAAAAACTAGATGTACATATCTATTGCCTGAACCCAAGTTGGCCATGTCATATTGAAGTCCTAGTCTAAGTTAAACATAATGGTTTGGGGATTTAGATGGTTCTTAGTGTTCTAACAATTGCACTTAAAGGAGCCCAAGTGCTGCCACATTATCAGCAATCATCCTGGAACCAATAACAGCAGCTACTGGGCCTAGAAACTCCTAGGAATTAAGAGCCAACCACTTTTTTCTCAATTTACAGAATTTCATCATTATCATTTAAACGCAGTTAAGATGATAATCTGGCACTGTAATTCATACAGTGGGTAGTGAAGGCTTGTAAGTGAAATTGCTGAGGCTGCAGTCCCGACTCTACCTATAGCTTTGGGTGTTCTTCCTCCTGGGTGATGGCTTGGGAAATGTTTACAGTGACAGAAGAATGAGCACCCAAGATACATAATTTTACTTCTTATCTCACTACTTTGGGTTGACCCCTTTCTAGTGGCTCTAAGGAAAGTAAGTCCTTTCTCACCACAGTGACAATTCCCAGTAAATTCACTTATGCACAAAGAAATAAACTTTTTTCTAGAACAAAGAAATAGTGATCAGTCAAAGAGATTAGGAGAAGTAGAAAGGAAGAAAACCCATAAATATACCACCCAAGATAATGCAAGGCAATGATATGCAAAAAAACAGAGCATGAAGAACAATGCTAAGTATTATTCAAACCAATAAGCATTTTCTGAATCCCCACTGTGCCACAAGCTTTACGCTATGTGTGGGTGAAAATATACAGAAGACATGGTTCTCTTCCTCTCAGAGTAACATTTATCTGAAAAGATAACATATATGATAAGTAATAAAAATGCATAATAAATGCTTATACAGTATAATAAAATGAAAGGTGTAGAATTTCCTGGTAGTATATACCAAATAATTTTAAACAAACCAAAAAGCTCAGAATGCAGCAGCACAAGAAGACATAGGAAAATTGAATGACAAAAATTGGCTTCTTTTGTTAAAAATAAAGCAAAAGTTAAGTACTGCCTTTAAAAGTTAAGCCTTGGAAATCATCAAAGTAAGTGGAATTTAGTAATCTAAAGAAGAGGCAGCTACATCATTACCAAAATAATTATAACTATAACATTAAAAATAATGAATATTTATTAACTCTGGTTTTTATGTCATGCTAAGAGCTATGTATAGGTATATTATTTTTATTAAGATATCAATTTCAATAAGTATTAACAGATTATATATATTTGTAGATGCATAGCTAAAATTATGACAATTTCTCCAGCATTACATATCTGCAAAATACGAAACACAGAAATTTAATTTAAATCAAGCAATCTTCAGAGTTTTGTGTATTTTTTAGTCAATATACTATATTGCAATGCCCCAAACTAAATTTTAAAAAATAGTACCTGAGATTAAATGGCCAGGGAAATTCCTTTTTTTGGGGGGTGGGGTGGGGAAGAAAAGAAACATATGGGCATAGCTATTGAGCTTTTGTACTCTTCTGCTAGGACTATCCTAGACTTGTACTAATTATTCCCTATGAGGGAAACCATACAGTCCATGTTGCTTTGGATCTGGCTCACTTCACTTAGTATGATATTTTCCAATTCCCTCCATATCCTTACCAATGGGCCAATGTCATTCTTTGTGATAGAGGCATAGAATTCCATTGTGAGTATGTACTACATTTTCTTGATCCACGTATCTACTGAGGGGCTTCTGGGTTGGTTCCATATTTTAGCAATGACAAATTGTGCTCCAATGAACACATAAGATGATGCTAAGCAAAATGAACTTCAAGTTATGGAAACTAATGGTATATCATTGTTGTTATTCTCAACATGCCATGTGAAACTATGGCCTGCCCCCTTTTTTTGTGTGTGTTTCTTTCTGATATCACTGTAACTGATTTTAGTACCCTGGATATTGCATATATGTGTGCCAGGCTAGATTTACCTCCCCTGGGGCAGGGATGCTAAGCTTACTCCTTTATCTGTGCTCCCTTTCTCACCCTCTCCCCTGGCTGCCTGACCTGCAGGCAAGTCAAGGTGGAGTGGGGGAACAAGGGTAAGCCTCAGGTGCACACGGCCAAACGAGACCCCTTTCTCCTCCCTCCTTATACCTACCAAGGAAGCCAGGTGCACACAGAGTCTCGGAGAAGGCTTCAAGAGCAATCTGGTTTAATAAAGGGAGGGGATAACAGTTTATACCAGCAGAGATGATGAGGAAAGGGGTGATAGACCAGGAGCGGGTGATAGACCAGGAGCCGGTGATAAACCAGGAGCCGGCGATAGGCCGGCGAGCTTGTCAGTCCAAGAGCAGCTCTCTAGGGCCCTGTCATGGGCTAACATCACTTCCCATAGTCCCGCCCTCTGGGCAAAGCCCGCGAAAGGGAGGCACATGTGCTCGCTGGCGAGAAGTTGGGGGGGGGCCAGTCTCAAAGCTACCCCCTCTGGTTCCGGACCCAGAAGGAGATAGGTGTGGCTTATTTCCACACTGCCCCAGGGCTAGGGGAAGGGCAGTGTCTCGGGAGTGCTCTCATCGCCCTTCCCCCTTTAAGGCCAAAGCTGAATCCCCAACATATGTGTATTGGAACTAGGGAAGGGAAAGGGAATACCAAAATCAAGAGCCAAAGGACAACAAGACAAGCAATGCAACAGCACTACTTACAAAACTATATGATGTAAACCATCTGTACAACTCAAGGGGTGGGGGAGAAGAAAATGGAGAGGAGGAAGGTGGGGAAAACATGAGGGAGGGGGTAACAAGTTGGATAAGAAATGTACTCACTGCCTTACATATGAAACTGTAACCCCCCTGTACTTCACTTTAACAATAAAGGGGAAAAAAAAAGAAAAGTTTCTTTATCAATTTCCCTTGATTCTATAATGTATTATATTTATCAATTTACATGTGCGGAACCAGCTTTGAATCTCATCTGATCAGAATGTATAATTTTTTAATTAACGGTTGAATTTGGTTGACTAGACTTTAGTGAGAAGTTTTGTACCCATGTTCATGAAAGAGATAGGTCTATAGTTCTCTTTTGGTGATGGGTCCATATCGGGTTTGGGGATGAGTATTATGCTGACTTCTTAGAATTGGCTTGTTAGTGATCCCTCCCTTTCCATTTTATTGAAGAATTTGATGAGTATTGATGTTTGATCTCTTTTGAAGTCCTTGTAGAGTTCAGCTATAAATCCACCAGGCCCCAGGGCTCCATATATTGGAGGGTGTGGGTACTACCTGTGAGCAGGTAGTACCATGGATGATGAGAAATTTTAAGAGGTAAGACTTAGGGGGAGATCCTCTGGTCATTAAGGGTCATTGGAAGCATGCTGTATAGGAGAGAATAGAATCCCAGATTCCATTTTATCGCTTCCTGATCATGTGATATGCCTAGCCACATGCTCCAAAGCAGCAAGACCAATAAAACCTCTAAAACTATTAGCTAAAACAAACTTTTGCTTTTTATAAGTTGATTTATTCAGATATTTATTACAGTAATGTCAACTTTCTAACAAAGATACCACATGTTTTTCCCATTCTACTAGGAAAAAAATTCATTTAAACTGTGGATATGATTTTCTTTCTGTTTTAAAATTTTTATTTTTTTTTTTTTTTTTTTTTTTTTTTTTGTTCTTTTTTAATAACCTTTATTTAACGTGCATTACAGAAAACATATAAGCAAAGTGCAAAGCATTACTGCCACAAGCAGTTCAGTTGGACATGACTGTCTAGATCCTCCATGTACACACACCAATCCCTTTTAGGTAACTCAGATCGCATGGTATGTCTCATGCTTTTCCAAATGTTATGAATTCACCAATTCAAAATCCCAAAGCTACATGAATATTTTGATAACCAAGAATAAACTACACAAACTCAATCTGTTTAGTAAAAAAAAAAAAATTGCAATCCTGCTTTTCTTAGGGATAAAAATTTCACTGAAGACAAAAACAGCAACAGGCTTCTAGACAGAAGTACTGGCAGAGTTACAATTAAAATGCTGCATTTCCTTTATGCTCAATTTAAAATGAGATATAAAACAAGATATACTAAGCAAATTTTAAGCTTAGTAGAAACATTCTTGCTAATATTTTGATAGTATACTATAAACATACTAATGTTTTAAAATTTTTATTATCAAACTGATGTACAGAGAGGTTACAGTTTCATACGTTAGGCATTGGATACATTTCTTGTACTGTTTGTTACCTCATCCCCCATTACCCTTGGTATTAAGGGATATTTTCTACTAAGATCTTCATATAAAACAACGAGCATAATCAAATGAATCCATTGATAATGTCTTCCATAATTTTATTTGGTTATTTCCAAATAATGACTTTCTTTTTAAATAGGTCTTTCAAGCAACTTTTGAAATGTCTGCCTAACTTAAAATCTGAAAGGATCTACTATGCTACTATCATCTATATATCTATTTATTCTTGTCAGATAGCTAACCAAAGGCTCACCAGAGAGAATCTGACCTTCCAAGATGACTAGAAAGGTACAGTGGAATGAAGTATGTCAGAGCCTTAAATCAAAGTTGACCTATTCCTTCAATTCTTATACCCATAATCCCTACTTCCAGTGGCCTGGTTGCCCAAGTTTATCTAGAATTACATGAGATGTTGCAGGGGCTTTATAAAATATTGCCATCTTTTGAAAGCTATATTTAGATAGATTTGGAAACTATTGTAGTTTAAGCCATTTTTATAATTCAATGGCATTATTGAAAGATGAAAGAATTAGAAGATAAGGTCTTGTTAGAGGAAATAGTTCACTAAAGGCATGCCACTGTTATACCTTGCCTATGGATCTTTCTCTCTCTGCTTCTTGGCTATCATGAAGTGAGTAATTTTGCTTTCCCTCCTCTAATAATGGACCACAGGATCAAAAATAGTGGAGTCAACCACATAGATTGAAACCTCTGAACCAGAGGCCAACTTTTTTCCCTTCCTTTAATTTGTTTTTCCTAAGTATTCACCACAGTGATTAAAGGTAACATAGAAAAATGATTCCAAATAAGTAGAATCTTTACTGTGGTTATTCCTGATGATTAACTGGGAAGAATAGGGAGAATTTGGAAAATTTTGGAACTATGACTAGGAAATTTTGTAGCTATAACTACTCACGGGCAGGCTGTAAGTAGATATTTATGGGTAATTTTGAAGGTAAGACAAAGACTAGAATGCTAATAAGTATGTAAAGGGCAAAGACTGTGCTAATTATGTTCATAATAGAATGAGGAGTTTATTGGGGATTTGACTAGAGGCCACACATGTTACATTATGGCAAAGAACTTCTCTGTATTTTGTCTATGAACTGATATTTGGTATGAGGCTTATTTAAAGGTGATGGGACAATTAATGAGGACAGGGCCTTTTCCAGGAAGCCTGGAAGTCAAATATTGCCCTGGGTATTGTTAGCTGCTTTTAGTCATGCTTACAGTACAAATGCATAACAAAAACAGATTGGAGGATAAAAACACTTAGAAGTTTTCAGTTCAGTCAGAAAAGTTGAGGCGAAGGAAGAAATGGTATCTGAAGAGATCAGCATCATTAAAAAGAAGCTAGCGGCTGTTGGTTCTTTGAGGTTTAGTTTTGGAGGAGTTTAATTTTTTTAGTTCTGCATATATTTTAGATATGAGGCCTTTGTCCATTGTATGGCTGGTAAAGATCTTTTCCCAATCTGCAGGCTTTCTGTTTATCTTGCGAGCTATGTCCTCTGCCCTGCAGAAGATCTGCAGTTTGATGCAGTCCCATTTGTCCATCCTTTCTTTGATTTGTAGCATTTCTGGGCCTTTATTAAGGAAGTTTTGTCCTGTGCCAAGGAGCCCAAGTGTTTCTCCTACTCCTTCTTGTAGTGTTTTCAGGGTATCTGTTTTAATTTCGAGGTCTTTGATCCATTTGGAATTGATTTTGGTGCAGAGTGATATATAAGGATCTAGTTTTAGTTTGTTGCAGGTGTTGAAACCAGTTTTGCCAGCACCATTTGTTAAAGAGGCTATCTTTCTTCCATCCTACTTTTTATAGCTCCTTTATCAAAGATTAAGTAAGCATAGTTCTGTGGGTTCATTTCTGGGTCTTCCATTCTGTTCCATTGGTCTTCAGGCCTGTTCCTATTCCAATACCAAGCTGTTTTTATTACTATAGCTTGATACAGCTTTATTAATACAGCTTGAAGTTTGGTATTGTAATTCCTCCAGCACTATTCTTTCTGCTTGGGATTGTTTTTGCTATTCCGGGTCTTTTGTTATTCCATATGAATTTCTTGATTGCTTCCTCTTTTCATTAAAAAATGGTGTTGGGATATTAATCGGTATTGCATTGAATTTGTAGATAGCCTTTGGCAATATTGCCATTTGACTCTATTAATCCTTCCAATCCAGGAGCATAGGAGGTAAAAAGAGACTTGTCTAATGAGGAAATGAGAATGGCCAAGAGACATATGAAAAATTGCTCTACATCACTGGCCATAAAAGAAATGCAAATCAAAACAACATTGAGATTACACATCACCCCAGTAAGAATGTCCTTAATCAAGAAAATTAACAATAACAATTGTTGGAGGGGATGTGGCCAAAAGGGAACCCTACTTCATTGTTGGTGGGAATGTAAACTGGTTCAGCCACTCTGGAAAGTGGTATGGAGATTCCTCAGAAGGCTAAACATAGAGCTCCCCTATGACCCAGCAGCCCCACTTTTGGGCATGTACCCAAAAGACCACAAACAAGAACACACTAAAGCCACCAGCACAACAATGTTCATCGCAGCCCAATTGGTCATAGCTAAAATATGGAACCAACCCAGATGCCCCTCAGTAGATGAATGGATCAGGAAAATGTGGTACATATACACAATCCAATTTTATGCCTCTATCAGAAAGAATGGCATTACCCCATTCGTAAGGAAATGGAAGAACTTGGAAAAAAATATACTAAATGAATTGAGCCAGACCCAAAGAAACATGGACACTATGGTCTCCTTCATAGGGAATAATTAGCACAGGTTTAGGCTAGTCACACTAGAGGATCACAAGAGCCTAATAGCTATGCCCTTTTGAACACATAAGATGATGCTAAGTTAAATGAACTCCATACTATGGAAATGAGTGTTATATCTCTGTTATAATAACTTTCAATATGCCATGTGAAACCGTAGCTTCTATTGTTGATGATCCTCTTGTATCCCCTTCCTGTGGTTGTACCCGTGCTATCACTGTATCTCATCTGAGTACCCTGGATGCTGTATTTACTGGTATTAGAACTAGGGAAATGAATGGGAATATTAAAATCGATAGACAAAGGATAAAAAGACAAATGACTCTAAAAGCAATAATTGCAAAACCATTTGGTATAAACCAACTTAACAACTCATGGGGGGAGGGGGAAAAGGGGAGAGGGGAGGGGGGAATGAGGGAGGAGGTAACAAACAGTACAAGAAATGTACCCATGGCCTAACATATGTAACTGTAACCCCTCTGTATATCACTTTGACAATAAATAAGTAATTATTAATTTTAGAAAAAAAAAGAAACTGGGTACTTTGTACCAGGGAAATGGGATGATATCTGAAACTTCCCTTCCTTAGCAAGACTCCTTCCATTGCAGGCTCAAGGATATAAAAGAATAAACTCACTTAAAAGTGAGTTAAAGCTCAAGCTGATGATAGACTTTGATGGTATCCATGTAACACGGTTATTTCAGGCAAACAGAATGCAAGAGTTGAGGGGTCACAGAGGCTTCCTTTCAGATGTAGCAGCGTCAGAATCTCTGTAAGAAGTTCCTGAAGCTATGAGAGTGAAACTGAAGGTGCAATAGAGACCCCAGAAAGTCATATATGCCAAGAAAATGGAATGGCTGTTGAGAAAAGCTGCAGAAAGTGAACAGGGTCAGCCCAGGAGAGAGATGATTTAGAGTGCAGCTAGCATGGCTGAAATAGTGTCAACCAAGGTGTGCCCAAGCCTACTGGAGCACATATTGTATGCCCCCAATCCTGGAGATGTAGCCACTGTTTTGGTCTGATTCTTTTCTTCTTCTCCGATTACTGCCATTCAGATTGAAAACTTTTACTCTATGCTATTGTATCCTGGAAGTTTATAACTTTCTTTTTGAATTTTAAGAGGAACACAGCTAAGCATTTGCTTTGAGGCTTGGAGACTTTTGAAGATGGACTAAATGCATTTTGAATTATAGGATAAATGTTTTCTTTGGGGATGGGGCATGCACCAAATGGTACAATTTTGTTGTTTAGCATTCTCCTAAATGATGTATGTGTTAGTGGCTTGGTTGCCAGTTGATGGGGGTTAAGGGAAGTGATTGAATCATGATTGCTTTGAATTCCTCACTGGCGGATTCTTAATTTGATGGTGCCATTAGGATGTCATAGAAATAGGAGATAGAGCTTGGTTGGAGAAAATACTCATAAAAGCATGCCTTTGAAGTGATATGCTTTGTCCTCAGTCTTTCTGTCTGTATCCTGGACTATAGGTGATGAGCTATTTTGTTCTGTTCTTCCCTCCTGCCATGAGTTACCAGGCCCATAAATGATGAAGAAGTGAGGATAGAATCAAACATCTGAAACCAGAAGTCAAATAAACTCTTCCTTATAAAACTGTTTCTCTCATATGTCATAGTGATGAAGTCTGACTAACACATTTGGAAATTCTATATTAGTGCAATTTTACAATTCTAGGTCTAAGAATCATATGTAGATATCATTTTCAGACTAATTGATTCAATATCCTTTGATTTATATTTAAGATATACAGATTCAGAGGCTATAATGACTAACTCCACTTATCCACAAAGGGAAAGTAAAAAAAAATTGGAAATATTACTTAAACAGGAGTCTGCACAGTATATAATGAACTAACCAAAGTTTAATAAATGATTTATACCTTTTCCATATGATTTTTATTAAAAGAACCAAATAGCATTAATATTATCTTTCTGCTAATGTCATATAAAAACACTGATGTTAAAGCTTTTATACACATGCACACACACACACACACACACACACACACGCAGAGAGACAATTTATTGAACACCAATTCCATACCAAATTTAGTGTTACATGCTTTGCAATTCATAAAAGCAAACCTGAGGTTAAGATTTGTTGGCCTTAATGCTCCTCTGTACCTTAGACTCTGTAGCCTTGGAGACATGAGAATCAAATAAGATCTAAGCTATGAACTTGAGAAAGAACCATAAAAAGACTCTATAGGTCAGCTTGGGCCAAGAGATAATATGGTGTTTCTATTTCTTCCCTCTATCTATTTATTCTCTGGGTTCCAGATTCTCCCTGTTTTTTCCTTATCTATTTACTGTATGTGTACACACCAGAGTTGCTTTGGACCTAGTCAACTGATGACAGTCTACATGCAAAGATCAAGTCAAATTACTAAGTAAAGGGAAGAAGAATCTTATTTTGAATAAGAGTGGGAAAGAGTGGGAAAAAGAGTGGGGAAAAAGAGTGGGGAAAAAACTCATCAAATCTTACATCTCACACCTGTTTCCATTCATGGTGTAAGATATGGAAAAAGGAAGCAGGAGTTGCTTCTGTTGTACTGATCCCTCAACACTAGAGTCTTTTCCCTTCAGTGACACTCTTCTGTACTGGCTAACATAGTTGCCCTCACTTGAAGTAGCAAAATGAATCAGAAATCATAAATGCCTTGCACAAGAAAAACAACCCATAACAGAATAGCTAGGTCACTGTAAAGGACATTTCAAAGTAATAAGTAGGATACAAACATGGGGATGATGAGTTCAGACATTAGGAACAAAAGCAAAACAAGAACATATGTGCATTTAATTAAAATTGGGAGAGGCAGCACAGTAGGATGATGTGCTTTGCTGGCAGGCAGGAGAGCCATGCATATCATCTTCTACATGATGTGACCTGCCTACAACAACACACTTAAACCCATGGGGCTCTAGCCCCTCATATTTAATATAATTTTAAATTTTTCTGAAGCAGTTGAACAAAGTAATCAGTTCTATCTTGCCTGCACATTGGCTGTCCTCTCTTTTACAAGTCTGACGTAGGAGAAAATGAACAAGCTAAATTATAGGCAGAAAAATCAAGACTTCTTGCATTTTATCTTATCCACTGTATATAATATGAGACAAATCACTGCCAGTCACTGGTACTCAAAATCTGCGTTCTCCGCTTTCACTAGAAGGTACAGATTACATTGTATGAAAGCGTTGAGACCTGGATATTGATCCTGATAGAAAAATAACACTATTATATACTAATTTTTAAGCTCCTTAGAATCACAGAAAAGCTCTAATAAAATATGAAACCTTCAAAGTTTGCCTACACAAATGATCACCTAGGCTTATTATGATCTATGCAGCTGCTGCTTAAGGATGCTCAAAACCCCCAATCTGGCATGTCTTTATGGGGAAGAAAGCATGTAGAGCCTTTCTATTTATTTGGTTCTACTGTGAGGCGTCTCTACTAAAATCAAAGGCCTTGCTACAAGTGAACTCCAACTGACATTGCTTAAGCTCTAAATATCTGCTTAGCCCATGTTTTTTCTTTCAGTGTTAATTGGGTTAGAATGCAGAGCCTCATGCTTACTAGACCTGTGGCTCTACTATTTGAGCCATGTCCCAAGCTCTCTCTGCTTATCTCTTGCCTTTATCCCACAAGACAAGCTACAAATTAAATCTGTATCTCTAAGTTCACTGACTCTGTGACACTCACCTGCCTGGAAGGATAAAATAGATAAATATGTATCCTGAGAACATATCCTTTCTACTATATTTGTCTCTTGTCTGCAGAGTGATATAAACCTGTCCCCATTGTTGACTTTTTCCAGTGTGTGCTATACCAAAGCTGTGATGTATATCAAATCTAGGTCATTCCTTCAGCTTCTTTTCTCCCTTTCCCCTTTGACTTATTCTTGCTATGCCAACAAATTGCAGAGCAAAGCAATCTACCACATGACTACTCTATGCTTTGAACTCTATACTCTACTTGTTTGATAAGAAAAGTTTGCAAAGCATGGAAAACTACTTCTTTTCACTGAAATCAATTTAGAATCATATACTACATCTACATAAATGATTCTAACAGTTCTTTAGTATTTTATAATTCTTGACCCAAGCCTCATACTTTCTACTTATTGCTATAAAGTATTTGAAGTTCAAATTGTGTGTGTGTGTGCGTGTGTGTGTGTGTGTGTGTGTTGGTGGGGGGGTGGGTTAATACCTTTCTCTAAATTCAATCTTCTCCCTAGAAGCTATAGTAACACTCTGGATCTAAGAAGCACTCAAAGTTTATCCAATTAAATTGAAAGGATTTTTCTTAGCCAGAGAAATTATGTGACAATGTCTTGGAGAGAAAGGACAATAGTAAGATAATATGTAACCAGAATGATAGAGACAAAGATGAAAAATTATTTATATCTTTAAAATAAAAATTCAGTAAGATATGTTGAGAGATTGATTTGAGATATAAGAGGAGAAGTTATAATTTAACTGAATATGCCCTAAATATTTCTGAGGTCCAGTCCTCTAAGCACATGGCAAACTTTTAATTATGATCAGATGCTCTTCTCTTATCACCAGTAAGTGATAGTCCATCCTGGGCCAAACATAAAATTGCAGATAGATTTTGAGAGCTCCAGTTTCTCCCCGCTCAGTTAGAGTGAGAAATATTTGAGATAATGACTATTAATCCAATAAGAAAAAAACTCCTCTATGATTCATAATTAACATGTAATGAGAGTATGAGAAAGAGAGAAAAAGGAAGGAAGGAAAAGAGGAGAGAGTAGAGATATAATTCTTCTATTTAAAGCACTAAGATTTTGGAAAATAATTCATATAGCAAAATAGCATAGCTTTACTCATAGGAACACCCATAGCTTTTACTCTAAGGAACATTTAGAATGTTCATTAGAAACACAATGCTATTCTAATGCAAACAAAATTGAATGAGAGCTCGGTGAAGTGATACTAAATCACTATACACTATGAACAAAGCATTAGTGTATGGTAGCTACCCTGGGCAGCATGTAACAGGGTATTACAATAATGGAATGGAAAGAATCCTTGAGGTCACAAACAGAAGTGAGAAGGAATAGACAGGTCCAAATATTCAGGAATTTATAGACTAGAAGGAACAGCTATAAAAAAGATAAAGAACTGAACATTTATAAAATATGCCTAGTTGGGGCTGGGAATGTGGCTTAGTAATTGAGGGCTTGCCTAGCATGCAGGAAGCCCTGGGTTTGATTCATCAGTACCATATAAACAAAAAATTAAATAGAATTATAAAAAGATTTTTTTTTAAAGCCTCGTGACAAATCCCATTGTTCTCAGCATATAGCTGGGATCGCATCAAGCTCATGGCCAACACAGACATTTTTCAAACCTTGAAGTCAACTACCCAGTTGAAGGAATTAAGGTGGTATTGTGCAGATCCTAACAGTTTTACAAAATGGGCTGAGAAATAGTTTTCTTCCACCAGAGTCTTGAGGCTCCAGATATCTGTGATGAAGTTGAGAAAAGAATGAAAGGAAGACCAGGGTTTTTTCTTTGGCATATAATTCTGATTATCAAACAGATAAAAAGCAAAATCCATTGCTGAATGGGTCATTTGGTTATAAGGAACTATGGACTGAGACAAAAAGGGGCTTGAACTGCTTAAAATGGTGTGTGAGTTCCTCAACATCTAGCTACAGGAAGCTGTGATAACTGCTCAGTCTCCAGCAAGTGAGTCCTCTCCATTGCACTTGTGAATATGGTCAAGAGGAATAAATAAGAAAAGGAGACCTCAAGAATATAGAAACTAGAGTCATTGTGAACTTGAAGTGATTAGGGGCCTAAGCAGCATTCTTCATTTCTAATGTAAGACATCTTATCTTAATTTCTGGGGGGCGGGGGGGGGGGAATGTTTTATTTTCATTTGTCCCAAAGCTTGGGAAGGACTCCAGTGTGGTTGGTTTCGAAGTTACTCAAAGGCTGGGAGGGGCTCAGCAGGAAACCCTAATGTCAGGCAATGCAGAGATACCCCTCAAATGCTGCTGAACTCTGGGGCTTCTAGTTGTAACTGGAGGTGAGATGCTGGAAAAGATACTCGTTCAACGAGCCTGAAGGGCCACTAACCTGCGGAGGTCTGAGTCTACTGATCGCCCACCTTGATGAGCTTCACCTCTTCATCCAGGAAGTGATTCTCCAAGGAAGTCACAGAAATGGGGATCCGTGTGAGCAGAAACCAAGGCATGAAGATCCAAAGTGGCTTTGCTTAGGTTCTTCTCCAGGGCCAGGGGGGCTGTCATGGCTTCCACAGTTTTACCTCACTCACTTTAAAAAACCTTCTACATATCCTGGAGCAGAACATGGCAGCCACACAAGTTCTGCATCTGTAGATGAAACTGTAGCTCAGAGAGAGGATGTAGGAGGCTCATAGATGCAAATTGACCAGGCAATGGACCACAACCCCCACCTCAGTGGAATAATTCTGATGAATCATAGTTAGTCGTTAGTACAGAGCTAACCACACACACACGGAGTTGAGAGGTGGGGGTGGCCATATTGGTGTATCCTGGGGGCAGGAAAAGAGCAAGAGGTATCAAAGGTTGTGAATTGGAGGGGAGTGCTCACTGCTCCAGATCTTAAAATTTTGGATGAATAGAATTTTATACTCAGCAGAGCTGACACATTTCTGTGTCACTCCCAGCCTTTCTCTTTCTCAAAACATTCACTGTGCTTTTTTCAACTGTATACTTGTGTCTTGAGAGTAGAAACTTTTCCCTCTTGATAATAGGGCTCTGGAGCTAGTGAAGCCACATTAAGAGCCTACTGTGCATCCATTAGTGATTGTAGATTTTGTGCTGGGGGAACAACTGGAGAAGAATTAGTAAACTCCATGTATACGGATGAAAAAGAATCAACTATTGGGTGGAAGAAAGTTATGTGTGCTAGTCATTGGTTTCACATCTATACTGGCCTTTTTCTCCCAGATAATTTGTATATTTCTCTCCCACTTTCCTTATTAGCTCTATGAGAAGGGAGAGAGAGATGATGAATTTTCACTAATGTGCTATGAATAGAAGTAAGTTTATAATTTTAGGACAATGATTTAACCACTAATGCTAGTCTATTTCTTTTGCCTTTGGCCTGGAACCAGAAATTTTCAAGGAGGATACATTTTGTCAGTCCAGATCCTTGAGTGAACACCATGACAGAGCCTCCCACTAACCCATAATAAAAAGCTAGAGGGAGTAAAAAATAACCTGAATTATGTAAACCACTAATACTAAGGTTGTTTATTACCATAACATTAATATATTTGTTCTGATTGAGAAAGGAAGGAATCTTTCCATCAAACAAGTAGGTTGTACTCCTATAGTTTTAGAAAAACTATATACTTAATTTTATTACCAATTTTCAAGTGTATAATTCATTGTCAAGGTTAATGGAAGGCCCTAATTATTGAAAAATTGTTGTGCTTTTAAGACTACTGAAATTTTTATTTCAACCCTACTTTATTCTTTTCTTTCAAAAGTAAAACGAATAAACACTGATAAATGTTAATCAGACAGGTGTCTGCTTTATTATTAAATAAACTTTCAAGTAACTCAAAAGTGTTACAGTATTTTACCTGGGATAGTCATAGGTTTAAATTGACATGTAGTCTATTTTCCTTTTTTGCTATTGTACCACAAGACTTTAAATGGAATGAGAAACTAGTGAAATCAAAGAAAGATCAACATAATCACAGGTTACAGATATTCCTTGGACTTAGGATCATGAATTTATTTTAATAAATATCATTACTGGGAAGAAAATGAATGCAAATGCACAGACTAAAGTCCTCTGGGGCAATAGAATTATTTGAGTCCCTTAAGAACAATGTTGCCAACACTATTCCTTTTATGCTAGTAGAAAGTGACAGCTCCTTCTCATTCCCAAGGGCCTATTTCAGATTCTGTGTTTGGATATTTAACTCCTAAAGCTGAAATCATCAGAGATTCAGAAGTCAGAAACATGGGTAAAAATAACTCAATCTCAGACATAAAAGTAGATAAATGAATTTTACAGAATTAGTTATTTGTCCACATCATAATGTTTATTCTTCAGTGAGCCAGTGAGGTGATCTACATGAAGACTTAGATATTATTTCAGCAAAAATCAATTCTACTGTAGGCTTAAATCATCCCAAAGAACTGGATTGTTCATAAAAAAAATTTCAAACACATCAAATATTTAATTCTTTCTAAATACTTATATGGGTTCTATACCTGAGCGATCCTTTCTTTGTCTTTTTCTCTAGGGGTCTTAAAGGCTACAATGCTCTGTAGAGCATTGTGAAAATCTGCTGGGTACCAGTTTATATTTATAATCCTAGCTGCTCAGGAGTCTGAGGTCTGGAAATACTGGTACAAAGCCCTCTGGGGTAGACAAATCTGAAAGACTCTTATTTCCAATGCAGCAAGAAAAAACAGAAAGTAGAGGTGTGAATCAAGTGATAGATTGCCAACTGTGAGCATAAAAGTTAATCCAGAAAGAAGCCCTGAGTTTAAGCCTCAGTATCATATCACACACACACACACACACACACACACACACACACACACACACAGAAGATATTTAAATCTGTCCTCTAAAGTTATACAATTTTGGCCTCACACCTAAGAACATGCAATTTAATTCAATTTCTTGAGAAAAAAATAAAGAGTTAAGACAGACCATGAAAAAGATCCTGAATTTCTCACTGTTCCCATTGGGAGACATATACGCATACATACATAGATATATATGTATATGTATATGTATGTATGCATATATATATATCACAAATGGTAGCCCTATGACTTTGACTTTGAGTGAGATGGAGCCAATAACATCATTTAGCTCTCTGCCTAGTAACAAATATGAGTGAAGCAAGGTCAACCATCATTCACTCTTGACAGGAGTAATGAAAAACAACACAGGAGAATTATGGGTTATATTTTGTGTTAGGATTTCATAGGTAAGCCTTTGAGGTCTCAATTGGTAAGTTTTTTGAAAGCAAGAGTAGTACAAGTTTAGCTTCTTTAGAATAATAACCACATCTTGTAACAAGTAAGCATTGAATAGATGCCTGTTAAGTGACTAAATTTCATGTGAAGTTGAAAAGAAGTCTCCATTTGACCTGATTTTCTGAGTGGTAGTTTTTTTTCCCCTTGAATTTACCAATTTCATAAATATCGGTTTCCTCTGCATGTGGATAGCATGCTGTTGATGTGAGGAAAAGACATAACTGCCTACATTGCAGCTCTGGTTTTATTTGGTGTCTGTTAACATTGGACAGCATAAAATAATTTTCCATATTCAGAAACTAGTAAGATACAAAACCAGACTTTGGGTTTTCTAAATTTATTCTCAACTAGTAAAAAAATAGTATTTTCATTTCTCAACAGGACTTAAAAATGCTCAAATCTTTGCAAACAACTCTTGAAAGGAACATTTTAATGAGTCAAATGTAAATATATGTGAATAAATTAAACCCACACAAATTAACTTTCCATACAAGCACTTATAAATAAGAGGAAAAGGGTCTGACTGGAGAAATTTGTATCTTGCTTATCTTTATCTAGCCAACAGAAACAAATCATGTCCAAAACTATCCTGAATCTATTGTGGGGAAATGTAGACCATTACTAATTTCCCGGATTTCCACTGGCAACATAACTCCCAGAGGTGAAGATTCACGTAACCTACAGAGGTCCAGGCTACAGAGATAACCCATCCACGCTTAACCCACTCCTATGGGCCCCCTTCCAATGAGATATGTCTACAGAGTTCTTAGATCTGTAATGATCCCCATCACCTATTTACGCATTGTCATTCATTAAAAATTATTAAGTTCCTATATGTGTTTCGTTAGGATGCCAAAATAAAGCAGACATAGTCCCATAGCATTCAGATCTCTGTTGATTAGACATTAATACATACTTTTTTGGTTTCATTTCCCAGTACTGATACTGAAAAGAGACTAATATAAACAAACATCTATTTTAAACTAGGCACCATCCACATAAGTCTTTCATTGTTCTTAAAATCCTGATAAAGTTGTATAAGAGCGTATCTGCACATCTTAACAAATACCTTTTACAATGAATCTATTCTTAATGTCTACTTTGTTATTGCAATTCAGTATTAATACTTTTATTATCTTTAAGTAGTTGTACAAAGGAGTTACCATTTTAAAAAGCAGTTAATTTATTCAACTATCTTAATTGAGCATCTACTCTGCACCAAGCATAGGCAATGCAAGAAACAATTGCAAGCACCTAGGCATAGGCACACCTGTATCTGCATTCCACAGAATCACTTACTAGGCCAGTGATATGAGATGGGAAAAGATGATCAGAACTCTGTGTGTTCTTGTGTTATTATGTTAGCAAAAAGAGTGAGTAAGGAGGAGTGGGTGAGAATGTTGAAAGCGTGACATTGATCAAGATGCATTGTATTCATAAACTGCTTTCTTGACTGGAAATAATTATATTACAACTACTTACAGATAATATTACAACTAAAGATAATAGCATATTCAAAATAACTATGTAAATAAATTTTAAAAGGTAATATAACTGTACCGTTTTGAAGCTGCTTCTGCTCTGAGGCCTTTGGAAATTTTTTCATACTTTCTGTAAAAAGGAAATTATGGCAAACCTGTTTGTCCTCAATTTCTGCAACATACATTTGAACATCATTTTTCTTGAGATATTCAGTGATCTCAGAATTGTTTCCAAATTACCCAGTGTTCCCATCATCTGCCTTTTATAAATGGATTGCCAACTACCACAAAACATTAGCTTTAAAGTGGATGAAAGGATGCTTGACTCACAGGTTGGCTGGGTTGCAAAAATGTGAAGTGTGAAGGCAATGTGAGGCCACTGATGAATTTTATTTACTGACTTAAAGAAAAAAAAAACATCACTTAATTTATAAGACTTGACCTAGGTGAAAACCCCAAGAGCCAGCTTCTTACTTGCGAATGCACATCAGTGTCTTCATATTCGATTAGTGTGAGTTTTACCAAGACATAACCATAGCTTCTAGCAAAGTGTCAAGCCACTGAAAACACAATCAATCATGCTAGGAATCATAGCTTAATTCAAACACCCCAAATGCATCATAAACAGATATACGGGGGAAAATCGGGAAAACAGTTACAGCCTTGAGAAATAAACACAATTCACACTCAAAATTTAAATTTTCTCTTTTCTCATTCATTTTGAGGGAATTTCACCCTGGTTATAAATAGTGGAGATATGATAAATAAGTAAATCTCTTCTAGACATGGTCTTTGACATGATAAGATGCTAAACAAAGAAAAAATAGCCAAGAGATTTCTTCTCACCCTGGCATGTGTATAGGAGAGAGTTGCCAAGTGTCTACAAGAACATTTTCTTTAAAGATTAACAAAAAACTGACTTGTCAGAAGTCACTGAAAGCAGAGATCCTGGATGGAGCTCATTGAAGTCTCATTGGTCTATAAGTTCTTCACAAAGGAAAAGCCTTGACCCATTCTTCCATGAAAATTCTAAGATACAGAAAGCACTGCTAGTTGAAAAGGAGAACAATATGGAAAAAGGATAAATAGGATTACACCTAAAACACTGCTGTCTTAGATTCAACAAGATATATAGAGATAATCTACCTAGACCATGCCTATTTTGCTTATGGATAAACTAAAGCCACATAGATGAGATTTACTCCATCATAAAGTCTAAACTAAAATTCAATTGTTTGGACTCTAAGCTCATTTCACTATGGGAAGTAAAATATGCCTGAACAAAGGAATGGTGTAGGGGACCAAGGAAAGTAGTGAGACATTTTTTGAAAAGTCAGGACTTAGTCTTTAGGTCACTAGGATGTTTACTTGAAAGGGATTGTGAGACCCTAGTGGCTTCCTCTTTCTATTCTTTTGTTAATTGGTAATGAGCTGACTACTTTTGTTCTAGTACATATTTCTACCAAGAAGAGCAGCCTATCCCAGGCCCCAAAGTAATGGGACCAATTGAACTTGGACTAGTACCTCTAAAACTGAGAGCCAACACAAACTTTTTCTCTCTACAAGTTTATCAAGTCAGGCCTTTGTTATAATGATAGAAATCTAGTTTACATAACACCCATAGAAAACCAAGGCCCAGGAAATGAGAAACAGAATTTTCCAAAGAAATGTATACCAATACTCAAAGACAGCTTAGATGCAAACAAGTACTGTATCTTTCTTACAGGAAGAAAATTTAACCTGTATCTCTGCAGCCAAAGTAAAAGGCAGGATGGTAAAACTAACATATTACACAGCCATATATTATTTTTTTTTATCAGTCCTGGAGCTTGGACTCCGGGCCTTAGCACTTTCCCTGACTTCTTTTTGCTCAAGGCTCACACTGTACCACTTGAGATCCAGCACTACTTTTGGCTTTTTCTGTGTATGTGGTGCTGAGGAATAAAACTCAGGGTTTCATGCATGCTAGACAAGCACTCTACCACTAAGCCACATTCCCAGCCAAGCCATATTTTTTGAAAAGATTACTTTTGAAGTCTACTTAGTCTCACAGATAGGTTTGTTTCAAGACATATTGAATGGTTTTGACTAATATGACATTACTTATAATTACAAGTTATTTTGAGGAATATGCTTTACCCCAACCTCAAACTATTTCATTTAATCAACTACCTCCCTTAAAATCTACTTGTGTTCTCCAAATGATTAGCTATAATTTACTTAAGACAAAATGGCTGAGTAATCCCTAAAAAATTACTATCTTTAATCCAATGAGCAGTAGAATGAATATTTAAAAACAAATTAGGAAAACCAGCCTATGTTCTAGGTTCTTATGGTCCAGAGCTCACTGTTTCTTTGTGATTAGCTAGAAGAAAGTACTGTGATCCTCCTCTAACTACAAGGAAGAGATGCGGAATGTTAACAAACACACACACACACACACACACACACACACACACACACACCCCACACTGGACTGGAATGGATCTGGAGAGAAATGTCTATTAGATGCTCAAAAAGAAAAATGGGGAAAATCGCCCATTATGGCACATCGCATTTGAACATTTTATTACAGAGATTAATCCTCAGTAGAAGTAAATTGTGAGCATATCATTGTTCTGACACCTACATTTGCTAAATTGGAGGCAGCCAAAGATTCTTTCAATCTTCCAGGCCAGCTCTCTCTTTACTTCATAAAACTATTTGCCACAAATAATCTTAGAGGCTTAAATACATGTGATATGTATATTCAATATATTATTATCTTCAAACTATATTATATTAGTATTCAATTGGTCCAACCAATTTAAAGCTTAAAGAATGTCAGAGCTAGGGCTGGGATGTAGCTCAGTGGCAAAGCACTTGCCTAGCAAGTGCAATGCCCTGGTTTCGATACCCAGTACCAAAAAAGAAAAGACAAAAAAAAAAAAAAAAAGAAGAATGTCAGAGTTAGGCAATGGTGGCTCATGCTTATAATCCTAGCAATTTATGACTTGTAGGTTTTAGTAGTATACAAAGCCAGACCAGGCAGACAAATTTGGGTGACTCATATCTCCAATTTACCATAAAACTGAAAGTAGAGCTATTAAGCAAGGAAAGATGGAAGGAAGGAAGGAAGGGAGGGAGGGAGGGAGGTAAGGAGGGAGGGAGGGAGGAAGGGAGGAAGGAAGGAAGGAAGAAAGGAAGGAAGGAAGGAAGGAAGGAAGGAAGGAAGGAAGGAAGGAAGGAAGGAAGGAAGGAAGGAAAGAAAGAGGGAGATACAGAGGAAAGGTCAGAAATACAATGCAGCACTGGTATAAGATGAAAGTGTTTCATCTGTGTTGTTTCTGAAGGTTCTAGAAAGCATTTCTCCACCCCCATAGTTTCTATAAGCTATACACATTCCTTGATATATGACCTTTTCCTCTACTTCAAAGCCAGCAGCAGTGGTTTGAACATTTTCCACAGAGGGCATCATTCTGCCAATCCTTCTGTGGTCACACTTAGCTACCTCTACTTTGGGTTGTTTGTTCCATCACCTTTGGCTTTGTCCTTATAATCCAGGACAATTTCTCCACTTCAAAACCCTAATTATGTCTACAAGATAATTTTGAAATTGTAGGGAAAAGTGATCCTAGATTATGGGAATTCAGATATAAACATCTTTGTGGGACTCTTATTTTATTGTAATATTACATTGAAAAATAGGACATTAGATAGAGGTACTATCTTTAATAATGTGAAAAAAAACAATTATACAAGTAATGTTTGCCTAGGCCCTATATTCTTTAAAGCTAGTTCAATCCTTCTTTTAATTTTAAGTTGCCTCAGAACTCATTTAAAAGCTATCCATTTAGAAAGATGTAACAGGAGTGATTTTAGAAATAAAATTATACTGGGTTTTTCTCCAATTTATTGGGAACATGGAGTATTAGTAGAAGCGTTTGATGCAGAAGTAGGCATTTATCAAATTGACTCATCTCTCTACTGCATCCCAACTTAATGCAAATAACTTATCTTCCCTCAGTTTCAGTTTCCTCATCTGTGTAAAAAATTATCTTAAATGGCCATTTAAAAATTAAATGAAAAGAAAGTATTTCACAGTAAAATATATAGTACTGGAAAATGTACTTTCAAAATATTTTTACACATTTGCTTCCCAGTAGATATATAATCTGTCAAACTAAACTATGTTATGTAAGACTTTTGGAGTAAATTTGGGTTTTCTTAAGATATGTTATTGATTTTAAATCAGGGATGTGTTACTCCTTAAATGCCAATTTCCATTTACATATACATATACATTTGCAATCTTAAAAGAAATGACAATAAATATGAGATCTATTTACAATGTTTCATATCCATTCCTTTCCACTTATGCCAACAGCTACTTTTCCATTTTAGACCTTTTATAACATATACCTAGAATGCTGAAATCACCCATTTTGTGTCCATTTCCAATCTGTTTTATAAACTAACCTAAAATAGTATTATTGTCTTATTTTTCTTGTATTTAACCCCAGGAATGATGTGCCTCAGCTCTCACCATATTTTTAGCATATTTTATATGTATGAAAAAACAGTATGAACACTGAAACTTATGAAATGAAAAATAAAGAGCATACCTTTCTCCGAGAGAGATTCAATAAAATTCTTTCAACTATTTGGTATATTTTACAAAACCATAGAATGTGGGTGATGTAATAAACCTCAAAACTTATCTAATCAAAAAATCATTTTACAAAATGTAAAAAGTAAAGCCAAGGAAAACTAAGTCATGTGCTTACCTGAAGTTGCACAGCAGAAGGACTCAGAGCAGAGTTAAGCTAAAATAACCCAAGTCTTCATTAAAATTCTTAAACTTTGCATCATATTACAAGTCACTTTGTTAGTTTGACTTACAAAACCATGTCAGTTATCTCCAAATATTTACCTTAGAGCACCTTCACTAAGCTGTTAACTTGGAAAAAATAAAAAGTCAGTTGAATGTGTATGTATGAATGTGTGTATTCCATGAAAATGTCTGAACTAGTTTACATTCCCACCAGCACTGAAGTAGGGTTCCCTTTTGGCCACATCCCCTCCAACAATTGTTATTGTTAGTTTTCTTGATATAGGACATTCTTACTGGGGTGAGATGGAATTTCAATGTTGCTTTGATTTGCATTTCTTTTTATGGCCAGTGATGTAGAGCACTTTTAAAGCAATATTGCAAAACTGTTTGGTGTAAATGAACTGAACAATTCATGGGGAGGAAGGGAAAGGGGGAGGGGGAAGGGGGCAATGAGGGACAAGGTAAGAAACAGTACAAAAAATGTATCCAATGCCTAACATACGAAACTGTAACCTCTCTGTACATCAGTTTGATAATAAAAATTTAAAAATATAAATAGATATGTTAAAATAAAAAAAGAATTTGAAATACTCAAAAAATAAATAAATAAAATAAAATGTCTGAGCCACACTAAGGTGTACCTGTATCAGTCTCCAATTGACTAGTGACTCACCATAGATTAATTAGGAAATATTTTTCCTAATCTACTTCCATACAGAACAAAAAAATGAATTGTACTGAAATTGAAATCTTTCCCTGGATGAAGACCAAATTAATGCCAAACTAATATTCTAGCACAAACAATTAGAAACAAATTAATTCTCATAGAAAGCCACTGTTTCTAATGGAAGTCAAGCATTTGGCTATCCAGGATAACCTATTTTAATTTGTGTCTGATTATTATTCCATTTTACCTTTTCAACTCATTTTAATTCAAGTTACTTTCCTGGTCATCGTAAATGTATCAATATAATACATTTAGGAAAAGCATAATCAGCCTCCATAAATAATGGATAGAAACACAAATAGAGTGAGGATAAAAGATTTCATACTAACTGCTTGGTGATTTTACAATGAATATTTGGCAAATCTGATAGTCTATACAGAGGTAATGTATAACAGTTGGTATAATTTTACAATTTACTTTTTCCCTGACTGTTGACAAATCTCAAAGATACTGAGAAAAATGAAAGAAGTACGTTTATAGAACCTATGTACATGTAACAATCTAGGATTCCAATTACATAGTGTAAACAATAGGCAAAGCTTGAGGGGTGATAAACAGAGTCACAGATTCAAAACATTTGTGGTGAAAGAAGTTGCAGCACAACAAATCTGAATTTGTTCCAAGAAAAAACAAGAGCTACAGCCAAATGGGGGAAATGACTGAACTGAATGATCTGATAAACCTTTTAGAAGATTTTGCTCTAATTGTATGTGAGGAAGTTTGGTAACAGAACAGGACAAGATATTAAGACAATTAGAAAGAAGAGCATTTAAAAGACTACCACAATAAAATGAATGTGAAATAAGGTTTAAGGTAAGTTGGAATTATTAACAACAAAAGGCTAGAAATATCATTCTTTCTAATGGAAGCATGGAAATCATATATATATTTGTGTATGTATATATGTATGTATGTATATACATATATATGTATATGTGTGTGCATATATATGTATATATATATATATATCACATTTTCTTGATCCATCCATCTACTGACAGGTATCTGGGTCAATTCCATATCTTAGCTATGGTAAATAATGCTGCAATGAACATAGTTGTGCTGATAGGTTTTTTGTGGCCTTGTTTGTGGTCATTTGGGTAAACGCCCAGGAGTGGGATTGCTGGGTCAAAGGGGAGCTCTATGTTTAGTCTTTTGAGGAACCTGCATACTGATTTCTAGTTGAATCAGTTTACATTCCCACCAACAGTGTAGTAGTGTTCCCTTTGGGCCACATTCCCACCAGCATGTGCTATTATTTATTTTCTTGATAGTAGCCATTCTAACTAGGGTGAGGTGGAATCTCAATGTTTTTTTGATTTGCATTTTTTATGGGCACAGATGTTGAATGCTCCTTCATGTGTCTATTGGCTGTTTTTACTTTTTCTTCATAGAAGTCTCTTTTTAAGTCTTTAGCACCACTTATAAGGAAATGGAAAGTCTTGGAAAAAATCATATTAAGTGATGTAAGCCAGACCCAAAGAAATATAGGCTCCATTGTTTCCCTCATTTGAAATAATTAGTATATGCCTAAGATAGTCCTAGCAGAGGATCACAATAGCTCAATAGCTATGTACCTATGACTTTATGAAATGATGATAATCTAAATCAACTTCAAGATATGAAAACGAGAGAGAGAGAGGAGAGAGAGAGCATTGTTTTCAATTATTTCTTTTTTCTTTCATTTTTTTATTTCAGTACCCTTTATCTTGAATATAAGTTTATCTGATTTGGGGAAGGGAAGAGGAATCACAGAAACAATGGGACAAGGGGTGAATCCATACAACAGTGATACTTACTAAACACTATGCTGGAAATAAACTTTACAACTTCTGAGGGTGAGCAGGGAGAGGTGTCGGGTGCAGGGAAGTTGAATGGGGGGAACACTGTTGGACAAGAAATGTTTTCATTACCTTACTTATGTAACTGTAATTCCTCTATACATCGCATTTACAATTTTAAAAAGACCAGAAATTCGGTACATTTTGAAGACAGACATGGGATATTTTTAAACAAAATGTACTGCTGATTCCTATTCATTCTAGATGAAAATCGTTCTAGAGAAACTCTCTGTCTTGCCATTCCCTTTAATGAAACACCTGTCTTCATAATCCAGGTGCAAAAGTTCCATCATCTTTGGCACTTGATAGGTCCTATCAAGTCCTATATCAACATCTTCAACCTCCCACCAATTCCACTGACCCTGCCCTCCATTATCCATGCTAGATCTTAATTCAATCATTATAAAACTTTCAAATTGATATCTCTACTCAGGAATTGTCTCTGATTTCATACATGTTATAACAAACAAATACTTAATAACTAGTGCTTTAGTCTAACTTAAAAGAAGACTTAAGAGATGACAACTTCTAACACAATGCTTACTTGGTGGTATTCAAAACACACTATTTTCAATAATTCATTTAATGTTTAAAACACAAAATAAAGTAGGAAGATTGCCAAAACTACCCAGCTAGAAAGTGACTGAAAAGGTATTTAGGTTCAGTTAGTCTAACAAGAGTCAATGTTCTGAAACCAAATTAAAAAAGGTTCAACCCAGCAAGCCCAGGTCAAATTTTCAAATCTCATTTCTCATTTGTTTCCTACATGGACCAGAACCTTCACGCAATCTAGATTTTTCAATGTACTCTCAACCATCTGTACGTTCTGGCCTTGTCTCAAAGCTCAAAAGCCATTATAAGTCTTTCTCTTCCATTCTGTGTGAAATAGGAAGCTGCTGAACCTCACTTTTGTGTGAATTGGGATCTGACCTGATGGAGCATTGAAAGATTCTCTGGAGTTAAACTGTTGAGAATAGGTTAAGAGACAAAGGTAAAATTGGACCAGTATAAAGTGGGCTAGATAAAGAATAGTCTAAGCATATTACATGCATAGCTCAGACCTCATAATTTCACATAGATAGAAGATAAATAGATGATAGACATGCACATAGATATTATATGTTTATATTATATATTGAGTATATATTATATTACATATATTTTAATTACATACATTATATGTTGAATATATTCTTTAAATGTTACATATTGATAATATATAATACGTATATTTATATAAGAGTATATATACATATATACATTACTTTAAACTTATTTCTAGGTCATAGTTTACATGCAAATAAAGGACTAAATATATTATTCTATAATCCTGGAACCAAATTAAGTGGAAAGAAAAATAATGTTCTTTTGTTTCTCATAAGCTTTTCCAGCATGTGGTGGCTTTCGGTCTCTCCCCTGGAAACCCTAGTATATTCCAAGGTCCAGAGAGGCTTCCTCTTGTTAGTACTAAATCAGAATCATCTTTTCTCCAGTTGTCAGGACAAGAAGGGATTGATTTGGGAATGTATTTTTTTCCAAACTCTGATTTTTTTCCCCTCATTAAAACAAATTTTTCCTCATTTACTGCCACATTTTCTCTACTGAAAATTACTGACTCCTGACTGATTAGAAAATAAACATTTTTAAGCAATAATAAAATAATCCACTCCCAGGAGAATGTCTTCCTTAACATTTATTTCCTTATTTGTTTATAGAAACTTCCTATAACATTCTAGGAATCAGATAGTGGTTATTTTTATATTTATATATTATATATCTTTATATTTTATAATATATTTTAAAATAACCATAGTGGTTATTTTTATGCCTCTGTACATTCTTATATAAATGTCTACATTTATAATGTTTAAATTTATTCTACCAGAAATGCTCAATACAGCTATACCATGTTATGTTACCATAGTCTCCTTTCTACAGCATTTATGCAATTCCAATGCATCAGATTTAGTTTAATTTTCACATGTTCCACAGCATGCCTACATAACACCAGAAAATCTCACCTGATCTTCTTCATTGTATACATACACTTAAGTACACAAATAGATGTTATATTATTTGCATAACAATAAAAATTATAACAATGCCCTGGTCTGTATATGCAATTTTCCTAATATACATTTGCATATATATGTGCAGTATTTCTTTAAATATATTTTTTTCTTCAGAAAGCCATCTATCCAGAGATGTTTATGATTAGCATTAAGAGTAATAAAACTGAAATTGTTAGTTTTAAGTTATTTTACTCATTTATATAGTTCTTAAATCCTAGTGCAATTAAAGCAGACATTGGTACACTTCGAAGTCTGCATATAGGTCCTGGTGGAAGAAAGAAGAGGAAGGAAGGATAATTTTTTTTTTTTGCCAGTCCTGGAGCTTGAACTCAGGGCCTGAGCACTGTCCCTGGCTTCATTTTTTGCTCAAGGTTAGCACTCTATCACTTGAGCCACAGTACCACTTCTGGCTTTTTCTGTATATGTGGTATTGAGGAATCGAACTCAGGGTTTCATGCATCCTAGGGAAGCACTCTACCACTAGTCCACATTCCCAGCTCAGAAGGATAATCTTAGTACTTCGATGTCAGCAAATTTGTGGTATCAAGAGAGGATGAGAGGGGCATGTTTACAAATTTCCAGATACATTGACGAGTAACCAGGAATATCCAAGCAGTGGCACAATGGGAAGGAGAATGCAGAAACCAATTTCTAAATCAGCCCTCATGCTTTGATGCTAAAATTGTCTTGCAAGCAGATAAGATGTGAGGGTAAAACAGTCCTACCTTCTCACTTTCCATGCTCTATTTTACTTTTAGGAAATCAAGATGTCATTACATATGAGGCGACTGAAGAGTAATTTTTAAGAAAAAACATGGGCTTAGATTCAAAAGGCTATCTCTGATGAGAACTTCAAAGACCTGTTGTGACAGGCTGTTGGACTCCACCAGGACAGATACAGGCTTCTCCGAAGGGCTTGAAAACAGGCAGTTGCAGTGTCAGGGGCACCAGGCCAAGGTATTACAGACATATCTACCATGCATATATAATGAACAGTGGGATGAATGGAGTTGAGAGAACTGACTGCTTTGTTGTCATGATGATGCAGTGAGCCCCTGTGTTCTGTTCACTCTAAAGCTATTCAAAGATTGAGAAAATCTGTAAAACTGAGTTGCCTTCCTCAGATATTCAATAAGAGTTCGAGTTGCATAAAAATGCAGTGACATTTGGTTTGCCATAAGATCATTAGATGGGACTGATTTCTTTCTCTCATAAAGAATGTATCAAAGCTGTTGACAAAATCCAGAACACTTGTGCTCAATATATGGAATGTTTATATTTATTCCAAGGGAAAATTACAATGTACATGAATATGGGATATGAGCATCTTCACTGGCTACACATATTTGTTGATTTTGATTTTTGCTCTGGGATAATTCAAGTAGGCATTAATGATTAATAATGATACACAGATCCTCTGAAGTGTTTGAGGAATCTCTAGCTGATGATCCTCAGCAAAGACTGATACTGCTTAATTAGGAGATATTAATAATACAAGGAAATATTGTTTTCATGATGATTCAGGAGAAAGAGAAAGGAAGAGGGGAAGGAAAAATAGAGAGAGGGGGTGTTATATTAATATATATATATAATATATGATATAATGGAGAAATATAATATAATTAAAATATATTATGTATTATACATAATATAATGGAGTGGGGAAGAGAAGGAGAAATTGCTAGGAGATAAATGCTGAAAATCTAGAAAGAATCATTGAAAAACCTCAAAAAGAAAGGGTACCCCTTTACAATGGACCCAAATAATGTTCACTACTGCTGACTTTATACAACAAAATGTTTCTTGACCTCCTGTGGAAACTCTGCAGGGTGGAATGGGCTGGGATGTGAGCAGCAAGAGAGAGGGGCAGAGGAAGGCAGATGGAGTAATTACTGAAGGCAGTAGGTCAACTTCTCCTCAGCCTGTAAAACTCAAGCTCTGAGTGAAAAATGCTACTACTGTTTTCATTCTAGCTGAAATTAAGTAGAGGATAAGTTACAAAATAAGTCCACGACCCCTCCAAGGCAGCTGGAAGGTAAAAGGTCTTGTTGAGAATTTGAAATACACCCAAAAATATCCATTCTCTGTGTACAGTAATTCTTCAGAGCTGGAGACTGGCATCTGCTTCTGAGCCTTCAATAAGACTGACCTTTCTCTTTGATCTTCACATATGCAATGCCAACACTTAAGAATGGATGTGAAAATGTCTCAGTTCCACATACCACTTTGTAGAGCTATGAAATATGGCTGTTGTACCCATCAATTATAGACATCTCACTGTAGTGAATATGAATGTATAGAAAAGTAAAGATTTTATGTTTAGCCCTCTTAGCAGCCTTACCAATTATAGGACAATAAAAACAAAATAAACATTATACATAGAGAAAACTTGTTTAAGAGTTTTAATCTTTTCCACTTGAATAAACACCCATATACATTTAGGTTCTTGTTTTACTTCCTGGTTTCTCTAAATCGTCTTCATAGTTCTTCACCAACCTTGAACTCCTTTTGTCTTTATTGAACGCTTAGTTATATATAAAGGCAATTGCAATCACTATGAAAGCAATCATGTCCTCACATAACAAGCCAGAGATAAAAGAAAACAAAATAGGAAATATAAAGATGCTGAGCACGTTTGATCCCTGTTTCTTATTCCTTCCATGTTAGCTGGAGCCCATGAATGATCTCAAAGGCCATGAAGACTAAAGTCTGGAGAACGTTCCCTATGTGTAGCTAGCACAGTGCACAGAGGCTGAGAAACAGTAAAAGTCAGGACCAACCAACTTGGATATACTACGTGAGTCTCTGACAAATTTGGTTCATTTTTTACTTAATCTCATTCACACTGAAATAAAATTATCTTTTTAACCATATTAAGTGAGTCTTAGACTAAAATTTTCTCTATGCTACAGAAGCCTTTTTATTTATTTCAGTAATTTCATATTAAAGCATTAATAAAAAGACAGGCACAAACATATCTCACGCAAAGGCATTTTACTTGCTTTACTTTGGTAATATCAGATTCCTTGACCATTCCATGTATGGAGATTTTGAAAATCAGTGCTTAATCCTTCTGCAGAGACTACCAGTATAATATTCTCTGCAAAATCATTTAATGCAAACTTCTAGCTAGAAAATTTAAGAAAATCAAATTAATTAATCCTTTCCTTTACACTTATTTATCAGAAAATAACACATTAAAATAATCATTATCTTTCCACAAAGAATGCTAACATATGAACAGCATGATTCAAAAAGTTTTGTGGTGGAAATTGAGACACTTTCAAAAATATTTATTAAGCTCAACCATTCATTTACATCACTATCTTTCATTTTCATTATCTACCAACAAAACTGAAGTAACAGGGTAGCCCTGTGTTTGTTATTGTTCAGGTTCCCAAAGTAAGTCAATAGGATGTTTATGGACAATAGGACAGTAAAGGTCATAGTGGACCTGCATCAGAAGGCCAGAATTAACTGCACCAAGATGTATATGAAATCATGAGATGATTTTAGAATTTATTCTAATATATTAATACATGAAATATGTATATCCTGTTGCTCTCAGTCATGATATGCAAGCTGATGTTGAGTAATAAACAATCCTTCCAAAACTCACTAGATTAAGGCTAGAATGTTTAATATCTTTTCCCTCTTCCACATCTATAATAGTTAGAGTTCTGGCTAACTTAAGGACGTAGTCTGCCAAAGCTATAACCAAAACACCATGAGCCTCTAAAGCAGAAAACATGGAATGATCTCGAAAGACTCACACTTGTAACATTGTTTGGGACAAATTTCACACAAGTGACTTTTGCTCACAATTCACTGTGGAGAGATGAACATAGTGAAACCTAATCACAGAGTGAGAAGAAATCCAATCCTGTTGTATACCCTGAAAGCAGAGAGCTAGAAATAATCAGGAAGCAGCACCAGTGGCACTCATCACTTTGAACCACAGCTCCCCTTCCAGCTTTTTCTGTGATTAATCGGAGATAAAAGTCTCATGGGCACTGTTTTGCCAGGGTTGGCTTCAAACTGTGATCCTCAAATCTCAGCCTTCTGAGTAGGTAGGACTACAGGTGTGAGCCACTGGCACTCATCCAAATCATTTTTAATGAAAAATATTGTTCTGCTTTGCATCTCCCTTCTCACTGATGGAAAAAAAAACTTTAATAAGTTGGTGTAATTCAGAAGAAATCAATTTCTTCCAGGGACATTTTAAGATAATTTACAATTCACTCTTGGATGAAGGAAAGCTATAAACCACCATGGAAGGTGGTTCTGTTTGATGCAAGAATTGTCCATTGCTGTTTCCATTCATTTATTAATATTTGGATATTGTGTTCTGTCTCTCTAGTGTTCAGTACATTGGGAGGGATCATCAGCCTTGCTTTTGGCATGGGCAGTGCCAGGCAATTAATCACTGAGCCCTAACTCTTCCTGTTCGCCGATACCTACATCTGCAGCTGCCCTGAGCCAGACAGTCATTCTTACTTAATTCATTTGTTCCTATATCATCTCTAAGAGTAGACTGTATTTTACCTCTGTTGATCTTTTAGTTAAGATTTCAACTTCAAATTTTATTGATGTGAAAACTAAAGCACAGGTAGGTTTATTACTAAAGGCTTTATGTTAATATTCATAACCATTCTAGCTCCAAAGCATATGATATCATATTGATCTTTTTTCTTGAATTTGCCCATGAACACAGATACATAGTGAGAATTCATAATCAAAAAATCTGAAATCCAAAATGCTCACAGTCCCAAACAATCATGAATTTAAAATATTTTGCTCTCAAGAATTTCAGATGAGGGATATTCAATCATATATTCCATAGTCCAATGAGTTCTGAATTTAAACTCTTACTCTTAAAGTCTCCCTAAAAACTTCATACATATGTGTTCCGCAAGCACTCTATTTCTACTTAGATTCCCGCTTGTCATCTCAAAAGTTGCACCTCCGAAAGCAAATACATGATTACTATGTACCAATTTCATCTGCTCACATCTGTTCTTCCTATTGTCTTTCCTTGCCCTAATAGCTATTCTAAAGAAAGGACACTGAAAACTTTACTACACGAGTGTGAATTAATCATGTTTTTAGGGGAGTGGGGAGAATTCATTCAAGGACAAGGAAAAAGAAAAAAAAATCCCTAACTTGGGATTTTTGGGAATGAAGATAGAGTCACTTGTTTAAACAATAAAAAGTGTTTTAAAAAGTAAATAAGGCTGAGAGAGTATAATGAAAGCGTTCTTATACATGAGCCTATAACAATAATTATTACATAGACTCATCCATAATCAAGTTTATTCTGATTCAATTTAAGCTTGATGTAACAGACATATATGCTGTAGAGCCCAGATCTTAAGATGATCATTGACAGGAGAATTTTTACAGACCAAAGAAAATGTGAAGCTAGTGGACAAGCTGATGGAACCATTTAATATGTGGCTAAACCTCCAGGTGATTTATGTAATTAGATAGCTTCTGGCTATGTTCCTTCTTAGGCTGCACTGCACAGATTACTTTTACTTTCAGGTATGAATATCTGAATCCTTTTGAGACTAGTACTATAAAGATGAAGATTGTCCCCTCTTCATGTACTGTTTGATCAGCCACAGCCACAAAGATAATCTTCTAGTACTAGCTTATCATCTGGTCAGAGACCCTGAAAGAAATGATTCCAGGTATGAGCTAGAGTCTCATTCCCCACCCCCCTCGATGTCTCACTACAACAGAAAGCAGTCAAGTCAGTCATCATCCCCAAATCTTTCAAGACAGAGTTATGAACAAAATAAAGATAAATTAAAGTTCATTTTTTAAACCTACTTTTAAAAAGTAGGCTTAGAAACCCTACCTATGTGGGTTTTTGCCAGTCCTAGGACTTGAACTCAGGGCCTGGGCATTTTCTTTGAGCTTCTTTTGCTCAAGGCTAACACTCTACCTCTTGAGCCACAGCACCACTTCCAGCTTTTTCTGTTTACATGCTACTGAGGAATTCAACCCAGGCTTCATGTATGCTAAGCAATCACTCCACCACTAAGCCACATTCCCAGCCCCCTTTTCCATATTTTTTGTTAAAATTACTTGGACTATCTTTAATATTTAAAGCCCAAACTGAAGTAGGCTATTCCACAATTAACATTTAATCACTGGATACATATTTTGTGAAGGCCTACCAGGCTACTAGAAAATCAAACACACTGGGTCTTGAAAGAAAATTTCAAATCAAGTAAAAAAGACAAAAATGTGTATAAAGACAACTAAAAATGTGTAGTAAATGCCACATTGTTGGTACAGACCACTCAATAAAATACAGCTGAATAGCAAGGCACACTTGGCTAATGCCTGTAATCCTACCTACACAGGATGCTGAGATCTGAGGATCACAGTTTGAAACCAGCCCAGGCAGAAAAGTCTATGAGACTCTTAACTTTACTTACTACCAAAAAGCTGGAGTTAGAGCTGTGATTCAAGAGTTAGAGTGTGAGCCTTGGGCAAAAAATTCTCAGGGATAGCGTCCAGGCCCTGAATTCAAGGCCTAGAACTGATAAAAGAAAAAAAGTAAAATAATGGTATATACTAAAGTAAGCTTATAATAGCTTTAGTTTCTGTGACTCTAATCTAAATTTGAGGGCTATAACTTGACTTCTCTTCCTTTTCACACAATGTGACATCATAAATCAAATCGGTGCTTGAAAATGGAATTCCCAAAGAGCAAATAAAGAGCCTTAGAACCAGCATCCTTAGAAGCCGCTGGTGTTCAGACATTCTATGACTTTCTTTTTAAACCAATTGTGAAGTCTCCATTGTAGTGAATTTCTTTGGTTCTGCTCTTCTTTCTCTGTAACAAAAGGATAGTTATTTTCAGTCAATCCCTTGATGCCAAGTGAAAGAGAACAATCTTGTATAGGAGAATTAGACACATTTAGAAGCTAAATATGGCACTCCTGTTAAGCAGTCTTGGAAATTTTCAAGGCAGAGATTCACAAGGAAATTGAAGTTGGGAAAAGAATAACATGCATCTGAAAGCCAGAGAATAGAAGACTGGGTTAGTTACAAATGCAAGGTTTGAACCAGGTAATTTGAGGCAAAATGTATTCCATGCTTTGAGTTCTTCAAGAACAATCACCACATTATATGAGTGAAAGTATTAAGTCAAACTGAATTTTTCTAATATATAATTAACAATGGAAAATAGTTTATAATTCTGCAACAAATCTACTAAAATTCAGAGTATATGACTGGAGAAAAGCACTCAAAATATGCTAAGGTAGATTAAAAACTGGGAGTTAACACAAGCTGTTAACTAAGCTAAGCTAAGATTACATACAGACTATGATAACTATAACTATACTCAAAATCTCATGAGTTCTGATAAACACAGAGCTCACTGGGGAATACAAATTAAATCACATAGAAAAGGATATTAAGATATTTTCCCTACAATACGTTTTTAATTAATAACAGACTTCAAAGTTCCATGAAGTAACTTCATGCAAACTGTGTCCAAATATACTTACTATTTGTTTAATTCCAGTTTTGTGCAAATTCTTGAAGCTTAATTCCAAACCATCCTTTATTCTCTCCCTCCCTCTGCTTCTCTGTCCATCCCCCTCCTTGCCTCTTTTCTCATGAAAAATCTTATGATTAAATTACACTCTAAATTCTGCTAGTATTGTCTCCAGTCAAGACTCTGCTTATAAACAAAACTTCCCCATATTTATTCCTTTTTTTTTAATCCCAAAGTAGGTACATGAGTTGGAGTACTCCAGCCTAATTTCCCCTCTGGTAAGCATCACTCATTTATTTTCTCAGCACAACTTTAGCAGTTGTCATAGACACTGGCCTACAAAACTCTTCTGTCCTCTTCCTTCATTTAACTAATCACTGCAGCCACACATTCTACTGCCTAAATATTTCAGATGTGGCCAGGAGTGTAATAATAACAGCAAATGCTTACAAGAAGCATTTATTCTGTGAACTCATGTACTCTTATTAGCAAACCCATGAAGAGATGCTATTGTTTCAAATATACCTATTTACAAAAATGATTTGAAGGCAGAAAAAATATTAAGGAACTTCCCCAAAGTGGTCCAACTGAACTAGCAGAGGCAGGACTTGAGTCAAAGAAACTGACTCCCAATTGCATGCTCTTCTACTGTTGCCGTACTCACAGCAGACAACAAGGAATTTCCAAAGAGCTTGTCCTTGAAATCTACAGATATTCAGATGCTGTGAAGCTTTCAGTTTAGTGAATTTCTTACATGTATTAGTATACAGCATCCTAATGCTCATTCTGTTTTCTGCAACCTTTCCTTTTTGGATTTTAATTATATTTTATTATTTTTAAGTAAATGTACAAAGTTACTGTTTAATAAATTTATGTATAAGTACAGTGCATCTTCAACAATAATACCATTTTAATCTTCTCCCCATCACTTCCCATCCAACCCCTACTCTCAATTTTCCTAGTTTCACAAAATATACATGAAATAGTATAACTAACTCCTGCTCTCAACTCTCTTTCTTTATTCTTCTACCTCATTCTCTTGACCTCCCATATATCTATTTTGTTGGATGATTGATTTTACCACCTCAACTTTATTCTCCATTATAAACAGTAAGAATTTTTCAATTTAATTTTATTGTCAAGGTGATGTACAGAGGGCTACAGTTACATACAAAAGGTAGTGAGTACATTTCTTGTCATACTTGTTACCCCCTCCCTCATTTTTCTCCCACCTTCCCTCCCAGCAACCCACCAACCCCTGATAAGAATTTTTTTAATTGAAATCTATTCAGAGTATACTATGATGATAAAAGTTCTTCATTACTTGCTATTACTTTTGCTGTTGTTGCTATTGTTTGGCAGGTCTTAGGGCTTGAACTCAAGACCTGGGCAGCACTGTCCATGAGCTTTTGTGTTCAAGGCTAGAGCTCTACCACTTGAGCCACAGTTTCATTTTGAGTTTTTGGTAATTAGTGGAAGGAAAGAGTCTTATGGGTTTTCCCACCCAGGCTGGCTTCAAATGGCAATACTCAGACTGTAAATGACTGTGTTCAAGACACTATTCTAGAAGTTAAAGTTCCAAATTCTATAAATAAAATGACCCGTCTAAGATTTCAAATGGAAACACATTTTCTGACACATATCTTAGTGGAATGGCATATTTTAATCTGACTCATTTGCTAATTAATATTAGCGATGACCACCAAGCCATCACCAGGCTTCAATTTCATAAGATCCCATAGTTCCACTGACAAAATGGAATGTGTAAGTTAAGATCTAAACTAAAATTTCAATGTAAAATATGCTAAGTGCCAAATAAGTAATTTGAACTATCAGAATGTTAATTTTGATTTTTTTCCAGTATAGGCTTAAATAGTGTTGATGGGCTTCATTTGAAGGGGGAAGGATTCTCTACTAATGCTACAAATAGTTAGATTTAGATGTCTCATATCAATTGCATGAATCACCTTTCCAATATATTCTTATTTAGAGCCATTATAGTTTCTAAGATGCTTTTTCAAGTCTATTTTGCATTACTTTCTTATATGCTGCCATACCAAAGTGCTATACCAAGAAATATGAGTTGCAAGTAATGTTTCATATATATATGTATATATATGTATATATATATGTATATACATATATATATGTATATATATATATACATATATATATGTACATCATTTGAGTACTGATGTGCTTGGGTCAAATATACTGCAAGCTTTCTGATGTTCATAAAGCTGATTAAACAATTTAAAGTTCCAAACACTGGTTGAGTATCATTGTCACCAATGATAATAGTCATACTATCTACCTTGGTATTTTATCACAGACAAATTTGTAACTGAAATAGTGTCACTCCTTTTGAAATTTTAAAATTACTCATGCCATATGCCATCTGTGTTTTGTCCTCCCTCATGCACCTTTACAACATATCTAGCTAGAAAAATTTACCATTTTGTCAATGCTATAGATTACTCATAAAACAAAACATTGAAATGCAGAGTAATTTTATTAATCTATTTCTCTAATAACTGGGCATTATAAATCATATAGTTTCATGTTTCAGGCATTAGATTAATTCAGTGACACAGAATAAAGTGGAAAACTAAAAGGATACAAATGAAAAGAGAAAGAAATTTCAGATCTAGAATGTAATTAAGGTCATTGAAAAGTCAGATCCATGTCTACAAGCACTCAAAAAGCTGAGATCTGAAGGATGGAAATTTGAAGACAGCCCAAGCAATAAACTTAGTGAGACTGTAGGTCCAAAATAACCAAAAAAATACTGGACTGAAGCTCTGGTTTAAGTGGTAGAACACTAGCTGAGTGAGACCATAAAGTTCTGTGTTCAAGCCCTGGAACTAGCACAAAAATATAAAAAGAAAGAGAGATAGGGGGAGGGAGAGAGGAGGGAGGGAGGGAGAGAGGAGGGAGGGAGGGAGGGAGGGAGGGAGGGAGGGAGGGAGGGAGGGAGGGAGGGAGGGAGGAAGGAAGGAAGGAAGGAAGGAAGGAAGGAAGGAAGGAAGGAAGGAAGGAAGGAAGGAAGGAAGGAAGATAATGATAACAAGAGACCGAAAAATAATGTATAAATTACTTGAAATGCAAACTCCAGTTTCTGCATCATGAGTTTCATTTTACTCTTACCAGCTCAAATATAACTCCTACAAATTTACCACCATGGATGGTACCCTTCACACTTGTCTCAATCTCTTCCTCAGCATGAATTCTCTTGCCCTTACCTGCTTCCTTGAGCATCTTATGCACTTTAGATGTACTTTTCCATTAACAAATGTTTCAGATTCCATTAAAATGATAGGGGATTCACTTGTCTGACTCCACTAGGTTGTGTCCTATTGAATTCTTCTCTATAGTTTCTAGAGCAGTGTGGCAAAGTGGAAAGCATAGAAATTGCAACAGAAGAGAATCACATTTAAATTTTAATCCAGTTACTTAAACAGATGCATGCAGAACTTTCAATAACTCCATTACACAATGGAGTTTATAATAACCCTTATGATTGTAGACAGAATTAAAAATGGCTTGTATAAAGTTCCTAATATATAGTAGACATTCTTTAAACAGTAGCTATCATTTGGTCTTTTAATTTTTTTCTTTTCTTTTTATCTGGTACAAGGGTTTAAATTCAGGGACTCATGCTTGCTTGATCAGTAAGGGCTCTACCAGTTGAATCATACCTCCAGCCATGCTGCTTGATAATTACTCTTCTTCCTAGACTGGCCTCAAAATCCACTCTACTGAACTGCAATTTTCTGTGTCTCAGCTTTCAAATTATAGGGTTATAAGCTAGGATTATAGGCATGAATCACCTGATTCATTTACTTTTTCATAATAGATACAATAAAGATAAATGCAAGGAAGGGAGGGAGGAAGGGTAGAAGGGAGGGAGGAAGTGAAAGAAGGAGGGAAGGAGGGAAGGGGAGAGGGAATAGTCCCACTCATTTCAGCATTGCAGTCTTTGAAAACATTGGGTTAGGAGAAGAGATGAAGTGTGAGACGGAAAGATGGACCTACAAATGACTCACGACTCACTCTGGGTCATAAATCTAAGATAATATTGCACAAGTAAGGAAGAGAGGAATCAAAATTAGAAGACAGACTGCAGTGTTTCTTGCCAGTGATGGAAAGCACGAACAGTAACAGCCTGGCTATGCAGATTGGCTTCTAGATTCTGTATCTGGATACATGAATTAAGCCCAAGGTAGTGGGATGTAGTAAAGCATAATTACGACTACTCAAGTGGGAGAGCAAAACAAAATTTGTTAGAGTCTATAACTGAGAAATCAGTAGATATAATTGCAGTGTGAATCTGGCATAATAAAATATGGAAGAAAAATGATAAATACTCAAATTAAGAAAATAGAATCACATCACCCAGAATCAGGCACTCTGACGAGTTCAAGAATTCCAGTGAAAGAATATATCAGACAGTTATACTTTTGTTTTTCCACTTTGGAAAACAAAAACTTTAAAGTATGTTTTGAAACCTCTTAGTCTTCAGGGGAGGCCAGAAATTTGATTTCCAACTCTACATTTTGAGAGCTCATTTTTGTATTGAAGAAGTTTTAGCTCTGTCATGATGGCAAACTAGAATCTAAAAGTTTCTGAAATTGGCTCAAGCTTTTCCAAATTCAGTTGGGGATCGGGTCCAATATACTAGTGTAGATGCTAAGGAGCACAAAGAAAATAAAATACAGTTTCTAGGAAGGAAGGGGTGAAGGAAGAGAGAGAGGGATAGGAAAAGAGAAGATACAGGAAGAAAGGTGGGGGGGGGGGAGAAAGGAAGGAAAGGCCCAAAGGGAAGCAGGGGATTTGGCATATCTTGTGGCAAGTTTCTTGCTGTTTTTCCCAACTAGAGATAAGTAATGATGGCAAATAGTGAAAGCAGAAAGAATAGGTGGAGAGAAACGATGAAAAACAGCCAAAAGCCCAAGTACTGATGGGAAGGTGGCAGGGATGCAATGAAGAAACCCAGTGAAGTAAAAACAAATTGTGATTTTTACAAATTTTAAATGCCAATTGGCATGCAAACATTTAAATATCTTTGAAGTATACTATTAATTTAATGTCATGGCACAAAATTAATTAGCTCCCCCAAACTGAAACAGAAAGTATAATCACTTAGTGACTGGAAGAGGGGAATGAAAACATCAAAGCATTAGTCCCCCAAATGGAATTGGAGGCAAAGCAGCCACCTCCCCATTTTCATTTGAGTTGTAGCTTAGTTACTCTGTAGCTACCTCTGCCCTTATGCTCCTTCTCAAGAATACCTAGTGAGTCCTCCACAGTTCTGACAATGATTGTTCCAGACGGATTCTTCTTCTAAAGAAAATACCAGCAGTCTTTTTCAATGTTATTTTAAATAAGTTTTGCTTAAAAGTATTGGGGGCGGGGGCAGGAAAGTGGTTCTTGTGATCCTGATCTTAGGGTCATCTTTAGATGCAGATTCAATGGGACAGGATAATCATTTCCATCAGCTGGTCTTTGATGTAAAAGTCATACTTATGTCTCATATTCTGGGACCACTGGATACAAACACTGGATGTTGTCATTGTGTTTCATTCCTTCTGCCTTTCTGCCTGATTTCTTCCCTTTTCTTGGAACACGCTATGTGTGGTCAGGAGGTAGTAAGAGCATGCTATGTGTGGTCAGGAGGTAGCAAGAGCACCTGGTTTATGCAACAGTTATTTCGGGAGATGGTGGGAGGGGACTCCAATGGCAGCAGGAAAAGACATTTTCAAATTACTTCTGACATGTCTAGGCTCTAATGAGTTATATTCTCTTCCAGAGGAAGTCATGACCAATGAGATGCATGGTTTCCCCATCTCCCATTTAACCCAGTATCCTATTGAGATAAGGGTCACAGCTTCTCTTGAAATGTTGAAGTGTTTTACATAAAAAAAATTTATATAGCTAGAAACAGGAATAATTGCTTCTATCAAAAGAAGCAGTAAAAGATTCTGCTGCCTGAGATAATCTACTCAGGACCGTATCTCTCGAGCTTAAAAATCACATATAATTTGTAAATTCCTACTAACTCTGGAAGTTTGTTTTTGTTTTTTTTTTCTTTTATATATTACTGTATGTGTTTTTTTTTCCTTTTAAAACTGGTGGAAAATAAGTTCCTAGGGGTTCATTTTCTGACTGTGGAGAGGGCTGAACAAAGAAAAGCCCAGTGATGCCCCTCTGTGGCAAAAACAGGATATCACAGAGCTGCTTAGATTGTACAAGCAGCCACCATGACGCCAAGCCCACCCAGACCCGCTATTTATAAATTTTCTGTTTTAACACTGAGCAACAAAAATAGAAATAATCTGCATTAGGCTTGGTAGCATAAATCATTAATTGGACTGTAATATGTTTAAATACATCCAACCACTGCAAAAAGCTTTTACATATTCAAGAAATGTGAAAGGCAGCAGAAAATTTTAAAGCATCCACTTTTAATATAAAGAATGGTTAAATCATTACTTTCATACATCCATGTTCTTGAGCATGAAAGATAACTACATTAAGTATAGATAATAAGTACTCTAATAGCAGTATATTTATAGTTCTTTCTTATTCAATTTCTAGCATCTTAAATAGTAAATAAGAAATGAAAAGGAAAGTGTAGAGAAAGACAATATTACTTTGGAAACATTAAAAATGGTGTCTCATTTCATTATGGGATATATGGAGGTAGCCCCAGAAGTTTTTTCTAAGGATGGGGAATATTAATGACTTGATTATTATATCTGCCTAGTTCTTTTCCCTTCTATGTGGTACCCCTGGAGGAAAGAAGAGATGGGAGGAGGAAAAGAATAATACAAAGAAATACAGTTTTTTGAATGAAGTCCCTAATCTCTTTGGCCTTTGTGTGTCTCAAATATAAAACAAGCCCTACAGAAAATGAACACTTGTCAGAATTTAGTGTGCATTTGTTTCAAAGACAAACAAAAAGGCGGCCATTCAGTGAAGAGTCAGGCATTCAGCTGTTGGTTGGGGGATTATTTTTTACCATAAAGTATAATGCACAAGAGATGCTAGGGGGGGCTGGGAATATGGTCTAGTGGCAAGAGTGCTTGCCTCATATACATGAAGCCCTAGGTTCTATTCCCCAGCAGCACATATACAGAAAACGGCCAGAAGTGGCACTGTGGCTCAAGTGGCAGAGTGCTAGCCTTGAGCAAAAAGAAGCCAGGGACAGTGCTCAGGCCCTGAGTCCAAGGCCCAGGACTGGCCAAAAAATAAAAAAATAAAAAAATAAATAAGAGATGCTAGGGAAGAGATGGCCACCATCACAGAAAGTATACACACCTATTTTCTGATACAGCCTGTGAGGCCTTCTGTGACCTGCCTCAGCTCCCATCTATAGGCTCACAGCTGCTTCTCTATGGAAAAGGGAGTTGACTATCGGATACCACAAGTACTCATTGCTATGCTTATCACCACACAATGGATACCCACTAGATTCTTATACCTTGTCTACTCATTTCTGCAGTCTACCCTTCCAGTCTGCCAAGCTTCAAAGTACAATGCTTTTATGTGTTTCTATTTCTTCCACAGAAACATTCCACACCTCTTTGTCAAAGGCCTGCTTCTTTCTCTAGGCTGATTAATAGTCCTTCCTTGGGTACTTGGCTCTGGTGACCTATCCCCCAAGGCACCATTCCTCACTCCCCAGAGTAAAGAACCACCCACCCATTCTCTCTGCCAATACTATCGGCTTTTCACTTTTTATTATGCCAGCATCGCATAGATGATCCTCTACTTAATAATTGTGAAAAGAGGGACACAACAAAAGAAGAGACTCGGTTTGGTCCTTAATCCTCAGATCATTAGCGATTGTTCTCTTAGTTTTGATGTGGCCTCTGGATAGTTTGTTGATCTGTGCCATTTGAAGCAATATCTTGTTATACATTTAATTTATAGAAAGAAGTGAAACACAAACTATGAATACTTTTATGTAATATGGGAGAGTAAAACTCAACCCAACCCACAGTTACAGTTTACACAATAACTATAGATGTTGACATACAAGTCATTTTGAACAAATGAACTTTATGCACGCAGTACATGCTTTGAAATCCATCACTTTGTGAGCAAAAATCAGGGTCTGTATTGAAATGCCATATCTATTTTACTATTTCTTTCATTACACTTCAAACTCCATACCTCAAAAGGCACATCTTAGTCCTTTTATCATAGCAACCAGCACATACCTCATATTCATAAATGTGTCTAACTACCTTAAAAATGCTTCATGAAATCACAGTAGGATCACATAAGGTGATAAGGTGCATAGCTTTACTTTTTCCTCTCACAGCCTTACAAATGGAAATTTTTCAGAAGAGATTTTTCTCTCTCTAAGTTCAGTTGTGCCATAAGAATTGAAATATGATTCAGTACCAAGCTCTAAAATATATTAGCAAGATTAATTTTGTAATATCTTTATAATATTAATTCATGTGTATGCAAATGTGTTGCTTCCCTAATGTGAGAGAAAGAACTGAGATGCTGGCTCCCTCACAGGCCATGCCATCCTGTGATTTAGTCTCTACCTGTTCTGTTGTCCATGGAAGACTTTCCACTCATGTGAATGGTAGGAGTAGTAACAGAGGCACATAGAATTGGAAGGTATTGCAGGTACAAGTCAAATTTCCTGATATTAAGTTGGCATTGTTACTGATATCACTGGTAGTTGCCTGAAAATCTACTTGCTGGAATAACACTGCTCCCATATATCAACAAAGCAGGCAGTGACTTCTTCATCGAGCCCACAAAAAGTATGGAGCCACGTTCATAATATGTTTGCCTCAAATCTACACCCTCAGAACTCCCAACAATTCTGAGACTCCCTGATACCTTGTAGTGCATGAGCTGTAGAAGCAACTTTACCAAGACACTTTCAAGATCCTACACTGTACTAGATCTACTGTGTCAAAACAAGCTTTCCAGGAGAAGAATGGATACTCAAGTTTGAGGATTCCTTTTCTGGTGTGTATAATTACTAATGTTTCTACCAATTGCTAGGCCTATTTAGCAATCACTGCTCAACATTGTTAAGTGGCTGCAGTCTGTTGGGCTAATCACTAATACCACAATATTAAACAGTTGTACAACCAAGTGATTCATGTAGCTTGAGAATTCAGAAGTTTGTTGAAAAGATCAAAATACTTCTTGCCTAGGAATTAATGAAAACAAAGTAAAACTCACTTTTCAATATGTTTTACAGTAAATAGAGTCATTAATGTCAAACTGTTATGCACAGCAAAATTACTATGGTTTATTTAAGTTTTCTGTGTTCTAGTGCTAGAGATCAAAATCAGCTTTGTGCATGCTAGACAATTGTTCTACCACTTAGCTAGATCCCAGTCTTGTGACTTAATTGTCTGGATATTTTAATAAAAGAATTTTTGGATGTTATTATTATATACCTTCTAAAGCACTTTCAGAGTCTGGGAAAATTATTTCAGTCATTTTAAATGTGGACTCAAATTAAATTTATAAAAAGTAGAAAGAAGGGGTAATTACGATAATATCCTAAATTGTAAAATCTGAATCTGTTTTAAGTTAATATAAGAAAAAATTATGAAGCTGATCCCAGGGAGAAAGCTGACTGAGAAGCCATTTCTGTTATGAAATATCAACTTCCATGCTTATTTCTGCATCTTAAATTCCTTTCAGCTTATCATAAAAATCTCAGTGTGGAAGATATAACTAGAGATAACACAGATTATCCCAACAAGCCATGTTTAAAAATGTTTTATTCACTCTGCAACACCTCTGTCCATAGTAGCACAGGCTAGTCCAGTACCATCACTGAAAACAATTTGTTTTATAGAGACAACACCTTCGTTGGACTACTTGTTAAAAAGTTCTTCCTTGCACTGAGATGTTCTCAATCTAAAATTTCAGCTTATGCATATGACTTGGATTGCACCAAAATTTTTCAAAGGACTGTTTAATCACTTTTAAAATATGCCTTTAAAATACTTTATTCATGTCTCTAAGACAAACAGAATCTGTTCTCTAAAGAGATCCAAATGTCCTTCATTAGCAGACTTTGACGTTTCTTTACCCCAATCTCTTTTCAATATGTTTTAGTTTGTCTAATTACTGACCTCTCAATATAATCTTACCACTAAATCATCACAGTCCTTAAAAACTGGAGTCCGTGTCCATTTTCATTATAGATCCTATTTATGTACTGAATGCCTTCCCCTGGCCATTCACATTAGCTCTGGAGACATCTAAATCACAATGTAGATTTCTAAAGATATGACTGTCATCTATACCTCTGAGCATTTTCACACATTCTGCTCATAAGCTTAACTTTTCATTCGCTGTAAACACAGCTGTATGTCTGGTTTCTGACCCAGTAGAGGACTTTATATTTGTCCCTGTTAAATTTTGTTATGTTATTTCAGTTCAGATCATTCCAGCTTGTCAAGATCTTTGAGCATCCTTAATGCTATCATCCAGTGAGTTCTGTATTCCTCCTAGCCTGTCATCTACAAATCTGATAAGACTTTCCTCTATAGTTTTAAACAAGCCATTAGTTCTAAAATAAGTAAGCAGGACAAGTTCATGGACAGGTCACAAGGTTGTCAGTCATAATTTCTCTCTGGAAGGAAGAATATATAACAGTTTGTTTGGTTACTCTTCTGTCAATTATTAGTCCATTTTATTACAAAGAGACTCAATGCATACATGTCTTGCTCACCCACAAGAACACAAGATATATTTTGTTTACTGATATTGAAGTACAAATACTCTATGTCAAATGCTGTATCTCTATTTTAAAACACCATTAAAAAAGATCTGACACTGGCTCTACTTTCTTTGCTTAGCTACCACACATTGATTGTAGCTATCACTTTTTATCACTAGCTAGCATTTAAGACTTAAGAATATTTTTTAGTAACTAACTCCCAGGACAATTGGCCTTGCTCAAGGACTGGCCTCTTCCCATGAGAATCTACATTATTACGTGAGTTATTAGATTCACAGAAGAATTTTTCTTATAGAATGAATACTAACCCAATCCTGCAAAAATCATCGAACAGAAAACCCATTTCTACCAGAACCTATCATCTTGAATGAGAATTGCTGTATTCATATGAAAATTAACCCACTCCTTAGAGAAATGACCAACTCACAGGAGAATCTATGTACTTTTGTGAGGGAATAGACTCACTCACAAATATCACCCACTGCAGTAATAAATAGTCTCATGGGAAGAGAAAACCTCACTCTTGAGAGAATCAACCACTCCAAAGAGAATCATATTTATATGGGAATGAATGCAGTTGCTCAGGGATCAGGTTCTTGTATGAAAATCAAGAGTGGAAAAGTCCCTGGTGGGAAAATCTGAGAAAGCTACACACTTCAGAGAGAAAAACATTAATACATCTTAACGACTCAATCACCTCAAGATGTGTGTGTGTGTGTGTGTGTGTGTGTGTTTTGGTTTTGGAGCTTGAACTCAGAGCATAGTCCCTGAGTTCTCTTTTGGTCAAGGGAAGCGTGTTACCACTTTGAGCCACAGCACCACTTCTGGTTTTCTGGTGGTTACTTAGAAATAAGTCTCATGAACTTTCCTGCCCAGGCTGGCTTTGAGCTACAATCCTCCAATCTCAGCTTTCTGAGTAGCTAAGATTACAGACATGAGCCACTGGAGCCCATCTCATTCACCTCTTAAATGCCCATCCCCTACTTTGCCATAGTAATAATCAAATTTCAACATGAATTTCACAGAGAGATAATCCATATCTAAGCTTTACATTCCCTAACTCCTATCCATTCACAATTCTAATGACAAGTCACCCAGACATCTAAATTGTCATTTCTGCCTCTATCCTAACCAAATATAGTCTATTTTCTCACAGGAGTCACAACACTCAGAATTTTCTAAGAAAAAGAAGTCAGTTCCCTTTGCCTATGTCCCTTTGCCTCCTATAGAGTTGATATTGAAATCGAACCCCCTACTTGTCCAGTAATGCTTCTGATCAACCACTAAGCTCTAAACATAATACTTCTTTAAGCTTCTGAAAACCTTCCAAGTTCATTTCCACCTACAGGTATTTCTTCAGTGTGTCAATTCCTGGTAGTCTGTTCCCTGGGGTTTTATCATATAACTTATCCTTCCATGCAACCCCATCTCCCCTCAGGTGTCACTTCCTCAAAGAAATCTTCCTTCTAAAACCAGAGCCATTGAGTCACCAGATGACCAAACCTTTTATTTTCTTCACAGTACTTACATAACCTAACATTATCCTAGGTGTCTATTTATCACACTACCATGTAAGCACTGTGAGCACAGAACTTGTATAGTGTTCTCTTCAGAATCCCAGAACCCTGGAACATGACCAAGCTCATAGCAAATGCACAGATATTTGATGGAACAATTGATATTTTTTTAGCCCACCAAAGCACAATCACCTGCTGAAAATCTTTCTCCCTTTAGGCACATACTATCTTGACACTGAATTGCCTTTGTGATTCTTAAAAGTATCATCACTGAATTTTTATCTTAAAATGTATTTACCATGCTGATTAAATAGAAAAGAAACAAGCAATATCACATTAAAAAAAAACCGCCACCAACAACAACAAAAAAAAAAAACATATGGAGTACAACAGATACTTCTCATCAGAAATCCTTAGCATTTCAGAGCCTGGGTGTCAGTAAAGATCCATCTCTATTGCACACATGCAATAAGCTAGCTTCTCTGGCTGTACCTGATTGATACTACTTTAAGTGTCTAATTTTATCCTAATGTACTTATGTCAAACAAAACATAGCTTTTACCTCATAGCCTATATCTTTTCTATCCCCTAATACAAATACAAACCCAAGTATTAAGCTAAAGTTAGACTTGATTATTGAATACCAGTTTGAAAAATGGTCAGGGAACTTTCAAGCTGTTTTCCCCACATAAGAGCTGCCTGTAGAGCATTTACAACTCCACATTGACAAAAGAAAGGAACAAGTCATTGAAGTGGTTGGTTTTGTCAACATTTAGACTTTCAAGAAGCATAATTTAATCTCCTAGACTTGCTGTGAGGTTGTATCAATTGATAGAGTTAGAGGTGAGCTTGTGGTTTGTGCTCAAGAAATTTATATTTAGCCAAGGTGCTCATCTTATTAAGTAGATTGAAATTTCAGTCAAGAGAGAAAAAGCACATTGTACCATATTTGACTGCTAAAATGAATTTACATACAGGATAGCAAAATGCCAAATCTGAAGTGCTCCAAAACTTGAAACTTTTTCATAAGTATACAGGTACACACCTTGCTTCATGTGATGGGATGCAGTAAAAATATAGGTACACAAAATACTACCTAGAGGCTGTGGGTACAAGGTATCATATGAAATATCTAGTACTTCCCTATTTAAATCTGGGTCCCATCCACAAGGTATCTTATTTTATACATTCAAATATTCCCAAATCTGGAAAGAAGTCCCAACACTGACTTGGTTTGGTCCCAAGCATTTCTGATACAGGATACTCCACTTGTATAGATAAACATTAAGAAATTATCACTGAGCTTTTTAATCTGAGATCGTTTTTTCTTTTAATAACAGCAGATGGACTGGAAAGGTTGGTCATGAGAGAGCTAAGAGAACTTGGGAAGTTATAGAACATTTAAAATAAAAATTAGGAAGTAGAAAACTAGTATCCATTGCCTGTAAGTATGGGCAAGATATAATTATACAATTATTGGAATAAAGGAATAAATAAATATTTGATTGCAAAAATAATGTATAAGTTTGAAGAATTGCCATACTTTCTAGAACAACATTGTAAATTTCTTCTGGGTTGAATTTTCAAACCATGAAAAGGTAAACCAATAAGCAAAAACAGATAAGATTATCAAAATGGCCATGAGGTGTAAGTCATTGAACTGAAGAACATGTAAATCAAACATAAATTCATGATATTCTTACATTTAAAAATCAGCTTCTGGGAGTTTGTCATGGTGGCACATGCCTATAATCCTAGCTGTTTAGCAGACTATGGCAAGAGGAATGTTAAAAGGGTTGTTAGGCATTCATGGCCACGTAGGCAACATATAGAGAGAAAAGTAAAATAAAATGTAAATTTTACAAAGCTTAGTAAACATGAGCTTTCATTACTAATAGTTTCCATCCTTTTCTAAGGTATTTGAGTTTGATATTAAATACTCTGACCATCAGAGCTGTGATAAATTTCAAAAGTTAATACTATAAATGTGATTATTTGATTACATTCAGAAATACTATTTGGATGTTTAATAGATGTATATGTTTAATAAACTTTATTTAATCCACTTGTCTTGTGATTTTTTTTTCAAATTTTTATTATCAAACTGATGTACAGAGAGGTTACAGTTTCATACGTTAGGCAATGGATACATTTCTTGTACTGTTTGTTACCTTGTCCCTCATATCCCCCTCCTTCCTCCCCCTTTCCCTCCCCCCCCCCCCCCGGAGGTGTTCAGTTCACTTACACCAAACAGTTTTGCAAGTATTGCTTTTGTAGTTGTTTGCCTTTTTTTACCCTGTGTCTCTCAAATTTGGTATTCTGTCTTGGGATTTTTTAATCTATAGTGATCACTTAAGTGATTAGCTTTTACTTGTTGGATTTTTTTTTCAGAAAAAAATACTTACTAAAAATTGATATTTATGGCAGATGGCAGTAGCTCACACCTATAATCTTATCAATTTGGAAGGCTGAAATCTGAGGATCATGGTCCAAAGCCAGTTCAGGCAGGAGAGTCCATAAGACTCTTATCTCCAGTTAGCCACCAACAGCCAGAAGTGAAGCTGTGGTCCAAGTGGCATAACACCAGCTTTGAGCACAAATGCTCAAGGACAATGCACAGGCCCTAAATTCAAGTCTACAGGACTGGCACACATACACACACACATAACACACACCACACACACACACACACACACACACACACACACACATTTGATATTTGTAAGCCTGAAAATATTCAGAATTTTTGAAAAGTGTAAATATGTAATATATGTGAATAATACTTAATAATTTACTGTATTATAATGTGATAGCTTAGTGACAAATTGGAAACAAATCAAATAACTACGTAAAATGTATATTTTTAGAAAAATACTAATTTTACAAGAGAATTAGATACTAAAACTTATTAAAAATGACTTTTTATACTTTTTATATTACCTAGTTTTAATAAAGTCAACATAAACTAAAGTTACAAATATTTCTTTGTGCTCACAAAGCCTTTATCAAATATTTGAAAAAATATCATGCAGAAAAAAATTGTGTCATTAATTACTCTAAAGTTAATAGAATTAGAGATACACAAATAGAATTAGAGATACACAGGCACAACAGTCTACAGTTCAAGAATAACGTCATCTTACACCTTCTTCCACATTAGAAGTTGAATTGACTGCCGTAGAAACAAATGATCTGGGAAATAAATCCCAAACACATTGAGTACTTACAAGCTCAGTGTAAACTCAAGCATATTAGTTGCTACTACAAAAGGGATCAACTATGCATCTTTTAGGGTGATGGTGGCCACTTATACTGTCAGAGACACAGCCCTATCCATAGGCCTCAGCATCCCACTTCCAACTCATAGTAAAAGGTGATTTTGTGGCCTTATCATCAAGTTAGCATCCTTCCCCAAAATAGAAGAAAATATGTTTTTCTTTTATAGCCACAAAAATTATGTATATTGCTTCTGTTTCTATCTCATTAGCTATAATTAAATCACACAGCCACATGTAACATCAAGGGATGCTGAAAAATGGGAAGAATGACTGGTTGCATAAACATTGCTTCTTTATTATTGCTGTTTCCATTATTAATAGTGTAAATAATAAAAAAGAGTCAAGAAATGTGCTATAACTTCATGTTGTGTCTAATTAAAAAAAGAGTCAGCAATGATTCCCTTTGAGCAAAGTATTTCACAATAAACAGAAAAATTTACTAATTTCTCAACTATATTCCTAGTTGTATATCCAAATCTTACCACATACTGTAACTAAGAAAAATCTCCATTCATTTATAAATCTCATCCTATGCCTTGGATACAGGCTCAATTTTCATATCTTGACACCACTAATCCAGCATTTATTAAGGATAAGCAATTACCAAGATATGGGCTATGTAGAAAAATACATACAAACAAAAAGCAGTTTGGGATTTTCTAAGTTTCTTTTCCTTGAGGCCCAGATCATGTCAATATTCCTTTTATAAAATTTTCTAGAATATCCCCAAAGACAGAGACCTCCAGCTTCCCTAAGGAATTATCCACCCTGTTCAGACATTATTTCATATAAACTACTTTAGACAGAGAAATATCTATATTCATCTAACCAGTATTTGAGCTTGCTTCATACTCAGGTTTAAGAGTAAGTGGAGCTCTCCCTTACAGAGTTCAAGTTTTGGTGTGAAACCTTTCCTAGATTCATTAATCACCTAGCTATGACCCATCCATAGTTATTCAGACATTGGAGAAATCGTAGTATATATTGGAACTCTTCTACAGTGTGTTTGCCCCTATTGTTCAGTCTTTGTATATAACAGTCCAGTCGTGCATAAAGAAAATCTTTCAGGCCATCATGTGATAAGATCACTTGAAATGCATCCCAATGGCCTGGTAGCACTACACAGAAATCTCTTTTCTAATCTAAATTCAGCATTCAAATTGATTTCATGGAATCGAATACTATGTCAATAACTACTGCAGTTTTGCTTTATTTTACATTTGTACTATTTGGTTAGGGAAAAAGGGAGAAGGAAAAGTATATCATGATATGTCCTTTATTCTAATGCTCATTTCCATAGAGACAAATATTTTTGAGGTGGAGATAACTTTGCATTGGGATGCCTATTGACTAAGGTGGTGTTTGCTTTCCATAAATGTTATTCTCAAATAGTGGCATGTCTTATAATCAGTGGTGGCTTAGAAACTAAGAAATTCAGCATGAATATTTCACTATCCTATTAAAGATGAAACTCACAAATTATACTTCTAGCCTTGACTCCTATATAACTTAGATACTAGTCACCTAGCTCAGTGATGTCGGCCATCACTTCGGTCCATTAAATCTTCTCCATTTCATTCACATATTGTATAAGTTTCTAAATGTTCAGTGTGAAGTTCTATTGGTCTTGCACACACAGACCTGCCTGGATCCACACTTGCATGTTAAGTGGCACTGATTAAGACTGTTGTGACTGAGGTTACTCTGTGATACTAATCTGACAAATGTGACAATGATCCAACAAATAGTTTATCACTTTTAAGTGATTTTTGGTTAGTAATTAGACAATATTTTCCAGCATACAGTAACAAAGCAATAACAGAAAAAAAGTCCTAAGGAAGAGTCATTTAAAAATAAAGGTGTTATGCATGTTTGATTCCAGCAAACAATGAGATGTGAACCTTTAGACAGAAGTTCCAGCCAACATTCCTTCCAGGGTGTCTCTTCAGGGAAGATTGATATGTGGTCATTTGTCCTAGAATATGTTTCCTCACCCAGTCTGTTTTAGAAAGGTAACTGCTTGATAATTTCAAAGTCATGGCAATTTATGGAGCATAACTTTTTGATCATACATTAATATGCAGGGATCCATGCAAATGTGAGTATAAATTTCATTTTTTATTTGTCAAAATGATGTACACAGAAGTTACAGTTTCATATGTTAAGCATTGGATACATTTCTTGTACTGTTTGTTACTTCCTCCCTCATTCCCTCCTCCCTCCTCTCCCTTTCCCTCTCCCCCTATGAGTTGTTCAGTTGGTTTACACCAAACAGATTTGCAAGTATTGCTTTGTAGTCATTTGTCTTTTTATTCTGTGTCTCTCAATTTGGGTATTCCCTTTCACTTTCCTAGTTCTAATACCAGTATATACAGTTTCCAATGTACTCAGTGATAGTGCAGGTACAACCACAGGAAGGGGATACAAGAGGGTCATCAACAATAGAAGCTACGGTTTCACATGGCATGTTGATGACATACTAGTACACTTTCTTCCTCTGTTTGCAGTCATGGATGCCTGGCTCATAGAAATCACTGTGTTAAGATAACTGCACCTACTGCTGACAGTCATGTATTGGAATGCATGTCTCACTGGTTGGAATTGATGAATCAAGAAGTACACAATGACGATGACTGAAGGCTGACACTGGGAAACTTTCCAAAGTGCTAACAGGAAGTAGAACCAAGCCATTGCTGTGTGTAAGATGGTTCTCCCCACAGTTGCACTGGCTCTTGCCCTTTCATAGTCTTCATTATTCATTTTTTTAAGTTCTCTGAGTAGCTTGGTGAGAATTCTTTCTTTTCAGTCTCCTCTTAGTCTAATTTTCAGCCTCTGTCTGTAGTAACACAGTAGTTCTATCTGTAATGATACATTGAAAATACCTACCTTGCCCCCACCACCATAGATGGGAGTTCTTACAGTATGTTTTCTCCATGATTCAGATATGATGGGAAAATATAAAGTAAATGACCCTGTAAGACCCTTTGTGGGTTAAGACTTTTTTTGCCTACTTTTTGCCAAAGTTCACTGTCTAATGATTCCATTTTATATTTCCTTATACTTTAAGGCTCATTAAAGCCTTAAAATTTTTATCTTCCAGAGTATTTTTGGCAACTTTGTTCTTCACTTGTTTAGATATTAGCTATTTGTTTGTACTAGTGAGCTTAATACCTTTGCTTCAAATGACAGAAACATCTTAGGAGAAAAGGTAGAACTCGCCACTGAAAGAAAGCAGTGTCATAATTTATTATATGGGAACATAATAGGCTGAGGTTTATTGTTGTTGGGTTTTTTTCCTGTGCACAAAGAAAAGGATTTGTTAAGTTATGTCCTTAACATAAAGAAATGTTACTCCTATTAATTGTGTAAGCTAACTCTGTGGTATGAAGAAATCTTTTTTGCGTGTCTAAAGAATATTAGTTTAGCTGGAGACAGATCTCAGGCCAAAAGCCAGCTTTAATAAGGTGCTTTGGTGAGATCGTTTCTAGTGTATACAGGTAGCAATAAAACTCCAGAGAGATTTATCTAACTGTAGAAATACATGTTTACATTCCAAGGACAAATGAAACTAGGAACCTTAAAGAATGTCTGGGTCATAAGTTGCAAATGTATCAATTATGTGGAAAAATGCATTTATATTTTTTAAAGGTTATAATAAGTAATTAGGATTTTTTTGTATTTCTTTTGGGAGGGAAGAAGAGGTTAGTTGCCTCTTTCTCCTATATGTAAAGGAAAGAAAATCTGTTTTTCTCTGCTCATGACCTGTAATAAAGATTTTGTCTATGTAACAGGTATGACCTGGCTTTCATTGTGTTACCCCAGGGGCGAGAATCAGGGTGGAGGGAACTGAGGTCGCTATTTGCTTCCTAACTGAATATTAATAATCTCTCTATCAAAACATCTAATGTACATTTGGAATAAAATTAATAAAAATGAATATTAAAAGCCCCCCCCTATAAAAAAAAAAGAAAGCAGTGTCCCTTGGAGAAAGGACTGATGACTCACATGGGAAATCCTGGACCATCTTGTTATAACAGAAAATAAGGGACTACTGGGGGCACTTCATGTAACCCAGGACCCAGCTTGACACGGGTCTCATTACACAAATCTAGTATAATTGGAGCATCAGGCGAAGCAAACCAACAAATAACTATGAGCAACAGAAAGGTTCTTGCAAAACAATGCCAAAGGCAAACTAGTAATAAGGAAATTTCAAGGCTGGAAAATTATTTTGTAGTCATCAAGCCACTGGTGGGTAAGACAGAAAGAATCAATAGTAAATCAAACATTTTTGGAGGTTGGAGTAGAGGTCAGTAGAAGGGTATACATAAGGCGTTGGGTTAGATCCTCAGCACCACATTAAAAAAATTAGCAAGTTACTAAGAAGGAGATTATTATGGAGAGTATGGTGGTTGTGTAGTCTAAGAATCTCTACAAATTTATTTTATAGTGGATAACATCTTAATTAGATGACCATCTGGGTATACTCTAGAAAAAGACACAGTGTCACTTATGTAGTGTTCCTGTCAAGAATGTGTATCTAGACACTCTAGTTGTAAGAAAATTTAAGAATCACAGATGAGGAACATTCTATTTTCAAAAGGGAAAGGGAACTGTGTTCTTAACATTTTTAATGTTAAGAAGGTAAGGACAGGCCGTAAAACTTTCCTAGATTAAGGAAACTAAAATGGCATGAGAACCAAATACATGCCTTGAGTTCACACTGGGCCCCACACTGAATGAGGAAATCCCGCGGGACATTCCTGGACTAACTGGCAAACTAGAACACAGATATTTTATTGAGGTTAAATTCAACCATTTTCATAAGTGGACTGTGCTTATCTAAGATACTATGTGCAACGAAAGCAGATAGAGATAACCTAACTTCCAACATTTCAGAAAAACTAAAGGGAACACACTAAGAACACACAAGATTGTAGAAGTACACTTGTTTACTTTCTTTATTATTGCATTTGTAAGGATTTGAAACTGTTTCTGAATCAAAAGTTAATAATAAAGATTTGAGAGAACAGAGTGACTTCAAAGGGACATAAAATCTTGGGGGAAATCATGGAAAATTTCTAAGTAACGATTATGTCCATGCTATACAGCTGTTCACATGTGCCAAAACACACTGATTTGTACACTAAAGAGTTTAGGTAGAAAACACCTGGGAATACAAATTTCTGAACAGGCATGGATGCGAGGATCTCTAGTGCTTAATTCATTTTCCAAGGTCATTACTTCTCCATGTTAGAGCCAGGGTCTGACAGGTCAATTCATTTTGTCAATTCCCAGCTCCAGTGGGACAACAGTATCATACAAGCACACAAGGTAGAGTGAAGGCATCGCCATCTCAACCTCCAAGAATACTCTATGATGCTGACACATGGACAAAATGGCCTGAGAAGTGGAGGGCAGAGGTAACAAGTTAGATAAGAAATGTACTCACCTTACATATGAAACTGTAACCCCTCTTGACAATAAAGAAGAAAAAAAAAGAATGGATCAGCAACCTTGTGAGGTAGAGAAGTCTGTATGCAAACAACAAGGAAAATAATTAAAAGATGGAAGTCTTTTACTGAATCTTCTTAAATCCTGAAAATATTCTCAAAATGAGGAAAGCAACATACAAAAATGTAGACAATCTGTTGCAACTTTTCAAGGAGATGGAAGAAATATTTCCCCAAAAATTAAGATGCCCTGTGTCATGGCTGATTTGCTGTCATTGGCTCACAGGAAATGATTTGAGTCTGCTCCCATAGAGTTTTTACCAACTGTAAAATGATAAGGATAGACCCAAATAAACTCAAAGGGTTATCAAACTCTGACATTCAGTTATTTCTTTGTTGGCTAAAAATAGTCTCAACCTGGAGTTATTGTTAAATGTAGGTAGGTGGTGAGAACTATAAAACTAGGATACCACAAGTTAATAAGTTTTATGCTTTCTGTATTTTATTTATCTCCGTTTTTTTTTTAATTTGGGGACTTAAAATGTAGGATGAGAGCAATTTTATACAAAGATGTTTTTAGAAATATCTTCAAAATCCCAATGTTTAGTAAAAGATAAATAGTTGCACTTGGAAATGATTAATTAAACAGCACTCTAAGCACTCACATAGCAAGAAAAAAAGGAGGATATTCTTAGGAGAAGATCACAAAGACTCAATAGCTATCAGCATATGATCATATAAAATTATGCTTATCAAAACAAATCTCAAGTAATAAAAACAGAATGTTTTTTATTGTACTGCTGTGGTTCTTTATTCTTTCTTTCTTTATTCTTTCTTCTAATTTGTCACTTTTTTAAAATTTCTGTACCCTTTGTCTAGTATATAAGTTTATCTGATTTAAGGAGGGGAAGGGGAAGCATGGAAACAGTGGGACAGAGGGTGAACCAATGCAGCAATACCCACTAGACACTATGTTGGAAATGAACTTTACAACTTGGGCAGGAGGGGGCTCAGAAGAGGAAAAACTGGGAGAGAATGAGGGAAGAATGACACTGCTCAGAAAGAAATGTAATCATTACATGACATGTCAATTTTACAATAAAATTTTATTAATAAATGGTGCACACTGTTTAATAAAAATGTATACATAAAAATATCTTCAAAGAAACAGTAGTTTTTAGTAAAGAAAAATATGTGTTTTCCCATTACTTCCTAATTTTTTGTTACAAATGCTGCAATCTCATCTTGGGGACAAGAGCAGTGGTAGATGTACATAGTCCTATGCCTGCCAAATGCTGGACTCTAAAAGTAAATTAGTGGGCTTTAGTAATCCTCTAAAGACACACTGAGTCATGCCAACCAGGTAGCAGACAAGGAGGATTAACCAGGTGACTCCAGATTCCTGGGAAAGATATTGCTATAGTGAATGATACATAATTTTTATCCTAATAGATGTGACTAGATTTCTTTTTCCCCCCATCCTGGGGCTCAAACTCATGGCCTGGGTGCTGTCTCTGAGCCTCTTTGTGCTCCAGGTTAGCACTCTACCACTTGAGCCACAGCACCACTTCTACCTTACTGAGTAGTTTATTAGAGATAGTGTCACAGACTTTCTTGCCCATGCTGGCTTCAAACTGGTCCTCAGCCTCCTGAGTAGCTAAGGATAACAGACATGAGCTATTAGCATCCAGCTATGTGGCAAGATTATTTTCTAAAAGGACCAAAACAATCCCAATTTTACAAACTAGTACAAGGCAATTTAAAACCCAAAGTAATCCTGGACCTAGCTCTCAAGAAGCTTCCTATATTATTAAAGAGATGTTTATGTAAATAAACACATAATCACGTCCATAGAGTCACAGTGACAACCTATACTAATTTAAACAAAAGTTTCTCAACGTGCTTCAAAGAAGCAGAGAAAATACAAGGCAGAACAGGCAGCAACCAGGAAAACCTGCTCCCATCTCAAGAGAGGCAGGTAACAATTGCCATCTTTACAAAGAAAACAACAAATAGGCAGCTGTAGTGAAGTATGCTTACAACATCTGCTTTTGTAGCTGCTTGCCAAACAAACAACCAAAAAAAATCCTATTTTTGAGGTACAGCTCTATAAATCTACAAGGCTCTGGCTAATGCTCTGGTCTTGAAAATGATAAAGAGCAATGCATACATGCCTGTGCCAATGGCAGTTCTTCAGGCCTTGGCTAATTTTTTTCTTCACAGCAAAGGGAAAGAAACAGAACCTGTACTTGGCATCAGAACCCCCTTGACTGCCTCCCCATTTCAATGAGCCTGACTTGAAGCCTTTACAGAGGTTGTCAACAGCTTCAAAACACCTCTATAGTTTGGCAGATGGCTAGAACAGCAGCGGAAGCTTCAGAGACCATTTTAGACTTCAGGAAACAGGATTTACAATTGGTTCCACAAGGAGATTACACCTGACTAGGCCTTCCGTGGTCTCCTTTCTCTGGGTGTATAAGATTTTTCCCCCTTTACCTTTAATGTCTATCTGCATTTACCACAGTAAACTGGAGAAGAGGCTAAAAATGTGCCAATATGATTGCAGAGCAATTGAAGAATATGTCTGGGGTGTCCTGAGCAGAATATTAAAAGAATGCTGGGTTAACACATTGTCTTTGGGATGCTTTGTGGCATTTTTTTCTCTAAATGCATATTCATCTTCCTTTGAATCCAGAGTTTGTCTTGGGAGGAATCTCTTAGGAGTTGAGAGCAGAGGTGTTTTAATAAGTAGTGACAGAAAAGTTTGAAAAGGAAAAACAGACTGAGAAAAATTACTAAGTATCTCTTCAATCTTTGTTAATTACCTTTTCCTCCAGCAACTACACCCAACTTTATAGATTTCAAATACTTTGTTTTGTCTTCCAGCTTGTGGTTGATTTGAAAGCATGTAGTATGCACTCTGTTTACTAAATATCTCTTTGTGGAAATTATTCTTCCCTCAGATTACAGTTTTTGTGATATTTTATCATAAAGATCTTCCCTAGGAAGATATGGGAAGAGTTAGATTTGTGGATGCAGAACTCACTCTATAAAGGAATCATATCATAACCCTGTATACTATAAAATTTTCTCTACTGATAATGTATAGTTAAAAAAAATAAAATTAGAGCAAAGGCTTAACCTTAACACATTTATGGACAAAACAAGAAATGTCCATTGAGCACATGTCTACAACTCTGCTATCCCAAGTTTCCCATGAAAAGTCTCAGAACAATGCACCTGCATCACCTGTCTGTCTTAAAAGAGCTTACTTCAATGGCTAGAGTCCACTGAATCAAAGGTAGGCAACAGAATACAATTTGTTTAATACCAGCCTTCAGTGTATATAATTAAGGATCTAATGCTGAACTGTTGATGTTTATCAAATTAGCTGAAAAGGAAATAAACCTGGCTGTGATGATGGTAGATTGGATTAACCACTGACACAAAGACCATCATGAGCAAACACCCTGTTGAAAATGATCTATTGTCTGAAACATTCATTTATTGACCAAATGCAGAGGCCTTATTAAACTCCAGGCTAGTGTAATTAAAGCTAAACGATGTAAATCAATTAGGATAGCATTTAAAAGCATACGTTTCAAATTGTTAAAAGAAAATTTTGACAATCCTTTAATCTTTAATATAAACTTTGCCTATACCTGAGCCAGCTAATAGTAATTTCCATAATCATCAGTGCCTTCCTGTTCTACTACATATATATGGCCTCACCATCAAGAAAATTACCTGGTAGTGGGCCAGTGAAGACAAAATGGCCAATAAAAGCACTTTAACCAAAGGCTAAATGACCCTGGCAAACCACTGGGTCTGGAAATGTCCCAATGTAGGAAGAAGTCTCACTGTAAAAGTAAAAAGTCTCCCAGGGTAACAGCTGTGATAAAGTTATATGCCTTTAACACGTGCATGTTTCCAACACCCAAAGAGCCCACAGCTTCCACCCTCAGTAAATTTTCAGACTTGAAGAAGGACACTCTTGCCTCTGTCCTGGCTCATTATCTTATATTTAATTTTTCAAATCAAGTTTCTGAGCTGATCCTCATCTGAAACACTATTTAGCAGCTAGGGGAACCAAACCTGAATCTCCTTCCTGCCCTCAAGGACAGTGTCGGGTGTTAAGAGTCTCCATTGTGTCTTTTATACTGACTCCCCTTTAATTTCTAAACTGTACCCAGCCCAAAAACCTTTCAATCATTTCCAATCCTCTACTTCAGAAAACCCCACATACTTGTTTTTGATGAATCACAGGTAATTCAGATCCTTCAGCTCTACGTTTCCCAATTCCATCCTTACTTCTCTGTAGCCTTGGACAAATTTCCTTTAGAGAAGGAACAGCCACATGATCTGAAAGACTAGGTGACATAAAATTCAAATGGCCATGTAGCACAGAGACTTCCATTTTGTTTTCTTATTGGATAGCACTACTATCTTCATCACAATGTTTAACTTGAAAATGCCTTGAACATTTTGATACATGGCCAAAGCTTCCCAAACTGTGATGTTTTCAGATATTAGTTTTCCTGCCTAATGTCAGGAATAAATTAAACTCTTTTCTCCATCCTATACTCACAATTATAATATCCAGTACAACTCAATTAATGCTTTGAAATGAATCAATAAATTAATCCTTGCATTTTATTTTATCCCTAGTACCTTGCCTAGATGTCTAATTCGTTCAATATGGACAAAGCCAAAAACCCAATCAGGGCTAACAAAATGGAGACTTATGAATCTAATCATATAGTACTTAGTGACTGGAAGTTAGTCATTGACAAGAGAAAAAATTTTTTTTTCCAGTCCTGGGGCTTAAACTCAGGGCCTAGGCACTGTTCCTGGCTTCTTTTTGCTCAAGGTAGCACTCTACCATGTGAGCCACAGCACCACTTCTAGCTTTTTCCATATAGGTGGTGCTGAGGAATTGAACCCAGGGCTTCATGTATACGAGGCAAGCACTCTACCATTAGGCCATATTCCAAGCTCCAAGAGAAGATTTAATTAGAATAGTTAGTAAAAGAACAACTCATGGGGGAAAGGGAAAGGGGGAGGAGGAAGGAGGGAATGAAGGAGGAGGTAACAAACAGTACAAGAAAAGTATCCAATGCCTAACATATAAAAATGTATCCTCTCTGCACAACAGTTTGACAATAAAAAAATTTTTTTAAGTTCTTGATGTGCCAAAAGAGAGACTGAGTTTGGAATCACTGCCTAGTGAAGACTGAGTATCTGAGTACTCTTCATTTAACAAACTCAACACCCAGCTTTGTTCATGTTCTTGTTCCTATTCTTTTTTTAATTTTTAAATTTAATTTTGTTGTCAAGGTGATGTACAGATGGGTTACAGTTACATATGTAAGGTAGTGAGTACATTTCTTATCAGACTTGTTACCCTTCCCCTCATTTTTCTCCCGCCTTCCTTCCCGAATCCCTCAGTCCCCCATGCCAAGTTGTACACTTAATTTCCAGGGTATTTCCTTGTTCCTATTCTTGTTCCTTTTTCTTTCAGTCTATTGAGAGAAAATACCATGGCCATATCTGATTGGGAGCTCTCAGCTATCCATGGAAGCTCCCCTGAGAGATGGAAGACTTAAGTGATGGTGAAAGCCCTATGCTCTTTGCCTGCTTCTCCCTTAAAAACGTGGCAGTTGAATACTTGACAAACTGGATGGAACAGATGGACTACTTGCTAGAAAGTTCTGCCCCAGGAGGTTAAAAAAAAATTCACCTATTAGTTTGATGAGTGCTCTTCAGAACTGGAATGGAATGACCCAGTTCCTACTGAACAAAGGCTATAAATAAAAGGCATAGATGACTATCAAAGAGAGGACCAAAGTTGCTCTTAGAGGTATTAGCACCACTTTGCCTTAAGGAAAGAAACCATGTCCAAATTCTTTGCCTACTCCCTTCTAAAGAAAAAGAGAACATTTATGATGTTTCTGCTAGAAGGAACTAAGGATTATTTTTTAACTTTTTTTTTTTTTTTTTTTTGGCCAGTCCTGGAGCTTGGACTCAGGGCCTGAGCAATGTCCCTGGCTTCTTTTTGCTCAAGGCTAGCACTCTGCCACTTGAGCCATAGCACCACTTTTGGCCATTTTCCATATATGCGGTGCTGGGGAATCGAACCCAGGGCTTCATGTATATGAGGCAAGCATTCTTGCCACTAGGCCTTATCCCTAGCCCCGGAACTATGGATTTTTGCAATACTCCTCTAAACTATCAAAAAGGTTCTGCAATTTGGGAGCCGAATTATATTAAGCAGATGAAAACGAACAACTCCTGGAACCTAATTAATCTGGTAAAACTGGCTCCTTATTTCAGACATGTGAGTAATATCCACAAACTCCTCATCCACATCCGTACTGCTTATTTTATTATTCCAAAGAACAACAAGCAACTTGCTGTTATACTCATTTATTCATTTCTCAAACTACACTTCCTCCAAAAGCTGAATGTGAACTCTCATCCACCTTGAATTTTGCCTAAAATAGGTGCTCGGGTACCAAAAACCCCAATGCAGATATGTGCAAGGCCTTGCTGCTTTCCAAGTCAGACTTAAGCCATCTGTTCACCTTTGGAGTCATCAATTGGGTGGAGCAGATGGATCTGAAGCACATAGGATTAACCACTTTCTGTCTTGAGAGAGGCAGAGCCACCTTAAAGACCCTGGTTCTGTAATAATCAGGAACTCCCAACTCAATGCTATTGGCCTGTTCTGGCACAGCCCTTACTTAGGAAGGGCTTCAGCTTACTTAGTAGGACCTTTGGCTTTCCTTGAAATCCCATCTCTCTGTGGTTATTCTGGAGAAACATACTTGGCCAGACTGCTAGGTGATGCAAACAAAGCTTTAGCTTTCTCCTTACCCTTTGGAGAGCTAGGACTCCCAGGCTGCTCCCTGCGGGTGCACATTCCACAGCTTTATGTTTTATGCTAGGGTACTAGAGGCAACTAAAGGATTCCTCAGTATTGCTTCTGTCTTCTGCATGAAAACCAGGTGATATATTAACATGAAACTGAGTTAGTGTTGCTGTTGAAAGGCTGGCTAGTTAAAGGGATGTATTAAAAGCATTCTTTCAGGTGACAGAAATGAAAATGAAGAGTGATGCCTCATAAGGGAGTATAAAGTCTGTCATGGGAATGTAAGGGACAGTATTGAAGCATAAATTGTTGACTTTGAGAGTGATGGACCTTTTGGATATAGCTATAGAGAGTCAGAAACAAGATTCCAAATTTCCAGGCTTGACAAGAAATGACGGAGTTGCCCCTACCTTGATAGTTATAAATAAATGGTCACAAATAAGAAGAAAAATACCATTTGGTGCCATAATTAAAATGATAATAACAGTAAAGTGGATGACAGAGAGCTGAGAGATCCTATTTCCTTGGAATAGCCCTACTGGCTAACTGAAACACTTTAACTGGAAAACTCATAGTCAGGCCTCAATACCTATTTTGACTCATTTTCTCTGCAATTCTTCAAATGACTGATGAGAGCATAGCTAGCAGCTTTTCTCCCTAGCAACTGTATGTATTTTGTTACTACTTTAATCACAGTGTTCATCCACAATATGTTATAATCTCTTGGTTTATCTCTGAATTAAATTGATTAAATTAATTGATTGCCTAATGGATAATAAAATGACAAACACAAAGGAACCACTGGATATTTTATAATTTGCTTTGTAGAGCAAGTTTAGTTTTGCAACAAAATTAGCCAGAAAGTATAGAGTTCCTATATACCCCTTAACTTCATACAGATTAAACCTCCCCCCATTAAACAACTCAGGCCACAATGGTACATTTTGTATAACTAGTGAATCAGCAATAACAAGTCCATGTCATCCAACATAGTTTCTGTAAGATTCGCTCTGAGCATTGTATACTCCATAGGTTGTGTGAATATTTAACAATGTGTATCCATTAGAGGACCATGCAGAATAGTTTCAGAGCCCAGAAAAATCAACTCTACTCTGTCTACTCACTCCTTTTTGTCCCCTGGCAGTTAGTTACTAAGTCTCCAAAGCTTTCCCTTTCACAACCTCACACAGTTAGATTCATACAAAATAAACTTTCTCAGAGTGTCTTCTTTCACTTAGCAATATGCATTTAAGGCTCTTCAGTGTCTTCTTGTGGCTTGATAGCTCATTTCTTTTTAGCACTGAATAATTCCTTATCTGGCCGTACTAGTTCATTTATCTACTGAAGGACATCTTGATTGCTTCCGAGATTTGGCAATTATGAAGAAAACTTCTATAAACACCCATGTGCACGTTTTTTGTACGGACATAAGTTTTCAACTCCTTTGGGCAAATACCATGGAGCAAAATTGCAGAATTGTATGGCAAAATCATGTATAATTTTGTAACAAACAATCTGTTTTTCCAGTGACTTGCCACTGAAATTCCTGCTAGCAATGAGTAAGTTTCTGTTGCTCCCATCCTAGACAGCATTTAGTGCTGACTCAGTTTGGAATTTGGGACCTTCTAACAGATATGTTGTAGAATCTAACTATGGCTTTAATTTGCAATTCCCTAATGACAGATGATAGGCTCTATCTTTTCTTCTGTTCATTTGCCATTTGGATAGCTTCTTTGCTGACCTATTTGCTCCTATCTTTTTCCTATTGCTATTTTGTGTTGTTGTTTTTCATTTGTTTTCCCTCCTCGCTCTGTGTGTGTGTGTGTGTGTGTGTGTTTGTGTGTGTGTGTGTCTGTGTCTGTGTCTGTGGCTGTGGCTGTGGCTTGAACTTAAGGCCTGGGGACTGTCCCTGGGGTTTTTTTGCTCAAGGCTAGCACTCTACTACCTGAGACACACAGCTCACTTCTGTAGTTTATTGAAGATAAGCGTCTCACAGACTTTCCTGCTTGGGCTGGCTTTGAACCACAAATCTCAAATCTCATCCTCCTGAGTAGCTTGGATTACAGGAATGAGCCACTGGAACTTGGCTGTTGTTTGTTTTTTATTGTTGAATTTTAAGAATTCTTTCTATATTTTAGATTGCAGTCATTTTGTTTATTTAATTTATAGGACTTTATTCCACACTTTCTGAAAGAGGGTTATAAGTGAAGGCTTGGAAACAGTTATTCTTTTTTAGTAATTGGCAGTACTGGGGTTTGAACTTCTGGTCTTACTTAAACCATGCCACCAACTCTTTTTTTTATTGTTTGTTTTCAGGTATTTTTCAGATGAGATCTCATGTTTTTTCCCAGAACCAATCTCAGACCATAATCTTTCTACCTAGAAATCACAAACATAGACCATCACTCTTGGCTTATCAATTAAGGTGGGGGGATCTCAATGTTTTTGTGGTGGGCCTTTAACTGTAAACCTCCCAATCTCTACCTACTAAGTAGCTAGAAATACAAGAGTGAGCCATTGTGCTGTGTCTGAGACTATGTTATTCTTACATTCCATGCAAAGATCTACCATCAAAATTAGAAATCAACTAAGTACATTTCCAGAATCAAAACCTAGACCATTGATTGGTTGATTTATAAAGTCTTCTGAAGCCTTCAGTTTTTTTTTAAGTCACAATAGGTGTTTCTATTGCCACTTTGGTTCAAAAAAAAAAAACAAAAACAAAACACCCTTCAATACAGCCTTCAATAGTCAAAGACTAATGTTCCATTCTGGCAAAAAAAAAAAAATATATATATATATATATACTAAGATTTCAGAAGAGTGAGCACCACCTTATAGCTCTCTTAATTAGTCAGGTTTATTTGACAATTATTTTTATTTTTCATAGGTATTGTTGAGAACTGATCTATATTTTTTCTGACAAGTTTCAGAATGATTTCTGTCAATTCACTTGTGGTATGATTAAACTATTACAGATCAACATGTGAAAAAAAAACCTCAACAATTAGAAGTTCTTTGAAACTGGTTACTTCAAGTCACATTCCAAATGCAAGCATGTAATTATAAAGGAAAAAATGCAATCCCTATAGAGAATACAATCTATATTAGAAAGCAAATGGATGTGGAAAAGACATAATAAAAATAATCATCGAGGCAATTCAAACTAAAAATACACAAAACTTCCATTAACATCTATATTAATTTTAAGTATTTATGTATGCTAGCTCCCTCCCATGAAAGGCATTGATCACAAGAAGCAAGTGATTTGCAAAAAGAGTCACAACTTTCACCAGGTTGCAGGCAGCTCAGTACCACCAGGTTTACTGGGACCTCTTCCCTACTGAAGGCAACAGCTCTATGTTTTTACTGACATCATTGAAGATGTTATTCTTCCCCGATGATTTCTTCTATATCAAATAATCAGACATGGATATAGTTTTAAAGTATGAATCTTCAGTATTAATTTTCACTGCTCCTTAAGATTTTATACAGGAGCCAGGAACTGGTAGTTTATGCCTGCAATCCCAGCTACTCAGAAGGCTAAATTCTGAGGACTATAGTTTGAATCAGGCCCATGCAAGAACATCCTTGAGACTCTTATCTCCAATAAAACACCAAAAACCTGGAAGTTTGGCTCAAGTGATAGAGGGCTAACCTTGAACAAAAAAAAAAATGTTCAAGGACAGTGCCAAGACCCAGAGTTCAGGCCCCAGGACCAGCACAAAGAAAAAAAAATGTTCAGTAGTGAGAGTTTACATCCTCTAACTAGAATGAAAATTTCCAGGCTCTATGACTTTAAAGTTAAAGTTTAAGATGTTATCACCATAATAATCCCAAAGTACAGCCTGTATTCAAAAATTGTAACATCCTTGCCTTGTAATAACCAATAAGCCAAACTCAATTTAGAATTGAATTGTGCCCCTTCCTGCATCCAGGACTTATGCCACACATTAGGGAAGAGAAGGATTGCAGTAGGCTACTGCTTCTCCAATCCTCTTTCTGCAGTGTGTTAACCTTGACACTGGGCCTCTGTACAATTATCACACAGAGGGAAAGAAATGAGAAGAGGGTAAGAAAAGGCTAGGCAAAACCGGCACTCTGCTAAATGAGCTTTATGGCAAACAGGCCTGTAGGATGTGGAAAGCTGGTTTTGTTTACAGAAATACTGTTTAATCTTCACAAGAAGTTCTTGCACAATTATTCCTCATATGCATGAGTTATAGCCCCATGGGGCCAAACAAAGGTCAGAATGCTTCACTAGATTTGTATCTCATATCTGTACTTCCAATACCATTCTCTAGCACATTTTTTCAACATGCTTATCTGAAATATCCTCTACAGTAGTAAATAACTTTTCTTCTATGGGATTTATGAGATTTCTTTCAGCAATGGAAATAGTCTCTGACAGAGTGATTTTTTAAAGCTACCCATAATCACACACAATATCAAAGAACCACAATGCTCACTTTCAAGTTTCAACTCTGTTGCTTAACCAATCAAGTGATACTAGAGGGGTCACTCACTGAAACTCTTAGTCTCCTTGCCCATAAAACAGGACGGATGACAATTATCTATCATATAAGTTCATTCTAAGGATTGAATGAGTAAAAGCACGCACACAATACATCTTAAGTAGTTGTTATCAGTTCATATATTGTTCTGGGCCACTATAATGGGTTAGGCAGGCTGCACACACCTAAGATCTTATCACATTTACTTGAAAATGATGTTTAGAACTGCATCTTACAAGAAATATTTCTAAAACAATTTCTTTAGATAAATAAATGGCTCCATACCAACATGAAATTTCCATATTATACCACAGAATGTTTAAAGTATGTTCAAAACAGTTAGTGGCTAGGATGTTATATCTATGACTGACTTATTCAAAAATGTCTTTCTTGTCAAACCTGTTATTCTATGTTGATGTTCCCTTTCCCTTCCCTAATTCAGATAAACATATATACAAAACCCAGGGTACCAAAATCAAACACAGTGACAACAAGGGCTAAATCATAGAAAAGAAAAATGAAAGAAAAGAGAAGTAATTTCACATATTACACTAAAAATAACAAGAAATGCACTCACTACATTACATATGTAACTGTAAACACTCTGTACATAGCCTTTACAATAAAATTAAATTTTAAAAATATATCTTCCTTGCTGACTCACACTCCTTGTAATCCAAGCTATTCAAGAGGCAGAGTTCTAAGGATCGCGGTTCAACACCAGCCTGGCTAGGAGAGTCTGTGAGATGCTTATGTCCAATTAAATACCAAATATCCATAAGGGGAGTTGTGCCTAAAGCAGTAGAGGAGTAGCCTTGAACAAAAAAATCTCAGGGACAGTGACCAGGCCCTGAGTTCAAACCCCAATACTGGTGCACAAAATAACAAACATCTTTCTTCCCCAAACAGTAGCCTGTGTTACCACTGAAGATTGACAACTAGAAATACCCTGGCCCCATCTCTTAACGATTCAGTGATAGGCATGTGTATGACAAGAACACGATACCATATTTATAATTTATGGATACTTACCTAAAATGCATCCTCAAATTATTCTAATTTAAAAAATGTGTTACTCTATTATGATAATTTTTGTTGAAAGTTCTTTTCCAATCTCCTATACACACTTTACAAATTAGTTACTAAATGGACAGGTCTAAAAATCATCAGTGTCTAAATCATCCAGCTATATTAAAAGACCTGTGCACATTTTTGCATTAAATTATAGTTTTATAGGATAGGTCTTATTTCAAAAGTCACTAGCTTTTCAATTCCCTTACAAGCAATTACTTCTTGTTAAAGTGGGAGCAAACAATTCCCCATTATAATCAACAAACACAGACCTTGACTGTTAGTCACAATGTAGACAAACAACTCTTATCACTATGGCCACAGTGGATGAAGATTATTATTTTAAAAAAAAATAGTCCAGTTTCTCAAAGTAAAGAAGATCTAAAACAGTATTTCAGTATAAGAAATTCAGTGGCAAATGTCCGGAAGCATTAATTCCTATTATGCTTCACTGGACAGGAAACAAGGTCCAATATCCCTAACCAAATAGTCACTATGTAACACACACCAGATACTAAATTCAATTTTCTGCTTGGGTAAAATGGAATAATAGTTCACCTCCTATTCCTATTTGTGGCTGTCTGCTGATGTCACTGAAAAAGAAATGTTGAAACTTCAAAATATAGACACTACTGAAAATTTTAGCAATTCTCATTTCTATCTTCAGCTAGTTAGACATCAATTAAAAATAATCATTGCTAATACTAACCTTTAAATTACAAACATACAAAGGCATCCATAGTAGGCCAATCAAGACATTTTCCATACTCCAAATTAACTTTCAGAATGCTTCAGACATTGCCTATGAATTATAAAAAGAAAAAACAAAAGTTGCAAAATCCAAAGCCAACTAACTTGCCTAAGAGAAATATATTCAGTGAAATGATTCACATTAATAAAACTTAGAAGACAGCATAGACCAATTCTAAAGTCTTCGAACTTACATAAATATTCCATGAGTCTATGAACATGCTGATTATATTTGATTTCAATTTGAAGTTTAGAAAGTGATGCAGGCTGCTTCTTGTAAGTGTGGATACTTTTTCAAAATTAATATAGCGCTTTTAGCCTTGGCAAGAAAAAGGAGTACAGGAGTCATAGTTAACTTCGTCTTCAGACACACTCATCTTGTTATAAGGTTTGCACATAAGCCAAAATGCAGCTGTACAGCTAATTTCAGGACTGCCAGCCTTGACGACACTCCCTTTCATAAGCTGCTGGTGATTAGCCATATGGAAAAGTGTGATTGAACTCCAGATGGAGTTGACTTCTTCATATAGATGCACACTATTTGATTTGAGGACAGATATCTTTAGTGCTACTGATTCCTAAATCACCTATTTCTTTAAATTTAGATGAAACTGCCTGGTACTCATGGTTCATGCCTCTAATCCTAAACTACTCAGGAGGCTTACATCTGAAGATCAAGGTTCAAAGCCAGCCCAGCAAGAAAAGCCTTCAGATTCATAACTCCAATTAACCACCTAAAAACCGGAAATGGAGCTGTAGCTCAGGTGGTAGAGTTAAGGGACAGCACCCATTTCCTAAGTTCAAGCCCCATGACCAACAACAGTGACAAAAATTAGATGAAAGTGGAATTTTCTAATGTCTTAAAAGTAATGTGGTGAACCTTAGTGAGAAAACCTACTGTATTGATTGGCTTTGAATTACTATAACAAAATACCTGAGATAATGACTCTAAAAAAATAAAGGACCATTTGGACCATAGTTCAGAAGATTTCATTCAATGGTTAGTTACAATCTCTGCTTTAAGCAACAATATCCTGAGCCTTGCAACTGAACTTTATCGCAGAATGAAATGAGGTATTATAAGCTGTTGAGGGAGTGATGGGTGTATTTGATAAATGTGAGAAATAACATTGTGACCACAGGGCAGTGTACAAAAGAAAATATTTTCCTATATACTGTTCTTGAAGATCTTTACTCTGTAGCAAATGGAAAAGTCTGTAAATCCTTTCTTTCATTCCAGATAGTGTAATCAATATAGTAGTAAATAGTAGTATATGATTTATGATACATGATTTATGATAGTCACAAATATGTCATCATCTTCCACCTTTTTCTCTTACCGTGCTTATTTTTGTCATCTGGAAACTATGCTATGAGTAAGCAGAGAACTACAGTCAGTTTGGCTATCTATCTGTTCTGAGCATATCCTAAAACAGTTCTTATTTTGACTGACAGTCTTTAATGCTAGTATTTAAAAGGTACTATGTCTAACCAAATTGTTTTTTACCAACTAATCTGGAAATAGATTATTACACATTATCTTTTGATATCTACACATTCAATTAAGTTAAAATTTTCATTTTTCATTTTGATGCCTCATTTTTATAGGAAAATAGTAAAACACAGAATGAAGAGAGCCTACAAATTGTAACAAATAGGCATTTACCAATGATCACAATCATTTTATACTATTATCTATGAGCTGGACATTTTACATACATTTTTTATCTGATCTACATATACTGAATGAGAAAAAAAATTGCAAATCACATGTCTGATAAGCAGCGAATGCTTAAGATATATGGAAACTTCCAACAAGTCAACAACAGAACTTCATTATGAAATGCACAAAAGAGTTTTTTATTCTTTGAAAGAGACGCTACAACAGAGTCATACAGGCTAGATGGGATAATATCCCACATATGTTTCTCATGATTCCATGGGCTGGAAATCTCAGATCAAGGTGTTAACCAGGTTAATTTCTTCCAAGGCCCCTCTCATTGGCTTGTCCATAACTATATTGGCTTACTTAAATGGTCTTTACTATGTGTGCACACAGTTTTCAAATTATTGCTGCTTATAGTGAAATCAGCCACATTGGACTGGGACTGAGCCTGAAGACCTTATTTAAAAAAAAGTAAATTTCATATATTTATATATGTATCCACAGTTGAAATAAATTCAATCTACACATTTATACAAGAAACTTAGCCACTAAATGTATTCCTATTTTCCTTTTGCAATTGAGATAACAGAGGCTCCAATAGGCTAAGATGATACACTTAGCAAGTAGCTAAACCAGATTTCAATCCTGTTTGGTATCATACTTTAAGACTTGCTTGTACTGACAAACCACAATGAACCACATTAACTACATTTCTTCAACATTGCTAAAGTATTGAAGATTATTTTAAGAGATTGTGACATGTATAGAAATTGGTTGGAAAAGTTCAATTTGTCAGTACTGCCTTGATCAAAATTATCAGTTGCACGTGGATGTTTTCCTACTTTCTGGGTCAGTAATGAGGCAGTTCACTTTGGCCAAATAATTTACCATGTGGTAAAACCACAAGTATATAATTCTATAGATAAATAATCGGAAGAAAATTTCATTCCATAGCTATTCAGTTCCTTTGGAAACTAGAACTTCATTTTTTTTTTTAGTTTCCTTATGAGAAGAATAATTATTGAGCTGCTCGGGAATAGGAGCTGCAACAGATTCAATGTTTTACCTCAGTTTGTAGAAGAAATTAGTATTAATGCTTATGTAAGATTTCTGGAACACCAGGCTTTGTGCTTCATTTTCACATTAATAAGCTAGACTTCTCCAAAGCCCCAAGGTTACATTCTCAAGAGATTATTTCTTCAGGCAATTTCTTCTTGACTTCATAGTTTATAAAATAAAACGCTATTGAAGATACAACAAAAATACAAATTAACAAAACACAGGAGTCTAGCCTTAGATCAGTTACACCGAGGATTTATGCACATAAACTGCCAAGCACAGGGTTTGAAACAGACCCTATAGACTTCCAGTTGCCATAGTAACTGCACAGTTTTATTGAATGCAAAAGCGGGCCCAGATCAGGTATATCATCTGCCCTGCCTCTGTTGGCCTCTGCGTGGCAGAAATAAGTTGTACATAAAACAATCACAACTGTAACTTAAACCTTTTACTTCTTGGTCTGTAAATATCTTTGCCTTAGAACTCAAGGCTGATTGACTAATTATTCTTGAAGAGAAACATCCTAATAAATCATTAATCATTTTGTTTTGAAACAGCTCCTGGTGTTTGAGAAGCCCTGGAATAACTACAGTCTCATTCTAAGGAGAGTTGGAAAGCAAAGGTTTATCAAAACATTTCTCTTGTTGTCTGATGTGCGCTCCCAACTCTTGAATCTGTAAAGCCTTAGCATATCTTTATAGAGCTTGAATTAATTAAGTTTAACTAATTGATTAATAAGTTTCTGTAGTATTTTGTGCAAACTTGATTAGTCTCTGTGTTCCAGCTTTGTGAACATATTCCTTTTCTCATTTGAATAAGGAAAATTATGTGCTTGTAAAAGCACAAAAGTGCAGAATGCTGATGGCTCACACCTATCATCCTAGCTACACAGGAGGCTGAGATCTGAGGATCGCAGTTCAAAGCCAGCCTGTGCAGAAAAGTCCATAAGACTCTTATCTCCAATAAACTACTCAGAAAAAGAAAGAAGTAGCACTGTGACTCAAGTGGTAGAGCACTAACCTTGAACACAAAGAGGCTCAGAGACACCACCTCAAGCCCTGATTTCAAGCCCCAGAATCACCAAAAAAAGAAAAGAAAAAGCAACAAGGTAACCAGACAATAATAGATATTCAATGAATGGTAGTAGTGTATATTTCTGTTTTAATCTAAATAGAGTAAAACAGAACTAATTGGCATAATTATCCCACAAACAGGTACCAATAAAATATACATAGATGATAGATAGGTAGGTAGGTAGGTAGGTAGGTAAGAAGATAGATAGATAGATAGATAGATAGATAGATAGATAGATAGATAGATAGATAGATAGATAGATAGATAGATCTTTAATTTTATGTTTGCATTTGGCATGAAAGAAACTTAGATATTTTGGTCTATCAAAAGTTATTCCTATTGCAATCATAAGGGATATTTTTATGGCTACATACATTGAGTTCTACAACTCTCACATTTATCCTTTTTCATGATACAAGACTTGGTTGTAATGTGTTTTCCATAGGTATTCTTTTAGTGATTGGTTTATTAGCTTTGGGAGGGGTTAGTTTCTTGAGTTCTTTGTATATTTTGGATATTAGGTCTTTGTCTTATGTATTACCGGTATCTTCTAGATTACTGTAGTAACTGTGTCCTTTGCTATGCAGAAACTTTATTTTAGATAATTCTAATTTTCTAGTGTCTCTCCTATCTGTTGCATGCCTGAGTTTTATTTCAAAACATTTCTTCTTATGCCTATGAACTCTGATGTTTCTCCTCCTTCCTCTTTCAGTGGTTTCAAAGTTTCAGGTCTGAGATTGAGGTCTTTGATTAACTTTTAGCTGTTATTTGTTCATGGTAACAAACAGGGATCCACTTTTAATTTGCTGCATGTAGATGACCAGTTTGGCCAACACCAATGTGTAGGGGTTTTTAGTGCCCCTCCCCTACGCCCGTGCTCCCCTGACCTGCGGGAGAGACAGGGAAGGCATGCCCGACCTGAAGAGCCAAGAAAGGAAAGGGTCAACAGACCACCTGCACCCAGCCCTCCCTCACCAGAGGACAATCAGACACATCTGGGAGATAAGTCAGCACAAGATCTTGTTTATTGAGGAAGTACATACAGCTAAATAGGGCATGGGAGCCAATCAGGTCAAAGATCGGCAGGAAGGGGAGGGGTGTATGTGCACCTATCTAGGGACTGTGAGGGGAGGCATGAGCTGTCCGTCAAAGGTGGAAAAGCCAGGGACCAATCCTAGAGGTGGCCTAATTTTCCGTCACAGCCCACAGGACTGCCTCCAGGTTCACCATCAGGCACCATGGTCCCAAGGCTGGGAGGCGGGGCCAGCTAGAACCGCTTTACCAGGTTCTGGCATAATAGCCACTAGTGACCCCTGGGCTGGGAAACAGGTGAGGCCAGCTAGTTGCCTCTTTCTGATGTAACATGCCCTGGCATGTCCCACACCAATGAGTGAAGTTGCTCTTTTTTTTCTACTGTATATCTTTGGCTCCCTTATCAGATATCAGATAACTTTATGTATGTGGTTTTATTTACAGATCTTCGTTTGCTCTTTCATTGAGCTTCAAGTCTATTTTTGTGTCAATAAATATCAATCTCTTTTGGTTATTATAGCTCTGTACTAGAGCTTTAGGTGTGGGATTGGGATACCAACAGCATTACTTTTTTTGCCTAGAATTGCTTTGGCTATTTGAGGTCTTCTGTGGTTCCACAGGAATTTTTGGATTGTTTTCTTTACTTAGTAAAGACTTTCTTTGGGATTTTGATGGGGATTGCACTAAATTTGTAGATCATTTTTGACAGTATGGCCAATTTAACAATATTAATTCTACCTACCCATGAACACAAACATCTTTCCATTTCCTGATGTCATCTTTGATTTTTTTTTCTTCAAATTTATATAGCTTTCATTATAAAGGTATTTTGCTTCTTTGGTTAGGTTTGTTCCTATATTTTATTTTTTGGAGACTATTGCAAATGGAGTTGTTCCCTCTATGCTTGTGCATTGTTCATGTAAAGAAAAGCTACTGGTGTTTTTTAGCTAATTTTGTATCCTACTACTTTGGCAAAGTTATGGATAAACTTTCAAATCTTAAGATGGGGGGCTGGGGATATGGCCTAGTGGCAAGAGTGCCTGCCTCAGATACACGAGGCCCTAGGTTCGATTCCCCAGTACCACATATACAGAAAACAGCCAGAAGCGGTGCTGTGGCTCAAGCGGCAGAGTGCTAGCCTTGAGCGGGAAGAAGCCAGGGACAGTGCTCAGGCCCTGAGTCCAAGGCCCAGGACTGGCAAAAAAAAAAAAAAAAAAAAAAAAGCAAATCTTAAGATGGAATTTTTTGAGACTTTAGGTATGAGATCATTTCTTCTGCTAATAGGGCTAATTTGACTTCTTTCCCTATGTGAATCCCTATTACATCTTTGTATATCTTTTTTTATGAGTTCCTGAACTATACTGAAGAGAGGCAGTGAGAGTAGACATCCTTGCCTTGGTTTTGATTTTAGAGAAAATGGTTTTAATTTTTCACCATTCAGTATGATGTTTCTGTTGGTTTGTCCTATGTATTTAGTATTTTGAGGTATGTTCTTTATGTTCCTAGCTTCTCCAGAGCTTATATCATAAATGGATGTTGGATTATTGCCGATGGCTTTTTCTGCATCTATTGATTTGATCATATGGTCCTTGTCCTTGGCTTTGTTTATGTGATGTATTATGTTTATTGATGTACATATACAAAACCACCCTTGCATCTCTGGGATGAAAGCTGCTTAATCATAATGTGTATGTTTTTTCACTACTTGCTGAATTCTTGGCTCATATTTTATTGAAGAGCTTTGCATCTGACTTCATCAGAGACATCAGTCTATAGTTCTCTTTATTCCTTGGATCCCCATCAGGTTTTGAGATAAGAGTGATGCTGGCTTCATAAAATGAGTTTGGAATTGATCCTTCTTTTCCTATTTAATGGAAATGTTCGAAGGATATCAGTGTTAATTCAACTTGAAACATCTTGTAGAATCCAGCTGTGAATCCATGAGGACCTGGGCTTTTCCTTGATGAAAGATTGTGGATTACTTCCTCAGTCTCATTGTATGCTAAGGGCCTGTTTTAGTGGTTTATATCTTCTTGGTTCCCCTTAGGCAGTCTGTGTCTCTAAGAATTTATCTACTTCTACTAGATTTTCCATCTTGAGTATGAGTTTTGAAAGTAGACCTTCATAATGTTTTGGGTTTTTTTGGACATTTGTTAGAATGTTTCCTTTGGCATCCCTAATTTTGTTGGTCTGAGTCTCTTCCCTTCTTTACTTCATCAATTTAGCTAGTGGTCTGCCGGGCTATTTTTCCATGCCTCCTTTGTGGAGACGCCAAGCCTTTTATCCCCTTATGTGTTCCCCTATCTCTCTCAATGTAAATCCTCTGGCCAGTAGGAAGTAATGTGGGAGCTAGGGCCACAGATAGCCTCGGTCGCGTGTGGCTGCGAGAATGCCCTCCCCCCCCATACTTGCCAAGGAAGCCGGGTATGCATGGACACCTCGGACAGCTTCAGGAGCTTCCCAAAGTTTTATTTAGGGGGAGGGGTTTATATAACAGTAATGGCGGCAGGAAGAGGGGGGACTAACTGGGTATTAACGATTGGCTAATGAAATGTCCATCATGTGATATCACGGATCTTCCCGCAGAGGCAGAGACCACAGTCCCCCAAGGACCGGCCTCTTGGCTCAGCCGGCGCCATGGTGGCACATGTACTCACAGATGGAGGGTGGGGGAAGTTCCAGACCTGGGGAGAAGGTGGGAGTGGATAGCAGCCAAGCAGTCCCAGGTCTTAAAGGTATAGCCATCCCCTACAGTAGTCTGTCAATTTTATTGATTTTTTTTCAAAGGATCAGGGTTTTGCTTCATTGATTTTATATATAGTTTTTTAAACCTCTACTTAATTGATTTTTGCCCTACTATTTACTATATCTCACTGTCTAGTGGTTTGGTTTGTTCCTGTTTTCCTAGCAGCTTTAGTTGCATCATGAGGTTATTTACCTACACCGTTCTATTTTCTTTATGTGCACATGTAGAGCTATGAGCTTTCATCTCAACTCTGCTTTTGCAGTATCCCAAGGGTTTCTGGTAGGATGTGCTTTCATTTTCATTGAATTGTAAAAAAATCTGACTTTCTCCTTTATTTCTTTGGTGACCCATGCTTTTTTTGGCAGTGTATTGTTCAGTCTCCATGTGTTTTAGGTTTTTTCTTCTGAAGTATATTTTGTTATTGAGAGCTAGTTTAATTCCATTGTGATCAGATAGGATGCAAGGAGTTATCTCAATCCTGCTGTATTTCCTCAGGCTTGTTGCCTGTACTAAGATATGGTCAATTTTGGATAATGTTCCATGGGCTGCTTAGAAGAATGTGACAGATACATTTTTAAGAAATGGATGTATATTAAAATCTCCCCATGATGCTTTAGAGATCACTAACCGTTTTTGTACTTTTCTGAGTTTTAGTGAAATCTCTCTTTTAACCTTTTACATCAAAGTAATAACATTATTCTAGCAACATCATGCCAGAATTTTTAAAAGGTATGTCTTATTGGCTTAGGGTTGAATACAACCAATATACACACTGATTGTTATCATGGATAATTGACTAAGGCAACTAGATAAATACCTGCAACTTGTATATTGTGATCATCTGTATGTCACTGTTGGGGCCAGCCTTTCAAATTCCCTCTCATTCTCAGTATCAGAAATCTACTAGGCAGTTCTCTGTTTCTCGTTTGACAAGTATTTATCAACATTCTTAGTCAGCTCACACTTCCTAAGAACACAGTGTGCAGAAATACTAGCATGTATAGAGGAAACTGAACCTACCATGATGACAACCAAAGCCACAGAAATAACTTTCTCTATTGCACATTCCTACAAGTGTGTAGACATGACTTTATATCGCATAGCAACAAAAATCACTATTTTTCCCCCAAGCAAACATAGATGTAGCTCTTAATCAGCATATTTTACATTCTTAGCCTGGCTTATATATTTATAGATTCACACAGCCTTGCATTACTGTGGGCTAAAGTGGATGTCTTGTCAAGGGACTTCTAAGCTTTTGCTACATGCAGAACTAATAAGAACCTTCTAATGCTGTTATCAAATGCTGTCCTATCAGCACAAAACACTTGCCTTGGCATTTTGATAATAACATTTTCAAGGAAGTGGACAAGATGAGATTTTCTTTTCTATGGTGAATGGATAATAAATAAGAAGTTTCTCTTATAAATAAAAAGTTTCTCTTGGTAGTAGCTAGGAGGACTAGGTGGGAGTTTGTAGCATTGAAAAAAATAAGAGATAGAAACCATGATAGATTCTCATGCTGGGAAGTGAACACTCCAAATAGCTCTTTCTGAGTTTGTGCTGTAATGCCAGTTGAAGGGCTGTTCACTCATATGACTATTTCACAAGTGGTATTTACCGGCCATGCAAAGTTAATGCAGAAAGACAACCCTGCAATGCATTCTACATAAATTCCAGCTTATTCCAATAAGAAAATTAAAAGGGAGTTTTATTTGCAACTTACAGAATGAAACAGCTAAAATCCTCAATGGAGAGAAGGAGACCTAAGTGGATGGGCTGGTAGAAATGGGACTAAAGAGGAAAGTAAACAGTGGCTATCTCTTGACCACAGCAAGCCTCTATCTTCATTCACCAGCCTGCTGTTCTGCATTCCTGCTTGGCCTTTCATTGTGTCTTTCTGACTGATGGCTTGGATTTTTTTGGCATATTGCTAAAATTAAGAAAAGAAAAATTGTTTTCTGCTGATTTTTAAATCTTTCTCCCACTGATAATAAGCCCATAAAGAAAAGCTGAACAATCATTTGAGAGGTGTAGGAAGAATTTTTTTCTAGCTTAGCAACTAGTTCCATGCCACTAGCCTCTTCTCTCAAAAGACTGGTCTGTACCTCTGAGCAGTGTGATGGAGCAGGTACCCCTGTAAATATTATAATAAAGAATAAAACAAAGCCAAAAAAGGCTGAGACTTGTCCAAGTCCAGTTTGTGTTAATCAGATTCCTGTTAGTGTGACAGAGTGCGATGAGATAATCAACTTGAAAGGAAGATTTATTTGGGCTAATAATTTAAAAGTTCCATGATCACTGAGTCTGTTGTTTTGGACCTGTGGTGGCACAAAACAGCATGGCACAGATGCAAGGCAATGGAGGCTTATTCACCTCATAGAAACCAGGAAGTAGAGAAAGAAAGACAGACAGACAGACAACAGACAGACAGAGAGGGAAAAGCTGATGCTTCAATATTCCTTCAATGACTCATCGCCAGAAACCTATCTTTCTCCCCCTGGGCTCCACCTCTTAAAAGCTCTACCACCTTCCAGTGCATTCCTGGGTAGAAGAACAAGCCATTAAAACATGGGTTTTTAAAAGACATTTCAAATCAAGATTATAGAAAATCTCAAGAAAAGCAAGTTTCCACTTATCTTTTCTGAAAGCAAATTTTATACTGCTACTGTACCACTATTCTCTGCTTTGAATAGAATGGCACTTCAGATGCAAGAACCATCACTGCGGCTAATTCATTCATAATTTCTAAAATTCAAAATCTACAAAGCAACCTTAATTATCTTACATAAAGTACTTCCCATCCACCCACTCCTTGTTAACTATGCCAGGCCTGTATTTCCTTGTTTACTATCTCAGACCTGTATTTCCTATCTGCTACGATGTATGATTGGCTTTCTGAACACTTGGGCATCTCTCTATGTCATTGGATCATAATATCTCTGTTGGTGGAACATCACATGCCCTGTTTGTGTTATTTATTGCCCTTACTTTTCTGGCATGCAGTAAAGTTGCAGTAGATATTTGTTCAATACATGAACAACTGCCCTTCATGAATTACATAGAAAAAGCAAAACAACTTCCTTGTAATATTACTGAGAATCAAATCCTCCAAGAACAAAAGAATTATTCCATCACAATAAAAATGTGGAATTATAGAACTATGAAAGCTTTAGAAAACCCTTTGAATGAACTATTTTGTGTAGCCAATGGAAATCTGAATCCCAAAGAGGTAACAGCTCACCCAAAGTCACAAACTTAGCCAGAGGGCTGGGACTAGCATGAGTGAGAATTTAACTTTGTTTTTGGGTTTGTACCCTACATCACTGCAAAAGGGATCCAGGGAAATGGACTAATAATGTTAAGAAAAGGTATTAGTACCCTGAAGCAAAGTTTAATGGAAATTTTTCTTGCAACTTGAAACACTGCTCCTGCTTCCATACAGTACTCATTTACACAAGAAAATAGAATGCATTCTCTATCACTGATGAAAACAAGTATTATTTTTTAGAACTTACTACATCATGTTTCAGGAGAGATGTCTTTTAAAGTATTTTATTTCTTTTATACCCTCAATCCAAAAATCTAACCCTTCAGAAATAGAAGAATTTGGGTTGCTTAATGATACAGAGAAGCTGTTATGTTTGACACCGTTTTCAGAGAAGCCCCAGACTCTCTTTCACATCAATAGGAAAGAAGCAAAGTATTTTCCTACTCGCCTACTGAAATATACCATCTTGGGCACTCAAAACAATTTGTATTTTGCATCTTGGAATACAAGCTGCTTATAAGTAAGACTGAGAATAAGAATTGTTTATGTTATTTTAAGTGTATACTATTGTGTAACAAAAGGAAGGGGGAAAATGTCCAGACTGAAGTTATCTGTAAATTCACAGCATAGCAAGTAGTTATCACAGCCCATATGGAACAAAGATCACCCAAAGCTGAGATTTACTTGCATGTGACAAGGTGACACGCAGGAGTTAAGTGCTGTAGATGTGGGTAGCAGCTCATTTCATACGGAGACACAGCTCCCAAAATGAAAACGATGCACACAAGCCACCATGCTGACAAGGGTGAAAACTGGGGAACCAAACAAATGTTGCTGATTCAAAGTTGTTCTCCTACAATAACAACCAGCACCAAATGAGTTGCTGTGGTGGAAAGCAAGCTGTGCTCAGAGACTAATTGCTGCACTTGTTAGAGTGTGCAAGAAGGTGTTTATTTGTTTTACATGTGTTTGGTGCCAAGACATCCCGGGGATCTGGAGCTGAAGCGGAAACAGAATGACAGTGTTTAGAAAACTAAACACAAAAACAAAAGGGAAGAAGACCGGGTTGGGGGTGTGGTTTGGGGTTGGATTTTTTGTTGTTGATGTTTTGGCTTGGTATTTTTCTTTTTGCATTTTTTATATGTGTGTGAAATTGACGAGCATTAAGCATATGAAAAGCTGGAGGCTCTTATCCTGGATGATTAATTCTTCAGTCTTCTTCAGATCAAGCCCTGGGAGCCCACACGGGAATGGAGTATATTAAGGCTGGCATTCTTTGATGCTTGTACTTTTATTTAGATGGTGAATTATTCAAAGCAAAGAAGATCAGTCTAAGAGCTTCCAGTAGAAATGAAAGGGAATGAACTCAGGAAAAGGAAGGACATGAAGCAAAAAATGTGGGTGTTCAAACAGTTCCACCTGAATGGCAAAGTGCATAATATGTACTATGGGGAATTTGGTACACTGTACCTTTCCAGCCTCAGAAATAATTACTAGACTTGACTAACGTCTTTAAAGATTTAATGATGTTGTGCTTCTACTGCATAACCTTTTTCTTCACTCATACCTCCTAGATTTCCAGAATCTTGCTTTGGACAGAAATTTTTTCCTCCAAATAATTCTGATAAATGATTAAGGAGTAAGCTAATTCCTCCAAGAAATGTTCATGTATGTGTTTAAAAGAACTATTACTCATGACTTTGATGCATAGAGGTATTGAAGCATTAATGAACTTTGCAAAGACAGATTAGGTGTGTTTACATCTTCTGTGTGGTTAGCATATTTTGTAGATTGTTATTTAAAAGTAAGTAATAATATGGATAATATTCATCTTAACCTTTTACATATATACATATCACAGGAAAAAACAATAAAATCTGTTCCCTTCATTGTATACCATGTAGACTAAATTTTGTTCTCTGTCTCTTTCTTCCCCCCCCCCCCCCTTTCTCCTTGCCCGGTATTTGAAATATTCTCAAAGAGGGAGGAATTGATAAACTTCACTATCACACAAGGGCAATGAAGATTTTTTAACCTTCATTTTAATGTCATTTACTTTTCTATTTTTTACTGCTTCCTGTCACATAGAGTGTGAATGGTTCATTAATGTAGTGAAAACATATGTCAGGTTGAGAATCATGCAAATCATCAATTCTGCAAAAATAGGAAATTTCATATCCATGAAAATCTTGCAAAATCTCCAAGATTAGTTTATATTTAAATTTAACTTTGTAACTCTACTAAATTGGTCTTTGAAAGGGTGTCAGGAAAATAAGATAATCTGTATTCTCTTAAAACTAATAGATAAACAAAGAGTCATGTCATGGTTTTTGTATGATTGTCTTTGCATCTAGTAGAGTACAATTTCATCAGCCTTATTGCCAAGAAAAGTCAAGTTACTTGTGAACAGAATGGGCCATTGGCTCTGGGGGGTTTTTTTTGTTTTTTGTTTTTTGTTTTTTGTTTTTTTTTGGCCAGTCCTGGGGCTTTGGACTCAGGGCCTGAGCACTGTCCCTGGCTTCTTCTTGCTCAAGGCTAGCACTCTGCCACTTGAGCCACAGTGCCCCTTCTGGCCATTTTCTGTATATGTGGTGCTGGGTAATGGAACCCAGGGCCTCATGTATACGAGGCAAGCACTCTTGCCACTAGGCCATATCCCCAGCCCAGAATGTCTTGCTTTCACAGCTCTTTTTTTTTTTTTTTTTTGCCAATCCTGGGCCTTGGACTCAGGGCCTGAGCACTGTCTCTGGCTTCTTTTTGCTCAAGGCTAGCTCTCTGCCACTTGAGTCACAGCGCCACTTCTGGCCATTTTCTGTATATGTGGTGCTGGGGAATCGAACCCAGGGCTTCATGTATACCAGGCAAGCGCTCTTGCCACTAGGCTATATCCCCAGCCCCTGGCTCTGGTTTAATAGAAAGCTCATTAAATCAGCCACATACAGTATTAGCCCAATTATTTTAACTATACAGGAGATCTTCTGTCTCACCAAAATTCCTAAAACAGACATGGCTGAATAAAAAGAAATGTGACATATTATGTATGAATGTGTACATGTGCATATGTGTTTTTGTGAGGGTATGCCTATGAATTATATATACTTTCATGGCTGTAATCCTAGTCCAGTACTACAGATTTCCTCTTAACCTTCCATAGTTTTAAATTATAGCTCCAGGACATCTTTATCTTTTCCACTAGCAATCAGCTCCAAAAACAGGGATGTCACTCAAAGAAATAGTTGCACTGTGTCCACTCCCATCTCTAGAGCCATAGCTGAGAGATTCTCCAAGAAAAGTATAAAACATAGCTTCTACTCTCCTCCTCAGGGAACTGCCTTCATATCTAACAGATTGTGGAGAAATTTAAGCCTGAGGGTGCTGTCAACAATAGTAGACATTATTGGAAAGAAGATTCCTGGGTCTGATGAAGATACAGCCTCAGCTATGGGCTGGCTAACACACAGAAGAAATCTAGAAAATAAAAAAACCTAGAGAAGTGAGTGTTTGGGAGCTGAGAATATGGATCTCAGGAACTAGACCAACAACAGAAGAAGCCACAATTTGATTTGATTAGTTCTTAAGGATGCAGGACCCTAGAGTATTGCTGGAAAAAAAAACAAAGAAATAATTGGGAATAGGGAAACTGGATAGTTAAGTATGTTCAGCAAAAGTGGAAGAGAATTTATTTCACCAGTGTCAATATCATCGTAAGGTGACTGTGTATATCATCATATCTCTGCCTTCTGACAAACATAAAGCAGGAATCACAGACTCCCCTAAAGGAATCCAGCTAGTAAGTTACCACACAAATGACAGTAACAAGCCCTGGGAGAGGAAAAATATGCTGTATTACTAAAACTGTGTTCTACACTGCTCAGTTTCCCTCCAAATGCTATGAAACACAGAAAGAATCAGGAAAATGTAATTCATAGTTTGGAAAATGAGTGTGAAACAGGAAAAAGAAATTGAGAGGATGACCAGATGTCAGATTTAACAAAATAATATTTCACAGCACCCTTTATAAATATGTGCACAAAACTTTAAAAAAAGCATAATGAAATAAAAGTATGATGAAAATGTTACAGTAAATAGAGAATATAAAATACAATATATAATAATTTTAAAATAGCAAATTATGTAATTAAAAAGCACAGTAATTAAAGATTCAGATCCCACATCAACAGCAATTCAAGCAAAAAGTTACCAAGATCTCGTGTCAATAAATAAACTGGTCTGTTGGTTTAGCTTGTAATCCCAGCTATTCAGGAGACCTAGGTAGCAGAGAAAATGTCTCAAATCTGCCCAAGGAAAATGATAACCCTATCTAAAAAGTTACCTGAAGCAAACTAGGCTGGAGGTGTGCCTCAAGAGCTAGAGTGCCTGCTACAAACATGAGGACCTGAGTTCAAACCCCAGTACTGCCAAAGAATTGAAGAGTAGAGTAGTTATTGTTTAATTGCCGTAAATGAGCTCAACAATAGATTTGAAATAAAGCATTATAATCTCAGCTACTCAAAATGTAGGGCTAACAAGTTTTGTAGTTCCAAGAGATACTGCACAAAACGTTAATAATAACTGGTTTGATGGAACAAGCCTACAATCCTAACTGTTCAGGAGGCATTGGCAAAGGGATCTGATCAGAGGGCATCTTAGACAAAAACTTTAGTCTCTGTCTAAATAATAAAGAAAGCAAAAAGGGCTAGAGGCATGGCTGAAGTGCTAAGTGCATCATTTGTACAGCAAGCACAAAGCTCTTAGTTCAAACCTCAGTACTGACATAAAAAGAAAAAAATCTTAAATAGCAAACTGAAAGAGAGATGCATAGAAACTATCTCACCTTAAACAGAGATGAAAAATAAAGAAAACTGAGCAGAGACTAAGACTTGGGACTCAATGTAGCAGGCCAATATGTATTCAAACAAAATACCAGAAGTAGAAAAGAAAAGGAAAATATTCATAGAAATAATGTCTGAAAATCCCCCACATTTATTTTTTTCAAAAAAGACAACCTACACATCCAGAATGTTCAATCAGTTCTAGATAGGAAAGAAAGTAGGAAAAATTCATGGATCCATGTACAAATCTACCACAGTAAAAATGTTGAATGTAAGGCAAGGAGAAAATCTTGAAAGTAACAATAGAAAAACAATGCCTAACTTGCATTAGGAGACCAGTAACAACATCATCTGAAATCTCAGCAGACACAGCCAACCCAGAGGCAGTGACATAACATATTTAAATGATCAAAGAATAAAACATGTCAACTGATCATTGTATATCTAGAAAAATTGCCCTTCCCAAGTGAAAGTGAAGATTTTTCCCATAATAAAAGCGAGATGACCTGTTGCTAGTAGAGCTGTCTTGCCACAAATATTAAAGGTATTTAGCCTAAAAGCTAGTAAACTCAGATAATAATTTAAATTCAAATAAGCCATAGAATATTGGTAGCCAAACTATGTAATGAAAAGGGTTTGTGCCAGGTGTTGGAGGCTTGTGCCTATAATCCTAATCATTCAACTGGTTGTGATCTGAGGATCACAGTTCAAAGCCAGCCAGGGCAGGAAAGTGGACAGTCCATGAGACTTTTATCCCCAAATAACTACCAAAAAGTTGGAAGCAGAACTGTGGCTCAAGTGGCTCAGGGACAGTACCTAGGCCTTGAGTCCAAGCCACAGGACACACACACACACACACACAAACACACACACACGCACGCACACACACGACATTGTAACTGCCTCTTTTCTCTTGTCTTCTCCTAAGGTATTTAAAAACCAATGCCTATCATGAACTTATTTTTGAACAGGTGTTGGCCCAATTTAAGAAGAAAGAGCAATGTTCTCCATAAGCTGTGCTAGAACAAGGAACCACAAAGCCAGAAACATGGCACTGAATCTCTAACAATGCCATATATAGAAAGTAGCTCCTTTCGGGCACAGAAGCTATTAAGATAAATTCACTCGACTGATAACATATTAATTATATTGAGGACAGTTCCTAAATGTTTATATCCGCAGTAAAATGAGTATGATCTTTCATCCTTAATTTTTAAACAATAAGAATATTGATTTAATAGATTTAATGCCTGCGTCCGCATCTTGATGAGTGGAAATACATGGCATTGTTTTAAAGGCTTCAAGTGCATAGTTATTAGGCATTAGCATTTGGGTTATAACTTTGGAAGAACTGAGATATGGTTGTATCTAAATGTAGTTCATAGGAAGCATAAAAAGAAATCTATTTTTAGTAAATCTAATTCTACAAAAATGAAGAGATCTTTATCCCTAGACAGCTTCTTCTTTATTTCTTTATAATTTTTATTTTTTGGTTTAAATTGCACTTTGAGTTTTATAATGGAAACTTTTTCAAGCATGCTAGCAAAGTCATTGCTCACATAATGGGCCCTGGCATTAAACTTCCAACTTGTAAACCGCATTTCCATTTTTCTGCTAGCAGAATACTCCAGCAGGCTTTCTTATCAGAAAATGGGTATGTACATAATAATAACTACTTTGCTGAGTTATTGGTAGTTTCTTTAAGATGCACCAATGGAAAATATGTACCTGTGTCCTTACATAATTGTGATTTAAAGTAGCAGTTTATTATGACTAATTTCAATTAAAAAATACAAGTCTCAAACATTTGTTCTGCCTGAAAATTCTTACTATACTAAGGTGATAAGAGACCTAGAACTGGAGTGCTATTTTACTTGAATGACTATATTACTAGTCATTCAACAAACATAATTTGAACACTGGTTATAACTGAGGTACCATGCAAAGTGCTATTGTATGCTACTACTTTTTTTGCCAGTCAGAGTCTTGAACTCAAGAATTTACTGTTCTCACAGGACATTTTTACCTATGGCTGGTGCTCTGTCATCTGAGTAACAGCTTTTTGCTGCTTACTTAGACAGATCCCATGAATTTGTCTGCTTGAGATTTGTCTCCTTGTGCTGGTTCTGAATCTTCATTCTCAGGTCTGAGCTTCCTGAGTATCTAGGGTTATAGGTATAGGCCACTGGTGCCCAGATAAGATTATTGCTAAAATGTTAAAGTTTTGGATATACAATTTTATGACTTGCATTTAAAATAATTCCAAAGTAGGTAATAATAGCAAATAGAAAGAAAATGTGAATAGAACAGATAAATTATATATCCCAAAAAGAAATCCCAAAGTATTAATAACGCTCCTAAATTACTGCTGAGACCACAAACTCCCTTAACCTGCTGAGAACAATTTAGTACTATCTTTCAAATTTTTTAATTATTTCAATTCAATTTTATAAGGTACCACAGGTATAAGTACACACAAAGCAAAGTTGTATATTCAAAGGTATCTGTTACAACATTGTTTGTAATAGCACAATACCAAATAAACCATGTTCGGTGGTTCCTACGTTAATTGATGCATCCATACTAGAATGTTAAACTTGACCCTTGGTACAGAAAATCCCCACCAATATATTTTTTAAAGAAAATAGGAAGATACACTACAATCATGGTGTGTGTTTATTTTCCATGAAGAAGCAGTCTAAGCATACCAAAGCTGGTATAAAGAAAGGACTAAGAAAAAAAAGTAAGACTATTTCATTGCATATCTTTTTTTTTCAACAATAGCACATTCTAATATGTGAAAAAAATCAATTGGTGTTATATTTCATTGAGCTAAAATGATTGTCATTGACAAAGAGCCTTTATATACCAAGTGCACACATGAATGGGCCTGTGTGTGTGTTATGTTTGTGTGTGTGTGTGTGTGTGTGTGTCTTGTGTGTGCACCTGTGTATGTTTGTTTATCATTATCTTAGAACCTCTTAGAGACCCCCTTTGCTCTCTATATTTTGGAAAGCACTGTCTCCATAGAAAAGCATCAGCAATTATCAATTCCTTCAGTCCTGTATGTCCTTTGAAATAGGAAATCTAAACCAGGAAATTTAATCTTACTTGATTCAATATCTGTAGAGAGGTCAGAAAAGCCTTTCCAAACAAGTCCATGATGTAGTTTTATGTTTCTGACATCAACCCACCACGTTTGCCTGCTGTGCATAATGTGTGACAAATGCTTTATCCAGTTCTGACATTTCTCAAAGTTTTCAACAGCAGCTCCTCTGGAGGAACAAATGAAAGCTTGTTCAACTAGAACTTGAGGCACCTAAAAGAGGAAAGCCTCAGGCAATTCCTGCTCTTGAAATGTTAAAGGTGAGGTTAAAATTTATAACATATTGTTATCTAACATTAACACTTCCATTGATATAGTCTCAAGAATTTCGACTTTGATGCACCTGAATCAAAGTTTGTTTCATGATTTATATTCCTAAATGTGTCCCTTTGTAGCAAGCATGGACAGTCAGTCTACAGGAACATTTATACAGACACTATCTACCAGCTGTGAATCAGTTGGACTTTTGCTTCTGAGCTCTGGAGAGGAGCCAGATGAAGGAAAAAAAAAAATGTTTGCAATGACTCTAATTTTGACTTATTTGGTCACCATTTTAGTCCTATATCATGTAAATCATATATGTCCTCCAAAAGCTCATGCATGTAGATGGGGTCTCCATCTAATGAGGCTATTGGCAGGTATGGAAAGTTTAGTAGGCGCATCTAGTTGAAGGAAGATCATTAGGTCCATGCCATTGAGCCTGGGTCAATGGAACCTATGCACATTTCTCTCCCTCTCTTTGTCCCTTTCCTCCCTCCCCTCTCTCTTTTCCCAGCTACCTTGGAGTGTACAGTTTCCTCTATAATGCCCTACTTCCGTGAAGCACTACCTCCCCACAGGCCCAAAGCCAACAGGCTCAAGTCACCATGGATTGAAACCTCTGAAACAATGAGCCCAAAGTAAACCTTCCTTTTTAAAAGTTGATTATTTCAGGCATTTTTTAAAATTACAGATTCAAAACTAACATAACGCTATGTGCTCACACATGGCAGTTTCTAAATAAATAGCCATGGAAAATGATTACAATTACACATAGCTTAATTTACTGTTCAGTATAATGTATTTTTTAATTAAAAACAAAGAAGTAGGAGAATATATACAACCCCTCAACCCCAGAGAGGTACTGCTCTTAGGCTATTCATGGCTATGTTGTATAGAGCAGGGGAAAGCTCCAGGAAAAGAAGCTATGCCCACAACTCCACAGAAGAATGGGGCAAAGCAGTACTGTAGGACATGGCTAGCATACCCAAACACAGTAGCAGCTTCCCAATAAAGAAAAGGACCTTGATAGAACTGATGGGTACAGGAGAGACTTCAGTCTCTGGTATCACCCTGTCGTGAAATAATTCACACTTTCTGTACTGCCTTTTTATTCCCAAACGATAGCTGTCTGGGGCCCTTCTCTCTACATAAAACACCTAGAGCATGTGAACAACACTGGATATGACAAAGTAGTGTGCATGTAATATTTTGTGGAGTGTAAACACCAACTTAAAGTCTTGACATTTCTATGAGGAAAGACTACCTCTTACCTTCAGATAACAATACCTTTTCTTGCTTCTCTCTCTTCAAGCCCTACTTTCAAAATGATGGGAAATAAAATATATACCTGTCCTGTTCAGGCCTCAGTTTCAACAAGCACCGATAAATACTCCCTAAAGATCATGATGAGATGCTTACTTATGTGAAATTCAAAAGATGATTCTTTCAGTGCTCTTTTTAGTTGTTGTTCTGTTAGTAAGATCAGTGATATTGAAAAGTTTGAAAAGTGTACAGTCTGGATGCTATTAAAAAGGGGTGGGGGTGGGAAGCAACATGGTAAACACCAACTGAATCACATGGGAGAACATTTATGTGCTTTCCTATGAAGGGAATAATAATATATATTATCCCTCTTGTTTTTACTTATATTGGAAAATAATAGCTTTATGCAAATCAGTGGTTTCATCAGCTCAGGGAATTGATTTACTAAAAATGCAATCTTTACCTCATATAATTTTGTAAGGACTAAGGGGGAGATGAGAATCTCACCAATTTAATGGTCTGGGTTTATTTTTTTAGGTAAAGCAACTCTTGGTAACTACAAAAATGTGTTTTATTTCTGGACAGTAATTTTTGTGTTATTAGAGCTTGCCAATGCAATACAACAGCGGTGAGCTGGCTCCGGTTTATCACATTCATTGCATTATATAGCAAGAAAACAGAATTTTCTCTGCAGGCAAGCAATTGTATCTGTGTGCTTTCTTCACCAGACATTTAATTTTGTTTTGAAACATAATCTAAATGTGATGTTTACAATGTAGTGGCCAACTATTGTGTATACATATATATAACACTATAATACATTATAATACATATATCCTTATCTATAAGAATGTATGCAAAAATAGATGTCCTTCTCCAGCTCTTCACTTAAGTGTTATATATATAATATATTACATATGAATATTTATACTTACCAAATACACTATAAAATAACATTTATATATTCTATAGTTAATATATATACATATACAATTTGTATATAAATATGTATCTGTATATCTACATATAAGGAGAGAGAACATGAAAGAATAGAAATTAGTTTTGCAGTTTTAGATTTATCTAGATTTTTATTACACACTAATTAGAACAACTTGGGGGAGTTACTCAATCTTTCTTGGGGTTTATTTATAAAATTAGGGTAGGTATCGTCCTTAAGCTACTCAAAAGGATTAAGGAAATATAAAATGCCTAATATATTTTATTTAGCACAGATCAGAATGGCATCTTCCTAGACACCAACCAATAAGAAAATCTAGCATGTTGTTAAAATGCATTGGAGCCATAGTTCAAGGTAAAGCAAGGTCCTTAAAGTTCTTCGTGGAAGGAGACATTGGTAGTATTGTGATTCCCACAGTAGTACACAGTGCCCTCAAGTGGAATTTTTTTAAAAAACACATTTCCTAGGGTGGGTCCATTTGAAGCAAGGTATAAGTGGTATGGTACAACTCTAAAGATGAAAAGAGACACCTGAGGCCAAGGCTACTTTCAATGGAAAAGCTGAACCAAATGGTTGTAGGGGCAGAGCTGTTTGCCAAGAATAGATGACTTGCTTTAACATCGAAAGTGTTAATATTTCAAAAGCAGAATCATAGATTTTATTGACTTATGAATGTCCATTGTTGAAGAGGTGTTATTTCCTATTATGCATTCTCTCGCCACCAAATAGTCCTATGAGCTGAATGTTACTATTATCATTGCATGTATCAGATAAAGAGCCTAAGATATTAAAATTCCAGTTATGTCACCTATGATCAAACAGGAAAAAATGACAAAATCAATAGTTGAACATTAGATCCTTATTTTTAGTTTTGGTATCTGTCACCCAATATATTTTGCAAGTCAGAAAATCAGAAAATTGCAGAAAGAACAAAAATACCAGAAACAGAATAAGAAATTTTAAAAGAAGCTTGAAGAAAATAGGAAGCTACCACAACCCTATGTGAGCTTTTATTTGAGAACTTGAATGATGAAATGCTGCAAGGAAGAGTAATTCTAGATGATTCAGTGCTGAGGTCATTAATATGTCATAAATCCCTTATGAGGAACATAAAAGTTCAATCTTTGCTATCACAACAGGTTCTAACTGTAAATTGAATAAACTCACAGTTTATATTTTTAAGAAAGCAGATTTGAAAGGCCCCTGTGCCAAGCAAAAGACTGTGCACTCCAGTTCCTGTTTGCAGACTGTCCCACAGGAGGTGTTTACCAAATGTTAATGTCCAGCCACCTGCTTTTATTTTCAAAGGTCACTTCTGCATTTCTCGATAGCCCAGAATATTCTCTTATTCATATTTCTTATCAATTTAAAAATCAATTAACATTGATGCATTAAGAATTGCTCTAGCTACTTATTCCCTGCATTCCTGGAAATATTTTTAATACGGAAGAATTCTCCTTTGCCACAGGAGGGAAAGATGGGTGGCTCTAGTTTATTGAGTCTAGCTTATTGAGACTAGAATAAGCACCAGCACAATTGCTTAACTTCAGCCAAGCCACCACTGCAACATCCTGGTCTTCAAAATTAAAATCAGGGCAATCATCTTCAGACAAGCCAAGTTTGCTCCTGTTTCCATCTGTATACTAACTCTCCATGGTCTCAAAGTTCTGTACACTTGTAATTTCCCTTACTCAGCATTGTTCAAACTGTGTCCTCTGAAAAGCTTTCTCTAATTGTCCAAACTAAAACTGTTTCCATTCTTACTACCATACTCACCCTTGTGCTCCAGTTTTCATCTTTCTTCTTTATCTTTTATTTGTTATAATTGACGCTACCTGATTTCTTTTACATTTATTCTTATGTTTATTGTTGTCCACATTAGTATATGGGCATAAATCTTAATGCCCCTTTGTCATTATATTGCCACTGCATATAATTATTCCTAGAAAACAGAAGGTATGAATTACTTGTTATATCAACAAATGAATCCTAACCTACGTCTCCATACATACTTGAATAATTTGCTTTTATATTCCACTAACTTCATTGTTTACACCTGACCTAAAACTATACTATTTTTGTTACTGTGACTATAAATAGTCTTGTAACTATAATTGGTCTTATAGTTTTGTCTGTCAGAATTGTTTTATCCATTATTTTTTCTTCCATAAATTTATTTTCATGCTGGCATGTCATATTGCATAAAAGATTTTGTTGGAATTTTTATTGGAATTACATTGGATATATAAATTAATATTATATAGGTGGATCAGATATTAGCCTACTTTATTAAATTAATTATTCTAGTTAATTCTTTGAGAAAATGATGAAAGCATACAATTTTAGCATTATCTCCATTTAACTTATAAAAGAATGGAAATCCAGAAATGTTAAGTCACCTATTCAGAATTGCTAAGCTGGTAAATGGTAGAATTAAGACTTAAACCTTGATATTCTGGACACATGTGTAAGTTGTTTCTAAATTATGTTGAGAAGTAGAACATATCTCTACTGTCTTCCTTTCCATAAATATATTATGAAGTTTTATGTCTCCAAAAACAATTCATAAAATTATTCAGGTATATACTTTAACTGAAATCCGAGGATCTTGCAGTCTTTGTTGATGTTGTGAATATTATTTTCAATGTCAGTCAGCTAGTATTAATATGTGAATTTTATTTATTATAGGCATGTTTGTTGGGCTTATAGCCAGCTATCTTTTTACATTCTTTCAGTAGCTTAATACTTCCATTTTCCCTTAGGTTTTGGTTTTTATCATAATGTTTGGAAATACTAACAATCATTTTCCAGTAAGTTTTCATATTTTTCTTATTTTCATAGTGTATTGTATTGGCCAACATTTCTAGTACAAAGCTCAGAAGAAGCACCAAGAGTGACCATTCTGTCTTACTTCTATTATTATGAATTCTCTAAAGAAATGCCATTAGGTAGGATGTTTGCTGTATCAAATTAGATACTATTCATTGTCCAAACAATAGTCATTTCCTTACAATCTTATCTGAGATGATAATATACTGATTTAAGTTGTATACTTCCTAGACTTCTTTGCAGATATATTAGCATCTGATACTTTTCCTGGCCACCAACACATAAGCAGAATTTTACTGGAGAGTATGTACCATTCAATCATACACCAGAGCCACCATGGCTTTCCAGGAGAGCCTATAGGGTATATATCTGCCCACTTCCACCTACTGACATTAGTTTGGGAGTTTTTTTTTTTTTTGGCCAGTCCTGGGCCTTGGACTCAGGGCCTGAGCACTGTCCCTGGCTTCTTCCCGCTCAAGGCTAGCACTCTGCCACTTGAGCCACAGCGCCGCTTCTGGCCGTTTTCTGTATATGTGGTGCTGGGGAATCGAACCTAGGGCCTCGTGTATCCGAGGCAGGCACTCTTGCCACTAGGCTATATCCCCAGCCCCTAGTTTGGGAGTTTTTAAACACTCATGCTGAATATTTAACAACGTGGAGAAAATTAAATGCTACAACTCAAACTTTTTCCCCAGAGATGTTGTTCATCACTTACCTGTGCAAAACTGGCTTCAGAACTTTCTTCTTGCTATGTCTTCCTCTTTGCTGCCAAAAATACAAATACGATTATTAAAATCATTACAGATACATAATAACCACGAAGACACAAAAGAATCACAAGTGTTAAGATCCTAATATGTTGAACAAATTATACTTTTGACTACTGTCATCTAAGATACAATGCATAGGCATGTAAATTTACGAATGAGGCAGGCCAAGTTCCCAGTTCAATTCTGAGTTCTGGTTCTTACTTACATGCTAACTTAGACATGTTTGTTGATTGATACATGTCTCAAAGCCTCCTCTGTAAGATAGGAAAAATTACATTCTATTCATATACATATTTATATACATTTGAAATAATACATAGGCATTTATAAGGTCATAATTTAGTAAGAATTAATTAAAACTCGTATATCTTACAGATGACTCTATTCATAGTTTCTGTCCATGGTTACCTAAAAAGTTTATTATAAAACAACATTAAGATTAATCAAATTTCCCATACTTATAGATACTGTTTATAATTTGTTCATGTGGAAAGTTATGTTGCTAAGTTTATTACAAGCTGTATGTTTCCTGGGATATTGTTACTTTTAGATACAGAGGTAACTTTGATTTGCTAATTTCAAGTGACTAATAGTTTCTACATAAATAATTTTTTTCTGGCACTTATCTGTTTTGTCATTAAGATATAACAAAGACACGCAGTTTGGTAAGTACTCTATTGTTCTGTGTTCTAAAGGAGTTTATATGAACTAGACATTATCTAGTCTTTTGATACTGCCTTTTCTTGCTAGAAACACTGTAGATGTCCTCATGGATGTAAAGACGTGAAATTTTTTAAATACATAATACATTATCTCAAGGTTGGTTTCTCAATTCCACCAAATGTATGTAATTTCTAAAAGTGCTCATAAGTAACGTGTTTTCAAAAATTAAGCATTTATACTATTCTTATAATTTATTTCTCTTCTGTTGAATTTCATGTTCTGTCTTATATCATGTGTATTCTTATTCATTTAAACCTACTCTCTCTCTTTTTAGTATGACTTTGTAAGGACACAATGAAACCCTATTGTGAACAGAAAGATGGCTTATATAATATTTTTTCTTGGAGAATATTCTGACTGAAGACTACTACAAATATGAACGTTTATAGTAAACAGGAACAACATTCAGCCCAATGTTTAAGGTAAAGAATTTGGAGGCATCTTTTGTGTTTTTCTTTCTCTTATAGCTCTCAATCCATAAGCAAACCTTAGTAGGCACTTAAAAAAATTATCTTAATCTAACAACCACCCACTACATCTAATTCCTTTTACACACTTTATCAAGTCATCATCATCTGTTATGAGACTGAAGAAATAACTTCCAAACTTTTTAAACTTCCTTCTTCATACTTTTCAGTGTATTTTTTCCACAACACAGTGAGAATGTTCATTTTACAGTGCATCCTAAATGCTTCCCTATGCCAAAAGTCTCAATGACTTTATGCGTTGACCTTAATAAAATTCTTGCATCATCTGAGTTAAATTAATGTCAACTTCCTGTTTTGGGGTATGGACATTATTCAAGATGTTGCCATTCATAGAATGGAAACCCGCCTATTATTCTGAGAAATCATTAAGATAAACTACAGCAGCTCTTAACGTATTTTCACTTTATTTCATTATGGTTGATCTTGCTGAGAGCAGTTCCACTCTCATCAATGGGTGCTTCCATGAGGACTGATAGAAACAGTAGCATTATATAGAGGTAAATGACTTCCTCTGAATGCTCCATGAATGCCCCCCTCCCATCATACTACACTGCTGAGATCATCTGCAAAGGTTTTGGTTGGTTGTTTTGTTGTTGTTGTTGTTGTTGTTTGCCAGTCCTGGGCCTTGGACTCAGGGCCTGAGCACTGTCCCTGGCTTCTCTTTGCTCAAGGCTGGCACTCTGCCACTTGAGCCACAGTGCCACTTCTGGCCATTTTCTATACAAGTCAAGCACTCTTGACACTAGGCCATATTCCCAGCCCCTCTGCAAAGGTTTGGAATACTTAAATAATGGAGTGGACTTGTGATTCATTAACTCTTCTTGTACTTCTTACTGTCTCCTAGGAGATTACAAAAGATGACACTCTTGGTGATGAATGTACTAACATCCTTGATGGCCTTTGTTGTATATACTGGGCCATCCATGGGACTTACTGTCAAAAAAAAAATTAGTGTCACAGAAGTCAAAAAAGGATGATAAGACCCAGGAGAAGTAAAATCTATCCATGTAGTAGCACTTTTAAGGTAGTCACAAAATATACATGGATAATCCTTGGGCAGAAAGAGTAATAAGAATTATTTGATTATAAAGATCTTTGCCATCAACCAGCTAATCACTGCTTATAGAATTAAGACTAACAGGTAGCTAGCTTGAGACATGTTTGGTTTGCATAAATGGAAAGTTATAATTTAAAAATAAGTTTACTTTGAATTACCACAAAATTGCCATCATGGACCCACAATAGATTTTTATGGTTGAATTTGTTAATAGATCCAGTACCTCTTAAGGAAATGAAGGATGGGATCCCCCTAAATGGATAATTTCCAGAAATTACACTGCACAGTGAGAACAAAGGAGATATTCATAGGATAAGATCACAATAACTATGTGCATATGATCCTATAAAACGATGCTTATCAAAATGAACTGCAAGAAATGGGAGCAAGAAGGGTTTTCTTATACTATTCGTGGTTCTTTCTTTCTTTTCATTGGTTTATTCCTTTCTGTCATTTTTTAAAAATTTCTGTACCCTTAGTCTTGTATATAAGTTTATCTGAATTGGGGAGAGAAAGGGGAAGTGGAAGCACAGAAACAGTGGGACACGGAAGAGAGAAGATGGCACCGCCACAGTAGGGAGGCACGCCAACTCGCTCCAACTGAATATCGAGCTGGGAACTCCAGCACCCAACACCCCATCAAGAACCCAGCAAAACCAGCAGCCAGAAGCAGTGGAGAAACGCAAGAAAACAAAAAGGAGCAAAAAAGAAGAGCCAAAAACCTACACGAAGCCGGAGAATCTATGGGGAACCCTCCCCCCACCAGCCGACCCTGGCCCGAACAGGGCCAAGCTGGGAAAGGGGACCCGGCGATCGGCAGACCAACTGCCAAAAACTCACACCAAGAGCATGGAGTCCAGACAGCAGGACTCCATGGACACCAGGGAGAGCACGGACCAAGACACACAGCGACAGCGGCAACGGGAAGTTCAGGTCCACACTGGGAACGGTCATAAGCAGCTGGGGAACCCAGTGATGCAGAAGGGGAGAGCCGGGGACACCACCATGACCTTTCGCCACACCCGAAGGACCAATGGCGGCATGGGACACACACACAATCCAGGACCAGTGAGTCCCCCATTACCCCCTCCCCCAATGGGAGACCAGCTATCAGAGACCCAAACCCTACAAAAAAGCTAGATCTCCCTCCCTACCCCTCCCCACCCCGAGGGAACAAAGAACCCCCAAATCAGGTGGGAAGCTCCCATCAGGCACTGGGAAGTAACAGGAGTTTAGCAGGGGAAGAGCAGAGCAGCCCCAAGGCCGCCCAGGAACCAAAACTGGCCGAACCGGCCCTGCCCCCTTCCCAACCGGGGGGGGGGGGGGGGGGGAGGCGGGGAGGGGGAAGGGCCAGCAGTGCAAGCCCCACCCGAGGCACCTGGACCTCGCAGATCTTTACAACTAAAATCACAGGCTCTGGTGGGCAATACCAGCACAGCAGGGACACCTGGGCCTGATGCCGCCCCTCCCTCGCAGCGGAGGTGCAGTCTGAGGGCACTAACCCGCGCCTGGACAGTTGATCCCACTGGGCCCCACACATACCACCCCCCACAGTGGACTCGTGGGAGGGCACAAGCACAACCCAACAACCCGGGGCTCGCTCTGGTAGGCGTACCCCGCTCAGGTGGACGGGGCCACAGTGGCAGCGCCCGTTGTAGTGGGCGCACAGCGCACAGGTGGGTGGGGCCCATGAAAACAGCGCCCGCTCTGGTAGGCATACCCCGCTCAGGTGGGCGGGGCCACAGTGGCAGCGCCCGCTCTGGTAGGCACACCTACACAGGAGGGCAGAGCTCTCCATCGGCCAGTGCCCACTCAGTTTGGAGCATTTCGCACAAGTGGGTGAGCCGCACCCCAACAACACCAGCCCCAGGGGGGTCCACATAGGAAGACGAACTGCCTGAGAGGTGAGCTCCTCTGACCAAGATACAGAGTGGAAAAAAGAACCAAAGAAGAGATAAGCCTCCACGCCATGCTGAATCAGCGACCAGCAAACCCCCAACAGGAGCACGCTAGGGTCAGCACAGCGGCAGGACACTGTCCCGCAGAGAAAGACACAGAACCTACCACCCCCCAAGTATTGGAAGAGTGACCACCTCAGCAACAACCGAGAAAGTCACACTCACCCATTGGGAAGCCAGGTCCAACAGCCAAACCCAAACCCAGAGCCAGGACACCAGGGCACAAGGCTCCCACTGACGGACCAATGGGAACCAGCACAAAACCAAACCAGGGAAGCCACCCACAGATCTCCAGATGCACAAATCACAAAGAAATATAACACAGTTCATCAAAGGGCAAGCCAACTCGCCAGCTCCAAAAAGCAGCACGACTGAAGAGGAGATGGAGAATAAAAAAGCAAATGAGGCCATGTTAACAGAAATGATGGAAAGCGTCAGAAACGAAATCAGAAAACAATTCCAGGAGTTTAGAGTGGAAGTCTTGAAGGACATCCAGGAAGCCAAGAAAGAAATGGAAGCAAAAATGGATACAATGCAAACCGCCGTTAAAGAAGACCTTAACATCCTGAGAAGTGAAATGCATGAAAAAATAGATTTAAAATACAACTCTTTAAAGGAAGAAATTTCCATGATCAGAGCTGCTCTGACAACCATGAATAGCTCTCTGACATCCATAAACTCCACAATTGAATCCACAGCACAAAGAATTGAACATATGGAATCCAGAATCTCTCTCTTGGACGATGAAGCAGCCAACAACAACCAGAAAATGACCAAACGCCAAGAAACGGTGAAGCTTCAGGGCAGACTAATCCAGGAACTAATGGACAAAGACAAGAGATATAATCTGTGCATAATTGAAATAGAAGAAGGAGCCGAGTACCAGAGCAGAGGGCTTCATCATATTTTCAATAAAGTTATTGCAGAAAACGTCCCCAATCTCACAAGGGACCCCATCCAGGTAACTGAAGCCTATAGGACAACTGCCAGGCCAGACCCCAGAAAAGCTACCCCAAGGCACATAACATTCAAGACTTCAGATCTCAAGAATAAAGAGCAAATTCGGATTGCAGCCAAAATGAAGAAAGAAATTTTCTACAATGGGAAGAGGATCCAAATAACAGCAGACCTCTCCACACAAACCTACCAAGCGCGAAGTGAGTGGAAAAACACCATCCAAGTTCTACAGGCCAACAATATGCAACCTAGGATTAAATATCCAGTGAAACTGGAGTTCACATTCGAAGGGAAAACCAGATCTTTCCATTGCAAAGAGGATCTAAAGGAGTATGTGAATTAAAAAACCAGCTCTACAGCGAATTCTAAAGGAGAATCCCACCCAACAAAGATCGTACAGGACACACAGTCAGAAACAGAAACAGAAAGAGCAGCTCACTAAAGATAAGAAAAAAAAAGAAGGGGGGGGGGGGGGGGGAAACAGCCCAACAAGAAAATGGAAGGAGAAAAAACACTCTTATCCTTGATCTCTTTGAATATAAATGGTATAAACTCTCCGATAAAGAGAAGCAGACTGACAGAATGGATCCACAAACAAAAAGTTGGCATCTGTTGTCTACAAGAGACCCACCTTACAGCAAGGGACAAAAACAGGCTCCGAATGAAAGGATGGAGCAAGATCTTCCAACCAAACGCACCTACCAAAACGGCAGGTGTAGCCATCCTGAACTCAGACAAGCTGGACTTTTCATTAAGATCAACTCAAGGGCTGGGGATATAGCCTAGTGGCAAAAGTGCCTGCCTCGGATACACGAGGCCCTAGGTTCGATTCCCCAGCACCACATATACAGAAAACGGCCAGAAGTGGCGCTGTGGCTCAAGTGACAGAGTGCTAGCCTTGAGCGGGAAGAAGGCAGGGACAGTGCTCAGGCCCTGAGTCCAAGGCCCAGGACTGGCCAAAAAAAAAAAAAAGATCAACTCAAAAAGACAAAGAAGGACACTACATTTTCATACAAGGAAAAATCCAGAATCAAGACATCACGGTGATAAATGTATACTCACCGAACAAAAGAGGCCCCACATATGTCAAGCAAATTCTCACAGAATTACAGAACAAGATTGACGCAAACACAATCATAGTGGGAGACTTAAATACCCCACTCTCCCCAAGAGACAGATCCAACAGCAAGAGGATCAGCAAGGGAGCTGAGGACCTAAGTAACACCATATCCCAAATGGATCTGACAGATCTATACAGAATCTTCCACCCTACAGAGACCCAATACACCTTCCTCTCAGCAGCACATGGATCATACTCCGAAATAGACCATGTCATAGCCCACACAAAGAACCTCAGCAAATACAAAAGTATTGAGGTCATCCCATGTATTATATCCGACCACAGTGAATTAAAGGTAACCCTCAATAACAACAGTTACCACAGAGGCTATACACATTCTTGGAGGCTAAACCCCACACTGTTATCCAACACATGAGCCACAGACCAAATTAAAGATGAAATCAACGAATTCATAAGTCACAATGACAATAAAAATACATCACAAAGAAACCTATGGGACACAGCTAAGGCAGTACTGAGGGGCAAGATCATTGCCCTCAGCACTCACATTAAAAGAATGGAAGCAGAGCAGGTGAATAACCTCACGATGAAACTAAAACAACTGGAGAAACAAGAAATGACTGAATCTAAAATGACTAGGAGGAGAGAGATCACAAAGATTAAAGAAGAGATAAATCTGATTGAAAATAGAAAGACCATTCAACAAATAAATAAGACTAAAAGCTGGTTCTTTGAGAAAATAAATAAAATTGACAGACCCTTCGCAAGACTTACAAGAAAAAGAAGAGAAGAGACTCATATACGTAAAATCAGGGACTCCACCGGAAAAATTACAACAAGTACACACGATATTCAAACAATCATAAGGAGCTATTTCCAGAACCTCTATTCAGTAAAAAACAGTAATTTTACAGAAATGGATCAATTCTTAGAGAAGTATAAACTGCCCAAACTGAACCAAGAAGAAATAAATCAACTAAATAAACCAATAACTTACAGTGAGATACAGGAGGTAATCAATAACCTCCCAACAAAGAAAAGCCCAGGCCCAGATGGATTCACCAACGAATTCTACAAAACCTTTAGTGAGGAGCTAATACCAATACTCCTCAAACTCTTCCGCAAAATAGAAACAGAGGGAGAAATCCCAAACTCATTCTATGAAGCTAATATCATACTCATTCCCAAACCAGGCAAAGACCCAACAAAAAAAGAGAATTACAGACCAATATCACTAATGAACACAGACGCAAAGCTCCTTAATAAAATATTAGCTAACAGGATCCAGAAACTGATCAAGAAAATCATACATCATGACCAAGTAGGCTTCATCCCACAGTCACAAGGTTGGTTCAACATCCGTAAATCAATCAACATAATTCACCACATAAACAGAACTAAAATCAAGAATCACATTGTTATCTCAGTTGATGCCCAAAAAACCTTTGACAAAATACAACATCCATACTTATTAAAAGCTCTGGAGAGAACAGGAATAGATGGAACATTCCTCAAAACAATAAAAGCCATATACAACAGACCAACTGTTAACATCATATTAAATGGAGAGAAACTTAAATCATTCCCCCTAAACTCAGGAACAAGACAAGGATGCCCACTCTCCCCACTTCTTTTCAACATAATGCTGGAATCCCTAGCCATAGCAATAAGGCAAGAGGAAGACATCAAAGGGATCCACATCGGCAAGGAAGAAATCAAGTTATCCCTATTCGCAGACGACATGATCTTATATCTGAAGGACCCAAAAAACTCAGTACCCAAACTCCTACACCTAATAAACCATTTTGGCAAAATAGCAGGATACAAAATCAATCCACAAAAGTCAGCAGCTTTTCTGTACACCAGCAATATACAAACAGAAAAGGAAATTTTGGAAACAATTCCATTTACAGTAGCCAAAAAAGAATAAAGTACCTAGGGATCAACTTAACCAAGGACGTGACAGACCTATTTAATGAAAACTATAAAAATCTAATAAGGGAAATCAAAGAAGACACAAGGATATGGAAAGACCTCCCGTGCTCATGGGTAGGCAGAATCAATATAGTGAAAATGGCCATATTGCCCAAATTGTTATACAAATTCAATGCAATCCTTATCAAAATCCCAGTCACATTCTTCACTGAAATAGAGAAAGCAATCCATAAATTCATACGGAACAGCAAAAGACCTAGAATAGCCAAAGCAATTCTAGCCAAAAAAAGCAGTGCAGGAGGTATCACAATACCAGACTTCAAGCTCTACTACAGGGTCATCATAACAAAAACAGCCTGGTATTGGTATAAAAACAGATCGGAAGACCAATGGATTAGAACTGAAGATCCAGAAATAAAATCGCACTCTTACAGTCAGCTGATATTCGACAAAGGAGCTAAAGACATACAATGGAATAAACATAGCCTCTTCAACTACTGGTGCTGGGAGAACTGGGCAGCTATATGCAGAAAACTCAAAGTAGACCCAAGCCTATCACCATGCACCAAGATCAACTCAAAATGGATCAAGGACCTCAATATCAGACCTGAATCCTTGAAACTACTGAAGGACAGAGTAGGAAAGACACTAGAATTTATAGGCACAGGAAGGAACTTCCTGAATATAGTCCCAGGGGCACAACAAATAGGGGAGAGACTTGACAAATGGGACTACTACAAATTAAAAAGTTTCTGCACAGCTAAGGACATAGCCACCAAAACAGAAAGACAGCCAACCATATGGGAAAGGATATTTACCAGCACAGCAACAGACAAAGGCCTAATATCTGTCATCTACAGAGAACTCAAAAAACTAAGCCCCTCCAAGCCCAATAAATCAATTAGGAAATGGGCAAAGGAGCTAAAGAGAGACTTCACAAGAGAAGAAATAAAAATGGCAAAGAAACATATGAGGAAATGTTCAATATCCCTGGTAGTAAAGGAAATGCAAATAAAAACAACCTTGAGATACCACCTCACCCCAGTTAGAATGGCTAGAATGGCCTATACTCTGAACTCAGGCAACAACAAATGCCGGGGAGGGGGGGTTGCAGGGAAAGAGGAACCCTTCTCCATTGTTGGTGGGAGTGCACATTAGTACAAACACTTTGGAGAACAGTATGGAGGTTTCTCAAAAAGCTCAATATAGACCTACCCTATGACCCAGCCATACCACTCCTAGGCATCTATCCTAAACAGCAAACCCCAAGATACCAAAAAGACATTTGTACTTCCATGTTTATCGCGGCACAATTCACAATAGCCAAAATATGGAAACAACCCAGATGCCCCTCTACAGATGAATGGATCCAAACAATATGGTACCTTTACACAATGGAATACTACATAGCGATTAGGAATGGTGAAATACTGTTATTCGCAGGGAAATGGTCAGAACTCGAACAAATAATGTTGAGCGAGACAAGCCTAGAACACAGAAAACAAAGGGGCATGATCTCCCTGATATATGACTGTTAACAAAGGGAGATGGAGAGACAGTAGGCACCAGGTCTGTGAAACCAAAAACTCCTTGTCATATGGTATTTCCCACAGGATTGGGGCAGCGACCCAACAGTGTGTAACTAAAACCAAACAACTACTCAACATATAAAGGTCAAAAATCGACCTCTCAGTGGCATACAATAGCTCAAAAGCTATGTATGTACGTTCATATAAGACTACTGTCGACATATTGTCTAATATCGACATTACATTTAAAGCCCTAGGTGAATTTTCTTGGGCTTGGCCACATGACTACTGTATATGTTGTGTTTTTTTTTTTGTTTTTTTTTTGCCAGTCCTGGGGACTGGACTCAGGGCCTGAGCACTGTCCCTGGCTTCTTCTTGCTCAAGGCTAGCACTCTGCCACTTGAGCCACAGCGCCGCTTCTGGCCATTTTCTGTATATGTGGTGCTGGGGAATCGAACCCAGGGCCTCATGTATATGAGGCAGGCACTCTTGCCACTAGGCTATATCCACAGCCTACTGTATATGTTCTTGATACATTGTATATTGTATATATGTCTACCTGACCTAGAGAAGGGAAAGAAAAACAGGGCGTAAGATATCACAAGAAATGTACACACTGCCCTACTATGTAACTGTACCCTTTTTGCATAATACCTTGTCAAAAAAATTTGTGTTCAATTAGTAAATAAATTAAATTAAAAAAAAAGAAACAGTGGGACAAAGGGTGAACCAACTCAGCAGTGAAACCCATTTGACATTATGTTGGAAATGAACATGGCAGGGAGGGGAGTTGGGAGGGGGAAAACTGAGAGAGAATAAATGCGGGGGGGGGGAATATTTTTCAAAAGAGAATGTACTCATGACCTGACTATAACCTCTCTGTACATCACTTCTACAATAAAATTTTAAAAAAAAACTAAAGACTAAAGAATCTAGAAAAAAAGAATTTACACTGTAAATATTCCTACTAAGTTTTCTTAAAAAAAATTCTAAACAAATTTACCAAGTATAGGAAAAGAAAAAATTAGTGTTTAGTGTTTTCTAGACAATAGCTGTTGTGGTTTGAATATAAAGTGTTCCTCAGTTGGAGGGATGTTTGCGGATTTGATGCCAGGTGCCGACAAGGAATGGATTTCTGATTTTTGTTGCAGTAGATATCTGACTTGAGCCCTTCACTTCAACTCATTTTCCAAAGAATCCAATAAACTGTCATTTCTGAGTCAGATAAAAAACAAAAAGGAGATTTTACACTAGAGCCAAGCCATCTGATTCAACCTGTCTTTCCACTTAGGCATGTAGCTCAAAAAATATAGAGCTTTCTTCTATACATCAACTTTTAAATAACAATTCTAAAAAGGGGAGAAAAATTTTAAAAAGATATAGAGCTTTAAGTATCTATGGTAATTAAAGATCCTAACAGAAAACACTGTACACCATTTGGACTTTGAATATTTTTGGCTGAAAATTCTCCTACATTTGAAAAGAGCTTCTTCCCTCTTACAGAGTCTACCTATGATCTTAATTCTTAGTATAAACCAGAAAATAATTATGTGGCATTAAGTATGAACAAGTATTGTCTATCTCATCAGTACTTATAGAACGGTTTGCATTCTACAGGGAGAAATTGATCATTTTATTATGTATTTGGAAGTCATAAGTAAGTTACATTAAAAAGTGGTACACATTCCCTTGCTTTCTGTACCTGCCACATTATGTCTTTTCTTTTATGGGAAGTTGTCTATGAAAAACAATTGGGAAGAGCAATTAGATATTTGTTCACAGGTGGTTATACCAATTATACTGGAACTATCCAAAGCAAACAGTTAAGGTACTGTAGATGTGGTCTTGAAAATAGTGAGGACATCTTTCCAATGAGAAGGAGTTAAAACTGGGCAGTTGAAGGTTATTTTGGAGAGAAAGAGAGAGAGAGAGAGAGAGAGAGAGAGAGAGAGAGAGAGAGAGAATAGATATGTCTAGAACAAGTCATGAGCAATGTAGGGCAGTTTGGCTGGACTGATAGCAGTGTGGCGGAGGTGTTGGGGACTTTTATGACTGGAAAAATCAGTAACAAGGAAAAGTGTGTGGAAAAGGAGCGTCTCACTACTCCTATGAATAAGGTGGCCTAGTTTTTTTTTTTAATCCTCATAAGTGTACAGTTTGCTCATGGAGAAAATGATCAGAGAGACAGAAAATAAAGATTATACATGAGTTCAGCAACATGGATTTCCATTCACCAAGTCCAATTTGGCTAGACCCAGTTTGGCCAGGAGCCCTTGAAATGGCTTCATTCCCTGAGGAAATTATTCAGCCACCTGGTGGCAGGTTGTGTTGGATTGCTTCCATCATTGAGGGAGCAGCTTTTTATTCTTACTGGACCAAAAAGATAAAACTCACTCTTGCCTACTATGGTTTTCCCTTTGCTCTCCTTGATGATTCTCTTAAAGTCACCATCTATAGGCTTACCAGCTTTATAGTATTCTATAGGGCATTTCTCTGATAGCCAGTTCATTCTATAACAAATAAACCACAATACTGTGTCCACACTTGGGTAATTGCTGGCATCTTCATGTTCCTCTCATCCTGAAACAGCTGACCTTAGAGAATTATACAACGGCCACTGGAAGTCTCATTTATGGCAGCAGCTGGTGGAAGCACTTTATAAAGTTGGAATGATATCTTCCTGGGTATAAGATATGTTCTTAATTACTTATAAATATGCAGAGCTCTATTACTCAAGACTGATTAGTTTGGGAAACAGAAGATAGATATGGATGTCTTTGGTATCAATCCTAATGATTCACTTCAGTAATATGTGTGTTCCCTTCCTGTACAAGTTTTTTAACATCTGTAAACAAAAATAGGTTCATAAGGCAATAGGACATTTTACTGGAATCCGAGGCTATCACAAGCTACCAAAACAACAAAAATGAGGCAGAGAGCAGCATTGCTCACATGTAGGACGTCTTCTAGAACATTCTGTGCTAGAATTTTCTGTAATAGAACTTTCATTCAAACCTAACATTCAATATTTTGTAGTGAAAGGTCATGGGAAGTTACAAAAACCTAATAAAAACAGGACTATTCATGACACAGACTCTTCAGGAATGAAGATTTGAATCACTTGTAACACTAAGCAGCTACCACTACAAGACACTTTTAGGGAACAAGGAAAATGTAAAACAGACAGAATGTATGTCCCCTGTATCCCATAACCTCTTATAGTCTTGTGACTGAACATAAAGACATTTATTTGTTTGTTTCTAAGTTTTGTGTGTGTGCATGTACAAATGTTTTGAGTCACAATGAAGTTACATCCTAATAGGCCTAAGTAAACTGAACGTATCATCAATCAAGAATATAGTTAATAATCTTTAATCTACCATACATCATAGCCTGACAAAACTACACACTGTGTAGCATCAGTTGCTTACCCCTGTGGTTTTCCAACTAACTGGGAGATAAAGATTATTGCTCAGGATTCCAAAAAGGATCCCACTACCAATCACTAGTCTGAAAATCAAACTCTAAATAAACATCAGCCTCAACTTTGTATCACTGCACTGATTGGGAAGCCAATATAAAATGGAGCCATTGTAATCAAGGACCATCACCATATAGCACTTTCTCCTTGCTAGTGGTTAACTGTATCCCAGAGCCAAAGTCACAACATATCTGAGGGTGGATCCAAGGGCAAAAGAGAAATAAATAGTACCCACATATGGACAGTATCACTTTGTGGGTGCTCTTTGGGGGAGAAGGCTAGCAGGTGTTTCTTATGCAAATGGTAGTTGGATCCATCATAGGTGGATTTTTGCCTTAGTACTTATTTGTAAGGAAACATGGTTCACATATGAATGTGTATAAAAGCTACATTGACAAGGACTACACTGTACAGGATGGAACTGAGTCCATTTGGCTGTAGCTAGGAACAGTATTTCCCAGAACCCTCTTCCCTCTGCTGTTCACAGTGACAGCCCATTGACAACTAGCCCAAGATTAGAAATAGTAGTTCCTTGTTTTTTGGTTTTGGGTGTGTTTTTTTTTTAAGTAAACGAGAGATGGAAATCATCAAAGTGATTTCCAGGCTGCCCTCACTTTTCCTTACTGAACATCTCAGCCTTCCTCTTGTTGGCTTCACTGCCATTCACCAGCCATCTCCTCTAGACCACAGAGGTTGAGGCTGTGCAGTTTCTTGGTCCCCAGATTACTGATAGGACCTGCTGGACTGCCCTCACATTCCCAGGAGTTCTCACTGTCCACCCTCACAATGCTTTCTGAAGATTAGTTAGCTACTCTCTCATCTGCCAGTTTTAATATGCCAGATTTTCCTTCCCAGCTTATTCCCAGATTGTCCATATTTTTACATATTTTTAAAGGATTTCTGTTTTCCTGAGTTAATTCTGACCAATAAAGGCAACATGAACACAGAACTGTAGTTTTACTGTTCTTTTTTTTCCTTCACAAAGCTCTTAAAGGAATCCAAAACGCATACAATAATATATTATGAAAGTAAGGCTCACCTATGAAATGAAAAACCAAACAGGAAGTCTGGAACTAAGCCTGGATATTCTCCTGGTAATCAGTGCTCCTTGAGTTCCACATCCAGTTAAGTGGATTAAGTGTAATTACAGTACTCTTTGTTGCGACAACCACCAGGGGGCAAAGATAATATCTTAATACGAAGCAATAACAGCGAGAGTTATTTAGCTAGCACCCAACATATAAGCGTTATTGTCCTCTGCAGTTTCGTAAACTACCTTTTATCTCTCTGGTTCTTGCTGGCTAGATATTATTATCCCTGTTTTACTAAGAAGAAACAAATACCTAAATAAGGTATACACTATTTCCAAGTTATACCACTGTTGAATCCATGCTAGGCTTCTTCAGTTCCAAAGTAAATGTTCCTTCTAGGAATAATTGGGGTGTGCTTCATGGAAATTATATCAAAGTTCATCTTCAGTGTCCTTCTAGGTTCTGTTAGAAACCTCCTATCACTTGTATAGCTCCTGCTAACCTCTATTGGTCTGAATCACTTGTAAAAGATGCTCTATTCTGTAGTTCTTCCTTCTTCACGTTCTCCCAGGCTACTATATTGGAAAAGCTCTGATGAGCAAAACTGCATTGTATTATTGACAAATAGTTGCTGAGCATTTCCATGTTTGTGGTCCTAGAATGGAACTTACTCATTTATTTATCTGATATTTACTTTTCTCTGATTAGCTCACAAGTGATTCTATCATCTAAAATGTATCAATCAAGTCTCTGATACTTTCTATAGCATATTTTCAATAACTGGATGTATTACCACTCAAGACAACTATTCCACTGTTGGACAGCTGCTAGCTGTGAAATTGTCATTCCTTTGGTTCTTCTAAATTCTCTCTTTATTGAGATTTGGACATGTGTGTTCTCACTACAGTGTATGAAATAAATCCAGCTCAATCTGGTCATATGGTTAAGTTTTATCATCTTTTCTTCTCTTCCTTTTTGCCCAAAATTGGTGGTTTAGGAGTTTGGGTCTCCAGCATTGACATTAATTACAAAGAACACACTTGTCAAAGGTCCTCATCTTGGTTGATTAGTTCACTGGTTTTTCTACATGTGGTAATATGAACTGGGAATAATCCATGACTAAATCTTCTGTGTTAGTTCTCTCAATTTTTGCATCTGACTTAGTGCACATGCTTTAAAAACAGCTGATGACCAAACAAATTCCTAATTTAACACTTACCTTTATTTATGAAATTCAACCAATGAAAAATTTATGTCACCTATTGTGTATCAGACACTCTGTTACACTGTAAAGGAACAACACAAAAATGAATTCTAACCCTTATATGCCAAATAGTCTGAAATTACCAAAGTTAAACATCTCCACTTCTTGATTACTCATATTATTAACTATGAGTCTTCTGAGCCTCAACTTCTGTACTATCTATGTATCAGATTGAGTAATGACCTATTCTATAAGATCAAGTCCGAAAAGTACTATCAAGAGTATATACTGTTCCAGCATCATGTAGACTCATTTAAAACTTAAAATTGTAGGGCTGGGGATATAGCCTAGTGGCAAGAGTGCCTGCCTCGGATACACGAGGCCCTAGGTTCGATTCCCCAGCACCACATATACAGAAAACGGCCAGAAGCGGCGCTGTGGCTCAAGTGGCGGAGTGCTAGCCTTGAGCGGGAAGAAGCCAGGGAGAGTGCTCAGACCCTGAGTCCAAGGCCCAGGACTGGCCAAAAAAAAAAAAAAAAAAAAAAACTTAAAATTGTAAAACATACTCTTAGATTGTGTATATTCCTCCCAAAGGACTGTTCTCAGTTCAAAAGCAAATCAATTTCTCCTATGGATGCATGCTCACCATCAGGTAAACAAAAGAAGAAACCCAGTAAGTGGAAATAGTATATTTTAATCCAATTTCTATCAGGTAACTTTCTGTAGAGTGTTATATTTTGTATTTAATAGCTTCTACAGGGTCCAAGGCATTTTAAAAAGTATAATTCAATAAACTGATGAATACAATAGAATCAACTTCAGACTCGCCAAGGATTATAATCAAAACAGCACTTAAGAGAAGAAAACTTGAAATTTTGTGCAAAACAGTGTGATGAGGGGCCATTTTGTGCAGCTCTTTTACCAGTCTCAGAAAAACTATCATCAAAATAATTTCTGCACTTGGAATGTATTAATTAAATATCAACTACTTTCCAAGCATTGTACTATAGTGTGTGCTCAGAATCTCTAAGCTTTTTTAACAATGAAATATTGAATACATCATAATTTTACAGTAGCTTTTATATCATACAACATTAAAATCAATACATAATTATTAAACACATGTGTATCCTAAATCAGCACCAGATAATCTGTAGTAGTTCGATATTTTCTGGTAAAATATGCTATAGAAGTATATTCTTATTGGCTTATATAGAAAAGACACACACATATTAATCAAGATATCTTTAGTGGTCCATACTTTGTACCTTGTTTGAAATAGCTGCAATTCATACATAGCTAGTTTTCATTTAATCCTAACAAGAACAATGAAGTTCCTGTCTTAAAAAAAAAAAATACTAAGAAAACTTCAAGGCTGGGACTGTGGCTTAGGGGTAGAGTGCTTGCCTAGCATACATGAAGACCTGGGTTCAATTCCTTAGCACCACATAAACATAAAAGCCGGAAGCAGAGCTGAGGCTCAAGAGGTAGAGTGCCAGCCTTAATCAAAAAGAAGTCAGGAATAGTGCTCAGACCCTGAGTTCAAGTCTCAGGTGTGGCAGTAAGTTTTAAAATAATTATCTCCCTTTAGATGTCTTATATTTCTCCTTGAGAGATTAAACATCATCTCTATAGAACCAATCAATATTTTTTCTGGTCATTTAGTTTGCTTTTCTGAATAAAATTATTTTTACCTTTGAGAATGGATGCCCCATTCTTGCCTCAAACAAATGGAAAAAGATATTCCCTGTATGCAAACATAAGCACAAATATTAAAATAATTATCCACAATAGAAACAGCAACTCACTGTACATTATGAAAACTTTATTTTAGCATAATAAAAAATTATTTCCAAATTTGTTAACTTATACTACTTAAGAAACCGTGAGTTCTAACTCATTATGTGGAACTAAACTGAAATTAATGATAGTGGCCAGAAGATGGCGAACTTTCATTTTATTTACTTAATACGTTTTAGTTTAACTCAAAAAAATTAACTAAGATTTTCTTTGCACTTTTTAAAATTATAAATAGTAGCTGAGGGAAAAAATGGACACTCTAAAAAGCAATGAGATCAAATTAAATTTTGGTCTTACTACTGACTTGTCTGCAAATAAAATGTGTCTTAAATTTTTTGACATTTTGCTGTTCTGTGAATACAGAACAAAAAAATGCAATAGTTTTAGAACAATAATTATTTAGAATTAAATCAATTTTTAAATGTGTGCCTCTTGATTCATTTTTATTATACTAGATTGCTCTTTGCAACTATAAACATTTTACTATAAGCACAAATTTTCAATACAATAAAAACAAGTATGGTTTTAAAATAGAATCTATACAAATAATAATTCAAGAGAAAAATTCATTGAAGTAAACATAGTTCCTGAAATGGCTTTATTCAAGGCACAGTAAAGTTCAAATGCTTTTGTTTAATAAATGCTAAAGAAGAGTCTTCAAATCTAAAGTCTATAACATTGCTGCCCAAAATATAGCATTTCTTAAGGCCTAGCATGTTTGTGTTGCAATAATCCTAGAAATGTTCTAAAACAAGAGAATAGGCAGATCCATTACAGACTGTCCTGATTGGGTCTGAAATACAGCCTACCACCAGTGATTGTGTTTTTACTGGGAAGATAGGAAGTATCTCTAATCATTCCTGAGAAGGCATAATCCAAAGCTGGCCGGAAAGGCACTGCTGGAACCAACCCAGGTGTTAGGTAGGGAGACATAAAACCAGCTAGCCCTCGGCCAGGAGAAGAATATGCCAGTCGCAATGGACTAAAAGCTAGTCTAGGACTTAGGCTGTAGAGACCTGAATCAGCTCCGTAAGAAGAAGATGTGGATTGAAGAGGAGAGAAAGCAGATTTGTTACCAACAGTTCCAAAACCAATTCCAGCTAGACTAAAATTTGAAGCTCTTTGAAAAGCCGTATTTTCCAAATCTCCTGAGCATGGAAGATCCCTGATATCTGGCTTGTGTTCTTTCCCATTCAAGACCTGTTCAATGGCTTGGACCACATCTCCTTTGCAGAACTGTAGGATTCCTTCTAGTCTGCTGCGTTTGTAACTTGGGAAAATCTTGGTAAGAATACCAAGAGGGTCTCTTGAGCTTGAAGACCCTGTAGAAAGGTTGGCTTTGATAGCAAAACAGTCTCTGGCCCACTCACTTTCAGTTCCTGACTCCAGATCAGAGGATGATAAGGACCTAGGGCTGTCTTCTCCTCCAGACTGGTCTCCTGGACTAGGCAACAGAAGACTACCATGCATATTTGAATGCTCTGAAATAGATGGCCCTATACTTTGTTTCCCAGTGATTACTTTAGACTGAGGAGATGATCTCAGAGAAATGTGATGTGTCTTGGGGACCAGATCTTCTTGTCCACTCTGGCATGAGTCATATTTACTGTCTTCTTGTTCTGCAGAAAAGAAAAGAAAAGGGAATCAAATAAAGGAATGTTGTTGCCAGAACCTGCTATTGTGCACTCAAAAATAACCTATTCAGTCAAAATACATTATCAATATTTATTTGTGCTAAAACATTTTAATAAATAACTCAAATATAAAGATCATTCCAAATTTTCCTGTGCTGGAAAAGTGGAAAAATGCTATTTCCTATGTCATTTCAAGATCATAAAGACAAGCAACATGTAAATGCAAGTCATAGTTAGGAAATCAGAGGAGAGAGCCTGTTGTTACCCACAAGTATTGATGTTACCAGTGTAACCACAACATCACTCATAACACACTTGCCTCACCTTGGAAGTTTAGGACTTTCCTAAATGTCTGCCAAGTTTGGGTACATAGATGTTATTTTTCCATACTAATATGTCAAGTTAGGTTTAAATCATAAGTCAAAAATTAAAAAAAATTTTGGTTATATTAAATATTTTAGTTAGTAACTAATGCTGATTGTCACTGATCTGTTTTCTTGTGTGTGTGCTCACACTTCAAGTTCCAATTAAATCATTCAAAGGATGTGGGGGGAAATGTTCATTTTGGTTTTAAATTTGAAGTCAGCAGTGACTCATTCTGTATCCAGCTCACATCATAATAGGCCTGCATATTTCATATCAGAAATAAAGACTTGGTATTTTTCATAATCCCTTGTAAAATATGTAGTTTTCCTTCCCATATAATGTGAATATTAAGAAAGGAGTTTTACAATGAAAGGAGTGATATTGATTAAGATGCGTTGTACTCATAAACTAACATGTTGAATGGTAATCCCTTTGCACAGCTACTTAAAGATAATAAAAATACAATTTAAAATCAAGAGTTTTAAGACAAATTGTTTCTAAGAGGAAGCTATGAACTTCACTGTAGGTCTCTATGGACACTCCGTGTCTTGTAACAAAAACAATGTATTAATTTGCTTCACATCAAACCCTTCTCCCAATATGATGGGGAATTTTCTCAAAATATTTTTACATGTAAAAAAAACCTGACTTTTCTATTTTAGTATGTTAAGTCTATTAATTAATAATGTTGCCATGCTAACACCTGGAAAACAATAATAAAGTACATACTCACTAAATGGTTTTTGTTTGGGTTTGTATTTCCTCTTACTCTACAAATATATTTTATCCTTAGAAGAGGAAATCATCCAAAAGCCATAGCTCAGGGTACTTTTGGATGACTTTCTTTGTCTACAAAGGTCATGAATACAAAAAAATAAATACTACCTAAACAACCATCTACTACCATGAGATTTACAGCACTCTTGTGTTTTTTCTCCAGTTTTCTTAAGGAGTGGTCCTTAATTCCAAACAACTGTCTAGTTTTTCTTTAAAGATAAAGTAAGTGTATACAATTCAGTCCTTTGAGGGTCAAAAATGTTGTTTTAGCAGAGATATGATGAAAGAATGTAACTATTGCAAGATTATAAAGACACTGCTGTTTTCAACTTTGAATGAAGTTTCCAAATGAAGTCAACCAAGTGGAAAATGCTTGGCATAGGACTCCCTTACATTTTACTTATAAACACCAAAACTTCCTCTCCACTGTGATGTATACATAAAAGTAGCAAGGCCTTTGCCTTCCTAGTACAATATATGGAAAGAAATACTGATTACATAAACTATTTTAAAATTAAAATGCCTTTTTCATCTTTTCTTTCAACTTCTATTTCCTTATTTACCACTTCCAATGTCTTTTAGTGTAGATACAGATACACAGATATATATGTGCATATATATTGTTATTTTGTATAGGAAAATCTTATTCACCTCTGAATTATTGTTGATTTTAGCCTAATGAATGAATAATTTATCTTACTGCAGTTCATAAATGTTGTTTTAGAAGTACTCAATTTAGAGAGCTAAGCTGGCCCTCTCCTGTGGAAGTGTCAATTGAGGCCAGAATATAGGTATATAATCCCTATTTAATCCCCATAAAACAGAACAATGTGGTACCAAAAATGCACAGAAGCCAGTGCCATCAGCCATCTGTGGCCATCAGTTTCGTTTGAGGAATGCTAACATTTACTTCTCTCTTGCTGTTTCTCTTTCTTAGTGATCTTTCTCATCAGCCTTCCCTGATTTTTTGTGAGATGCAGTTAGTTATACTCCATTTTACCTACTGAAACACAGGATGTGTGTGAAATAATATGCCATATTTCAATAAAGATGTTCATTTTCCAAGTACATTCTGTCATTCATTGAGATCTGCAACTTTCACAGTCTAGGAAATGTTCCCAAGGGATAACTTATCAAATCCTTTTCAAGGCTTTTTTGTGAAACAACCTGGTTGGGATGTTTACAAAAAAGACTGAAAAGACATTTTCAGTGTTGGTAGGCCTTGAGAAGAGCCGTGAAACTCACAGAAGATTCGAGGTTCACATTAGCAAGAACAGTTCACTTGGCCATAACTTAGTAAAATACAGATGGAATTTGTGTGCTAATGAATTTGTAGTCAATAAATAAGAGGCAAAGGTTAAATAAAACTTTTTGGATATACCATTTTATACGTTAGGCTTTTAAATTCTTACTAAGGACCTCACAAATCTTCAACACCCCAGTGTTTCCTGTAAGGTTAACTGAAACTTCAAATGACAGAGCTTTCTACACTTTTGGAGGCTAAGAGATGTGGGGAGTGGTTAAAGAGATTAAAAAAAAATAAAATAAAGAGAGGAAAAAATAAAAAGGCAGGTTAGCAGATTTCAATCTCTTTCCCATTTCTAATAAGGCACCAAAAGTTTGTGGCCACAAAAGCAAAGAACTGCATTTTTCTACCGACCAATAATTTCCCACACAAAATCAGAAAAAGTCACTTTTATAACTGGGCAAGATGTCCATTGCGCTCAAAACCCAGCGCCTCTCACTAAACTTTCTGAGGAAAGCCCACTTCAAAGGCAACTGGGCCCTACTCAAAGCAAGGTGGGTGCTGGGGCCAATGGCTCAGTTGTTATCTCGCTCAAGCTTCCTTTTCCTTGTCTTTTCCGATCACCCGAGGAACTAGCAGAAAGACCATAGTGGGTCTCTTCACCCTCACAATTACCCACGTCACAAAGTGTTTTCCCACAACTCTCAAGTGCTTCTTTTCATCCCTCCCACCCCACCCCCACCCCGGGGCGCTGCTTTGCGTTTTAAAGATTTTTTTTTCTCGTTGAAACGGTTTTCTGGCGCTAAACTCCCACTAATAAACCAACTCGCTCACCCCGCTTAGACTCTGCATCGTCTTGCTGGAAAACCTGGAAAGCGGGGATCTCCAGATTCTGCGCCTGTCTCCAGGCCCGCAATCCCAGCGCAGCCGCCGCCTGTGGATCCTCGCTTCGGCCGCTGCCTCCAGGTGCGGGACCCCGCGTACCGGAGGGTCCGGGGTACAGGAGCCTCTGCAGCCCTCGACCTTCGCTCTCTTCCTGCGCCTGTTGCCGGCGTAGAGCCACCTGGGCAGCCATGACGCGCTGGCGCTCGGCGATCAGGGTGCACTTGGCACACGCGCAGTCCCGCCAGCGGCAGAAGCGCTTGTGGCCCTTGAGCGCCGACACCACGCCGTGGTTGCGGCAGCGGGCGCACTTGGGCGTCCTGGGGTACCCGCAGCCCACCGCGCCCATCCCCTTCTCCAGCCCCGCAGCCGGCGAGCAGCCCCCGCTTCCTGGGGCAGCGGTGGCTCGAAGGAAAAGATTGGGGGTTCGTAAGAAAGCTGGAGGAACCGGGATCCCCGAGGGTACGGGCACCACAGGTGATGCGGGCAAAGGTGCCGCCGCCAGCCCCGAGGTCCGGTGGGATCGGCTGCTCGCGCTGGGGTCTCCGCTGCTACGCGGTGGAGGCTCCATTCCGCCCGGAGTTCCTGATGGGAGTGGGTGACAGTCCACCGCTCACCCTGCTGGGGGTGCTAGGGGGGTGGAAGGGCTAGAGGACCGGTCTTAGTTGTCCCCCACCCACACGCCGACCAATTTAAACTCTGGCTGTTCGGAGTTGTTGGGGACGATCGGCCCCTGGAGCTCGAGAGGCGCAGCTGTCCAAGGAGCCTCCTGGAATCCGCGGGCCTGAAGGCGCGCACCCGGGCCCGGAGGCTGCGCTGAGCAAATGCCCCGGAGAGAGGCGGCCCCGCCCACTCCTCTACGGGCCCAGGGCGGAAGCCTGGGGAGGGCCCAGGGCGGAGAGTGGGGGCCTGCTGGGAGGAGGGGCGGTGGGAGCCCCTGGAAACTGTCCTTCTAGGAGGTAAAAGCCGTCACCTCCGTGTATATACCATACAAAGCGATTACTACCACTTACCTTCCCGAGTTCTGCAACATGTAATTTTATAAAGTAGTCTTTGCATCCTCCTAAATGGAACTTTTGAAGTTCCTTCTCCACACTTCTCCTAAGCAAGTATGAAGATCTGGATTTTTAAAATTTTTTTTCTTATTTATTGTCAAAGTGATGTACAGAGAGGTTACAGTTTCATACATTAGGCATTGGATACATTTCTTGTACTGTTTGTTACCTCCTCCCTCATTTCCCCCTCCCACACTCCCTTTTTCCCTCTCCCCCCCATAAGTCGTTCAGTTGGTTTATACCAAACAGTTTTGCAAGTAGTGCTTTTGTAGCCGTTTGTCTTTTTATCCTGTGTCTCTCGATTTTGGTATTCCCTTTCAGTTTCCTAGTTCTAATACCAGTATATACAATGTCCAATGTACTCAGATAAGATACAGTGATAGTGCAGGTACAACCACAGGAAGGGGATACAAGAGGATCATCAACAATAGAAGCTATGGTGACTATCTGGATTTTGAGTTCTCTTTTTCTTTTTTCTTTTCTTTTGTTTTTTTTTCGATACTCTGTCATGCAGATCGTCTCCAAGATGTCAAGGAACTTGGAAGACAGCAAGGTTGTTGTCTTCGTGGGAAAGAGGGGGTGATTTAGAATGATTTTAGGACTGCATCAAAACAGGGGCTACCACAGGGAGTTGATTCGGAATTTTCTCCTCCTGCCTTCTATTTATGAGATGGGGATCATGTGTTCTGTTTGCAAATGTCGCTGCTTCTAAGGCATTAAGAAGTTCTTCCCTGGAGCTGTATTTATAGGCATCAATTGTGATCGCTGTTTCAAAACGCCTCACACTTCTATTGTAAAGTATTAGGGAAAGTCATTTTAACCTATTTAAGATTAGTACCCTACTGCTTTAATGGGCAATTTATATCCTAACTGGAAAAGAGCAAGTAAGAGGATGTTTTTACCATTCCACATCCAGGGCAGACATTGCTAATCAATCTGGGAATTCTGCCTGCCCTATTGTCCTCCCATGCAAACACCCTATCACAGAGGTTTGCTTACCTTGGGACCATCCTAGGGACTTCTGTAAAAATGAAGGCATCCCGAAAAAAGTGCTCTGATTCGTTTTGATGTGACTCTTAGATTCTGAAGGTGCTAGCACCCTAACTCCTGACTTCTTAGAAGTCATAAAATACCCAACCCTTTCACAGGTACCTAAAACATAGCTTTACCTGTGGAACTCACATCCATTATATGAGAAATGAGTTATTAATGCTATGTGAATTGTGCAAATAAAAAGTGCATTGTCCAGGGGAAAAAAATAATGTTCTTTCTAAGTCCTTTCTGATTTATTGGTTATGCTTCTTAACACACACAGAAAGATCAACTCTGCAAGTAAACCGTTTACCTAGAATTGAGCGTGGTTTTCTGACTTTTATTTTATTGTTACTATTGCCTTAAAATTATGCCATGATATTGGTCTCTATACACGAAAGTGAAAATATTTTTTAAAAATAGGTTTTGCACTAATAAGACGATATTATGAATTGAAACACCTTTATTCAGCTATGAAAAGATAAATATTTTTAATTGTACTACAACTGAAGTCAAAAACAAAGTTTGGTGAAGATAAATGCATTATGGCAAAGGAGACACATGCATCTATATCTGATTGGAAACTTTTGACAAAATAAGAATAAAAACAACTTCCTTAATCTATAGCAAGCACCATGATAATTAGTAATTTTTAGAGAATTTTAGTAATTTTTAGAGAAGAGGTTTTTTTCCCCCTAAGATCAGGATCAATACAAAAATATCCACTCTATCTCGAATCAACGTTGTATTGTCAATGCAATCAGGCAAGAAAAAGACATACAGATTGGAATAGACTGTGTATAATTATCTCTTTGTAGGTTACATAACCATATATATTTAAACATGGTGAAATCTGCAAAGTAAACTAGTGAAACAAAATAGCTTGTCGAGTTTGTAAGGTGTAAGAGTCAACATGGGAATTGGTTAAATTTCTATAAACTGAAATAAAATCCAATTATGAATTGAATGAGGAAGTAAATTCACTCCCCGTAGAATTCCAAGTATGAAAGACTTGGGCCTACATTTAATTAAATTGTGAAAAAATTTACCTTTACTAACAGAAATTAACTAACAAAAGAAAATAGTGCATCATGTTCACTGGTGATTTAAGTCATTAAGACATTCTGCCTAAATTATTCCAAAGTTCAATGCAATTTTCAAAACCAAAATTCCATCAGACCTTTTTCCAGCCAAAATTGTCAACTCTACCTAAAAATTCATGCAAATGCATAATCTTATAATAGCCAAAAATAAATTCATTAAAAAGTGATGAGGCCAAATTACTTTATTTCAAGAATTATTACAAAGTTCTAATGACAAAAAATGTAATAATCATGCAAAGGAAGAAAAATCAACCAAGGTGACAGAATTGAGAATTTAAGAATCAAACCCAAACATACAAAATGAAAGAAAGAAATGCACATAAATATTAACTAATTTTAAATACATGTGCAAAGATTTTTTTCAGTAGAACTAGGATAGTTTCCCATCAAAAATTTTGCTAGAAAAATTGGACATCTTTATGAATCACAAAAACATGGCTCAAAATAAGTCACAGATTGAATGTCTTTAAATGACATATAATGTCATAAAGCAATACACTCCAGTAGCCTCAGGTCAAGCAAAGATTTCTTATGCACACCACCAGAGTATATCCCATGAAAAGAACACATCGTCAAAATTGAATATTGCCCTTTACAAAAATGTTAAGGGATGTAAAGTGAGACTGAGAACATAGCTATAACATATATATAATTATATATATTATAACATATATATATAATTTGTTGATTTGTTAGCCCTTGTGTACAGAAGACAAAGAATTCTCAAAACTTGATTGAAAACAAATAATCTGGGGTTTTAATGGGCAAATGGTATCAGTCATGAGGTAAATACAAATTAAACCTACCAAGAAATATCACTATGTACTAATTGCAATAGCTAAATAACCCCAAAAATATTGACCAAGTATTGTCAAGAATGTAGAGCAGTGGGAATTCTCACATGCTATTGTAATGTGCTCTCATCACCTTGAATGGTATATTTGATGTGCAAATTGATCTAGGTAATGAAGGTATGGATGGAAGGGGAAAATGGGAAAGAATGATGGAAGGATGGAGTTTGTTCTTAGTAGGAAAATTGATGCTGCACTCTCCTGAAATAACCATGATAGCCCAAAATGTCATTAGGAAAATAAGTTTACAAGGTTTTAGTTCATAAAGTTAATGATAGTTTTGCAAATCTGAGGTTGAGTGGGACCTGAAGCAAAACTTAACAATCATACTTCCAGATGGTTCTTTGGGAAAATTGTACACACTACTGAGAATTTCCTGACTTAAATATTTTTATAAAAGTGTGCTGTTTGTCTATGAACTACAGTAAAAGAATTTGAGTGCTATAGTAGGTTAATTGCATTTTCAAAGCTATGTCCTTTATGTAGCGTGCTCCAGGGGGTGACAGTCTCCCATGCAAATAAAGTTCCAATTTTATGAAGCTATTTATTTAACTTGTAGGGTATTTCAAGTAAATTCATGCCCAGAGATTAAGATAAACTTGTGATATTTTTTCTTATACTGACTAGAGACCACCATCATAAATTGTTATATGTGAAAACATTTCCTCAGAATTTAGCCTTTAAACAAATAACAACATGGTTGGTCTCATTTGGGAACGGTATAAAAGCCCTTTATTTGGCTATTAGAGGTTGTAACAGAATGATTAGCACAAACTAACATTTTAATAAGCAGTTTAAAATACCATACTACCTTAATTGAAAGGAAAGTGGTGGTAGCTGTTCGTCCATAAATCACTGTCATAAAATAATGCCAAAACAGGGTTTTGCTGTGTTTCCAAGACAGGCATTGAACACTTGGGCTCCAGCTATTCTCCTGGCTCTGCTTCTAAAGCAGACTACAGGACTACAGGAGCATGCCACTACGCTATTCTGTGCTGTGTCCTTTTGCTGTTTATTGTGCATTGCGGAGCATGCCTGAGGATTTGGAAATGTCATGTCATCCTCACAAGCGTGGGTCAATTATATTCTTTTACAAGTGAGAAGACATATTTTCAGAAATACATAGTTCTTAATGTCATCTGATACACAGATTCCTTACTAAGGACCTGCTTCTCCCCCCAGAAACTAAGCCAGCCCCCACCATAATGCAGATGCCCAAAGCAACGTTTTGGGAAGACTAGTTGGTGATTATTTACTCCAAAGATGTCTTTGCTGACTTACCTGTTATCACCTGTGAAAGTGCATCTGCTCCTTCTGTTAATTACAGTATCACCTAATGTTTAAAGGCTTATCAAAACGTTAGAGACCATCAAAAGTCCTTAAGGTAAAGGGAAACCATCAAAAGTCCTTATTTCTTATCTATTCTCTTCATAAAGCTAAGAAGAAGAGTTCTCAGTCTGTTTTCTCTTTCTTCCTGGCACACTCCCATTCAAATAGCAGCAAAACAGAAATCACAGCAAAACTTTGGTTGGTACTTAGGTTACTAGATATTTAAAACATTCTTTCCTTTACTATGGAGATTTTACATAGAGAAACAGTTAAAGGCTTTCATACAATAGAAATTTGTGAGAGAGAAATATATCCACCCATGTGGGAAACCAGAAGGGTTAACTTACAAAAAAGCTTTATTTTCATATATTTATTCCTACTCAATTGCTTCTGAATGGATGCAAACAATATATGTAAATCAACTCTTCAACGATCACCAAATATCTGTATCTCCTGAAAATCTCTAGGGAAAATATTTTTGTTACAAAATAGGTTGGAAGTGACTGTGCAAGTTGCTACACATATCTGCCTTTCTGTCTTCTATCTTCTGCTCTGCTGGTCTGTCTTTGCAGCTTTTATTAGGACTGTCCCAATTAAAATGTGATGTGTGTAAAGGCTGCCTTCTATTCACCACAAGGTTTCTAAACAAGAGGTAAATTTGGTGAATCAGTTCCTCCCTGGCTCCTTGCCATTCACATCTTTTAGTTTTGAAATTCATTTCTTTGTAAGCATACTGTGGTTGTTATGAGGTGTTGTCAGGCCTCTGACAGGGTTATTGTGCTTGGTAGAAGGTGGTAGTTTTTGATCAATGTCTTCAAAGTCAAAGCTTGGAAAACAATAGATGCACATCAAAACCCAGTGCCATAATGCAGTTAACATTGGGCTCTTTCAGGTGGCCCCAGGGAATGGCTTAATTCTTGTGGTGAGCTTCACTATAATTAGTCACTTATAATGGTGGTGTAAGGTTGACATGAAGACATATAGCTTGAGATTCATTATTAAATAAGGTTCGGGAAAATCATCACTAGAAAAAAAATTAGGAAAACTTTCCTACTTCTCTGTTTTTTCCAGCCTGTTTTCTGAATCTCTAATTGATTACATTTCTGCTCTTATATTGGTTCAATGTGTTTACAAGAATGCTCCCATTTGGTTGTTCAGATAACTTAATGAAATTCTTTTGTGATGTCCTGTCTAGTAGGTAAAGACTGATTTTAGACATTGTGTTTTACTTTGTATAGTTTCATTTTTCCAAAGAGATATTAAACATTTTAAATTGCTTTAGAATTGTTAATTTTCTTTACCTTAGGCATTTATTGGTAATAGCTCAGGCGACAGGGGCATTTCATCAATATATCTATTGAGATGGCACAGTAAGAAATTGCACATCCATATGTACAAGCATACATGTATATACACACATGATTTCTTAAAGACACTACAGAATCACAGGTGGAAAATAAATGGTAAAAAGTCAAATCAAATAGCATTTTAAAGTTAAATGAATCAACCATCTGTTTCTGATACTGAGACACAATGGGGACATTAGGAAACTCGTTAAGTCAATGGCAAGAGCAGCTGGACTCTAGGAGACGTCTATTCACTTCACTTCTGAAACCAAAAAGCAATAGACACCGTTCATTCCTTCTTGGGTTTTAATTGATCATACCACTGTGGAGTTTATGCAGTGCAAAAATGTTAATAATATGTCTCTCATCTCAGCACCTAACTGGATGAATGTTACTTTAATAAAATCAAAGATGTCTATGTCCTCTCACTTTTTGAGTTCTTCTTGTAAAAGAAAGGTTTCTCCGAAGTATCTAAGTGATCCAGGAAAGCCATCCTGCACATAAGTAGCACCTGATGAATTACATGAGAGGTAGAAAAAGTCTTAATATGTCTGACTCATTTTATGGGATGAAAGTCATAATAATATAAGCCACTCTCATTTATAGTGCTGTGTGGTTGGGTCCTCAAGGCCTTAGTTTACTCTTCTGTAAACCATTCAACAATCTGGTAAAAGCTATGAGATCCTGAACACAGGCATACACAAGCAGAATTGCACATGGCATTATCTGCTGCATTTCAACACTAAGAAAGATAAAATAAAAGATTCCTAAACTCCTTTCCCATTGAAAACTTTGTGACTCTCTACTACCAATAGCCATCCAAAAATGTTCAAATTCAGCAAAACTGAAAAGAAGTCTCTCAAACTGACTATAGGAATAATTCAACTCAGCATTATGGAATGATCAAAGTTCAAAATATTCTTAACATGTATTCTTCTTTTTTCCTAGAAGAGTTTCCAATTAATGATAGCTACAATATGAGGGAGGAGAATACACTGTTCAAAAAGAAATGTACTTATGACTTTACCTATATAACTATATCCCCTCTGTACATCACCTTTACAATAATTTTGTAAAACTTGAGAAACAGGAAGGAGTTTCTTCTACAATCTTTAGCTCTTGATTGTCTGATATCAAATTTCAGAATTCAACAAATTGTAATGAATTTTATAACATCAGGATAATGAGATCTACCTGAAACTTTTGTGTCAGAAAAACACAAAACTCTATTATTATAAAATTCTAGGGGAATGGTATTAAAAAATAAAACTAACATCAGAAGTTTCTTCCCAATTTTTACCATTTTGTATACCTCCTTAGAGCAGTTGCAGTTTAAGCACTAATTTTATACTTCATTAGTTTCTGAATTATTTATATATTTAACAAATTATGAACAAATTAAAATGCAATCTGCTGTCAACTGAATACATATATATACACATATATATACTTCACAATACCAGCCTCAGCTATCAAAAATATTCCACAATCAATTAAAATATTTTGTTATATTTTTATTAAGAACTAATGTGTAATTTTGGAAGACTGGATATCACACTCATTGCCCTCTTTCCTTCTGAATTCTTTCTAACCTCTTCAGTAAAACTGCTTCAGCTAACAATCTCTTAGAATCCACAGTAGTTCATCCTTCAGAGATTAAAGATAATAAACCGAGGCAGAGTAGCTAGACTAACTGGCAGCTAGTAAGGCTAGAGTCATATGGTACTTGTACCTCAAAGTACCAACACCATTAATATAATTTTTGAGAAATGATTTATTTTACCACTTACTTTTAGTAACCTTTACCATCCTTCATTCTAGTAAGATGAAAAGATACAGCAATCTTTTAAGCAAAGAATTCTCATTCTTTCATTTTCCCTCTCTCATTCTCTCTCTCTCTCCTTAAGGCTAGACCCCTTTTAGATGAAAGTCAATTGTAACTACTTAAGCAAGTCAGAAGAAAGAGAATTCAGATAAGAGAACGATTGTCAACTGGAAATATTCTGTTGGAATCAACAAGTCAAATCTAATACTTGCATCCTGTCACTAGCATCTGGCAAGGCTCTATCATCTTTGAAACTATATACTTCTCATGTAAAAATAAGGACTATACATAGGAATTAAATATATAGTAGCAGCAAATAGCTGAATAAGTGCCAGATTATTTAGATATTCAGAAAACATAAATTAAAGTTTCAAACTTGAGGATTTTTTGCCATTCTCTCCTTCCATCCCTCCTTCTCTCCTCACACCATTCCCTCATCTTTTGAACCAACAGTTGGAGTATTATACATGCTGCTGATGTAAGGAACATGGATATTATCAACTCCAACAGCAACCTGAAGAGAGATAAACAAACTAAAAAGTCAACAATTATTTTGTAAAATCATTTAAATTTTTATTAATATTTTATGGTTGTCATAAAGGTAATATCCAGAGGGGTTACAACTACATATATCGGGTAATAAGTACATTTCTTCTTGAACAGTGTCACCCCTTCCCTTGATCTCCCAGTTTTTCTCTCCCAGCTCCCTGTCCAAGTTCTAGGGTTTCTTACGAGTACCCCCACTGCATTTGTTCACCGTTTTTCCCTCCCTTTCTGCATAGTCAACAACTCTTGAGAGGTAAAGATGTAGGGCACACCTCTAGTCCCACAAATTGAAGACATAAACAAGCAGGGACAGAAAATCATACTCAGTGGGTAAGAAATCAAGGTTTCTCTCTGGGAACCACCACCTAATAGGAAAACCAAACTCCAGTTGATGATTTGCCAGAAGACCAATGTGCACAGTCTGAAGGCTAAAAATTTCAGAAATCACCACACCTTCCTGAGTTTTATCTCCAGGAGATGTATTAAGTTTTCACAGGGAATATTTGTATCATGCTTTGGGCTGTTGGGGGTGGGGGTTGTTAGATAACCATTTCACAGTTCATCAGAGCAATCTGGTCTTCTTAACAAGGATTTCTCTCAAGAGAAACTATTTGCACAGAGTTAACCTACTGAATGCTTACCAAATCCTAGCCATGCTGGGGGAAGGGACTCTCCTCTAGTCCTCTTGTTCTGCACATATAGAAGGGGATCTGACTCGTAGGCTTACCACAAGACTGAAATCTACTTGCAGACCTAGAAATAAAGAAAGAAATATATCTAAACATTCTTTTAACCATACATCATATCTGGCTTTCAATGAAGAGTCACACCGCATACTGAAAGGCTAAAACACAGTTTGAAAAGACAGAACAAGTACCAGAATGAGATGCAAATATGGCAAGAATGTTGGAATCACAAGACTGGAAGCTTAAAAGAAATATAGTTAATCCTAAGTATTCTGATGGAAAAAAAATTGACATGAAAGAACGAGGGCTAATAAAGACACGGAGATGAAATTTTAAGAAAGGAAAAAAAGAAATGCTAGAGATCTATTCATGGTATATAATTAATAATCTTTTAACCTAGAATTAGATTGCAAACTAGTAAGTACATACATGAAGGAGTATACAAGTGTATACAAATGTATTAGCTGAAATACGATAGACTCAAGGGAGAACTCAAATAGTGTAATTCCTTAGAAAGGCACAGTTGAACAAAATAAGCATCAGGAAACAGGTGCTTGAAAGGGAGGAATTGTGGGTGAGGGGAAGTGAATTAAAAGGAGAAGTGGGGAAATGTAACCAAGAATTAAATGTATATCCTACAAAATGAAGAAAAGTGAGGGAAAGGGTCGGTTGAGAGGGATGGGAATGTTGGAAGGGTGATATTGATCAAGATGAAGATGTACTCATATACTACTATATAAAATGGAAACTCCTTTGAATAACTACTTAATGATAATAAAATGTTGAAAACTAAAATATTAAAAAAGAGTCATTTGGATGGAATCATTAGTAAACTGAACAAGACTGAGAAAAGAATATCTGAACATCAACATAAACTTGCAGAACAAGAAGGCAAAGGGAAAAAATAAGCTAAAAACGAAGTTTTAAAAAATGAACAAATACAAAAAGTAACAAGCACAGAATATCCCAGTGGGGTGGAAAGATTTCTAAAAATATAATCACAACAAATGAGAATACACCAGAATGGAGGGAGGTGGGGCAAAAGGAGAAAAGAAAGAGAAGTATTTGAAGCAATAACTGAGAATTTCTTCAAATTAATGCCAGATCTAGGAAGTTCAGAAAATATCAATCAAGATTGAACAACCATTTTCAAGTACACAAGAGATGTCATTTTAAAACTTCAGAAACTCAGAAAATACATCAAAATTTGAAAGAAACTCTAGGAAAGAACCACCTATTTTCTATCACAAAAGATAGTAGAGATAAAGATATCTCTAATGGAACAACATGACACTTCCATACCTTTACATTTCACTATATTATACAGAGGAGTTTTGTGATACCAGCTGCTCCCACAACCTTCAGAGTACATTTCTCTACAGACTTGCAGTTACCCATACAATTGTTAAAAAAGAACCTTTGCAAAACAATGTAAGAATCACAACTGAACAAAGCTATATTGAATTCTATGAAAGGAGTTCATAATAAGGGAGAGTGCCCACAGTGGTGGTGAAGATGCCACTCAGCACATGCAAAAAGCAGAGTCATGAAAAACTTGTCACTCCCTGTCTTCTTGCAGTAAGATTTATTACATTCACTGCTGTCAGGTAGCAGAGCTTCTTTACACAACAGCTAGTGTAATGTTCAATAATGACATTATTGCTATTAACTGTCAGTGTTGCTACTGTCCCTTTGCTACATACGCAGTTTAAGCTTTTAGGGCCCTTTGCTGTCAATGTGTAGTAAGCCAAGTGAGCTTGGTTCCTTGCTTCAGCGTTGTTGCTGCAGTTCCTGTCAATGGGAAGTTTTCAGTCCTCAATTAAAAAATAGATGCATTAGTATTTTATTCATCAAGCATTTAAGAACAATCTTGTTTGTTTAATAAATAAAGTATGTAAAACATCTTGAATGTAATGTATTCTTGTATTAGTATCTCTTAAGCAAAAAAAAAAAAAATTACACAAATCTACCCCTGGTAACTGAATTCTCAAAATCATAATGGGAAGACTCATTTCTTTGCTTCTTTAGAACTAGCATATACTTTGCCTTGTCAGAATTTTTATGAGTCAGCTTTGTTCCATCAACCATCAAACTGTTTTATCCCTAATGTGACAGATTTCATCATAAATTTCCACAGAACTCTCTAGGGACCTTTTCAGCCAGCCAACTTTCTACTCCATTTGCTTTCATAAGATCCATCTCTAATCACTTTATTCTGATACCTGAAAATGGATCATAATTCAATTTTTAGAACTTTAGAAATCAAAGAACTAAAACAAAAAGGCACTATAAAACATACTTGATTTAAGTTATAGGGGATATTTCACACTGATCCTTTACAAACTTGCTTACTGTTACTGACTTACCAGTACTGGTAACTCAAAGAATATAAATAGATCCATTTAAACGAAGGCTATAGTCAGATATCCAAGAGATATTAGGATCTATTTAGCATATTTAATCTTATTTGATTCTGCAGCATAAAACAAGCTTTTAAACATTTTATGATGAGAAATTTTTTTGAAAACAGAAACCAAAAATCTGGCTCCAAAATTTGCACATACAAAATTTTTCATGTAATTCCAATAGATTTCCAAGACCAATACGAGCTACAGCCTCTGTAGAACTATACTGAGAGTAGATTTTTTAAATCTTAATTTTGAATATATCAATGTGTCAGAGTTCTGTTACTCTGTTTTAGAATGGGAATCTCCTAGAGATAAGTGTAATGGGCCCAATTTGACATGTCCTCTATTTGCTCACTGTCCCCCATTTGCTCAATCTTCAGCTGGTATACCATTTTAGGAGAGGGTGAAAACTCTAGGAGATGGGGGCTTACTGGAGGAATTAGGTAACTGGAGGAGGAGTGTCTGTCATTATAGCTTCCTTGCCACCATAAAGTGAGTACCCCTGTCATATACTACTACCATCATGATATTTTAACTCATCATGGACCCAAAATCAATAGAACCAAAAACGATGGATTCAACCCTCTGAAACCATAAGCCAAAATACAGCCTACCTTCCATAAGTTGTAGGCAGTTTGTCACAGCAACAAAATGTCTGGTTAGTATAATTGATAGTTTACATGGAATAAATGCCTACACTTGGGCAGTTGTTGCCCCCTCCCAACACTCATGAACAGTAATCAATAAATGAAACATTTATTGTTCACACACACAAGTCCATACATTAACTATTTTAATAAACCAACAGACAGCCCATCACACTCTTTATAAGTACCAAAATGCAAACATTCCCCGGGAAACACACCACTGGTGTTGAAATCACAGTCTCGATCCCAAAGATTATCTTATATATTGGATTGACTATTTCCCCAGAATTCCAGGTATTCTCCCTACATTTCCATAAAGAGGTTTCCCCTTACAGTCCTGTGCTCTTACATTAAGCCTGAAAATAGATTATCTGTGACTATCTTAGCTACACGTCAACAAAACTAACCGTAGCTAATATCTTCATGTATTTTGCATTCCTAATTTCCAGCTCTTAGCTGGATACATGCAATGTTGCCAACATTTTGAAGATGAGAAAATAACACTTGAGAATACTGAAGGATTGATTTTTCTGTCCCAAACACATAATTTCCATTACACTACAAACACAAATATCTTGTTAAGAAACTTTGTTCTGGATATATATGACAAAAAATTCTTATATGTCTAGTCCAAATGCCTTTATTGCCCAGAATATGTCCTCTCTTGGTCATGTTTAACTAGTACTGACTCCATCCTTTTCTCCATACATCTTTCCAAATCAGTAAGTTATAGCTACAGACTCACAGACTTAGCTTATATTGCCATCTTGTCATTTGAAGCCATTGCATCTCTTTCTGCTCATTATTGGTTCCACTGTTCAGAACTCCCCACTCTCTTTGCTTCCCCTCCCCCTTCTGTTTCTCCTTCCCCCCCCCTCCTCCATTGTATCTTTACCTCTTCACTAAAAGACAGAATGATAGACGTGGCTAAGTGCATCTTGCTTAAGCATCTGCTTTATTACTGCTGAGTGACTGCCCTGTGGATTGGTAGAGTTTTCACTTATCTTTCACTCAAGAATTCAGATGACTTGATTAGAAAGCTGCACTGCTCCGACGAGTGTCGTGACAGATGTCTCTTACTTTCTTTAAGCCTTCCATGAATGCTTAGGCATTCCACACAGACAGTTTTCAGTGGAGATATGACCATCTAGGGTACTTGGCTACATTGGAAATTTAGCTAAGGAATCCCACATCCACACTCAAAGATCGGTTTTCTTCTGGAGAAAAAAATCAGATGACAAACCATTTAAAATGTGTGTGTTGTGGTTATGTTGCAGGGTCAGTTCCTGGAACTGCATGCTCAAGTGACTGTGAAGAACTGGAAGAACTAAAAGGCAATCTGGAAGAACCTAAAAACAAAAAAATATTTTAAGGAAAGAAGTTCACAATATTAAAGAATATGGGTTTCACAAAATAACTCATTTTTTGCAATGTGTCGGTTGCTTTATTGTGAGGATCAAAAGGTACAGAACAAAAGGTACTTTGGGTCAAGTATAAAGGATAATTTTGGATTCAGTAATGCAAATGAGAACATTGAAAAAAAACATTATTACATTATACTTCAAATCTTTCAAGAAAGTAAACAATGACACTAACTTGACAAAGTTATATTCTTTTTATAAAAAAAAGTTATGGAAGGGCTGAGAATATAGCCTAGTGGCAAGAGCGCTTGCCTCATATACATGAAGCCCTGGGTTCAATTCCCCAGCACCACATATATAGAAAATGGCCGGAAGTGGCGCTGTGGCTCAAGTGGCAGAGTGCTAGCCTTGAGCAAAAAGAAGCCAGGGACAGTGCTCAGGCCCCGAGTCCAAGGCCCAGGACTGGCAAAAAAAAAAGTTATGGAAGTAGAGCTGTGAACCAAATGATAGAGCACTAGTTTTCAGCAGAAAAGCTCAGGAACAGTAGCCAGGCCCTGAAATCAAGCCCAGGACTGGCACACACGCGCGCGCGCGCACACACACACACACACACACACACACACACACACACACACCAGAAAACATTCTAGAATAGTAAATGAAGAAAATGAGGCTCAGAAGAAAGAAATCTGTTGTGGGAAGTGTTAACATGGAGTAGGTACAAAAGAGGGATAAAACATGTAGTCATTAAAGACACCACATAATTTTCATGGCTGCCTTAACCTCTTTCTTCAGTGCATCACCCTCTTCTTATTCCTAAGTTCTTGGGCTTTCTTGTCTACCAGTCCATGTGGCTCTTCCTCAGATCTTCCCTAACAGACTTCCCCTGAGTTTAGCTACTCCCTTGAACCTCTCACACTGGCTTTTCCTATGGATAACATGTAATAAGCTTCCCAGTAGCCATTTATCACCTGACTCATTTTATTACTCAGCATTCTTTTTGTTTTTGTTAACAATTTTTGTTTTACAGTGTGTTGTTGACACTGAGTCTTGCTATGTCTCTGAGGTTTGTCTAGACCTCACTATGTAGCTCAAGTTGGCCTGGAAAGGATGATTTTTTTACCTCTCGAGGACTGGATTATATGTAGATGTCACTATACTCACCTTGAACTTTTTAAATGTATTTCAGAATACCTGTCTCATTCACCACTGTATTTTCAGCATTTTGTACATACTAGAAATTCAATAGACGTTTATTAAAGCCAAGATGGGTCATGCTTATAATCCTCACTACTCAGAAGGCTGAGATCTAGAATCATTGTGATTCAAGGCCAGTCTGGGCAGAAAAGTTAGCACCAGTCTAAGATCACATGGCTCTGAATTTAAACACTCTGCACTGCTAAAATAAATGTCTGTTGAATGGATGGAGTCAAGAGAAAAGTAGATGAAGATACTTATTCACATGGAACACTTTTCTTCAATTTTGATAAATGTATCCTTACTCCTGGAAGAGAATTAGACCAGGAAAAACAAGCTGACATACTTTTCCAGTGTCTGGAAGAAATCCTGAGGAATGGAACCCATCTCATTCAGAGGATGACACCTAGAAGACATAATGCAGCTGCTTAAAGTGGAGGTAACTGCCTCACAGGATATAACGGGTTCTAATGAAGCTGACTGTCTCTTCAGGGAGAACCCCTCCTCCAGACTGACTTTCTATGCTTTGTGCCTCCCCCTCCACCCATACCATGTTGCTCATCAGATATGGTTTCATTGATTTAACAAGAGCAGTTACTCATGTCCTATCCAAGAAAACAAAAACGATTAAATGAGTAGATAGATTGAAAGCATACATTCTAGTACTTCCATCTGTAGGGACTAGATTTGAAACTACCCTGAATCAATGTGAATAGGTCATAGAATAATCTCTTTCCTAATATAAATCATTAATATTTTATTGAAACACAGTAACAAATTCTAGAAAAGTTAAAGAATGATTTAAAATATGAGAAGGAAACAATTTCTTTGGCCTGTGTCCCTTTACCTGTATAAACAAGAGAACAAAGGAATGGGTAAAATGTTTTCACTTAAAATTTACTTTCATACAGAGTACAGCAGTGTCTGATAAGATCATTTCAAGCACATTAACAACTGTGAGCTTCTTGAGAATAGAGAGTACATCTTTTGAATTCCCGACTTTGCTCCCCATTGTTTGGAGCTCAAGCCTCAAGGCTCAATACATAATTGTAAAATGAACTGATTGCATTTAGCAGTGAGATGATCAACACTGGCTTGGGACCTATTGAGTTTTTTTCAGAGAGCTGGAAAACAGATCAGAAGCACTCTATAACACTTGGGGGACATTTGCAAAGTGGAAAATTTATCACAGTACAAGGAAACATTCTCTTAACAATTCAAGCTAATGGCAGATAAAATTAGTTGCTTATTCACTGCATCCTACAGAGACTTGGACTTGTAAGCATGATCAGAAATAAACCTGTACTGAGGCAGATCTAGGTTTTCCCAATCCAGACACCTGAGGTGAATGTGTAAAAGGAAGTTTCTGAAGCTCAGTAAAGAAAAACCTCCAGGCCAAGATCCTCCTTTGCTGCAAGAGAGAAGGATGTTGGAGAAGGAGCCAAGACACCCAAAGTAGTTCAGTCTTTCCCAGCTGGGTTGGTCTTCTGCCACACCCCTGAGTCGGGGTTTTGGACACAAGATGTTCAGGCTGCGGCATTTTTTTCCTTTATTGTCAAAGTGAAGTACAGAGGGCTTATAGTTTCATATGTAAGGCAGTGAGTACATTTCTTGTTCAACTTGTTACCTCCTCCCTCATTTTTCCCCCGCCTCCCTGCTCCCTTTTTTCCTCCCCAATCCCATGAGTTGTTCAGTTGGTTTACACCAAATGGTTATTTAAGTATTGCTTGGAATCATTTGTCTTTTTATCCTTTGTCTCTCAATTTTGGCATTCCCTTTCCTTTCCCTAGTTCTAATATACGTATATACAGTATCCAGGGTACTCAGATGAGATACAATGATAGAGGGGGTACAACCACAGGAAGGGAATACGATAGAAACAAAAAAAAAAGTATGGTTTCACATGGCATGTTGAAAATAATTACAATGATATACCACTCATTTCCATAACATGGAGTTCATTTCACTTAGCATCATCTTATGTGTTCATGTGGGCATAGCTATTGGGCTATTGTGATCTTCTGCTATGACTAGCCTAAACATGTACTAATTATTCCCTATGAAAGAAACCATAGCGTCCATGTTTCTTTGGGTCTGACTTACTTCACTCAGTATGATTTTTTTCCAGGTCCTTCCATTTCCTTATGAATGGGGCAATGTCATTCTTTCTGATAGAGGCATAGTATTCCATTGTATATATGTACCACATTTTCCTGATCCACTTGTCTACTGAGGGGCATCTGGGTTGGTTCCATATTTTAGCAATGACAAATTGTGCTGCGATGAACATTGTTGTGCTGGTGGCTTTAGTGTGGTCTTGCTTGTAATCTTTTAGGTAGATGCCCAAAAATGGGGCTTCTGGGTCATAGGGAGCTTTATGTTTACAGGCTGTGGCATTGTCTATCCTGCTTGCACATGGGTACCTCCTTCAGCTGGTCTCACCTCCTCAATCTCCTCCCAATCCACATCAGCCTAGTAGGTAACCATAACACAATGTACAAGCCAATATGAGGCAAGCTACCCCCTAGCTATGCATGGGGAAAACAGTTTACTTGGGAAACTAGTGTGTACATTGTCATTAAATTAGAACAAATAAGGAAAAAATGTGGTTACATCTTCCTAATACTTTATTTGTCAAGCTATTGAGACATTTAAGGGTAAATTGATGTAACGCATCCTTTGCTTTCATACATATAAATAAGTTGAATTTCCAGTAGATAGGGGTGAAATAAGTCTATTATTAGTGTTCAATTCAATAAGCTTCTTCAAGCATACATATGCTTGAATATATATGTATATATGTATGTGTGTAGAAATAACCACTATCAGAATCCAGACACAGAATATTAACATCACTACATGTTCTCCTTTTGCAATCCACCTCATCATCTCAACCGTAAATATAACCACTAACCTAGTTAAAGCCCCCATCATCTTGCCTTTCTCAGCCTGCCATGGTCTTGGAACACAGAGTATGCAGCCTTTGTGTCTAGTTCTTTTATCTGACACAAGGGTTGTAAGATTCATCCCTACTGCAGAGTATATTAGTTGTATTAAAGAGGCTTTTCATTGCTGTGACAAATACCCAAGGGAAGCAGTTTAAAGAAGAACAAAAGGGTTGTTTTGGCTAATATGTCCATGAACAACTTGTTCCATTGCTTTGGCCTGAGATGGGTATAACATCATGGTGGAGAAGGCTTGCTTGATGGAACAGAGATGTTCATCTCAGGGCAACTGAGAAGCAGAGAAGAGAGACAAGAAGGAATCTGGGACAGGTGAATCTTTCCAGAGCATACCCACCCTGATCTACTTCCCCCAACTAGGCCCATCTCCTGACTACATCTTTCATTCCATGACTTCATTCCTGCAAAATTCTCAATCATTATATTGAAATGTCCCATCTGTCATTGAATATTCTCAGTCTATTCTCAGTATCTCAGAAATGTTTTGATCTCTGCCATTCTGGTTTACCATATTCATTTTCAGTTCTCATTGCTCTTTCCCTAGCCTTGTGCTTACTGCTAGTTAGTTTAGGAGTATTCTTAATTGAGCTTAAATTTTAGAAACTATTTATAAAGGTTCTACACAGTTCCTTTTGAAAACTTCCAATGTATATATGTATTTGTAGAAGATTATCCATTGGTTTTTTTGCTCCTTTGAATCTACTGTGACTTTTTTCAATGTTTTAGTTTTGTTTACATACAGAGATCAACAATCAATCCTGTTGACTTCTTAATCTTCCTCTTCTTACTACTGCTTTTATTTCCACTTTTATTTCTTCTCTTTGATTTCTTGGGATTATGTAAACTTCTTGTAAGGTCCTCTCCCTGAGGGCTCCATGTAGCTGCCCCCACCTCATTAAGTCTCCACCCAGTTACCTGGGTAACCTGCAGACCTGGAGGCAGTTACCTCCCCTTTCCCTGAGGTCAGATCCTAATCCACCTGGCCACACCCCATTCCCCTGCCCTAGATATAAGGCAAGGCTGGGTGGGGTCTCTCTCTCTCTCTCTCTCTCTCTCTCTCTCTCTCCCTCTCTCCCTCTCTCCCTCTCTCCCTCTCTCCCTCTCTCCCTCTCTCCCTCTCTCCCTCTCTCCCTCTCTCCTCTCTCCCTCTCTCCCTCTCTCCCTCTCTCCCTCTCTCCCTCTCTCCCTCTCTCCTCTCTCCCTCTCTCCTCTCTCCCTCTCTCCCTCTCTCCTCTCTCTCTCTCTCTCTCTCTCTCTCTCTCTCTCTCTCTCTCTCTCTCTCTCTCTCTCTCTCTCCCTTCTCTTCGGCCATGGATCATCTCGGCCATAGGCCAGCAGTTCGGTAATAAACTTTCTCTCCTGCCTGAATACCGTGTGGTGTTCTCCTTTACCAGCTACCTACTTTAAAAACCTAACACTCCTTATATGGTTTTTTTCTATCTTCTCTTTTCCTCTTCCTGAATCTGTTGATGGATTTTTGGTCAATGAATTATTCTTGTTGACACAGAATATAAGGTTGACTGCTTTCAGCTCACCATCTTGCCCCTCATTAGTCCTTCGGTTTGAGCTCAGGCTTTCTGCTTATTAGACAGGTGCTCAATCAGCTGAGCCACACCCTCATTCAAACTTCATATAAATGAAGGGAATTATCCATGAAGTGGAAATTACAATTGTAAACATATATGCACCTAATAGTTATGCAGCAAAATTCATTTTAAAAAAACACACCTGAGCCCCACACCTGTGGCTCGCGCCTGTAATCGTAGCTTCCAAGGAGGCTGAGTTCTGAGGATCACAGTTTGTAGCCAATCAGGGCAGGAAAGTCCCCTGAGACTCTTATCTCTACTAAACTACAAAAAAAAAAAAAAAACCTTCTTAAGCCAGAAGTGGGGCTGTGGCTAAAGTGGCATAGCACTAGTTTTGAGTACAAAAGCTCAACGGCAGTGCTCAGACCCACAGTTCAAGCCCTAGGACCAGCCAAAAAAGAAACAGAACGCACTCTTGAACTTACAGGTGCTGGTAGATACCAACACAGTAATACTGGGGGACTTCAACAGCCCACTTTCACCAACAGATAATCAACTAAACCCAAAAATTATAAAAATAAAATACTTTTGTGTCTCTTTGATAAGTGAATTTAATGAAACATAAAGAGTCACAGAACATATTTTTAAAACAGAATGATGAAAGCCACTAGCTATTACCTCAGATTGCGAGAAAACAAGAAATTTCAGTGCATTTTCATGGGAAGGAAGATCTAAATTATACTAGTGTCAATTTTTTTAATTGTTCCAGGAAGATTATTACACAGTCTGAAAGTGGAGAGGGCTTGAAATTTATACAAAGAACTTTGGGCTTTTGGAAGTCTGATTCTTTTTCATTAGGCCAAAAAAGTCCAAACTGAAATCAGGAGCTTCAATAATGTACATCAGGAGTAGTCACACACGTATACGAACTATTGCTTCAGGACAGAATAGATTATCAAGCACCTTTTCCATACAAGGCCACCTAAATCTTCCTTGTCTCATTTACGAGAGGTGGTGTACTTGGGGGATCTTATCATTCCCAATTGGTAACTAGCTGTTAAAAGGTTGAGATGTCAGAGACTGACTCCTGGTAGGGAGGCGTGGTTAAGTGGTACTTAAATTCATATATGCATGAATAAATTCAAACAACTAGTATGACTACATCGCATATCATTTCACCAACCAATGGTAAACTCTTTGGAGCAGGGACTGTCAAACTCTAGCATGCATGGAAATCAGTAGGATAGGTGGATAAAACGTGGGCTATTGAATCCAAAGACAAGGATTGAGTAAACTATTGGGCATGCTTGGAAATTTTACATGTCTAATAGCCTTTCAGATAATGTTATTGCTGCTGGTCTGGGGAAGCACATGTTGAGAGCAACTGCTCAGAGGAATGAATACCTGTGACCCAGGAAATTTTATTACAGTGTAAATTGCTCTGCCTGTTCCAAGAGCCTTAAAGGAGGAAATGGCTCTGAGAAGTCTAACCAAATGAGGAGCTCATGAAGAAAGTGAAACCCATTCTGAGCTGAGTGCCAGTAGCTCACATTTGATATCTGAACTACTCCAGAGTCTGAGACCTGAGGATCATAGTATGAAGCCTGCCATGAGACTCTTATCTAATTATCAAGAAACCAAGTAAAGCTGTGTCTCAAGTGATAGAACTGAAGCCTTTAGCCAAAAGGCTCAAGGACAGCACCCAAGCCCCGAGTTAAAGTCCCAAGACTGGCATAGGTATATGCATTCATACACATACACACACACATACACACACACACACACACACACACACACACACACACACACATACGACCTATTCTGTGCTTGAATTCTTGTGGTATTAACACATTTCTCCAGACTTCATCTAGTCCAGTACTCTGGCTTCATCTAAGTGTCACCAGTTACCTTCAAAAGTAACTGAAGTGTCTATTTCTCAGCATCCAAGTTATCAGATTGGCCCTGAGCTTGTGTAGTTTGGTTCCCAATATTTCCCCACCCATCCTGAGATCCTTTATTTGGACCAAGAACACTAGCATAAAGAGAAGATTCTTCTTTTCTTTCTAGACTGAATAAAATCTAGGTGGAAAAATCTAAACAGTACAGAGCTTATACTGATGAGAGAAAAAAGAACACTATACTCTGAAACACTTTTTTTCTAAGTTAATCAAATGAAAAGATTATATAAAATAGGTTTATTTCCAACATTGATATAGAAGTATCTCCTTTTATTCCTCAAAACGTTATAAATTTCTCAGAAGTCTTCTATTTTTATATAGAAAACTATATATCCTTATAGTGAACAACATGAATTCATAATTTTTATTTTTAAAGGACAGAAATAATCAAAATTAAAGATGTTATTAGTGTATTTCGCTTTATTTTCACAATAAATCTTCAGTATCAGTAGCTGGAATCTTTGAAGAACTTGTGCCAACACCTACAGATGAAATTCCTCATTCAAGTACAAATTACATTGGCTCTGATACAAAACAAAACAATCAGTAATTCATAGGACTTGCTCAGTCTTCTATTCTTCTCTTGGAAGACACTTAAGGAAAATGTTTATCTTTCTTTTGTTACTATCTGGAACCTATATTCCACCTTTCAGATGGGAAGCTACTTCTGCCAAGATTAAAATTCACTTGATCTTTAGGCCTTTTGTAATGTTGGCAAAAGTAACTTCCTGATTCTGACCAGTAAAAGCCAAGACAGCTACTGAGACAAATACACATGGGTTGAGTTTCTTTCAAAATAACTATTGGGTTAAATCTTAAATAAGGAAGGGATAGACCAAACATAATTTACACTGAACTGTGGTGACATGTGATGAAACCAACCAGTGTTTTCCTACTCTTCTTCCACACTCTCAACTAATAAATCCCTTCCTGAATAATGAGAGATGTTTGATTCTTTCACAAAGGATCTGGACTTTGGTCACTATCCTTCTAATGGAGAATGGACTCTTTTATGGCCTTGAAGAGGCTACTGAGTATGCAATACATAGATTTAGATGTGAACCATTTCTCAAGGGCAGGACTGGGGAAACCTGAGAAGGAATTACCAATCTTGACATGAAAAAAGTTCCAAGTCCCCCGCCTTATACTCAAGGAACTGTGTAAGCTAGTCTTTGAACAAACCATAGGATGGATTTTGAAATATGAAATACTTTTTGCATTAGGAGAGATTCAACTCAGAAAACAAAAAAATTGCCTAGGCATGTGGAAAAGGAAAATGGTCACAGAGAATAGAGAAGATTAATAGATCAGAGACAAATATTATCAAAATCTATCATATTTGTGTATGGGAGAATTATGATTATATTTTGTACAGTTTATATGCACTAAGTTAAAATAAAATAATCTAAGAGACTATGATAGTTGTGCTATATAATTTAGTGTTGGTTCTTTAACTTAACTCAAAAATTTAGAATTTTCAGGTAGATTTTCTTGTGTGTGTTTCATTTACAGCACATTCTTTTCCCCAGCAATGACCATCCAGGTATTTAGAGAAAACCACAAAATCTCAGTAATACTTAATTATGAAGATATTTTTCCTGAAAAGTTTCATGCCATTATTTCCACCCTGAAATGTTGTATTTTTCATCCATATTTTCATCCATTCATTTCTTCAGCACAGTTCACATAGTTCACAATTCACACACACAAAAAGCCCTATTTAGTATTTTTATTTTCTGATGATATTGGGGATTGAATGTAAACCCTCATGCTTGCTGGGCAAGCTCTCTGTCACTTAAGCCATGTCTCTAGCCCTTTTTTGGTTTTCATTGTTTTTCAGACAGGGCCTCATGTCTTCTCCTAGGCAGGCCTGGGTCCACAATCCTCCAACCTACACCTCCCACAAAGCTGAAATTAGATATGCTTCATCACATCCAGCTTATTGGTTGAGATAGGATCATTCAAACTTTTTGCCCAGGCTTGCCTAGAACTTCTTTCCTCTGAATCTCCACCTCCTACTTCCCATGTGGCTGGAATTTGGTAAGATTATACTTACACTCAGAGTATTTGGTAGGTTGCAGAAATGCTTGATGCACCTCAGGAATGCTAGGTCCCTTTCCAGAATGAAAGAACAATGTGGTTTAGAGAATGGAAGGACTTGGAGTTTATGTTTTCATGTTATTAATGCAAAACCTTCCAAACTATGTTTCAGTCTATTACAAGGAAATTATAACATGATATAATTTGTTGTCTACAGTGTAAGATATTGTATTGGGTATTTTTAATATCATCTTTCACTACAAATTTGGGGAGTTGGAGCTATTGTCCCAATTTTAGATGAAGAACCCAAGTCCCCACAAAAGGCTTAGCATACTAGGTGAGGGAACAAAGAGGGGGTTGCAGCCCAAGTTTGAACAAAGAAAGCCACCTCAACATGTATGTGCACATGCAAGTGCCCGCACACATTTGTGTGTGTGTCTACCTCATTTTACATTTTCAACTGAATATGATATTATAAAACTTTTCTTTGACATAACAGGTTGTTAAAAGTTTTCACTAGAGTTTTACACACTTTCACAGTCTTCATTCAAAACAAGCTTCAATTATTTGTGGTTGAGCTGCTTGCATTTGGCCTTGACAAGGGAAAAACCCTGCAAATGAATTTCAGTTTCTTCTACTTTCAGCTACATTTTCCTCCCTGGATTGAAGCGGAATCATTATGAAGCAATCAATGCCAAAGATTGTTGTCAATTTTCCACTGCCTTGGTTTAAATAAACATTTAATGTAAACGAGGGGCACGGGTGAAGGGCATGCTCACTCGCACAGATGCACTGTTGCACAGACACACAACTTCACAAAGACACACTTTGTCATGGTTCACTTGAAAAAATCCAAATGAAAAAAGAGGAGGTGGATGAATAATAAAGTAAAGGAGAAAGGGGAACTAATTTAGAGATAATGAGTGTAAGACTGCCTCAATGAAGAAGAACAACTGTGTGTCATTAGGTGGCAGAGCTTAGCCTTTGGGCAAGATTATACTGGGAAGCCCAGCTCCAATTACCTGTTTTTAAGCATAAGTGAAGGGGAAATATAAAGGAGGAAGAAAAATACTTATTCTCCCTGAACTGTAGTAACATTCAGAGAGAATTAGCTATTGCTCTTACAAAGATATTCTGCAATTGAAATTGTGAAATAAGAGCCACCATACCCTTATGAAGCCATGCATTTAGTAATGGATGAAACCACATTTCTTCCAATGGTCAAGAAATGAACAGAAAGATAATGAAAGCATTCCCCATATTTGCATCTTGCCTCAACATCTGAGAAACCCAGAAACCAATGAATAAAGCATCAAGCCTCCATCTGAGATGACCTACTGGTCACATGGGTCAGTTCATGAGAATGGAGCTCTTTTGCCACCATGCCTAATGACAGGGCAGGAAAGCCTGCTGATCAGAAAGCTGTGAGTCTTGGACAATGCATACAAAGGCTTGGTTAAGGAGCACTTCCAAAGTCATTCCTTCTTCACCCCTACCACTATGGGTAATGTATGGGTGGGGTAGAAGGATAAAGATGATAAGATGATAGAAGATAAATAAACTATAGTAAAAGGTTAGTCTCTGAATGACTCACAGTTTTCCATTTCCAGATATCAACTCAATTACAACTGATTGCCTTATCTAATCCCAACTCAATTCAAGAGTAATTATTGGATTTTAAAAAGGTAAGCAGAGGATATTCTTTTCACAGTTGCTTGGTTTTTTTTGTTCCTCTAGTGTCCAGCTTCCTAAAATCCCCTGGAATAAGGATTATTCACATGTAAGTCAGCTTTTTTATTGATGCTATAACAACAGGGCTCCTTGTAATCTGGACAAGTATGCACTACTTTTAAAAACCATAGAGGAACAGGTGTATACTTCATTTCCTGCTCACAGGTGAAATTAGCAGCTGCCCCACAGATTCCAAAATATATGTAAGCATTGCCTCCAGGAAAGATAGAAACTCAGTTTTCATTTCCTCATGTTTCACACAAGGAAAGCCAAGTTTGAGAAGAAAAGTTTTTTAACACCCTAGCTAGCAAGATAAAAACAAAGCCCACAGAATGGGAGAAGATCTTTACTAGCTATGCATTAGACAAGGGCCTCATATCTACAATATACTTAGAGCTCAAAAAATTAAACTTCCCCAAAACAAATCCTCAAAAACACAAATAACCCAGAGAAACAATAACCCAATTAATAAACAATAGACTATTTAATAAAGACCTTGGAGAGAGACTTCTCAGAAGGAGAAAGGAGAATGGCCAATAGACATGTTAGGAGAGGTTCAATATCTCTGGCCATAAAACAAAAGCAAATCAAGACAACATTGAGATTTCACCTCATCCCAGTTAGAATGGCCATTATCAAGAAAACTAACAGTAACAGATGCTGGCGGGGTTGTGGCCAAAAGAGAATAGGACTACAATGTTGGTGGAAATGCAAACTTCTTCAACCACTCTGGTAAGCTATGGAGGTTCCTTAAAACACTAACATAGAGCTACCCTATAACCCAGCAATCCCACTCCTGGGCATTTATCCAAATAACTACAAATCAGCCTGCACTAAAGCCACCAGCACAATCATGTTCATTGCAGCATTGTTTACCATAGCTAAGATATGGATTCAACCCAGATACCCCTCAGTGGATTCATCAGTGGATGAATGGATCAATAAAATGTGGTATATATACACAGTGGAATTCTATGCTTCTATCAGAAGAATGACATTGTCCCATTTGTAAGGAAATTGAAAGACTTGGAAAAAATTATACTAAGTGAGGTAAGCCAGACCCAAAAAATGGTTTCCCTTCTTTGTAATCATTAGAATGCACCTACCGATCTAAAAGTAAGCCCAATAGATAGTAAAAGAAAAATAATTACTCTTGGACATAATTAATTAAACAGCACTCTAAACATTGCTCTCACAAAGTGAGAGCAAAAGATGATAGTCTTATGAGAGAATCACAGGGCTCAATAACTATGTATATATGACTATATAGCATGCTGATTACTGAAACATACTCCAAGAAGTGGAAGCAAGAGTTTGTTTTTATTAAACTATTTGTGGCTCTTTTTTTTCTTTCCTTTTTCTTTGGTTTATTTCCCCTTATCACTGTATTTGATTTCTTTATCTTTATCTTATATATAAGTCTATCTATCTTATTTGCGGAGGGGAAGGCGAAGCAGTGATACTCACTAGACACTACGTTTGAAATAAACTATACAACTAGAGGGGGAGTTGAGACAGAAGAGGAAAATATGGACAAGAATGAGGGAGTGGGTGACACTGTTCAAAAGGAACTATATTCATTATCTAACTTATGTACCTGTGACCTTTCTTTATGTCACCTTTTTTGTATGTTCCTCCCAATTCACAGTGAAAGAGGCAAAATAAAGTAATCTTAGGGGGCTGGGGATATAGCCTAGTGGCAAGAGTGCCTGCCTCGGATACACGAGGCCCTAGGTTCGATTCCCCAGCACCGCATATACAGAAAACGGCCAGAAGCGGCGCTGTGGCTCAAGCGGCAGAGTGCTCAAGCCTTGAGCGGGAAGAAGCCAGGGACCGTGCTCAGGCCCTGAGTCCAAGGCCCAGGACTGGCCAAAAAAAAAAAAAAAAAAGTAATCTTAGGGAGCTTTTGTTATGTGAATGTGTTTATCAGTTTCAAATATCTGCAATTTCAAATATTTCAAATCATTTCAAATATAATTTTCAAATATATTAAATTCAAATTTTAAATCAGCAAATCCATCTTTTTATTTTTCATA